>NC_092824.1:90090006-91375006 GCF_023375885.2 Dermacentor andersoni | reverse complement strand
TACTGCATTTTGGATCGCAAAGCAATTTCCAGAAGGCGGAGCAGTCACGCATAATAAAGGCAATCAAAATTCAAGGGGCACTTAGTTATCCCTACGTAGATGAATGCAAAAGCATTACGACCACTGCACAATGCTTAGACATTATGCCACAACGCAAGGTCATGGATTCGACTCCCAAAAAAGGTTGTGGGTTCGAGTTCCTTAATTAACTCTACCTTAATTCACTGTAGCTTAACCTTGCCTTAATTAACACTAAAGGCTGTGGGTCCAACTCCCACCAATGGTTGTGGGTTAGACTCCCACTAAAGATCATGGGTTCAAGTGCCTTAATTAACTGTACCTTAATCACCTTCACCTTAATTAACACCGAAGACTGTGGGTTTGACTCTCACCAAAGGTCAAGGGTTCATACACTTAATTAACACCAAAGGTCATGGATTTGGCTGCCACTAATGGTCGGGGGTTCATAGCCTTTTTGTGCCATCATGTGATCATGCCACCAACACCGTATTTTCCACCTTATGACCCATTTAATGCTTTCACATTAATAACCATGCATAAAAAAAGCTACAGAAATGTCAATAAGTAGAATGACTCTAATAAAATAAAGAAGGAACATCATTACACATATTCACTTTACTTATGCCACTGCTAAGCTTACATCAGCTAGTGAGAGCAAGGCTGAACATTCGTCCCCAGTTAAGAATCCTTCAGCCACAACACGAGTTCCGTTGAGAGCTTTCCCATCTTCAACGACTTTGATACTGCTTGTGTTGAAGGATGCATCTTTTGAGTGACTTTCTCTTACTTCAGGGGCTGCCACCACCTGCAATGAACGATAAGCAAGATTTATTTCATTTCACTCAATCCCAATCAACCTGCCAGTAGCCTGCAGCATTCCAGTCAAGAAAAATGCTGAAACCATTTAATTATGAAATGGCAACACAAACCAAGAAATATAACTGACACCCAAAGCAGTGACAGCTGGCTTATTGGTGACAGAAGCGACATCTCAACAACATATGACACGACAAGAGTAACAACAATGCATGACAGCCCAACGTTGAAAGCGTTGCCAACAACAGCACGGTGGCTCACACTGGGTGGGGACAAATATCTTTATGACCACTCCTTCTACCAAAGAAATGTGCCAACAAGGCCTCCGACAGCAGCCATGGAAGCCAGAGAAGGCACGCACAACAGCTCTGGCCCTTAAACAAAGAAAGTTAGTAGCTATGCAACTGCGCGGTGCTTCTCAAAATATTTTAGGCCCAAAATTATCATGTTTTGCAGTATTAAAGATCAATGTACACAAATTCAATTGCATTATATGAAGCACAGAAATGCACCAAGTTCTTGGCAAAGAGTCAACGGCCATACAATTCCCTGTCCTCGTAAAAGCATCTGCTGAAAGTAATATTAGACTCGTGTTGTCTAGTGTACCCTACCACTCGTTGAATGCCAATGATGAAGCTACAAACAGGTTGTTCCAGCACACCTGGGTATTGAACTACTATACTTTCTTACAACCATAAGCATCTAACACTGTCATGTTTTACTTGCAATAACACACTTAAATACTACTCAGCGTTTGCATTGGTTCATTAAGCTTCTTGTCTGAAGGCTTTTGTGCATCATATGTGCCTTGTGCAATCATGAAAAATTTTGATCGTGGCAAAACGTTTAAATACTACTCAGTGTTTGCACTGGTCTGTCAAGCTTCTTGTGCGTCGTACAACTATTAAAGCAAAATAAAAAGGCTGAAAAAGGCACTAGAGGCATTCGCTGAAATCTCAAAAGTGACTATCATCACTCGCCAAGTGCATGCTAGATGGTGCCACAATAGCACGCCTCAGTAAACACAATGGCTTCACTAAGGCACACAGTATGCGCAACTTGGTAACACAAGTTTGACAACATAGCTCTGAAGAGCAGGTTCATCAGTGCCACAAGGTGAAATCAAAACCTGATTTTGCTATCGCAAGTATTATCAGTTGCAGTTTTACCTGAAGAACCTTCGGTTTATTTCAAAGCAAAGTGGTCAAACGAAAATGTATGAACATTACAGAAAGCATGCCTCCCGATTGATTTTGGCTGCCTTATCTATTTATATTAAAGATGAACAATTAAGAAGGAGGCAGCCAGTATCATTTCACGGTTGGAGCAGCTGCATCGTCATGCGCACACAAGAAGCAAATGTTCTGCCTTCAAAATCTATAGCCGAGGAACCATTGCAGATGCCCCTCAACTTACAACTGCATGCATATGTTGCAATAACGTACAGATTCCTGCAACGTCCATGCTTTGTAAGCTTTTGTACCCAATAGTATAAAGTGATCACTAAAGCCTCAAGGAATAAGAAAAAGAAAAAGACAGTTCCCGAACTTGGCAAAATACAATAAAACTATACGCACCGTGTCGAGCTGCTGTTGTAAGACTTTTATTGTCTCTTGCTCATTCTCCCGACGTGTGACATATTCCTCGACCTCCTGGCACAGGCAAGAAAACAATAAATGGCATCATCAAACTTAATGTCAGGATTAAAATCAACAAAGACACAATCAATCTGATAATATTGTTAAATTAACCAGACCCACCCTCAGGACAAAGCAAGGGTATTACTTTCATAAACACGTCAACAAAGTTTACCCAGTTTCAATAACACAATTTTCGTTCCAGACTAGCTAGTGCTGTATCAGTACTACTAATTTGTTTTTATTGCGCAGAGTCATTTCACTCACATTAAAATAATCTCTAATATTCAAATGGTAAACTGCTTTCATTTTTTATTGCAACCTGCAGGTCCTGTGCAATGTCCATAGCCTATAGCTATCACTTTGCACAAAGGAACACGCACGTGATGTCGCGCCATCTGCGCCTGACTTCTGAAATCAGTCACGCCACCTCCGGCATACTTGCATATCTAGTTTAATAACCCTGTATATCGCAACTTAATGTGCAACTGCGCCCCAAATGATGTTGGCTTTCCCATCTAGTGATTTCTCTAAGCATAACTTTCGCACCAGACATCCGACCATCTTGGCTTGCCCCGGTCACCTCAACAAGTCACAATCAGTGCGTGAGTCACAGCCATTTACGCTCAGATGACAAGGTGACCATGTGAAGAAATGGGCTAGAATGTCTTTTATTCTATAAGGACGATTCCTGAAGCCAGAGACGCACTCCTTATTCACACGTGTAGCTAGAACCCATTATTTTTCTCACATTGGTTTGTGTTTTTCTGTCCCGCTTTCCATATATTCCTGTCTACTAGTTTGAAATTAGTCAACGCGGAAATATGTTCTAGTTGCTCATTGAAACTTTCATGCATTCGGCATCATTTTCTGCGCTGGTTTATTCTTTTGCTAACCATGAACAAACTAAGCCTTGCAAGCACCCTCACTCATTCCTAAAAAAGATACTGCTGTGGCCAATTCAATATGTCTAGCCATACCCGACCACAGACCTGCCAAATTCAAGGTTTGAAAAGTACTATACGATCGAAGCTGCAAAATATGAAATTTTTGTTACACATTCTAAAAAGTGCTTTAGTACTCAAAATGTAAACCGTTAATAAAAAGCACAACATTTGTCTCTTATGAATGCTGTAAACAGGCACACTCCTCCACTACTCACAGATCTGTGTCAGATGGAAATATTCATGAAGTTAGTTCATCTAATATTCACATAACAACAGCTGAAAATATGGTTGCCATTATAAACGGGTTCAGTGAAGTGGGTGGTGCTGATGCAGGTGTGCGTCTGAAAAATCGAGCAGGTGTGAAAAATGCGGCTCGGAAATTCGGTCAGCAACCGTACTATTCGTAATTTGAAATAGATTCTACCCTAAGCTCAATACAAATTATAAATCGTAAGACCATTAGAGCTTTTGCGATAATCGTAAACAAGCTCAAAAATCCGGGCACTTCACGATGGAATCGCAAAAGTCAGCATCTATGCTACCATGAGTTAAAGAGGCTGGATAGGCAAACCTAATTAAAAACTTCACTTTTTATACCAAGCTTAGCACCTCGAGAGTGCAATGAAGTGAGCGCAATTAACTTTTGCCACCTTTACCTGCCTCGTCTTGAACCAGGAGTCTTGGGTGCTGGGTAGGTGGGCGTAGTAAGCCTGGTTGTACCACATGTCAGCGTCGTCTGGCAGGAGTCGCAGGTAAGACTGGGTCGCCTCACAGGCTTTCTGTAACTCGCCCACTGCAAGGTTAATGTCGGGTGTTCTTATTTTTAGACCAAGCATACTTTTTTAAAAATTGCCTGTGGCAAATAGCATAATGTTGTTCATTAGCTGGATTACTCGAAGAGACAAATATTCTTTTTGATTACTGAATTAATTGCATTACATTACTGGTATAATTCCGAACACCTGGGGTTCTTTAAAATCCACCAAAAGTGTGGTACACGCGCATTTTCACATTCCTTCTTTATTTAAGCACGGCTGCAGCCTGTGACCTTGTGCTCGATAGCAGAATGTCGTAGTTGCCGAGCCGTGACAAGTACAGAAGCAAGACTCACACTGATAGTAGGAGTACTGAAGGTAGTGGTAGAGGCCGGCAAAGAAGTTTGGTCGATGTTGTTCATTCAAATATGAAAGCTGACCGGGGCATTGTTCTTTGCACTTCAGTGATGCCAAGTGGTGACCTGATGAAACGAAAACAAGCCAGTCAATGGAGCCTGACATGTGCAGTGACATAGCCTCGATCTGAAAGGTGCAGAGCTTCTCGAACGTATGTGACAGGGCCCCATTGTCAATCCATTTCACAATATGATTATTTTGAGTGGCAGGTCTGAGGTGAGTACAAAAGAATGCATGGGTTGAAAAACATTTGTGGCTTTTAATTAAACATTGCAACTTGTACAAGCAATGTCGACATCTCAACAGGCATATTTGTGCGATGTATAAATACCATGCGATTTTGTCAAAAATCTGTTCAAATAAACAAGTAGAAAGTACAGTACTTTATTATGATCTGCCATAACAAAAGGTTTGATACCACGTCATATAGTTAATTTTACCTGCTTGATGCTTTGTTTTGGAGGCTTATCTGCACTGGTTACGCCATAAACTGATGCCTTTCACATCTTATCAATTGCCAGATTAAGCAAGCAAGGCCAAACAGCCTGACAATGACACAGGCTCAAGGGAACCAAAGGGCCTGTGCACTTATTCAGCAAACTATTCAAACATTTTCCAAGCGGTTTTTATCTGTGTGCACTAGCAAAAACAGCAAGGTAGGACACGTGTGGTGGCATTTTGATATCTAAACTGCACAAGGACAAATGCAGCAAGAAAAGCAAGAAAAGTAATTATCACAGGTTACTAGTCATAATAGTAATAACACTAACAACACTACCATAAAACTGCAGCTCTTCCAATTAATACACTTAACGCTTGATGAATTCTTCATTCATGTTTTATGGTAGCAAGCCCCATTGCACATAAGGTGATATTCTTCATTTGTGAACTACTTTGTAATGCTTAACTGACATATAAAGAAAATGAGACAAAAAAGAAAGACACCTTTAGCCTTTAAGCCTTTAGTAATATAAAGCTCACACTGCTTTAAAGCTTAATTCTATTCTTTCGTGAGAAAAGTGTTCCGTTACTAAGGACTTAAATTCATCTCAGTAGTAGATTATCAACTCAAAATTTCACTTACTGCAAAAGCCATTGCAACATTCATGCAAGTTACAAACATAATGAAGCAAGAACGACTGAAAGTTGAGCTAGCTGATAGGGATTCATGTTAGAAAAAAAGTTAGGCGCACAAACATGCACACAAGAACAGGGTAATGGTCAACACACACACAATCTGTGTCCGTTGCCTGTTTCTGTGTTGTCCCCGTTTCCATTTTTTTTACGTCTGTGTCTGGACGCCTAACTTTTTCCTAACATAATGAAGCAAAAATTAATTTGTGCCGATCATGCAGCTCATAGCTGAGGAATACCTGCAGCAACTTCAGAGAACTCTCTTGTGGCAAATGCGGTTGGCAGAAAGTCGTCGCAGAGGGTGCGGCATTCTTCTTCAGCTTTGAGATAGCTCGAGATCGCTTCCTCCATAACGGCACAGGACTCCTCATATTTCTTCTCCGTGTACAATTTTGTAGCACTGCGAAAGAGGTTCTAGGAGAATCCAAGGATGTGAATCCAAGACAAGAATGTGAAAGGAGACCAAGGCAAAAGTAAGAGGCAATTTACAGAACTTAGGATTACAAAAAAAAGCAAGAAAAAAAAAAGATGGCTAACCATTGCATGTCTGCACTTGGCTGTCTTGTTCTTTTGGCCATAAGGTAAAAATATACTTTTCAGAGTTTTGCGTAGCTGACGTGCAGACCATTTAGAGAGCAATTAAGGAGCATTGAAATGACAAGTCTATACTTTCCTTCATTTTTTCATATGACGTCACTGACCTAAAACCTTAAAAAAATATACTGGCAAGCCTCAGAGTGTCCCAAATAATTTACTATAATAACTTTTCTATCGGAAAGTTTTCGTTTTGTTTTTGACAAAGTGTATGAGTCGCAATGTCATGACACAAAAAGTTATCATTTGGGAGCAGAATGTTGGGGTGTTGCAAGGTATTAGCTTCCACTTGCTCAATCGTGTGCTCAGCTGATATTCGTGCAGCCTGTTGTAGCAGCATAGCAGACAACTGAGCGAGCCAGAGGGAGTTCAAAAACAAAAACTGGATCTTAGAAAAATTATTACAGTAAGTTATTTAGGACGTTACGAAGTGTGTCAGAATTTTTTTTAGGGTTTTGAGGACCCTCCATTAACACAAAAATTAAAGTACCAAAATGCCACATCAGTACTCCTCTAAGGCTAATGGGAAAATTAACACTGTGCAACATTCGTCGCATCCTTTGTGCAAGATGTGACCAAGAGCTGCTTTCATGTTCAAGACAACACGTTGGCATTTGGCAAAACAAAAACCAAAGTCTTGGTTTGAGTGGCATGCGCTATTCCAGGAATAGCCTCACACTATGTGGTGCAAGAACATTTGTTTCAGTAGCATGATAAAACCATGCACATGCCTGTGAACATGATGTGTCCAAGTTGAGGCAAATATTTTTGTGCATATGCTTTGTGACTCCAATGTCAAACATTGCTAATATTCATACAGATAGGGCTGCCAATCACATGTAACAGCAGCTTGCCTTGCTGTTATTGCTGCTTTCAAAAACAAATGTGGAGCAAGTTTTATCTACACATGTTGAAGGTTTCCCACTGTGCAGGGGAGGCACCTGATATTACTCAGAGTGCTATAACTTCCGACATTCATTCTACGCAGTGGGGAAAAAAATATGTGCTCTATTTGGGGACCAAAGCAGATATATATTAATGAAAGATTACCTGCAGGCCTTTCTTTTAAACTAACGCTCCTATGGGCCTTTGAATGCTAATAAAGTGTTGCCCTTAAATGCCAATTGAAATCGATGGTTCAATGAGATCTTGTGTGACCGGGAGGAGCCATACTGAACAAATGAAATAGTGAAAACAGCCAACCAAAAAGGACAGACCTCTTTTCTGAAGAGTTTTTTTTAGCTTCTCCCTTCTGGTCAGTGTTTTTCCTATTTCAGTCATTCAAAAGACTGACTGCAACCAAATTTAGGACCACGTAACAAGCCTAGCTTTAGAAAGCATAGATATAAAGCAGCCTTCATGACAAATTTAGCATTTGAAGTACGAGCGGATGCGTAATAAAAAAAAATTGCCAGAAATACACATTTCTGATGCCAGAAACTGTAAGATATTTAAATGCGCTGCCATTACTGCTAACCAGAAGTGATGCAAGACTCAGAACTTTGAGAATTGGCGTGGCTAATTAGCACAACCTCCAAAATTGCTCGCAGT
This sequence comes from Dermacentor andersoni, assembly GCF_023375885.2. Taxonomy (NCBI): domain Eukaryota; kingdom Metazoa; phylum Arthropoda; class Arachnida; order Ixodida; family Ixodidae; genus Dermacentor; species Dermacentor andersoni. The sequence goes on along the minus strand of NC_092824.1, from coordinate 91,367,134 downwards.
GACCTGAAGAAAATCACTGAGGCAACATACTGGAATTTATGTCACATCTGCTGATCAATGGGTGAACGTGCTGTCTGCTTATGTACCACTTAAAGGCTGCAATATTTAAAAAATTTGACTATTACCAGCCCTTCAGCTTTGCCAAGATTGCTTCGATATATACATACTACTCGTTTATCACCAATATAGTCAGAGTGTGGCAGTACTCTTCTAATGGTGGGCAATCCAACACATGCCAGAAATGTAAAAGAGATTTCCATATTGTACTGTGCATGGCTGCCTACACAACTTATGCTGAAGAAAAAAAGGATTTCTTTTTGATTGTGCATTGCTTTTACATTTTTCATTAGATGCCACGTGCTCCTTCCGCATTTGTTGTTGAAATAACCATTTCTGCCAACAGAACTGACAGAGTTAACTTACATTAATGTTCCCCGACATTGCCAAGGGTGGAATGCAGCAGGAAATAAATATTTGCTATTGTGGACCTCTGCCAGTTCCCTTTGCGTGCCAAGCTTTACGCAAGTACTGCTTAGTAATGCATCAACTTTATGTATTTTCATTGGTTCTGAAAGGTGCTTTGCAAATAACTCCTATATTTACCAAGCGGCATCCTTGCAATGTGTGGTGAGTGGAGGCACAAGGCTGCAGGATAACAAACGCTCACGGCATTTTTAGGTGTGTTGTACATGACATCAAGGCCACACCACATTCTATTCCAAGCACTGCTGCTGCCGTAACTGCTAGCGTTATTTGAACGTCCATGGTTTGCAGTGTAATAAATGATAGATACAATGAAGAAGTAGGGAAAACACGAGCGCTGGTTCTTGCAACTGAAGGCTGATTGAAAATGTGACGATTAGAATGCAGTGTCACGAAAGAAATAAGACAAGACTGCCAAAAATTAAGTGACAAAATCAGTGGTCACATGCAGTGAGGTGTAGTTAAGTGGAGTTACTGATGCTGCTACCCTATATTTCACAGTCTATTCTCACTTCCGGTTTCTTTCGTAACCCTGTATATTTAACAGGCAGATGTTTCAATAAACTTTCAGTTGAAAGAATCGGCACTCATTTCATCCCTACTTCTCTATCATTTCCATCTCTTTTGCACTGTAAATCATAAATCTCTTCCAATTTGCCCAGTACTCCATTCTTGTTCAACATAAACGTTGTTTAAATTATTCACTATACATTTTTAATACCTTTCTCAATGTTGCATCCCCCTTTGCTTTTTACTGTACATAGAAAATAAGTTCTGCATAAATCTGCAAGGTGGAACAAAGCTAATAAAATTCACGAAAAGAATAAATTGTCATCCACACGAAAGTAGGTGAAACTGCAAAAGAAACCCATATGGGTTTCTTAGGAAGGTAGCTTCGCAGTTGAAGAAAAATTTGCCTTGGTCTGGGGTTCGAACTCAGTTGGCTTTCCAAGGCGGTCGCTCTACCATTTGCTAGCCAGAAGGCTAACAGATTGCGGGGCAAGGGCAAATTAGCTGACAACTCAAAGCGCAGAAACAGTTAATAGGCAACAAGGTGCAGGAGCTTCCCTTTAAAATTATCCAGATGAGAGTAGCATAAAACTACAAAGGAAATCTGTATGAGCTTCTCAGAAAGGTAGCTTTGCAATGGAAGATAAAATTTTTCTTAATTTATTTTATAATCCTTATCGCTACATAACATCTGTAAATCTTGCCTCATATCATGAAGTCACAATGACGCCGGTAATGCCTGATCAGGCATTTCAATACCAGCTTTAGCATCAAATTGAAATATATCATGTTTCCTAACATTCATATTTGTAAACTGTAGAGATATTATGAGTAAGGAACATGTGGTAAAATTTCTACAATTTCTACAAACATACAAAATAAGTATCAATACTGCTTGAAGATGAAGTGTTAACTTAGCCCAAAGGACCATGAAATTCACGAAAGCAATTACTAAACAAATGACAAGAAAGAAACAGTCTACCTGGTACTCCTTGACTTCAAGAGGGACGAGATCCCTTTTGCTAAGGCCAGACAATTCCAGATAATGGCTTAGGTGGAAGCTTACAAGGCTGTGACCTGGATTGTGTTCCAAGAAAGTGTAGGCAGCGGATGCGGCCTCTTTTGTGTCATCGAGCTGAAGAAAAAGCACACAGAAAGGAAGGCATGGGTAAGCTCTCAACCTAGGACAACAGGTTCTATACATATCGTTCCTCATACTCTTCTATGTAACCCTAGTTACAATTACTCATAGTCGGAGTTATATATAACTTAATACTCTTCCTTCACTATGACATCTGTCAGTGGCCCAAGTGAATTATTATTATTATCATTACTTAGCTGTTTATTCGTTCTTTCTTGTTTTTTGTCTATTTGTGCTTCTTTGTTCCTTCCACTTTTTAACCTATAACTTTTGGTTGTAGTTGTTTTACATTTTAACCTTTATTGTTTGTTTTCTGTGCACCAGCACCCAGACCTTAGCTTAGTTCCTGGGCACATTAAATAAATTATTGATTATATTATTATATATTAACGCATAAAAAAAAGCTCCAATTAAGCAAGTGTGTAGTCATTCAGCCCCAGATTCTTTTTGTTATTATTATTATTATTATTATTATTATGTAAGAGGTGTTATTCAAGCTAGCTAGCATTGCGAAGTAATTTACAGAACCATCGACATGCGACTGCTGTCTGAATCGACATATGTAATCCAAATCACTCAAAGTTGAGCGTAGATATATGTATAGTACACGTTCAGCGAAACATCGTAAAGAAAATACATAGCAAAAACCACGTATCAGGTATATTTCGCACTTTTGGAACAGGTTCTGTAAACATTCACGTGGGCATACCTCGAAGTAGCACCGCTGAAGGTAGTAGTAGGGCATCCGATCCCTGAAATCACGGAGGGTCGCGTCCGAGACCGACACTCCGTGCCAAACACCTGTGCAATTCCGTAGGCACCGGGCTTCGGCCGCCTTCGCTACGTAGAAGGAGTTCAACGTCGCGCCCTCGGCCCCTGTCGAGCAGCAATCCGCGGCGTTTTCGGCGCGGCACTTTGTCCGACAGGCCACCACGACGCCGACGTGCCTTTCGTACGCCGCGAGAGCGTCTTTCAGCCTTGCGATGCATTGCGTCCACTGTGCGCTCAGGTAGGACTCTACGGCCGACTGGTAGGAACTCTCATAATCCGCGATTCCGTCACCGCCGCCGCTGCGCGAGGCACCGGCAGCGCGGATTTCGAAAGCTGATGCGGCGGCGGCGACGAGACAAAGGAACACCGGACTCACGTAGCGCATTGTGCGGTCATGGTGCGAGAACTCGGCAGATCAAGCCGGGCAGGGCCGAAATCAAAGGCGTTATCGACCTATATTTTTTTTTCCTGCCCCTCCGACGGGAAGCGGCGGCGCAAGGGGAGGAACGGACGAAGCGGGGGCGACAGTTGCCCGACGGGGTGCGTGCGTGAGCGCGTCGTCTGCTACGCCAGAATGCGGCGGCTGTCGTCTGCTAGACGGCGATGTGCGTCGCGGGTTTGGCGTTACGACAAAAAAACGAGCGATTCGCAAGGTACTCGAAAGACTTTGATGCTGTGGGCGCGATTAGATCCTCGGTGTGAAGTCCTGCGCAACGCCCACGCGAGCCGGGCCGACCGCGCCCGATCCCATCGGCAACCCGACCCGCCCCTTGAACGTTCGCCAAGAAAAATGTCTTTCACAAGGGCAAGGCCGTTTGTTTCTCCGGCAACGCGAGGTGTCCGGGAGAAAAGAGCTCGGGACTAAAATAAAAGCCAAATAGCCCTTTTGTTTTTCGCCGAGCAAGCGGCTACGACGGAAATCTATATATGTCGCCGCACCTTTGGCTGCGCGTCGCTTTTACACATCTTTCTCGTCGCAATGCATCGTCAAATCATGCCAACTTACACACTATAATTACGCCACGATAACCATAAGCTAAATTAAGCACAAACCGCTAAAGCAATTTTCGTTTTAGTGCAAATAATGGCAGTATTTGTTTAATATGCAACACTACATGCTAATTTTATAACGTAAACGCGGTGCAAACGAACGCAAACGACCGGGTGCATTGAAAGGATCTTGTTCTAACAAAAATGGCGGACGTGCTTAGCAACGGCTTTGTTTTCTGCAACGGTGCGCAGCAAATGCACAAGGTGGAATGTTTTACTAGTGATGGTCTTGCAGAAACCAGGCAGAAACTATTCTAAATTCTACTGCCACCCAATGTAACCTCCGATTACAGCATCCATTCAATGTTTGTAGCTTGAAATAGTCCAGTTGGAACCCAATTCATACAGATCACGAGCAAGCTGTTAATGGTACACCCTGCTTCACTTCTGTTAAAAAGAAACCAAATTCTATGCATGAGAATTTCACTATATCAATATATCCGAGTTAGAATGACGGCTTATATTCTTTATGTTCTTCACATTCTTAAACTGTTCGAACTTGCAAAATATTGCACAAGCTACATATCTCAATGTGAATATAACTGTGTAACACACTAGGTATTTATTCTCATGTTCCTTCACATGATCTTCAGTAATGACACTGTGCCTGACTCAAAGCATCTTTTATGAGCTCAAGGATTGCACCATTGTCATCATCTATGAACCGTTGCAGCTGAGCCTTCAACCTTTGTAACATTCTGATTGTGAGGCAAGCTAGGGAATGAATGTCTGTCGCACCGGTTTAAAAACATCAGCACTTGCATTGTGGCTGGCGACATCAAATGTTGCAATGCCATGAAAATATGGCTCTCGGTAGTAGAAAGCTTGAACCATGTGAATTCATTAGCAAAGAGCCCTTGAATCCTATCCCAATTGTTTACAACTAAGGACAGTAATGAAATCTGACTCTTATTCACTAATCCACACCCTTAATACAATGCTGATGTCCATGGTAGGATAATTATGAATATAGTTCTCATTCAGCACAAGTTGAACTAATGCTATGGCTGCAGAGCAGAGCAAGAAGCTGCCCTTTCTTCGGCTTCACAGACTTCCAGATTCTTTCCAGCAGCACTATCATGGCTATGAATGATGCTCTAGCACTTTGCCTGCAACATCACCTGCCCTTATAGTACCCTCTCCAGTAGCAAGACTTTTCAGCATATCCACTGGAAAATATCGCTCCTATGCCAAAATGGACCCCTAAAAATACTGACTGAAACATTCTCAATAGTCCCTGCCCCTCTGCCATTGAACTCGAGGTTCATTTGCACCAATTAAAAGCTACAACAGCATAATCTGAACAGCTCAATCCCAACTGCTCCATAGCCTAAGCAATGGCAATTTTCGACAAACCTAGCACAGCTGGACACTGAATGGCAGAATGATGGGGCATGCAAGTACAATCGGCTTCTGTGGCCAAATTACTGGCTTGTTCGTGACCAAATTATGCACAGATGTAGAATTGCGCATAAAGTTTTGCTTAATACCACATGTGCGCGCAGCGCCTACCTGTTCAGACTGCAATAAACAAGAAGCAGATGTCATCTGCAGTGATGCTGAAAAGCAGAAGCATGCATTAGCAACGCCAAGCAGAAGACAGAACAAGAAGTGCATTTTGGCCACCTGGGTAGTAATAGTCTGTGCCACTGCTTCCTCCCTCAGAAGATTTCTTTAATTGTGGTGTTTCACTTCCTGAAGCTAGTGGGTTACAAGAGATGCCATAGTGCAGGGCTTCGGGGGTGCGTCCAGCGTCCTTTAACGTGCACCCAAAGAACGGCCAGGTTGCGAACCCGAACCTCGTGCTAAAGGCTGGATGCCATGGCCACTGAGCCAACCCGACAAGTCCCAAGAAAATGTATACTTTTTGTTTGGCATCGCCACAGATTATGTGTAGTTTCAATTTAAAGGGACACTAAATAGAAACAATAAATCAGTTTAGACTAATGAAGCATTGTTTGAGAACCCTGCAGGAAGTCATTTCAAAAAAATAGTTTGATTATTAGATGAGAAAATGAAGGTCCAAGCTTCAGTATTTGAATTTCGCGCCGGTATGTCAGCGTGACGTCAGGGATTCCAAAGTATGTTTACGCATTTGGGCCACGTTGGCTGAATAAAGGTTCCCGAAACTTGCCATGTTTAATATTTGGTTCCTTTAGAACACAATGTAGTCAATCTGTACCTCTATATAAAATTAGTAGGCCCTAGAAGATGCCATCAAAATCCAAGATGTCACAGCCCCCAGGTGCGGGAACTTAAGTAGGCGTCGCTACCCGTATTTCGTTCTTGCGCTTTTTCTGGCTTACCAAACATCTTATCGTTGTAAGAGTGGTGTTTTTGGTGTTGTAGAACGGTAATTTACTGATGCAGAAGAAATAATTTTTCACTTTAGTGTCCCTTTAAGTATTTTGTACCAAATCAGCAAGTACTGTATTGTACTGTACACACAAAATTATTTGCAAAACACCACCTCTTTGTGAAGTTTGAATGCAAACAAGCTACTGGCTAAGTCAACATAGCCACATATACTATGTTAACTTGTTCATGAAACATTCAGTGCAGGCAGAAACAGAGATGCTTAGTGAACACTGCAACTGCATGCGTGTACCAGTACAGCATGCCAGCCAGTTAAACGAAAGAAACATTCAACCAATTTTATCACGTAAACTTAGTTTATTGAATAACTTATCCACCAGTTCTTACATAAATAGGAGAAGCTTAATGCAAGTTATTGCGACTTGTTATGCAATTAACAAAAGGACAAATGTTGCATAGACCATGCAAGCTTTGAAATTTACAACTTGCGGTTTTTGGAATTTATAGCCAGTAGCTTCCAACTTTGGGCTTTCTTGTGCAAGCACCTCGTCGAAGTACACATACGCCACCTTTTGAGATTGATCCGCGAGTGACAAGAACCATAATACAGAACAAAATATATGTAAACATATTAATACCTTTAACAGATATCACAGCAACAATTATAATTATCACTCTATGAGGGACTAAATAAACTATATATATATATATATATACTGAGTCTCTAGAGGTAGGCTGCTATGGCAGCGTGACACACAGCCAGCCGAGTGAAGTTTCTTGGTTTTTGACTCGTGGTTGGCAACTCAATGTGGCAGACATAGATAAGCTAGTCCTCTAGACAAGCAACAACTAATCGCTGCAATGTGTATAACTCCCTGGCTGCAACAGTTCCTTTACAAAGTTAGTAGCAGTTTCTGTGGAAGAAAAACAGTTTTTTAGCACTTTTAGATCTCAAACAAGGCATAATCAAGTACCAAAGCAATGCTATGTCAAAACAAAGTACTGTTTTCAAGAACGAGCAAACTTCTTTTTCCATGTGAAGGAAAAAGGCTCAAGAAAACGGCTTAGCAAGTAAACCGCCACCGACCATCACAGAGCTACTAGAATTGCAGCAGCTTGACTTTTATAAGAGATGGCACCAATTTTGTGGCCAGATGACCAAACAAATATCTGCTTGGCTCAGCAGAAAACAAAATTTGAAGATTTTTGTTTTTTTCAAGCTCTTTACAAGACTTGTGGTTTCTCAGGGAGTTTCAATGACTGCTATGAACATTGACATAATCACCTAGCTGTGTATCGTACAAACGCCACCAAACAACATTAACTACATTCAACATGCATACAAAGGAACAAAAAAAAATCTCCACTGGGCAGCACTTATACCTTGTGATAACAATGGAGTAGAAATTAGTACGCTTGGGGACACGGAATGATAACGTCGTAACACAGGCGCGGCAGCAGTGATTGTTAAAAGGAATCATTTATCTCAGGCCCTCCTCACAAAAATGCATGTGAAATGCAAAAACACTCTTATTCAGTTGCATCTGAGCTAGTCTGAACGTAACCTGCTGCATTTAAAAAGGGGAACTTTAGTAACTGCACATAACGAGTTCTTGATTCAGCCCTTATCATTATCTTTCTTTCAGGAGCCAGAAATCGGAAAAATAGTTCAATAAATTGAACCACGAAGTTAGCAACCCAACATCTCCACCGTAAATAAACACATCAAAATTCCCCTGAGCTTCATGTATTATAAATTAACTTTCAAAGTAAACTGCAACCTAGTACAACCTAGTACAGGTACAGTTTACAGAACTGGTATCTGTTCCTGTTGCAGAGTTATGAAGCAGTAAATTTGGTGCTCATATATATTTATTTGTTAATTAAAATTGACTGAAAACATTGATTTTACAAAGTTGAAGGCATAATTAAGAATCTTCCAACATCAGAAGAATCCAACTTGCTATTTTTAATACAATAGTTTGTTCAAAACAGTTTAGCAAAGATCTAATGAGAGTATTTCTGCATTCCACATATATTTAAATAGGAGAATTGAAGTCAGCTTCCAAGTAAGTCCTTTCTTTCTTTTTTTTTTTTTAAGAGTATGCACAAAATAAGACTGCTTATGCATAATGAAGACACAGCCTACTGAGTAATTAAGTGGCTATGCCTTTTTTTTTTTTTACGAAACACAAGTTACAAGCAAGTGAAAAGTGTACTGAACAAGTAAAGGCACAGAGCAGCATGCTGATCCATATTTGAATTAGATATGGAAGACAAAGGATTGCAATAATACATCAGATACAGTGTCGATCAATGTGAACTAAAGTAAAATCATCAGCTGATCAAAATCTATAAATGAACTCTGCATACTAAACAAAAGTAGCTTCAAGGAGCTGTACTATAATATAAAGAATCACGGAATGCAGCCAGGCTTCGAAAACTATTAATTTAAATTGCGCCCTTTTTCACATTGTGGTCATGAGTTAAGAGAGCACAAGTCATTAAAAATAATAATTTCAACGTAGGTGCAAAACATGACACACAGTCAAGCTACACCTGCTTTAACACTGTTTCAAGTGCAACAACATCTTATTTCATCAAACAACAGGCATGAGTCACGGGTGCCTCCAAGAGCAACAATAAAGCAATGATTTACGGCGTCAACAGCAGTACAAGTGTCATAGCTTCTTTATGCTTGGCACTACGAAAAGTTACGTGGGCACGTGACGGTATTTCGGCATGTGCAAATCTTCTCGTTAATGCTTCGTACGAAGTCTAAAACTGGCACCCACTCATCAAGAATGGCCGTGCCATTGTCATTCTATCAATGCTCAAGGCAATAGGCACATTGATGTGGTACAAACAAATGTCTGCAAACACATGTGAAGTCTGCTTTGAACTTCAATGTGTCAGGCATTGCTTGACACGCACACAAGTGCATAAACAAGAGCAGACACTTGTAGGGGCACCGTGCAAGTGATTCAGAAGAGGCATGCAGTATTGCGCATGATATACCTGGTGCAAGATTTTACACAACCCCATGAGCATGTGAATCGATATGCCTTGCAAAGGTGTTCGAGATTACAGCCATGCAGGGTGAATTCCTAAGCATTAACTGTTGGCCAATGTTCTTTTAGCAAGAACTTGCGGAATGATGGTGCACTAAAGGCTAACTAGAGCCAGACATTGTGCAATGCATTTCAAAAAAGATACGCAATTTCTGACAGTCTGATGCAGCTAAGCATTAAGATGATGGCACAGTATTTTCCATTCTGTCGTTATGACAATGGCGTGCGCAGCCATCGTGATAAGCACCAAGCAGAGAGAATAATTTCACCAAAATAAAGATGCGCCAGAGATGTCATGTGCAAATGTGCACGCCATATGGCTACTAAGCAATGTGTAAATTTAGATGCCCTTTCAAAAGAGTGCTTCATGGACGACTTCCTGAATGTTTACAAAGGCGACTCGGGAAGTGCATGAGAGCAACGGCAAAACAAAGCAAGAGGGATTTGCGGCATTGGCAAGCTGAAGCACTGGTTACCTGGCAAAGCACTGAGATAACGTGGAACCGGTGTTGTGTGGCTGAAAGTTCAGATGCATCACCATGGACTCGTCACACTCGACGCACTAGTACAAGATGTTCGAGTGCACAAAAAATTTAAACGTGGAACAGCATAGCACAACGTGCAGCATTATGGAGATACTGTGCTCCAATATAAACAGCGTAATTAAAGTGAGCGTTCCATATGGCCTGTTGCAGACCAAGCTTGAGACCAGTTCATGGTGCAGAAATTTGCAATCTTAGTAAGGTAGCAAAAAGGTGTTGACAGATTGATGATGCCAAGGGCAGTGGAACGTTGCTGCACGAGTTTCATGCAAGAGGCTTGTATGCAGGGCATGCTTGATTGGTTAAGCACTTCGAATTTATATCTGTATGGGAATCGTTGCCTCAGCCCTGCACAACAAGATTCACAAATTCTGTGCACAAAGACCTGTAGCAACGGATTTCGAAAAATATACCACAGCTGACCATGTCAGTTGCATCTCGGTGCAATTTCTGCTGACATGCCACCTTCATGGTGCTAAAGTGTCTTGATGAATTTGAACTTGACAGCAATGTTGGCTGCCTTGCGCTTGAACCACTTTAGCAAACTAAAAGGCGTGTCATATTCGTTGGGGACAATGCCGTCCACACCGGACTCAAAAAAGTAGAAAAGTGGAAACCATATTCGCGTCCGCTTGCTGTCCATCTGCATCAGCGCCCTATTGTTCGCCAGGGTGTGGTAATACAGGAAGAGCCTGGTGGAAATGTAGAAGGCGATGAACACGTCTATGGAGTAGTGTTCATGCGCCGCCAGGATGAAGAAGATGCCGAAGAGATTGAGTACCCAGGAAGTCGTGTGCAGGAAGTAATAGGAGCGCGGCGTGTACTCAGTGATGAAGAAATTGAGAAGCGTGAGCACAGTCGTGTGTCCGCTGAACATGTAGTCCCCGCAGGTGCGCACTCCTTGGATCAGCATGCCGCCTCCTTGCCATATGACGAAGGCCTGGCTTATCTTCTCCGAGAAGTCGCCGACGTGGCGGGCCTTGCACTGGAGGTGCTTTCCCGGCACCGAGAGGGAGGTGATGAGCATTGTGATGCAGCGCAGCAGGAACACGGACCCGAACAGGGAGAACATGCGCCGGAGGAGGATGAAGCGGTGCCGGTGGCATACGAGGATGCACACCCACACGATGAAGAGGACGAGGCCCGTGAACTCGCACATGGCGAAGGCCCAGGGAATGTGCGGCACGTTGTCGAGGAAGATGTCGGGAAGCGGCGGGTACGTCTGCATGTCGGGCACCCGGTCGTGCACAATGACCATCACGATGGCGGTGATCCAGGTGACGGCGAGGAAGTAGAGCATGCCCACCACCGTCTTCCAGATCTCGGGCTTGAAACGGCGCTGCTTGCAGGCGCCGCCGTTCGCAGCGGCCGTCCCGACGGAGTAGCCATCGTCGGTGTTCTCGTCGTCGTCGTACTCGAAGGAAACGTCGGTCGACGGCGCTGTGCCGTCCGAGGAACCGCGCCTCTTGCGCGTCGAATTTCGGCGGCTCATGGTCTGCGCGGCCGTCGACGCGGGCACCAGCTCGCCGGGTCCCAGCAGCTGCCTGACAGCGGCCACGTTCTGCCATTGCAGCTCTCGGATGCAGATCATCAAGTTCTTGATGTCCCCCAGAAGCCGAATCTCGAGCGGCGGCTTCCGCAGGTCTGACTCCGAGATGGTCAACAGAGCGCGCCCGTCAATCAGGTGCTCGCCGAAAGTCGCTTCGTACCTGCCCAAGCCAACGTCGTGAAGCCACTCGCCAACCTCGCCTACCGTCCACTCTTGTACTGGCTTGTCCGCCGCCATCGCGACTCGTCGCCCGCGCTGTCGTTGGTTAGAGGTGCGAAGGCTGGGCCAGAGCGGTAGCGACGTCGCCCGTCCGTCGTCGACGCATCGCACGACTTGTCGCTTCGCTTCACCTGCGATGCAGGGAGCTGGCAAGTTTACCTGCACGCCTTGCGGCCCCGCAACAACACACAACACTAACAACGCCAAGCGGCGGTACGAGGTACGAAGCGGAAGTGAGCCGAGGGCCATTAGGGAGAGAGAGATGCGTAGCAAGAAAAACAAGCGGGGTCACCGGCGGAAAGTAGAGCATCCGGGTCGAATTGTGTCGGTGCCTTCGTCATAAATAAAACTAACGGAGCTGCGATTTCACAAGAATGAGGAGTTCCAAGCAAGTGAAGAACTAATGGCGACGAAATACGAGACTTACCCGCATACAAGTGGCATGCAGGGAAGCGCACTTGCAGTGCACTGCAGTGCCGGCGATAAACGCGCGGAAACGTGCGCGTTTCGTTTGCACACCGAAACATTTCGCTGAAGCTCGGGACGCCGGATTTTCATTTGGAAACGAATACTCAAGCATGAACGCTTCGTTCTTGAACGTCAGTGAGCGAATGCTTCAGTGGTGACGTCGGTAGTAGCAAGCTATTAACGCTTAGCGATTGAGGTTGATAAGCGCGGGATTTACGATGAGCGAATTAAAGAGCGTTCCCGTCGTGGACGTTACGAAAGACAACATCGCCGATATATGGCCTTCCTTAGTTCTCGCCGTGAAGACATCCCTCTTTGTAGCTATAGATCTGGTAAGACGACATAAGTCCGTTTAGATTTGAATTCCTTGGTACTATTTCATTCCGACTTGCGGCTTTAACAACTTTGTGCTCTCCACAGGAACTTAGCGGCATTGGAAAGAGAAAAGATATCAATGCCAAGTACGTCTATTTTAGACTGCTACATCTACTGACATTAGTGATCACTTTGCGCCGATACTATTTTGGTTTTCTCGCACAGGTCTGTGGAAGATCGGTACATTGCAATGTCCCGTGTAGCTGACACGAGAGCCATCATATCCATGGGACTTTCGTGTTTTCGGCAAGATGCCAGGTCGGCGGAAACTGGCCCACTTAGGTAAGACCTATGCGTTCGCAAATATGAGCGTTAGTAATGACAAAGAGAGAGTCTTGTCGACGATGCAATTTCGTGACCAGCCGCTGACAGGCAATTTCAACCGTGCACGTCTTGTGCAGATTCACCGTTCAGACATTCAACATACTTATTCTCTGTCAAGATAATTACATCGTGGAGCCCTCGTCGTTGCAGTTTCTCATCAGTCATGGCTTTGACTTCAACCGACAATACTCCCTCGGCGTTTCCTACTACCGAGGCAATGATCGCGTAAGTTCGTTTCTTGTGTGCTTACATATCTAGCAATTTTACAACACGAAAAAAACAAAATTGTTGCACATCTCCAAGCACCAATTCCACCTAATTGGATCAGACTATCAGAGCACGAACACACGCCTTTGCTCATCGACAGCAGTTCAAAACAGAAGTGTACACAGAACCTAAGTAGATTAAAAAATGAGCCACTTTAACAAATTGTGCATGATACTTGCATTTTATTGAGCATTTTACTCTGCTTGCATACGAAGGTTAGCTGCTGCTAACGTCATGTATTAAAAAACACTGGCAAGCTTGTGCAAATTAAACTATTTCAGTGGTTTAATTTATTGTGTTGCATTTTACTGTTCTTTGAACCTCTTTGTATCGACATGTATACATAATGCTGTACACTCAAGAAAGCATCAATACCACCACTGCCAGGCAATAACTCAAGAGCGTGTGAAGTTGCATCACTACATATCTTGTTAATAAAGGCCCCAAACTAAGCGTACAGGGACAAATCATGCCAACTATGTGGTGATGAAATTGGAAATGAAAGAATGCATTAGTTAGCTCGAACTTGTTTCTGGATCATTTGTCTACGATAGTCCATATTTTGTTGCTGTACAGATGCTCTATCTAAATCTGCCTACTGTGCTCTTTAAGTACACCAGACAATTAGTTGGAAACAAAGAAATTCTTCTCGTGTATGATTGACAGCATAGTGGTGTCAATGCTTATTGTATCTAATGCAGCCCAACCATCCAGAGGACAACGCGCATTCCCTCCGCAAGCTATTCTCAATGCTGGTCGTGCATCAGAAGCCCATTGTCCTGCACAATGGTTTCATGGACGCGGTTTTCCTGTACCATAGCTTGTACCTGGCATTGCCTCCGTCTCTGCAGACATTCTTAGCCGACCTGAACGACTTGTTCCCCGGTCGTGTGTACGACACAAAGTACATTGCAGAAGCCAAGGCTTCTCTGCCAGCGTCGTACCTGGAGTACGTCTTCCGCAATAGGTAATTCCTAGCCTTTCTTTTCTTTTCTTTCTTTTCTTAGGCAAGAAATAATTTAGTTGAATGTCAGAGGGAGACATTTTGGCTGGCCACTCCCATTGTCGCAAACATGTTGTATTAAATGGCAGCCTTTTTTCTGTCAAGGGGGGTCACAATTCTGTGCAGTGCTTGTGCATTCCGCTATAAGCAGCTTAATGACATGTAAACAAAGAGACTATGTAACACTCTTGATGTAGCGTTGCCTTGTCTTTGCGAACTGAGCTGAGGTGGTACTGCCCATTCAATCCTCGTTATAATGAAACAGGATATAATGAAATAGTGCATATATACCGACGTAAGTGAAATTCCCCTTGGAATCCCCCGAGATTCATATTGCAGTGCATGTTATAATGGACATAACAAAGTAATTCTGGCTCGCCCTTCAACTTCGTTATAAAGAGATATTACTGTACATTCACGTCATGTTAGTTTTTTTTTATCTGCCACACTGACCAATAGATCTCACTTCCCAGCTGTAACTTCTGCATATAATTATTGTTATAGTGAAGGACAAAGGGTGAAGATCAGCTGTCAACACAGTCAAACTAGAAATAGAAGGGTCGTAATGTTCAGTACCTCATCTTCAACTGTTTTATGCTGTCACCATCACTATGACAAGAACTTATCATGAGAAGCCAACAAACGACAACGCAAAGGACAACATAGGAGAAATTACTTGTACTTACTAATTGAATTAAAGAAATGATAAATTAATAGCAATGAAAGTGGGTGAAAAAACAACTTGCCGCAGGTGGGCAACAATCCCACGTCTTCGCAAGACGTGGGATCGTTCTCCATTAATTTATCGTTTAATTCACTTAGTATAAGCAATTTCCCCCGTGTTGTCCTTGGTGTCGTTCTTTGTTGGCTTCTCGATACGATTAATAAAAAATCAGGCCTCTCGGTTAGCCCCCCCTTTCGTCTTGTATGGCAAGAATTTGTTACGCAAGCCCGTCACCTCAGCAGCATCAATTGAACGCCACATACATATCATTCTTGGTGGCCTGAATTTGGTACCTCAAAATTCTGATTTAAGCACAGGAAATCTAATGCAATATTCATTCTAGGGTTTTTGACATGTGAAAGCAGAGTTTCCGTTGTGAACTCAGAAAACCAATCACTAATTAATTAATTACTAAATTAATGATAACATAAATCATTGTTTTTTTATAATGTACTCTCCATGGTCAGAAATAAAGGTGAACTTTTTTTTTTTTTTTGTGTAGAATGGTGTTTGGGCTTTGTGGGAGTTAAACTCACTTGTCCGAGTGTTGCGATCTTCAGCTATCATTTGCAACTTCTGTGCAGGCAAAGAGATAATGCTTGCAAGGAGGCAAAGGGCCGACAGTTCGTCAGCATCCAGTTTCTTCAGTATAACCAGGAATACTCAATTGACCACGGGGATTGTGCACTGAGGCAGGAGCCGGCGAAGATGTCTGCAGACATCTGCAAAAATTTCGCTGTGAGTTGCAAGACTATGGATGTTGTTTCTAGATTGGGGGGAAAAAAATATGGAGTTTCATGTTATGCACCCAAAGTTAGAAGACACAAACAGTCAGGCATACAAGAGAAAGTAAGCAGGGTGTGGAGCTTTGGGTACACAAAGCTTGAGTGTGCAAAACTTGGAATTTTGGCTTATACACACTGGCCGGTGTTTGAGATTGTCGCCGTAACACAGGAGCCCAGGGGTGGTATAACATTGTTGCAGTGACTCGTTTGGCTCATTAATAACCACCTTTCCCTATTCATTTTCAAAGTTATAAAATTAACCAACTTGCCACTGATAAACATGCTCCTTCACAATATGTGAAGGTGCCGTAGTACTCGCAAAGGAACTAGATTGTGAAAAGAAAATCTGCAGGTGAATGAAAAGTGATTCAAGCACATTTGACACACAGCCCCAAATCGCAAGTGGCAGGCAGCTTACCAATTTAAAAAAGAAAAGTGCAGGGTGATCCAGAAGTAACAGAAGAACGTAAATATTCAATTTCTTTATTTTTAAGGGTCTGTTCACAATAATATTAACGTCTCGCAGATTCTTAAACACTAATCTATCACTTTAGCTTGACTTAATATTTGCCTTTAGTGTCCTTTTAACATTACTGAGAATTCAAGGAGACAAGAAAAATCTCACATAAAGTGGGTTATGTTGATGCTGGTTAAATAATTGTAGATCTCTAGGAAAGGCATTTAACCTGCTGCAAAAGACAATGACTAATTATGGACTAGTATTAATGTCTTCTTTGCATCTGCTTTACTGCAGACTGTAAAAAAACTTGCTGCATTCTTTATCTTTTACCACCTTTGCAGCGGTATGGCTGGTGCGGCAAGGGCGACCAATGCTGCGCCTCGCACAACGTTGACGACATCCTTGACGCCCAAGCATCCAAACGTCGCAGACGTAACAGAGTTAAAGGGTCATCGCCCCGTGATCCCACCAATGCTTCCGACTCGGAGCACTCGACCATAGACCTGACAGCCATGGAAGAGGACGAGGCCGATATCGACTCTCCTGAAGAAGTCTCAAACAGAGAGCGCAAATTCACAACAGGGCTACACAGGGCGGGCTTTGACGCATTCATGACTGGATACGCCTTCGCAACGTTTGTGCTGTCATACGCAAAGCATCGTCCCTCAGGCAATCTTGACGCAGAAGAGTTGGGCCTCAACGAGCTAGTCAACAGGCTGTGTCTCAGTGGGAAGACGGTACCCTTGCTCATAAGAGAATCAAACTTTACCAAGCACAGTGCTAAACATGTCGAAAAGTTTAAGGCTCTCTTTGGTGATAAGTAGTTACTTCTGTGTTGTTGTTTTTGGTTTCCTTTTCTGTACATGTGATAATCTTCACCAAAGGTGAAATTGCTACCGATGCAGCCAGGTATGCCAAAACACGAGCAGTAATACAGATTCTTTGCGTGGCTGTTTATTGAAATGATGAACACTACAGGCACCTCTTTATCGATGCATACACAAGGCTGGATATTGAAAGGGCTGTCAGTCATTTGTTGAGCATGTTGCTCTTTTGAAAGCTTGCTGTTCGGTTACTCCTTTCACATCATTGTTAAAAACACATTGGTGAAACAGATGTGCAGCTTCCTTTAGTTTGCCAAGCAGCATGTCTGCAATGCCACAGTCTATAAGTAAAGCAGTCTGTGGTGCAGTTCTAATTTTCACCCCTTTAGCTGCTTTATTGTGATACCGACCGATTAATGCGAAGGCTAAAACAATGCCATCCATCATTAACAAACTTCATCTGCAAATTTGTTAAACAGTTTCAAAGAAATGCTTCGACCTAGATAGACAGCCAGAGGGAGTGTATTGCAACTTGACATTTTGGAGGATCAAGCAAAGAGCACTTAGCCAGCTGGAAGCTAAGAATCTTTCTTGAAGCTCCTATAAAAGCAGCCTCATATGCTTTCTGTACTTCTGCAATCGGCTGCTGTCACGAGTGATGGGCACCCAAATGCTAGCCAATGACAAAACAGTGTTTTGTAAAACAAGTTCTGCGAGCACACGTCCAGGAGAAAAAGGCACACATGCCAGGGTCATGCTCCCAGCATAAGCATTCACACGAGCAGGTGATTATAGAGAGGAATTAGGAGACTAATTAAACAGCTTCCAAGAAACCTCTTCACCTTTGTTTGCAGAGAATGGCAAGGTGGTGAACCACCTCTGAGAAGTAACAGAAGGCATGGTTCATCTGTCACTCACCACCATTACCCCTTGTACATAGGGAATTGATGAAAGGACCCAAACTGTGTTCAAGACCATCCATTCTCATTGTTTTTGCTCAAGAGGAAACATACTGCTGTACTTCATCATCCAAAACAATAGCCACTCTGGAAGTATTAGCAAGCAATGTTTGAACTTGCATGTACATGCAGTAGTTCCTTAATCACTAGGTGTTCCCTTTCATGTTGGGCTGCCCTGCATTTCAGGTGCACAAGTCTGCCACCCTGGAAGTACCACAATGCTTAACAGTAAAGATAGTAACACGGATCACAAGCATGCGAGTAATCATTAGCAAAGGCACTTAGCTAATACACCTACATAGATTTGCTTTAATTAATGGCTTGTTTTGGACTCGTAATTTATGGCTTAGTACATTGTTGCCACCTATAGCCTACAAGTTCACAGCTTTACTTACTGGCAGAGATACTGTGCCACTTTATACTAGTGATGGCGGCTTACGCGCTCAGACAGCAGGAAGGTGAATCATTGGTCTTGATGCTTGTTTTTCACCAGCTGCTCAATGAATGGCTGTTTCTGGCTATTTTTCATAGATGGCAGCACATTGCAGGCTATGTTCTAGCGTGGGTATCTCACACTAGATGTGGACACATTTGTCTACACTTTCAGCAGGAGTGGTTTGTAGAACAATGGAAAGATTCCTGCTCATCAAACTCGGCTCTGTTGTAGCCGCCGTTGCATAGACTAACAGGCTTGAAAAACAAAAGCGTACAGGCTTCAGAGTGGGCTCACTTTTTTCAGTACATACTACTGAAAACTAAAGCAGAACGATTCGATGCTGTGCTTAGTTTTCGTGGGCCAAGTTCAAAAGCCCAAAGGGTGTTCAGAGTGCGAAAAAAACCCAAGAGTGAACTCCACATTCCTGCTAGTTTTAAACTTTTATTACGCTCACTTTCTAGTTATTTACTGCATCTGACGCGGAAGCCTTTTCAGAACAACATAAATCAGACATTTGGCAAGTGCAATGCCTGTCGCACATTTTAGAGCAATTTTCTTGCGTGGAACACCAGGCGCGGCCGAGTGCCAACCGGGCAGAAGCGAAGGGGTTAAACCTAGCTAGCATCATGTTACACAGCTGAAGGTCTTGCTTAACACTGCAAAGATTTCCACATAGCTACGTGGCATTTAGGTTAGGGAGTAGAACTTTACGTAGTTTGAATGTGTCCATCTTGAACGATTTTGCACAAAAATTACACATGCTATAGCTTGAAGGCAATGCTGCTAAGGACAGGACAATGACGAGAACAAAGACGGCGCTGTTTCGACATGCAATAAAAATTGTTAGTCATCGCCGTGTTTGTTCAGTCTTTAGCACTGCTACCTTCAAGTTAGACATGTGGCAATCGGCCCAATTCAACACACCGGTACACATACCAATACTGGTGTTTGTCCCATTTGTATAATTTTGTGTGTGTTCTTGACCAAATCCTGCAAGTTATTGTTTTGCCCCCAGGTGCATACCTGCCAACCCTCCTGAATTTTTCGTAAGGTTTACGAATGTGGCCTTGTTTTGCGAAAAAAATAAATTGTTTGTGAAAAGGATTCGCTCAGCGATGTTTGAACTTCATGGTGGAGTCTTTGGGTGGTGAAAGGACACAAAGGCAAGTACCTTTCTTTGAGCAAGTTTACAGAGAAGTTTCCAAAGCAGGCAAAATCAGCAACAAAGTAGAAAAAAAAAAATGTTGCTGTGACCTAAAGAAATGCATTGCTTGTAAAGTTTACGATGTTCCAAATTTGCTGCTGCTAATGTGCTGCATCTAACAGTAAATCATCATTAATGAAGTGTGTATATATCCCATAAAAGGCATGTGCTGTGGACCAAGCTTTAAAAAAAATATATGCGATGTATTTTCTTTTCCCTCTTGGCGTCGTGTGAAGAGAATTTTTACAAGTAACGCTCCCAGACAGTGGGGTCATAATTGCTGGTCTTGACTGGTAGGCTATACTTGCATTTTGCAACATACCACCAATGAAAGTGTTTTCTACAAACCCTTCAAGATAAGTCAATGTTGGAGTGGCTACACGGAATTGATCCAAGAAGACAGTTGTCTCAAGTAAAGCCAAAATACGAGGGATGTCCAAAATGGCCAAAATAAGGAAAACACTGGCATTGCCAAGACCTCTACCACATAACACACACGGTTTGTTCCCACTCTTTAGCAAGACATTTTAACATACCCCCCCACCTACATTGATCTGTAAAATAGCAGTGACTAAGTGATTATCATTGCTATCATTAAATAGAAATGACAGAAATAGATACCTTGATAGTTTTATAAGCAGCATGAACCAACAAAAAAATGCAACATGTACAAAGGGAATCCTCCATGCAACCTATAAGCCCAATCATTTTAAGAGGTGGATTTAGTCATTCCTTTGATCAAACATGCTTGCAATGCGGTTAGCATTTGTTTATTAGCAGTACTTCGAACTATGCAATCTAGTGAGCACAATACAATGCACTGAGGGCATCCGCACAGCTCTCGCTACTGTTTTCAGCCTAAACTGATCCTTAATGTTTCTGGATGCTGCACTCGTGCAACCTTTGGCCACTATGGAATAAAGCAAACTTGTCACAAATTCAACTTCATGGTCACTGAGGATGTCAGCAATGTTTTCTTAATGAACGGTAACCAAAAGTATGCACAAGGAGTGGAAGGGGGAGGGGGGGCACTAACCCTCTGCCCCTCTTCGCCTATTCTGGACAGAAGACAAGCTGAGCTCGCGAAGCGCAAACTTGCAAAATAAAGATGAATGACAAGCCCAACTTGTCTGGCATTGTTTCATATTTCATGCAGCCCTTGAGACAATTTCAGTTAATGCATTGCTGTGTTGGCTGTTAACACCAGATGGCGCAAGGAGCCCATTGAGCAAAGTTTTGAACGTTAACCTTTCTTTTTTTTTTTACTGTGTTGCCAGCCACCTATTTCAAAAGGGCATCTTCGTAGTGCTGAAAAGAAAGGATGGTGATTTAGAGAGTCGAGGCTCACGAGGGAAATTGTACAATACAGTGCATTGTGTTCAAGCATGTAACGTAAAAATGCCTAATGAAATTCGCCAGTGTGCAGTGATGGCTTCCTTCATTAGTTAATCAAAACTTCTTAAACTTTTTTACAAAACCTTGGCACTTCCTTTATATAAAACAGAATCGTTTGCATTCATGCAAGAAGTTCCTACATTTTGAAAAAAATAAAAATAAAGTCCCTAAAAGAGGAAGCGAAGGACAGATGGGAGGTTGTCCCATGCAGAAATGGAATTGAACATCATGGAAAAACACATGAAAATATACATATATTCACACACACACATACTGCGCACAATTGTTTACTTTCATCCTACACAATGTATAATATCAAGGTGACATCTTGCGCAGTTTTCATGTTTATGCACCACACTAATGTTTGTACCTGAACAATGGAAGTGTGCCAAATAATGGCTTAAACAAAAGCGTTCCTGGAACACTTATCTGTGCGACATTTATTCTCAACTTATCTTGACTTTTATTTTAGGGTGAAAGCCTGAAGTGGCTTGTTGCAATGGCTCAGTCTAAAAAAGCGGCGTCTCGTCCAGTGATTCAAAAAATATCAGAATGGCTTATACCCGCGTAAGCAAGCAAAGATGCAATGGCCGAGTATGAATGAAAAAACAAAAGAACAAAGATGGAAACACAACATAAGAACCCTTAGGTAGTGTTAGGTGCTCGCATGCGTCGTTGAGGTCGACCTACAGCGCCACACGTTTATGGGACACTACAGCTCATTATTTCTTGCAAGAAGTCTGGTCCCTCAGATCGTATAACTTAATTCATTACCACGTATGCAGCAGTTGCTCGCCTTCACATGTTACTACCATATTTTTTTTTGCAGTATCAATTTATTAGTTTTATCTTTTTAATCTGCCACAAAATTGTCTGTTTCAGAAATTTTTATCTAGGAAAGTTTTTGAAACCTATGTATTTGAACACACGAACTTGTTTTCTATATTTCATAACCTGTATCATATGCAGTAGCATTTTCTACAGTGAAACAAAATGTTCCTAAACCCCTCAAAAATTGTCACTGTCCCATGATAACAAAAGAGCCCACAAGCCCAGCGAAATCAATGAAAAACAGAAGGAATGAAACAATAGTGCTCATGCCTTAAACAGAGAGACAAACACGACACACTGTTTATTTGAATAGCCTACCTACGTTTACTGAATATCACTGTGTACTCTCCACGCACACAACCATCACAAATGATAAATAATTACATAATCAGCATGAATAAGCAGTGAACCGTGAAGTAGGAAAGTTATCTGGAGGTACTCTCCTCGGCCAAACAAAATGGTTGACACCCGATGCTGTAACAATCCAGAGTTCGCAGGCACACACCCAGTATGCTTTCATAAACAGAGTTGAAGTGCCCTTAAGCACCATGGTGCACGAAGAGTTAAGTGTCTTGCCCTCGTGTTTGGCTGCCTTTTAGGTGCCAGTAGTAGGTCGGGCTGGTGCAATCCATTTGGACATCCTACTAATGTTTCCTCCTTGGCCCACTAAAGTGCCTACAGTCTCCGTTCGTCCAGTGGAGATATCAAAAATTGCAGCTGCCAATTGCGCACTTCTGCATTTACCGAGACTTTCATTTGATTGAGTGGCCAAGCTCCGAAGATTATTTACATCTGCATTAACACACAGACAATGATTGGCAGTGTTTTCAGTGCTTAAGACACATCAAGAGACTGTGATGTTTACTATTACAATAGTTTTTATACAGCAGGGCAATGAAGGAAGTTACATGAAGGGAACCTTCTGCCAGTTCCTCCTCGATGTGCACTTGTATATCTTTAGATGCAAGTTGTGAATTTACTACTGTTATGTCATTTCATATCTGCAAAAAATTTCTATCCAGCTGTTCAATAAAAAATGTAATTTCTAAATTTCCAAACGCATTTTTTTATTTTTCTGCCGGCACTTAAAGCTTCAAGAAATATTGAGTTATCTTCATACAATCGGGAGGAGTTGTGTAAATTCAAGAGACTTTCAGGCAAATAGGAAAGAGTTGACAAGTTCTCTGTACCCCTGGTGGCTGTCATAAAAGAGCACTGCTTGCGAGCGTTAACACCACAGCCCAAACAATTTCACGTCAAAGAAAATTAAAACTTTTTCACATTTACTTCTGGCCACAGAGTGTATATTGGTATGAAGGAAACAGTGAAATTATAATTGAGTAAAAATTTATTCTATGGTAATAATTTGCCATAGATTTGCTGAACCAAAGACAACAGAGAACTCCCTCCAGCATATGAAAAATGCTGGTATAGGTTCTAGATTAGGTTTCCCACACCTAAAGTGTTTAGGCAACAAATTCAGCACCAAAAATGATACACAGGCTTCGTGAGGTTAAGAAAATAGAAACAAAGACTGCTGCATAATGCCGATTTATAAGCAGAAACTACAAATTTATATAACAAGCAGCATACAGTTTTTACTTAAAGGGACATTTTTATTAGTAACAATCAAGCAAACACACCACGCGCAGAAATATATGTTTGACTTTTAAATACAATGCAGCCAATGGTACTTTTATACAGTATGAAATGGTACACTGGAACGCACACTTAATAAAAATACGTTAACGGCTGCTCGGACAGATGTGAAGGTTTTAACAACTGCCCCGACATGCTGGTCAAGGCAGTAAATATTGTGAAGGGCGTATTGTCACATGCACTGCTCGCTGCCATAAGCGGGCGTACAGTCTCCAGCGCATGTGCCGTTAAAATCCACAATCCACTAAGATGCCACAGACTTTAAAGGAGACGTGGCAGGTTTTTCGCAGTCATTTGCCTTCGGGATTTCCTGAAACCAAGTAAAACACAATTTCATTCATTAGTAACTGGTGCAATGGTAGTAAACACTTCAGAACAGTTCCACACTAGGTTTTACCCAATGCACTATTACCCTAAATATTCCTCCGAAATTGCCCAGCAGAAGGTAATGCCCAATTGCCCGCTGTGCTGGCTGCCAAAATACCTATTTACTTGAACAATAGTCGAGTACGAATACAGGTCGACCCATACATATTGTGCTCTACAAGAAATAAAGAATTATTCGACTACAGGTCGACACATTAGAAACGGTGTGCTTGAAGCGGCGACAAGTTTATGCTAGCTCCGTTGCTGCAGCAGCTCGCATCCCCATAAGTGAAGGCGAATTCACATTTTCTTTTTAAAAACCAGGCAATGAACTGTGTTACACTAAACAACATATACTGCAAAATGCGATCTTTCAGCAAAACTTGAGCAAAAACAGTGCAGTGGTGAGCGCAAAACCTTTTTTCGAACAGGCGCAGTGAAGTATGCAGGACCCTGTACAGCTTACAACTTTAACAGAAAAGGAGCTATATATCTTTCTGCTCACAACTCATTTCGTGCCAAGATTAGGAGAGAATCTGGCATTGCAGACATTCAACCACTAAGGCAATAATTGGCAGTGAATGGGCTCTTCCAGTTTTACATGGCTTCAATGGTTTTCCAAAACCCATTTTCCTTTAATTCCACAGTAACATACCTGTCAAACTGGGGACCTCAAAATTCTGGAGAATCGCTGAAATTACGTGGGAAAGGGGGAGGGGGGGCTACGACAGTGATCACACAGTTGATTTTTTCTTTTTTCTGGAGCAGGTGGGCGGAGCAATGTCAGAAACAGCTGTACTGCATGCTTGTATGTGTAACGAATGCATACTATGTCTAGTGACAGTAGCCAACTTCACCGAAACATTTTGCATATGCTTTACTGCATAACACTGCTTTAGTGGGACGAAGCTAACTTAAACTCACCGATGCCAGGGGTTTGCTGGAAGATTCGCCATTGGTGTCGACGGCCTCAGGCTTGATCTTCTTGGGCGTGGCAGTGGAGCTTCCTGCAGAGCCGCCTTCGTCACTTGTTCTCTGCAATGCGTCCGGCTGTTTTGTTCGAGAAAACAACCTTCCTCACTTCAACATGCAAGAAGGCTTTGGTGGTGCAGATGCAGCGTGCGCTAAAGGATGTGCTTCCACGATTAGCGCTAACTAAAATATAGCCATGCTCATGACGCAAAACAGAGTATAGCAGTTCCCATGCAGAAGCAGTTAGGTAAGGATGTTGAGGCACAAGAACAGCCATGTTATGAAGCACCAGACACATAGTGCAAATGAGTGAAATGGTAATAGCAGCAGCAGCAGCCTTAGCTATGCACAGCAAATAAGATGTCCTCGCAAAAAAAATTACAAATTGAGTCAGAAATTCTCAAATACGAATAAAAAGGAGATGCAGACAGAAGCAAATATTTTCGAATTTCTATCAATTGATAGCAAGCTTAGTGGTATGAGGCCCGAACTTTGTCACAATTTAAATTCTGTCTTAACAGCTCGTAAGACAACCTCAACTGTCCTGACATACTTTCAGCCCGCGTGTGACGCCTCAGTGTTGTGTTCCACTGCTTTAAAGAGTATTTTGGTTTAGATGAGGGACACCTCCATCTCAGCATCAGCCAATACTGTTTTTTGAGCTCAAGCTCCTTGAAAACGGCGGCAGCACGCTTCATTTCTCGTATTTTATTCCGTAGGTCCTTTCCGTTTTTGTCCTCCTTCTGCCGCTCGTTCGCCCTACGGACCATTCGAAGCATCTTCTTGGTCAACTGTACAGTCAAAATCACATTTTTCAAACTCCTTAGGGGCCACGAAAACGTCCGAAAAATCGGCCAGTTGGAAAAAATGAATTCGTCTTTTACTGCCCATAAGGGCTTGAACCGCCACAGAGACATACGAAGAAGCTCTGAAGGCCTGTCAGTACACGTATTAGGCATATTGGTGCTCATACTGTGACAGGAGGTAGCAGGTGAACGTGTGTGTAATGAAGGAATACACACTGTGTCCCGTGGCAACAGCCCCTAACCATGCTTTTTATGCTTCGCCGCAATACTTCTGCCTGTGCTTCACCAAGTAACACTGCTGTATAGAGGCGAAGCTGACTTTCAACAACACACAGTGCTTTCCGAGCTTCGAAGCAAATCGCGAGGACCACAAAGACCGAGTCAGTGCCATTGCTCACAGCAGCGGATTCTTTCAACACAGCACCAAACGGCAAGAAGCTTAATAGCGAACGCCGAAGCAGCTAGGCCTAGCGTTACCGCAGTGGTGGCTATGGCTGCCAGCGGATCCGAGTGCGAGAACACCGGTTCGAGGCGGCAACATGATCAAAATGGTGGCGGTCGTGGCGTTGATTAATGCCAGAAAAGTCCGGAAAATCGGACGTTGAAGGGTTCTAGCGTCGAACACTTCATATGTTCTTATACAGTGACTATGGGGTATGTGGTGTTGCCGCAAAGCCATCCAAACTATTCGGCAAGTCCCAAAAATCGGGCGTCGGGAAAATCAGTCAAATCAAACTGACTGTACGCTGGCAAATTCTTCCAGCCAACGACGCGGCGTCAAAGACGTTTAGTTGCGATTCCTGTTACTCCAGCTAGCATTAGCGCAACTTTTGTTCCCTTTCAATAAAATTACAGCCAATTTTCCCTGATAGAAGCACAAATTTCCCGAATTTTTCCCAAGTATTTCCAGACTACTCAAAATCCCTAAAAATTTTCAGTTTTCCCGGTTGATAGACACTCTGCTCCTGGTTCACTCACTCTGGGCGACGACAGCCCATGCCACTGAAAGAAACCTCACCGGAAAAATTAATGCCCTCTGCTGTGGTTCCAGGGTGACGACCAATTAAATGGTCTGCACCAAATGTGCAAAAAAAGAAGCAAGTGAAGCAGTATCAGTCTGACATGGGCTAGACTTGCTAAAACATCAACGAATGAGAAGGCTGGTATCAATGGCACAGTTGTAATGTTACGCAGCAACGAACAAAGGTTTCTACAAAATATGTGATTTGGTTTTTCTGATTTGCAAGGCAACTCACTTCTTCATATGCATGCTGTGTACTACAAGCAAACTTTAGTTGAGAGTTAGCACTTGTCGTGCGCCAGCCTTCCTTCATCCCATTTAAAGGTGCGCATGCTAGTTAACTGCAGGTACAAACTGACTAGCCCAGCAGTGCATTCTTTACCAATTTCATTTGTAGTTAAGAGACAATAAAAAACAAACAACCAAACCTTTCGCTTTATCAAATGTGTGATGACGTTGACTGGACGGCTTGATTCCTGCACGAGACAATGGCAAACCTGACATATTTGAAATGTCTCATGGCACATTCAACGAGAAATAAATCCCTGTCAACAAAAAGGCAGCAGTAGCGTCAGTTGTACTCACAGGCCCCGAATCTGAGCTCTTGACTGGAGATGTTGCCTGCAAAAAGGGATCGAAAAAAAAAATTAATTTAGTAAATTTGGCACTGGACAAGTATAAGAGAGTTGAAATAAAAGCAAACGTAAACAAACAACACCAGTGTGCCTGTGGCATTCTTTTTGTCTCTCATTTCTCTGTGTGTTGTACATAGAAGATCATGCACCACCAACTTGCCCATGCCAACTCCATATAAAACAAAAACCAAGGAGGCTTGCTAGACGGGCTTGCTTTATGATGTGTACAATTCTTTATAGGTCTCACCAACAGGCCAATGGAGTGACAGTCTCAGGAAAGCCTACTGCCTCTGGGCAACCAATGCTTGGCATTCCCACAAAGTATGCTTTAAATGTGGTGCTGTTTAAAGGGGGACACAGCTCTTTACGGCGAAAAAAAATCGCGAAAAAATTATTTTTTGAAAATGAAATTTTCGATATCTACAGCTAATATTCCTTTAGTTCACCAAGTTTCGAATCTCACGGAAGAGTATTTCGTCCGCAATATCAATTCATAACATCACTGTGAGCTGAATTTCGCGCAAAGGCAGCCTTTTTTTATCGCGGCGCATAGCTCTTTTTCTATGCGTGCGATCGCAGTCATCTTGGTCTCAGTGGACAGAGGAGCCTTCCTTCTTTAATTTCCCGCCAAAAGTGACTCCGTCGGTACACCAGTGACGTTGAAATCCAGGGAGAAAAAAAAGTCCAAAAGCGTGACCTGATTCGTTGACTAGCGCACATGACCAAAAATGCGTGCTGTGGTTGGCTGCGCAAGGTTCCTGTTGTCTCCTCCACTCCACAGGCGACACGACGACGCATCTCGTCGTAGGTTTGTGACAAGTGCCCAAATATGTCCGATCCAACGGGGAAGTTCGCCATGAGGCACAAGTTCGGCAAAAAGAAGCGATCAGCTTATAACTTTCAGAAGTGCTCCATTCCTTCAGCAAGCATCGAGAATAGCTCGTCACCAACCGCAAAAAATGCCGCAGCCGCGGACAAGGGCGAAGTAGGCCTAGCCAGCTCGCAAATTAGTGAAATCGTTACGGACAGCGGCCGCATGCGTGAGTATTGCGGGGAAGTTGCTGCAGCAGGCGGCTACCATTCTCTATCACGTTTTCCAGGAATGCACAAACTGGTAAAATATAGGTGCGACTGTATTGGGTCATTTTGTGCTCTCAATCGCGAAATGCTGGCGCTGGAACATCGTACATAATGAGATTACATCGAGGTTCTGCTGTATTTACAGCCATTACAGGAACATGTGGAACATATTTAGGCCATTACAGGAACACGCGGAAATACACAAGCTTGTGCAGTACATAGATAGAGAAAAGAAATGTGGTTAGCAAAACACAAGCTAGCTAGCAGCTCTGAAACTTTTCATATCAGGAACGGTGGCGATGGAAGCAGGAAGGCAGTTCAGTTGACACTGGTTTTTGGTATAAAAGAAGCATTGTACAAGTTTGACATGGCAATACGAAAACTTGAAGGTTGTAGAATTTTCCAAATTATTGGGCAATGGGGAAAAAGCAAATTTGAATGAGAAAACAATTCATTTTGCAAATTTGGAAGTCGGCAACGAATACCCTATTTACTTGCATAATGATCGCACTCGCATAATGATTGCACCCCCTGAATTTTGGCGTCAAAATTCGATTTTTTTTCCCTTTCTCCTGTAATGATCGCACCCCGAACTTGCCACAGAGATACGTCGTGTGCCAAGTCTAGATAATGATGATCGCGATTACCATCTGTCGAATGATATGCGAACGACTTTTCAAGACATACGAAGCGGTCTGCACGCACCGAACATTCTTTAACAGATGCTCCATTTCATTCATCACTTACCGCACATCCACAAAAAAAAAAAAAAAAAAATAATAATAAAATAAAAATCTACAACCAAACTTGCCTGGGTTTTATGATGGTTGTGGTCAACAACAAAAAAGGTGTTTTTCGATTCTTCTCGTCTGCACTCGTGGGGACACAACAAATTGCGAGCGGCAACGATAGTAGCCACGTTTACGCTGATACGTTAGAAGTGTACCCTATTCATACGCCGACGCTTTTAACACAACTATTTGCCCAGCCTTAGCGGAAGCGTGCCATATTAAGATAGTAGTAAAGACAACTGCTGCAGTTTCCGCAGCGTGCCCGCCATGGGTTTCTGTCACTTGGCAGCTAAGCGCGCCCATCTCTGTTTCTGTCTCCTCAAAGTGGTCATTGTTACGTTATTGCTGCAAACTTGCCGATAATAACGATATTCATTACTGATACAGAAGAAACTGTTTCAATGTGCGTAATGTACTCACGAGAAGAAAAGACATCTCGTTCGGTGTGTTCAACTTCCTCCGCTGGCCGCCATTTTCGTGTCCCCCACTGTTACAGCGGCAGTCGCCTATTTATTTACCTGCTGTCATCCGCAACAAATGTGGGATGAAAGAAAAAAATGTTCTTTTCGTGGGAAATATAATCCGCATAATGATCACACCCCTGAATTCGCGTCAATGTTTTTCGCAAAAAAGTGCTATCATTATGCAAGTACAGTGGAACCCCGTTCATACGTTTTTCACCGGACCGGGGAAAAAAAACGTAACAGCCGGGAAAACGCAACAGTGAGGAAAGCTCCGAAAATGAATGAAAAAAGTGCAGCTTCAACTATAGACAAGTTATTTCCACAGAGTGCGCTTAGGACTTAAAGTCTAGAATGGTGGCTTGCCGTTTCTTTCGCTCGCTAGAAATCGCCACACGTTTCTCAATACCCTGGAAGGCCGCATTGCTGTCAGCGTCGCTGTGAGGTGCGACGTACCTGCGGAGGAGGTCCAGAGCCGCGACGGCTTCTCCAAAGCTAGGATTTGGCAACTCCCCGGCATCATGCGGCTCGTGCTCCTTGTCGTCACCGCGCCACGGCAATGGCAACTGACGAACGAACGAATATCCGCGGGAAATTTTGCCCTCTTTGGCGTAATCATGCTAACGTGCTAACGATTGTTCAGTATTACTGCGGAGCGCGCGCGTCCGAGCAGCCCGGTTGCGCGCAGCGCGGCGTGGGAGAAACGTAAACAAGAGAGGAGAGCAGGCCCGATAGGCGGAGCAACGCCACGAGCAACGCCAACTTCCAGTTTCACTTTAGCTTCACAAAGAGTGATGTCAGGGCCTCTCCTGAGTTTCCTTCCTCCGCGAGTCGACCCGTCCAACAACCATGCGGTGACCGTAATCACAGTGATGATAGTAAGATCATTTTTCACGAATGGCCACTTAGTGGCGGCCGGCCTCTCGAACTGGCGTGCGACTTCTTACAGCCAGTTCTATAGCCAAGCCCGGCCAAGCCCAGCCAAAACTCGTCAAAAGCCAAAATGGCGGTTGGAGCGCGTTGTCTACTTTAGCCCAGGCGGGTTCGGGGTGCTAAGTTGCGACGTATCATGCGGGAACGTTTTCACAGCTACAACGTAACAGCGGGGTTCCTTATACATTGGATCCTATGGAAGCTATGCCGGGACCGGATGAAAACGACGTAGCAGCCGGGAAAACGCAGCAGTGAGGAACGTAACAGCGGGGTTCTACTGTAAATAGGGTAATATGGCTTCGTGCCACCTACGTCGACGACACCTTCACATCGGCAGTTCGAATTAAGTGAAGCCAGCTACGCTTTCACATGCACTCCGTCCCCGCACTCTTTTGCACGCGTGGCAGATTGCGCCTGAAGTAGAGTGCACACAGCATATTTACTCAGCCCCGCTTACAGCCATGCGTAGCCACGGCCGAGATGCGCGCCAACTTACCCCGCACTGAGTGCCCCCTACCACTACGCTCATTTGTGGTAGGGGGCACAGGCATAATCAAGTAATTTCTCAAGCTCCCGGCATGTGTATCCATAATGTGGACTAACGGCTTGACTAACTGATTGAATTTTTAGCTGCGGCAGCCATGCTTGGGACATTGTGGACCAGTTTCCTTCAAGCTTGTTTTAGTTCTCCCGGGAAGTTCTCCCACGGTCCAGCATCAAACATGATGGCTGCCATCCACCGACGAGCAAAAAGGGGCGTAACCGCCACTTCAAGAGTGCAAAGGTGGCAGACTGCAACTTACGGGTAAGCGTTCCCGCATCTTCTGGATGGTGGCGTCCTTGAGGGCACGACAGTCCTGCCGGATGGTGTCCTCGGTGTCCTCTACGCGATTCCGCACTTCTGGCAACACCTTGTTCAAGTCCTCCACTTCTCGTTCGGCCACCCACACGGGGTCGTCCTCTAAGCTGCCCTTGCGCTCCTTGTCCTTGTTCTCATTAACAAACCTGAAAGGATCAGAAAATTAAGTTCAGGTAGAAAATTAAGTTATGGATTCTTGTCGAAACCAAGATATGATTATGTGGCATGGCATAGTGGAGGACCCTGCATTAATCTGACCACCTGGGGTTCTTTGACATGTACCTAAATCAAGGTACCAGGAGTGTTATTGCATTTTGCCCCAATTGAAATGTGGCATCGACAGGCGACCTTGAGCTCAGAAGCCCAACAGCCACTGCAGGTCACAGAAACAGAGCGATTGGCCAAATCAAAGCAATCTGGTGATATTTATACTCTTCAAGTACATATCCACTAAGCTGTGAACATTAAAATCTATATAAAGCAGCAGCAAACTAGGAACAGCAGAGGCTGAAAAAGCAATACATATTTAGATCGCAGCAACGTTTTCAGCAACTTTGATGCTGCCGGTTTCGCATGTTTTCTCTGAATAAGCTTACTCGAAGCATGTACCTACACCTCTGGTCTCGTGCTGCCCTGTCGCTGTCGGTTACCTTTTTGTATGCTAAATTGTAGAACAAGCTCAAATGCATAAAGGTTAAAGAAATATTCAGAATACTCGGCAGGCATGCAGGCGCGAACTAATTTTGCTAACTGAAAATGTGGTTTTACCACATTTCTTGCATCTTCAGATTAACAGGTAAGTTTCCTCAAGTTTATGCACTCTTAATTTGCACCCTTTGCAGCTTATCTTGTCCCACAACAATAACCGGCCTCTGTCTTGCCCGTATTTCCTTAACGCTGCGAGCCCGGTACTTCCAAGTCGTGAACAGCTTGCGCATTATCAGCGTGACACAGCATTCTTGAAAGGAAAGCGGTGGCTGCAGAGTTTTCAAGAAAGGATATGCAAGCAATGCAGATGATGCGCATTGTTATGGGACAAATATAGACCCCCAAAGGGTGCAACTGTTTTAAGAGTGCAGAATGTGGACCTCGTACAAGAAATCTGCAGGAACATCACATGTTAATCGATTACTTCATGTCTAAAGTTGAAATGCGAAGTAGGCACTCATACAAGGGAAGCTTCAACAGCCATGTTTTTTCAGTCTGTCGTGGCACTGGTGCTCATTTATGCTTGTGTTCAATTTGGTCTCAAAAATTCTTGTTCGCCAATATTATGGCTGCTCGGGCTTGCTAAAAGCCCAATTAAATTCCGTGGTTTTATGCGTCAAAACCGCCATGTGATTGTGTGGCATGGTGTAGTTGGAGGATTAATTTTGACCACCTGGGGTTCTTTAATATGCAACGAATACAGGGTACACGAGTGTTTCTGCCTTTCACCCCCAATGAAATGTGGCCATCGCAGCCGAGCCAAAGCCAGTAATGCCACCGTGGCAGGATTCGGGCTAGTTTGTTTGACATAATGACAAATCATTGTGCAAATGCACAGACAAAAGAAAAACAGATGAACACAACCATAGCACTCTTCGGCACTACGATTTGTTATGTCATTACTGTTTGCGCGCCCTTAAGGGGGGACACCCCACTTAAATTTTCATTTTTTATTTGTGGCCACAATTTGATAAAACTTCCATCACTTATGTATTTTGACATGCTGATTTCAAATATTCAGTTGGTTTTCCCATGCAACAAGTACTTTTCAAAATATAAGCAATTCATGTTTTTTTGTATGGACTAATTTGGAGGCAAGTTCTCTCTACAATGCTGGCTGTTAATGAAGGAGACTGGCACATCAAAATGATGTTGAATGATCAGAGGTTGCAGTGCTACAAGAATGAATGTTCTAAACTGATTTATGCCGAAGTTACAGCATGTCAAACTTTTGTAAGCAGAAGGCATTAGTGAAACCCTAGAGAAATTACTTTTTCAAAATTTCTGTAATGATATTTGTTCACATTTTAGGCCTACTGCACTCCCAATTTGTCCACCTTTCTGATGAAAAAAGAATTATTGCAATAAGATGAGTAGAACCAGAGATATCGTCACTCCAAAACTACACTACCATCAAAAATGTCGTTTTGAGAAAACGAGAAAAACATTTCAGGACATGTTCATAGTGATTACGGCAAATGCTTGAATACTAAATTGATCAAGGTTGATACAGGGGTCCAACCAGGCAAGAATGAAACTTTCGCTTCTTTAAGGGGGACACTAATTCAAATAATGTTCATGATGTTTTCCATCAATATTCATGAAACCTTCCATTCTTGTTAAGACTTTTGTGCTGATTTCAAATATGTAATTATTTTTCCAATAGGCCATTTAGTTCTGAAGATAAATGAAATTCATTGTTCATAATTTGCAGAAACAATAGGGGGGGGGGGAAATGCGCTACGAAATTCGTATTGGCACATGCCTGGGTACTAGAAAACATAAGGAACATAATGGTAGGAATACTATCTTGATATATCAAATGTTAGTAATTTCATAGCAATTCAATTTTTACTGTTCGAATTGTGGCTATCCTACTGTCTGATCTAAAGCAGAATTGAAAATTTTTAAAGCAGAAATTCCAAAATCTGACCCTACATCGTGTACAAGTGAAAAGTCGGTGTTTTGAGAAAACGAGAAAAAAGGAATACATTCACTTTTAATCAAAAGTACAGAAATAATTTTGCATTATATTGCAGTGAAAGTGGCTAAAAGCCACCAGGAAGGTAGTCGCTCTGACCACGGCCACCCAAATGCGGCAAAAACATCGTTTAGCGCCGTTCGCCGATTCCCGGTGGCTTGCATCGCGCGCGCGGCAAGGTTGTTCACGCGGGTCGAGCTCCATGCCGACGCGATATCGCCGCAACACGCGCACGCGATAACGATCTCTATGGCGAGGCCAGATTACCGTTCGCTTTTGCCTACTGCGACGCTGCCGCCGCACACCTTGCACTTGACGACATCAGTCCGTTCACGGAGTCCTACTGAGGAAAGCGAAGCCTGCCTCGGCGTCGACTGGCGCGGCTGCAACGCCGTCGGCGCGAGTGAGCAAATCCAACACCCGCGTTGTTGCTGGCGTTGACGCAAGAACTCGAAGTTATTTTGAGCATTCATCTCCCTCTGCAACAAATCCGCACGTTGCAACATTGCAGTGTCACGCCGAACGCAGCCGCTGTCCGTAACGATTTCACTCATTTGTGAGCTGGCTAGGCCTACTTCGGCATCGTCCGCGGTTTCGGCATCATTTGCGGTTGGCGGCGAGCTACTCTCGATGCTTTTGGAAGGAATGGAGCGCTTTTGAAAGTTATAAGCTGATCGATTCTTCTTTCTGCCGAACTTGTGCCTCGTGGCGAACTTTCCCGGTGGATCGGACATCCTTGGGCATGTGCCAACAAACCTACGAGACGCGCAGTCGCGTCGCCTGCGGAGTGGAGCAGACGATGGGAACCTCGCGCAGCCAACCACAGCACGCGTTTTTGGTCACGTGCGCTAGTCAACGAATCGGATCGCGCGTTCGGGCTTTTTTTTCTCCCCGGATTTCAACGTCACTGGCGTACCGACGGAGTCACTTTTGGCGGGAAATTAAAGAAGGAAGGCTCCTCTTTCCAACGAGACCAAGATGGCTGCGATCGCGCGCGTAGAAAAAGAGCTACGCGCCGCGATAAAAAGGGCTGTTCTTGCGCGGAATTCAGCTCACAGTGATGTTACAAATTGATATTGCGGACGAAATACTCTTCCCCGAGATTCGAAACTTAGTGAATGAAAGGAATATTAGCTGTAGATATCGAAAATTTCGTTTTCAAAAAATCGATTTTCTCGCGATTTTTTCGCCGCAAGGAGCCGTGTCCCCCCTTAAGGGGGGACGCGGGGATCAGATCGCGAAAATCGCAAAAAAGATCGATTTTTGGCAACGACGCGTTTCGGTATCTGCAATGCCTAATCTACATTGTATCAATATGGTTTGACTGAAAACGCACTAAAAGTGCCCGAAAAAAATTAATTTATCAGTGCGTAGGGCGAGAAAACAGCTTTAAATCGCGTAAAATCACCGCAGTTCGCGGAGCCCTAACTCGTCTTTCCCGCCACCGAACGCCGCCATCTTGGTATCGTTCGAACGCTCGAAGTTTCGCCATTCCGTTTCTGAATTCTTCGGTCGTCGCCATCTGGTAACAAACGCACAAACACAAAAGAAGCGCGGGTCTGCTAAAGGCGGTCACACGGGCCCTGCGATGAAAGCGGGCCTCCGATTGGTTGCCGTACTGAAAGGCGTCTCGCCATTGGTTGCTGCTGCAGCAGCGGGCAAGCTGGCAACCACAGCGGACGGCAGTTGTCTGCTTTGAAAACCACGCCGGCGTCGTTCTTCGCTTGACACTCGCAGAATTTGGATTTATGAAAGCTCCCAGGTCAGTGATGGATCGTCGCTCGTTCGAAAAGAACTTTTAAATGAAGCATGCCTTCGGAAAACGGAAGCGCAAGCCTCCTACGGCGAGAAAAGACGGCGGCCAGCGGGAGAAGGGGAGAACCCGACTGAACACGCGGATAACGTGCCGCGTTATCTTGCACCGTGCTTTTCCAGCAGCGAAGCCGACAATCGCCCTGTGACATCGATACTGATAACTAAGCCACCGGAAGACGTGCCAATGGAGGCTCTCGCACCTGTGCGTACGGCCGCGCGAGTCAGCAACCGAGATCGCGTTGTTGGAGGCGACGCGGGTCGAAGGTCTCCATCGCCGGCAGAGACGGTGTGCGTTTCCGATGCATCGTGCGACAGGGACACGCAGCCTGCGAGTGAGCCCAAACCGTCGACGAGCTACATACTGTATGGTGACTCAAGGCTCACCAGACTGTTACGTTTCGCCTACAACGCGCGGTAATGCCGGCGCGGATGCAACGGACGCCGGGGCTTCGCTCAAAGCGGCAGACATTTTGGCCCGTTCGACGCCGCCGCAACGCCTCCCCGCCAAGCGTGTCCAGGCGTGTTTCAGTGCCACGTGTCTTCGTATGTGCGTGTGTGTGTGTGTGCCCACGCTTGTCAAAGCGCGGCAGCCGGGGAGCGGAGCTCCCCAAGTGAGGAGCCAGCAGGTCTGTCCGTCGGCGGGTTGGCGATGCGTCACTACACTCGGCTCACCATGTCTCTCGGCTCGACCGTGCGCGCCGTCGTGGGCTCATGCTCCGCCGTCGCGTGGGCTCATCCCGTGACCTTCCTTCTGGCCCGCGACGCCGAGAGTATAAGAGCAGCTGCCCCCGGACGCCAGGAGAGAGGCTCCGATTTGTACTGTTGAGTTACGTGCTCTCCCGTCTCTCCACTTCAGTCGACCTGACCGGCCGCTCTTTTGCTATGTTAGAATAAACAAGTTGTTCTGTTACCAGTCTACTCTTGCTTTGCCGGGACCTTCGGATGCTTCCAGTGCCCCAGACCGCCAGGCCAACGCTACCCTTGGGGCTTGCGACCCATTCGCAATAACGGGCGCCAGCACCGAGACCCCAACAAGACGAATCGTCGCACGATTCAGACGCACCTCGAGCCGCGTTTTGTGTCAGCGGTGACTGCAGAAGCGCAGGCATGCAGCGTTCGCGACTCCCTTCGCGCAGTGTCAGCGACTGAGCGGAAGCAGCAATGCCAAGAACAAATTTAGGCCCCTTGTGACTGCGAGTTCATTATTATGCCTGTTTCCGCGATGAACTCTTTGATCGCTAAAGCTCTTTGCCCAAGATGCCAACAGCGTTCTGTGGGTGTACACTGCGATACCAGGCTCGGCCTGGCAGTGAAAATGGTGGTCATGCACTACTCCAAACGGCGCAAGAAAAGGATAAAGAACGCCTGAAGAAGGCATCCAAAGCCCACCAAATAAAGAGGCAAAGGTGTAAGAAGATGCCTGACAGCAATGATTCAAAATATTACAGCCCTGGTGCTTTTTAATAAATTTGCAGTGCTTTTAAAACTTTGCAAACTTTGCAGCCAGTTTTCTCAATTGCATTTTTTTTGTCAATCACCTCGCTCGTGGAAAGCGTAGCACAACAATGGCTTGACTGATCTTGGTCCAGTTTGTTTCGCTGTGATCCACAAGCTGTGCTGTACTTAAAGAAAGTCTTGAAATGTTTCTTTATCTTTCCATTATTTAATTATTTCAAAATTACTACATGGCTCCATGCAGTGAAGCACAGTCATGTGCATGTTATGTTGAGCAAAAAATTATTAGCGCACTAAAAAAAAAATCGAACACTGTCTTGATGTAGATTAGACATCTGGGCAAACATGCAATGTATTTCCAGCTCCCTATCATGTTTCGTTACTGTGCCAGGCTTTCCACAAGCAAGGAACTTATAAATTCTTATAAAACAAAAACTAATTAAGATATCCTAATGAAATTTTAGAATTGTCTCTTTATTGCAATGTGCAGTGTGTGTGCCAAATTTCAGCCCTTTCTGTCAAGAAACAAAAAAGTTAATTCTGATCCCCTCCTCCCCCCTTAAACTAAAGGACAATATGAAAACATGTCAGTACAGTCAAATGTCTCCAGAATTAAATGAGTTGTATGAGAAAAGACTGTGTATGTTGCGGCTGAATTCTCATCTTTCACATGGATTGTGAACGCCTTGACAATGAGGACTCCTACGAATAATTTTTCCTGTACAATGAAAGAAATTGGGCATCTTCACCAGGCGATTTGTTGCTTTACAACAAATGCACGGCCACTATGCGTCACAGCCGTCACAGAACAGCAGTGCACAGAGACTGCGCCGGATAACACCGCAACAAAGACCACGCGAGAGGGTCTGTACATCTGGTCTTAAGACGGACCTTAAGTATAACTTGGTGAACGTGCTTAGCCTTATCTGTTGCGAGCAGTACGAGTGCACAATCTTTCAACAGTGATATATATAAAGGGAAGGCTGCGCTTGCCTGAGCTCCACTCCCACATGGGCATAATGTGAGAGCATCAGCACAGCCGCCAAGTGACAAGCCATTGGGACCCGACAAAACAAGATTGCACCATAGCTCACCGGGTGCGATTTTCGACGCGCAGCTCGAGGACACGCACGGAGTCGGTGAAATCTACAAAGGCCTGCTGATACAGTCCGCCAAACGAGTAGGCCAGCCCCCGTTGGTAGTACGTCTCGGCTATCTTGCGGTCGTCGGGCTCGAGCAGCTCGCGCTGGATGCTCAAGCACTCGCTGAAGTCCTCCACAGCCTGCTCACAATTGTCCGACTCGAGGCTGATCTCACCGAGCCTTAGTAGCACCTCAGCGACCTTCAGACGGTAGTCCCTGTTGTTCTCGGTTTCTTCCTCCGCCTGCCTGCAATGACCCAATCAGCTGTTTGAGAACTAGAACAGGAGATGCATTGTAAGATTTTGTGAGAAACCTGACGTATGACTGGTCGTACTCACAACTGCGTTTGACACATTTGCCACAGGTTCCGTCAAGTAGTGATAGTAGTGATGCAAAAGTACCGGTAAATTGACTATAGATAGTTTAGAAAAACTATCACACACTGCTACAAACCAGAGCACTACTATCGTTACCGCCACATGCATAGCACAGACACACGTTGCGTTACATTATCGATAGTGCACTTACTAATAGTACATACTACCGAGAGTTCGATAATGACTCAACTGTAAATTGTTTTGCATCGCTAACCGACAGGCATAGAGCTACCTACTAAAATCAATCGGTGGAAATCTGGCACTGCACTTGTTAAACCACCATGGGAAAGATGGGTAGCCCAGTAAAATATTGTTAATTCAAACCTTGTTATTAGGAAAATAGGACAATTCAAACTGGCCCTCTAGCCCTGTTAAACACAAGTTGATTTGGACGACCCTCAGAGCATGGAGCATTGCTACCCCACCCCCCCAGTAGGGTAACGCAAAAGAGTAAACGCAGCCAATCGAAACAATCGAGTGTGTATCACTATAGTCATTAGGGGAACCCATATGCGAGCGACATGAAACTGTGCATGGCGCCACGTCAGTTGCTTAATCGCCATCAATAACCGTGTCCTTAAAGAGGTATGGATTCATTTGCAGAACTTGCAATGAGCAGAGATTTCGTTCTGATTCAGTGCAAGACGCACACGATTTCACAAATATGGTGGAAGCCATTAAGAACGAAAAGCGATTCTACAGCAGTCCGTGCACTAACATCAAACCTGCTGGCCACATAGCGATGGATAATCAGTTCATGCACTAATGGCACAATAATCAGGATGTGCGTGTAGTAGGAAAAAGAGTGTCTACTCAGATTAAAAGTCTTGCACCACTGCAGCACGATCCTTGCCACTGTGAGCGCTTATCACAGGAGGAAAACTGCAGCTTCAATGTTAAATCTTTGCAAAATATAAAGGAGGGGTGTGAATTCCTTCAGTAAACAGAGGCATCTTGATGCAGTAACTCCTTAAATTTACCTACAGCATCTTACCTTACTTTGTATCCACTTGCTCTTACATAAAGACCTTTACTTTACGCTGACTTTTCCAAACCTTACCTTCTTTCTTAGACTGCATGACCTCTGGGATCGGCCCACATTTTTACAGTGCACTGAATGACTCTGCACTGGTTAGTGCATAAATGTCCATAAGGCCTATGCACAACTGCTGAACTATGGACATCCTGACTATGGACATCCTGAAATTAAGACTGCACATTGGACAAGTTGGATTGGATTCATGGTTACTAAGAAAACACAGTACCAAGACAAGGCAGTAAGCATTGGCTTACTATTTTCTTTATACATTTGATAATTTGACATTAGGGCAACCATGATAGTCCTTCCAGTTTCGTGAAATGTGAATTCCCACGTTCGCACGAATGTAAATTCTCCTCCTTCAGAATGCGCCTCATGTTCCAGGATCGTGACATGAATACAAGTTTTTCTTTTCTTTCTGGCGCAAACTACAACAAGCTAAACAACTAGGCACCACCGTGATTGCTACCGCATATAGAGACGTGCTTAAAAACACACAATCTAACACAACTTTGCCCGTCATTGAACCAGGTACCAGAGGCACTGCTGAAGTGCTGTCTGATAACCTTGGTGACATGGAGGATGACGCCATTCTTGATGACTGCGACAAAGTCATCTGCACTAGCAATAAGTAAATTGCGCATGCACGCGTCCTTTCACTGTATTTGGAATAGCAGTTTGCAGTAACAATGAATAAAGTGCACTGCGAGCATCTGCTTTTATGTGTCATTTCGTTTTCTTGCGACATCACTTCAAATTATTTTTTCTCCCCGAGACTGTAAGTCACCTTTCACATTATATTTGTGGTCACATTATATGCAAGTACAGTAACAATGTTTTACTGCACATGGATTATTTTATGATTTGGCACAGCTTTTGTCGAGAAAGCTAAGCTGTCGCTTCTTTTGCTATGTGGTTCAGCTGTGTTGCTATCTAATTCCTCTGATCTGGAATGTTGCCAATAGCAATGCCGTGCTTATCAATCCTTTCTTTTTTCCTTCCATAGTAGGCATATGGCAACACTTACAGGCTGGCACCTAAGGTGCCCAAGAATGACAAATGAGCAATCGCACGTCAAGTGGGACACATTAAAAATAGCACCACTTCCTCGCTTCCTATAAAACCCGGCTGTGCATGCGTGCTCAATGGCTGGTGTCTGTCGGCCGTCACACTTCATGTAATGCCATCACTGACGTTGCTTAGGGCAAATACCGTATTTACTCGCATAATGATCGCACCCATAAATTTTGTCGTCAAAATTCATTTTTTTTTATTTCCTGTGTAATGATTGCACCTCGAACTTGCCGCAGCGATATGTTGTGTGCTAAGTCTAGCTAATAATGATCACACACCATCTGTTGAATGCTACGCGAACGACTCTTCAAGACAAGCCAAGCGGCCTGCACGCACCAAACATTCTTAAGTAGATGCCTCATTTCATTACTTTCATCACTTTCCGCACTTACATGACAAAAAGAGGTACAACCAAACTTGCCTTTATTATGGGTTGGCTTTATAATGGTTGATGTCAACAAAAACAATAAAGGCGCATTTCGATTCTTTTCATCTGCACTCGAGAGCACGCAACAAATTGCGCGCGGCAATGATAGTAGCCACGTTTACTCTGATACGTTAAAAGTGTACCCTATTCATACGCCGACGCTTGTAACACAGCTAAGATATTCGCCCATTCTTAGCGGAAACGTGTCGTATTAGGATAGTAGTGAAGACAGATGCCGCAGTTTCCGCAGCACGTCGGCCATGCATTTCTATTTCACTGGCAGCTAAGCGCGCCCACCTGTTTCTGTCCCCTCAAAGTGGACATGGCTACGTTATTGCCGCAAACTTGCCGATATTAACAATATTATTCATCACTGATACG
Organism: Dermacentor andersoni; assembly: GCF_023375885.2. Taxonomy (NCBI): domain Eukaryota; kingdom Metazoa; phylum Arthropoda; class Arachnida; order Ixodida; family Ixodidae; genus Dermacentor; species Dermacentor andersoni. The sequence goes on along the minus strand of NC_092824.1, from coordinate 91,325,445 downwards.
GAACAAACTGTTTCAATGCACGTAATGTACTCACGAGAAAAAAAAAAAAAAATCGCGTTCGGCTTGCTCCGCCGGTCGCCATTCTTGTTTTGGTGTCCCGCACCCGCAATCCCGCAGCAAACGCAGGATGAAAAAAATTTTTTTTTTTTCGCTGGAAATTTAACCCGCGTAATGATTGCACCCCTGAATTTGCGTCAATTTTTCTGACAAAAAAAAAGAGCGATCATTATGCGAGTAAATACGGTAAGACGCCACAGGAGAGAACAATTTTAGACAATAGGGTGCATACAGTGGAATATTCGGTTTGCATGTTCACAGCAGCGTTGCCTGCAGATTTGGACCTTTCTTTTTAAACATGTTCAGAAAGGTCTTCTAGTGCCTGTTAAAGAAACAATTACATAAGGTCAGGTTTGATAAGCCTTATTACACATACAGTAAACCCGTTACCTTGAAGCTGTAAAAAGTTTCAAGATAAGCAAAATCACTAAAACAGAAGCCCACAGGCCGTGCAAAGACCACATGGATTCTTTCCAAGATGCCGTCAGTAATATGCTCGGTCACTTTCGCATAGATTGGGCAACGCAAACACTTGAGCGTATGTGGGCAACAGCGTTATCAGGACGTAATCAAGACAATTGATCGTAGTGCAATATTTGAAGCCGGTCATTTGGTAAAAACAGTTCCAGACATCCATAAAGCTGACACTGACTTTCTGCCCCGTAATGAATTCTGGACAATTTACCTTCAAAAACCAAAACTGCACTGAAGAGCACAATTGTCATGCCTTTAGACGATGCCCACAAGTGGCAAGTCATTTATGCCTCACAGTAACGAGAGCATGATGAGAGCATCCTTATCAAGCCATGATCTCGCTGAAACCCTGTAGGCTTGGATGCAGGCTTCTTTCGAGCACAACACAGGGGCTGACCGTGCCTGCTCAGAAGTGCCTATCATTTGCTCAAATTCGTAACCACATTGATGCATCACTGACAGTATCCTAAATAAGAAGGGAAAAAAATGGCTGACACACAGCTCACTGCTGCTGTGGAAGTCCACAACATAGTGGCACTGAGCAAGTGGCGATAGACGGAAAGAAGGGAGAAAGATAAGCCAGGAGTGCGGCCTGGCACGCACCTGGCTCAGCTAGCGAGCTGCTGCAGGGGGAAAAGATAATGCAAGTGATGCTACCAATGCTGCCCGTTGCCTTTTCCTTGGTATTTTTGAAGTCTAGGTTGAGATATCTGAAGTCTAGTGCAAAAACTTGAATATACGAGGTGAAAATCCCTTGGGTTGACGCCATGCCCAGAAAAAGATTTCAAGACATGTATATCAAGCTATTTCAATAGCAGAATTTGAGTTTGCAAGAGTTTACTGTGTTAAGACTGACACCACAGCTAACGTGATTGAAGATCCCAGAATCAGTGCTGAAGGGGGACCTCCTCAATAATTGCGAAATGCTCAGAAAAAGTACACTTGTTCAAAAAAAAGCATTCTGAATGACGGAAGATGTGAAATACCTTTTAAATATATTCTTGGCCAGTTCAAGCACCTCCCATGCCAACTGTAGATTGGGAACATCTTCCTGCACAATGGTGAAGCCAGCAGTTGAGAAAATGAAACTGCTGTAGGAGCACAGATAACATCATAACAAGATATTAGAAACAAAACACTCAGAATAATTTATTGAACAAGCAACAAAAAAGAGCACAAGTAGTACAAAAGAAAAAGGTCACCACACTAATGCCACACAGATGAGAAAGCTACTTGTCTCTTTATCTGTACTTTGTGTCTTCACCATTCGACAGAGAACACTTCTTACTTTTCCCTTTAATCCAAATAGCAGGCCTGACAACCTTCACAATGCTAAAATTTGGTGAAAAATACTGAACAATGTTTTACCACATGAGACGCTGACCATTTAAGAAAGAAGTTTGCCACGTTGCTCTGCAGAGATACTAATCAGGCTCTCTGCTCCATAGTCAAAGCTAGTCTATGCAACAAACAGCAATATTCAGAAAGTTTATTCGGAAAATATTCGTGTAAAGGGAGCCAAAATTTTGCCTGGCATAGTGTATTGGTTCTACAGAGTGGATGGTAATACAGGAGGTAATTTCAAATAATTGGGCAGGTAAGAAATACCAGCTTTTGTAAATTTGGTCGATGACTGCATTTTTGATCTTAAGTTTTGCCTTAAGAACAGGATTCAAATAAAAAACATTATTAAAGTCATTATGATAACTGTAAACAAGCTTAACAACCAGCTTCCGTTCATTCAACCTCTTGGAACATACAAAATTTGTTCAAATTTTCCAGTGCTCAAATTAAGTTGGTTCTTTATATCTTTAATTACAGCACATAAAAATACCACGATAATGAAGTTCATGAGTGTTAAGGGAGCCCTGAAAAACTTAGACCATAGAATGCCCTCACTTCCTCAATCCTTAAGCTATGAATGAAGTATCCGCACCGCTAGCATCTCTGTTAGCGCGCTGAAAGCTGGAAACAATTTCATTTGGACCTCCAGTTCTTTAACATGTGCCTGAATCTAAGTACACCAGCATTCTTGCATTTCTCCCCCATCAAAATGTGGCCACAGTGGCCAAGATAGAAACCGTGACCTTAACTCAGCAGCGCAACACTATAGCTACTGGGGTACTGCAGAAGGTGGGTCAGGGGTCTCACCTTCATATTTGCATACACCTCGGGCATTTCAATGGGCATTGAAAGTGAAAACAACCCAAAATGAGAGAATTTCAAACTTGTATTTAACCTGAGATGTTCAAACCTACACCCAGTGTCTACGTTAGTGTGTCTGCCACAACTCAAGCAGAGCAAGGTGATGGCGTGAAAGGTGCTATTATTAACACAGGCACCTCTTTTGGAGGAGACGATGAACCACTGGGACCCGCCGTTGAAGTTCCAGGTTCACTTGGTGGGGGTTCTGTGTCCTCCTTTAACGCTGGCTCGGGCTTCTCAAGGTCTTCTTCCGCATCCTCTTCATTTTCTGCAGCACCAGTGCAGCCTTACAGAGGTGCAAAGCACATATTGAAAGCTCTCAACTTTAGTATTATGCATTCGAAGACAAGCCATGGAGTTATTTTGTGTGGACATTGAAATGGGTTTTTGATAACATGCCCAGATGGCATCAACGAGCTCCCAGCTCTTTTAACACAATGTGAATCCAAGGCATGCACAATGAAAACAGTGACAAACATATTGAAGTAGCTGCGAGATCTTGGTGTGCCAAACTGGGGTGCCAGTGAATAAGGGTTACAAGGTTTTTCTTTCGTTAAACTGACATAACATCCTCAGCCAGTCTTCATCTACCCCCTATTTTATTAAAATACCAATTTCACGAACTACACATGTTACCCCCTCCCTTTGGTAAGGCCCTAGGAACCGAACAGTGCCACTGCTATCCAGCGCACATTAGGAACAGCTTGCAGATTTTGTTGTCAACATTTGTTGTAGACTCCCCTATATTTGAAAATTTGATGGTATAAGCACCCCTTTCGAAATGTGGTGATAGCACATGTGAATAACTTTGGCAAATCGTGCCAGATTTTCATAAGTCTCACTATTTATTCGCACTTGGCTGGTCAACTTTCTTGCTTTTGCTCTGCGACAACGACATCGCTTCTGTTCTAACAAATTACACCCACACTACACCCAGTGAGAGGGTGTGAAATGATTTGCGATATCATGTGGCGAGTGTAGCTGGAACACGCATGTTTACTATCATTTAGCCTAATGTTACAGTTGCGTGCAGAAACTACGAAGCTGCCGAGTTATCGAAGTTATGCCACTTCTGACGGAAAAAAAATCTAGATTAAATTGTATGGAAGTTTATCCAGGATTCCCTATTGGGGCTTCTTTTTAACTGTAACCAATTGCAAAGTCAAGGCATCAAAACACGCACCCACCATAGAAAATTTGATTATAAAAAGCAACAGAAAGCTCACAGTGAATCAGAGAAAGCTTAGAAGAACAGCAAGCAAAATAATTCACAAAAAAGCAGGACCATGTTCAGTATTAGGGCGCTTACACTTGAGCACACACTGTTAGACCATCTCACGCAATATGTATAAACATCACCAATAATATACACAAACAGAATTAACGTAGCATCATGCAAAAGAAAATGGAGTGGAAGGTGGAATAGTCTCATTCTTTCTGGAGCAGCAAGACAAATGTCTTGGAGAGTACAATAGAAGAATGCTAGCGGCAAACCAGAAAAGTGATGCCTGTTAATAAGAAAGCAGCTTCAGAGGTGCAAGAATTGACAAAGTTTCAACACAAGCATGAGGGTTCAGGGGAAATGGAAGAAGAGATACAATACAACAGGAAAAAGACAAAAGTGAAAACAACAGATACCGTGTCCAGGTGACTATGCCTATGCATCTGCAAGGCCAGCCTCATTGCAAACCAGAGTTATCTCTTTAAACGGCTGCCCTTGGCAACTGTTGAAAACAATGACAACCGAATTTTTCAACTGGCACTGAAGTGAATGACACCTTACTGCACTATCACAGCTCCCGTAAGAAAGCTACAGAGTTATGCGACCCCGCCAAATTGGTTCCAGTGGTCTACAATATTAATGCATCGATTCTAGTTGCAATGCGCAATTGTTTAATAATGGTGTTCTTTATCCAAAATTGTTAAGCTCTACTCATTTATTATGCTTGAGCACAAGCTCTCCAAATCTTTTTAAATGTAGAACAAACAATCCAATCAGAACCTGCTAAATCCTCAATTATTTTGGCATGTTTTCTGGCTTTTCAATGCCTCATGGTTTTATAAGTCATTGCTCTGTTTCAGCTTCCCGGAAAGATACTGCACCTGTACTTATTGTGGTAGCACAATCTGCTCAGTTACGTATGAGGATGTCTTACAGCTTAACATATATCTGACTGCAAAAAGCACAGAAATTACGAAAAAGCTAAATTTTCTTGGGACTATTCCAACACAGCCTGGAATTCAGGGGCAGAACGTGGAGCAACTAATCGCACCTAAAATTTCATTCCAGGATCGCTTGAACAAAATTTCATAGATGCCCCAAAAACTTCTGTGGCCAGAGATACCATCACTATAAATTGAAACGCAAACAGGAAGCTTAACTACAGCCCATTTTACACAGAATTCAAGTTTCCTGCACATGTATGGTGCCGCTAATCCATCCCGGACGGTATTGAACATACAGGCACAGCTACTGCTAGCAGGAATACGACAGCCTGTAGCATTGCTCGACGCAGTGCCTCACCACCGGCGCCACATGAAGTATTGCGGTACAGGCACAATCAAAACGACTGGGAAAAAGTCCAGAGTCGTCTGCTATAGTGAGTCGTCTGCTATGGTGAGTTGTCTGCCAAGACTGCATTAGGCACCGATGGTGGCACTCCGCGGAGCAATGCCACAGGCTCCCGTGTTTCTGCTAGTAGTGGCTGTGCTTGTACATGCAGAATGCCGATCTTACATGCAATATTTTTGCACGCCCTTGACACCACTGCCTGAGCTCGAGTGTCATTGAGGCATCAATGCCAGTTGTCGTTAAAATCAAACGTCGGCTCAACGACGGTTGAAAGTTTTGATGTTAAGAGGGTGTTAAAAGAAAACAGCCGTCCGCAGGAATCGAATCGGACTGCGATGAGAGAAGACGAAAAGACAGGAGTACGAAGAGCTGTTGCAGCAACCCAAAGTACAGGCTCTCACCTCCACCATTCTGTTGCGCCTTCACCTCAGGGGCGGCCCCTGCCACCGCCTCACCATCACCATTACCAACAGTGTCTTTCGATTCCACAGCGTTCGCTACGCCTGGAATTTCTGATGGCTCTGCGTCGGAGCCAGACTGCTCTTGCTTTTTCTCATCTGCAGCGGAGCCAGACTGCTGCGCTTGCTTTTTCTCGCTCTCTTCATCACTACCTCCCTTAGAAGGTCCTGCGGAAGCAATTTGGGACAAGGGCGCGGAAGGCTTAGCCGGAACCACATGTAAAACTGTGGAGCCAGCCTTCTTGCGCCTCAAGGCAGCAGAGTTGGTGCTGCATCAACACGCCTGGCTTCAACTACTGTATGTGGCCACATATACAATGACTCTGAATGCACAGTCGAAACACAGCATAACAAAATCGCATCTAACACGAAAATACCCTTGTTATAGCATCCCGAGACCCCTTTTACTTGCTATATTGATCCTATATTCAATCCTTTATTCAATCCTCAATTATTTAAGCAGTGATGAAGTTTGCTTCCAATACCACAGAATGACACGAAAATGCAGATGTGGCAACCCACCACATGATGCTGCTTAATCTCTGCATTTATGCAGATCAGTAGTTTTTAACATATGAAAGATGAGGATATAATTACTTTGTTGATGCATGTGGAGATGCCGCTTCTGGCATCTGGTAGTGGCAATTAAAAGATTTTTTTCCAGTTTTAAACATAACAGAGAAAACCAACTTGAAAAGCAAATATGTGCATAAAGCTATCTTCAAGTCTCAGGAGAATAATGAATATTTGTTACAAGCGTATACACTGATATTTGCTAAACAAAAAGCTTGCGATCAGGTCTATGCGAAAGACTCGGGCGTGATGCCTCCGAAGAGCCAGGAAACTAACTCATGCTGGTTCAAACGGCCTGTTGGCAGGTTGCAATGCCAATACGTGGCACGTGAACAGCACTAAATTACAAACATGTGCTCTGTGCTATCATTAATATACAACCACGCAAATGGTAAGATCACAGAAAGACTACATCGGCATTGCCCGCTGTGGGCCAGCCAATTGAAGCTGCTCACCAAAACATGCTCGCAGATCTAGAGCACACAGATTCAAGTTACTCTTGCTGAGCATTTCGCATTTTCGCTACAAGAATATGCATACTCAAAGAAATAAGCCATGGGTAACCATACTTTCAAGATTCAACTCGCTATATGGAGGTTAAACTGTAAAAAACCCTCTCTCCAACCTTCCAAAACAATAAAGAAAGAGGGGAAATCTGAAACAAAAGATGAAATAAATAAATTTGTTCACCGAATAGAGTAACACCCCTTGTTACAATCAGCTGTAGAAGTCCTAAACTTCACTACTTCCAATGTCAATGCAGCTGCCATTGTCAGCTTATGGAGGGGCAAAATGTACTTTGCAGCACAACACTGAAACTGAGCTGCCAGCATGCACACACACACACAAAAAAAAAAAAAAAAGTGAACAGTACAGGTGCGCATTTGATGAATTGTAAGGGGGACCAAAGAGCTTGCTGTCCAGGCTACAGGTTAGCATACACAAATGCAATAAATTCATGACTAAAAGCACTCGAATTTTTCTTGTTTGAGTGATATTAGTTACCAAGCATTAAAATTTGCACACACCATCACAAACATTTAAATGAAAGCCCAAAAAGACAGTTTTAGTCAATGTCAAAGCAATATATGTCTCACGGAAGTCAAACGATCGACTTTCACTTCTACCACAGGTAAGCGAAAAGAATACCGACACATTCCAGGTCATAGAAACTACCATCATCTTCTATTGAGAATAACCAACTTAATTTTCTAGATTTCACTAAAGCGTTCAGTAAGATAACTCAAGATAAGCTAATACCTAAGCTTATAAACTATGGCATTCCAGAATTGTTTCTTCGATCGCAGAACACTTAGGCGAAGTGGCGAAGAGTGTGGACGGGCAACACAGCCTGTCTTCCAGTCACATCTGGAGTACCACAAATTAAAGCACTCTATTGGGCCTTCAACTGTTCCTGTTGTGAATGACATTATTGATGTTATCAAGCGAAATGTCCAAATACAACTACTTTTTGACGATTGCATCTTTAATGGAATAACCTGTACTAACAACCGAAACGGCCTGAATGACAGCCTGAATAGCATTCTGCATTGGTATGGGATGACCTAAATGAAGAAAAAATTGTTTTTCTCCCTTATCTCGCAAGAAAAGGTCACCCTCTTATACTTGCTTGTTAGGCTCTTCCCCACTTAAAACTACAAACATCTAGGCATCACCCTGTCTGGCAACCCATCCTGCAATTTCTAGGTTACTATATGTGCTTCCGTGCTTCGGAAGCTGCGTTTCCTAGAATACAAACTTCAAAAAGCTTTCTGAAACTCTTATCTTATTATTGCTTAATTCGACCGAAGCTTGAGTACACGTGTATTGCTTGGGACCTCTACACTCAGTGCAACATAAGGGGTGAGGGGGTCATGGTGCAGCTCGTCCCCACGTGACCAGCAACAGCTGGTGCGGCGGGCCTGGTACAGCAAGAGCCGCAGGAGCGCTGGAATGAGGGCACCTCCGCGCACAAGCAGAACACCTGCTTTTTTTTTTAAATAAATGTGCTTCCTCCTGGAATGGCGATTCAACGACCAATGCGGCACCACGAGCACGAGCATTAATCTTCGGCCCAAGTTAGCCGAGAACTTGGTCCACTGGGTCGACGTAAGTTCTTATCACGGTAATGGCATGTCGCGCATTCTCCCATGGCTGTCATGAATTTATTTAATTCTTAGTTTCCAAATCCAACAACAATTGGCAATGTAGCAGCTCATCAAAAGGTAGGTGTTTGCAGTAAGCTATAGGGAACAAGTAACAAGAGCAAATAAAGACTGGAAAGAAAATCTCCTTGCCGCACTTTCAAGCTTCATGCATTTAACTTTAAAGCAAAAGAAGAATTACAGCTGTAGCTGTCCTGGATTCTGCAGTTCGCGAGGAACGGATAGCATGTTATCAGACGCCGCTCCCGCGCGGCGAATAACGCGCCGAGGCGTGATAAGCCCAGATCGCACGCGAGATCACTATCTTTACGGCAAGACCGCAGTCACAACGTTCACCGTCGCCCGCCGCCGCACCTAAACCACGCAGACGACGCTTTACAACAGAGCATATATGGAATTGGGGCTTACGATAACGAACCGCGTCTCCATCGCATCCGAGCTAGCCAAGGCGGCGTCAACGTGAGCGAGAAAATCCCGTTTTCGCTTGGTAGCCGGCGCTAAAGGAAAGCCTTGCCGTTTTTCTTGGGCCTCCTTCTGCAAATCGTCGGGCCACAGTAATTGGGCTGGAATGCCGCATGAACACGGCCGCTACCTGAACCGCACTCATCTGCTAAGCCTATTCCGCAATCACAGGGAAAGGCTTCGGCGGCGTTCGGAACGGGTCTGTTGACATCTTCCACAGCTACTGCGCACTTTCGAAACTTAAACAACCCTCGTTTTTTATCTGATCGCCTAAGTTACGGTCAGCGCCTGTTATGGTTTGTAACAAACTGAATTGGACATCAGTACGTACCGAGTTTCGCACGCCCGCGCGGCAGGGCAGATCACGACCGACTGGACAGACGAAGGCAAAAATCGGCCAATGGTGTGGCGTGCTTACGGTCACGTGCCTCAGTCAACGAATGGAATCGCGCATCGGGACAACATTTTCGCGGGCTTTTCTTCATAATTCAGCGCACAGAGTAGAGGTGGCGCGAATATGGCGCGAAAACTACGCAAGAGTGGCTCTTTCGTGGAGGAAGGCCAAGATGGTTGCGATCGGCAATGTAGAATGGAAACTGCGCGTCACAGAAGGCCCTTTTCTTGTGCGTTCATCAGTAAAAATAGTGCGCGTGGGCGTGATACCGTACTGACTCGTGTACGAGCCGCACCTTCAACTTGGCAGCTTTTCCAAATTTGGAAAAGGAAATTTCAAACAGAGAAGCAATCACGTTCGGTGTCCCAATTCCGCGCGCGCTCATCGGCGAATTTTCGCGCGCTGCGTACTTCTGCGTGCCGCTGCTGAATGGCGAGAGCTGCGCATTGACCTGTGATGTAACAGTACATCCGGGAATACGGAATGCGCAAGTGCAGACTGCGCTGGTACGATTTTGACCAAAAGGTTCAGACCCTTGTCGTCAAAATTGTGAAAAAAAAAAAAAACATGCGGCCCTTAAACAAGGCTATACGGTATAAAACGCGATTACGGCTAGAATATTGATACAAGATGAGTAAAATTTCCGAGATAACGCATCAGACACTGTCGGATCCAAAAATAACATGTTCAGAAACTGAACTTTCCACTATCTGTTAAAGACCAGTGTCCTCCAATGAACATTCTTGAATGAATCCAAAGGTAGGCTGCCCAGTTTGTGTACAACAAGCATTTGACATTCGGCTCCCCAGAACTAATCTAATGATATTTCCTTACTTAAATTGCTTAAGAATTATGACTGGAATTTCTTAACTACTCAATAATGAACCGGCACTCGACCCCTCCTACTATATAAATCCACTAATCATGAGACCAACTTGCCACAACCATCTAAATTCTTTAACCCCTATTTTGCCCGAACCAACACATTTAATACTCTTTTTTCAGGCACCATTTATGCTGAAATTACTTGGCTTCGTGACAATTGTGTTCACACTTTTGGGTACTTTTGTGTGTGCATGTGGTTTTTTTTTCATATATTTTTGCACTCCCTGCATTAACCCTGTGTCCACAGTTTACATCAAATAAAAACACAATATAATAACCGCCATCAACGGATAACACTTGGCAAGCATAAATGTCGGAAAACATTTATAATATACTTTGATACTATTAAAAGTGGTATCAAAATATAAAAGCAGTATCACATTACTGTGACATCATGAAACAGCAAACTTGCCAATGTTGTCTATACTGATAAAGCTAGGCATAACTGACAAAAAAAAATTAACAGTGCTGTACGCATTTCTTCTGGTGGATGCGCCTTCACACAGCAGTCAAGTTGCAGGAACGGAGCGAATCCATGTGTAACGACACTGTTCTGCATCCGCCTTGGAGGTACTGAAGGTAACCCGGTTCATCAAAACGCATATATTGCACTAAATTACTTGGTATAATCTGATGCTTTCCAGTATTTTTTGAAGAGCTTTAGAGGGCTTAGATTTTTGCATAACACAAAATAAAAAATAATTACAAGTTGAGAACGTCATGTCAGGACTCTTTTCAGGTTCTGTAATTGCATTTTCTGTGCTCCAACCACATTACGTCGCTGTCCGAGTTGTCCGGTTGGTGTTTCATGTGACCATAATGGTATGTGCTCCAGATGGCTGCATGACACAATTATACAGGTAGAATCTACAAGCATTATGCCCTGTGCACTGGACAAGGTGTAATGCACACTTCCATATCAGACAAGGAGTGAAGAAGCAGCCCTCACCAGCTGAATCCTCTTCCCGCGACTTGTCCTCTCCATCTTCTTCTTCATCATCATCCTCTTCGTCGTCGTCTTTCTCCTCTTCAGACTCTGCAGATTTAGATTCAGAACAGGAAGATTTTCAGCAAGAGCTTAGAGAAGGACGCATGCATGCTCGCAAAGGTCGGTGCAACCTTGGAATTCCTAAGCATCTGCTTGTGGATAGATAAATTTTTTTTTTTACTTTGAGAGCGAAATTACGTTACGCTCAAAAGTGAGTGAGAAATCAACATGTACATTACAAACTTTTACTGCATATAAACCTAAATGCAAAGAAACGCGATGAAATCCAAAATCCATGACACGTGCAGAACACTAGCCCTGCAGTATGTGCAGTAAACAAATAACCAATAGGCTGGCCTTCATTTTCTCTGCTAGCCATTAAGCATTCTGCAACAAAGAAATGCAAATTGCAATTTCCAAGAACATGTTACTGGTCTAAACTGACTTAGTGTTTCTGTTTACTGCCCCCTTGAAAATAAATTCCTGTCAAATGCACAAATAGGAATCTTTTTGTACCTAAGCACAAGGCTGTTGTTTCGATAGCCAGCCATCGTGGCCACACATAAATGGATGTGGAATGTAAGAACACTCACTCTAGTTTAGGCACACATTTAGTCAATGATTTCGACCACAGGTGGTCAAAACTGATCCGCAGCCCTCCACTACGGAGCCTCAAAGTCTGTGTGTTGTTTCGAGACATTGAAGGCCAATAGACCATAATTCCGAATAGCGTAAAAACCTAGTTTAAGATAGCATAGATATAGAGAAGCCTCCGTGCAAAAATTTGGCATTCACAGCTCACAAAAAAAAATTTATACCAAAACAAAACAAAATGACCTCATTACTGCTTGCCGGAAGTGACGCATGATAAAGGGTTAACAGACGGACGGCGACAAAGAATAGGACACAGCGCTAATTGCGCGTGATCTACAGCACGAGACCTAAAGCATGACCTACGGCATGACATACAGCAAGAGGCTTCTCAGCATGACCTGCAGCTGCCCGTGGCAAGCTGAAAAATCTCAGTGTGCTGGGATTTGTGTTGTAGCAACAACTACCAGGTACATGCGTTGCCTGCTTAGGTAATGTTAAAAGGCTGCTAACAAGAAAAACTATGCAATTACCAGCCCTACGACTTTGCCAAGATTGTTTTAATCGTATGTACTGCTCATTTATGACGAATTTCATCACAATCAGCAGCAGCAGCCTATTTTATGTCCACTGCAGGATGAACGCCTCTTCCTGCGATCTCCAATTACCCCTGTCTTGTGCCAACCGATTCCAACTAGCATCTGCGAATTTCCTAATTTCCTCGCACCACCTAATCTTCTGCCGTCCTCTACTGCACTTCCCTTCTCTTGGTGCCCATTCTGTAATCCTAATGATCCAACGGTTACCTAACCTGCGCATTACATGACCAGCCCAGCGCCATTTTTTTCTCTTAACCCTTTAAGGCGCCTTGTACACAATTGTGTACATTGTACGTCTGGTGCTTTTTTTCGCGTTTAGGGCGCGCAATTTTCTATTAGGTTGGCTTTAGCGCATTCCCGAAGTTTAAACTGACAACCATGTGCATTTTGGGCGCCTTCTGTCGCATTTCGGTGAAGATGTTCATATCAGAACAAGAAATGGCGGATGCCGGAGCAGCAAAGAGCGGTGAGTCAAGTTCTTATTTTTTTAGAGCCGCTTTTTTTTTATTATGGCAAGCGAAAAAAAATTAGACGCGCTTGTGCATCATATGAAGTACCAAGGAGTGATAATTTCATCCTTTCTGAGGAGATAACCGAACGCTAAAGCTCGCACGCGCATGTGTACACGATTGTGTACAAAGCGCCATGGTCGCTGCAGAAATGAAGAACACTGAGAGTTGCTTTGATTTTCTTTCCAGGTTTTTTGGCCATTCGTCGTTCTTTCTACAATGCAAACAAGCATAAGAAAACCCAAAAGTCAGCTGAAAGGCTTTTGGAGCTCATTGCTGATAAACGTTTCAGACGTCGGGGAAAGTGACGAAGAAGAAGCCACGTGTGAAGCGACCGACGCCTGCATTGCAGCTGCGTTCACCAACCTCACAGAAGAGGACGATGCTGCTGCAGGGGAAACGCAAGCTGAAGAAGTGGACACTGAGGGTGCTTTTTCCTTTTGTGGACCTGGGTATCTGCAATTCTTGGCTGGACTACCTCCGCGACAATCAAACGCTGCCTAGAGCTAAACTCCTATTTTTGATGAATTTTCGCTTGCAAGTTGCCGAAGTAATAATTAGGTCGGTACTACCCGAGAAAAAGCGTGGAAGGCCTTCTCTTGCAGAGATCCAAGCACCACAACCAAACATAGGGCAAAAAAGCAAGAGTATCGCTTCCTTGCGCCGACGCGCGCTACGACTCCTTTGACCATTGGCCCGAATCCCGCGACCAGAAGGTGCGAATGAGGTGCAAGCTCGAGAAGTGCACAGGAGGCACCCGGATATTCTGCATGAAATGCGCCGTGCCACGGTGCCTGACGAAAGAGAGAAATTGCTTCCTCGCATTCCACAAGGGAATTTCGTGACCACCGAGGCGCTGTGTACACAATTGTGTACGATGTCGCAAATAATAAAGTTTCATGATAACTTTGAAGAATTCGATGGTTTTGTCTTTCTTAGGTCCCAAAAAGAACATTTATATATAAAAAAAAAATTTTCTATGCATAATTGCAAGTGGCGCCTGAAAGGGTTAATGTCAATTAGAATATCAGCTGCACTTGTTTGTTCTCTGATCCAAACCGCTCTCAAATTTAGCCAAAGCAAAAATTCACGACTGTTGGCTTATATAAGTAACCAACAGTCATTTCAAAAAACAGACACTTTCTCCTCTCCAAGATTTCTCGGTCCTTTCTTCAAGCATCATGACGTGAACAGGGTCGTGCACGTGACATCAGAAGTGGGAAAGCTGTTGACCAGCCCATATACAAGGGACATCAGTATACCGATCTGTCTGCTAGCAAGCCTTTACCATGGAAAGAGCCACGGACAGCAATGGACAGAGCTCCTTCCATGAAGCTAATGCGAAACAAACACGGACCTCACTCACCCAAGGCATCTCCCAGCACGTCCGACTCCTGTCGGGCAAGTTCGAGCAATGCCCGTCCATAGCACAGGTAGGCCTCTCCGCACTCCTTGCCAGTCTCGCCGTACAATTTCGCCAGAAGCTCACAGGCCTCCTGAAGGCTCACCACAGCTGATGTGTAATCCTGGACAATGAGGTGCCTCTTACCCTGGAAGAGCAGCATAGCTGCTTCCACCGAGGGATCTGTCTTGGGCTTTGCTTCCCTGGAAACAAGTTGTCCACAAAATGTTTCGATACAGTGTTTTTAAAGAAAGGAAAAAGAAGGAAGGAAGGAAGGAAGGAAAGAATTAGAGCACTGATGTGGTCTAGCTCGTACTTCAATGTGCACCACATGTTCATTGTATTCTCACTCGTCTCGTCCTTTGCGCTGTTTAGACTTCAAGAAAGGAAGAAAAGGAAAAGATTTGTAGTTTTGCCTGAGGGGCGAAACACTCACAGCGGTAGCAAAGTTTAACGCTGCATTAGAATTTTTCAGACAGTGTTCCAACCATACACAGCTGTGACAAGATTGGCATGATGCAACATGCAAAGCAACTCCTGCTGGGCAAAAGGATCAGCGCCCTGGCAGCTACCAGTGCCGCTGCAGGCGTCGCACCTCAATAGTGCACGAGATGAGACCGACAGGAAATTGGCGGGATTAGTCAACATTCAGTGAAATATTAGAATGTTATCTTGGCATTCACTGCTCAGACCAGAACAATCACACAGCTGCTCAGCAGGAACACTAGCATGCTCATAGTGTGCTTGCACACAACATTCATGCCAGCAGCAGAAGGCAGAATGTTGCCCTTGCTCCACCACCAAAGCAGTTGAGTGTAACGTCGACAGTAAAAAGTATTAGTATTTGGCACTTAGCTGCCAAATACAAAAATGTTAAAAATTGTATTCTGCGATTGCACATGCCAAAACCACAATATGATTCCCCTCCATCAAAATGCGGCTGCCATGGCCAGCTGCAAAATACACAGCATCTCTAGAGACCCTCTAACACTCCATGCGTGACCTGTCAGTGGCACAGGGACAGCACAACAGCGGCGACAATGTGTTTGTGCCTTGATTTGATTTATGTAAGGCTTTTAACAGCACAAGGGCCACCTATGGCCAAGGAACGCTATGACATATGGTAATGAATTGTATAAGTGATGAAATAGTCAAATTGAGTTGGAAAGGTGGATGTGTGGCTGTAAGGAGGCCTAAAAACGGGTCGATGTAAAGTGTGTAAAATATACAAATGTCAAAATAATGACAATGACTCATAATAAAAGGGCCTGAAAGTTTCGTTATGAAAAGGTGATATAAATAATAGGATGCATACAGCACAGCACATACGCACAGCACAGCACACATGCGCACAGCACATACCAGGCAGTGTATTTTGCAGAGTACCAAAATGAACATCAACAGAAAGGCTGATGCTACCATGACAACCTACTCTAAGAATAGTGTTGTAGTCTTACTGGCTATGGTCACAAACTAAGAGCAAACACACCATTTTTTCAGATCCCATAGTCCATAAACTGGTCAACTTATTCATCCATCCATCTACCCATCCACCCAATCATTGTGCTTAACGTCTCAAAGATGGAGGAGGAGGGGGGGAGGGGGCATGTGCTTGCCGCAGGACGAGGTTATTGCAGCAGCAACAAATGCTCGAACTTGTGAAACGAACCTCGCACCACAGCAGCATGGTGCCACTAGTTGAACTGTTCCATGAGCTGTCACAGTGGCCCAGTAGCTATGGCGTTGCACTGCTGACCTCGATGTCCCAACTTCAGTACCGGCAACGGCGATCGAAATTTGGTAGGTGTGAAACGCAAAACGTTCATGTACTTAGGCCGAGATGCACATTACGGGATCCCAGGTTGTCAAAATTATTCCAAAGTCCTCCGCTATGGTAAGCTTCATAATCAGGTTGTGGTTTTGACACGTAAAACCCCAGAATTAAATTTTGTAATGTTCCACCTCACAGAATCACAGCACGTGAAACAGGCTTTGCTTTCCCTCATCTGCTGTCTTCTTTCAGTGATGCAAAAGCAGTCCTACACGCCAGTGCAGCATCTGTTGCACTTGCAATATTCAACCATTCACGAATGACCGCACTTTGTTTTACCTTTCTCACTGACCTCTCAGTGAACACGCTTCCATTAAGTCTCTCAAACACACAGACAACAACAACAGCAGCCTTTGTACTCCATGACAAGACATGTCATGATGCCACGAGAAGTAGAAGACATCAGGAAGGCCAAGGTGCAGTAATGGGTGAAGGGGGGGGCATTGTAAAGCCCCTGTAGTCCAGTTGCAGATATTCAAAAACAGCTGATTGCTTGACTGACCCAATTGTGCCATATTATAAAAAACAAGGGTCTTGAAATGTGAGAGCATACTGACAATTTTGAAGCATTTGCACTACAAGAGATGGACAACACGTTTGTACAAAAATTGAGCCCCAGCACAGCGGAATCTTAAAGGATGTTAAAACAATGACAGAGGCATGTCTGGTCAACCAGTATATTGGTAGAGGTATTCGGAAACAAAGACCACCTTTCTAGTTCCAATGCCGCCTTTTCAAGTTCACTTAATTCATTACTGCTGTCTGTACGATCACATCACTTGGTACTACTTACTAACGGTTGTCAATGAGAAACTCATTAATAGTTAAAGCTGTACTATGCCACAGTACTCTGGTCTGTGCACGACAGTCAAGTACTAAGACGACCTATTGTCATGGCAACAAGAGTGGAACATAGTACCGCTAGTGCTGTTGTTATTCGTTGTTCAATATATCAGAAGAGGACATTAAGGAAGCATATAGCAGTCATAAACTACATTGAAAAATGTCTCAGACAGCTGCTAATCGTTTAGAAGTGCGCATTCGGGAACAAAAATACTGACAACCCATCGGTCAGACGAACGTAGTCAAATTTTGAGGTTTAATACATTCCCGGTTGTGATGCACTGACCAGAGTAGCAGGAAGAATAGCTGTAATAGTAATTGGTATTTTCGCGTACAGCAGGTGTCACCGTTATAACGAGCCTCAGGGATATTAGCTTGAAGAATACCACCGAAAGAAGGCAGTAGGGCCTCCGCTCGCATATTGACAAGCCCGTTACGAATGAACGGCGCGGTGCATTTAAAGCGCTAAGTGGGGTTTCAAGGCTCCCACAAAAACTTTAAATTAGTCATAACCACTTAAGACGTCTTACTTGCTGACCACGCAACCTGGGATTTAGGAAACACACATCTGACATAAAAGGACGCGGGGCAAACAAGTCTGCCCGTGTCGGCGCAGTGGCTTCACAAAAATGACGTTGCGCGCGCGCTTTCCGCGCGCTTTTCTTTCTCAAATAAACCAGCGCGCCGCATACCTCCGAGGTCCGCGGGAACGTAGCCACAACCAGCCGCGACATATTATTCACTTTTCTTTTTTTCGACTACACATCGTATTGTTTGAGCAGCACGGGTCGCGAGACCGCGTCGACAGAAAGTGCATGCTGCCCCGTAGCTTCCCGCGTTGGTCGTTTTCATTCAACTTACCCCTCTGGCTTGGCGGGCTGCGAGCTTGCGTCGGCCATTCTGGAACTAGTGATGTGCGATGCCTCCAACACGCAACGCGGCCCACAAACACAGGCGCGCAAACGTTTTCGCGCCTTGAGCAGGATTGAAAAGCGAGCGGAGGGGCGACACAGCGACAAGCGCACGTAGCCTCGCTTCTGCGAGCAAAATAGTGCTCACGTAACAGAACCAGCGCGGCGCTGGTGTAGCTTAGGCGAACTGCGAGAGGGAAAATGTTGCCTGTGGTTTAGCCTTTCTATGGTTTAGCGCAGTGGACCATGCGTCGTGATAATATTCTTACACCGTCGTCGTGATATCGAAGAGCTTTATACACTTTTCGCATAGAAGGTTGCGATTATCACGGAGTAACCCGCCACAGAGCTTGATAATAACTATGAAACATGCATAGGGAAGAACGCGAAGGGGCCGTGACTAATCTGTATATCAATGGCGCGTAATTCAACAGCTTCTGCGCGTGCGGTGTTATGCAGCGTTTGGTTGACAGTCGCACTTGATATGTGGCATGAGGACGTGTAAGAAGAATAGTCCGTGTATCAAAGTCGTGGTCAAAAGTACAGCCTTTGCGAAAAGTTAGAAAGCCACCGCGTAGGCGTGGACTGTGGGCGGCGTTGAGCGGACGCTCTCCAAAGGGTGACCCCCGTAGAGGGCACGGCTTCGGAACTTTTGGCAAAGGCTGCAGCGCCAACAAAACTAATTTTCTGAAATGAAAATATCATCAACAGTGTAGTTGTCGTACTGTTTGCTTTGACGCAAAAAAGAGGAAAAGTTTATTTGCGTACCATGCCAGGGAAAACCACAAACGAAGTCATTTGGACTCCTTGGCCATGTATATGAATGGACTGTATTGCAGCCAACGCTACAAGTATATTAGCAAATGTAGTCTTTCGAATTTCTTTTAAAAGAACAATCGCGTCTTTCAAGCGTTTACTCCAGTTTTATCTTTCATATTTCTACAGTGCTCTCAGACAGTGATTTCCCTAGCTACACACCCCCTAGGGGATCTCCCCTTGAATCTCTAAATTTTACTCATGTCAATTCATAGTATAAAACGCCTGGGCACTTTGGTCAAGCTCCATTAAAAGGAGGAGTGAAATACCCAGTGGCGTAGCAACAGGGGGGGCCGGGGGGCCGTGGGCCCCGGGTGCAAGGGGCCAGTGGAGGGGGGGGGGGGGGGGTGCCAGACGACCTAGCTACGCCACTGGAAATACCACGTTACCATCTAAAGCGAGACAGAATGAGAAAATACGCACCTGTCGACTTTAATCTAAGGGGCTTTACTTCCTACCAGGGACCAAATTTATCTGAAGCCTCACAGGAAGCTTTAGCTGCAGTGGGCATCAGGCGAAAAGAAAAAGGCTGGAATGTGGTTTAATAATTGAGGCACGAAACAATAAATGGAGAATGTTTTTAAATACGAACAACTCTAATCAATATTGGAAACAAGTGATACAACCTAAAGCAAATTTTATAAAGCAATTAAATTCAAAGAAACAACATGCTGCCATGGTGCTTCCCATAAGTTTCTCACTATAACTCTATGGTGCTTTCTTCTTTTTTTTTTTAATGCGAGGTTAAATGCCTCAGGGCATACAGGGGTATGGGATGCAGGCAAATAAGGATGATTAAATGAATGAAAAAAGATTTGCCAATCTAATGAAGTCCAAGAGGGATCGACATAGACCCTTCTAAGAAAAAATCCCTACAGGTGGTGCCACTGGAAGATGTCCCACAAAACTTACGGTCTACGGTGTTTAACTGTGTTTATGCTTGGTTTACGCGGCCGCGTCTCAGCTTTTCTGAGTAGGCATATACCGACAAGCTCTCACCCAAAATTATCTCAACCGAGGCCACCTTTGACTTGAACTGAGTGTAGTAAACACACATATAATTTACTTTCTTCATTGATTCAGGGCCATCCTTTGTTTAGAACTGTGATCTTTGAAGAAGCTCTTTCAACATCTACATTTAAAATTGGCAATTCAGTGAAGCGAAGGGCTACGGGCGGGCGAAGCAACTGCCGGCCTTGATCGCCAGGCTAAACCCGCCTGTCGCTACAATTCACCATCACTACCACAAGGGCTATGGAAGCTAATCCTGGCGTTTTAATAAATTGTGAGTGTCAAAAGGCAATTGGTGCCCGCTTTATAAGTGCTGCATGATTCGTACACTCCCTAAACATTGTTCCAAAACCTTAAATCTCATCATTGGCCCTGGCAACAAGTTTGAAAATGTCCTTATACACTGAAAAATAGTCAGATATTTAAAAACTGAATACTGAACTTTCTCGGTAAAAACCTAATTTCTAAAAAATAAGTGTTTTTTTTTTCTTCAGGTTAAATAGAAAACACCGCCTCCCAGGTGTATGCAGAGAAAAAGGGAAACATACGTCACGGGGATGAGCATTTGGTTAATAGACATCTATTATTTAACTAGTGGACTTAAAAAGAAACAGTTTGTATAGTTCATCTAGCCTCCTGCCTCCCCTGCACCCCTCCCCCCCCCCCCCCCCCACCAGCCATTGATACACGCCTCCTTGATTCGATTCCTGTGGAAACCCCTGCTGTAAGAATTCTTGTCGCACCATATATGCAGTGACAATCCATTTAGGCAGCACATATTATCACCCTAAAGGATCTTAAAACTTAAAAAATAGATGGAATTATATACCAAATTTTGACATGTGTTGTATTTAAAACTTGTGCTCTGTTGTTCTTAAACTGATGTATAATAAATATATGTATGCCCACCCCTTATGTAATGCCCCTATGGGGCTTTTAAGGTAATAAAATGAAAAATGAAATGAAATAAGAGGGTGTGATAATGAGCTTGTTAGTACCGATTCATAGCAAAAGACAGCGAGAGAATAACGGGACAAGACGGACAACGCAGCACGGGTGCTGGTAGTAGCTAGCACTTTGCATTAGCAAAGGCTTTAAATACACAACAGCTATTTGCTTCTACCAACTTGTTGGCTAGATATGCAGCTTCTGTACTCGCTCCACACAGGCCATGGAGAAAAAAAAAATAAGGAAGTGCCCCTGAATTCACTCTCTGTAGCCGATAAGCACGGTCCACCTCCATCCAGTCCAAAACCAAGAGACTTTCCTCCACACTTTCAAACCAAAGCCAACAAAGGCTGCAAGTGTGGGAAAAGGGAGCAGTTACATATCTTGAGCATCTCAAATGCACCGCAATGGCACCTTATCAAACGGAAACATTCTTGACGACCGCTATACATTATTGAATGCATAGTGATGAAAAGTGCCACCCCAGCCACCATTCCCAGTTACTTTGTGCGGCAGAGCGACCAGCTCCCTCAGCAAAGATACCATTCCTATTAGTCCCACAAATGACATGCAACTCGTGTCATACTTTTCCCAGTGCATCTGGGATTGTTGGAGCTTCTTCAGTTTTCATTCCTCCATGATGCTAGTCAATTCATGCATAGCCTGACCTGAATGCATTTCACGATGCCAACATCCCCATGTTAAAGACAGTCAATCTTTTGTCAGGATGCGCTTTTAGTTTTGGTATCACTTCTTGCAATGAGCCTGAGGCAGCTGCAAGTGACAATTCTTTCTCATCAAGCTCTTTCACTTTACAATAGATGGTCTGCATCCGACATTATATACATTATTTACGTACTCAGATCTATTGAGAGTTTGAGCCTCAAGAATGCATGCAATCCTTACTAGTTAAGGTAGCGCTTGTTAAGTTCAGTTACGGTAATGGCCAAATGGATCATGAACAATGGAACAAGGAAATATGAAGTAGAATGCAAAAAAGTGGAAAGAAACCAAAAGAAGAAGGCACAACGTATGAGCTCATCCACAGTTCCGCAGACATAAAACTATCTGCCCAGAAAAGCTACCCCAATGCGTATGTCTACAATGAGATTAAAATCTACCACAGAAAGACTAGGTACAAGACAATGTTGAATGACAATGCTTTTATTCAATGTGTATTACAATGCATTGTGCTATATGATAGCACAAAACAAGCTAAGCAGGTACAACTGCAAATTATCAAATAATGGCAAATAAAAGCGCTCTGCAATAAAAACTAAAATTGTACATATGTGACTAGTGCTTTGTCTGTAGCATGATCACATACAAATGTAGCTGACCTTGACTGAAGAACATTGCAGGTCATGAAAAGCTCAAATCACTTTTCTCATAGCACCACAAAGTTTTAAGTTAATACTTCGAAACGCCACAAAAATATATCAGGCCATCAGCCCTAAGTAGTTCATTGAGCATAAGTGTATGGCACATCCAACAGATCTTTGGCAGGGAAGGATACCCAGAATACCTTTTGCATGGAAACACATCAAGTAAAAATGACTGGGCACCCAGAACGCACGCAAAATCCCTGAGTACACTACGTGTGGCAAATATGAACATAGAGGTACATAAAATAGCAGCAATACTGTGGTTTCAAATACAAAGATCATAGTTCATGCTACCCTAAGTGTCTTTACATGTGTGACAAGCAGATACTAAACAAAATATGCATGAAGTAGAGGAGGACAACACTGGTGAACCATTGTCCTCTAGCATTCCATACCAGTAAAAGATGACAAGGTCAATGCTGGCCCAGAATTGTCCTCCAGCATGTTATACTGCAGAAGCAAACAAGGGCAATGTTGGCTAAGCAATGTCCTCTAAAATTCCATTACGGCAAAAGCACACAAGGACAATGCTGGTACACAATTGTCCTCCAGTATTCCATGGCAGCAAAAGAGAAGATAAGGACAATGCTACAGCATTCCACACTGCAGAAACAAGCAAGGAAAATTGTTCAACACAGTCCTCCAGCATTCCATAATGGTAGAAGCACACAAAGACAATGCTGGTCGAGGAATGTCCTTGGCTGTTTTGTACTTTCCTTGTTGTCAGCCTGCGGGTTGTACCTGTGGTGTCCTGAGCCAATCAGGCCCAGCTTCAAATCCAATGTGTCAAAATGTACAGAAAATGTATCATCCAGTGCGAACACTCAATTACTACTCTGGCAGTGAGACATGAAGCTTTTCTTTACTGACGTTAGCATGTAATGGTGGCCAGTTATGACAAAGAAACCAGATGAAATGTGAAGTTTGTTTTGGCTGGCTGTGAATCACATGTTCCTTAAGCATGGCTTGCACTATGCATAAGTTAATGCGAGAGCAATAAATAAAGCAAAGCATAGGACAGTAAGCCCTCGACAGGCAGATATTCACTGTACATACTAGTGACCTAAATTCAAATGCCAACAATCGAGAAACTACTCTGATGCATTGTTTCATTTCCGGGTTCACCTATATTCGAAACAATGGCTTACTTCAACTCCAAAAGGTACATTAGGGACTACTTTATGCTTAGTAATTGGCTATAGAGCGATTACAGACGCCGACCGATAATTTGGACTCAACAGGGACTGCCAAAACGTCCGAATAATTGGGAATCCAAAATAGCGGATTCACCCAAAAATAAGTAACTTGATTCCACAAGTGGTCAATCAGATTGTCACTTTCGGAGATACCTTCAATTTCGCGTGACTACAGCACAAGATGTTTTTGGCATAATTCCAAGCACGCTATCGTATCACTGTGTGGAAACAGTGCCGGCTGTCGAAGCGCCTGGTGCTAGTCAGGTGAAATGAAAGGATCTTTTGAAAGTGATTGTTCACAAATATGGCCCAAGTTCGTAAATATGTTTTGCTAAGTGTACATTGATGTGTTGCTAAGTGTTGCTAAGTGCTAAGTGTAGAAGTGCTAAGTTTCACGAAGCACCGGCGACGTTTCGAAACTACAACACAGCTATTTCTGCTTGGCATGGTGGTCAAATTTGCACGAGGTGGTGCAGTTGAAGTTTGAATTATCGCACGACACATTGTAAGGTGCCCAAATTTCAGTCATCCTTACACATTAAGCCTATAAGGCTAGTGACGATACCTCAGGGCTGTCTGAATAAACAAGCATGTCTGAAATGTTAGTGTCCGAGTAATCAGTCATTGACTATACACATCATACTTCCATGTAATTACGCGTAACAGCCGTTTGTTCCTGCTCACATTTTAATTTCTCCCGAGTCTGTTCTCTACAGATGTGAGAAACCCGCTAAAAAGGGGATGCAAATATGAATCCCTGTTTTTGTTGCAGTTGCACAGCATTAATGTTATTTACATGTCAATTCTACATAGTTTTGCACACAATTTACAGAGAATGAAACAATCACAAACTATCGTGATCTATACTCTACCTCACAAGTGTATTGCCTGCGTACGCCTCATATTTTCAGCAGTACTGCAAACGACTTGCAAGACGGAATATGGACACTTTTCCTATAATACAAAACGAAAACAGGTAAAGGTAATCAAAACTGAGCTGAATTCTGCAACGCAACAGCTCCATATGTTCCCAGCCAGCTTTTTGTAGACACTGGTCCTTGCTGCCATGCAACATTTAACCTGATGAATCTATAAAACAAAATGTAAGGTGCACGTCTATAACTACATATGGCAAAGCAAGTACAACAGCAGCAAATGCAGTAAAAAAGAAAAGCGCCATTCCCTTGTGTCAAGCAGCTAATTGTTCAAACAGCTGATTATCAGCTCAGATCATATTCTTGGGTCAGAAGTACAGGGACACAAAAATCTCAAGCCAAATCACAATCTCAGACTCCTTAGCAAACCAATCACAGTGGCTCTAGAACGGCTGTTCCTCTTGAAAGTCACTGGAACAGTCTCGTCACAAGTCTTCTTGTTGTAGATGTCGGGGTAATTTTGTCGGAACTGCAAGAAATGGAAAACACAGTTGATGTAAATACTAGTTAACCACAAACTTAAAAAACTAACAAGACAAACTGTAAGCTATGCACACCCATTCATAATGGCCAAATGTTCATAAGCTTATTTTATCCTAAATTAAACAATGTCTATTAAAAAATAATCACAACAAGCAGGCGTAGATGTGCACAGCAGTGCCTAAGAACCATAACCTTTATCCCACACCTCCTTCCTTTTTGCCTCCTCAGTTGCGAGCTAGCTACAAAGCCTTACCAAACTTTCCAAACTGCCTCTCTCGATTACTTTATGAAGCATCAAGGAAAGCAGAGCTTGCAGAATTATTCAGCACTCTTATACTGCCTGAGACCATGTGACAGTGTTAGATCCCTTGTCTTTCAAAGTAATTTTTGAGCTCTGGATGACACAAGATGGTGAGCAAACTAGCAATGGGAGTACTGACAACAGGAGTACTCAACGGGAGTACTCGCATTGCCTTCCTGACCCGAACAAAATACATAGAGGGTCGCTTACAGTTCTACCCATAAAAGTGACAGCTTACCTGTCGACAATAGAACCAATGACAATGAACAAAGGTGATGTGATTACAACAATGTTCAATTGCGCAGGTTTAACATCCCGAAGATGCACTTA
This sequence comes from Dermacentor andersoni, assembly GCF_023375885.2. Classification (NCBI taxonomy): domain Eukaryota; kingdom Metazoa; phylum Arthropoda; class Arachnida; order Ixodida; family Ixodidae; genus Dermacentor; species Dermacentor andersoni. The sequence continues at coordinate 91,300,121 of NC_092824.1, read as the reverse complement.
TGAGGTGCACCACAGGCCTCCGAATTAATTTTGACTACCTGGGTTTCTTTAATATGCACTCAAAGCATAGTACATAACCATTTTTCCCTTATCTCCCCTTCGAAATGTGGCCACCATGGCTGAGGATCAAATCCACAACCTTGTGCTTAACAGCACAACACAATAACCACCGAGTCATGGCCAATGGTACAATGACCCTGTTGATGGCAGCACAGCAAAGGTGATGGAAACGATGCAATAACACGATCATGATAACCATAACTAAAGCACAACTGAAGCATACTGAACATGCAGGAGACGCAGCTGGTATGAAAAGGCATCTAATCAGACCTGCGCTGCACACACATACCTGCTTCATCCTTGTGCTACGTTCCTTGTCCGATATCCTGGGGTCGCGGAGGATGTCGTCGAAGAGGTCCATCAGAGCCTGCTCGGAGTGTGTATGCCTCTGCACCTCGAACTGCTCGCGTGTCACCCGCTGGCAGTAGGTGACCATCCCGTCGCCCTGCGAAAGGACATTGTTCCGTCTCACCACCCCATCAGAGGTGCTGGCAGGCAAAGTTAGGACGGCATGCGGGGAGGGGGGGTTGTGTCCTGTCGCATTTACAGATGGGGGTGGCGGGCTAGGGAGGGGGAATGGTTCTTTTCATAACTGCTTTTCCCCTCTCATCACTTTAGTCAATTGTTCAACTGAAACAGGATTTGTGCAGATGCATCAGTGAATTACGTTCACTCATTTCTGTGGCATCACAGCACATGCGAATCATTTTCAATACAAGAGTTTATTTGAAACTATGCTTAAAGGTACAGAAGGATGCTACAGTACGGTTTTGTGTATGGAGCTTGCATGGAGCTGAGGCCCTCACCGAGCACACAGTTTTAGCATGTCTGTACATATTACCCCTCGCAGAACACCAATTCACCAGAGATGTAGGAGTGATCAGCCGCATTAGTGGTGTCACCTTTTCGTGTAAAGCTTATTTTGAGTAGAGAGGACAGAAAACATATAACTGCAGTGGCAAACCACAGTATACTTAGCTGCTGATATAAAGCACTGGCAACATAATTGTTAACATGCATTTTTTTTTTTCAATGGGAACACTAATGTGACAGAAAAACATCTTAATCACACAGTGGTTGGACAGTCACAAGATGTCACCGCGAGTGGTGCTTCTGCCATCCATGTCTCCAGTATCCATTTATATTGTAAAGGGCAGTATGTATACAGACAAGATAAACTATCTAACATCTTGCACATGTCACCACATGTTATTTTAAGTGCAGTCAACTGCTTGGCGCAATCATCATTCACGTAAGCAGTAAACCACTGCATGCTATAGTGATTGGATCAGCGACTCAGAGTGACAGATAAAAAAGGAATCTTAATTATGGGGTTTAATGTCTCAAAGCAGTCCATGGGCTGTAAGAGGTGCCATATAGTAGTAGGTTGTCAATATCCTAACAAGAATAAAAGATTCAAGTGAGAAGTGCAAAGTGCAGATAATATGATTAATCATAGATGCAAAAGAGTGCCGTGAAATTAAGAGCAGGGCAGGCACAGGGGTATTCTATGGTGGAGCAGGGAAATTTCTTAACATGAAGTCTACAATGCTCTCATCTCACACAGTTATAAAATGTTCTCACACAGTTTATAAAAATAATAAGTTTATTTTGATGCTTCGTGCATGAAAATGACAAACGGCACAACGGATGTATATAAGTCGTCACAAGCATACGGTACAATGTACACAGAAAAAAAAAGAGCTTCCAAACTACATTGGCCATTAAAGGGACACTAAAGTGAAAAGCTTCGTTAAGCTAGCTTGCTCTTTTAGAGTTGCGAGTAAGTTGGTAATCCAAAAAGAACACAAAAATTAAAGGTGCATGGCACCACCACTTTGGAATTCATGGACCGACATCTTGTGATATCAGAGATATTCTTATTATATCTGGCTGAGACTAGATATAGCTCTCTTAAAGTGCATGTGAAAGTATCTAGAGAACTCAATCAAGCAACATTAACGGTCTATTTTATTTACAGAAATTAAACCTGCCGCAGTAACCTAGTGGCTATGGCATTGCACTGCTGTGCTTGAGGTCACAGGCTTGATCCCGGCCATGGCGGCCCCATTTCGATGAGGGCATGCCTCATTAATCAGATATAGTGGTTTTGGCACATGAAACCCCAGAATATTTTTCTGCATGGAGACGGACTCACTTATTACAAATATATTGCCATGTCTCATGTCCCGCTGGCGCCCTCAGCACAGCAGTTGAATTCAAAAAGAAAAAATTAGCTTTCATTTTTTTTATTTATTCAAATCAAATAATGAGATTAAATGCAACACGCTATCAGAGATAACATAGTCGTGGGTTCAGGATTAACTTACTCCACCTGGGATTCTTAAACATGCACCTAAATCTAAATACATGAATGTTTTTGCATTCTGCCCCCTTTGGAATGCGGCCATCATGGCCTAGAAACAAATCCAGATCTTCGTGCTCATATCCACAGCCACTATGCCACCATGGCAGATTTCATCTCTTTCTACAAAAGAAATGCAGATAAAGCTTTGCAAGAGTAAGCTACCAGTCCAGACTGATTCAGCATTTCTATATAGTGTCCCTTCAAGGTGCCACACTACAATGTATGCAACACAATCAATACACACAACAGTGGCAACACTGAATTGCAAAAGCTATCAGCAGAGCACCTCTTTATTTGCACTCTAATATGATAAAACACTGATGCTGACACCTCGGAACATATCTCTGATTAAGGGATGTTCACATGAAGGAGGAATCTGACGAATTTCTTTGAAGAGCGTACACGAGGTTAGCAGCGATGGATGTCCCTCCACTGCTCGCTCCAATGAAGAAATCCAGCGAGTTTCACTTTCAACAGATGGAGCAGATGTCAGAGAAATTTCAGTTTCTGTGGTAAATCAGTTATGCAGAAACCTGCAGTTCTCATCCTGTGCATTCAGTGTTTGTGCTTTGTCTTCTTTAGCACTGTAAAGATGTCTCATAATCCCTATGCTTTAGAGTAGTTGATTAATTCAGCCTCACTCTGCGATTTTCTAGCTTCCTGGTTAGCTCTAATGGCAGAGTGACTGTTCTGGAAACATGTGGATCCCAAGTTTGGCAGTTGAAAGGGGACAAATTTTTCTTCACTCACGAAGCTTCCTTTCTGACAAACCTAACTTCACGATACTCTTAGCTGTATGGTAATTTTAAAGCTGCTGCCGCAGCTGCAGGTGAGGGCTCCAGCACTGCCGCAGATTTACTGATTAACGCTTCTGTTCTGAATGGAATTACGGAATCAAATTACAGACAATACCTAAATGTGCTCACAGCAAGGAATATAGGTCTTCAAGTAGATCACTCCTCTATTAAAGCAAATATCTTTCTGGAAGCATTCAGCTCTTCACTTACATTCACAATTATTGTCGATGGTTTCTGCACAATTTTTTTTCCCTTTAAGGATTTCAGTGGAGTCGGACAAATCTCAAAAAGCGCTCGGGTGGAAGTGCGGGTTTTCGAGCAAGGCCACAGAAGTTGCCAATGCCAAGTACACCATTTCATTGTCGGCGTCGATGCAGAGATGGTTTGCCTCCAAAATGTCCATCCTCCATGTCAAAGAGGATGCTCAGCACCTTTCCATGTGCGAGCTTCGTCTGCGCTACAATCTGGGCAATGTTTTGTAGCAGACAGCACTCCTAAATCTGGACCGCTCTGGGAACGCTAAGAAAGTTTGTGGCAGCATAGTCTCCTCTCCAATGCCTGTCCAATCATCCGGAATGTAATGGGAAGCAGCCATACTCAGAACTATGGCTACGACACCACATAACATGGGGTGTGTCTGGCGTGCTTTTCACATTTTTTGTATTAGCTGCTGCCAAAAAAAAAAATGACAAAAGTTCATTATTAAATACAAAAAGTGTGGGCATCATTAAAAGAGTGGATGCAACACCTGAAGTTTGAATATCATATTTTGTAGCTTTTCAAAGTAAAATTGTCTGCTACTGGTTGCAATCACAGCACAGAACCACCTTTGCAGAACACAGACATTTGTCAATGCTCCTGTATAGTACCAATTCTGCATGATCAAATGATGCTGGCAAGGTTTGTCTTTACCCTACCTGAATATTGTGACTCTCGCCCTACTATATGTGGCACCTTTATAGACAGGGGGTGCTTTGGGATAATCTGGGAAGCACAGTATGTAAGGAGGCTATAGTAGCAGCAAAGCTAAACATCTTCTGAATGTTTATGTCATGAACAATGCTTCACATTATTGTGATGAATTTTGTCATGTGATGTGCCCTCTGAGAAGAAAAAGTCCATCAAATTTTTCCTTCGTGCGAATATCCCTTCAGAAGAAACGCTTTCCTGGTATGAACAAAAACAACGCGGCCATCCAAAACAACATTCAGCCTTCAGCACAGAATCCCGGGTGGAACAAATTCTGCAGGCATGACCTGGCCATGACTTGGCATGACTAACAGCTCTACCATCAAGTCAAGAACAGCTGTACCAAATATTGTGCCGATAAGGGAAACCTTTGTGAATTGCTCTTCCAGCTGAATTGTCGGCTTGTTTGCACCCACGTTTCACACAAAGTTAGCACTTTTCAATGAATTTTCTTAAAGAGCGTGTAGGATGTAGTACCAGTTGGTTTCATTGCAAATAAAACATAAGTTCACATTGTCTGTGTTGACGCCAGTAGAAAAACGTTATTTTCTCAGTCAAAGAAGCAGTGGCACCATCTATGACCAGAAAAGTGAAACTGCTCCATCTTCAGAGTAGCATGTGTTTTGACCATGAAGGACATTGACACTTTTCTCACCAGTGCACAAATTACTTTCGGGTTTAACATCACCACAGACAACATAGACTTTATTTTATGCACATGATACACAACTTATATTGGATAAAACAAGTGAGTACTGCTTCCAAACATGGCATTGAAGAAAACCCATCGCAAAATGATATTTATGCACTAATCTTGAGCACAAGTGAGTGAGAAGTCAAGCCAGAAGATCCATTCACACAGGGCTCGTTTATCAACGCGACACGTTGCAGATGCTACTGCAACTGTGGACTGGCTATACCACAGCAACTCTCGTGTTAACAACGCAAAACCAACAAGAAAACACATTGAAATTTGTGAATGTTAGCCACGCACAAGCATCACTGTGACCAATGTTGGCTTTACTACTGCGAAGCATGGTTACACCAAAGAAGCATTCTGGAAGATTGCATACTAGGCATAATGCTAAGAGAGAGAGAGAGAGAGCAACAAGTCATACTGCACAACCTCTCTGCCTTGAGTTAAATCACTCTGCTCCTCAGCATGACACGTATAAAAAAAATAGGAAAAGTTTTGATTCGATCTCAGTTTTTTCGCAGCAGCTGATTGCTCAGCTACATTATCATCAGTCACAGCTTACACCTGACCACAAACTTTTCTTTAAACAAATTTACACACCATCCCACTTACTGTTTCATAAATCTTTACTCACTGCACACCTGTAGATACCACTAACAATTTAGTTTTGTTAGTTGACTCATTTGGAGTAGCATTATAAAATAAGGCTCACAAAAAAAAAGAAGAAGAAGAAATTAACACTTCTGTTTAGCATCACATAACCAGTATTTGAATTTCATCCAAACTAAAAGTAAAGCTTTGTATAATATGTATATATATAGCAAGAGGCACAGTAAAATGTGTCCATGTTGCTGAGTCATGGCTTGACACTGAAGAATGTGCCATTGGAAACCACGAAAGTAAACAGCATACATCACGATGCAGATCTGCTTGCTAACCATGTGCATGCATTTTCATAATGCTAGGTACACACAAATGTGCAAGTAGTACAAGGAAATACCTTTATATTTGTTCAGCAATAGAAAACAAGATGCGTCATACAAAAGCTGATGCAGGTTACTGCAATACACTCACTAGGCAAAGAAAAACTTTAAGTCGGTGGCAACCAAAGACTGCAGTGACAAATGCACTGCTGCCAAAGTCAAAGAGAATTTGAACAGACGTACTAGCCAATTACTGTTCACTCATTTCCGTGACGTCAAGGTGGAGGCAAACTTCCTTCAATGTCACCGTCTCTTGGAAACTATCCGTATGGAGCACTTTGGCGACAAAGCAAAAGAGGTTTTTTGAGCAAGGTACAGTCAATGACCAATTTTTAGGGCATGCCCAGTAATTCGGAGGCCTTCACGACACTACCTCCTACAGCCAAGATATAAGAATGATGGAAATTTTGGAGGCTGAAACCCTTTGCAATACAATTGTCCAGACTTTTTGCTGTGACCCCATGTTTGAAATGACATTGATCAAGCCATCATCGACCCCCATTTTGATTATCTCACAGCCTCGAACCAGCCGTAGTCACCGAAGCTCTGATGTAGCCCCCGCGGCAATGCTTGGCCTAGCTGCTTAGACGTTCACTACCAAGCTTCCTTGTTTTTGTTGCCATATTTTTCATTGAAAGAATTCACCGCTGTCAGCAATGGCACTGACTTTGCCACTGCTGAAGGCTTTTAAATGTAGAAAGTATGGCAATACCTAAGAATGCCAAAATGCCTGCTCAGTAAGTCAGCTTCGCCGCTATACAGTGATGTTGCGCAGTCAAGCATATGCAACACATATGCTTGACTGCATATATGCAAGCATATGTATTCAACTATAAATGTGTGCACCTTCCATCTCCTGTCACTGTACGAGCAGCGATATGACTAATAGGTGTACTGGCAGGCCTTGCAAGTTATCTTAGATGTGAATGTGGCGATTTGAGCCCTTAGGGGCAGTGAAAGGTACGCATTCATTCTTTTGGACTGCCGATATTTTAGATGTTTTCACGGCCCCTAGGGAGCCCGAAAAATTATACATTGACTGTGATTCATGCCATTATGACATTTAATTTGCAAAACATTTTTTAACTTCACCAAAGATGTGTTTCAGAACCCCTCTAAATGAAATCTGAATATTAGCAATGCAGCAGAACACACACAAGCAACTACCACTGTAAAGTTTAGAACAATGAGAGCTTCTGTACAAAGAAATTAGTCTAATATAGACAGATATAGATGCAGTTAAATGCACAATTATCAACGATTTAGCATAAGTATAAATAGAGAAGGAGAAGTACAATTGACATACACAGGTTTTCTTAAAGAATCTTCCTCCAATGTACTGCTGCATGCAAGCTAATGGAGATGAATGTATTGGAATGCCGTAAGAATTCGCTTCAATGTAATTAGGTAAACAAAAATTATGTTTTCATCACAGCAAGACGGAACACACACACACACACTAAACTCCATGGGCCTTCACTTCATGTGACACAATGAATGTTTTGTGTTTGGCAATGTAATCAGAAGGCCTCGAAGTGACATTATTTTACTTTGTACAAACAATGGGCTGAAACTGAATGTGTATACATCTGTTTGGCACAAACCGACTCTAATTGCCGTAGACAGTACCCAAACAAGGTAACGATTCTGAAAGCAGCACAAGAACACAGGAAGGAAGCAACTTGAGGCCCAAATGGAATACGTGCAATGTGCCATACTCTCAAGCATAGTTAACTCTGCTCATTTTACTGCTTTGTTCCCGAAAAAATATTTGAGCAGGAACTATCTCAGCATGACTGTCGACATTAACAACAACAAAACTAACCTGCCAAGGATCACTAGGCCACCTTTGACGAAGATAGGCCTTCCTATCGAAATGTTGGCCAGCCTTTCTGAGGCACCTTATCCCTGTTTATAGCCTTTATACCACGTGTGTTACTCTATTTGTCAGACCCCTTTCTTGAATTTGGATTTCAATATTATGAAGTAGTATTTTAACTTTCTATAACTTCTTGTCCATAGAACACCCTACCATGTATTTAGAACCTTGATATAACAAAGTGTGTTCAAACATGATTTCCACATAATGAAATTTCTGTGCTGTCACGAAGGATATCGAGACAAAAAATGGCAACTTCTGTTGACACAGGTGACCAAATGGTTGAATTACATGAGGCTGCTTGCGAACGCACCTCTCAATTGGCGCACCGCGCGACCACTGCAATGGAGCAGCGGTATGTTTTGTACTATAAAGTTCAAGTGCAATAAGATCCTATTTCTCCCCGCACGTTTTATGCTTGCGAGTGAAAGCATGCGCGCGTGAGTCGAGAAGGATGGCGGTTTGATGAGCACTGTATTCCCACGCGAGCAAAGGGAAAGGGGGAGGAGTGGCAGAGCGAGCTTGCAGTAACGCAATCAAGTGCACAGGGTGGAGGGCGTAGGGAGTGGGGGACAGGCTGGCATGCATGTCCTTGAATATGTGTTGAAGCGACAGGTAAACAAAGCACGTGCTAGTGGGCGAGTTGGTTATACCTGATTACAAAGAAGGCGCCAAATAAAACAACAGACGAAGGAAGGAGACATGAGAGAACCACGTAGGCGCACTAACAACTGAGTGTTTTATTTCTTGACATAGGAATATATAGCTGCTGTCAAGCACCAAAACAACAAGAAGAAACAGGGCCGTCATCTGCATCGCACAAGGAAGCCACAATACAGAATAACTTCTAAGTGCCGCTCCCAAGATATGCCAGTTCCTTTGTCGAAAGAGAAACTGAGGCTTCGCTGACACAATCATCACCATACTCCTTGAGCTCAAGCGCTTCCAATATCTCCCTTGTCAGTTGATCATCAGCTCTGTTCAAGAAGCGTGGTGATGATTGTATCAGCGAAGCCTCAGTTTCTCTTTCGACGAAGGAACTGGCGCATCTTGGGAGCGACACTCAGAAGTTATTCTGTATCGTGAATTCCTTGTGCGATGCAGACGACGGCCCTGTTTCTTCTTGTTGTTTTGATCCTTGACAACAGCTATATATTGCTATGTCAAGAAATAAAACACTCAGTTGTTAGTGCGCCTACGTGGTTGTCTCGTGTCTCCTTCCTTCGTCTGTGGTTTTATTTGGTGCCTTCTTTGTAATCAGGTAAACAAAGCATTTTTGCCTCACTGCCAGTGCTTTTCATGATAGTGTCATCCCACTGCAGGCATCACTATCAGCTGTGGGAGCACTGTGGATGTGAAAGCGTGGCTGGCTTCATTTCCTACTGTCAATGAGGAGATATCGTCGACACATCATGAAAGCACATCTTTCGTCGCAGACTCACAAATGAAAGAAATTTATCTTTAGTTCCTTATTGAAACTTGTGTTTTCTGACTGTCGACCATTCAGAAAATTTTGCGCCCAACTTCTGTGTAAGAAATATCCATCGGCGAGTGTACTTACTTGCATAAAAGGTTGAGTTTTGATAGAACAAGATTTCAATATAACGAAGCAAATTGCCAATTTTACCGACTTCTTTATATCGAGTATTAACAGTATATGATGTGGATTCAACTGCATGCAGCACTGGAAAAATTCTGAAGTCAGTCAGTCAGTCAAGAACTTCAGTGAGGTCCTGAGGAGTTTCAAGCCGTTAGGGTTTTTTTTTTTTTTTTTTTTTTTTTTGTCATTGAAGAGCAGCACATAGCCAGTGGAACAGAACCAGTGACCCAAGTTGGCGTGAAAGAGGTTAGAAACAAAAAAAAACAGAAAGTGGGTAACATTCACAAAGAATGCTAATTACATTAACAACCGTCACAAACACAATGGTATGTGTCTGCCATTTGCCTCTTGAATGTTGCCCTTGTCCTATTGTTGTGCTGCTTTCATTACGTTAAACTACCGACATTCTTGAGCAACTCTGCTCAAGAATGTTACAGCCTCCTATAGATAGCCAATTTTCATCCACTTATAAACCAACTTTCACAGGTCTTGCAAAACACATGACTAAACACTCTGTTCAGACACCACGCCTAACTCAGATAGCTACAATGCCCATTTAGGGCCCGGACAAGTAAAGCAGTTTTTTATAGTGCAACCAAAAGCCCACCAAAAATTGTGAGACCTTTCATTTCCTTTGGATGCATTACAGCTTATTTTTTTATATATATATATATATACACATAGAAGTAAAATTCCATCTCTCTGACAAAGTTCCCTTCTCTCACTCTCCGAAGTTGTTGAAAGACAGTTCCACTACTAATTCACGACCTTCAACAATGACTGAGCCAGTATGAGGCCTCCTAGATAACGGAATATCAATGAACACTGACTGCAACATCATCTCAAAGCTAGCTCTTAAAAAAAATGATGACTGTGATAAGTATTGGCTGCGTCTGCAACAGAAATGTACTGAGCATTGCGTTGATAAGGAACCCCGCCCGATATGAATCGCCGCCCTGGCTAAATTGGCTGCAAAATTGGCCTGAAATTTTGCACAGAGGTTTTAATGTAACTACAAGTCACTCGCAGTGATGCCAGACAAGTCCCAGATTTCTCAGTGAAAAAATGGCACACTGTCACCTATGGGTGAAATGCCTACTGCTATGACAAAATGTGAATCTGCTGCACTCTTTCGGACAAAAATGGTGCCATCATTCCTTTCACTGAGAAAATATTTCATCTAGCATCGCTGCAGATCACTCGTGGTTCTAGTTTATTCTGGACTAAACAAGCGAATGCTGCAACCATACGTGATAAAGAAGTATGCGCCAGGAAATGCTACCTCAGCATCAACTCGAAGTGCAAATGAGTCAGCACTTTAATTGAAATAACCGTCTAAACTCGAGTCCCTTACAAACACAACATATTGCACAAATCTCATCTTGGCATTCCCATGCGATGTTACAGCTCAGAGTTCATGTGCTTTGTGTAATCTAGGAGGCAATGGCCAGACCAGTTCAAGCGCACAAATCATACAGCAGCGTATTTGTGCAAACAACTTAAAAATATTGTGTCTATTACATGCTCGTTAACACTCAAATCTTGCATTAATGCATATTGTGGTAGCACCTTGCGGTCTACTTTGCGTAGCAACAGATTTGAAGCCAATCGATGCTTGCCTGGCTGGCCTCAATATAAAAAACTTCTGTCTGCAAACCTACTTTTGGCAAGAGCACATTCAGAGAGGCATGTGGCTATCACTGCCATTTATGTGCAAAGTAGCAAAACTTTCCACTCTAATTGTTTAGTACTTTAGTTAATTTCCCTGCAGAGTGGTGCTAGCGCAGGATGCCAGCTGAATTAATTTCTTCAAAAGTCAGGCTCACAGACAGCAGTCCCTTTATGCTTGGCAAACCAGGTGAATATCAATGCCAAACACATTATCACGATAGAACCACAGACATGCATTTGGAAAAAAAAATGCTTGAAAAGATGCCATAATCAGGGAAAACATACAGATATACAGTCCTTTTGGGATGCTTTCAAAGTTCTCTGCTCATGAGTGCACAAAATGGGAAATCACATGGATCAGGAATGCAGTAATGAAGTTCTACTGTGCACAAAACAGACTGCAAAAGTGCTAACTGCATGCAAGATTTTTAAGTCAACAAGCCAGCACTGTTGGCCCAAATACGCAGGCTGCCAAGTACTAAACACAACCTTTCATTCGACCATCTTTCATGGAACCACCGTTTAACTGGCACCATGCACCACAGCTAAACGGTAGGCAAGGGTCACCTCGTGTCGCTCCTTACCCGTTCCCTTCGCAGAATGGTGAGCCGCGCTTCCACCTCCAGGTGCAGTTCACGTGGGGGAGCAAATATCCGGTCACAATGCTTTACGAGGAAAGCGAGCAGTTCCTGGGCTGTGTCGGGAGTGGCGTCCAAACAGCTGCCGTTGGTGCTCATCAGAATGCACGCAAAGGTGTTCAGCAACTGCATCAGACAATGCCGTGTGTGAGGTGCTTTTGCTGCCAAATAAAAGATTAAGCATTTAAATGCAGTGGCATTTAGCTGCACTCACTGCACGAGAATCGTCTCAACATGCAAAGGGTTCAGCAGCTGCGCCACACAATACCTTGTATGTAATGTGTTTTTTCTGTAAAACAACAGACACAGTTCTTAAATGCATTAGCATTTACTGCAATCAATGCACAATTCTCGTGTTTGCACTTGACGAAGACATCTGTGCGTTATTCTTACTGCCAAAGACAGATGCAGTTTAAAAATGCAGTAGCATTTACTGCAACCATTGCACAAATATTGTGAATGCAAGTCTTACCTACTTGCAAATGAATGTCTTCATCAGGTAACATGAATACAAATAAACAACTAGTTCTAGCGACCAGGATGACCTCAATACAGGTCTAACATTTCTCACGGGTGCAAACAATGGGGAATGATCATTAATGTGAAAAAAAGCATATTTCTTCCTATATCTCGGAAAAAATCACCACTTTCCCATACTTATAAACTACACTTTTCACTGCTCACAAAAGTGGCTAATTACAAATACTCAGACGTCACCCTTACTAGTAATCTGTCCTGGGATCTTCATATTAATAACATACATGCTTCCGCCTTTTGCAAGCTGTGTTTTTTTGAAATATTAACCCAGAAAAGTACCTTATAATGTCGAACTACTAGTCTACAGTATTTCACAATTATTCGGCAAAACTTGGAGTATGCCTGCATAGTCTTGGACCCTTACACTCAATTTAATATTTATAGCCTTGAACAAACTTAAAGACAAGCTGTCTGTTTGTGTATAACAAATTCTCTACATTTTACTCACCATCAAAACTAATGAACTCTGATAACATTCCCTCACTTGAAGTGAGAAGGATGAAATTATGACTTCAACTTCTCCGCCACTAATTAACAAAAAGCTAGTCTTTGACCTTTCACTGTATGTAACAACGCTTGTTACCAGGCATCACCACCACCACCATACCCAAACTGTAGGTATTTTGCCAGAACTGACTTATTCAAATACTCATTGTTCCTATGCGCCATTAATGATTGGAACTGTTTAGAATGTGCATCATAACATGCCGTCTTGTTGTTTTCTAACGTATTAGTAAAAAGTTCTCGCTGTTGTTTTTGTATTTTTGTATTTCTATGCCTACCCTGTTTGGACCTTGAGTCTGCACTATGTATTAAAATATATATGTTCAGCAATGAAACTGCCACGTGAATGATGTTTTTATTGCCAAGGAAGAGGCAGTTCTTAAATGCAGTGGTGGTTGTGCTGCCTACATTGCACCAGTCTTGTATCTCCAAGATTTTCTTAGGGCTTCTTTGAGAGTGATGCCAGGAAACACCATGCTTGAACACGGTGCAAATGGGACTGAAGTTTTGGGCATTAACCATTTAATGTTACTTCTTCAACAAGTGTGGCATGAGCATTAATTACAGTCTTCTGTTTTTTTAATGCGATAGTGTTAAGCGTTCCATGTTGCACAAAATCCAGTGACAGCATCCTCATCGAACGTTGTTTAGCGAAAAATATTTTCGAACCACAACCACACAGGCCCTCGACGTGGCACAAAAGCATTACTGAAATAATTCAATTGCTCAAAGTAAGAAGCTTTTTAAAATCATAAAGTACAACCTAAACACAACCTACAAACATGATAGCGTTGGACTGCAATTTAAGTATACCAGGAAACATAATTCTGTTACGCGGAAATTTAAACGTAAACCCCTTTTCCGGCATTTCTACCATTCATACCATTTCTACCATCCAGATGGCACTCACCTGCGCACATCCACGGCCCACATAAGAGGCCGTGTTTCTACCAGAATGCTCGCCTGCTCGCCTTTGTGCATAGCGTTCGCAGCCAGCATTTCCCGATAAACATTACGATCACATAAGCTGCAGCTGCTCGGAAGCATGAAAAGCAGTCAGGGATCTTTGAATGCAATTGCGTTCCACTCTTAAAGAGGAAGCTTAGGCATCCTCCAAACTTTTTCTTTTATCAGCACAATTCACATGCAACATGTATGGCAGATACCATAGACGATCCGACATTCTGCCCGCATTAGAACAGAAAGCCATTCAAATCCTTAAATATGAACTGTTACCTCTTTGTATGAATCTGCTAACGCAAAATGCCAATAATAATGAGTAAGACTCACTAGGGAGAGTGCTTTTATAGCAAAAAGAGACATTTTAGTTATCTCAAAGTTTCTTTTTTTTTAATAAGCTATGGGTTCTTACATCCCAAAGCCAAAGCAATTGGCTATGAGGGGTGCCTTAGTGAAATGCTCCAAATGGACTTTGACCACTTTACTCATTAAAGGGGTCTTGAACCACATTTCTTTCACGCCTTCAAAATGCCTTTGAACAAGTATAATACTTCCCAAAAATATATTACCAAAATAATTTTCCAAAAAGACCTAGTACGAGCGTAGATACTTTGGGCACCGTATTTATCTTTTCCATACACCCTCAATGTCATCCCTTCTGAAGGAGCATAGAAGCATTGGCGGCAATAGAGTGGTGATACCCCGTCTACAGCATTATGGCTAGCAGACTTGTTGGAGCAGCCACAGTGTTTACACTATGCAGCAGAAGCAGCTATGTGTGGCTACATGCAACTGTAAGCACACAGCAGAGGTGGAGTGAGCGCTCTCATGCTCCAGCCCGGCTATGCTACATGGTGCAGACCGGCTTTGTCCCAATATGGATAGTAGGCAAATGCAAATTGCAAACTTTGTAGCACTCACTATGAAGCACATCTAGCCAGGAGCAGTTGGGAGTGGGCGCGCACTGGCTCGCGTCCCTTACAGATGCTAATCGCAATTCATTGCAAGGGCATATCGTACGTGTGGTCTGGCCTGAAGTTGCGTGCAGTTCAAGGCTAGTTGAGTGTTCCAGACTAATTGAAATTAGCGAGCCATGACAGCTATGACACCGGTAAGCAGTGTGGCCAAAGTTTCATTCCTACGAGGACAGGTGCTACTGAGCATGAGCCAACTATCGTCTGTCACGCTTCTTGATTGATGTCAACTATTGGCCAATAGCGGTACTGTATGGGAATCTGCTATATAATGAGATATAGTCCCGAAAAGGGCGAGGAGACGGCTTCTGTTAAAAAGAGAGTGTTTGAGATAAAGGTGACTTCGCACTCCACTTATGAACCCCACGCGCCGTGCACGAGTGCAGAATTTTGGCTGAGGTGTTCACAGCAGCTTATGTTATTCGAGGTTTCGCTTAGCTCGAGGGGTGGTTCAGGACCCCTTCAATGTGCACCAAACTTTCAATGCACATATGTTCTCGTATTCCCCTTCCCCGGCCCCCACGCAGACGCTGCTGCTGGGAATGAAAACCACGACCCCATGCTCAGCACAGAGACCCCTAGCAACTGGGCCACTAAGGCACATCATGATACACTGAAATACTGCTGCAAGACCTTTGAAGAACTTGGGAGAACAGGCATACCACACTCATGTTGCTATGGTGGGGGCTCAGGGTAAGCACTTCATTCCTCGAAGTCTTGTAAATGAAACGCAGGAGCAGGTGCAGGTAGCGCCGTCTGCAGGGCGGAAGCAGAAGCGATGCCACCTGCATCACCTTCACTGCCCGCCGCAGGTCTTCGGCGCTTTCTGCAACAAAGCGCGGATGAAGCAGCAATGAGGGATCTTACACAGTGAGCAGTCTGGGTGGTTACTCTTAAGATGAAGCTTGTGCCCAGGAGCTCCCATCTGAATACACGGGAAGAGGTAAATCGTTTTTCTCTGCAACCACTGCATTGATTTTGATGAGGTTTGTTGCATTAAAAAAAAAAAAAACTAAACTATAATGACTGTAGAAGCAGACTCAGGTATACTGAAGTGTAAAACTCTTTAACTCAACAATAAAAAATGATATTACACTTCTGTAAACTGTACTTAATAACATATCCAAAGTGGACA
The DNA here is from genome assembly GCF_023375885.2 of Dermacentor andersoni. Classification (NCBI taxonomy): domain Eukaryota; kingdom Metazoa; phylum Arthropoda; class Arachnida; order Ixodida; family Ixodidae; genus Dermacentor; species Dermacentor andersoni. Next base: position 91,284,349 of record NC_092824.1, on the reverse strand, counting down.
ACATTTCTGTATTATACACTACTCAGAAATATGCCACTGATTTGTGAGTAAGGAATTCGTAAATCCCTCATACACATTGCAACAATTTCACATAAGCTGTAAATTCACATATCAAGTTTGCATTAGATGCTCTAACAGATGCAGTTTACAGTGCTGCGATATCCGTTTTTGATGCAGAGTTACGGATTTGTAAACTTGGTGCCTGAATTTTTTCTAAACACAAATTTTTCAGAATTGTTAGCAAGACATTGCAGGCTCTTAATTAAAATTCAGCTTCCTAAAGTCATTAGAATTTAACACACTCTCTCGAACGCAACAAATGTCCTTCAAAGCGGTCCAGCAATGGCCTCGTAAAAGTGTTTCTGTGTTTTACATGTATTTGAATAGGAGGCTACAGCCTCCTCTTGAGTTTGAAAAGCTCAGGGTGATTAGTCTCGCCTCCTGCTACTCCAAGCTGTCATGATTGCTTTGATAATCCCCTCCTCTATGCAATATCTTGGTTCTTTCCTTTCATCACGTTGGCACCACAGGACATTTAATCATTATGCAGTCGTATATTCCAATGTATATAAATCCATTGTATGCTATTGTTGAGCCAACAAATGCAACAATTTCATGAAAAGCAGTCATTATACATATCAGGGCTTACCATCGTATAAATTAAACAAGGCACTCATAAACGATTGATAGCATTGTAATCAACAGATGCAATTATAGTGTACTCATATAAACTACTGTTTTAATAACTAAATCAATTATATAATACACTCGAAAGGCAGTGGTTATATCAGCAGTTTATTGTATACAATCCTGATGAAGTGTAACTTAATTCTGATTTTCATAACCAAAAGATTAGAATCTTATATTCAAGATACATGTACGAAACTGTAACACATATTTATTCATCTGTGATTTTTGAAGTTCGTACTATCGATATCATAAACTTGGAGTACGCATACTCAAGATGCATCAAAATGAGCGCAACTCCTTTTCATTCTAGTGGAATATAAAATTGTATTCCTTGTATGGCGGAACCAAGCTGGCGGTGTTGTATGGCGACAGTGTATGGTGAAGACCAATGTACACCACCACCACCACCAGCACGGCCTCAATCTCTTTGGCTTATGTTCCTTGAAATTCAGAAAGCAGATTGCTGCCCGTGCTTCAACCAATTCTCCCGATGGACGCTGCCTATTTTGTTTTGGTGCCCTAGTGATGTGCCGGTACATAGAATACAATTTTTATATTTCGCTAAAACTGGAGACGTCACTCATTTTGGTGCAAATTGTGTATGCGTGCTCTAAATTTATAGTAGATAGAACGACCTTAATGAACACCTCTTGTGTTTGTGTTCCCCAGCTCACTTACATGTCACTTTCATGCTTTCACCAAACTAAAGGCATTAAACTGTTGACGTTCACTAACCAAAAAAAAAGGACTTTAGATTGTCTCTACTGAGTCACTTGTACAGTTCTCCAGCCACTTGCCATAGTCTTTAGGGCTTGCTTGCCACCACAAAATGCCTTGTGACTATTCCCTGAAAACACTTTGCACTCTAAATAATACCTAGAATAATACTAGGCATAAATGACTTGCACAGAGAAAGAAGACAACTGACATAAGCGGGAGAAATGAAAGCATGAATACAAAGAGCAAACAGTAGGTAAAATCAAGCTGACATTTACCTCAACAACAACAGAGGAACTATGCGGCTGCAAAACAGCTCAACACGTGTACTCACCCCTGGGTTTCAATGAAGAGATGCTCGCATAGAAGGGCCCCGCAGTCTTTCCCGTCTCCGCCGGAGTGGAGTGCGCCAGGACTGGCAAGGTCTCGCAACTAGGATTCGATCTAGCATAACGCAGGCACATCACACTGTCACTCGCGGACGCGAAACTGCTGTCTCGAGACGACGCCACACTGATCTGAGTCGGCGCCGTCGTGTATGATACACTCCCGGCAGAACGCTGCAGCGCCATTTGCCAGTCATTGCTCAAGCTGCCGCTAGACCCGTAGCCAAGGTTCACATACCCTTCCCCCACTTGGATGTTGCCTCTTTTCGCTTCCTGTTCCCTTTTGATTTGCCTCAACGTCAAGAACCCGTCGACGTTCAACGACGCCGTGCTCCGCACGAACGCCTCCTTGGGTGCCAACGCTGTTGGGTGAGCGAAGTGCCTTGCATCTCTCAGATTCTCGACAGACGAGCTTCGCGGCACCTCTTGTTTTCCTATGGGTCTCTTATCAGAGTCAAAGCCGCCGCTGAAGCCAGTGACACCAACGCCACAGGCTTGGTTGTAGATATCGTTGTAAATATCACTGTAGGTCGGGGACAAAGGTCGCCCAAAGCCACCGCTGCACGAGCTGATGGTGCTGGCCGTCTCAGCACTCAATGCAAATGCACGCTCCACCGAGCAGACCGAGCCGACCGAGCCCTGTGACTCGACAAGCATTGTCACAGGCTCTGCCGATTCGAAGGCGGTGCGATAAACCAAATGTCGGCCGGAAAGCGACGGTTGAAGACCTCGCCTAACAGTCTGCTGAGCCTTTGCCGTTGCTTCAACTGGCTGTGCCAAGATCGACATGCTGTGGAGAAGGTTTTCAACTGATGCATCTGGGGTTGGTGGCTCCTCCGAGACCTTGCAGCCTTCTGCAAGTGGACCTGCGTTGAAAACCAAGACAATGGAAGTTATTAGAGCAAAATTATGGCACTAATTTTAATCAGCAACACCTGGCTACAAACCACCATGCATAAAAAAAAGAAAACATTGTACAGCAGAACATCGCTGAAATGAACCTGCTACATACAATTTTCCAGCGCCAAAGTTCGCGATAGAAAGCACACAAAATGACCCAATTCAGCTGTGCTTCTTTTTTAACGGTTCAACAGTTCATATGTTCCTGGAAAGCACACTATTTCAGAATCCACATTTAGTACATCACCAAAGCGTGATTGTATGATACGTTTTTCAGCCATTAGATCCCATGTAAACAAGAAAAGGTGTGTGGCGTGCACAATCAAGAACACTAGCCATCTGCCGCAGCCGCTTCCCACAATACTAGTCTGCCCATCTTATGTGAAAACACTGGTCCACGTTCAGTTTTCTATTTCAGTAACAGCAAATCTCCTCCAGGGTCGTCGCACGTCACATCAACAGCACTGTCGCCAACCATATTGCGATAAGCTTCTTCACCTATTCCAACCAGATGAGGCAATAAAATTATTTTCTGGCACAGGACAGGCTCGTGGGACATGGGTTATTGGAAGTCTCTGGGAGAGGAATTTCTTCCACAATGAACTTAATACTGAGTGATTATAATCATTACAAAGTAGGATCGGCTATTGATTGATTAAACTTCCGAATATTCAATGAATGCTTTAATTGTGATAACATTTTTTGATATCATGGTTAATCGGGTCAACTCAAGCAAAATCAGGCAAACATCGGTGCCGACGTCTATGCCATGCTAGCTCAACAGCAAAAAATAACAATGATTGATTGGGCTCCAATGTTTTGATCGAGACAACATCTGCGATTCTCACAGAACAGATGTCAGCCATGCTTGCTCCACTATGCTAGTAACCAGTGGAGGGAAACTCCAAATTTGCACGAGTGCCTTTTCGATGGAGCCACCGAACACGTAACGCAGCTCGCACGACTGTTCACAAGCAAATTAACCCTCAACAAGCTTCTTTGCCTCCATTGTTGCATGTTTGATTGTGTCCATGTGAGCTTGATATGCCCACTAAGGTATCGTCAGTGACAGGCAACTGTCAATATTAAATAACAATATTTGTTTTATCTGAAAAGTGCATGCACATAATTGAACAGTTCTATAGATTTATTTGACAGCAAAAATTTGAAATGTATTTTGTCTATAAAGGTCACTAGCCTCAATGATTTATTTCCTAGCAAATGCCGGTGTGGCTTCTCTCAGTGCTTTGTCCATTCTTTTTTTGATTTTTGCCTGTTCTACTCATTGTATGCCAACAGATACCCTTGAGTTCTGTATCCTTAAGGAATAGCGCAGCTGCATGTCTTAGCAGTTATTTATAGTATTTGAATGTCTAGCTGAGAGTTGTTGCTGACTTTGCTTTCGATGTCTCAGACGCTCTCAAGCTACCAAGTTAGTAGCTTTTCGTCTGAGGTCCTTTCCCTTGCTCAATGGAAAAAGTAAAGGTACTACAATGTAAATCCATAAATTTATTTATCTAAATTATTAAAGGTTTTTGACTAATCAGGCTTAAAGCTTTAGTCGATGCATAGCCCTGCAGAGTAAAGGTTGCAGTGTCATGACCGTCCATAGACTGAAGCGGCGTCTCGCAAAAGAGGAAGTCTTACACTAAGAAGAAGCTCTTACGATGCCATAATTATGACGGCCATTCATCAAGATATGTTCGTGTGGAAGCAAAAATTACGGCCAGCTATTACCAAAAGCGTGGTAGAACAGCCTCAAAATAGGATGGGGGACAAAAGCAGTTCCGAGGTCACCGAAGAACTCGCTGACCACCTTCAGTACATCCAGTTCAAAACCTGGGTAATTGGGCAGGCAGCTTCCTGCCCCCGACGCCCGAGGCCCTGAAAAAACAAAAAGAAAGAAAGGGAGAGGAACGTCATGAATTTGATATTTCTGAGCAGTAACATTAAAGGCAACCAGCGACAAAAGTATGGACCACAAGAAAGCCTGGTTTAAGATAATGTTAATATATAGAGCAGCCTCCATGCAAAACATGACGTTTGCAATATGAGTGGGAGCATCACAAAAAGCTTGCAAGAATAGCCGTTTTAATGTTTCATTACAACATCAAGGAACACTAAAACTTGATCAAGAATACTAAACCTGTTTTTATTATTTAAGATGTTGACTGTATATTTAAAAATTTACAGACTTTGTTCTGTGGAGATCCTGTTAGCAGGCAGACTGCTCTATCAGCTGTAGCTGCATGACCAGGATAGCAGATAAATAGAAATTATAAAGTGCATTCATGAAGTATTCGTGTAATAACAGCCAAAATTTTGAGTGCTGTCTTACATTATTTATGTGGAGCAGGTTTGAGAGTAGGTCTGAATAACCTAGCGGATGCAAAGGTTCATGCCTCTGCAGACTGGGTCGACAACAGTACTCTTAAACAGTTTTGGCCTAAACAAGTCACAACCAAGATATCTTAAAATTATTCGTCCCTCATACACAAGCTTAAGAATTCGGAATTTTACGACACAATCATAAATGTTGGCAGGTATGCATCATATACAATTATATCTTATTCTCAGTTAGTGTGTGCATAGAAATTCCTGAACAAAACTGACAAGGACAGAATCAAGATGCATGGCCGGACAAAAATTAAGATTTTTGTTTCAGACAAGGGAATGCACAGAGCAGCAAAGATAAATTTTTCAAACAAAGGTACATGCAAAATGGCAGTCATGGAAAAATGTGGTAGAAAGAATTATAGAAGTTAACAGCTAAATAAAAAGACACTAAGGTGTTTTAGCAGAGAAAATTACACATTAGGCCCATATTACAATATTCTATTACTGCATGAAAGTGCTACAATATTACGTGACCTGCCTTATATGCCAAGCATATTCATGACTCATAAAAAAAAAAAAAACCTCGGCAATGACTGCAAAAATTTTGCTTTGAGCTTAGCCAAAAGAAATAATTGTACGCTGGGCCACCAAATGCACACATGAAGCTGTTTGCATCCGTTTAAAGACATTAAAGAAATGAAAATAAAGATAATGACACCTTGGTCTCCCCTAAAACTAATTCTGATTCATATAGATCTCCCGAGGTGATCTCACTGTTCTGAAACAATGGCAAGGTTGTATTAGATTCATAATGCCAATTTTGACTAGTGCCACGAAGACAATGTTCTTCCACAAATTCTTATACAAATGGACACCGGAGATTCACATAAAAAAAAAGAAATGCTATTTATACGCATACCATCTGCCATAATGCTTTTGCAAGGCACAGACAGAAAAAAAGAAACATAAAAGGTGAATCATCACTGATGGAATACCAAATACCAATAGCACATTTCCATGCAAATTTCATTCCACACCGATCATTCAATCTCGCTGTGCGCTTTTGTTATCACGTTCCTGTTGTCATTCGAAAACGTGCTTGTGATGTAAATAAACAAACACTTCATTAAAGTTGTCTTTTCTGGAAAAGTGGGGCTTGTCATATCTTTTCGTAAGCACACTAATAGATGATTGTGGCATGTTCTAGAATTTACCTTATCACTGTGAATGCATTTAAAGGGTTTGGTGAAGCATGCATAGAAGTGGCCAAATGCAAGCCCCAGAATTTCAATGCATGACTGACGATTGCGCATATCACGGCAGCCGAGTTGTTCTTTCTTAGCGTTCCTTGAGGGGACAAGGTTATCGAATTAACTAACTTTGCAATGTAACCTGGAACCACCTTTCAGTCTCAGTCGCTGGTACACATGATTCTGCCCTTTTCAAAAATACACTATATCCTATATTTTGCTAACCACTCCTTTCTGTCATGCCTTCGGGCCTTGAGAGTATGCGAATAAATAAATGTAAGATAAACTGTTAAAAGTTTATTCCTGCTTTGTTCCGACCTGCTCATCGTCACAATGTGACAACGCATTCTCGTAAACAGAAAGTACAGGGACTCACAGTGGATTAGGCACTTCATTGCATTGATTATCCATTTTGGCAGGTCATCTGCAAAGTAATAGCAAGAAAGATGACTCAAAAATTTGATCAGGTTATACTGGAGCGGTAAAGAAGTGCGGCACAGTTCAACCTCAATATATTGGACACAAATGTAACAAATTATTGGATGTAGCGATGTATATAAAAGTGTCCCTTGCCAATATCAATGTGTAGCAAACATTTGCTTATAATATGAAATTAAGTGAACAGATTTTGCATCACACCCAACCTTGTTGCACTGAGGTTCATCTCTGTTGCACTAGAGCTGCGGCAGTTCTGATGCTCTGAAACCTGACTAATGTTATTTTTATAAAGTGACCTACAGAAAGACATTCAACAATCAATAAAAATACAATCTACTGGTAAACCTCGTGTAACGAAGTTGCATCAAGCACCAATGTTCCAATGTTCGTGGTAAGCCTTATACCCGTGTCACACGGGCGTTTGGAAGGCCTTCCAACCGATAGTCAGTTGACTCAAAGGTCAAGTTCGAGCTGCTACACGGGCGGTTTCGAAGGCCGCCGAGTCAATAGTCTATCGACTCAACGGAGCACCCTACAACTCTATCGAAATCTCAATGGCCTTTGAGCAACGGAAGCGGAAGCAGCGCGAACATGCCCGCGCGTTCACAATGTGCTCGTACTCACGGTTAGAAAGAACAAATGAAACCAAATGCTCTAAAAATACTATATATGAGTGTTATTCATTATTCAATAAAGTGTTTTTGCCACTTGACATGTGCGAACACACACCAAAACGGCAGCCGCATCGAGAGGCGCAAACGTTGCCGCAGTTTTGCTACTCAACAACTTAAAAACTAAACATATATGTATGGCAATGTATAAACAAATTTTTTTAATGTAAAAACAAACATAAAAGAAATTATAGTGTTTTTAAATGGTTTTAATGTTGTTTAACTTTTCGTGATATGAAAACGAAAATAAAGATCCGCAGCGCCACACAATTTTGCGAGAAACGCCTGAACCACTCAACGGCCTTTCAAAAGTGCCGTGTAGCAGCGCGACAACTGCTTTGAGTCGATAGAGTTGTGGCGTTTCAAAGGCCGTTGACTGGAAGGCCTTCCAAATGTGCCCGTGTGACACAGGTATTAGAGACAATCATAAAAAAATATGTGATAAGCTCTATGTGAAAAGAATGCCAGCATGCCTTCAACAGGCCAGCAAAGGGTCCCCTGTGAATTCTGATTACCCACTGGAGGCTTACTGTGCAGATATGTAGCACGCCGGCAACGATAAGTTGCAGATACATGCTTTACACTGTCACTCACATGTAACCGTGCAATCATACAGGATTCGTCCCATTGGCTCGCTGGCTGTCGGCCAGCTAATCCAAGCCACTGACGAAAACACACACGCAAGTACAGCATGTTCCAACTAGCTCTTGCTATATTAATTCACATTCGAGCTACCAGAATACATATTTGGATATGCAGACGAACAGGTATTTACTTCAATATGATGGACATTGTCTTGGATTTCTCATTTTCGGTTTCATTACAGCATAGATGCTCATCGAAATAAAGTGCAACCTTGAAAATTCTATAGTATTTACTTTGATAATTTGTTACATCTGCTTACATCAGAGTTCAGCTACGTTTGATCATGAAATGTAGAGCTGCTCTTTGGCCAAACACAACATAAACAACATAAACATCAATCACCTTTCTGCGTTCCATACTGTCTCGTAATTTGTTCCGAGGGTGACTAAAACTGAGCTTTTTTTTCTTGCTCGACCAGTAAGGAAAATTCTGCAGTCATATGGAGGTCTGAAGTTCAATCCACAGATGAGGGCAATTATTTTGTTAGAATGATGTTTCTTTTTAGAGAAAACTGTATGAGTATCCCTTGCAGATCGATGGCAACTTGCATGGATTGAACTGATTTGGTAAATCTACTAAACACAGAAGTCATGCGCATCTGCACGTGTTCTTGATAAAATAGTACTTTTGACATTGCGTAGCTTACAAAGTGAACTGAAAACTGAGAATTATAATCTTTAAAGAAATGTAAAATGCTTTTGCAAAAAATTTGTAGGTACCTTTCCTTTTAATACCTTCAAAACATTCCATAGTGTAGTGAAGTGCCAACCACATCACACATCATCACTTAACCTGTATCTAACTTAAGTTTATAAATTGCAGCAACACAAAAACATTCCATTTAAGGTGAAAATTTCTGAGAGAGTTGGTGAAAGGTTTTCACAGCAAAGCGAAAATTTCAGCAGGAGCTTAATGAGAAAGTAACAAAGAAAGGGTTGCAAAAGTTGGCTCACCAGACTTGTCGAGAAGAATGACGACGCCATTCCGGCTCAGCCGATACATGTTGTGCAGTATAACTGTTCCGGAAATGCGAAAACCGTTCAAGCATCCATCTGTGGCTTCCTCTCCAATGAGGCATCTTAGCCTAAAAGAACAAAACATGGAGAAATTTCACTTTCTTTATTACCATATAAAATGCCATCACAAAAAAAAAAAAGAATTTAGCACCGAGTTGTAAATGAATAAAATTGTCACTTAGTCATTTTACAGAATGCAATTTAGAATGCTAATTTAATTCTTTAGCTTGACTTAATGTTTCCCTCTAGTGCTCATTAAAGGGAGCCGACCATATCCACAAACGATCGTAACTACTACCGGTGCGATGAGAGATAAGCATACCTTGCCACAACCACCGATTCCCAGATGCCTTGAATTTCTTCACGAGTCACTAGACCAGCATCTTGTTCGGTCGAGCCTTCAGAAGGGTCCTTGACGACTTCGGCAGCTAGCGGCCTGTTGGTGTCTGGCTTGGCTCCAAACAAGAACACTAGAGCTTTCGCCGACACACGGTGAGCCTCGGGAGGGAAGTTTGCCTGGTTTTCTCGAGCCAACAGTGGCGTTCGGCCGCTACCAACTTTTGTCGGGAACTTCGAAGAAGGTGGGGTCTTGGCAGGGGAGTAGACAGTGAACCTGTAGAAGTGAAGCAAAATAAATGATATGGGATTTAGCACCTCAAAGCAATTCACTAGCTGCAAGAATAGCTTTGGTGGGGAGGGAGCAAGCGGACTATCTTGGATCACCTGGGGTGTCCCAAAGAAGTGACGGGATACACTTGGCGCTATGCGTGTCCTGTTTCTTCCTTGTTTGTGCTGATCTACCAACAGGCTACATCTACTGCTTCCAGTGAGCAAGAACAACAAGGGATCTAAGAGACTTACACTTCCCCAGATCACTCGCTAGGGAAAGAGGTCATGTCATCGTAAGCCAATCGAAATGGTCAAACTGTTTGCAGCATCCCACCCAAGAGGTCGCACCATCCTGCCGGACTCCACCTCTGATGTTGCACTTTCACTCTTGCATATGATGCAATGATGAAATAATCAGGAAGCAGCCATCGACACCATTCACACGCCAAGACATTGGCTCCTTGAAGTAATTAGCTGAGCCAGGCCCTGATGGTCATTACCCCTTTCGCAGAATGGGGCAGTTGCAGACACCTTGAACAGACGTTGACCTCACACGTGGACCTGCTGTCGTCCATGCGTAACAGCTGGAATGCTGGTCACGTCAGCAGTCCCATGGCCCTTGCGTTTGGTCTTTAGCTAATATGCCAAATATTACAATGCTTAATGTGGAAGGTGTGGGTTTGGCTCCCTTCGTGGTAAATTATGTATTTGTCCACTTTCAATTTCTCTTTACCTTGTCTGGCTTTATTGTCGGTTTTATTTGTATAGTTGCTGCTTGTAATTGATCACAAACAAGCCCAAATTGTGACCTTGGGCACAATTTAAACCTAGGGTTACTTAACATTCAACCTAATGCAATGCACACAAGTGCATTGTGGTCCCACTGGAAAGCAGCCACAGCCACTAGGAATCGAATGCACGTCATCATGTTCAGTGAGTGAAGCAACTTAAGTGTTAACCAGAGTCTCTGAGTTACTTAGAGGGAGTGCAAAGAATAAGGAAATCCGAGGGGCTACATTTTTTTTTTTTAGTCACAGTTATACGATGTGACACACAATGAAGCCAAAGAAAGCAGAGAGGAAGGTAAATGTTATGTTTCATTGGAAGGTAGAAATAACAAAGCAAACAGAAAATGAAGGTGGACGCAAGAAGATAACTTCCCGCAGAAGAGAAAATGAAGGCCGAAAGCTAAATGTTTTGAATTTCGCACCAAAATCCCAGCATCAATACAACATTCTGACGTAACAAATTTAAAATTACATTGTTTCAAGTATGAATTAAAGTATTCATTTACTATTCCGAAGCATTTTTATTTTTACATATACAGGCCGCTGTGGCTCACTAAAGGTCCTTGAAACTTGTTCATTTCAGCCTGTGGCTCCTCTAGAGTACAATGTAGTCCATTTTTACTGATAACATATTAACACACCTTGGCAAATACCATCAAAATCCATGATGACGCGATGAACATGTGCGGGAACTTTGAGCACCCGTTTTTCTTTTATTGCACGTTTTCTGGCTTATAAGGCTTCTTCTCACAGTAGGAGTGGCTTTGTTTAAATTTTGGTAGGGCAGTTTGTGAATATAGCGCAAATAATTTTTCATTTTCAGTGTCCCTTTGACATGCACGCATTTTTACATTCTGTCCCCATTGGAATGTGGCAGCTGTGGCCAGGAATTGAGCCCCTGACCTCAGGGTCAGGAGGAGAATGCCACAGCCACATAGCCATCCCAGTGGGCACACATTTGTTTCACCATTTAAAAAACATAAGAAAGAAAAAAACTGCAACCCATCTTACTAGCAGACTGCATTGAGAACCCATTTCTGTGTCTCCTTAGACCAGGCAATAAGAGGGATTGCTTTGCAGCATTCCACATGTCGGGTAAGTGGCAACGTTGTCTGCATGACACTTGCTCCGCCTAGTGAATTTCCACAGAACTTAATCGGATAACACTGATTTACGCCCCCTTAGAGATGCTTCCTCATGGTCTACTATTGCAGAAGTCCACGTCTCCGGCATACCTGTACAGTTGCTTGTCGTCTTGAATGACTCTGGGTTTGCCACTCTTCACAGCCTCTATAATCCTGTTTTCCAAGAACTTCTGCAGGAGTTGCATCGTCTGGTGCCTGAAATGCGTGCCAGAAGAGCACATCATGAAGCACCTTTTGCAAGCACCCTTGTTCATACATGTAGCACATACTGCTATTTCTAAGTCTACTGCTATGTTACATGCCTTACAGTGTAATTAACTAATGGAGTACTCATAAGAGCTCTTACTGACAGTTTTACATTAAAACCTCCTCCTCCAGCACTTAATAGCAAACCCTTCTGTATCTTTATGCTGCATTAATAAACTTCACAAAATGTAATGTAAGGAATGAAGTGACACAAGCAAGCACTTCTGTGTGCTGCTTGTATTTTTGCAGCCATGTCTGCCGCACTGCTCCATAAGAGTAACAAGCTAACTAGTGCAAGTTGGCACTTTGGGCAAGTATACAGAAGACTTTTGTTATGACGAACTTGAAGGGACCATGAACATATGTTTGTCATATCTGAAGACGAACGTAAAGGGACCATGAAAAGGTGTTCATTGTATCACAGGTTTGTCTTAACAGATATGATCTGCAAAAAATAAAATTTACTAATTCTGGTCCATGAAGAATATCAAGAATACAAAACATAAATGAAGCATGAAAACCAAGAGGCATATGTAAAAGGAGGCGTTTATTGTATTTGCATGATGCAAAGTATTGCTTTATGCAAACATATTTAATCTATTGAGCAATTGCTGCTTGCCGGCAGACCTGCGTGCTGACATTTCTCTTAGCTTGCTCAGAAATTCTTCAGCGCTTTCATGTTGAAAAAAAAAAAAAAAATCACCAAGGTATTCAGGGCATTATCACCTGCGTCATGTATGAAAAGCACCAATTATTGTGGCTTTTGGGCAGTGTCATAATCCTGCGGAGACATCTTGAAGACTTCTTCAATTATTGTTTGTTATTTCAGTTCTACAGATTTCGACGTCATTGTCGATGCTGGTATAGTTGTTTATGTCAACAAACGCACTGTTTGCTTCTTGCGTGTCTAGCACAGTCACCTTCTCCAAGTCTACCAGTACAGACCTCCCACTGAGCTGAGTAACAGGCGTAACCGGCAGCAGCGGAAGTTCAGTTTAACAGAATTGATGGATTGTGTTAACTTAGTTTTTTTTCTCTTTTCATTGGGTCTATGGGAAACTAAACAAATGTTTACACATTGTCTCTGGTACCTGAACGTTCAGATTGGCCAGGTTCATCTTCATGGGAGTTTACTACACAGGTTGTTTGCAAAGTCAGTACACATAATGTATTATGACTAACAATTTATTATAATTTGCAGGATTATAAGTGAATTTCGGTGAAACCACTTTCATTTTGCGGGATAGTGGAGAAATTTTAAGCCATCTTAATTTTCTATATAGGTATCACAAGAAAGTTTAGACGTATCAGCCAAGAATTTATCTTGTTGAAAGGGAGATCTCTTTCTAAACGTGAACAACCTGTATTACAAAAAAAAAAAAAGGAATATCTGTTGATCACTCCTCACATACCTGGTAACGGCGGGTCCAAAGTTGGGGTCACCCTGCAAGTGTTCATGAAGCCACGAAATCGCATCGCTCGCTACGAAGCAGTTGTCAAAAGTCCTCATGTGCCGCCTGTGTTTGCCCTTGGGCATGCCATCCCGAAAGGACCTGATGACGCTATTCCACTGTAAAATTGCGAGACGTTTAGAGAGAAAAAAAAAGAAGAAAAGCTGGCAATCTTCAATAACTTTAATTTCTACGGCCTTGAAATAATTTAGCAAAAGCAATGTCTTGAAGTCTAGGGGAGAAAACACGATGGAAGAAAAATGCATAATGCATGTAACGCGCTCCCAAGCATAAGTGAAACCTTTACGAACTATACGAAAATTGAACGCCAGTAGTCAAAAGGACATGAGCTTCGAACGCTCATTCCGCGATGAAAAGTAGTGCTGATTTCTTTACATTTTCAACAAGCCGTAAATGAATAACGATGTTAGCGTTCGATGGTCGGCAAGCGAGCCTCGATATCATCATATGTTCACATTCACTGTAGTACTACAAAGACAGGCTTGCAGATTACTTGTTGCACAAGAAAAATGGCAAAGCAGTTGATACAGATGCGATGAAGCGAAACATTTAAAACAAATCAAGACGGCAGCTTATTGTGTTTTGAAGAAGGTCCCGAGTTTCATAACGGTCATACGTACCAGCCTCGTCGCTCTGTACTGACGATCCCGTGTGTCACCCATGGTGACTTCTCTCCGCAAAAGCAGGATACTTCAAGAAGTGAAGCCACTGCAGTCACCTACACACGAACATTTTTGCACCGTGTCCGTATAGACACAGCGAGAACAACGACGCCAACACAGACACCAGCAACGCCAGTTTGAAAACGGCCGGCGAGCGATCACGTGCTCAAAAAAACATGGCGTTGCTCAGCTTTCTCGGACGCTGATTGGACAACAGCCCTGAACCGTGAATTCAAAACAGCGATGAATGACAAACAAATATTTTTCTTTTACAAGCAACTAAGGCACCTATGTTTGCCTGTAATAATACTGCAAAGAGCGTATGGAGTGATTCGCTGCAAGTGTGATTGACTGACTGACCTGTGAGACGCTGATCTGAGCAACGAAGGTCTGGGCCCGAGAGGGCAGTGACGTCTACGGCGTCGTCTGCTGGAGCGCAACTGACGCAGCACTCCGCAAAAAGATACTGGAGAATAAGAGCTTAAAATTTGAGGAATATGATTACACCCTTAAAGCATGTAATCATCAAGGCTATGCCAGAATTGCTGGACTCTCCTAGGCAGAAGAACTGCTCAAGAAGATAGAGTGCGTTACATTTAATTTGAGCCGATTCCGCAACAAACTCGGCAGCCTCACGTAGTGCGCTATGTGGCTTCCTTCATATTAAGAACGTAGACAACTGTGTATAGTTGGCACTAAGTTCCACAACTGTCAAGAGCCGCGCCTCGCTACGACAACCGAATTCGCGTCAGTTCTCATTAATTTGAGACAGCTTTGCGGGAGTTCTTGCGAGTTAAATCTACAGTGCAACTTTCGCGCTTTAGCTCGTTATTATTATCGAAAGGCTTTGATCGGATTACGACGAAAATCAATATGATCATAATTGAATATATGGCATCCTCGTAGATTTTGACACTGGTATATTTGTCTAGCTATGCCCGGGGTAACAGTGGCACACCGGGCACTTGCCTCACCCCACTCCCTCCTCGCTGCCCCCCTCTCTCTCCCAGGTCAAATGCATGCCTCCTCCCTCTCCCCCCTCCGTCAGGTAAAAAATTCTGGCTACGCCACTGCTTGGTAATATGTCAGCCTTTCCTGCTCTGCGGATAAGAGCACGTTCCTTCTTCTTCTTTTTTTTTTTTTTGTCTTCTGTCCAAATCTTTCGAAGTGATATGGTTTGCAAAATATTTACCACATGGTTTGTATTTTCTTTCGCACTCTACAGTGTGCTTTAATATAACGTTTGTATATTAAAGTCGCGCAGTTTGAAAATAACTTAAGCACGTGATTTGCTAGCTCTGCAGGCGACGGCATGGCCTCTACCATGTAGACTACAAAAGGTGTTATAGTTACCACTAATGTCTTGGTTGCAAAGCGTGTTGCAGCACAAACGTTCGAGCAGTTTAGCCAAAATTCAGTTAGCACCACTTAGATAAGCTACGCAGTGTATATACAGTCAAACCCTTCTATTATAACGAACCGTGTCCCACTCAAAAATATATACCTTCGTTATATCCAACATTCGTTATAAGCATATATTCGTTACGTGCTGATATTGGTGAGAGACGCTTGACTTATTTCGAAATATTCGTGTTCCTTATATCGAGATACCACTGTAATGAAGTACGTGAAATACACTACACATGCACCGATTGTAATTTCTGTATACAGCCAGAGTGCCCTGAAAGTCAGCACCTACATTAAATTTCTATTTATTTATTTGATTATTATTTTATTTAGCATTTAAATTGAAGTGATTACTTCAGAATAATACTGGCCTCACCGGCCCTGTCCACAATAAGTGGTGCCTCTAAGGTGGTACCCAAATCCGCGGATGTATGGATGGATGGATCAATGGTTGAATGAGTGGATGTATGCTCTGAGCATCTCCTTTGTAACGGCACGCTTGGTTGCGCCACCAAGTTCTTATGTTGCCTAATGTCGTACCTATCTTAAACGTGTACACACACCCGCGTGCGCATAGACACACACGTACACATTTATGGCAGTCGCCTTTTACCAACCTTTATTGAAGACATGGTTGCTCCCCCTGCTATCAATGAACCAAAGGTCTTCAAGGAAGCCAGAGGAGCCCAAGAGACAGCTGTGTAGATATCTTCACATTCTAATAAAACATGTTCCATCGTTTCCCTAGCTTTACCACATCAAGCACATGCTTCTTCTTCCTTGGCCTACGTCGCTTCATAACTATGCGTTTGGAGGCATCATGTGAGCTGGCTTCGAAAAGCAATGAGCTGCCCTTTGAGTTACCATGAATTGTTTCTTTTCTGATTTCATTTTTACCTCTTAGGTAGTTGCATAGCTGGTTTCTACTCCATTGCCGCCAACCAGGAAATTCTCAGCCTCTCTGACTTTGTGTTTGACGTTCTTTGTTGACATGTTGCTTACTATATCGGCTGCATTCTTTTATGGTAAACTTCCTAGTTCTTTTTCTCCACTGCGAGTCAATGTTTTTCCTGTACAAATGCCCGTACCATAGCGTGGCGCCGTCTGGATTTGAAATGCGGCTCTTAAAGGCTATGCTTACGGAGTTACCCAGCAAACAAAGTGCCACATGTGAATTTTTCTTGCTCTATCTCTCTGCTATCCACGTGCCCGCATCTTACTCTTCGCAATCGTTCTTCCTATTCAAAATTCCTTTGCATTTTATTGTGGGACAAGAATACTTCTTCAAGCCTTTACAGATGTCTTTTTTATTTCGAGACTGAACAGAATCTTTACAAATGCCTGTTTCAAATAGCACAATTCTAATCCTTGAACTGAATAGCTTTAAGAGATGGACATTACCGCCACAATAAATCGAAATGCATTATGTTCCGGAATACCCTAATTACTTTACAGTGTGTATTCCAATTTATTAACTGTAGCTGGCAAGTTTGCAAAGCAAGTACACTTGGAACAAATTCTAAGGATGTCACCAATTTCGGAATGTTCGTGGACAAAGTGCACAACGAAATAGATTGGCGTTCCTGTTACTTTTGTGCTTAAAATGCATAAAAAAAGTCTTGGAAAATTAGTTCAACAACAGTGCACACTTACCTAAAGTTTGATGGCGCGCATCTCGAAACTGCACGTCTCATTTTTACAATTCGTTCCAAGCGGATATGCCTTGCAAATTGGCCGGCACGTCATGTAAAGTAATATGTCAAGTAGAGTAGTGTAGAGCTTGTTTAGCGAAGTTTCAATAACTAGCAGATAATGCATTTCTCGTATGAGTAAGGTCTGCCTTTTCAAGTACCTAATCCAGCTATTTAAATGCTATGCGTATTCGAAAAGAAAAAAAAATCAGTCAATATCTATTTGTGCATATGTGGTATTTGACTGCAGCATGCTCGAATTGTTTGCGGTCTGTATAAAAGTATTTTTCGGGACTGCGGAGGAATCGCAAGCAGGCATAGCACCTATTCCATTGTAGGCCCCTTGCATTCTTTTGTATGCCCAGTAAATTGTGTCCCCCTTCTTTTGGGTTCCCATTTCTAAAACTCCTTGACAGACGATATCTAAAACATGGTTGCCATGAGGCGTTTACAGCTCCACGATCACTGAATTCCTGCACATGGAGCCCGCGATGCATGGCTTTTGATATCTGCAAGGCACGCCCTTTTCCCCTTTCAATTTAATGAGAATACGAACCAAGGAGGTTAAAGAAGAAATGCTGGAGTGGAAGTCGCCTATATACAAGGGGATTTATATGGGCTCGGGTAAAGCCGGTGGCAGCCATCTTGCGGGGGACAAGAGGTGTTGTTCGCCGAACACTGTGGGCTACGAGGTGAGCCATATTGGAGGTCTCCGGATTGCAGATATGCGAGTCATCATCATCATCATCAGCCTATTTTATGTCCACTGCAGGACGAAGGCCCCTCCCTGCTATCTCCAATTACCCTTGTCCTGCGCTAACCGATTCCAACTAGTGCCCACGAATTTCCAATTTCATCGACCCACCTGGTATTCTGCAGTCCTCGACTGCACTTCCCTTCTCTTGGCACCCATTCTGTAAGCACTATGGTCCACCAGTTATCTAACCTATGCATTACATGGCATGCCAAGCTCCATTTTCTTTCTCCTAATGTCAATTAGAATATTGGCTACACCCGCTTGTTCTCTGATCTAAACCGCTCTCTTTCTGTCTCTGAACCTTATGCCTAGCATTCTTTGTTCCATCACTCTTTGCAGATGTCAGGTGCAAACTGTCCAAGTGCCACCTGTTAAACGCTGCAACAAATGCTCTTCGGAAAGATATTCATAAGTGATATACATGTAGCTTAGATGCATAGGAATGCGAAATAACATAAGACCCACATAAAAAGATAATTACAACCTTTATTTGTCCATACAAGCTGCGCCTTGCATCACAGATCAAAGGTATCATCATGGAATTATGGGTTACAATCGGATGTCATAGAAAAAAAAAAAAAATCAAAGGAGGATACCAATGCATATCCCAACTCTTCCAGCATAAAAGGTGACGCATTCCTTGCTATTACATCCGTGTGTATAAAAATTTTGTGCTTCAATGTTCATTCAATTCTTTCACCTAATGAAACGGCAATAATCTCAGAATAAAGCTGCACTGCGTGCTCTGCTAAATTATGTAAAATATTACGCGATAACCCTCATACCACACAGAAAAAAAGTATTAAAACATGTGCTCACAAACAAAAACAATAAATAAAAAAACACCTCCACACAGGTTTAGCAGTAATGCATTAATGGGTAACACATTCTCATACAGTCTCCTCTACAAAGTGCAGAAAAGTAAAACACCCACAACGAAATTTTTATCCTTATATTAATTAAGAAAGCATCAGGCTCCAGTTGCCCCTTCTTCCCCGTTTTTTTCTGTAGTCAATAAAGTCACTTTTTTCCTTCGTTCCAAGACCATTATGGCACTTGCGGTGGAGTTCAACAGGGTAAATTTAATTCGCTGGGAATTGCAAAACACAAAACCCCCACAAGCAAAGCAATGCCACAATGGTCAATGGGCGAAAGCAATCACTGTGCGACTACCCCTTTGAAAACCCTGTGCACTGCGATTTCATCGCTCTGTTCACAGCAACAACATGGTTCACTTATCGACACAACAATCAGCATTTTGTTCACGGGCAGGCAGTATGAAAAAGAATAAACAAGCTATGAAAGAGCAACTGTCCTCTTCTGTGGAGGCTAAGGGGGTGCAGAGTGAGGCATATGTACATTGGAATCTATCCCTACATATTCCCAGCTTCAGCAGGCGTTTCACACGATCCCATCGCATACGATGATCTATCTGCCACGATGGAGCCAACAACGCAAAATGCAAGCAACACCACAGCTCCCATGCTTTCCTTCTTTCCTTCCCATCATGTGCTACGAGAGTTCAACGCACTCCTCGTCCAAGGCCACAATAGTTTGCTGCATACCGCTTGCGCGGCACATGTGACGATACAAATTCAGGCTCTCCAATACAATGCACAGACGTTCTGAGGCGGCGAGATACCGTGCAGGAGAGTCGCGACGGCAATGCTCGCCGTCACTGCAACGCGGAGACAGTTTTGTTTGGAGGCTCGCGGGAGTACTTTGCTCAGCTTTGTAGTGAAAAATGTTCATTAAAATAACCGTCGCTACAATGTTAACGCAGGGTAAATTAAAGGTGGGATGAAGAGAAAAAAAAAGTAATAATGTGGCTGATAAACTGACGTTAAGGAAACGAATAACAAAACCGAGCTAGAAAGGAAGGGAAGGGGAGAGAGGCAGTGAAGCACACGGACGGTCTTCGCCAACGTCAGAGGTTGCCCCACATCGCTAGGTCTCGTGGGCGATAGCTTGACCGTTGGTAGTGACCTCGCTGCTGTTGAATTCCTGAAAAGAAGACACAAGGATGAGATACAGATGTCAGGAACGTGATCAAAATAAGCAAATGTTCGAACTTAACACCTTTAAAGGGAGAAATTTTCCTCCACTGATGAGTGTCATAATACTCTCGGGAGTACTCTCCAATGTGACAATTTCTCCCTTTCATGAATCTTCCACCGCTTTGCAGATTTCCACATAACTGCAATTGCCAAACTTTACATCTGCATCCTTCCTCGAACCGAAATGCTTTCCGGTGCAGTGCAACTAGTGCATGGACACAAGGGAGACAAAGGGCACAGCCCCAACTTACCATTTATATCGGTCCAATTTATTACGCATGCGTCAGCCATAATAGTCAATATTTGGTTTGTTTTGCCATATTTTAACTATTAGTGCTCATTTGTTAGCACTGGATAGACATGTCTGTGATGGAAGTGCGGGATGCGTAAGTGTCATTCTTTCCAGGAAATAAGTTGCGGTTGGAAGCTAGCACATTGCATGCCTTGTTCTTTTTCTGCATCTATGTATTACTAGTTGTGCTACACTGAAAAGCCTTCATGATGACGTAGCAACATGCTCAAATCTCAAAACCGATTCTCCTTGATTGGCCATGAAATTCTGGCCTGTCTCAGTCACAAAAACTAGCCCAGTATGGACTTTTCTATCGGGGGAGGGAATGCCTCCCCTCTGGACTGTTACAAGCGAGTACAAAGCACATGCAATGTTGCCTCCCCAGTGCTTTTGAAAGGGGGCTTACGCAGGGTTCACAACTGTCCAGGAGGAATTATGGCGACACCTACGGAGTGCTCGCTGGAAAGGTCTTTGGAAGAAAAGCAAAGCAATTAAGCTAAAATAAAATCACAAATGTGCATACAGCTCTTGAATAGTTGAATACTAATGTCGCAGGACTGTCGATCAGTACTTCTGCAAAAGTAGTGAGGGTAGGTGCATGCATGCAGAGCGTTCTGGCACCAGAGCATTGTATGCTATGCTGTGCCAATAAATCTGGCATAGCATCTGCTGTTTATTAGCGCATCTATCGCTTGCAACCAATTATTCTAACCTTTCGTGTGGAGCAAAGTATGTATGAGTATTTCTGTTTGCATTAGAAGAGGATAAGCAGCGTGAGTAAGGTGGAGCTTACCGGAATAGCCTAGTATACACGATGCTTAGACAGGAGTATGCTCTTTAGACGTGCAGCTGCCGTGACTACTTTTGTAGCTTTACTGTGCTACACGGAGCCGACTGTTGTGTCAGTCGACGCAAGGGCGTCGACCCTCTGGAGAGCTGTACGTGTCTCACTTCCAGTATTCTAGTGAGCCTGACATTCTTTTGCTGTGTCAACAAGTCTGGTTCTGCTGCCATCTGACTGTGTCGCACGAGACTCAAGGACAATTGTGTGGTTGATTCAGCTAGACTAAGTTAATGATTTTGTGTTTTGAGTTGGTGAAATGCCACTAACAGCTATCACAACTCCAGAAGCAGGTCAAGGAAATGCTCATTAAATCAAAACAAGGTAGTACTAGTACAGCTAATAGCCATTGCAGTAAAACATACAGGGTCCATTATGAAAGTAATGCGCACGATTTTATTATGACGCGACTATCCATGGCAGCATGGTGAAACCGGTCGAGTTCTGCCCTGCCAACGCAGCCGGTCGCCAGTTTACTCAGAGGATCAGCAAATGCACAAGGTCTACACGTTTTGACTCAAAATGAACCGAACTTTCGTAACTTTGTCATAACTGGAGACGAATCCTGGATGTTCGAGTTTGACTCAGAATAGAAAATGCAGAGCAGCGAGTGGCACACAAAATCATCCCCCCAGCCCAAGAAAGCGCGAATGAGCAAGTCTCGCATCAAAACGATGCTCATTGTCTTCTTTGACACCTGAGGAATCGTCTATTTTGAGTTTGTACCGCAGGGAGAAACTGAACTCAGCCTTTTACCTGGAGGTGCTCAAGAGATTGAAATGCCAGGTCGTGCGCGCGAGGGCTGACATCAAAGACACGGTCGAGTTCCACCATGACAATGCCCCGAATACAGTAACGTGCCCTGGTGGCCCAAGCCAAAGCCGCTGCAGAAGCCACAGGGGTCCCCAGCCACACATCCTTCATTGTTACTGACTTCCTGACCTGGAGCAACACCCCGGTGGGCCCCAATCCCCCTTTACAGAAACGACTTGGCTCCGTGCGACTTTTTTTTGTTTCCCCAACTGAAGGGAGCACTGAAAGGGAAGCATTGGAACACTGTGGAAAACATCCAAAAGCATGTTACAGCGTTCCCGAGAGACTTTCAGGGTACCTTCCAGGCGTGGTAGACACGTCTCCGTAAGTGTGTTGATGCAGGGGGAGAGTATTTTGAAGAATTTTAACCATTTGTACAGGTCTGGTCAATAAATCTATTTTTCCCAGAAAATACACATTATTTTCATAATGGACCCTGTACCATCAAGGTAGTTAACGTTAATATTTCTGTTTGCATTCAGGTTTTGGAGCACAGCTCTTAAGCACCTGTTCCTGCAGCAAGCAAGTATGTATAGCAAAAGATAAGAGCAAGCACGGCATACAGCAGGGGATGAATAAAGCAGTGAGTGTAGAGGTGCAACGAGAAAAGTGTAGAGGAGGGTGCAGTGGAACCATGACGCAGAAAGCGGAGGAGGGTATGGTGAAAGGGTGAGAAGGGAAGCGGAGTGCAGGAGGTGACCAGGCATGCAGCCAGCACAGAAACAAAGTGCTGGCGTGGGCTCCCACTGCGATGTGCACTACTTCGCCTGTGGCACCGCCACCACTAGAGAATGCACTCTAGCGAGCCAGGCGTTCCAGTCTTCAGGCTTTCTTTCTGAACAATGAGCAATGCAATCGGTGAAATATTTCGCCTACCAGTGCTACTAAACGAGCTGCCGCCCGAGCGGAGGCTCAGCGCCATCGCCGAGAGCACCCCATCGTTCAGAATCAAATTCTCTGCCATAATATATCATGAATTCAAAACACCTCCACAGCTGCACTCAAAATTCGCATTAGGGAGTATCGCAATTGTCGGTGAAATTTCTGTACAAAACATGTTGTTTCACTGCATCTGTATTGTGGCAGCTATGCAAGTCTCCTTCAAGCTGTCCATAAAGCTTTTAGCTCATGCAGCCAACCAGAAGTACCTGGTAAATAAAATGCATTGAACTGACTTGAACTGAATTCAAACAAGCAAAGGTACCTTGAGCGTGGTTGCCACCGGAGCCTTTCCATTTGCAGTTGCAACCGGCAGGCGCTGATAATGTCGCCGATGCATGCTATCCACTGATGCCAGGTACCACGTGCCCGGGAAGAGGTCGTCCAGAGCACCGACCGGTGCGTATGGTGCTGCACAGATTCGGGACACGCATGTTTGGATTATGCCACAGGGACAGTCTGGTTATTACAATGTTAGATTCTCCCATATGCCCTAAAATGAGAAACTGACAGCACAGTTCTAAACGGATAAAATAATAAAGCTTCCTCATTTTTATGAAGCAGTTTTGCTGTAATGGTTGGATTATGATCACGATTATGAAATAGCCAAGTCAATCCTAGCCACTTGCATTATATGCATTTCTTTTGTTATAGGAATGCTAGAAGCCAAGCCCGGCTAGTACTCCAAAGCGACAGCCTTACGAGGAACATCACTTTCATAAGCTAGAAGATGATGTTAAAGCAGGAAAGATTAAAGATCAGCATTATGTAAATTATGTACCCATTACTCACCAGACCGCACATATTTTCACTATTGGCCGATATTATGGTTTTCTTGCAATATGTAAATAATGTACACGGTGGGTGGGCTATGTGATGTAAATAAAGTACAATGGCAGTGCGTGATCAACAGACTATTGCCCTAGGCTAACGGTCTGGCATAACGCAGGACTAACATTCTGAGCAGTTTACCTCACAGGACCCAAGTGCAAAATATATTTTTGCTTGCTGCTGTATATACAGTTGCACTTGGTTATAACGAAACGGGATATAACAAACTACGTGAAATTCCCCTTGAAATCAGATTGCAGTAGATGTAATAATGGATATAACAAAATAATGGATATAACAAGGTCATTCTGGCTCCTCCTTCAACTTCATTATAATGAGGTTTTGTTGTACAAGTACTACTCATAACCAATTTAACGAAAGCAAACTTATGTTGCAGTTGGCATTTATTGACATATGAACATTGCCTAGATATTCACTAGAGCCTGGCGTGACAGAGATTAGTGTTAAAATATGTTTTGACTACCTTGATGGTGAGTCTCCTCCCGGAGTTTCATGATGACGGCAAACTCCTGTGGGTCAACCTTGCGGCGCTGGGAAAGCCGCGCACGCAGATCGACAAGGCTGGCGTGCATTTCGTGCAATGGGGAGTCTGGCCCCACGTTGTTTGTCACGCAGAGGCTGAACAGGGTGGCTGCCAGGCCGGAACCATACGAGAACATCCCAATGCGCTTGCCCGCCAAATGGGATACTGGGAAGCTGTCATGAGCAAAGAGAACAAGAATGGCAACCATCAACATGTTAGGTTCATGATATCAGCACACATGTAAAGCATAAAACATCTGTCTATGGAAATCCTCACAGTAATGCAAGAAGAAAGTGGCATTTGACGTTGGTTGCAGTTAAACCTCAATTTAGCAAGGTCAATGATAAAATGAGTCCAAAAATTGCGTGTGTCTTAGAATCGAGCACAACCCTAAATCTGTGTTACCATATCGCCATTGGCATTTCAAAATTGCCGCCTCGTATGCGCTTCGAGCCTAGCTCCTATAGCTACCTCCATGTGCTGTAGTACGTGTGCTTAGGCAATGCGTCCTTCGGCTTGGGTTAGTGCACCATCCGTTTTCCCGTTTTGTGCGTTTGCTCTATCAGCATGGAAGTGCCGACTGCAGAGACATGTCAAGTTCATAACGATGCCACAATTAAAAGGAAAGCGATCACGTTTGCAGAGACAGATCGAAATTGGGCCACATCACTGGCGTTTGGAGTTCCAGAAACTTGCATGCGGGAGTGGCGCAAACAGGGGAGGCTTTCTACACCGGTGGCTGCTACATAGGCGCGGCCGTGCGGCCTCTATCTTGAAAACGAACTGTGGAGACAACTCTACGCATCTAGGCGCACTGCGCTGTGTTCTCGTCGCTTAGTTTGCGTTGAAGGGAGAGGCCACACAAAGGTCAATCCCCTTGCTCTTGCAACCACACTTCCTCACTCCAGTATTTAAAGAGTTTCCGCAGTCATTCAGTGAGACGTGTTCATGTTAGCTCGTGCGCGCGCGACACCATGCTTGTTAATTTAATTAGTAAACGAATGTTCAAAAGTTTATACAGCCTTTCGGGCGAAACTGCGACTATATATAGCAACTTTAGTGAATTGGGAGTAAATCTGTCTTTTCCAAATTTTTGATTTGCACTATGCACTACTCTGGCCACTATGGCAGAAGAAATAAAAAACAAAGTGTCGCGAATTTTGTTTTTGCCATTGCGACTGCATCAACTCCGCAAACAATCTGCAAATGTGGGTTATTACAGTCCTCTGGGTGCAAAATTCACAGGTCACGGCTTGCATTCACAGCTTGCATTTTGGTGCTGCATTCAAAGACGATGCGATAGAACTCGCAGACATGAACTAGAGGATGGCAGCATTGCGTCCTTTGGTTGTGAAATGGTGTAATCACAGTGAGTGGAATTTATTCCCCCAGATGGAACTTATTCGCAAGCATTGTGTAGGAGAATGACTACGTTCTGGGACAAAGTTGCAGCGCAGAAAAGTCTCATCAGAGACTGCAGTTTTCGAACACTGTGAAAATCCGGTAGCTGCAACCAAAGCGAGCTAGACCATCGAAATGAGCGACTGGCCGGCGGTCATGCGACGATGCCTACAGTCAGCTGGAGTGATCGCCAGCGTGCACCTTAACTTCCCAGTGCATGCCACTTGTTGCCCATGCCTAGTCCAACGTGACAAATGCCTTGGACACCATCGGTTACAGGCTCGTGCTGTTGTATGGCAGAAGTGACTAGCCGCCGTCCCTGAACAAACATCCTCGCAGTTCACACACAGCTTTTGTCTGTGACCATTGCATCTGACAGCATTGAAGTGTGTATATATATAATGAAGAAAAAGAGAGTACGACATACGTTGAATTTGCACAGTATATTTCACTGACGTTTCAGCTGGTGGACCAGCCTTTGTCAAAGTTGCTGACAAAGTTGCCACGAGTCAATACGTCAGTGAAGCATACTGTGCAAATTCAATGTACGTCATACTCTTTTTTTTTTTTTTTTCATTTTACTACCGGGGCCAGCGCGATTTCCTCAGCCACAACTATCATCATCATCAACAGCAGCAGCAGCAGCCTGGTTACGCCCACTGCAGGGCAAAAGCCTCTTCCATACTTCTCCAACGACCCCGGTCATGTACAAATTGTGGCCATGTCGTCCCTGCAAACTTCTTAATCTCATCCGCCCACCTAACTTTCTGCTGCCCCCTGCTACGCTTCCCTTCCCTTGGAATCCAGTCCGTAACCCTTAATGACCATCGGTTATCTTCCCTCCTCATTACATGTCCTGCCCATGCCCATTTCTTCTTTTTGATTTCAACTAAGATGTCATTAACTCGCGTTTGTTCCCTCACCCAATCTGCTCTTTTCTTATCCCTTAACGTTACACCCATCATTCTTCTTTCCATAGCTCGTTGCGCCGTCCTCAATTTAAGTAGAACCCTTTTCGTAAGCCTCCAGGTTTCTGCCCCGTACGTGAGTACTGTACTGGTACCACCACAACTATAATATATATATATATATATATATATATATATATATATATATATGCGCCTAAACATGGCGAAAAATATTCATTGATGGAGCACCTAACTAGTGCCACCTGCCACAAGCAGCTCACCTCGCGAGGTAAGATGCGAGGCAGGAGTACAGAGAGGGTGTGTACATGTTGCCCACTTGGTTGGACACGAGGAGGCTTGGCTTCGTCTTCTCCTCAAACATTTGCTGGCTGAACTTCATGAAGGCCTTCTCCACATCTCGATCAAACACAGATTCCTCTAAATGTACAGAGCTGCAAGAGAGGGAGAGACGGGAAACAGTAAGCAACACTCCTATCACACCTAAATTCGCACTCCATTAGATCCTGCCTTGTAGAAAGGTATTCGGAGACAGGACACACTAAGTGTTCCCTTCTTTCTGTACCTGTGAACCAAATATTTAAGCAGAGTTTAAAGTTGGGCTAGCTGTTCGTTCATCGTTACGAATGTAGAAATCTGACAAAGACAAAGAAGACACGCAGTGTTGTGTGTAAAAGAAGAAAAAGGAAATGAGAAGAGAAAAGATAGCACTATGCATGTCTTCTCCGAGCCTCTCTCAGTCTATCATATGTATTCGCCGTTCCTTTGTAATGACAAATACCCAACTTTAAGCCTTGAACCACTTTCACGGCGTCTTTACAACTTGCGACTGAAAGATGGAAGACTATGCACGACAAAACTCGCACTTGAAGTTGGACGAGAACATTTGTATACAGCCTACAAGCAAGCACCCATGTGACAGAAGTTCTAATTACCATGCAAGAAACATGCATCAAAAGCAATTAAATATCTCATCAAAACAAACCTTGTTTTGCTCTTCACTCAGCACAAATGACATTTATTGGTGTTCAAGCAAGACACAGGTTCACAAGAAGATGGAGACAAAGCCGCCAACACTGGTTGAAAGAAGAATGTCTCAGACTGGAGACAACAATTCAACAAGAGAACTCTGCATCCGGGCAACAACTGCATCCAGACACAGACAAGTAGAGTAAGCGTGTTTGTCATGGTACAAACACAAGAGGCTTTTTACATGGTTGCCATTCAGCACGCTAAGAACTACCACTACTGGCGTGCTTTGCAACAGTGGTGGTGTAGTGAAATGCTTTGTGAAATAGGTTCATTGTCCCATATGCATGTCCCTTGTCTTCAACCTATGTGGCTAACACTGCCAACCACCTTTTCTTGCCATGTGCTACTAATTTTGGGAGGCTGTCGCTCAGTATTCAACAGCGTTCTTCAGAACACAACATTTGTAGCTTGAAACATTTGTAGCTTGAAAAGTGCTCTCACCTGAAGCCAGCTAAGCTGGCATACTTGGGAGACGTCGAGTCCTGCAGGAAATCGTTGAGCACAAGCCTGGCCAGGCTCTTTTGCACGAGTTTCCCGTACGGAGCGTGAAAAAGCATGGCGTCCAGGTCATCTAAGGTCACTGGCCTGTCGTGGTGCTCTGCAGCAAGGGAGCAGAGGTGGATGTGTGTGTGGCTCAAACTGCATTCTAGACCATCAAACCTCCTTGCCTTTTTCACTTACTCGAACAACAATAAATTAAATTGTGGGATTTAACGTCCAGAAACTGTACTGTGGGGTTATGAGGAATATCACTGCGGAGGGTTCCAGACCAACTCTGACCAGCTGGCATTCTTTAATGTGCACCCAAAGCACAGTAAGCAATTGTTTTTATATTCTGCCGCCATCAGAATGTGACCACCACGGCTGGGAATTGAACCTGTGACCTTGTGTTCAGCAACGTAACACCGAGGCAACTGCGCCACCATGGCAACCTTGTTTAAATTCACACTCCTGCAGTAATCACCCTGTGGATATCAAAAGTACTCATATGAAACATGAGTACACCCCCCCCCTCCCCTGCAAATAGATGTAAGGCAGTGTATTTGGCAACACTCATCACACAGGAAAATTTAATGTTAAATGTAAAACCTTTTAATCCAGATCACAAGTTTCAGGTTTGTTGCATACAAATACTTATCACAGGATGCCTAGTGATCTAGAAGATCGCAAGGTTAAAAAATTTTGAGCAAGACCCCCTAATGAGAAGCAGATTTCTTAAAAGTGCCTCTGCACTGTGCTTCCTACAAATGCAAACAATGTTAACTACAAGAAGCACGGGAAGATAAGAAGAAGTGCTAGCACACAATCAGAAAACATTGCAATGTGGTTAAACCTGGAAAGCATGGCGAAACCACTACCACTACCCTTAGAGTTTCTAATATGTGAACAAACTGCTTATTTGTTACTTATGCTTTGTTTGTGCTTTCAATAAACAACACTGCACACCATGAAATTTAATGATAGAAACTTGCCAATGTTACGAACGCTAGGATGTGAACATCCTAGCATATTAATTGTGAAGATGGCTGTTCATTATTTGAAAAGTATTCAATGTTTGGTTATGCTTCTGGCACTATTTTATTCATATTCATTTCAGTCTCAAAATTTGCTATTCACACATCCCTGTCTATAACACATAAAACGTTTGTTTTCTTGTGTAGAAGCATCTTGTAGCATTGATAGACAAATGGGTGCAAAATGGTGTCATTATCATCATCCATTACGATGAATACACAACAAAGTTTCGGAAAGAACACTAAAGAGTCTGCACCAACCTCCAGCACGAACAGCTCGCGCCTTTTTGCAGAAGCCAGCATAGCACTTGTCCAAGGCTCTGCTGTAGCACTCAACGGAAAGCTTGCCATCGACGCGTGGGTATTCTGACATGAGGTCTGGCTTGTAGAAGTCATACACGTGGCTCATGTAGGTTGACCTTACACCTGCGGCACAAGAGAACTTTCATGATTGGCATCACAACACTTGGATTTGTTAATTGTTCAAGTCCCGTACAGCCCCGGACCACTCGAGACTGCTGTCCTGCATGTCTAGTGAAAACTTGGGCAGCCTCCGGCATCTAGGTCATGTGACCGATGTGCCCTCCTGTCTGAGCAGAAGCCATCGACGTTAGCAGACTGCCCAAGCCAGACAAACCAATGAGACCCACTAATGCGTGTCGCATGCGTCGAAACAGAGTGCCCTCAGATTAACTTTTCGGTGACGCCCGCTTTTGTGGCAAATGGAATGACTCTCGTGGAAAACTCACCTCTCTCCAGGACGAGAGCTGCATTGGGGCCAACAAGCATAGCCACTGCGCCAGCGCCACCCGTGGGCCTGGCCGGGCCTGTGGCGTACACAGCAATGTCGGCCGCTACCACGATGGCGTAGCGTCCTGCACAGTACCATGGGAACATGGGTTTTACTCCCCGCTTTACAGGATCCACAAATGAAGAAGTTCAAAAATCGAAGTGGCATGAGATTCTTCAGCTAAGCTTTTCATAAATTTATTCCCACTGCTTGTTAACAACCTCGACCTTTTAACAGCAAAAATGTGAATACCAACTGAAGAGGGCCGCACCGATGTACTAAGGACTTAAGAAATGGCGATAGGTATGCAAAATTTAATTCTACTAAAGTGAATGATGCTATGATGCACAAGGCTGCAACAAAGGCCACACACTTTCAAACACCAGAAAAGTCACAAATGGATGGAAAGGTATGTTTTTGGTAGAACTCCTGGAAGTATGTCTTGCATTGTGACCCAAGTACCAGGTGTCTCAAGATGACATTGATTGTCAAGTCACTGACATTTTTCACATGTGTAGAGTGTTTCTGTTCTATAGTGAAAAAAATGCAAGATGAATGTTCTCACCCATGGGTGGCATAGGACTATTTCAACGAATTCATGGACACTACAGGGTATTTATTCCTCTAGTACCGGATGAATGAGATGAAGTTAATTATTTCATCCCACTCTGTCACCCATTTCGACGTCAAGAATAAGTGATGGGCTGGAGAAACAAACCCATGCATGAAATTAAACGCACAATTGCACCAGCGAAAGTGAATGATCAAATAACATCATGTGGAAAAAATGAAGATGAAAACTTGTGGGCAGGTTGGAAAGACACGCACAGTCAACACCTGCACACCTGATAGACGCGGACATGACATGGAAAAGATAAAGCTTGTATTGAGCACAGACATCTCTTGTGTAATACATACACACTTCATTAACGATGAGTTAGGTTTAGACACATACACAAGCAACAGCAAACTTTGGACAAGCAACACATTGTCGTTTAGATCACAACAATTTTTTTTCAGCAACATTACTGTTGCCATTTCACACACCAGTGTCCTTTCCCTGCCAGAAGAGTTTCAATGAAACATTTGGAGACCAACGAGCAAGACCTTTTTGCTAAAAAGATTTATTTGTAAAACTTAACGCAACGTTCGTGAAATTGTAAAACGTGAAATTGTAAAATGTTTACGGAAAACTACACCTGGTGGCACACGATGCAGGAAGAAAAACTTCCAATGTTCAGTTAACAAGAAGGTCCCTTCTTCAGGCCCTGAAAGGCAGCTGTGTGCAACGGGCCATGTCATCCAGAGAGCTTTACAATATCCAATCACAATGGAGAGTGGAGATTCTTGAACGTTTTCCCGTGTCTATTGCTCAATGGTTCAATTTATATCAAAGGAGGTAACAAGACCCAACTATTATGTTGATACAATTACTAAAACACCAGCCGTACGCCCTATGCTCTTATAGCCACACACCCTATATGCCACAACTAAGAAGTAAAACCCTGTAGACAAAACTCACTTTATTTTGTTAGCAGCCATGCAAGTTAATTGGATGCCCTGCACAACCCTGAGAACAACCTTCGGTAATTTTGTTTGGACACACCTAATCATATCGTTGCGAGACTTCTTGTACATTAAAAGAACATTGCCTCGAATCCTTTTCAAAATTAACTTCAAAGCAATTACATAAAATATTCATCCACAATATGAAGTTTGATGCACTCACAACTGCATGAAAGTGGTTTTAGCCATACTTGATTGAGACATATGTCTGTGATGGGAGACAATGAAAAGCGTCCATGATGTGCGTTTCAAGTACTGCAAGATGACATGAAAATTCAGGATGCACAAACAAATTCACCTACCACATAATATGACATTACCTCTGTTAAAAAAATAATAGAAAAAAAAAAGATAAAGGCAATTTTTATACAAGGAGGAGACGGTTATTTTGTTCCTGTACACGAAGGTGCTGCTTTCAGCATCTGAGCACAGTGTTTAAACCAAAAAAAAAAGAATGGGTTTTTCATGTTCTCAAATTGTCAGTTGTTAACATGAATTCATTTGAATAGGGATTATATTACAGAGCTGTTTTTGGGTTTGAGGAAGATACACAGCTACGTGTCTCGTGTTATCTTCATATTCCAAACGCTAAACACAAGAAATGAAAGCAAGAGCAACCTCACTATTCCTGTGTGCATCAATAAAAAAAATTTAATTATGGGGTTTTATGTGCCGAAACCACTTTCTCATTATGAGGCACGCTGTAGTGGAGGACTCCAGAAATTTTGACCACCTGGGGGACCACGTGCACTGTGTGCATCAATGTATATGGTGAGAGGCTAATTTAATTTTCCAGTGCTAAGGTGAGGAATGACTTATCAACTGAAAAAATACTTGCAACAAATTTCTACATAATATGTAAGCACTAATTAAAATCAGGTTCTGGGGTTTTACGTGCCAAAACAACACTCTGATTATGAGGCACGTTGTAGATGGGGACTATGAATCATTTTAAGCACCTGTTCTCTAACATGCACCTAAATCTAAGTACATGAGCAGTTTTGTATTTCACCCACTTCGAAATGTGGCTACCGCATATGTAAGTACTACTTCCTCTAACCAAGCATTGTCTTTGCTTTTCCTTTTATACTTTATTATACAATTCATGCAGTTATTTAACTTCAGTTATGTTATTTTACCTGATTATTATGTGGTTGTATGTGTTGTACAAATTGTTACTAATTAGTTATGTATAGCAATTGTTTGGATTTATTACTATTAATAGTTTGCACAGTATTGTCACTCATTGTATTGGACCAGCCACTAGCCATTCAGGATATCAGTCCAAATATCTTTATATGATCTTTTCCTAATCATGTAATAAAGTTTGCTTTCACTGAATGATTGATATTAGCATCCCTTTACTCACAGTAGCATGCCACAAACACTTAGAAACCTGCTAACAGCATAGGGAGCTTACCGTCCCAGGCGCTGGACTCCACCCAGGAGGCCGCATTGAACAATGCCGCAGTGCCGCCGTAGCAGGCATTGGTCGTGTCTACACCCTCAATGTCCGTGTTGCCGGCTTCCTCAAACAGCTGCATCAGCACCGTCTTGACACTTTTGGACTTGTCGACAAGCGTCTCAGTGCCGACCTCGAGGCGGCCAATGCGACTGGGGGGTACACCTGTCCTCTCCAGAAGGCGGCTTGTCACAGTCAGGCAGAGCGAGTTTATGTCCTCGCGGTCGGAGCAAAAGCCCATGCGGTCCTGACCAAGGCCAATTGTGTA
Source organism: Dermacentor andersoni (assembly GCF_023375885.2). NCBI lineage: Eukaryota > Metazoa > Arthropoda > Arachnida > Ixodida > Ixodidae > Dermacentor > Dermacentor andersoni. The sequence goes on along the minus strand of NC_092824.1, from coordinate 91,251,246 downwards.
CTTGCCGGTCGAGACACCGTCATACGCCTCGAGCTCGGTCTGGTCCACGTAGAGGTACGGGAAGTAGATCTCCATTGCGAGGATGCCGACATTCTCGGGCCAGCCGCGCGTCTGGTTCTGCTTAAAACTGGGCATCGTCTGCGCAGGAGTCAAAAGCATCAGTGAACACAAGCTACAAGAAACAATTAATATGACAATAGCATATCAAAACGAATAAGCCATAAAATACTGTCATTGCAAAATGAACAAAAGCTGTTGAAGAAATGAGAAAAAGTGCACTACATCATTGATTGATTAAGTTTAAAATAACAAAGAAACAGTGAGGCTATGAAAGGCGCTTCATTAGGAGCCTCCAGAACAACTTTAACCACCTAGTGTTCTTCAATGCACCCCTAAATCTATGTGCATGAGCATTCTTAAATTTTGCCCTCATTAAAATGTGGCCACCGCAGCCAGGAGTTGGACCTCCAACCACATGCTTGGCAGCAGAATACTACAACCACTGAACCACCGCAATAGTAGAAGAGCAAGAAAACAGACATCGTCAATCACCTAACTAAACCTTGGCTCTGTATCAAAATCTCACATGACGCATAACACAGTTTACTCATGGTTGGAACGATACAGTCTTTTCTAATCTGTAGTTCATCCTCCTCAAGCAGTAATTTGAAACAAAAAAGTTTGGGAAAGGATAATGTACTTATGAGACCAAGAGGAAGCAGTGGTTTAAATGCAATGCCAGGACTCGTATCAGGAAAAGCAAACAGGAAAGCTAACTTAATGCTCACATTCTGTTGCATTCGAAGTGTGAAAACGATTCACCCTGCACGTAGCTTTGAACAATAATGAACGAGTGCTAGAAACAACAACAACACAACAACAAATACAGAAGGGCACTCATTTGTGACCAACCATTTTCTGCAAAGTGAGCTGCCGCTTAACAAAGAGCCATAAGCTAGAAGGCTACTAGATGGCACAACAGAGCTCAGCACAGGGCGGTGAACTCAACTAGCTGTACAACTGCGTGCCGTTTTCCTCGAACAGCTGTTTAACTGAGGAAGGAAAAACACAACACAAGGCCTTGCATGCCGTCTGGCAGGCTGGCACATGCTGCAAATTATGCTTGATGTGAAACGTGACAGGCACTGTAGGTGAAGAAGACTCAGTAGCATGCATTGCATGCCTTTCCTTCTAATAAAAGCATGGCTGAGCATCCGAGGAGTGCGATTCGCAGAACACTTTAATTAACTACTAATGAGTGTTTGTATTGGTTCTCAAGTTACCTGTATGATAACATCAGTGAAAAGAGGGAGAAACAGAGAGAGAACGAAGAAGAGGATGATGAGTTGTTGAAAAGTTGGCTCTAGCCTGTGGCTTAGACTTGTTTGCCCAGTGTTTATCACACCAAGTCTCCAACTACATATAGACCCTTCGCCTTGCTTCTATTTCTGTACTGTCACTTTACGGTCAGCAACCCTATATCAAGGGCCAGTAGTTTGACGTTAATCTTGATCGCCTTGACAGGGAAAAGGCACAAAATAAAACAAATGAACTGAAGAATAAGCACTATCTCCTTTCCTGTTGACATGTACTTTTTCAGTTCACTGCATTTTGCAAATGTTGAGCTTTCAATGCAAATGAATGAACAGTGCTCTAACTGACCGCAAGAAAGGAAAGGGGTGTCTGTATCAGCTGGCAGAAAGTGCAGACTGCTTTCATCACGTAATCTTCTGCACTCAGCACTCATCGTGCTTCTGACAACAGACCGGCTAAAAGTGGACATATTGGCAGGCACACTAGCCATTAAAGGGTACGCACATGTGATACCATGTCTGGCCTTCAGGCACTTGCTTCTTTACAAGACACAAGTATGCAGTTCGGCACACCCACGCAGATCCCATATTATTCTGTCCCCACCTGTGCTTTAGTCCCGAAAGCACCTTTGCATTTTAAAAATTCGGAAGATGCTTAAGCTTTGCCTTTAATAGTGGAACGCGACAGCATCCAAAGATCACCGAATGCTTTTCAAGCTTCCCGGCAACTACAGCTTATGTAACCGTAATGTTTACTGAACACACTGGCGCGAAACGCTATGCATCAAGGCGAGATTTCTGGCAGAAACATGGCCTCTTGCATGGGCTGATCTCCTCTTATTGTTTCGCACTTTTAATATTTCAGTCTGAGAAGACCTAACCTACAAGGTATGCGCTGTCGATATTTTTTTCCCCCCCTCATGACATTTGTTTGTGGGCAGTCATTCTCAAAATTCCTGAGGAATAACTTTGTAAAGAATGAAAGACAAGGTATGATCAACTTTGGTGATAGAATGGTGGGTAGGTATGCGTGGTTCAGAATGATTTTTCGCGAAAAGACTGTCGATGCTGGATGTGGGACACCGGATTTTCTGTGACACGTGCCCCTTAATGCCATTGCGTTAATGTGCTTCTTAAAAATTGAACATAGGATAATTTAAATCCAGTTGCTCATGCCTCGTGGAAGTCAAAGCACAACATGTTAACCGTCTCCAAAACACCAAATCTAGTTTTAAAAGATGTTTCACTTTATGCCCACCCTGTTCCCAATTTTCAGGAAATGGGAAAGTGCTCCCATTAGAATACCGATAAACCCCTGAATGAAATAAGTTCCACTTCAAAGAAAGTGCTAAATTTTATAGAATGTTGAGAACAGTTTTGTTTGGTTCTTCACATGTATTTTTAGAAAAAAATCATTCAATCTTTACAAATGTTTAAGAAATTGGAGCATCAAGCTTACAATGCCAACTGCAAGAAATAATAAAAACAAAACTGAGAATTGAATCTATCAGGATACTCAAATATTAGGACACTCAAATATACAGATATTGTGCAGCTAAGGTTCTTGCAAAACTCGTGCAAGACAGAGCGACACATTTGCGCAAACTGTGAATCAATACATTTGATCTGTCCGATTTAGATGCTCGAATGTGTCAGTTCCCGGAATCAATGTGTCTGTCGCAGAGCTAAGGAGCTGTAGACTCGGTGCCTGAATAATGATTTTAATAATTTTTACCAATGCTCTGCAATTTTTAAAGAAAATTGAATGTGTAAATAAAAGTCATCTTGTCCCGACTTTCACAAGAATTTAATGTTTTCTTCCAAGAAAATTAATTTATTTACAAGTCAGCATAATTTTGAAAATTCTGGCTTCCTGTGTTCCTAGCATCTATAATGCCTTATATATTAAAGTTTTTGTATACTATTGTACCGCAACCTTCTGTTTTCTATGTAAATATGACTGTTCGTTATACTTTTCTGTCTACTTATACTTCTCATCTATTTTATTTACAGCTCTTCATTACATGTTTGGTCAGTATACTAGTCGTGCTTATTTGCTGCATTATAGAGTCACTCCAAGATGCATATATGCAGAGGGTGATACTGAACATTGAAATTCTAAAAGCAAGGTGTGCTTTTCCGAACGAATAGCGCTGTGCAAGTCGCAGCAGCTCGGTCAAGCTGCAATAGAGCAGCTTTCTTTCTTGCCAGCTATTTTTGCAGCAGGCTGTAGTGCACGAGATGAAAATTAACTTAGGTATACTGTCTGTTCTGAATTAATTGTCTTTCATTCATGGAGGAAATGACTGGTGTCATCTGCCCATCAAAACCATTTATCATGTGTAATGCATGATGCTACTAGTGCTACAGCTTTCATTAAAAATGTGCAAATGTTTCTAGATACAATGTTTTAGGTTGCCTAAAAGCCAGTCAACTGTTTTATTCCCACTAAGCTTCAAAGGTCGATATTGATTATAACACAGTAGCATGTAGCAATCTGCCTTCTACAGTGTGGTCTTTATCACAGTTGCCTAAAAGCCAGTCAACTGTTTTATTCCCACTAAGCTTCAAGGGTTGATACTGATTATAACACAGTAGCATGTAGCAATCTGCCTTCTACAGTGTGGTCTTTATCACAGTCGGCTAGTGTGCCAAGATTACAAACCCTGATATGAAGTGTGGGCAGTGCAAATCCTGTTTGAACATGTGTAGTACAAACTGAGCTGATAAGCAACAGAAACATGGCAGAACTAAGATAAGGAGCTACAGAAGACTCTTGTATCTATGAATTCACCTACTTTCATTGCTTTACTAAATTTGTCACATGGCTACTGCAAAGAATATCAGATAACTATCCAGCTGAACTGGTTAGTTCATAAATTAGCTTGCTGCATGCATAAAGAAAAAAAAAAACTTTTTTTAAGGTTAACTTGACATTTGATAGAAGAGTAGAAATGTCTCTTTTGTAGCTTAGTTGTTAAACTTGCCTACTGCAAGCTACACTTTGTGCTAATGCACAGTAAAGGCAGTCAAAGCTACGAAGTCTAGCAACGGATATACAACAGCTTGGACTTTTGTTAGACATGCCTAACCTGAGTCACCGAAGTGAAGCAATTTCAACCTTATTTTGTTCCTTGCTCTACACTAATTAAGTAAAACAGAAAATTGATTTTCTCACTTGTTTTATATTTAGGATAGCGATAAACTGTTGTCCTGACATTAAATGTAACCAAAGCAACATAACCCACAAAATAGTTGTTAGTGCTAGAATGAGATAATGTTCTTTACCTCAATTGTTTTTTTATTTTGTTCTGCGGCACCATGCACATGCTATAATTAAAATAAGGATGCAAAACACAACTTCACCAAATAGCAGATAAACTAAACACAGATTGGTAGTAAGTATAACAGCAAAACAAGGACCTTATACCACCTCCTGGCTCAACGAACAAATGGCATATTGCTAATTGTGTTTCTGCAAATGCAATTACTGTACAGATGTAGAGTAGTATGTAACAAAAATGCTAGCTCTTTTGCTATTACCGAAACAGTAAACAAATAAATGGGAAATGAATAACCATTTATCACTGTCGGCATCAAAAAGAAATTCATTTGCTGGTCAAGCATTCTACGTGCAATAGCCAGCTGCATGAAAATTATTTCTCTTTAAAAGCAGGTTTGACTTCATTTAGCAAAACTGACCGAAAGCTGTGGTTACAAATTTTACGCACCAGAGGTTATGAAGAAAACAAAGTATTAGGAAAATCTTTATGCATTTTGTTTGTAAGGAACTTGTTTCAAATTGTCCTGCATAAAGCAGAAACAAAAAAGTGTCCTCATAGAGTTCAAACCATGTAGCCATAACCAGGAGGTACAGACGACTTGCTGCTATTTATTACTGCATAGCTATGCCTTACAATTTAGCATTAAAGGATTTCACTCTTGTGTGGTGGCCCCTGAAATGCAGGATGTAGCCCTCAGTTTTAGCTGAGCAGTGGTGTGACAAGTGAATGTGTACATGCAGATTAAACTTTTATATAAAGACACACCTCTAGCATTACCAGCACATTAAACACACAATTGAGAATAGTTTGCAGCAACAACATGTCTAGTGTGTATTCTCGTTTGTAAATCTGTAGTACGGTATGGCTTCGGAAGACATTTCCACCTTGCCCTGTCATTATTTCAGCACAACACATGAAATGCTGAAGTAGCTCTATTTTGACGCGCCACTATGTAAAGACATTCTAAACTAGCCGAACACTTACACACATTCGCGTACTGCGGGCAATTAATGCGCATCTCCTGCGGTGCCCATTCGAACGAGGAAAACTAAAGTGGCTTACCTAAGTACTTGGCGAATAGCACGAATTTTGAAATATATATCATCACTATATATATGAAAACCGGCAGCTGCGGCCACTGCAATTGCATACGCGTGAAGTGGACCGCAACAAATAAAGCGGGCAAACGAAAAAACACGCGATTCTGGGAAGCGTGACTCATATGATGTCTTGCACTACTGTGCACGTTCCATAAAGTTGCAAATATAAACAGGCCCGGGTGCAATTACCACGGCCAGTTTGCAAGTTGGCGCTGAAGAAAACGCACCCGCATCTATATAAACTCCGCGGAACGAGCAATGCAGCGGAAGACGTCAAACTAATTAACTGCAAGATCGGCGTTGCATCGGCAAAGCCGGAACCACTCTCAGTGCGCTCACATGTGCTATCCGATCGCCAGACGAGGGGTATCGGAAACGTGACGTAAGTACTACGTACCTTTTGGGACGCGGTGATTAATGCGAGGAAATCACGTTATAACGTTGTCCGAACTTGCAACAACACAACATGACTGTATAACATATTCGCGCGAAGCACGGCCGGATCGAGCGACCTTTCCTTCGCGCGGTGCGTATTTTCTCCGCGTTTATCCTCCTAGATGACCTAAAAAGACAAAAGCCTCTGACACGCTCTAAGAATGAAAACAAGATATATACGTAAAGAACACGGGCACGCACACACAAAAAAACAGCTGCCCCTCCCTTAGTCATCCGTCTGCAAACCACAGTTGAGCAAATGCGCTGATTGCGGTCCAGCGCGCAGGCACGTAAGCGCTGCTCTTCAGGAACACGCCGGGCGAGTGACAAGAGCCGCTGAACGGCTGCGTCTCGCGGAACCGAAAGAAAAAAAAAAAAAAAACGCATGCGCAGTTACGTGTTAGCATGTGTCCGTAGGACGAACGAAGACGTATTCAATCACGCTCTCCTTTCGAGAGTGTTGCGCAGTATTCCGCTCACGACGACGCCAGAGGATACGGGAATAACATAGTACCGTACTACGCGCATCGGGCATTATTTAGGTTACGCGCGACCGTGACCCAGCTTTTCAAGTTCGAGGCCGCCGCCGCCACAAGACGCCCGGCCTTTTCCTTCGACAGCGCAGGCAGTGGCCTTACGCCCCATCGTCGCCTGGCTGTGTATATAGTTTTCACCGCTCCGTGCGTCCACAAGAAGTGACGCAACCCTTCTGCGAAACACGCGGCTACGAAGGTGATCCCTGACGCGTCCGGCAGCGTGAAACAACGCGTGCGCGCGCCTGCGAGGTGCGGAAAATTTTCGGGTCGTGCTAACGACCGGTCAAATGCAGCGAAGCTCTCGCGCACCTGGCCGTAAGATCAAAACGGGCGAGCCCCGGGAAACTAGCGGGCTGCATAGCGGCGAGCGAAGGGCGCCGGAAAGTGCGAAGCGTTCAACAGTAAAACAAGGGCGTTTGCAAGAGCTGTCATGCTTCCGTAACGAGCAATAAAACAAAAAAAGAAAGAAGAAGCACGATCCAAACGCGCGGCGCGGCCCGTGCACCTCCAACGGGACACACGGGTTCTCCTTTCTTTTCTTCGTTTTGTTCATCGCCCAGCTCGCGTTTTTTTTTTTTTCTCTCTTTTCGTTTTCCTCTTCTCTTCGTATGGACGGGGGTTCGAGCGTTTTGCAAGACGCTTTTGCTTACCTCGAGCTTTTGAGCATTTACCGACGATTCCGACACTGGTCCCCCGCTGCCGCCGCAGTCAGCTCTCGCTATTTAGAAGGCACGCGAAAGTCCGCACCGACACGAGCATTCCTCCAGTTCTGTCCCTTTTTTAACTTTGCCACTACACGTAGGAGACGGAAGAACGAAACCGGAAGTGTGGGTCAGACGCTTAGTGAAGTTGCCAGATCATAAGAACTACATTCGGCGAATATTCGGAAAACTCTTGTTTGGTTCTTTGACGCCAGTGGCAAGATAACACAAAAAATTATCATTTCATTTTTGTAATATCAGACATGCAAGTTTTTAAAGCTCTTACAGCTGAACGCAAAAAAAAAACTGCATAAAATGAAACCGGAACCAAAAAGCGTGTTGCTTCACGCGCAGTTTTACTCAGGTGACGTCTCGATTTAGGCCAGACACGTCCCGCTGACCCTCCTCTCCGAATCCCGAAGTGCCTGCCTTGTTATGGCCTCCGAGATTGCGCGCGCTGGTAGGTTTTGCCAATCTCAGAGGCCATCGCCCTGTGCGGCCGAAGCGGCTGTCTTGGGATGTGGTGGCGTCACATTCAAAAAGACTCGGGAGGCAGTCGGCAAAGCGCAACCAGCGCAACACTTCCACTAGTGAGGCAACAGCACTTGCTATTTTTATAGCAGTTTGGCAAGCGAGCCATTCCCTTTCCTTTTGGTAATTGGTCGCAATCGCGCTATTGTTGACGCAAGCGCTATTCTTATCAATCACGTGAGGGCGAGCGAACGGTTCGCTTTCCGACCACATGCGGATCGCACGTTCACTCGATCCAGTTACAATGAACCACCGATAACCTTATTGATGGGCTGGCTGGCAAGCCGTGTAGAAGCCAAAGCACATCATGTCGCCTTGCTCGTCACTCATGTGGTGTAGGAAGCACGTGGAACAACGTCGAAACGCAAGAGCAAACTTGCTGAATAGCTTGAAAAACAGTTTCCGGTCATAGAATCAAAGCTTGGAACAAATGCACAATCTCGTTTCTATCTAGGCAAGCGTACAAAATCCTGAAGAAGGAACCCGCTTCTCGAACCCACCTTTGCCACTCCGCCGAGTTTTCTCCCGGGTATCCTCTCGCTTACTCGAGGTTCTCGCGTACGTCAAAATAGTCGAGAAACACACGCACACAAGACGCGCACGGTTTGAAACGGTGCGAAAGCACGCAGGGTTGGACGAGTCGCTCGTAGCAGTTGCGACGACCCGCGTACGTAAACCTAGCTCGCAAACGTTCCGGCAAAGTAAGCGCGACTACGACACTGGACTCCAGGGACGGTGTATCGGTGCCAGGCGAGCCTCGACCGCGCTATAACCAGCTTCCTCCCCGACTAAAGACGCGAAACTCATAGCCAGCGCGTCCCTTTATTTTTTCCCCCTCCCGCTCCTGACAACGTTTTAAGTCAGCGACAAAGCGCAAAGCAAAGAAGAGATTATAAAATAAATAAAAAGGCAGCGATAGAAGGCCCTGGACACCAATGCCGCTGCTGCTATCACACCCCCTCCTCTTCCTCCACCCTCTTTACTTTCACTTCAAGGCCACCAGCCCGTGAGGGAGGGGAGGAAGACGTGCCTCGTGTGTCGTCTGCTGGGAAAATTAAAACAAAAGGTTCACGCCGCGCGCCGCGACCACGCTCTTTCCTTGTGTACAGAGCGAGGTCCTTGCGTATAAATAAATATAGAATGAAGGCAATCAATTCCAGGCGCGTCGTCGCGCGGGCCCTGCCGAAAGCGAACAAAAACAATAAGACGTGTGCGGTACGTACCCGCAACCCTGCCGCGAGGAGCACTTCTGGCCGCGAAGCACTCTGCGATATGCGTCACGATGAACGTCAGAACAGTGCACACAATGGTATGCGGGCACACACACACGCGTTGTTCTCCTCGGAGCATTTCTTTCTCTTCGGGGAAGAGGCATTTCGGTTCGCTGCACCTTGTGCCCTCCCCTCCGGTAAGGTCGTCCCAGATTATGAACCGAGCACCAAATGTGGACGCCACGAGATATACCGCACGAAGCTATCTTTGAAATGACCGCGCGTCATAATAAACAAGACGTCACATATACATCTGCACTGCCACAAATGCCATTTATTCGATATTCGGTACGTCCCTCGATCCCGCGCGTTATTTGTCCTATCTATCCATAGCTCAATTGCGAGTTTAAAAGCAGGAAAATCCCTGCAGCGTGACGCTAGCAAGGGTTTTCACTTAAACTTCGATTATGCGAAAGACGCATAAAAATAGACGCAGCAACATTTACATAAGCGCGCGTTTGCTCTTACGTAAATCGACGATGCTGTGTAGGCCCAGCCACCGCAGAGCCACCTTATCTCGTCTCCATCGAGCAATGCTTGATGTAGCTTGCTCTCTTTCTCTCCCCCCCCCCTTTATTTTTCTTCTTCTCGCTCAACGTTATCTGAAAATCGAACTTTCCAAGCGGAGATTAAGTTCGCTTTAAAAGAAGTGTAATATGGACCTGAAGGTGCGCAGTTCCAATCAAAAGCAGAACAGAGAATGAAATCGCCAATGCATGTAAAACGTTCTTCTACTGCGATGACACAAAGAAATGTACTCACCGTCGATCCAGTGCAGCACTCCTTTAAACGAGCACTCGCTTTGCAAGAGTGCATGCGGCGAGTGATGCTGGCGCAACTGGTGCTGGGCGGCAAGGATGAATGTGTCAGGTGTCAGTGATGTCACCACTCGGGAAGTCACCTTCCTTCGTCGACGCACCCCTGGCACCCTCCTCCTCCGCTACACCCCCCCCCCCCCCCCCTTGCACACACTTCTAGACGCCTGCAACTTGACCGTCGTGACGTCCATGCACTACCGTCTCCTGTGGATGCCTTGGCCGCATTCCTCCCCTAATTGAATGAAGGGTGACCGGAGGAACATGACGCTTTACCTGCGACTGGTTTTTCTGAGCCTGAAACAAGCTTGAGCCACCTTCGGATATAAGCAAGGCGAATGCCCCCTTTGCCTTCGGTCATGTTCACTCTTCGCCAAAAGTCTTCGAGCCGTTCTGCGAGCGGCAAGGTCAGTCTCTGGGCTCTGCCGCAGCTAATCCAGGCAGGTTTCAATACATTAGGGTGACGTATTGCGGAACGAGGAAAGACATTTGCGTACATAGACGGGGCGTTAAATAAGCAAGGCAGGAGTCGCGCTAACTTAACGCAACGCAACCCGCAGGTGCTGCGCGAGCGCTAACAAAAGTATTTGGGCGTGGAGAGAAGGAAACCTGTGCTCGGCTCTTTGTCTGGTAAAGCTCCGTATATTTGTCTGTCGGGCGCGGTGTGGAAGCGTCATCCGCACGAAAAAAAAAAAAAAAACGGGTTTCTCAGAAAGAGCCTTTCACGAACTTTCCTGCACTTTGCAGGCTTTCGCAGAACTGATTTGTCACAGTCAAATTGGTCACGTCTGCGAGCACGGTAGTGTCGGGGCGAGAGTTCGGTGAAGCCGGATGACATGGTTGGGATGGGTTGAAGCGCCAAAACCAGCTTGGCCCGATTGTTGTAAACGCAGCCATGTCGGGCTGCGGTCGCAATAGCACAGCTGCACTTCCGATTCGACCCGCTCGCGTGCCGGACGACAAATTTAGTCGCGCTCCAGCAGCTAGACGAAATCCATTTCGCTTCTCTTTATACTTATCCGGTATAGATCGAACGCACGTGCTTACTTCGTGAATACTCTGCGCCTGCTTTCGCCTTTGCGAGCTGTTCGGAGAGACTCTTTATTTTCTTGCTGACATGCATATGACCGCCGACGTGTTGCCTTGCACAGAAAGGCGAAAGGAGCTCAAAAGACTGAAGGAGGCGGGGTGGGATGGGGGGATGGAAAAATAATCACTATCAGTTTTACTCGCACGTAAAAAACCGCGGTTGTTCAATTATATGAGTAAGCTTTATTCATTACACGATGGCCGGTCGGACTAAAGGGTAAATGGACAGCGGCATTGGGTAGCGAATAAGTAGGCCTAGCCGTCTAGAAATGTTCCTCACTACACCATATGCGGGGATGCCTGATTCCATGGCGAAGGGATCGGGCATTCACAAGACGCTGTCCAGGCTTCATTAGCTGGCCGTTGAACAATGCAGACTCCCCGGACAGCCAATGCCAAGCTCGTAAGAAGGCATAAGTGACTGTAAGTCGACATTTCTTCCTTCCTTTAACCCACTTAAATTTTTTAAGGAAATGTTTTCTTCAGTAGGTTCCTAAAGTGGGACAACTGATTTACACATCCTTCAAACCTAAATCTACCTTTACTTATTCACAGTTTATATGAATCAATCAATGTATGTATAGCATGAATGTAAAGAATGTAGAATTGATTTACACATCCTTCAAACCTAAATCTGCCTTTAATTATTCACAGTTTATATAAATCAATCAATGTATGTATAACATGTATGTAAATAATGTAGAATGTATGTAAAGCATGTATAGCAAACCTGATTAGCTCAAGCAGGTTAGGTAGCCTTTTGTCACTGCCCCGTTTCGAAGGGGATGGCAATAAGCGATTATTATCGCGTGTATTTTCTTCTTCTGAGCTTTTCATCCTCAGCTGACTTTGCATAAAGATTACAATACGCCCATAATACCACGTTTTTATTCATCCACTTACCTTTTATATTCCGAGAGGTGCGTTAAAATCGCCTCTTGGAGACATGCAGCTCCTCCGGTGCAATGGTTGGAAGTGATGGACGTATACCTAAAATCCAATCTATCTTCTTTGTATTCAATAATAATTACAAAGATAATAAAAAATTCTGGTAACACGCACTGTGGGAATCGATGTTAGAGAAGCTTTCTGTGCTGTTTGTGTTCGTTGACGCTATTTGGGCGGCGATTTCGACGCCACGCGACAGTGATGGTGTGTCGTTAAGTGTGACCCTCAGCGCACCACTCTGCATATGTCCAAGTGGTTACCACACAGTCCTCCCGTGTAGGTAGTACAGGGAGCGCAAGGCGAGACGTGTTTGCTCGAGGCGTTGCTGTGCGCCCTTGTCCGTAGCCCTGCGAGAACGTTAGCAGCCTTATTCCCTCACACAGCGGATCGCACGGCGGGTGAGGTAGAGATTACTTGAAGCCTCAGGGGAAATACCTGCTGCGACGCGTACGATACCGTCCCGAGGGGCCAGCGTCCGCTGGCCACCCGGGTTTCCGTCACCCGGCGCGGTGTTTCAGCGAACACTTTCAAAAACCTTTAAACGTTGCCAGTGGCAGATATCACAATTCTACTTCATGAGCTGGTCTACTCGAAGCGGTGTACAATACTTGCACAAAAAAATTGAGATGCAGGATCGACTAATTAAAAAAAAGCACTAATTAAGTTTTTAACTAACTGGATTATGGCCCGTATTGCAATTTACGAATTCTAGCAGTGGACTTCGCAAGGCGGATCCACTTGGAACGAATTTTCAAGATGACACCAGTTTCGAGGTATAAATTCCCGAACTTTGCGGAGAAGTGCATTGGCGTTCCAGTTAATTTGGTAACAAAACGTCGTTTCGTGCACTGAAGCACACAAGCAACTAGAAGGCCAATACATTTCTCCGCAAAGTTCGGGAATTTATACCTCGAAACTGGTGTCATCTTGAAAATTCGTTCCAAGGGGATCCGCCTTGCGAAGTCCACTGCTAGAATTCGTAAATTGCAATATGGGTCATAACATAATTAGTCATAAAGTTAATTAGCAAATTATCGTTATTTGTCGATTTTGAATTTCAATTTTTTGTCCAGGTAGTGTCCGCCACTTCCAATAGACCGGCTTATAAACTAGGATTGAGCTATCTGCCACAGGCAACCTTTAAAAAATTTTGAAAGTGTTCGCTGGTAATAGGGACATCGTGGCCGAAGTGTCGGTTATGCCGGACTACCACTTGCGTGCTATCGTTTCGACGCAGCGTGCTGCTTTAACGCGTATTTGCGTCTGGACGCCCTGCGTCAGTTCTCAGCGTGGACAAACTTGCTCACGGTGTTTCTTTTTGTTTTTTTTCATAAGTAGCAGAAACGTGCCGTGACCTACCTTGAATTATTAATGCGAAAGCATTATATGGCTCGTGAGGCGGAAAATCCGGACTTGGCGAGACCACGCAGCGGTCCGAAAGGGCTACGAACTCGTGACCGTTGGTCGGAATCGTACCCGCGACCTTTGGTGTTAACTAAGACAAAGTCCATTAAGGCGCAGTTAATTAAGATATAATTAATTAAAACACTCGGACACTCGGACAGACACCGTTGGTTACGAAGCGGCGCTTCTGTTGACGTGGCCGCAATGCTTCCACATTCATCCCTGTAGGGATAACTAAGTGCCCCTTGATTATTATTATTATTATTTCTGACGACGCCTTTCCCTTCTCCTGCGATCATCCCATGGATGCCAGTTGCCACGAGCCAAAGGTCGTTATTCACCCGTTTCGTCACGGCGTTGACTCGCGAAGCAGAAAAAAAAAAATCTTGTCGCCTCTGCCTACCATTCTATCTCACCTCTGGGCTTTGCGCGCGAGTGCAAAGGTAAGCGCTGCAGCTTCTGCAAGGCTTTTGCGGGGAGCTTTCCAGAGGGCATTGTGTCGACGGTTAGGGAATTCCAGAGAGCACTGTGGCAGCGGCCAGGGAGTTCCAGAGGGCATTGTTGCGACGCCCCCGAAGTTCGTTGGAAAGGTCTCCCGCCCTGCCGCCACGTACATTCCACGCGTCAGCCTCCCCACCCCCCGACATGGCTTGCAAGACAGCTGTGGAAAACTGTGGGGACCCGGGATGAGCCGATGACGTCACCCATGACGGGACTGGCAGGCCGAGACCGACTGCAACATCGTGGGCCTTCTGGACAGCCTGGAGCGGGAGGTTCGCAGAAAGATGAAGAAAATCCCCCAGACTGTCGTCTGTTGCCAAACGCATTGTAATCGAGAGTTCGATGGAAGCCCGTCTGGTCGGGACGAGACATGATAAAGACAGGCGCAAACCGTTTGACTTGGTCGGTGTACGTCTTTCTTTGTCATGCCAAACGCATTAGTCACCATGGCAGCCACGAATGCAAGCAGAAGCATTGAAAGTAGATTTCAGTGCAGCCGGTTAAATTTTTCGATTTCTTGCTGCATTTCATTGCCTTATCCGTAATAATTTTAACTGAAAGAAGTGAAACACGTTTTAAACGTTTTTTCTTTTTTTACACCAATGAAGACTATATTAAGCAATTCCTTAACTTATATCAGTAAACAAATTACTGAACATGCATTCACAAAGTGTGTTGCGTGCGCGGTGAGGTTGCGCGCGAGGGATAGTACAACTCCCGACTCGTTCCCATTTAATTTCTTCATTCCTTGTTCAAGCTTAGTTCATCGCATAATTAGTTCCCCCCCCCCAATATAACTTATTTCATACCTTCAAGTAGGGGTATCATAAGATGTCAACAAACACTGACACCAAGTACAACATAGGGGAAATTACTTGTGACTAATAAATGAAATATCGTTTCTTTATTTATCGCTTCTTTATTTCATTTATTAAGCACAAGTAATTACCCCTATGTTGTCCTTGGTGTCAGTGTTTGTTGGCTTCTTATGATACGACTAATAAAGTTCGGGCCCCTCGGTTAACCCGCTTTCTTCAAGTAGGGGTGACTTTTGAGACCAAATCGGGGAATATTGAATACCTTTCGAATAGTCTTCGAATAATGAACAGCCGTTATCTCAATTAATAGAAAACGATGTTCACATCCCAGTATCGTTAAAGTTTGCAAGTTTCTGTTATTGCATAGTGCGTTATGAAGCGTTGTTTATTAAAAGCACAAATGGAGCATTAGAAGCAAACAAGTAGTTTCTCCGCATGCGCATGGCTCTTCAAAGTGCGAATGATCGCTGTGCAGCCTGTAAAGTATGGCTACTTAAGTGACGTAGCCTGCCCCACTGTGCAAGTTCTCACGTTTTATGTCTATAATATATGCCAGCGGGAGTGAAAATTTACCGTACTTTCGCTCAGATTTTATGTTTATTTGGGCGCAGTTTACGTTTTGAAGGAAGGAAGGAAAGAGAAAAGCAGAAGGGAGGGAGGTTAACCAGAATTACGTCCGGTTGGCTACCCATATGTATACACCGGGTAACGTCTTGAAATATTCCAAAAAGTATTCGGAAAATATTAGCATTTACAAATACTGACTATTCGATTCCAAGACCGAATCGGATTGAACACTGTTCGATCCGTAATTCGATGGTTTCGAATATTCGCACACCTGCTACGCTCAAGTGTTCTTAGATAAAATACTTGAAACCAAAGCGGATGATGCAAAATCTTGCAACGTTGATGAAGGAGACGTGGAAAGTAAAACAAGACGCCGAAAAATTTAGTCCCTCGGTGCACTTTTCTTTTGAACAGAGCTTTCACGTGTTCAACGCCGTGGTCCCCGTGTTCATTGCTTTGTGTTCGTTCTTTCTGGCACTACGTAAGTTCACTGGGAAATAGCGTTAACGAAGACGTATGCGTATATGACATCTTGACGGAGGAAAAAAATCTGCATTTTCTGCACTGTACGTGCACTGCGCTGCACCATGTTTCGTGCACGGGTCGGGTAGGGGACAGGCTTGAAAACCAGCCGCGGACAAATAAAGAAAGAAAGAAAAAAAAAAAAACATTGCCGTGAGGTACTCAAATGTGTATTAGATTTTGGCCTGGGAATGCTAGCCAGCGCCATACATGTTCTTGCGGCGCATCTTTTCAACCATAGGTGTCACGTGGTACGTGAACTTGGGAGCTCTTGTTTCGCACGGAAGTATCTAGCTGCGGATTATGTTCATTTTAAGTTGGCTAACACGATAACTAATTAATTAAAATAGACGACCATAAAATGCGTGCGTGCTGCGGTAGACTATTCTTACGCTCACTTATCTGGACCTATTTTAGGTTCCGAATGTGTCTGCACGTGTGTAGCCGACACCTTTGAAGTTTGGCTTCTCCGCGATAAGGGTCCTTCTGGAGAGAAGCCCGCTTTACAGGCGACATGCAGAACAATTAATGGGACAAAGAAAACACTGAGCCGGGTAAGATTGATAAAGCATAATTTCAAAATTATTTTCGTTACGATGCCGCAGTGACAAGTTGAATAATGCAACGGAAAAATGAAGGCGCAACTTCAACTTTTCGAACTTCGCATGGAAACGCCTACGCCGCACGTCAGTATGACGCCACAGATTTCAAAGCAATCTCTCGTATCGGGCCGCTTTGTTGCAGTAAAAGTTCTCTAGACTTCATGAGTTTGTAATTATTTAAAAATACAATGTAGTCCATCTTTACAGATAAATAAAAAGTTAAGTTGGCTTGAGCAGACACCGTCCAAACGTGTGACGTCACGGTGAGTTAACGCGGGAACATCGAGGCGGCCTCGCCACCCATCGATCACTTCTGCGTCCTTTCTGGCTTATAGATTGCCTCCTCTTACGGTAAGAGTGTTTATTTTTTCATGCATTGTAGAAGTGTAATTTACTAATTCAACTCAACATATTTTACTGCTTAGTGTCCCCACGAAAGGCCCAAGCTAGCACGCTGTGTGGTTCGCATTGCGACGTTCAATATCTGCAAGATATTATAGAGAGCTTGAGCTTTGTTCGTGAACGTGGAAACACGAAGAAACCTGGGCTTGTTTTACAGAACTCCGGGTTGCGGATGACAGTACAGGAACGCCGGTAGTGACAGCTTGTGACACTCTGCGATGACACGTCGGAAGTGACGCATGGCCTAACGCGGCGCGGCTGCTCGGCCATTACCTCCTAGACCTGTTCAAGGCCTGTGCTTTCCGTCGTGACGTCACTTCCTCCCGTCCTACAAGCCGTCTCGCTCGCCCCGTCTGCCCCGGCCTCCATGGCCCCGGCGCTCAAGTCCGTCGCGCGCCATATTTGCTTTGTGTGTGCGTGTGTGCGTGCGTGTGTGTGTGCGTTGCAGGTGTGTGCAGCACATAACTACACGGCTGCGTTGCGTAGATCCTGCGTAGCGCGCTCACGTCACGGGCGCTGACGTCGAGGCACCCTATCACGTCGTAAGCCTCTTGAATAAACTTAAAGTAGCGACATTCGTTCTCCCCTCACCGCTCTCCCTCGCAGTTTGCTCTTTTTGATCGCGCTACGAAGCACACCGATGGCGAGATCCACGATCACTGCGATCGAGAGCGACTGTCATGGCGCAGGCAAAAAACAAAAAAAGAGAAACGCGCTGGAATTCTCAAAAATTCTGCGGAATAATTTAGACTCGAATGAAGACCTCGTTTTATCAATTTTGGCGATTAATTGTATCTTGGATATACGACATAGGTATAACATAGCATACTTAGCATACATAGCATACAGGTATACATAGCATTCGACTGGAGGGTCCATATCGTTGCTATCGCTAAGAAACTATAGCTGGAGATGCGTTTCTTTGCGATCGTTTCACTGAGTCGGGCAGATTTCTGTCAAAGATGTTCACATATAGAAATCAAAGCTGCGTCGCTGCCCTTCCTTCCCTTTTCAATTTTTGCGTCTTTTCTAACTTACTAATTGGCTTCCGCGTACAGTGAGACTGCCATTTTTTGGAGTCGCAGATGTGAATGATTTACCAATCCTTTCTCTTGGGGGTTCTTCTAACTTTCATCTAATAGCGATCGCAGAGGAGATGACAGACTTTCACGTTTCATGCTTTAATGGCTGCAGAGACGTAGGCACTATATTTGGAATGAGGCTTTCTTCGAGGAACTGTAAAGCGTCGGAGGGTAGCACGGTGTCCGATTTCGGGGTACCATCGTTTCTTCAGCCGTGGCTTCCGAAGTTGCACCGGCGCGATTTGGAACTCGGAGGCCACGACATCGGCTAGCAAATGAAAATGTAGATGGTAAAATATAGCAAACGTGGACTTTTCTCATAACACGAGAGGAGGGTGCGACCATGCAGAAGGCCCTCTTCTCTGTTGACCGTGATGTCACGGGAGACGCTATTTGCAAAGACAACAAGTGCGCTGGATGTCCGCGTAGTTCCAACACTTCAACTGCGCGAGCTATCCGCTGGCGTAAACAAACACAGCTAACCTTGCTCCAAGCGTGGTCGTCTTTTCTGCTCTTCCTCATTTTCTTTTTGTTTTCTCTTTCCCGGAATGTAGCTGTAATCCTGTCGTCGTGACGTCACTGCATAGAGACTGACGTAAACTCGAAACACGCGACGAAGACTCGGGGAGGGGGGGGGGGGGGGTAGCAAGCGTGCGAAATTGTCAGACAATTAGGCTGAGGAAAGCGCGGACAAAGGAACGGCCATAAATAGGGGCCTCATTGCGTCGCGGGCGCTTCTTCGCAATTCTCTGGTTGCTAAACTACGCGCGGAAGGTTACTTATATAGTTAGGAGATGGATGTAGCGCCGACAAAAGAACGGCCAAAATTGCTGCGTGACGTGGTAGGAGCGTTTAACTTTGACGACCTCAGTCTGGCCGTGAAATGAGAGAGAGGAAACACTACAAGGCCCCTGCGCGCTTTCTTACGCAATTTGTCACTGTTTCGTGTGGACGTGTCGCAAACAAAGACATTTGAGTGTCGTCTGTCTTCTCGAAGGTCGTTCAGCGGAACAGCGCTCGGGAGGTTGTCACTTGCTCGTGACGCAAAAGGAGTCGATCTCTGCAACAAAGTCTTAACGCCGTGGCGTGCTATTTTTCGCGGCGTAGAAGCTCCGAGTTGCTGTCAAGTGTTCACGTGGCAGAGAAATTTAAGAGCGCATGTGACTGATTTAGAATATTGGGTACGAAAAGTAACGTTGCTTCTACCGTGGAGGAACGAGGAAATTCCGTGTCGTCTGCCTCTTGCTCCTTTCGCAAATTCGTCAGCGAAAGGGTTGATCCCTCGGTGACCGCCGCAGCGGCGCGCTTTAAACGTCAGCTCTCGTTAGTGTGTACGTTAACAGAAGCCGATAAAAGGCTAGTTCAGAAGAATTACCCTGCGCTCGTGCAACATGCTGTACGCAAATAAATGAGCTAGTTACGTTAGTCTGCACCGTCCGCGAAACGAAACAATTCAGCCCTGCCACTGGCGCTTCTGGAAATATTGCAAATATTCAACGTAACACATTCGCAACAGCTCCAGAAATTTCGTCAATAGAGAACACTCCTCTGTAGGGATAGGTTATGATTGGGAGGAAAACTGCTCTTGGAAGTGAACTCGCGACTATTAATTTACCGTACACTGTTTACACAACAGACCATGCCAGTTACAAGGGAGCGTACATGCTGATCCTTGCGCGTGCACGTGTTCTTTATTTAACTAACTTCAACGTACCAACGGAAGTTGTAATCGCTTGGCGCAGGACAGGGGTAATTGGAGATCGCAGGGAGAGGCATTCGTCGTGCAGTGGATATAAGATAGGCTGATGATGATGATGAACGTAATGAAACTGTAAAGAATCCGGATTAATTCGGACTGTGCGCGGTTTTCTTTATAACGCGCACCGAAACAGCGCTTCATTCATCCCGCTACCTCAGATCGAACCCACTATACGTCGTGTTCAGCAGAATGGTACGTCGTAACCTTTCAACCACTACGGAGGGTGCATGCACTACGTTGCGTGAACCACAGCCTCCGTGATCGAGCGGCGCGCAAATCTCGAAGGCCATGCGTGAACGGGAATGGCCGTTAGCTACGAATGCTGCAGCGTTCGCCACGCGAACTGCGCTCAGTAATGGCGTAACACTAACGGGAAAAACTTGTTTGGGCTGTGTAAGTAAATTGCGCTTATACAAAAAGAAATCTTTACTCTTACCACGAGAAAACGCTTGGGTAAACATAATATAGCCCCGAAAACGAAACGCGGGTGGCGACGCCGCCTTCAAGATCCCACACCAAGTCATCGTGACGTCATAGATTTCGACGGCCTCTCCTCGGGCCTATAATTAATTCTTTAACGTTAAAGGTGGCCCACATTTTTCTATTCTGAAAGATACCCATACTTAGCAGAGTTGTAAGACCATTCACTGCACCACAGCCGGCCTTACAAATACGAAGTTATAATTTGAAATTCGTGATATCACACTGACACGCAGGCACTTTGGTTTCGATGCAGACTTCAAACAGAAGAACTATGGCAATCATTGCCTCATTTTGTAATCTAACGAAAATACAGCTTTTAAAGTAACATTGTACATCAGTTTAAACCGAGTACGTACTTCTTTCTCTGCGTGCCCTTTTCAAGGCGCCATGACATGATCGTCGAACAGTTATAAATTTTTCAACATATCTGAGAATAGAAAGAAGAATATGATACAACACATCAAAAAAAAAAAAAAAAACTAGACTCTCCGAACAGGTTTTCATTTCCTCATTTAGTAAGCAACCTGTTGTCGCGAAATTAACGAAAATATAGTTTTCAAAGTAACAATGTATGTCAGTGTAAACCGAGTACGTACTTCTCTTCGAGCATTTTTCAAGGCGCCATGACATGATCGTCGAACTGTTCTCAATTTTACAACATAAATGAGAATAGGGAGAAGAACATGGTTAAACACACAAAAAAGGACTGGGCTCTCAGAACAGGTTTTAAAACCGAAATTTAAGCTTCGAATCTTACTCCAATCCCAAGCTCCCACCTCCAGCAAGCGCCATTTTGGCACGGCATCAATGACGTCACGAATTGCAGTGCCTCCGCTGTGTGGCCTTCTCCGAAACCATGTACGCGCTATGCCAAAAAGCACGTGCGGTAACGAAACTCAATTAGAAATCTGGAACGCTAGTCGTGATGTCGCACATTGGAGTCGCCAAGCTGCTGTACGGTACAAGTGCGATATAAAGAAAATATGATCCGATATAAATTATATGCCACAATGAATGCGCTCAAATGTTAGCACTTGCTGTGGGATGTGTACGAATGCGTATCTGAACTGCGCAATGCACAATTCAGGTAGGAAAATGTGGTAGCATGGCCTTATTAAACCAGACGAAGCCCTGATTCAAGAGTGTACAAAGAGCATAATTTTGCAGGTAATGCCTTATAATGGCGCAAGGGTGCATTATTTTGGAAATGTAGCGACACTGACGATAGCGTTACATTATTTCTGCACATCACTGGCTTTAGATGGCGATAAAGTGTGATAACCAGCATGTGAAAGCACGCAAAACAGATCGTGTAAATGTACGTGCGCAGGTGACACCGTACCGGCATATATTTTTAACGGAAATGCACAGAGGTCATCTTGATGTGAAGTATATTACTCCACAACTGTAATGATTCTATAATTATTTTTTTTCTAAAATTGCGCCATGTTCTTTCCTGCTATGGCTTGTTGGTGGGCCAGTTGGCTCTGGATCATTGTGAACGCTTAACAGCATGAAAAGACGAACATTTCCGAAGGATATACCATTATAAATGCCGTAATTACACCCGTAAAAATACAGCTTTGTCAAGAGTATACTTCCAATGGCGTAAGGTGCACTCCACTATCAATAAGGATGCCACTTCGTACAAAACACCCTTTTTTGAGGAGTGAAAGAGTGTAAGTAACGGACATAAAACGTTAGACCTTAGGTATGTAACTTGATTCACAGTGCCTGACGGCAGGAGTATCTATATACACCTGTTACAGGAACACGCACTGATAAAGCGAGATACAACGAGGAACAATACGCATGTGCTTGCTGCAGCAAAGCTAGGGATGGAGCACGTTTTAGTGGAATGTGAAGGTATCTGCCCAGCGGTCGATTTAGGCACCTCTGGCCTTCTCGAAGCACTTGGGTTCAGCGAGAGCAGGGGGAAAGTAACCATGTCCGCAATAGAGATTGGTAAGAGGCGATTGGAAGATTGGTGGAAGTAGGGAAACGACAAACAACGAAGGCGTACGAAAACAGAGTTCACAATAGGGGTTCAGAAAGTTTCGTTATCGGAATTTATCGTGGTAGCTTTCCTTTTCCTTTTTAACATAGGTGGGACATTAGGCAATATAATAACAAGAGCTTGGTGGCGCGACCCACCACTCCGTTCCAAAGGGGGCGCTCATAGCATCCATCCGCCTATCCATCCACACGAAGTGTTGGGAGACACGCACGCAGCAGCGCTGGTGGTTCTTTATTCTATGGCGCTGGGCGTTAGCTCCAGCCTTGACCGGGCTGCAGGCGGGTCCATCCATCACCGGCTGATCGCGCGTCGCCTCGTGAATACTCTCGCTCGGGGAAGTAAACGTGTACGGAGGAGGCATGCGGGCACGTGCATCGCACGCATCGCGGCGCGTCATCGTTCGCAAGACGAAGAGCGTATGCATGCTCGAGAGACGCTGGACGTCGGCACACTTTTGCAGCGCACGCGGCATTAATCAGCTCATGCAACCACAAGAGCCGCGCCAATACTGTGTATGGGGGGGGGTGGGGGGGAGGGGCGCTTGCGAGCCACGCGAGCGGAGCTTGATTTCGAAAAACGTACGCAGGCGACCACAGAAGTTTTCGTAAACGGGAATCGGCGATAAAAAAAAAAAAAGAAGCTACGTTTCCTCCATATTTCGCTACCCTGTATTAGATTTAAAGTTCAGCATGCAAAGAGTTAGTCGTGAGGGGAGGTATCTCCCTGCACCTTTCAATCCGATTGGCGAATACTGCGTGTGTTCGGATTCACCGCTCCGAAGACACTGCCATTCGGGGCTACGTATGGCATAAACGATATAGATGACGAACATGTGAATCGTATCCAATAGATAAGTCAATGTTTCACATATAATTTCCGATAGTCACGATACGGCAGGGAAAACTATTACTGGGCTGTATGCGCAACGTGGCAGTCGGGCATTGGTCCTTAGCTCAAGCAAGGTACCAACCGGGTGCCCTTAAACTCGATCCCAACCTAGCCCGATCCTTATATCTAACCTACAAGAACGCAGCGGCAAATATACACCGCTGTCAAACTCGGAATTTCATGCGGTCGCGCCAGTTAATAAATTATGTTCGCTAATTTCCGTGACGAAATGGCCGAGGCGAACATTCAATACCGGCATCTTTCTGGGACTATATTTCGGTGCGCCAGCGTGTGCAATGCGGTTTTTGTGGGCGGAGTTCGCACTTAATTCTTAGTGGTAGCACGTGGCTCTTCGCGTGCCACAGCGTGACGTCTACACTCTAAAAACTGTTTGCACCCTTTGGGGTGTATATTTGTCCCACAACAATAATTGTCATCTGCCTTGCTTGCGTTTCCTTTCTTGAAAACTCGGCGCTTGCTACTTTCCTGTCGAGAATGCTGCGTCACACTGATAACGCGCATGCCGTTCGTGATTGGGAAGTAGCGGGCTCGCAGCGTTAAAGAAAGGAAACGCGGGCAAGACAGATGACGATTGTTGTTGTGGGACAAATATACACCCCAAAGGGTGCAACTGTTTTTAGAGTGTAAGGGAACACGGAGTGCGACTTACCGTATGAGGCGCCGGTGGACGTTAAATGTCAAACGGGCAATGCGGGCAACAGGCCGCGTGTTTGATACACCCGCTTAGCAGGTGCCTCTGCCAGTTATTGCTGCGCTCTTTCTTTTTACGGCGAAAGCCTTGTGCGCCCCATGAAGCGAGAAGTCCGGCGTTATCATCTGATGGTATCAAAACCCACGTGACTAACTGATGACGTCACGTTCTCGGCTCTGGACCTGCTGCGGCTCGCACAGCGAAATCCCACGGTGAACAGCGTCGGCCGGATGCCGTGGCCCACTCACAAAACACACCTGGCCCTCACCCAAAATTAGATTACGGTGGAATAAAGTGGATTAAAGTTGGCACAGATTACAGCATGGTGGAGTTTTAAGATAACTTATACAAGTCTTCATGCTTTTGCCTTCAAATCACGTAAGGGTGCTTATGCGGCTGTCAACTTGCTTTTGCTGGTTCCTCCATCGCTGGCACCTGGATATCATAGAGGACTATCACTGCTGTCAGTTCAGCTAATATAGGGCACCAATAGCTCACAGCACACGCGTGGCGTCGATCATTCATTTCCGCATATACGATGTGGCAGCAGAAAAGTACAAAGCCCGCGAGACCTGCAGTAGAGGAACTGTTCATCCACAGTCTACTAATCAACAACACAGCGCCACGCGACGCAATCACAACACCACACTTGGGCATTCCGACTGCGTCTCCATCGTAGTGTGGCAGCTATGGGCTCTGTTAACTACAAAATGCAAAATATCGCGACCCGGCCATGTTGCGCCAAGGTGGGGATCACGCAAAGTAGAGTGACGAAGGTGGCGAGAGCGAACAGGCCGTGGCAGCACGACGGCACGGGGAAGACGTGTGGCACAGGTGGGGTTGCGCTAAGTTGGGCATTAGCGGGGTTCACATGAAATAGGATGATGAAGGTGTAAGCGAACAGCTTACCGCGGTAGGGCGATGGCATGGAGAGGCGCAGGTGGCGTTGCACCAAGCTGGGCATTATTGGGGTTCACGTGAAATAGGATGCTGAAGCTGGCGTTGCACAAAGTTGGGGATTATTGGAGCCCGCACCAAGTTGGGGATTATTAGAGATCACGTAGAGTCGGGTGATGAAAGTGACAGGAGTGAACACCGTATCGCGGTAGGGCGACAGCACAGAGAAGCCATGCAGCGCTGTTTGTGCAGTAGCAAAAGTGGCGTTTGGGATTATAGGGAGTAGGGCAATGGCAGTGTTGGAAGAGCCGCCCGACGCAGATTCCTGGATGCTATGGGTCGCTATGGCAACAACATAATATTGAAGGATGCCTACACGCCGTAGCACTGTATTTACAAGTACCAAAGCTTGTGCTGCCTTGAGAATAAAATAAAATTTAATGGAGGTCACATGAACAGTACACCAACATAACAACATGCAAAGCTGAATAGATAAAAAATATCTCATACAGTTATTGCTGTCAAACATGCGTACAGGGAAATTATACTGTCACTCAAGCACTGCTAAATGCAAGATGTTGAATGAATGAATGAATTCTGGGGTTTTATGTGCCAAAACCACGATTTGTTTGTGAGGCACGCCATAGTGGGGGACTCTGAATTAATTTTGATCACCAGGGGATCTTCAATGTGCCTCCAATGCACGGGACGTGGGCATTTTTGCCTGCGGCCACCAGGCAAATGCGGCCACCACCGCCTGGAGCTTATCCCGCGACCTCGTGCTTAGCAGCGCAACCCTGTAGCAGTTAAGCCACCGCGACGGGCATGCAAGATGTTGCGAGACATCCAAACACTTCTGAATAAACATTTGCTCTAAAGACAAGTATTCAGAACCAGCATATACTGTGTTTTTATGTTTGAAACGTTACATAAGAACTTATTTATATATAGTGGCTAAAACATACAGTTCCAACCCTGCTCAGGCGATGCAGATCAAGAATGGGTCAAAAACTAGCAGCGTGTATTGCAGTGCAGCAGCCAATGATGTGCAAAATAAATGTCAGTCCAGATTACCACTGCTATGACGTTCCTTATACTGCCAACAACCGTGCTCGTTCTGAACTATAAGGTGACAGGCCCTAACAAACTAGCACACTTTGAACTGAAAACTTTTGTTTAATTTTTGTCTCCATGAAGTTCCTGTACCAGCACTGATACTCCTCACAAAGAGAACCAGATGTACTCAACATGTTTACTACTGAACAGTATTAGTGTAACCATGACCACTGGAACTACGGTGCCAGTTTTTAATCAAGACAAACCATTCTCTGTTTATAAGTGTGGTGACTCGATAACAACAACATGACAATACAGTGACTATGTACAGGTACTGGCAACGCTAGGCTACCCATTTTCACGATTCAAGAGGCCGTTGTCTTGCGCTTCTTGGTGCTTGGCTTTTCGAAAAGCTGCTTCATTCCTCCAGCCTGGTTTGCATGGAACTTGAGATTTTGAGCTGTTTCTGACATCCACGGTGAGTCGAACAGAGTGGTGTCCTGGTCCACCAAATGTGTGTATTTGGTTCGACCAGACCGACCAAAGTTCTTGACCTGCATTTAACACAAGAGGAGTATGAACTCACACCTAAGGAAAATAAAACATGACTAAAGGAACTGGGGGCTGGGCACAAGGTACAGTCGCCAATGGATACAGTAGAACCTCGTTGGTACATTCCCGTTACATACATTTTCCCAGCGCCAACGTTCCCAATCGAGAACACAAAAAATGATCGAATAAAGTTACGATTATTGTTTACCGGTTCATACATTCCCAGAAAACACGGTCTTTCGTCACCAACGCTCAGTAGGTCACCAAAATACGATAGTATGATGAGTTTTCGGGCCGCTTGATCCCATGTGCACAAGAAAATGTGCCAGGCGCGCACACGATCGAAAACAGTATATAGCTGCCCACCACAGCAGCTTCACCGGAATACTCACCCACCCACCTCACGTGAAAACGCAGGCGCGCACTCAGTTTCTCAGTTTGGTACCAGAAAATCTTCTCCGGGGTCGTCGCACGCAGCATTCACAGCTATCACCGCCAATCCCACTGTGATAAACATCTTCTGCTACCCGGTTCACAGCACGTGGTGCCGTCAGAAGCGTAGCGCACGCTTTTAATAGGCAATAACCCAAACGCACCACTGTTAACTGCTGCAGATTGCAATCGTATACGTTTTCCGAATACTAGGTAGGATGTGAACAAGAAAAGACGCGATATAGAAGAGTACATAGCCATCAGTCTCACATTAAAATGACGGCGTACAGTTTCCTATTATGGTACCACCAAATCTCCGCCTGGGTTGTCGCACGCCGCATTCACAGCTATCGCCGCCCAGCCTTTTGCGATAAGCATTTTCACCTATCTCTTTTACAGCACAAGGTGCATAGCGCCATTCGTAGCGTACTGCATGCTTTTAGTAGGCGATAATCAACATGCATCGCCGTTCCCTGCTGCAGACAGTGAGATATGGGCATCACGTTTTGCTTCAGTGGCATCTGGCATCCCTCACCAGCGCAATTTCAACTCGGTTTCCCGTCGCCCTCTTAAAACACCACGCGATAGGAAAACAAAACGCGTCTCGGTCCGCCTGGTTACCACCAGCTCGATTCACTTTGGCATCCCATGCCGCAACGATCCGCACGACGCTTCGCATTATGTAAATGCCAACAACAGTTGAGTTTGTCAAATTTTTTAGTTACTTGGGATCGTACGTTTTCCCGGTTAGTACGTTTTTCTCACGGTTTTCTCCAAAACGTATGCACGAGGTTCTACTGTAATTCAGAGTCGCATTCACATTTGGGGACACTGTTGCTTGGTTTCAAAACATTATGTCACCATTTTTTTTCTGTGGGCTCCTTTAATTACGCGAAATAAGGTTTTAAAGATGGTTACTCACTTCCCTGTCTACATTGCCTTAAGTAGTGAAGAGGGTAACATGGTTGCAGTTTTCAAACACTTACCTGCATAACCTTAGGCAGGACAGTCTTGTCAAAGTGATCTTCCAGGGTGGGCGCCGAAAAGTCTCGTTTGTAGACATTGTCCTCCTCGTTCTGCAGAAACAATGAAAAGCAGGATGTAAAACGGGTAGCGATAGGTTATTTCACATAACTAAGCTGCATCTTTTTGTCTACATCTGTTTAGAGTCCGGTAAAAAAAATTCAGCAAGCACTGAGAGAAAAAAAAAAAAAAAAAAGAGAGAACGGCTGTCAATCATCTCACCAGGAAGAAAGCACCCCTGTGAAAGTACTTCTGCAGGAACTTGTATTTTCCCTTGGACGCCTTGTTGGTGACCTGGCGCGGGTTGGCCCGGAGCTCGGCACGTCGCTCTTCTTCCGTCATGTTGTGCATGCGCTCAACCTCCATGCGTTCCTTCTCGTACCTGCAGAACGAGGAACGCCACGCACTTGGGTCAGAACACTGCAGCCTTCTCTTTGCCAACTTCGTCCTGTTATAGTTATGCCCATCAAGCCACTGCCACTGCGTTTCCAGGTTAAAAAAAACAAACAAAGAAAATCCCAGGACACTTGAACAACGTTCACAACGTTGCACTTATGGCCAAAGTGGCAGTTGCGGAGCACTCGTTAAACTGCAGGCATCACATAAACATGATCTGTCAGCCTGCAACTGGCTGATAAACTTTTATGAGCTGCCTGAACCGCTGAGGCTGTCATAGTGAAGAAACTTGCCACACAATCAGTGAAAAGAAAGAGCGGTACTGAGGAGTTCGATCTTTAGTAACCATGAGAAACCAAAAGACAATGAAGACAAGAAAAGCATAGGGAAAGGTATCTGTTTCTCATTATTTTACTGTACAGTTAGGGTTCAGCATATTTGTCTTAAACAAAACAGAATGAAAGAGAAAAAGAAAAGTTTGCCAATTTTGTTTTTCAGTATTCGGTTGTAACTGGAAGGACTCGGTGAAAAAATTTATCAGACAGTTAAGACAGCAACCTGCACGTATCTGCAAGCCTCTATACACTCCAATGCAAGCAGCTTGGTGATGTCAAAGTCATGCTTAATCCTCCCGCCAAAGCACTCTTTTTAAAGCGAAGTTTGGTTGGCTTCTTCATCAACTTTTGGATTGCCGCTGCTGCTGGCTCTGTCTTCCACGTCGTGTTGAGAGGGGGGGGGAGGGTTCAGAACGTGTGTATACATGGAAGGAGCATGACAGAGAGGAAAGGCGATGTGAAAAACTTGCTTGAATGTTTCCATTGCTACACAAAAGCACAATGCCCTCTGAAGCTCCCTGGCCGTTGCCTTATTTGCCTTTTGACAGCTGTAATTATGCGTGGTCCCCCACAAAAGCATTACAGAAGCTGCAGCGCTGACCTTTCCACTAACATGCAAGTCCAGAGGGGATGTAGGCAGAATGGTACTGAGGAGGCAGAGAATGGGGTAGAACTGACGAAGTCACAAAACGAGTGAATAACAGCCTTGCCACTCTTAGGTTTACAGTTCTCACACATAGGGGGAGGGCGGAAGAGGGAAAAGGTGATGCGACAAAGCAAGGAAACGCTACTGCTATAGACATGACAGCAGTTGTGGGCGAAGTGAAGGAACGGTGCAGCACGACGTTTCTGCTATTTCTAAAAAATAAACACCATGCGAATTTGTCGAGTGGACAACTGATTCAGGGCGTGCAGACACAAAGCGGCATTGAAGCATTGTATGGTCTAGACGACACTATACAAGCAGTCGTACGTCAAATCGACAAGTCTGTGTGTGCTGTGGTAGCTTTGTGGCTATGGCATTGTTTGAGGTTGCAGGTACGGTCGCAAATACGACAGCCAAATTTAGACGGGAGCGAAATACAAAAATGCTCTTGCACTTAGATTTAGGTGGATGTTACAGAACACTGTGCCAGGGACGTACACAGGATTTTTTTTCGGGGGGGGCCCACCACCTTCATCATCATCATCATCATCATCATCATCATCATCATCATCCTGTTTTATGTGCACTGCAGGACGAAGGCCTCTCCCTGCGATCTCCAATAACCCCTGTGCTGCGCCAACCGATTCCAACTAGCGCCCGCGAATTTCCTAATTTCATCGCTCCACCTAGTGTTTTGTCGTCCTCGATTGCGTTTTCCTTCTCTTGGTACCCATTCTGTAACCCTAATGGTCCAACGGTTATCTAACCGGCGCATTACATGACCTGCCCAGCTACATTTTTTCCTCTTGATGTCAATTAGAATATCGTCTATACCCGCCCGCTCCCTGTTCCAAACCACTCTCTTTCTCTCTCAACGTTATGCCTAGCAATCTTCGTTCGATCGCTTTTTGCGTGGTCCTTAACTTGCTTTCAAGTCTCTGCCTCATATGTCAGCACTGGCAAAATGCACAGATTGCACACCTTACTTTTGAATAATAATGGTAAGCTTCCAGTCAGGAGCTGGCAATGTCTGCCGTATGCGATCTAACCTATTTTTGTTCTGTGAATTTCGTTCTCATGATCAGGGTTCCCTGTGATTAATTGACCTAGGTAAACGTACTCCTTCGCAGTCTCTAGTGGCCGACTGGCGATCCTGATCTCTTGTTCCTTTGCCCGGCTATTTATCACTATCTTCATCTCCTGCATATTAATATTCAACCCCACTCTTACACTCTCTCTGTTAAGGTCTCCAATCATTTGTTGTAACTCGTCTGCTTTGTTGTTGAATAGAACAATGTCATCGGCAAACCGAAGGTTGCTGAGATATTTGCCGTCGATCTTTGCTCCTAAGCCTTCCCAGTTTATAGCTTGAATTCTTCTAAGCACGCAGTGAATAGCTTTGGAGAAATTGTGTCTCCCTGTCTGACCCCTTTCTCTATAGGTATCTCCCTGCTTTTCCTGTGTAGAATTAAGGTAGCTGTAGAACCTCTGTAGATATTCTTACGCGAAGGACGAGTCAGTAAGGCGAGAAACTATTTACAGATTATATTTACAACAACGGTTGCAGCGCTGACCGGTTAGATTCACAGCGCGAGCCCAGTTCGTTCTTCCTCCTCTTTTCTGGAGTGATGGCGCCCACGCGCATCGGTCAAACAAACGAATACCAGTCGCATTAGCAATACTTTCCAAGCTTTTTACGTAAGCGTTCTGTACTCCTTGATTACGTAGTGCCTCTATGACTGCTGGTATCTCTACTGAATCAAATGCATTTTCGTAATCTATATAAGCCACATAGAGGGGCTTATTGTACTCTGCAGATTTCGCGATAACCTGATTGATGACATGGATGTGATCCATTGTAAAGTATCTCTTCCTGAAGCCAGCCTGTTCGCTTGGTTGACAAAATCCAGTGTTGCCCTTATTATATTGGATATTATTTTGGTAAATATTTTATATAATACTGGGAGCAAGCTAATGGTCCTATAATTTTTCAATTATTTAACGTCTCCTTTTTTGTGCATTAGTATAATGTCTGCATTCTTCCAGTTTTCTGGGACCCTTGCAGTCGATAGACACTTCGTATAAAGAGCCGCCAGTTTTCCAAGCATTATGTCTCCTCCATCTTTGATTAAATCGACTGTTATTCCACCTTCTCCTCCTGCTCTTCATCGTTTCATGTCTTGCAGGGCCCTTCTGACCTCATGGCTAGTTATAGGAGAGTTTCTGTATCCTGTTCATTACTGTTTCTAAGTGAGGTATCGTGACTCTTCTGGGTACTGTATACAGGTCAGCTTAGAATTTTTCCGCTGCTTTTACTATATCTTTGACATTGCTGATGATATTATCCTTCTTATCTTTTAGTGTATACATCATGGTTTGTCCTATGCCAGGTTTCTTTTTTACTGATTTCAGGCTGCGTTAATTTTTTACGGCTTCTTCAGCCTTTCTCATGTTATAGTTTCGAATATCAGTTATTTTCGCCTTGTTGATTAGTTTTCACAGTTCCGCGAATTGCGTAACGCTGTGCGGCCGCCAGTCCCATACAACCGCGTAGAGCGCAGGACTCAACGATTCTAGACGTACTGCGCTCACCACGAAAGGTTAGAAAAACACCCACATAAGCACAGCACAGAAGTGGCTACGTGAGGCGGTTCGACCGATAACTGTAGAAACGTCATTCAAAACAAGTAATTGTTCTCCACTTCCGGCGGCGTTTTCTCTACTTCCTTTTCAAATAAAAAGATGTTGATCCATAAATATTCTCATAAACAACGGTTAACTTTTTTATTATTCGCTTTTGCTTGCAGTTTGGTTGTTGCCTTGGCTCTCTCCCTTAGTAGATCGCTTAATTTCTCAACTCCTTGCGATGTTTGTTTCCAGTTGCCAATTTTGCACGAAAAGTGCTATACAATTAGGAAAAAACAGACGAGGTAACGGACGACAGTCATCTTGCTTATGGGTTTAAGGGTTATTGCAGGGTTTCATGATGGACGCTCTTTCACATTATTTTATTTCCCACCTTATCTAACCTATATCACGTGTATATGGTTCCGGGCATCTGCCAGCGTCGCGGCGAGCCGTAACTTAAGGAAATAATGAAGCAAAGGGAAAAGTTAAACGCAATTGGCGTTTTCTCCGGCCGCAACTCGTTCCATGAGAGTACAGACCAGCTGAGTAACAGCCGCATCCCTCTCCTAGTCCCAGGATCAGCCTAAACAAAGAAGATTGAGCTATGCGCGTGACGGTTGAATAGATGGTAACAACTGAAGGCATCTCGAGTTAATCGCGCGCGCGGGTGCGGAATCTATGAGAAAACTGTCCTTCACATTACAAGAGATGCCGATAACTACCGCCATCTAAAAGGAGTGAAAAAGGCAGCATAACGCTGACCGATGAGCAGCTGCCAAGTCTCAACATTGATCTGGCGGCGCTTTAGGAATGTGTGAGGAGTGGTGGCGTGGGTGGGGAGGGAGGGGAGGGGGGGGTATGCCACTTGATTTCGGGGGGGGGGGGGGGGGCGGGCCCCCCCCTGGGTACGTGCCTGCACTGTGCCTTATAGCCAGATTGTGATTCTGGCACGTACTATCTGTTCAACACTTCTGCTACCATGCGATGTGCCATGTGAGGCAATGACAACGCTCAACCCTCTCAGAGGTTATGAAAAGTGGCGCACAACAATGCCTCAAAGTATACACGTCTCCCTGTGTGTTCTATGTACTATGTAGACAAACAGCAGTGGTGCACCCAAGGTACCATTTAACATCAACTCCATTCTATTTAACAGCCACTCTCGTATTGGACTAAGAATTCAAGAAATTAAATATTTGCCATCAACATCACCGCTAATTATCATCAGTCAAAGCAAACAGCACAGAAAGCTTCGCTTACATCAATTCCCACAGTGCATGGTATCTGTATAATTTTTTTATTTGCTATCTTTTTTTTTTTCAGGCCTACTGTAACTAAAACAAAAGCAGTGGGGGAAAGGGAAAAAGAATTAAATTCTGGGGTTTTACGTGCCAGAATCACTTTCTGATTATGAGGCACGCCGTAGTGGAGGACTCCGGAAATTTCGACCACCTCGGGTTCTTTAACGTGCACCTAAATCTAAGCACACGGGTGTTTTCGCATTTCGCCCCCATCGAAATGCGGCCGCCGTGGCCGGGATTCGATCCCGCGACCTCGTGCTCAGCAGCCTAACACCATAGCCACTGAGCAACCGCGGCGGGTAGTGGGGGAACGGAGACATGGGGGCGAGGCTGGGGGATGGGGTTGTGGTGTGTGCTACCGAGAGTGGTCTCCCCCAACCCTTAAGCCAGGAGCCGGGTGTGCTGCGACCACTGGAGTGCATCAAATTGCAAGTTCCCAGATGCTAACAGTGGGTCACATCCACCCAGTGTTTCTTTTTCCATATTCGTTTGCAGCTTTATGTCCAGCTGGTGTAACAAAGGAACCCTAATTCAAATTATGCTTTAATATGAAGTGAACCCCTCTTAATTTCTGCACAATCTCATCACTGTGTGACGTTGTGCTTTTGCCAGACTACTTCTTGAAAATATTATTCAGTTTATTCAATGCAATTATAGCATTGAAATGCAGGCCTGCAATTATACAGCACATTTAAGCATCAACAAAATTAGTGAACCAGATACAGTTGAACACCTTTATAATGATCATTCACTATACGGGTCACTTAGGGGAACTGAGACAGAATTATTCCTATGTTATACAGGTCATTTCATCGTACAGGTGTTTGTTGTAGAGATGCTCGAGTGCACTGAGCAAAAATGTAATGCTAAGCTCGATGCAGAAATTGATCCTCTGCAAGAGCTTGGAAAAATAAGTTCATTGACAAAGACTAAATTTTTAGGTAAAAATAAAAACAGAGGGTATGCTGAATTTCTGGAAAATATAAAACCAAGATTGCTGAACCATATGTATAGAAGCACAGATGATGCTGAAGTTTATGATAGACTTTTATGTTCTTATAAAGGACAAAAAAAGGGATATGAAAGTGGAAGAGAAGACAACATCGCTGCTGCTGGTAGGCAAACCAATTAATTAAAATAAATAAATCCTGGGGTTTTACCTGCAGAAACCCCGATATGGTTACAGGGCACGCCGTAGTGGACGACTCTGGATCAATTGTGACGACCTGGGGTTCCTTTAATGAGCACTTAAATTTACATACATGAGCGTTTTTTGCATTTCGCCTCTATCGGAATGTGGCCATTGCATCCAGAATCGAACCCGCAACCTTGACCCCAGTAGTACAACAACATAGCGACCGAGCTACTGCAGTGGATTTCTTACTGTGTTCAAAAGGCGCTGCAGCGCAAATTTAATGCGCAGCCAAAGCCCCCGCTGGAATGCAGCGACAGCAGCTGGGAGTCGAACTCATGAATTCAAGGTCAGTAGCACTGTGCCCTACTCACTGAGGCAACGTGGCAAAAACATTTGAGTAACCAAGAAGATGAAAAACTCACTGCTCCTTTTCTTCCTTGTCACGCTTGATGCGCTTCAGCTCACGTAGTTTCCAGGCTTCGTATGCTGCCTCGTCGTTTTCGTCGTCCGTGTTGACCCAGTCTTCCGAGTCATCAACACGCTTCTCCTCCATCAACTCTTTCTTGGTCTCTTCTTCCACGATCTGTAACATTAGACGCAGGAACATGTTACGAGCCTCTGGATTGGGTGGAGGGATGAGCATGTGATGGGTGGCTGAGAGTATTTCAGCTGAAAAAGGCATCCTCAAAGCTACTGTACACTAAGCTTAATAACTAATGGTTGTTGCTGTATGTCACAACTGCACCGATATCTTATTGTAACCAACTCACAGTTTGATCTTTTTGTGCTTACAATACCTACATATGGTACTATTTGGCTGGTCCCTACTGCACTCTGACATGGATTGCAACGATGTGGAGACGGCTCTTCATTAAAGCGAAAGAAAGTGTGACCGAGCCGAACGTGCAGCTGCTCACCAAAGCAATCGGAGGCTGGAAGAGGAAAAACGTGAGCAGGTCTTCTGTTGTAAACAAACAAAGAAAAAAAAATGCTCAGGTGCCAAGGCATGCCACCGTGGCTGACATCATGCCGACTACGGAAGCCGCAGGGGCCACATGACCGAAATTCTGCCAGATCTCATCCACGCTGCCAGGTTGAAAGTGAGAGATCCTCCAAGCACGGTGCTCTGGAGCACTTGAAGAAGACCAGCCAAATGCACCATTAATGTGAACACAGTCCAAAATGTTTTTTTCACCCTGAAATTCTGAAAACTTCTTGGCAACTAATGATGGCCCAAGCGACTGTAAATGGCCCTGGTGATGAACAGCCAGATGTGCTGGCTAATAATTGCTAATTGCCTGGGAGTTACTCATGATGTCATTGTCATATTGATGTTAACATCTTCAATCTCGTTAAACACATGAAGTGCTACCATCTAGGCTGGTTTAAAGGGTGACTGTAATGACAGGAAATTGACTAACCATGGTATGCAAATGCTAGCCTAAAGATTTTAGGAATGGTCTGCTCTGCTGTCATGGTAATGCTTCATAACCACGCAACCATAATGTAAAGCAAGCTTTTGACCATAGGTACAGCTTCAATCATACTTAATGTAAACATGGTTCAAACACGCTTGTTCACCCTGCAGAAAATGGTGAAGATATCCAGTGATAATGCATTGCAAATGCTAGCTTAGTCCGTCTTCTTTCCAATACCTTAGGTCTTTGCAGCTTCCATTTCCTAAATGAAGCTACTAGAAGCATGAATCTAAGTTGTATGGCGGTTGTATGCAACACAAATATCTGCATTGGAATAAGTTTAACCTTTGCTATCCAGGAGAAATGGAAGAACAGCCCAATGCATGCTGAAATGAAAGAATTTTGTTGATTAGTTCTATATAAAAAAGCAATTGATTTTCACTTCAAAGAATGTTGCACCATACTTAAATTCTAATCAAGCGCACTGATGGTCGCACTATCTCGAGCTTAGATGTGGTTTGGCGAGCTAAGCATTAACACATTTAGTAAAGCCAGCAAGAGAAAATCCAAGATAACAGACACAACTTGCTTGAGCTCACCACATGCAGTAGGGTATGTTGTCATGATGTGCCACTGAAGAATATTACTGTCGCAGCAGCTAGAAGCTGAAAACTGAGTTTATCACTCATGCATACAAGCTTCAATTACCCTCTTTTTCTATGTTCCTTATCGTAGGGTGGTTTCCTCAAATTTTTGTTAATGGCATTGCTGAGTGTTCTGCTGCTTACTTATAAAATTTTTGAACCGCTAATTATTTTTAATTGCGGAGACATTCTGTATATTGTATTCTGTGCTGAATAACCTGTAGGTGATACATGCACATCTCTGCTGCTGAATGTATTCATCAATTTATTTTGCCCGACTAGTATTTGTAGTTTACAGGGTACAGGCCCCGGCAAGCCGAATCCTTGAGCCTTTAGACTGTACCCTGATCATCTGTAACTACTCATGTTGAATAAAGTTCAGTTGATTTGATCACTGCCGAGTCTTCAAGGCATCTCTTCATCCAGAGTTTCCTGATCACTATATGGCAAAGCGAAACAGAACTCTGCCCAAATGTGCCACCAAGGCTCGAACTCGCGAACATGTGGCAATGCGCAGCTGCATGCTGGAAAAGCTAACTGCTCTGCTGTCATGCAGACTGAGTGGCGGCGGTTCCACTTACATTGTTGTCTTGCAATGTGTGTTACACATGCACCAAGAAAAGATGACACAAACGAAGGCACAAAAATGCTGGTCAACTGATAACTCATTTTGTGATCTACCTTCATTTGACAACGGACTTTTTTGCATGTCTTAGTTTTCCATTTCCCACTTTTACAAGTTCTTCACGAAAACCTCTGCGACTTGTAATGTTCAGAAAGCTTCTGACATTACCCACTCATCCCTATATATAAAAAATGCATAAAGATGTTGGTAATTTGCGATTTTATGCCTTTGTTTCTATCATCCCTTCCTTCTTTTTTTGTGTACATCATGTAGCACGAGACAACTATGAATGTGCCAAGTAAAAAATAACAAAGTAAACTGCCTTGTTTATTGCACTGCTGAAGGCAATACTGTAGTGAACAAAAATTACATGTGTGTTGCAAATTAGTAGCTTTTGAGAAAATGAGGTGTTAACTGGGAGAACTTGCTGCTGTCTCATTAAGTTTAATGAGTTCAACGTTGAAGCAACTGCTCAAGTCTGCCAATCTTTTTTTCTCACCTTCAGTGTGGTGCGTCGCCTTTCTTCGGCAATGCGCTTTGCCTCGTGCTCGAGTTCCTTCTCTTTTTGAGCCAGTCGTTCGCGCTCCTGGATTGTGACCCTGTCACGCCTGCATTTAGCAAAAGATTAGGCAGATGTCAAAGATCCGAAGGTTTTGAATCTAACTACACAGTACAGTGGCAACCGGGGACGAAAAAGAGAAAAAGAAATTAGAGAAAGTGAATGGTGATTGCAGCGACTAAATTGCACTACACAGTGCTGGCGCAGCTGATATGCAGATAGCAAAAGTACCAGGCCAATGCCATTTCTCACACTCGAGGGTAGTTCGGTGGACCTTTGCAGGTCGGGAGGAATTATTTTTCATTCTGACAGCTGGCCAGCCCATGAATGTGAGATGGCAAGATGGCGATATATATTTGTGACTGTTTGAATGCTGTTGCAGGTCACAGGTGACCTCACCTATCCTGCAAACGTGGGAAGAGCCCATCTACTTACTCGTGCACAGCAGTGCTGCCTATCTTAATTTAGTAGCTTTGGTCAATGCTTGATTGTGCAATTTTTTTTTTTTTTCATTGCCGCTGCACCGCCAAAATGACATGTGTTTCACAGAACCACAACGAAAATATGGAAGGTGCAGGAACATGCAAGAGCTGGTGCCTGACAAAAGGAATGAAGGACTGTGTGAATGCAACATAGCCAGGAAAATGTAACAGCCTGAAACATGCCAACAGGCATCTACTGTTTATCCATAGTAGAGAATAGACCAATGAATCTTTAGGCCTAGAAATAAATTTTTAAAGTGAGGTCACGAATATGTTACCAAGGTGAGAATGTCAAAGTTCACTGAAAAATGGTCACAGTAAACATATATGAGAAATACTAGCTGTGAATATCTTTTTCTCACTTACGTGTTATTAACTTAGTACAGGACCAAACTGTTCAAGGAGACTTGCAAAGAAAAGGAAAAATTCAAATGCTATGGCTTTATGTAACAAAACCAGGATATGATTGTGGCGCATGCTGCAGTGGGGAACTCCAGATTAATTTTGACCACCTGAGTTTTTTTAACCTGCACCCAATGCATGGTACACGGGTGTCTATGCATATTGCTCCCATCATAACACGGCCATCATGGCCCATATCTGATGTCATGCCCTTTGGCTTAGCAGTACATTATAGCCATTGTCATTGTGCCACCCACCATGGAGGTTAAAGAGAAGGAGAAGATGAAGTAGTAGAGGAATAAATAAAGAAAGGACACTGAGATGTCTACAAGCTTTATACTTGTGCAAAATGGGGACCATAATATTTTAGCAGGAATGCTGTGAACCGTCAAATAAAAAAAGAAGTTGGATTCTGTAGTTTTATGTGCCAAGACCACAATTTGATTATGAGGCACGCCATAGTGAAAGGCTACAGATGAATTTTGACCACCTGGGGTTCACTAATGTGCAGATTAATGAGTACACAGGTGTTCTTACATTCTGCTTCCAGTGAAATGCAGCCTATGCAGCCATGATTAAACCTGCGACCTTGAGCTCAGCCGTGCAACACCATAGTCACCAAGTTACCGTGGCGGGTCAATAATGTGACTGTGAAATGTCAAATGTTTCGGCCTTTTAAACTTTTGCCTAAGGCTGCACCATGGATAATATGTTTGCTATGTGACCTATTAAGTGAGCAAACACTTATCTTTTATTTTAGAAGTTTCAGAGTACCCTTAATGATGAAAGTAAATAATAATAATCATAAACAGAAAACAGAGAGAGACTCATGTAAGTTACAAAAAAGATGCACTGACTTACTTTCGCACAAATACAGGCTTCAGACGTGGTCCGGTGTCTTCTTCCTCAGACTCTGTGTACTCTTCATATTCAGATTCTTCGGACTCCTCTTCATCCGAGCGGCCCTCATCCTCCAAATCAAGCAGCTCCTGAAAGAGAGAGGTCAGGATAAATAAACAACTCACAGTTCAACTAAGCCAAGCACAGATTGTTCATTCAGCATTGTCAAAGCAATCAGAGCGAATGGACCAAGCACAGTAGACAAACAAGTGCTCTTTACTGCAGCACTGACGAGAACGTCAGTACTGCTATCTACGATGCTCTGCAAAAATGAATGTTGATATCCACAACACAGCACGTCTCCCGTCACTTATGCTCACAAACTGCCAAGATCAGTGCATGTCATTGTCACCAGCCTATTTTCATGTCCTCAGCAGGATGGAGGCGTCTATCAGCGATCTACAATTACCCCTGTCTTGTGCTAGCTGATTCCAATTTGCGCTGACGATTTTCCTACTTTCATCACCCCACCTAATTTTAAGCCATCTTCAACTGCACTTCCCTTCCCTTGGCACCCATCCTGTAATTCTAATGGCCCACCGGTTATCTGCCCTAAGCATTACATGGCCTGCCTAGCTCCATTTCTTTCTCTTAATGTCAACTAGAATATCGGCTATCCCTGTTTGCTCTCTGATCCACACTGCTCTCTTCCTATCTCTTAATGTTTCGATTAACATTTTTCGTTCCATCGTTCTTTGCTCAGTCATTAACTTGTTCTCAAGCTTCTTTGTTAGCCTCCCAGTTTCTGTCCCATATATTAGCACCAGTAGAATGCAATGATTATACATTTTTCTTTTCAATGACAGTGGTGTGTGTACACAGATGCAAATAAATATATGAAATAAATGTCGAAAAGCAACGTTACAGGCAATGACGTGCATCATACTAGGCAGCTTTGATTCGACTCTACCAAATTACTGAAGCTTACTACAAGCTTCAGTAATTACAACTTTATCTGAACAATGTTAAACAGTATCAAACTGTGTGTACCAAAAGGCTGTTTGAGTCGATGTAACAGTGCAAGAGGGTATCCAAGTCTATGACAGTGTTAGTAAATTTGTGCGTCAGGTGAAGTCGCGATCTCCACTTTCGACATTCTGAGCAGTGTTCAAACCGACAATGATGTCCAATATACTAAACAGTTACGATGTCCCAACACCATCATCTGAGGAGATATATTCATGATAGGTGGCTTGGGCTCCTATTCATGCCTTAGTAACTAATGTAGGTGTTACCAAAGGATGATGCCTTGTCAGTACTGTGCCAACACAGTTTTTGGACGTAACAACAAGGAAGAGAAACGTTACAAATGGGAAGCTAATATAGATGATTTTGTGGGTACTAATCAGCACTGGCGTCGAGCTTTAAAAGCCGAGAAAACGTAACAAAATGGAACATATCAACAAGGTTCTATCGTGCGTTTAGAACTCACTGCAACGATGTACAACTGCTATAATTATGCTCCAACATCCTTTTATATTTTGAATGAATTCAACATGTACGAGACGTGCATGAGATTACTATTCCTGGACTATGTGAAGTAAACTGAGTGGTAAATTGAATAATGCACTAAATATTTTTATTTCTCCAATGTGAGACTGTATAACAAAACCAGCAAACTATCACTGCATAAGCTTGCCCAAGGCATGATGTATGTAAACCTACTCACCTCTTCTTGAGCTCTTGCCAAAGCCCGTTGTCTCAGCATCAGACGTCGGCGCTCAATTTCCTGCAAGGATGGCATTAGGATGAGCGCTCTGTAAAACCATGTTGTTTGCATAATATATATATATATATATATATATATATATATATATATATATATATATATATATATATATATATATATATATATATAGAGAGAGAGAGAGAGAGAGAGAGAGAGAATATATGTATATATATTCTCTAACAAGTGATCCATAATCTGAATAAGCAAGTACCTGTTCTTCCAGTCTAAAATAATATAAAAAGTGGCACAATGTCACTGTTATTAATACACACCGACTATATTCAAACCTGGAATCCACACCATTGTTTTCGTTACACTCATTCAGTGAAAGAAAAATAAATTAGAAGAAGAGAGAGACATATGCCATATTAATGAAGAATAAAGGTGAAAGTGCACATTAAAGGCCTTTTCTGCACCCTAGAGTCATTCTCAGTGCAGAAAAAGTCTAAAGACATTATGTGCAGTGAATTCGGTCATTTACAGATTGGCAGATAATTTTTTTTTAAACCCAATATGCAATTGAAAAGCCTTGGTTAGAGGGTGCCACAGATCATGCATGGTGGCCATTTGTGTATCACACATTTCAGTGTAGCATCTTCTCACATCTTTTCCTTCTTGGCTTCCAGTATTTGTTACCCAGTCACAGTTCCAGAAGTAACATCTCCTGATCTGGTTCAACTTAACATTTCTCTCAGTTGAGTTACACATACAGTTATTCAAATAAACTTAAATACCAGGTTTCTCAGCGACGAACTTCAGTGATTACAGAATGGCGAGTAACAGATATTAAAGGATGTTTTTTTTTGCAACATATCAGTGGATGTTGAGTACTTGTGTCAATTAAAAAACAATTAACTGATTAACTTCTTACTTTCCGATTTTACCATTGCCAGCGAAAAATTTATATATCCAAACCATAAGAACCACCCATCTTCTAGATGTCTTGTGCCTACACCTACACCTGCCTGAAGAAATACATACTAAAAATGTGCAACGAAGTGCGCAGAAGTTCCAGTTAGCACGTGTCAGCTTTGTGAAAAGATACGGCAGGTATTATACAGCAGTTGAGTAACATAGAGCACAGCATAAATTTTTCATTTCAAAAAGTGAAAATGCAATAAAGGTTAAATGTTAAGATTTGAACAATTTGTTTTCATGAAAGCATGCAACTCAAGTGCACCTCGTCATCAAGCTCTTCAGCATCGCTGTCTTCTTCTCCATCTCGCCACCGAGCAGCGCGCATCTCGCTCTCGTCCATCGGTTCTTCTCCATCAGCACCAACAGATATGACCTCTGGCTCATGGATCATCCTGTGTCTTTCCATTCTAATTTGCAAAAAACAAAAAATAAAGGATCACCCAAATGAGCTCTGTGAAAGTAATACTGGCTAACATTACTAGTACATCCCTAACCACATCACTCCACCTAATTACGTGTTGCTATTGGTTACGTTTTTGTCCCCTTCACAATCATTCTGTTAGTTAATAAAGAACACAGGCA
This sequence comes from Dermacentor andersoni, assembly GCF_023375885.2. Classification (NCBI taxonomy): domain Eukaryota; kingdom Metazoa; phylum Arthropoda; class Arachnida; order Ixodida; family Ixodidae; genus Dermacentor; species Dermacentor andersoni. The sequence continues at coordinate 91,208,806 of NC_092824.1, read as the reverse complement.
ATCAGTTCTATGCATCACATGACCTCCCAACAACAAATCCTGCTCTTAAACTAAACTAAAATATCAGCAGCTCATATGTGGCCTTGATTGCACACTTCAGCCTTCCGTGGTGGGACATCATCACCAGCGTAGATGATGAAATGACATGTGGGGAAAAAAACAACAGAGAAACAATGCTTCAGGAATAAACAGTGTGTGTGTGTGTGTGTGTATGCGTGTCTGGGGGAGGGGGTGATCTTAAACAATTTCTATGCGATAATGAAGTTCCATTCAAACTACTGTCATCATAGTGATCAGACTCTCAGAATTACAAAAATAAAGATGTCATGTTTCTCAATGAAGCAAAAAAAAAAAAAAAAAAATGAAATGAGCTATGCAATGCTTCCATACCATTTTTCTGTGTGTCAGAACGAAATAAAAGCCAAAACGAAAAATTAAAGAAAAAAGCAATATTATTGCTCGGAATGAAAACGTAACCGAAACGTTATTTTTTTTGTGTCGGAGTGAAATTGAAATATTTTTGATCGGTTTTCGGTTCAAAGGAAAAATCAGCAATCTGAAAGAACCGACTTCAGGCAATGTAAGAATTCGTGCATATATCTCGGGCAGGGATAGCGTGAGCAATAGCGTTGTCGAGCACTCCATTAATCTAAGCCTGTTGCTCGGTGCAATAGCAGATCAATATCGTAGCAAAAACCCAGAGCTTAACTGCTGATGAGCTTATTGTCTCGGTTTTATACAGGTACAACACTTTAATTCCAAAGTTTTATCGCTCGTTTTATCAGAACAGCGGTCTCTCATTTCAGCAAGACTCGATGACATATCGATTCCGAGATCACGCTCAGCGTCTTGACTCAAGGCACTGATCATAATCTCCAAATTCATAATTCACTTGTTGAGAAAAATAAATACTACGTTTTATTGCTTCGAAAATTTTTGCATGCGAGCCAAAACCATTATGAACTATTATAGATCTTGTTTTCCAGAGCAGAACCGGAATGCAACTTTTTTTCAGTGGAACGAAACTAAAACCAGAGCAAAAAACATTTAATTCTGACACCCTGCCATTTTCTTCCCTTGGTTACTTTTTTGCAAATCATTAATGTACAGCAAACCAACACTGAAAAGTGATCAGTGTTGAATGTAGTTACTTGCGCATTATGAGACTTGGTAATGAAGCATCGCTAGTAACTACTTATGTCACATATAGCGGTCTTAACAGTTCACAAATATTGCTCTTAAGTGGCATTAAATAATCAGTGCTGAAGGGACAACTCTGAGTTGTTACAGTTTATCACATTATAATGGCACCAGCTGCCTAGCCTGCACCTATTTCCTGGTGCAAGACTCATTCCATGGCATAGATGACACCCTTACCATCATAAGTCAGACTGCGCTAAAATGTTACAATAGCTTACAGCAATAGTTCACTTTACTGCACCAAGCTTTTCAAGACACTGTAAAAGCACAATCTTACCGTTCCTCTTCGTTAAGCTGCTGGTCTCTTCGCTGGAGACGGCGCAGACGTGGGTCATTCTTTTCGGCTTCCTCGTCGATGGGAATGGGCTCCGGAATGACTGGTTGCTGCCGCCGCTCGAATGTGAACTCATCTCCACTTTCTTCATCGCTGCTTTCTTTAGGAGCATATTTAGGTCTGTGGGTAGCAAAGGAGGCGATAAGCACAGGGTGCCAAGCAAAATAAATGGTTCACAGAAAGAAACAACGGTTAACAGGGAAACCCTCAGCCTGAAGTCAATGTTTGACAAAGGAACTTCATCATGATAAAGGCAAGTTCTGTTGAAATGTAGGCTCCGGGCTGATGCGTCCCTTGTTCAGTCTCTGTTGACCATGAGCACAGGGTGAAATGATAAAATTATGGTAACGCTGCTAGTCCAAAGATAGGTTAAACTGTGCTCATTTCACCGTAATATTAATGAGAGCATCACCTCTATGAACAAAGTCACCAGCTCCACCGCTTTGTCAATAATGCATGCAATTATGACATTGTGAGCTTATGTTCCAGAGGCTGGCTACTAGTAATCTGGAAGAGTCTTCCGGAAAGAGTCCACTTACCTTCTTCCAGATATGTATCTGTGCACTTTCACTTTTTGCATGGAAACCTCGCCTGGAAACGAAAGGGCAAACTCAGATTATTAGGCTCTTTATTAGTGCATTATCATAACATGCTGATAGCCGGCTGAGACGTTCCTTCGAGAGATTCCTACGGAGTGTAAATTGCCCGTTAGTTAAAGCACGGAATATTCGGTACCTGGTCGCTAAATATAAGTTCAGGTTTATGGTTCAACATTTAGCGCTTGGAACTGACGGTAAAAAAATAGAAATCCGCGAGAGCCTCCGTCAAGAACAAAACGAAACAAGCTGAACATACTCAAGACTTTCGCGAAACGAAAATGTTCAAGTGGGTCATACCGGCCCAACAACGCTGTCATACTCCTGTATATGAACAATCAACTCCTGAATGAAGAGGCGTAGAACTAACTGCCACAAGTATGCATGAGGCAATAAACTAAACTGCCATTTATTTTCTAGCTGGATTGGCAGACCCTGTTGTCGATTTGAACGGTCAGCGTACGATGAATCAAAAGCACTTACCCTTTTCATTGAGGACGGGGATGGCGCCTGCTGTTGATTGAATGAGGTTTGACGCCTGAGAGGCACTCATCGTGCCCGACATTGCGGCCCGATTTTATAGTAACACGCGCAAATATCTTCGCAAACACTACTTCCACTTGCGACTGGGGCAGACTAGTCCGACGCGCACGAAATCGCACCACAGTCGCACATAAACATGGCTAGTGGATTTAGCCCTAACTCGGCTTTGTATGGATTGTTTGCTTGGCTCATTTTCACCTAAATGTAAAAAAAAGGCAATAAAGCTACATAACGCGCCAAATAGTACACAAATATTTTTATGTAAATTTAGTCGCATAGTGCACAAAATGTAATAAAATTATAATTGGGGCTATGGTATTACTCTATAGCTTGACTTTATAGCCTAGGGGACTAAGGCCTGAGAGAAGGTAACTAGCGCCGCAGTCGTGCCATATGTCCACACAAGTCGATTTACTGCAAATGGACGCCTTTGCTGCTGCGTGCGTTCAAAAAACGTGATACCCATGTGGCGTTGGCGCCTTTGTAAACGTGCATGTTTTCCACTCGTTCATCGCGTTCAAAGGCGGCGTTGACACCTGCCAAGCAAGCTGATCTGCCATTTTATCAAGAGAGCTCGTGGTAAATAGTTGGCAACGCGAACAGTGCCGTACGGTCGCTATTTCTTGAACATGTGCCTTCATTGCCAAAGCCAATTTTTGAAGCGAAAAGCCGATCAGATCTTCACGCCCTCAGGGTATCATGTCAATTCTTCAATGCTATTCGATAGCTAACTGAAAAAGGCTCGTCATAAGTCTGTGGCCCGTTTCTCTTATCCGGTGTCATTGGGAGCACGTATCTCCAGACTGCTGTAAAAAACAACTTGTTTCCCGCACTACAAAAGTAAAAGCTTTCTAGTTGCTGCAGCAGTTGCTGTTAATTTGAGTAGCAATGCTGCGGAACACTTTAGCCAACCGTCTTTTCCACCTTAATTACGCGCATAGCGCAATGCTAGCTGTGTAATCACGTAGACTTTATTGTCATTTGCAATTGAGTAATCAACGGGCTTTCCATTCCTCAGGTGCGTGACAAACTGACCACGACATACGTCCAGAAGTCACGATGCTGTCGAACGTCGACTTGCTTTCCAACTGTGAGCGTGACTTCATCAAGACCGCAGTCTCGGAAGATAAGCGTGTCGACCGCCGGACTTCAAAGGAGAGCAGAAACGTGCGAGTCTCCTTTGGCCTCGACAGGGGATGCTGCGTTGCCTCGCTCGGCGACACCAAGGTGCTGGTGCAGGTAAGGGTAGCCAATTGTTGATCGACGTTGCTTTTTTTTTTTTTCAACGTGACACTAGCCCGGATGGTTGAACATAATCAAACTTTCTACAACTGGTATGCAGGTGTCTGCTGAAATAATAGTACCCAAACCTGGAAGGCCGACGGAAGGAGAACTCTTTGTGAACCTTGAACTGTCACCGATGGCGGCACCACACTTTGAAGCAGGTCGACTTGGGGACTATGGTGTCGAGGTTTCTCGCCTTTTGGAGCGCTGCATTCGTGACTCTCACTGCATTGATCTCGAGTCTCTGTGCGTGGTGTCCGGTGAGAAGGTGTGGGCACTTCGGGTTGATGCGCAAGTGTTAAACCATCAGGGTAACATTGTTGAATGTGCTGGCATAGCAACGATCGGTGCGCTCATGCACTTTCGTAGGCCTGATGTAACTGTCATTGGGACAGAAGTGACTGTCCACAACCCAAGGGATCGTGAACCAGTTCCTCTGCACCTACACCACTATCCTTTCCTTGTGTGCTTTGCCTTCTATGACGACGGAAAGACCGTGCTTATTGACCCTACTGATCTGGAAGAACGGATTGCCGAGGGACTTCTGTTTATCGCTGCAAATGCCCATGAAGAGATCTGTTTGTTGCATCAGCATGGTTGCACTGTTCGCAGGGATTTGGTGTTGCTCTGTTCCAGACTGGCCTCGGTGCGCGCCAAGACACTCGCTGAGAAGATTAAAGCTGAAATTGCCAAGGATGATGAAGGTAGGATGAAGAACAGGAGGGTTGGTTTTGCCGCTGCCCTTGAAGTTGATGAGGATGAGCATCTGACAACTATGTTGGAGCCAGAAAGCATCGAAATCGACAACGTGGAGCTACAGAAACCCCCTACGCCCCTTACTGAAAGAACAATCACAACAGTCAACACACCAGAGGTTGTATCCAAAGCCAAGGTGTTCTTGGAAGGCTTAGGGACAGCGGTGATTGGAAAAGGTGGTCCTAGTAAATGGGGTGTCTTGGAGCATTCAGATCATGCAGGCAAAAATGCAGGAAAAGGTAGCAGAAAGAGGAGAGGGCCTTCGCTACAAATGGCAGAAGACGGAAGCGACAGCAGCGAAGAGGAAGAGGTTATTGTACTTCAACCTGAAGACACTAATGCGAATACAAGGGCTGCACAACAAATGGAAAGCACTGCTGAGGATGATGAAGGTGGTTCATCTCGTGGGTGGTATCCAAGGACTCCATTTTGAATGCCAGGTGCGTGCGTGTCTGTATGCGTGTGCCATACTATAGGTCTTACTCTTAGTGGCAGCAAAATGTCGGGGTAAGGTTTTTATGATGTCATTGTGTGTATGGCTGTTTTAAGCATGGACAGAAAATTGACCGTAGGTTTTTAAGCAGCTCACACTAATCAAATTAAGGATTCACTTAGATTGTGATGTTGGATCAGAACATCTTTTTTCCCATTGTTGCCTCCAGAATCTAAACTAGGTAATCTGCTTGCCACTTAGATAATGGTAGAGGTAAGTGAACAGGTGGCAGTTTAGGTTATGCAAATTTTTATATGTTTGTTAATATGCTTTCTGCATACCATTATCGACGTTTGTGAACATGGAATGATGGGAGGTGTTGCACGGCAATGCATGGGCATTGACATTTGGTTGTGGAAACTGAAAGGCACTTGGAATTGCTCATGTTTGAAAACAATAAAATGTGTCATGCCCCGAGATCCTGGGTCTTGTGTGGAAAAGGGCTTCTTCCATTTAGCTGCGGCATGAATGCAGATTATTTTGTTGCACATCAAATGCGTGGTGCTCAGAGTTGCAGAATGATTTCTATTGCTGTCGTGCACAGCAGTCCCAACCAGGCCATATGAATGGATGCTTTGTAGGGCTGACTCATATGCTCAAGCCATTGTAGTTAATCATGTTCAGGCAAGTTTAAAAGAAGTCCTTGTTTAGTCGCATCAGTATTTGGTTTAATTGGCAATGGTTCATCTTTGACGCAGCATGTCCAAGAGAAGAAACAGAAGAAAGGGAAGTGATCCACTACTTACTCACAGACTAAAAAAAGATTATCTGAAAGTTAACATTTATATACATAGCAATAAGCAAATATATACCAGTACAGTGATTCCACTTATGATAAAAAGAACTAAGTGAGAATCCAATCAGCTTGTCACACTACACACCTGAAACAGAAAAACGTTGACATTTGCCAAGCAAAGCAAATGGCTAATGTGTGTGTCACTTGTGAAGCGCTTCAATTACTTCTCTGGCGAGTTGGTTGGTAATGCTTAGATAACAGTGAGTTAAGTTGAGACTGTGCAGTGGTGGATCTACCTTGCTTTTTTGTCTCATCTTGCATGTGCTTCTGTGATCAAGGATAAATAATGGTTGCTGTAGTCTGTGATAAAATATTTTGTGCCCACGAAGGCAGATGTGCACAGAATACTTCAAAGTTTACTAGAAAATGGCACTAAGGTCAATGTGCCCCAAGTCATCGTTGTGGTGGTTGCTAGCTGATGAAGTGAAAGAAGCCTGTTACTATTGCACTTTCAACATTATGTTGTGTACCCTATTGCTACGTGCACTGATCTCTCAACATATCACTGAGCTTTTTTTAATTTTTTTCTCTACAATATGCTCACTCATTAGTTGAGTCATGGTTTAATGCCTGGTTCAGTGCATGGTTTAATGCCTGGTTCAGTGCATGGTCATGGTTTAATGCCTGGTTTAATGCATGGTTTAATGCCTGGTCATGATTTAATGCCTGGATCACAACCATTGTTTTAAGTAGTTTCCAGATGGCTTTCATGTGACGTCTTATCAGTGAACTGTTTGTAGACTGAACCGGGCTCTCGACCGTACTGTTGGAGATAAGCCAAAGATAATTGGATTACATAAATGTGCAGCTTCTCAAGTTTGCTATAGTGGAAACTACGATGACGCCATTGCAAGCAATCAGAGTTGTGGAAATGCGACACTTGTTTGAAACGTTTTCTTGTGTATGTGGACCTGGTGACTTTTGCTTCTAGTTTATATATAATGCCAGGGAATACCCTGACATTATATATAAATTAGAAGGTACATGAGGCGCATGCATGCATGTGCGTCATGCTTTGCTTTGAGAAACAACACCTAAGTGGCAATAAAGATATCGCAGTTCAGGCACACTTTCGAAATTGCGTCACATTTTTATTGCATTGTTTCCCCCTACTGTGATTGTTTTAAATAGTCATGGTAAATGATGTGGTAATTTGAACTACGATGTGCTGGTAATTTTTATTCGCCGAGTCAGAACGACACATTTCACGACTACCTCCTGTCGGTTCCTCCAAAGCCTGAAACGAAGAAACAAGAAAAAGATGACATATGTATTCCGCTTGTTTCTAGCGTTCTGATATGTACATTCTCAAGAAATACTAGGCATGTTAATGTCAACTACACTTGCTTGCCATTGCATTCTTTGGAATGTTGCAAAAATAGATAAAATCGGGCAAGGGCTCATCTGCGACGACTATCCAAGTGTGTAAATAGCCAAAATGCGTCGTGTAAGGAATGTGCCACAGCCAGGCTCCTCTGTCGAGCTTCTCTGAGGACATGCTGCGCCCCACCGTGAAGTCCGTGCATGCTGTTGAGCTTCCCTGAGGACATGTATGCCCAGTGGCAGGTACACAGGGACCGAAGTTGGCATGAAAGAGGTTTATTGGAGAGTGGCATATACTCGGTGGCACGCACAGATGCGAATGGCGATTAGCCCATATATTTTATGGGATAGGTGGACAGATTATCCAGAAATAAAACTGGTCCAAGCATGCCAAGAATGCTATTCGCATTAATAATAACTAATGGAAGCTTGAGATGTTCACTGTGCTTCCGAGCATGGTCCTACACAATGGCTTCGCATGATGATACGGTGAGATGAAACATGCCCAGTTTGAAATAATTTTGTAAAGGTCTGTGGAAATTAAGTCTATTGTTCTTGCTGTTTAGGGTGCTACTTTGCATCACAATTTCGTGGGCATTATCTTTACCACAGTAACTTCCGATCACGAAAACGCGCTAGGCTGATGATTATTGTAAGGCAGAGTTATGCCCTCAAAAGTGTAGGATATATAAGTGTGTCCTTAAAAATGCATAATAAAACGGTGTTTCAATAACTCTTTTACGTGAGAGTGACAGTTTATTATATACTTCACTATCCAGACTGCATATTCCTGCTGACTGAATGTGCTCCATTATGGGTTACTGAATATTAAGAACGGCAGTAAAGTATTCTATGGGCATTTACTCGAGCAAAAACAGTTGCTAATGTAAGTACAATTACGAGGTGCAGCCTATGTCGCATGGATCAACAAGCTTCATGTGAAGGTTAATTTCGTGGTGTAAATGTGTGATGTCATCATTTGTTGCATTTTATTTTGCTACTTTTGTGCATGAAACTCTAAAAAGATGGACCGATTTGGCACTTTACTGTTTAACTTGGCAAGGCTCTATTTCGGTAATTAACCAGCTTCAGAAAGATTGTGCTGCAATCTGTGATGTCACGGTGTACAGCTTCTGAAATAAGTGTCATTGCCAGCTGCCTTCCCTGTTTATGTTGTTCAGTTCCTATTGTTTCACAAGCCAAGATTTCTTCGCTATCTTAAAATTCAGCCACTGCCTCAGCTCAGAACTCCCAAGACCAACTTTGGGCCGTCCAGCACGGGAGCAGCATGGAGGCCGCACGGGAGCAGCAGCTCCCAGTGGCCATCTAGGTGGCCCCAGGCCCGAGCCTCCCAATCGCCAGATTCCAAATAAAGTTATCTTGCTCTGTTTATGCTTCACATTAATTTTATAGGTATAACAAATATTAAAACTACACAACAATGATTAGATCTATAGTGTTATCGGCTAATGCAGGATCCATTGGGAAATATACACAGAATGCAACAGTAGAGCAGTTCAAAAATGACAGCAAGAGTAAGAAAAAAAGCCTACCTTACTCAATATAAGTACCCACTGCTCCAGCATAAACACAACTAAGACAGCAATGTGCGCAGATATACAAATAACGAAAGTGTCTTCAAGATATTGAAAGAAGCGTTTTTATTTTACAGACGTGAAGTTCTCTGACATTTTGATTAGGTAGGTTACAACTAAATGTTTTGTTTGAGATGACCTAAGTTAATGTATTTCTTTGACCTCTTTTCAAACACTCTCAAGGTGAACTCGTTATCATTGTAACTTTCCTAGTTAAAAGTACACAATAGCCTTAAAACGTTGTGGAACTTGTCTGTCGATCTTGTCTACATCTATTCCAACTTAATCCTCCTTTTCTCCACTTGCCAGGCTCCTGCGCTTCATCTATCAAAATGTTCCTACTGCTTCAATCATAAATTACATACGCTAATTGTGAAACAAAATACATTCACTGTTGTGCAACTTCATTCGCAGTATATATCTATATATGGTATACGTCCCTTACCAGCAGATGTAATCACATCGCTCAACACGTTACCAACATCTGCAAAGTAAAAAAAAACTTTCAAATATTTCCCTACAAAATTTTCTGTGACCTTACCAGTAGCTGTGTATCCGTCACTCGTACAACTGTTTCCAAAGAACGACACCGGCTCAAAAGTTCTTTCAATGGGAGCAGCATGCACTGTCCTTTCGCCTGTGTCGCTGAAAGCATCGCCAATACGCTAGGAGTGAGTAGTGTTATTCATCGAAGATGGCAAATTAACGCAATTTTCACGACTCAGACTTTTCTAAATGTAACGCATTACATAAGGCATATAAGTTGTATCTCACAGCTAAACTGATTAACATAAAATTTCTTGCACTTTGAATAAAGAAGTCATATTAATTATTGACTGTCACAAAAATTTCATTTTGTGATACACGAGATGAAAAGCGAGGAAAATGTCACAGTCACGACAGGCAAACCATTGGTCACTGTAGCAGATTATTAGACAGCTATACGAAGTAAGGTTAGTCATTTTATCAGCAGCGTAAGCCGCTGTAAACAATCGCTTACTGAATTAAGAAACGTGTCGTGCAGCCTCAGGCAAACACGAACACAGCTCACTTGATGACCGCGGACACGCTGTCGGAACGCTGGTGTGAGGAAAAACGGCAGCAGCGGCGAGCGAATTGCCCTTCGTGTTGCCTCTCTTTTCAATGCGAACTGGGCTCGCGAGAACAGGGCGCACACGAAGCCATCAGATATTCCCGGTCGGCTAGCCTTTGAACCCATCGCAGGTTTCCTCCAAGATAGGAGGCACACTCAGCTGCCGCAGCTTAGAGTCACTGGAAAAAATTTCAGAGTACCGCAAAGGTCGGAATCTGACTGGCAACACTGAGTGGCCACCGCCATATACCTTCCAAGCCGACTGCGTCGCGGGAAGGCCGCTGTGTTGGAAGAGCTTGATATTCGGGGACACATCGGGTTGAGTGTTTACTGAAATACAAATACTTTGTGCCCAGAGATAATGGTTGCTAAGAACGAAAATAAAATGTTACGTTGTGCGAAGTAATGCAGCCGGTGGTTGTTTTGCACGCCGACCGTGTTTACTGCTGGAACTGTGCTACGATTGTGGGCAGTATCCGGAGCTTATGCACGCGTTCTTTTTTTACCCTTCCGCGGAGCGCGCTACGAAGGAAACATTTCGTCACTTCGAGCCGGAATGAGGCAAGCTTGTGCTTTTGGGCATGAACATCGTGAACCGCCGTCGGCTTCTATTGAAGGTTTCCAAGCAGGACGAAACTAACACCTGACAGTGTCACAGGCACGTACGTTCATTGTATAATTTCACAGGCTAAATCGGATACATCTAATTTAGTTTGTAAACGGATACCGCGCGTTCTCGATTCTGCAGGGCGACTTTGTCCGCCGTATACGCACGACACACTGCGACTGCCGTGTGCGCACCGGTGTTTGGCCGTGATCGTAAGACGATCTGTGCACAGCAGGCGTAAAAACCAACTTCGATGACCATTTTGCGCACTAAATCTTGTGGAAGGCCAATATGAGCCACTTGCGTGATTACAGCAACCTATATGTACTTCTGTACACTGATAATGAGCGAGAGTTTGCTACATTGCGATTTATGAACGTGGCTGTCTAGTGCGTTCATGAGCGGCTACTCTTCTCAACTTATTTATGACTGTTTTCATAAACTGCCATGATTTGCTGCCTGTGTAAAAAAAAAAAAAAAAAAAAAAAAATAAGCAGGAGCGCCCGCTGGTGACGCAGCACTTTTTTTTTCTAAGTTACATAGGCGATGTATAAAATTCTTGTACTTTTAGAGCGGCTTATGTAACATGCATAGTGACAGAGTGAAACTAAAGCTACTGGGTGTTCTGTTGTTTTGTATTTCTTGTTATGCATCAAGCACAACATTATTTCGATATGCACCGTAGCATTTCAACATAAAACATAATATGTATGCTGACTTCAGTTCATTGCATGTGCTCGGCTTACAAGCTCAAAATTTGAAGCATGTGTTGTGAATATCACCTGGCCATTGCTTTCAAGCTCGAAATGCATATGTATAAATGGGCAAAGGATAAGTGGAAAAAAGGAGGTATCATGGGCCTCGTATTGGCCATGTTTTTATTGACTGCGATCGTCACGATCTGCGAAAAACAAGTGCCACATGGGTCGAGTGACTCGAGGCGCGAGCGCGCTCACGTGCGCGGAGAAATCATGCGAGTACGTGGTGCACGTGAGGACGCGGAATTCTCGCAAGACAAGTATGCCTTCGCGTGCCACGAGCACAGAATAACCGCGTGTGTTGAGCAACAAACGCGTACACGTGTACCCACGACAAGCGTGCAAGACGCGAACGATCCCTGCAATGAAGTCCTATTTTCGTAGCATCGATAACACCGCGTGCACTTCGCTTAAATATCTTCGAAAACATTGCCGAAAAGCACAAGCAAGGTGTACTTATGCCTCGCACACGCAGGTGTTTTTTGTAGGCTTGAAGCTCTCCCGGCCGATTCTGTGTAACCACGCAGAACGACGCTCTCGGTCATTTTTCCCGGTCGGAATCTAGAAAAAAGTCTTTCCAGACTCAGTTCTGTTGCTGCATCCGAAGGCGCAGCAGCCAGGCATGATTTCCTTGCAGTCAAATGCGAGCGCGACAATCGGAACACACACACACACACACACACACACACACACACACACACACACACACACACACACACACACACACACACACACACACACACAAAAAAAAAAAAAAAAAAAAACGTAGGGAACCTGCGCTGCCTGCGCTCTAACTCAGGCGGCCCGCCCGGCGCTTGGAAGGTATATGGCACCCCAGAGGTCACATGGCACGGTTGGGCCAATGAACGCGTCGGCGGCGCGGGGAAAACGAATGCGGTACTCTGAAATTTTTTTCAGTGATTCTACCGCAGCTGCATGGTCTAACCTGCCCCCCCCCCCCTTTCCTCCCTTGCGAGTGCGTGAAAACACCGCTGTATCAAGCGACCATCCTTCTCGGCTCACCCTTGCGAGCTTCCGCTCCCACCTACAACATACGGCGCGCGGACCCGTTGTTATCGCACTTGGACTTTATACGGAACGTCATGGCGACGCCGACGACAACGGTGGAAATTCGCCTGCATATTCGCCGGCGACAACGGTAGAAATTCGCCTGCATATTCGCCGGCGACAACGGTAGAAATTCGCCTGCATATTCGCCGAGGACAACGGTAGAAATTCGCCTGCAATTGTGTTTGCTGCCGCAAACACAATTAGGATTCCAAAATTTCAAAAATGCTGAGAGCAAATTTACAAATTTCGCTCTACAATTTTTTCAATTTACTGAGCCGCACCTTATAGCGTGTTTAAAGCAGACATGAACATGTTAAAGAACAGCTCGCCTTAATTCGTTATGTCGTTCGCGTGACTTTCGCACGAGTCGTATTCGCAAAGAGCGACATATTGAGCAACCCGCAACATGCTAATAATTTTATCAGCTTTAGACGCTCGTTGAGGTTGCAGAATTTTCAAGGAAGCTTTCTTTTTATTTTATTTTAGCGTTGATGTGCCGGTTTCTAAGATATGTAAAAATTGTGGTTTTGTAGAACTACAACAACAACAAAAATGTGGTCGTATAACAAGATTTTCCAGTCTTCAGCTTATGTACGTGTTAATATGCAAGCAGAATGTACTCATTAAATACGCTTTTGTTTCCACGAATATTGATAAGCTGCCATTCACAACTAAACAGTGCTCGCCAGAGGCACTACGAGCCATTTTGGTTCGTGGGAAGGTTTCTTTCTTGTGACCCAGGTATAGTACGCTGATACTTGGCGCAGTTGCTCAGACCATGTATAGTGCGTACAGGAGCGAATCTTTTGTCTATAAGTATTACAGAATAGGTGCCAAGGGAAGGAAAACACGATCGAGGGCAGCAGAAGTAGTCCTATGGGAACAAGAAATTTAGAGGATTAAGATGGAATTGACTGACACTGGACATGGCAGGTTATGCCACAACATGGGACGTTGTGAAGCATTGTTTCCTTAAATATCAAAATGGAGCATCAGGAGCAAATGAGCAGTTTGTCTGCATGCCAGAAGTTGTTCAGGTAGTCCAAATGAACGTTACTCATGCAGAAGGGAATTACTCTCTGGGCTTGCTCCACTGCATAAGTTCTCACGTCTTATGTTTACTATGGGCGCTGGGATGAAATTCATCGCGCTTTTACTCTAATTTTGTGTTGAGCTGTACACACTAGAGGTTTTAAACTATTGAAAAATATTTTTAAAAAATATTTGCATTTACGAATTATGACTATTTCATTCAAGGACCAAAGCGAATAAGCCATTATTCGATTGGTTATTTAATTTTTTGCATATTTCATGTTGCTGTAAATGAGGAAGTTCCCAAGAGCCAGTTATGGAAATTACGACACACAATTCTGATTTAAGGTAGGCCGAATGGCATGTGAAAGGCGAATGCTTGTACTAAAGAGACCAAAGAAAAAAGAAAACAATGGAAAAAGAACCCTAAGTCCGGTGCGAATTTTACGTCAGGAACACTTGACTTATAAAGAGAAGTCAACAGCGGTCGTCATTGGATGAGGTGTGCACGTCTAGATGGGATGGGAAATGTGCATTCAGAGATGGTGATATGTGGGCTGCATCTTATGTAGAACTATATTGATGCACATAATAAATTGTTGGTCAGTTAAAAAAATTCACAGACGATTACGATACTCCCCAACGCAAAGTTTGAGCGCAGTTCTATAAGTGTTTTCGATTTCGCAATATATTGGCTGGCGAGCACAAAATGTCTCGCGCGGCACGTTGCAAACGGAGCGAAGCGATGCAAAACAAGTGACGCTCAAGCACAACGATAGCGGCTAGCAGAGTCGGCGATCGTCGAAAATCCGATCTGCGGGTCAAGCACGTTGGCTTTTATACTTGACTCATCGAAGGTTCCGCTGTAATCAAGAAAGTACTGCACAATTCGCGCCGCTTATACAATCAGATTAAAAATACTATTGCGCCATCTCGTATTCTCGTGCGGCGCTTTGCTTTCTTCCTCACTCTTTCGCCACACTCTCCTCCACTTTCCACCTCGCGTTCTTTCATCGCCCGCTGCGCTCCGCGTTCGCTTTCACATTTCGCTGTGCTCGTTCGATCGGTTACGCCGAGCCACGCCGGGGCTCAACGCAGGAACGGATTAAAAGAAAATGAAGTGCTTCTATCATGCATTTTGGGAATGGTGCAATCGTAACACGGTAATGGGATTTTCTCGACTTACCAGCCCCTATTCCCGAACAGGTAGCCTAGTAGACCGCCCGTAGCCGCACCAGTCCAGAAGCCAGGTCCTTGTGATGTGCTGGCGGGCGAAATTACCGGACCGCAACCTGCCGAGTTGATGCGACAAGACATACACATTGCGAAGTTGCGCGTCACGTCTGTGGATAGTATTTGTGTTCCGACTGACAGAACGTATTCCGCATCCTCAGTGACGGATACGAAGGCTACAAGTTGCCGCGAGTCGTTGTACGCTAAAGGTAGTTCTAAAAGGGAGTACGGTAGCGCGATTCAAAGACGGGACAAAAGAAGACACAAAGGGACACACACAGCGCTATGTGTGTCCCTTTGTGTCTTCTTTTGTCCCGTCTTTGAATCGCGCTACCGTACTCCCCTTGAAGATGCATTACCAACAAGCCCACATTGCAACACTCGTGAACTGTAGTTCTAAAACCAGGCGCCACCAGATTATGACAGCGTTTACTAGCGCAGACGTCAGGCCACTGACAAAATATCTTTACGAATGAAGATATAGTTGAGTTCGTCCCCTTGTGAGCCCGAGCTTTCTTGCGGTAGGTCAGCAGCTGAGAATATTCGGCGCGCACCGACTGTCTGCGATCATGAAACAAACTCTTGACATTTTTTTTTGCAGATTTCAAACAAACGCACTCATCGCGTCGAGAATGCCGTGACCATAATTTATGGGAAATGCGGCAGCGCTACGCGTCGCGCCACCGCCACGAACTCAAAGAACAATCCCACGTGCTCCTCTCCTGGCTTTTCAGACGCTTTCTTCGCGCGTCGTGACGTCAGCAGGGTGCTCCAGATGACGTCATCAGGGGTAGAAGCTGTCGATTGGGCGGTCGTCGAGGGACGAGAGCGCCAACATGGAGAGAGCCGACTGTGTGTTCGGAAAATGGAGATTGGCTCGCCCATAGTATAGTGAACTAGAAGGGTAGAACACCATACCCATAGTAGTGTGTCTGGCCACCCTGCCCTTAGAGGGACACTAAACTTTTTATGGAGCTTCTATTCAGCTTCACGCGCAGGACGATCAGGGGCGGATAATGGAGGAGCCTTTCTTTAGGAGTGCGGACGCAATCTGTAGCCTTCGCTGGCACTGCGTAGAGTTGGTGAGCGTATGTGGTAAGGGGGAGAGAGAGCGCGGGTGGGGAGGGCAACGAAAGAGAGCGAGAAACAGCGTCGGTCGCGTACTCGTTTATTACACCTATAACCTTGCTGTTGCTGCACCATTTCAAAAATGCTATTGCCGCCATATGTTCTTGGTAGACTAGTACATACGTAACTAACTTCGAGCTCAGTTTGGGTTCTTGCATGACGATATATATATATATATATATATATATATATATATATATATATATATGTATATATATAGGTTGTTTATTTTACATACGAAAGGCTAGAGACATCACATCCCACGTCGCAAGCTGCCGTCGCCAGCTGCGCAACAATAATCTCTACCGAGAAACGTATGCGGGGAGCGTTACGTGCTTCGCATTGCTATTACGAACGCCTTATAATTAATTTTGTGGTTCGGATGCTTTTTTTATAGCGAAGTTATATATGGCTAGCCGATTCGACAGTACGTCTGTCGCCTGTACGCCGAAAACTCCGGCGCAACCCCATGCGCATGCGCGAAAAAAAAGGCGTGCGATTGGCTGCGCCGGTAGTGACGTCGTTGCATCCCGTCGCAGCCGAGCGCGCGCGCGCAACAGTTTCTCTGCGGCCCCGAAATGGGTAGGCCACCCGTCATACGCACTCCTGAGGAGCAGGCAGTTTTCTTCGATCACCAACGACGCGAGCAGAATCAGGAACGAGCTCGTCTGCGCCGTGCCGATGCTGCAGCCCGGGCACAAGAACAGGCGCGTGCAGCCTACCAAGCCGTCGTTTAATGAACCATCGGGATTAACCCAGTGATAAACACCGGGGCCGCATGTTTCAGCTTCGCCGGTTAACCATCTGTACGGAGTGCTTGGGCGGTGATATTTTTTTAGCTTGTTCTTTATTGAAGCGTACGTTGTTCTGTATGTTGTATGCTTGATTCCAAGGAATGTATGTACTGTTCGCTGCACTTTCCTGAGTGCTTATAGCCTCTGCCTTGCTGGGGTATGAGCCATTTCGTTTTTTGCTTGCTTTCGGGGGTAGGCGCTATTGATGATAGCTTTCTGTGGACGTACGCGTAAGAATCCCGGGATCCTAGATTTATACAGCTTCGCTGTAATTATAGTGATGTACATTTAAGCTTCATTTGGTTTTTATTCATAGTTTTCTGCCCCAGCATTAGTGTTACTAATGCTTTAAGCAGCAAGAATATTCCTGCTCATGTACGTTTGTATGCATGCACGGTGGCAGGAATGATAACTCTCTCAAGGTCTGAAGTTCATCGTGACACATGCTATGCCGCGAAGCAATATATACAGGGTGTTTCAGCGAACACTTTAAATAATCTTTAAAGGTTGGCTGTGGCAGATATCACAGTTCTGATTGATGAGGTCTACTCGAAGCGGCGGACACTACTCGCACAAATAACTGAAACGCAAAATCTGCTGATTAACAAAAAATCGCTAATTATTTTTTAACTAATTACCTCATGGCCCACATTGCAATTTACAAATTTAGCCGTGGAGTTCGCAAGGCGCATCCACTTGGAACTAATTCTCAGGATGACACCGGTTTCGAGATATAAATTCCCGAACTTTGCGGAGAAATGCATGTTCTAGTTAATTTGGTAAAAAAAAAAAAAAAAAAACGTCGTTGTATGCATTGAAGCACACAAGTAACTGGAACGCCAATGCATTTCTCCGCAAAGTTTGCGAATTGATATCTCGAAACTGGTGTCTTCCTGGGAATTCGTTCCAAGTGGATCCGCCTTGTGAACGCCACGGCTACAATTTGTTAATGGCAATATGAATCATAAGGTAATTAGTTAAAATGCGATTAGTTAATTTTGTTAATTAGTCGATTATGCATTTCAATTTTTTGTGCTAGTAGTGTCCGCCGCTTTGATATATATATATATATATATATATATATATATATATATATATATATATATATATATATATATATAATTTTTATAGCATGGTTTGGTTTAGCGAGGCACAAGCAGAAGGTGATGTCTCATTCGACGCGGTGAGTTGCTAGTTTAGAAGCTACTGTAAACATCGCTCGTTCCAGCTTTGGTGCGTTCGATCGACCTGCGCACAATGCCGCTAGTTTTCTTTCCCGACACTGTGCACAGCGCTAAATTCCATTACAAGTGGCTCAATTCGCTTTCATGTTCGTTTACGCTTCTAAGAGTGACTTTGCCCAAAGGAAAACATCCCCTAAAATTTGAAAACCTGTTGGAAGAAACTCAACTCGTAGTCCGATTGGTTGTTATTCTTGCCTTTCGCCGAGGCTTGAGGATTCCCGCGGGCGGCAGGTGTTTGCTGTGTACCAAAGTCAGGGCCCTACCTCGAGCACCGCGCACTGCGAGCACGAACAAGCTCCAGTCACTGGACGCAGATGACCTCGTCACACGTATCAGCTAACTATCAAAAGAAGGTATACACCCCATTTCACAAACGGAACTCTCGTGTGCTTTTATACCACGACGCATTAACAAGGTAACTTTACAGTTTCTGGCCTCGTTCTATCGGCGCGGAATACCCGTATACAGCTTCCGAAAGCACGACAGACGTTACTGCCTATATATTCTGAGATACATGCGATATACTGCAACACGGGTTGCTGCATGGAGTTGCCTATGAAGGTCGCAAACAGTCAGGTATCGTACATGTAGCAGTGCAGCAACTCCTCCAACAAGTGCTTGCACCTTTCGGAGGCCTGCTGCGCACAAACGCGTCCTTTTTTTCTTTTAATTTCCGGCTCGCCTGAAAATTATTTCCGCGACTCCGTCGCCCAAATCTGTGAGACCGCGATCGAGATACGGTGACCGGCAGCAAGGACTCTTTCGGCTTCCGCGAAGCACTTGGGTTCGACGCCACAAAAGAGAAACGTGACCGCAGAAGAGTAACCTGGTATTATAGGTCACACGACAATGACGGGAATGGCGCAGACGTGCCACAATCAATGCTCGCACCTCTTCAGGCTTGAGCGTTTTCATCGGCCCGTTCGTTAAACAAACGTTCGTTAAACAAACGTTCGTTAAACAAACAAGCTTTCGGGGGTTATACTAATCGAATATTGTTTACAATAAAAAAAAAAAAAGAAACTTTGTTCAGTACTTTCCCTTTTTCTTTCGCAGAGAAATCACGCGGACACAACAGAGCAAGATTACCGACAGATAACCGCAGTGTTTTTCGAAAGCATTTACATGTCACATGGTCTCCACAATGTGTGCACTACTAATCTCGCAGTGACCCCACACTGATCACGTCATATAAAGGCAGACCGTATTGTTTCGATAACTGAAAGCAGCGTACTTAAGGCGCAGTCGTCGTTTTCCACCCAAGCAGGTGTACACTGTAAAGGGACACCATTACGACGTAGAAAACAACCCCATCGTCTGAATCGTTCACATTTCAACAACTCAACCGCGCTTTTCGTCAAGCCACCGGTAGGCGGCCGCGACTAAAATAATCACCGCTAATTCCCCAAGTCAAAGCCTCATCCATTTGTCATAGAATAAAGGCATTTATTCTATGCCTACAAAGTCTCCCTGCAATGCTTGGGAGCCAGTGGTCCACCGCGACGGCGCCACGCTACTAAAGAATGGTTATCAGTTGTTGGTATAGCTTGAACAACTGTCACCGCGCGCTATAGATTGTCGCTGAGTTACTGCCGCATTGAATGTTAGTGAGAAAAGTTGACGTGACCCTATAACCTTACTTCATAAAACGTGTCTACTTTGCTGGGAATGTGGCGCCCTCCAAGCTATCCCAGACTTGTCGCCGCCGGGAAGGCCGAAGAAAATGCAGGAGGTCTTGTCCAAGGTCTTAGGGTCGTTGGGGTCGTTGGCCCCAGTGCCCGCTCTCCCACAGGGTGCCGTGCGCAAGGGTTGTCTAATTGGTTAAATCGTGCCACGTGATATGCTGGCGCGCGGGAAAACTGCAACTGAAACAGTCGAAAGTGGTAAACAAGCCATTAGCGCGGTGGGTTCGTTTGACTGCTGCCGGCTGTTGACCTTGGCGGCTATATTGGCGGGACGCGATGGACTTCCGTGTGGGCTCGCTGGCTGACGATCGCTGTTCGCGGATTAACTGTGAGAGTTTCGACTGTATCGATGGGCATCTGAGGGGGTGGACGTACGTTAATCGGCAGGTTTGCATAGTGGTGCGCTTTTGCTGGGCCGAATTTCCTTGATTTTAGCGGGAAATCATGGACCCCATTGTCCTGGGCGATATCATTTGGTGCTGGCGAATGTTGCAACTACAGTGGTGAACATTGTGTGTTCCTCGGCGGTATTGTATATTTGTGTGTTTCTACCGGATCAACATCGCTACTCGCTGCACTACTGGAGGAGAGCCCGTCAAATGTGAGTGTTGATGAGCAAAATATTTCTTCTCTGATAAAGTTGTCTGCGTTCAGCTGACGGACTTATATATGTGTGCGCCTTCGCGTCTCATCAGAAAACGCCACTGAAACGCGGTTGTCACAATTAAAGGCGGTCTTGTTAACTTTAAGCAGCATTGTTCGTCTAACTGCGCAGCTTCGGCGGCTAGGCATGTGGAGCGACAACTGCTACATGATTTGTTTCGAGTTTGTCTTTCTGGAGCTCGTTAATTTAGTGTTATTTCTTTTGCGATTTCTTAGTAAATTAGGCGATTTAGCGGTCGCCGTATGTCCGGGGCTTCGAGAAGCTTCTGCTGTTCTTGCGTCTATACCCCCCCCCCCCGTCTCCTTTCCACAATCACAATGTTTTTGTGCTCTTAATTATTTATTTAATTGTATCAAGTATTGAACCGAGTGTTACACGGTATGTTTTCATCATGGTGAAGTGCGATCGGGATCGAATTTCTCGATCTCGATTGGCCCATTAAGGCGAAAGCCTTTAATGGCTCATGCTCGCGGCCATAGCCACAACGGCGTCCGTTAGCAGAACATGTCACACTCCGCTAGGGGGCGTTCGTGACGTCATCGGAGTGGCGCGCGTACTGCGCATGCGCCAAATAGATGGCGCCACCCTCGCGCTCCAAAACGGCCGACCATGGAGGAAGGAAACTGAGGAGAAGCCCTAATCTCCCCGCGCGCTAGAAGAGTGTGGAGAAAGTGACGTAGTAGGTTCTCCTCTTTTTTGCTGATTTTTTATTTCTTTGCCGTAGCGGCCACGCTTTCGGGCCACAATGGCGGCTCTGTTTTGATTCTGTGCGCTCACACGTGTTGCTCCGTAGGTTTCGTACCGTGGCAAAGGCGCCGTGCGGGCAGGTTTGCGTTGGTCTCCGTGTTTTGTTGCGCCGCGTTATCTGGACCGTGCTCTCCCGGATGTTGCTGTGTGGCCAGGTGGGACAGGAGGAACTAAAGTTCGTGAAATGAACGCGCATGCAACGCTGTACGCGATGTACCGCGCCACGGCAATGGCAACGGACGAAGGAATATCCGCGGAAAATTTTGCCCTTTTTGGCCGAATCATGCTAACGTGCTAAAGATTGTTTAATATTGATGCGGAGCGCGCGGGTCCGAGCAGCACATTTGCGCGCAGCGCGGCGTGGTTTCGCGAGAAATGTAAACAAGAGAGGAGAGTGACCCGATAGGCGGAGCAACGCCATGAGCAACGCCAACTTCCGGCTTCAGTTTAGCTTCACAAAGAGTGACGTCAGGGCCTCTCCCGAGTTTCCTTCCTCCGTGCGGCCGACGCTCCTCGCTAGCCGACTCGTCGGATGTCTCCAAAGCGCGTTTCCGTTTCTGCAGCCAACGGTGGTAAAATAGGAGAGGTGGCCAAACGGCGCCGCTCCAGCAATGCGCCGCGCAATACGCGATGGCTCTCGAGTTGCCGCCGCTTTGCGTAAGGTGGCAGCAGGGCTAGTCTGGGCCAATCTATCCGCTCCGCCGTACTTGAAAGTACGTAGCCGGCGGGCGTTCACGGGCATTCAAACTGTGTTTTCACTTCTGTGACTTTTGAAAAAAGAGCTTCGCATCGTAGTACCGTACACCAGAGAGATCTTCAATCACACTGAATAGTTACCTCCGCTTAAAACGTACTTCTGGCGCGGATTTACGCGTGACTTCAGACGTGTCGTTTATTTCATCATTTGATTGTTTTATTTCTTTGTTTTGCTGGATACATGCAGATTGGTTCTGGGAGTTATGCGGTGACTAATGCGTAATTATCAAATGAATCACGTTTGAAACGAACATCTTTTTGATATGTTCACGATCAAGTACATCTGACTCTTCTTCCTTATAATAATAACAATAATAAAATTATTTATTAGCATGTACGACTATGCAGAAACAGTATTTACTGTCTTTCCAAAAGTACTGTTGACGTGTTAACCAATATATATATATATATATATATTGTAAACTCTGAAGATCGGTCCACCGGTCCAAACCGTTGAAATTAAATACTTTTCCTGCTTACCTTCTAGCACCGCTCGAGTTCTTTACGCTTGAAAGGTAGCCTGAAGACTTTGTCATTATATATATATATATATATATATATATATATATATATATATATATATATATATATATATATATATATATATATTGTGTGTGTGTGTGTGTGTGTGTGTGTGTGTAGTACTATCACTAATGCAAAAACTTTGGGTCGAAAAATCATCAGTTTCCAAACGCGTTACATACTGCAAGATAAGATTACCGGAACGACAGGCTGATTTTGAAATAAGAAGTTCATCGACGCTTTCTGCAAGGCCGCAATACATTCCTTATGCAAGTTCCAGCGTGCGCGATCTGTCTGCAGTGCGCGTCCCAAAAGTGAAGTACTCTGCGCTGCATCTCCAACGGGCACCACGGCTACCGCTTACTGCGTGTTTCACGCCGTTTCTTTGTTCAGAGTGGCCGTTCAAGGCAGGTCGCGAACACGTAATTCGACGAGGCGGTGCCGCTCTGTCTAGACAACGGCGTCTACTCCCGTCGTTTGAGAGTAGATTCTTAAAAGAAGGGGGTGAAAATATGGGATGAAGTAACTGTCTCTCCGTAAAGCCCCTTAAGGAAACAGGGTAGGCGAAATTTTCGAAAAAAATTTTGCCTACCCTGTTCAGGAAAAACAACAACAAAAAAACAGAGCAGTTCAGACAAAAGCAACAGAGGCAGACATAGAAAGGCTTTCGCCTACTGCAGTTTAGCTCAGCAAAGTAAGTGGCTACACTTTTGCACAAGGAAGCCAATGGCGATCGAAAAATTCGATCTTGTTCGGGTTAGATCGAATGTGTTCAGTGTGACAACTGTCGTCTCTTTAGCTGGGCTTGTTGGTGCATAACTTTTGGGTGAACTGCGCGAGGACGGAAGAAAGAAAAGGAAACAAGCACATATTTGTTTCCTTTCCTGTCCCGTCCTCGCGCAGTTCACCAAAAACTTAGGGGAATGACCTTTGGATTTCCGTGGTGGTAGACAAGGGTGACTAATTTCGCATATCGCTCTGATTACTGTCTCGAACTCCTCGTTGTGGCTGCAAGGTTTACGTGATTTGGTGTAGGCGGTACTTTTTAGAGCGCAGCTCTTAGGCGCTCGTTCATGATTGAGCGTCGGCGTAGCAGAGCGAACGCGGAGTGCAACGGAAAATGAACGAAGGCGATAGCGAAGTGAGTGCGAGGAGGAAAGCGGAAGAGGAGGCTACAGTGAAATCATGAAGCGAAAAGCAGAGGGGGAGAGTATGACGAAAGGGTGAGGAGGAAAGCAGATGACTGCGATAGCGAAGAGAGCGCGAGTAGGAAAGCGGAAGAGGAGGCTACATTGAAATCATGAAGCGGAAAGCGGAGGGGGAGAGTATGACGAAAGGGTGAGGAGGAAAGCAGTAGACTGCGATAGCGAAGTGAGTGCGAGGAGGAAAGGGGAAGAGGAGGCTACGGTGAAATTATGAAGCGAAAAGCAGAGGGGGAGAGTATGACGAAGGGGTGAGGAGGAAAGCAGCAGACTGCGATAGAGAGCGCGAGGAGGAAAGCGGAAGAGGAGACTACAGTGAAATCATAAAGCGGAGGAGAGTATGACGAAAGGGTGAGGAGGAAAGCAGAAGACTGCGATAGCGAAGAGAGCGCGAGGAGGAAAGCGAAGGAAGCTGCCTGGAAGCACCATCAGATGGCGCTCACGTCCGCGGCAAAGAAAAAAAAAGGGAAAAGAAAAAAAAAGAACCAGAAACTCGCCTTTGCGCACAGCGTTCGCCACAAGCGCTTCCCGGTAAAAATTACGGTTGCATAAGCTGGCAACTGTGTGGCCGGTCTATATACAGCGCGGCTCTGCCAATCGGTGCGGTTATCAGTGCGATATGCCTCAATATATCGCGAAGTGAAAACATGTATAGAGCTGCGCTCAAGTTTCGTGTTAGGGCTATCGTAATCGTCGGTGATTTTGCGCGGGCTGATCCTGATGACAGGGCAGTCTAAAATCTGGGCCGATAAGGTCTTCTGGGTGTCTGCCTCTGTGGCCACTGGTCGCTGTGATTATCCTTATATATATATATATATATATATATATATATATATATATATATATATACAGATAAACCTAGGAAATAAAGCACCGTTTTTTTCGTAAGTGCATCCTCAACCTACAAATGCCTGTTGAACTACCGGATCTCGGCAGACCCACTTTATATATATATATATATACACTTGCCCACTGGCTGTATTCGTTCAGAGGACCTGTTTTGTCAGGAAAGAAGAGAGCGGAACAGAAGCCCGATACTGTAACCTTTAGTACTCCACGGACGATTTTATTTGTTATGTCTTAAGTATATGTGATGCGGACGCTTCGGGGTCGCGTTGCTTATGGATACATCTCTGGCTGAAATGAGCAACATCACTGCGGAATTCCCCACCAGAGCCTCACTGTAAAGTCGGTATGCATGTCCTTGCTAACATGATGTATGTGTTCTTGCTTTGACTTAGCGCTGCCTTCAAGATCAGCAGTTCTTTCCTCAGGATAGACACTTGCCCATGTTAAGTTTGGTGGAACTGTTAACAAACGGCAAATGTGTGTTGTTAGATGCACCACATACAGAGACCATGGGGTGAGTCCGCTATACAAAGGTAGTCGGCTGCAGTATAGTAAGCAAGACCTGCGTAGTCACACTGCCCGCGCCTAGCTCTCATGTTTCGCTGATTATTATTTAATACACATCGATGCAAAGGGCTCATAAAGTAATAAGAATGAAGTATACGTGATCGCAGGTGGTTCTTAACGTACTCAGCGTCCCAGTGACATTAGGTTGCCATCGAGTCTTGATTGTAACCGATTTCAAGCAAACAACCGCATTTCGAAGCGAAAGTTCTGGAACCATTACACCTTTCCACATACCCCGGAGCACCTCGTACCTATTGTATCCCCCATAGCGCTTTGTGCTTCATTATGGCCGCATTTCGCTTCCACTTTGCTGTTATTGTTTTTTTCCTGTGTTTCCATTTATCTATTGCCTTCGTTTATCCATATACCAAGGTACTTATATCCTTCTACCCGAGGTATTTCCTGGCGCCCTGAATTGACACTGTTTGTTCGCTGTTTTCATTGAATAAGATAACTACTGATTTTTAAACGCTAAATTTGAGACCTAACTTCTCGAATTACTGTCCACAGATATTAGCCAGACGTCGCATATAACTTTGCTTGTTAGCTAGCAACACAATGTCGTCGGCATAAATAAACCTGGAAGCTGCTGCTCTACCACTGTACCCGCCTGTTTGTATGAGAGATTAAAGCCGACATTACTTCCTTCTAGCACCCTCTCCATCCTCACCTATACATCATAAACAGCAGTGGGGATAAAGGGCACCCCTGCCTCAGTGCCTTGTTGATATGAAGTTTCTCCTCGCTCCTCATCCATTCCCATTCAACGCAAACGGTATTTTCTAGGTAAATCTCTCTCAAGAGCTGTAGACAATCGTCACCTTAGCCTTCCCCTTCCAGAATATCCCACAAAATGTTGCGGTCTACGTTGTCATACGCTCCTCTAATGTCTAAGAAGGCCACATATAACGGTCTCCTTCCTACTCTGGACATTTCAATATTAAGGGCAAATAAGTTATCATTCAAACGCCTACCTATTCTGAACCCATTCTGAAGTTCTCCCAAAAATGCCATTATTCTCTTCCCATGCTTGCAGTTTTAATGAGTAAAGAGTAAGGCGCAATAGACCAGGACAGAAGAAGAACACAAACGACAGGACCGGCGCCTCCTGTCGTTTACTCATTGCGCCTTACTCTTTACTCATTCACGCATGAACCAACTAGCCCAAGCAAGAGTTTTACTTGAGCATATTTCTTCTACGTTGGGCCCTTTCTTTCAACGAAGGTTTCGCACCGATCCTGCCATTTTGTGCGTCAGCTTGATCGCCGTGTCAGCTTGCCAGTCTCGAGTGGCGCCGGTCCTGTCGTTTGTGTTCTTCAGTCCTGGTCTCTTGCGCCTTACTCTTTACTCATTCAAGCATGAACCAACTAGCGCAAGCAAGAGCTTTATTTGCAGTTTCATTTGCCTTCATTGCTAACCTGTATATTACCGACGTAATGGTCAACGGTCCATACGAGTGAATTCTACCTTTCTCCCCCATGCCTTTAAAATCAAATTCATTCTACTTTGTCGCCAATTGTCTAGTATTCGTCTATCTTTGGAACTTTTTTTCTATTGCTTTACACAGCGCTTCCTTACTTTTAAACCGCGGAGGCGAGCGCCATCTTGCGGTGGTTCAAGGAACCCAGCGGCTCGCGCGGGGTGCGTACTCTGCTGTGTTTGGTTGGCCTATTCGGCAAGAGGACAGCCACGCCGCAGCCAGTGTCACGAAACTCGGCAAGGTTCACAAAGATTGGCTTTTAAAAGATCAAGGGGGGATAAACAAAATGCTAGACTGCTACGCATGTATACAGTACCTAAATACTTCAAGTAGGGCGAGGTGGTTATTTGTTGCCGCCCCGTTTCCGAGGGTATGCAGCAGAAATACCGAAGGGTCATCATGATCCGCGGCTATCGTATCCAGTGTTTCGGTATTCTGTAAACTACAATGCGTTCAAATATACATCAAAGCTCTCCGATGTGTCCTTACCGTAGTTCGTGTTCAGATACTGGCTTGCCGAGTAAGGCGGAGGGATGTCGTACAGGCCGTGAACAGGGGGCGGTGACCTGTGGCAGGCCCCGGACTGGATTACGAGTGGTCGGTAGCCAGCGCCGTACGCTGAACGCCCTTGGCTGTAATGGGGGGTGTCCGCAGTACACAGGAACAAGCAGCAGAGGCAGAAAACGCAGAATCCGAGCGCCGCAAGAACGAAAAAGATCACGTTCACGAAGGACCAAAATGCGCGGGTCGAGCGCGTGTATCCATTGTGCCTGTGCTGCCCACTTCTGAAAAAAAAAAAAAGAAAAAAGAACGCCACGTTTCGTTGTCACCTTCCCTACCGCGGGAAACGCGAGAGAGCCAATGTTAGCTTGTCAAAAAAGACCTGAATCTCGATTTTGATTAACAGTTGGGTGACCATATATATTTAGTGCTTTGAATTGCGTGTTGCTAGTCCATCTGTTAAATAATTAACAACAACAGTTCTCCAGGTCTCGATAACTTATCGAACTTTGAACACCCACGGAGATATCAAGAGGGTATTTGTGGGTTCGCAAAGATGTATAAACACATACCCTAAATGATATGTGTGACGTGCCAATGGCTTCCGTCTTCTTAGATTTCAGATCTCTGAAAGAGCTACGGTGTTTGTGCTTGACCTCGAATCTAAGGTTTCTGGCGACCTTGAATCGCAATCGCAAGAACGTACGGCGATTGATTTTCTTTTTCTCGGAAATGGGTGGCTTGCGTATATTTATTCTTCTTGAAGCAAACAAACATAAATGCGGCATGTTCGTTCTGGCGATAGGAGCGTTTTGCATTAACAACCAGGTGAAAGGAAACGCAACACTGCTGGTTCAATGCGCTTCCTATGCTTATAGTATTGGTACACCCCGTTGATAACGCCTCCCGTTCTCTTATGGCCCGAGTACACCTCTACATGACACATTAGTGTAGAGTATCTTTTTTTAACCGCTTACCGGGAAATCTGTGTCAAGGTCAACATCCGGTTGGCCACAAGAAGGTGTATGTGTTGACTTGAGACTCGCAAATTATATCCCCCCACAAAAAAGCAAAAAAAAAGAGAGCCCAACTTACACGCTCGGCGATGATCCACTGAAAAAACCTGTTCTCTCCAGATAGTACTCCAGCTGTAAGTGAACGTAAGAAAGAAAAATGACTTTGTTTAGCTACAAAGACTAAACGACACTATCCGCATTGAACAAGGAGTAATGGACACAAGGGGCTCAATTTTTTTTTTTAGTTGCAACCATATGAAGCGAACGGACAACGAAGCCAGGGAAAGCATATGGGAAACATTCTAAAAATTCAGATGTACAAATATTAACGGAAAGAGAAAAGAAAGTGGACGAAAAGACAACTTGTCGCATGTGGGAGCCGAACCCACATCTTCCGCGTTACGAATGCCGTGCGTTACACTTAAGCTACAGACACGGCCACACTGCCGTCAAATTGTTTTGCCTGATCAACGATGATAAAACTCCGACGTCATCTAAGCACTTATGAGTTGTGAATGGAAAATCATTAATGTCCAACTGAACACCAGTGAAAAGGGTTCTTACGAAAAGGGTTCTACTTAAATTGAGGACGACGCAACGAGCTATGGAAAGAAGAATGTTGGGTGTAACGTTAAGGGATAAGAAAAGAGCAGATTGGGTGAGGGAACAAACGCGAGTTAATGACATCTTAGTTGAAATCAAGAAAAAGAAATGGGCATGGGCAGGACACGTAATAAGGAGGGAAGATAACCGATGGTCATTAAGGGTTACGGACTGTATTCCAAGGGAAGGGAAGCGTAGCAGGGGGCCGGCAGAAAGTTCGGCGGGCGGATGAGATTAAAAAGTTTGCAGGGACGACATGGCCACAACTAGTACATCACCGGGGTAGTTGGAGAAGTATGGGAGAGGCCTTTGCCCCGCAGTGGGCGTAACCAGGCTGGTGATGATGGTGGACGCCAGTGAGCGCTCCTTCGAGTTATGGACTCCTCGCGGGCAAGAGAGAGCGTTGAGACGCCTGGCCAACGCCTCCTAGATAGCACAAGGCCGGTGCACGTCGATCCGTGACGTCAGGCTACCTTTCCCGGCTGCCACAGAATCAAGTAGGGAAACCTCCGAGCAAGCCGCGGTGATTTTGACGTCACCGCTTTCGTCACGCCGGTCTTTGCAAAGCAAATTTCGGTCCAAATAGCATTATGTCATCAAGCAGAGTGCACAAGCCTGCTGTCTAGGAGGCGCTGGTTTAGCCCAGTGGCAAAGACACTCGGCCTCTGAGCGTGGGGTCGTAGGCCCGAAACTCACTATACCACCAAAGTTTCTCCTTTGGAATTTATTATGTTTATTTTATGTATTAATTTTCTTATAGTGACTACCGGGGGCGAAGTAAGAGCGTAGGCGATAGAGCTTGCGCGGACAGAAAACTCGCGGATAACACATAGGCTTGAAAGAGCGAGCGTGACGTGGTGTCGCGGCAATGCTTTCACGCAAGGCCTGGTCAACCTGGCCCAGGGGTTCTTCAACGTGCCCCCAATGCATGGGTCACGGGCGTTCTCGCATCTCGCCCACATCAAAATGCGGCCGCCGTGGCCGGGATTCGATCCCGGCCGCGACCTCGTGCTCAGCAGCCTAACACCATAGCCACTGAGCAACCACGGCGGGTCGGCCTCTAAGCCATCGCGCTGGGTATAGCGATAAGTGCTTACGATGATCGGGACGTCATATCGGCACGCCTGGCGCCGCCACCTGGAGTACTTTCCTTGCGTCATCAATTCACGTTGCACCGCCGTCCGCAGCAGTTCGTGTCGCCGCAGCGCTGTCGTTTATACTGGTCGGATCAAGTTTGATAAAATTAATGATGACACCGGGCTGCGTGGAGATGAGCAAGTGGCACAATTAATGCTTACGCATACTTGGGCAACTCCCAGAGGAGTCTATGCGTGAATTCCTCTCCCCGCCGGCGTGACGCCTTCGGTTTGCAAGGCAGTGAGAACACGGTTAAAGCATACATTATTCAGCACCCTGATATACAAAGTGGCTTTGGCGTTGCGCCGCCAAGTCCGAGGTCACGGGATCGAATTCGGTCCGCCGCGGCCGCATTTCAATGGGGGCGAACTGCGAAAACACCCGTGTACTTAGGTTTAGATGCACGTTACAGTACTACAGGTGGTCGAAATTAATCTGTTAGTTCCCCGCTACGGCGTGTCTCGTGATCAGATCGTGGTTTCGGCACGTAAGCTTCCAGAATTCAACGTTTAATTTTTAGTCAGATTTGTTCTTTATCGGCTTGTGATTGCAAGTGCCACGATTGTGGGACGATTCTTTTTCGTGCTTCGTCAGAGCGATGCTCCACCCGCGCTACCCATGGAAACAGCTGACCGGGGATGACAAGAGCTGCATATAATCGAGTGGAAGGCATCGCTATAATGTGGCGCCCCTGTTTGCTGTTTGAGTGCAGAAGATGCGGTACTTGCAGGTATTAACATTTGACACACCCGAAAGAATAACAGAAAATCGCAAAACACTCACCCCGCAAGATCCCACCAGTATGTATTCGTCTTGAGGATAATCGTACCCTTCGCATGTCACTTGAATCAATCCGAATTTCTGCGATTTCTTCATCTCGGCCTTGCATTCCCACTGGAAATAAACAAGAGGGAGCATTAAAGAGCTAGCGTTTAACCATTTAGGCAATGTCCAAGCGGGTTGGCGAAACCTTGTCAAGGCGGTAGACTGACCAATGTTCTACTGTATTCCTGTCTCTTCACTGCATCATTCGCGTCATTTTTTGAACTACGTGCTGTCGATGCCACGTGGCACGGTCTTAATCTCGCTCTGCTCTCTCAAGCCCAGCGGCGCAAGCACCGCGAGACATCGCTTCCCTTATCAGGTGAACCTCGCCGATGTCCTGCTGACGCATTGCATTGGTTTGAGCACCAGGACTCGAACTTACAAAAAAAGTTCGTATAGGCTGGAACTGTTTTTATGAGCGGATGACAGTAACTCGTGATTTTAGACATACTATTAGCGGAGGCAGCCGGCCAATGGCGACCATCAGTTACGAACAAAAACAGTCGCAGTTTCGTACGAAAGGCGAAGCATTGATTGCGGTAGCAAATTTTTGGACAGCCAGCTATACGAAGTAATGATAGCAGTTTTATTGGCCGTATAAACTTGTAAACATAGGCTCACTAACTAAATTAACAAGCATGGTGTCACGCACGCACAAGCGAACATGAACACATGTCACTCGATGACCGCGGAAACTCGCTCTCAAAATGCTGGAGTGAGGAGGCGCGGCGGCAGCAGCGTGCGAATTGACCTTCGTTGGGCCGGACTCTGTCCTCGTCGCAGATGACTTTCAAGATACAGCGGCCCGAGCAAGAAAGCGCGGCCGCCCGGAATAGAACGCGTCGCCCCCCCCCCCCCCCCCCCCCCGCGCCCCGGATCGTTGCGCGCGACAGAAGACGGCGCGCTTCCTCCCCGCTTCCCTCGCTTGCGAGCGCGACATTGCGCCGTGCTTTCACTCGCACATGCAGCACGCGGCGCGCGGCGACGAGCGTATCGCCCTTGGACATCGTGCGGAACTTCACGGCGACGGCGACGGCGACGGCAGAAATGCGCCTGCAGTGTCCATATAATTGCTACGGAAATAAGACTTTTTTTTTAATTCGGCCTCTGGTTCGCACTGTTAAGGACCTACTGGAAGCCTGCTTTAGATGCATACATTCAAGGAGCCATGCAACATGCTTCTGTGAAAACTGAGAAAATACTGGATTAAGCTAGTGCAGTACCTTTCAACGAACATATTCTAAAATATATTAATCAAAAGGCTTCGATAGCACAACAAATATATAGAACCCATTGTTTACTTTCCCCGTTCCCTCTCAGCTGGGGCGGCATCGATAGCAATGCTCTTCCTATTGCTCCGTTCATACGGCGAATTACGATAGCAGATTCCGAGCATTTCAGGTGCGACATTTTCTATCCTTTCTTTTAAAGCATGGCGGTTCCAATGGTAGCTCTCGAGGGCGTTTCTCGAGCTGAAATGATTCCTAGGAGCGGCCGGATCATTCCACCAAAATCCGCAGGACCCACCGGAACTTGGGCTGGAACTGCCTAGACACTGTCACTGGAATTCACCTTTTAATTTTTGTTCTTTCCGCATGTAACAAAAGAGTGCGTAACATGACGGATGCGACGTGTCAACAACCGCCACGGCTCCGTCTGCTAAATGAGCGGAGGAGTGAGTACGCATGCGCGAGCTTTCGCTCGGGAGTAGCTGACGGCCACGTACAATCGCCCAATGGATGGCACTATACTCTGGCGCGTAGTCTGTGACGTCATAGGCCACGGAATTATATCGAACAGACCTCGAAAGCCGCAGAGTGGGCGATCATTTATGCGAGATCGTATGCCGCATGCGAAGGAGTAATACTTGGCTGGCATGTTCATGGCCGCATTGTATATAAAGATCACGAAGTCTTCATACTAGTGCCCCTTCAATGCAGTTATGCCATGTTTATTCATGCCAAAGCTTATCGTTTTGTTTGAACACACGAAAATGATTTCATGTTACGCCTTTTTGCGTGCGTCATAACCCAGCCGTGTGCGCATCGCTGTAAAGGTGTGGATGGCAAGAAAGGTCACCTGTGTGTCCCGGCCGTCGCTTCCACGGTTGTAGCACTGAACAACCGAAGGTTGATCCTCGCAGCCTGCGCTGCCACCGCGGCAGTTCAGCTGAGGAACCGGATGGGACCGGCGGCCGGTGGTGTACTGTCCTTGCCGCAAAGTGAGAACCTGAACGTCTTTCAGCCTCACTTTGTCACCTGCGGATGTCAGCGCGCTGGCCATATAACTGTTTGCACCCTAGCACACAACTGCCAAAAGAATTCACCGATAGCCTTTAAGGAGCACACACGCGTAAAATTTGCATTGTATCTTTTTTTTTTTTGTTGATTTAGTAGGTTGCTGTCGATAACGTTTTTACAGTGCGAACGTTCAGTTTCTTGAGCGCGCAAGACAATTAATGCTAATTAGATCATCATTTAATGCGACCACGGCCTAAACAAAAGACCACAGTCAGTTTACCCGCCTTGGTGGAGTTGGGGCGTAAATGCGAGTGGATGAATGTAAATGCAATAAATCGAGATCAATCGGTAGTGAAGAGCCAAGCTGTCGTGGCACATTGCAACGGTGTTCTCTCACGATGAACATACACATCGTGTTCTTAGATTTCGACTGTTTTCAAACCCAACAGTATCTCTGCTTGGTATACTAAGAACGTGCACCACGTCATAGCCTTTGGCGCGCGAGTGACCGTTGTGTAGCTGAACGACAACGCAGTGCATACTTGTTGGGCGAACTCTGCAAGTATACATGGGTCTACGTTTGCCGTCTATGCATAGCAGCAGCTGCTGTTGCATCGATAGTGAAAGCGACTGAACTCTTCTAATATCTTTCATTGCGTCTTCTGTGCGTGATAAATAATAAAGTGGATGAAATGGTCATTCAGAAGTTACATGTAGTTCTGCTGGCGCAAGGTTCAGTAGCAAAATTAAACGAAGTGCGAAGTGCTAAAGAACAAGTACGGGCAGGGATTGTGTGACAACAAGAGTATTGGTTCTCTCTAATATTTATCGTTAGTGACTTTAGCACAGTTTGACCATTTTGTTGCCTGCACACTGCTGAAATTTCTTTTAACCCGGTGTTAGGAGCCGAGCTAAACGCGGCCAGAGTAAGGAGAAGATTGCGCAGTGAAAGCACTGGCACCGAGAAAGGTGGGGGGGGGGGGGGGGGAGGCACACATACCTGACAAACTGTCTGACGGATGAGAAAACAGGCAAAGGAGCGCTCCGAAGACGAAGGTGTGACGCATCTTGAGAGGTGACGGGAGGGTTCGCGATGGGCTTCAGCGGTGGCCTGTCTGTATAATTTAGAAAGGGGATCGAAAATCAGCTATACATGTTGTTGTTGACTCCGCCCTCAGCCCAACTTCTTCTTCTTCACACCGACGTGGCATATACCGAAAGGGAGGACTGATTGAAGCTACAAATTTGAACAGGACCTGCACATGAAAATAAATAATTATAGAAAATTACAGCATCGACGACGACTGTCACCGCAAGCGAATAAGCCTAACGCTTTGACAAAGTTATTCACTTTATTAAAGGAATGCTGCGCTCGCAGGCGTACATTTATTTCAGTAAGAACGTTTCGCGAGTGGAAATAGTATCCTACAAATATTACTGGAGGAAACTCTGCCGCTGCGATCGCTTAGCAACCGTGCGGAATGATGGCAAGCGCATAAGTTTGTTTGATCTTCATGCTTGTAGCTTCAGGTGTTCTCGTCGCTTCGTTTATTGTGCCGTACACAGGGCGTCCAAACTATTATGTAACCAAGATTTAAAGATATGCAAATGCCACGTAGCTGGACAGAACCAAGGTAATGTTGTTTGCTGTCGCTTGGAGTTACTCAGAGTATTTTTTGCTTTACAATAGCCAATTTTCACGGGATTCTTTCAGGCTCGGCAAAACACTTATGTAGCACGTATTGAGCAACAGAAAGCTGTATGGGGAGTTTTTCATGTTCCTCTTCATTTCGTTCATTGACTCTTCCATATAATTATAATGGAGAAGTTGATTGAATAACTAATTAATTAAGACTAATTATGTGATTAGGCTGAATGCAAAAAAAAAAAATATCTGAGTATCTCCGAGTGGCGGCAAACAACATTACCTTGGTTTTGTCCAGCTACGTGGCATTTACATATTTTTTAAATCTCGGTGCGTGATAGGTCGGACGCCCTGTATATGCCTTCATTGCCTTAAGCAGCGAAGCAATCCTGCTTTCCTAAACGCAAATGGCGGTAAGACTGCGCACACTCATAGTCGCTGCTAATTGGTGGAATTATAACGGCATGTCTTGTTTAATTTGATCAAAGTGGGAAATCACACAACCGCTTGAAGACAGAAAGACGAAGTTTCGCATCTCTATGTGCTAACCATCGTTCTCGCTTGCTGTATCGCTGTGCTTGAGTGCTTACTGAGACATGATCGCCGCAGTTCTAATTGGTCGCCAGGTCACGTGACAAGACCATTCCTTTTCCTGCCCTTTTTGCTGCCAGGAAGTCGTTCCCTTGCCCCAGGCGAAGCGCATCTCTGTTTGAGAGAGGACGCCTCTAATTCTTGTATGAGGGACCAGAGCAACTTTAGAACCACCGCAAAGCACACCTGTGAGCACGATTTCCCAGTATAGCATTCCGAAGAGATTATTTTCTCGTCAGTTTCCGGACGTCTTTTTCTTTCCAAGTGGCCTAGTAGCACAATATAAACTCCGACAGGGGTAAGCACAACGCAAGCACAACGTCATGTCATGGCACAGTACAGAATTCCGATGGATTGGCTCCTCGTCAAGGGTCCGAAGTTTTTCCTCCTGGATGACCCTGAAGCACAATAGACACTTAGTGTGGCTATTGAAGTAGGCGGGCAAGCCCCATGCCAAGCCGAAGCAGCCAGCCACCATACTCGACCTTTGCGGAAGTGACGAGCCGTATACCCACATCTCTTACGCCACTCATGGACGTACTTGTAAAGGTGCACACACATATTAAGTGCCACATACCCAATTGCTCAAATGAAAGAAAATCAAATCAAGTAAATCAAGGAAACCGTGGTATGTCATGGGCTATTCCATTCCTGCATCGCATTAACGCCCCCCTTGTCCATCACGTCTGCTCGGCAAAACAGCAACCACCTCAGCACATAGTCAGTGGCCCAAGCTAGCAGACAGCTTGGGTCATTGGGTCGGTGTATTAGGCTAGAGAGATAGATAGACTCACAGTGCATGAAATAATAAATCATCTTTATCATCACCAGCCTATTTTTAAGTCTACTGCAGGAAGAAAGCAACCACTACCGGAGGAAGTCATTTTTTTCGAAACGTGTTTTTTCAGACTTCCTTGCTCCTAGCGCTTACTGATTCCAACTGACGCCTGCAAATTTCATTCAAAGAAACCCTAAAAACTAAAAAAAAGAACATGTAATAAGTATTCTGCATGTATTGACATACTTCAGAGTTCATTTCCGGTGCCTTGTGTATATGCAGATAATCGTGTTGTATGATTAGCTCTCTTTTACGTCGGCCTCCTCGTTTTCTGTTTCCGCATTTGCTTTATTCCCTATGTCAAATTGTTTTGTCCACCACATTTGTCTTCTCTGTACATTTTGCTTGGCATATTACTTTTATGTACACCAGTACTAAGGCTCCGTAGCTGCTCCTGGACACTACAATAGATATCATCATCATCATCATTGTTATTATTATTATTATTATTATTATTATTATTATCCCAGGCTCCTCCCATAGAGGCTACGCAATTGCTTACTTGTAATAAAGACTATTATTAATATAATTAATAATTATTTGTATTGTTTCTGGGTACGTTAAATAACTTGATGCTATTTATTTATTTATTTATTATTCGTTTAATGCTACACATGTTCGAGATATTTTCTTAGTTATACGCGCCTGATGATACTTGCCTCTGGCCCATAATGTCCGGCCATTGTTCAGGAGCATGGGATGCACTTGTGCCACTTTGTTTTCAGCAACAGCGCAGAAGTAATGCGTTTCCGGCGTGCTTTAGGAGTCGCATCGCGTATTTCACTACTCTTTTTTTTTCCTACTGCGACCGTTTCAAATGCTTACGCTAAATGAAACGGTGATCTTATTTATTACGCGCTGGCAATTTTATTTGTCGAGCGCATATGTATACGACACATTTCGCGACCACCTCTTGTCGGTTCTTCCAAAGTCTGAAACGAAGAAACAAGAAAAAAGACTACTTGTGGGTGCCGCTTGGTTGAAGCATTCCGATATTTACAATGCCGTCGAACGCTGGGTACATTAATGCCGATCATGCTTGCATGCCAATGCGTTATGTGGAATGTTGCATATATATGAACAAACACCGCCCATGCACTGCGTACAGATAGTAAACGAGCGAAGCTAAAATGTGCGGCCCCTGTGTTTATGTTGACGTCGACGTTGTCGCTGCTCTGCCTCGCGGGCCTGTAAACCGCTGGATCCTCGCCCCGACGTCGCCGCTTTAGCTCTGCTTCGCCAACTGGATCGGCCCGACACTGCCGCTTGCTCTCCGCATCGCGGGCCCCGACCTTCTGCCGAGGCGTTGGCGCGACGTCGACGAGATCTCTCCCGCTCCTGCTCTCGGCGCTGTTGGTCGTAGGCCGGCTGCTCCTCGGGAGAACGGACGATGCGTGGCCGTCCCATTGCGAAGCGCCGAGAACACGCAGCACGCACGAAGCTACGAGCTGCCGACACGCCTAGACTCTGCCCCCAACGCCGATCGCTCTCAAGATACGGCCGCGCGACGGCGCAATGACTCCACAAGGCAGTTACAGCCGATGTAAGCCGCCCCCCCACTCTCCCCTACCGGCGCCGCGCAACGTTGGGTGCCTCGCACGCGATTGAAGACGGCGCGCTTCCTTCCCGCTTTCCTCCGTTTCGCGCAGGGGAGATTAAGCCGCGATCTTATACCAAGTGCTTGCATTACATCAAGTTGTGAACGGTGCAGCCGCAACGTGGCGGTGCGATTTTCTTGACTTACCAGGAGGCCCTGTTTCCATACAAATAGCCTAACGGACCACCCGTCGAGGCACCCGGTCCACAACCAGGTCCTCCCGGTGAGCTTCCCAGCCAGATATCCGGACCAAACCTTGCAGGGTTCGTGGGAGAAAACGTACATACATTACGATGCGTAAGTGCAACGTTCGTATCTCGAATGACAAGGCACATACGGTCTCCTCGGTAACGGACAGAAAGGCTACGAATCGCTGCGCCCGAAAGCAATCCAAAGATCAGGTGCCACTAGATAATGAAAAGGAATAGTTATTAGCGCAGGCCTCCGGACACTGGCAAACAATCCTTACGAACTGAGATGTCCGTGAATTTGTCCCTTTGTGACCTCAAGCTTTCGTTCTCTGGGCGGACAGCGTATAATCTTCAGCGCATACCGAGTAGCCGCGATGCTTAATTCTCTCATATTTTCATGCTCGAATGTAATATGGCACTACACGTTTTCCGTAGACGTTCGGGCTTCTGCATGGCGAGCTTATACGTAGGGCTGGCTATATGGAGTGATTAAAATGTGTTGATCCCACGCACTATGACATTCACTGTTATACAAGGCATCTTGCACATAGCTGCGTGTACAGCATTGGTTTGTGTTGCGCAGCGTGTGTGTGTAACAGACGGCGGAACATGCTTGCGTAGGGCAAGTAAGCGGTATGCAACTACAAAGGGAAGCAAACGGCATTGCACTGCAACTTGTTTCGTTACCATCTGGGCCGATACCGCAGTATGTGCACTGGACAAAGTTGGCAGATCCAGATTTCGATGAATTTTCGCATAGAGCTTCAAAACACTAGCTCGAGCGTGGAGTGGAATGCGGTGACGCTTTTGCTCTTATTGTATTCTTATTCTTACTGTACTATTATTATTTTATTATATAAACGGGGTCGTGGTCAGTGCGCTGGGGACACCTTGGTTCAGATTCTACCAACTGAAATGTAATTATTTTGCAGCCATGAGGCCCCAAACGAAGAGGGACAGGAATATGTCCACTTACCTAACGCGAAGTGCCTGCTCGTATGTGGGAAAGTCGGTGTATCCGGTACTCAAGTGTCCCTTAAACTGACATACACTTACTGACAGTCTAAAACTCTGTACTATGTCCTTACCGTAGTTTCCGTACGGAGATTCTCTTGACGCGGCATAGTAGTACATATTGAAGTTCGGATGCGATGTACTGCGGCTGGCTTCGGGTACGATTACGAGTTGCGTATGGCTGTGACGATCGGCGCTCTCCGCACAAAGGGCCAAGCAGCAGAGGCACACAACGCAGAAGCCAATCGCCGCCAGAACAAAAATGATGACGTTGACGAAATTAAGAAGCGTCTCAGAGGAGAGGTCCTCTTCATGGTGTGTCTGATGCGCGGGTCTGAAAAAAGATAGCTGAGTTTCACCATCTCCATCTCTAAAGCAATAACACTAATTTCTAGCATGTCTACACCATGGGTATCGATATTGAATAATAATTAGTGCTTCGAATGGCGTTTTAATAGTTGATCTTTTAATCAGCAACAGCAACAACTCTCTCTCCAGGCCTTGACAGCTTATGAATTTTGAACAAAACAGACTCGTGGACTAGTTGGTACCGTATGATAATTGTTTTTAGCGCAAAGAAACGCACGACACGTGAGAAGGCACACAGGACGCCGTGGTACTAACAAGTGATGAGTTATGGCACTTGGTCACAGTATATATAGCACCGTACAATAAAAGAAGGGAAGGGAGTGCAACGTCACCACAGCATGACAGATCGCCTAACAGCGTAACAAGCCACCGCTATACCGTGGCAAGAACACTATCTCCTTCTCCGACTCCGCGACAGATGGGCACCTCACGCAGTCTTTGTTTCTGTTCATTTCAAACGCCTCTACGATTTTCCTTGTCAGTTGATCAGAATGCCTTCCCATCACTCTAGTCTTCTTAAACAAAGTTTTGAAGCCACAGCGCGTGCAGTGTGCAGCAAGATGACCGGTTACTGCCAGTTTATCAACGTTGTTTGAGTGCTCTCCTAAGCGATCGTTCAGACTAGTTTGTCCGAAGTATTATTTCCCGCATGACAATTTAATGCAGTAAACTACACCTTCCGCACATGCGACAACAAAGTGTTCGCGATGATTTGTATCAGGAGCATTGCGTTTCTAGTTGGGATTATTAAATATTAATTAATTTATTTATTTATTTGAACATACTGCTAGCCTCACATTTGAGGCTGGTGCAGGAAAGGGGGCAGGATACATATTCAAGAGAACACAGTTCAAGTAGGCGCTGATGTAGATAAGTTTAGGTGAACAAGGCAGTACATATGCACCCTATATTCATTATACAAATTCTATAAAAGGAGCGGGGTAAAATAGTAGTAAACGCCACGTTGGAAGGTTTAGCACACAGAAGAAGGGCAAAGAAAGAAAGAAAAAATGTTAACTATCCTTACACTTCCTTTCCGTCTTTTTTGTACGGTGCTGTATATACAGCGACCAAGTGCAATAATGAATCAGTTCTTAGTAGCGCTGCGTCCTTTGTGCCTTCTCCCGTGTCGTACATTTCTTTGCGCTAAAATCTGGTAAAACTTTGAACAGTCATGCAAATATAAAGAAGGTGTCATATAGGATGTCTTTTTAGGCTGCACCAAATTTTTAAAAATTGCCGGCGCAGATAGCAGACGGCACACTTCTAACCCTTGATCGGTGAGGTAGCCATCCCTTCTACGAGAACTCAAAATCCCTAATTGCATAATAAGCGTAGTTACGTTAATCAACTTTTTAATTAATTCCATATTTCGCTAAGCACATATTTCTATGCACACTGTGCACACTATGCACACATTTTCACTAGGCACATATCTCAATCTACGAATTGTAGCTATAGTGAGTATGCAAAATACTTAGAACTAAAGCTTAGGATAGCACCGGTTTCGCGACCTGCGCCGTCTAACTTGCGGTAAAAATGTAATCTTGTTCCACTTATCTTATAAATAAAACGCCGTTGTATGCATTGAAGCCCAAAAGTAAATGGAACACCAATGCATTTCGTCCGACAATTCAATTTGAAAATGAATATCTCGAAATTGATGGAGTCCCGAGAATTCTTTCCAAGTGGATATGCACTGCGTCTGTGCTGTCCACTTCTGAAATAGAAGTTATCCCCTTCATTACCGCGGGAAAAGCAAGAGCATCAAAGTGTAGCGTCTCAGGACCTGAATCTTGATTTTGGTTAACATTTGCCTTATCACGTATCTTTAGTGCTTCGAGTTGCGTGTTATTAGTTCATCTGCTCAAAAATTAACAACAACCACAACAGTTATCCAGGTCTCGACAACTTATCGAATATTGAACACCCAGAGAAATATCAAGAGGACCGATATTTGTGGGTTCGCAAAGACGTATAAATACATAACATAAATAAAATGTGTGACGTGCCACTGGCTTCCGTCTTCTTGGATTCCAAGTCTGTGAAAGAGCTACTGTGTTTATGCTTGCCCTCGACGCTAAGGTTTCTGGCGTCCTTGAATCGCAATTGCAGGAACGTACGGTGATTGCTTTTTTTTTTCCGAAATGGGTGACTTGGGTATATTTATTCTTGAAGCAAACAAACAT
The DNA here is from genome assembly GCF_023375885.2 of Dermacentor andersoni. Classification (NCBI taxonomy): domain Eukaryota; kingdom Metazoa; phylum Arthropoda; class Arachnida; order Ixodida; family Ixodidae; genus Dermacentor; species Dermacentor andersoni. The sequence continues at coordinate 91,167,698 of NC_092824.1, read as the reverse complement.
AAATGTGGCATGTTTGCTCCTGGCAAAAGGAGCGCTTTGCATTAAGTAGTAACCTGATGAAACGGGAAACGCAACACTGCTGGTGCAATGCGCTTCGTATGCTTATATATTGGTACACCCCGTTGATAACGACTCCCGTTCTCTTATGTCCCGAGTACGCCTCTACACGACACAGTAGTGTTTAGGTTTTTTTCTTTTTTAACCGCTTACCGGGAAATCTGTCAAGGACAACACCCGGTTGGCTACGAGAAGGTGTATGTATTAACTTGAGACTCCCAAATTGGAGCCCCACACAAAAAAGACAAGAAGAGCAATAACAACTTACATGCTCGGCAATGAGCCACCGCCAAATTCGGTTCTCTCCAGATAGTACTCCAGCTGTATAAGATGACGTAAGAAAGAAAAATGAGTTTGTTTAGCTAGAAGGACTAAAAGGCGCTATCTGCATTGTACAAGAGGAGTAATGGACATAGGGGGGGCTCAATTTTTTGTTAGTTGCAACCAAACGAAGCATACAGATAACGAAGCCAGGGAAAGCATGTGGGAAACACTGTTAAAATTCAGATGTACAAATATTAAAGGAAAGAGAAAAGAAAGTGGACGAAAAGACAACTTGTCGCCCGCGGGAGCCGAACCCACACCTTCCGCGTTACGCGTCCCGTGCGTTAGACTTAAGCTACAGACACGGCCACACTGCCGTGTTTTGCCTGATAAAAGATGATGAACAATCCGAGGTCATCTAAGCACTTATGAGTTGTGAATGCGAAAGCATTAAATATCCAACTGAACGCCAGTGTGCGTTCCTTTGAGTTACTGACTCCTCGCGGGCGAGCGAGATCGTTGAGACTAAGTTGAGACGCTTGGCCAACGTCTCCTACATAGCACAGGGCCGATGCACCTTGATCCGTGATGTCAGGCTACCTTGCCCGACCGCCATAGAATCAAGTGACACACCTTTCCGCACTGGGGACCGTGGCAGGCAACGTGGCCAACCGTGTATGCCGGTCAGTGTCCCTGGTGCGGGGGGCGGCCGTCTCTTCCTCTCATTATGTGGGAATGTGTATATATAGGCCACCGAACATAAACTCGCCCATGATGCTGACCTCACTCATAAACATTTTAGGCTCAGCGGCTACCAAATGTGCTGTTGCTAGAAAACTGGAGGAGAAAAAGAAATCCTGAGGTATGACTCTTGCCATTCTAAAATCATAAAAAGAGGCATCGCCAAGGCTTGCATCAGTCAAGCGGTTGAAAAATCACGCCGCCATGCTGTGGGGGAGAGCGTCGATTTGCAAGTAAGCTGCTTAAGAAACAGTGGGTACCTGAACAGTATGGTGGTGCAAATCTGTTAAAACATGTTGCCCGAAATCAGAGCCAACAGGAAAAGGCAAAAAACACAGGAAAAAGAAAATTTGAAAAAAAAAACGCCTGGTGTTGCCTTACATCCATGGGTTGCCACATAGCATAAAAAAGACAGCCCAACGCCATGATGTTCAAGTACTTTTCTCCGCTCCGCAAAAACTAAAAGGCATGTGCAAGAGGGTGAACGCAGGATCCACGTGCTACGGTCTGTCAGACTAAGCACGTGAAAAAAATACGTGGAATCTGCTACTTCAGTGGTTTACCAAATCCCACTAGATTGCGGGAAAGTGTACATTGGGCAAACTGGACGTTGTCTAAATGATAGGTTACGGGAGCGCAAATACACGTGCCAGCCTTCTGACAGCACCTAGCAACTTGGCTGCACACTGCAAACAATGCAAATGCTCTCCGCTACTAGAAAGCACTACAGTCATTAGCACATCAAAAACAAAAACAGAGCGAGAAATATGGGAGGCACTTGCGATAGCTAAAGAAAAAGAGATGTGCGTAAGCGCTCCGTCCATCGCGCTTATCGAAGCTGAGGTTGAGTTTCCCAGGGCGAACGGGTGCAAGTGAACGATGTATGCCTGGCCCAAAGTATGATCCAGAATTTAATTTTTCATTTTTAGACAGATGGTTCATCGTCGGCTTGTGATGCCCAATGCCGCGATTTTTGAACGACGCCATTTCCAATGCTATTCCCCTTCGTGCTTCGTCAGAGCGCCGCTCCACCCGCGTTACCAATGGAAACAGCTGGCCGCTGACGGGCCATGATAAGAGTGGCACGTAACCGAGCGGAAGGCATCGCTACAAAATCGCGCCCCTGTTTGCCGTTTCAATGCAGAAAACGCAGTGCTTGCAAGTGTCAACATTTGAGACACCCGAAAGTATACTAATAAATCGCAAGACACTCACTCTGCAAGATCCCAGCAGTACGTATTCGTCTTGAGGAGAATCGTATCCTTCGCATCTAACTTGAATCAAACCGAACTTCTGCGATTTCATCTCGGCCTTGCATTCCCACTGGAAATAAACAGGAGGGAGCATATTGAATAGCTAGCATTTAAACATTTAGTGTCGAGGCTAGACTGGCGGATGTTCTACTCTATTCCTGTCTCGTCACTGCGTCATTCGAGTTATTCTTCGAATTACGTGCTCTCGATGTCGCGTGATACGTTCTTAACCTCGCTCTGCTCACCTCAAGCCCAGGTGTGCAAGCATTACGCTGCGTCGCTTTCCTTATCAGCTGAACTTCGCCGATGTCCTGACGGCACATTGAACTGGTTGGAGCACCAGAAGATGCACCGTCTGTGGGGCTATTTGGTCTAGCAGTTACTTCCAGATATAACGCAAAAGAATGCGTATGTGTACTTTTTTGCGCTATATCTGGAAGTAACTATGAAGCACCAGGACTCGAACTTGCAAAACAATAAACAGTCCTTATGCTGGAACTGTTCTTAAGAGTGGATGACAGTCAATCGCGATGTTAGACATTATTAGCGAAGGCAGCCGGCCAATGGCGACCATCAATTACGAACAAAAGAGCTTTCTTGAAATCAGCCTCTGGTTGTGAAGGATCTACTGGAAGTCTGCGTATAGATTCATTCATTCATTCATTCATTCATTCATTCATTCATTCATTCATTCATTCATTCATTCATTCATTCATTCATTCATTCATTCATTCAAGAAGCCGTGCAATGTGTTTTCTTGAAAACTGAGAACATACTGGACTGAGGACGGTGCCTTTCAACGAACATATTCCAAAGGACATTATTCAACATGACTCAATAGTAGAGCAAAAATATATAGAACCAATCGTTTGTTTTCCCCGTGCCCTTTCAACTATATACGTTTTCTCTCAGCTGGTGCGATGTCGATAGCGATGCTCTGCCCATTGCTCCTTTCATACGGCTAATTCCGATGGCGGATTCCTAGGATTTCAGGTGCGACATTTTCTATTCTTGTTTTGAAGAAAGGCTGTTCCAATGACAGATCGGGTGCATTCGACCAAGAAACCGTAGGGCCGACCGGAACTTGGCTTGTAACTGCTTCGACCCTGCCAAAATTAACTTTTACTCTTTGTTCTTTGCGTGGTGCACCTATGTTAATACTTACGGTTCTCGTGTGGCAGGGGTGCCCTAATTAAACACAAAGAGTTTGTCACAGGACGGATGCGACGTGTTAACAACCGCCGCATCTCCGTCTGCTAAATGAGTGGAGTGTGTACGCATGCGCGAGCTTTCGCTCGGGAGTAGCTGCTGGCCACGAACAATCGCCCAATTGCTGGCGTTACGCGCTCGCGCGTAGTCTGTGACGTCATAGGCCACGACACTGTATCGAACAGAGCTCGAAAGCCGCAGACCAGATTGGGCGATCGTTTATGCGAGATCGTGGGCTGCATGCGATGGAGTAATATTCGGCTCGCATGTCCATGGCTGCATTGTATACGGATCATTCCAAAGCTCATCGACTTGTTTGAACAGACGAGAGTAATTTCACGTTACGCCTTTTTGCGTACGTCATAACCCAGCCGCGTGCGCACTGCTGTAAAGGTGTGGATGACAAGATCACCTGTGCGTTCCCGCCGTCGCTTCCACGGTTGTAGCACTGAACAACCGAAGGTTGATCCTTGCAGCCCGCGCTGCCACCGCGGCAGTTCAGCTGAGGAACCGGATGGGACCGGCGACCGATGGTGTACTGTCCTTGCCGCAAAGTGAGAACCTGAACATCTTTCAGCCTCACTTTGTCACCTGCGGATGTCAGCGCGCAGGCCAATAACGGTTCGCAACCCCGCACTCCATTGCAGAGAAAATCAACGACAACCTTTAAGGAGTACGCAGGCCCGAAATCTTCAGCGTATCGGGTGCGTGGCCCAGCGAGCGAAACAGCCTTGCGCCTGTCGTCTGAAGCAGTGAAACGGCACCTAACCTCCCATAGGCATTGGCTGCGACGCAAGGTCACGAGCGCGCCTCGACGGTGCAGAGCGGGGGAAAGGGAACACGAAAGGGGCTCCAACGCTAGCGCGCCAGGTGTTGCGTGAGGGGAGGGACATCGTCGCGACGCCACGTCACGTCACCCTCGCTCTCGGAAGCTTGTGTTATGCGCGCGTTCCTTGTACGCGCAAGCTCCCCCCCCTACGTTCCAAATGCACCTCGGTAAGGCCAAATCAAAACGCGCCAGACACCTTAGCGCGCTCTCTTGTCTGCGAGGAGTTCGTCACTCGAAGGACCGCTCAGCGGCGTTCAATTGGACGTTAATGCTTGGGCATTCACAAATCATGAGAAGTGCTCAGGTGTCCTGGGATTTTCTCTTTACCTCCAGATGGCGCTCGTTTCCGCGCATCCCGGCCGGCGCCGCCGCGGCAGCGTTTCACATTTTTTTAGTATGACACGTGCTATGCTTGCTTTCCTATGCGACAATGCAGGTACTGGGCTGTGGAGGTCACGTTCTGGGCTGTGATAGTGTAAACATTACAATTAAATTAAATTCAGGGGTTTTACGTGCCAGAACCATGATTTGATTACGAGGCGCGCCGTAGTGAGGTACTCCGGTAATCTGGACCGCCTGGGGCTCTTTAACGTGCACCTAAATCAAAGTACATGAGTGCTTTCGCATTTTGTCCCCATGGAAATGCGGCCGCCGTGGCCGGGATTCGATCTCGCGACCGTGTGCTCAGCAGCCCAGCACCATAGCCACAAGCAACCGCGGCGGGTGAAACATTACAATCGTCCATAGCCGGAAGAGAGCGCTCGGAGCTGGCGTCTCAACAGCGTGCTGGCGACGTATGCACAAGGAGCACCTAAACACGCGCCAGCAAAATGGCTCCGAAGCGCGCACTCAGCGTTGAGGGACACCCGGGCCCGAAAGAAGCGCCACGCGGAACAGCAGCGTCTTCGCTACGCAGCAAAATGTGGTGCAGACCGCGTATGTATACATGAAATTATAATAGTTATTTGAGTTAGGTGCACCCCCTTAATTCACTTAAAATTTAGCAATTCTGCCACGATGCGATGTGCCATGTGAGGCAATGATATTGTTCAACCCTCTCAGAGGTCATGAACAATGGCGCATGACAACGGCTCAAGCAAGCACGTCTCCCTGTGTGTTCTGTGGACTACACAGACAAACAGCAGCGATGCAAGCAAGGTAACGTTTAACATGAACTCACCACTCTCATATTGGACTAAACGCTGAAGAAATTGCACATTCGCCGCTAACATCACTGTTTATTAACGTCAGTCAAGCAAACAGCATGCAAAGCTTCACCTACATCGGTTCCCCAGTGCATGGGATCCGCAAAAATTTATTTGTTTAAGGATAAATCAATATCATAGTATGCGTGACACATGAGAAAGGTGTGCACCCTGTATATGTAAAGAATAACAACGAAACACAAATTCAATCCAGCTGACTTGTTGAAGCAACGGGTAGATGGTGTACTACTGTGGAACGTCTCTGACGGCTGGGTTAGTGCGTCGCTGAAAACGGACCTTGCACTCCAACGTGATTGCCGTTGGTCACCGCACGTACTAGACTTTAAAAAAAAGTTAAATAGCACAACTGGAGCGAATTTTTTCGCAATTCGCAGTGTGTTCTACATGGTTATTTGTCTTACGCGCTCGGCCGTGAAGAAGCAGTTTGAGCTAGGGAACTTCTGTAAATGAGTGGTTACTCCCACGGTAAGCTGCATATTGGGTGCGAATGGAGCCGTTATTCAAAACCAGCGTCACCTCTATGCTTTTCGACACAACAACCACAGTTGCACTGATAAACTTTGTGGCTCTTATATAGTCAGATCTATCAAATCTCCGAGAACTACAAAGAATTTGCACAAACAAAGTTATGCATCGTTCTTGGAGTAAGTCTTTTAGCTGAACGACTCTGCCAAAAAAATGCGGGCTCTCCCGTAATCGAGAGTAGATGTAAGCATGAAATGGTAACCGACAAAGCAGATTGGTTGGAGGTGATACTAGCCACAAGCTTAAAATGGGTGTAGTGCATGTTCGCAGCGGCACACCACACCGCACCGCGCCATACTGTGCACTGGTCTATATGGACGCTGCCCAACCAGAAGAAAACCGGCTGCAGGCCGCACGACAAGCAGCGAAAGGCGCCAGGGAGACAGAGCATACTGCCTAGCCAGAAGAAGAAAAATCGCCTGAAGGAGGCGCCATGCAGCGCGGCGCCATCTCTCGGGGCGACGCAAAACCCGCGCCGCGGAACTCACGGTCCGCTGGCGTTCAAAAGAGCACAGGCAACCTCTTCTCAGCTCCAAAGGATGAAAATGAAGTCTATGGTGTCCTGTACCTGGTTCTTTGAACGTCGCTCTTGGAAGCGACAAGCTTCAGCGCACTAGAAGTTACAGCTTGAGTGATACTGTGAAAATCAGGAAGAAATAGGAAGTAATATTTTTGTAACTTTTTTTGGGCAGGTACTAGCGTGTGCAATGCGGTCCTGTACAGAGGAATGGGGGCCAGAGACAGCATTTTCGTAAATTTTAAGTGGTTGCCCGGATAATCTCGTTTTTTTCTCGCAACCTGCCCAGATAACGGCTTTGGCTTAAGGTCACTTGAAGGTCGCCGACAACGGGAGCTAAAAGCATTTCATGCTTAAAAGCTCGGTATTTGCCTTTTCCGACTCTCTATGCGCTCACAGAAAGCTTCGCTGTACATACATTCCAACTCATTGGATCTGCAGCATCTTTTATTGCTTTGCGATGTATCTATCGGCACTTTTCGACCGCGCGGAGGCTAAGTTTCTCGAGCGTTCAACACAACGCTAATAACGTAATCGTTTAATGCCTGTAAATGCAAGAAATCCAGATTAGTTGGGGATGACGCACCCACTTTTCGCGGCAGGCTGCAACGGCGTTCTATCACAATGAACATAAGCGTCGTGTTCTTTCATTTAATCTATTTGCGAACTGAGCACCGTCGCTACTTTGTCGTCAAAACGGACACGTTCCGTCGCGGTGGCTTAGCGGCTTGCTCGAGGTCGCCGGTTCGATTCCTAGCCACGGCGACCGCGGCGGAAAGTTAGGTGGGCGGATGAGATTAAGAAGTTTGCAGGGACAACGTGACGACAATTAGTACATAACCGGGTTAGTTGAAGAAGTATAGGAGAGGCCTTTGCCCTGCAGTGGGCGTAACCAGGCTGATGATGATGATGATGATGATGATGATGATGAAATGCAAGAAACGCTCGTGTGTCGTGCATTGGGTGCGCTTTGAAGAACCCCAGGCTCCCCACTGCGGTCAAAACTATGCGGAGTTAGGTTTATTATCCATGCTGGGCAGGCATAGTGTTACGTCGATAGCGATGGCATCTGGGCTGCCAAAGCGAATGACGAACGCCTCCAGAAGTTGCACGAGTCGTTTCTGTTGGCACAAAGTGCGGCAGCCATATGAAACGAGATGCAAAACAATATCCATGACAATACATTTTCTGTCAATAGGCGTCTTCTTTCTCCCGTATATTTGTCGTTAGTGACGTTCACATGTTTTCACGACACTGTACTCTGCACACTACTCTATAATTCGTTTTAATCTAATCTTTGGAGTCGAACTTAATGCTGCCAGAGTAAGAAAAACATTCCGCAGTAAGAACGCTCGCACCAAAAGGAGGCTACACCTACCTGTCACACCGTCTGTCAGGTGAGCAAATAGGGAAAGGAAAGCTCCGACGGCCACGGTATGACGCATCTTGAACGGCGGTGGGACGATGGCTAGCTTGTCGAAACGACACATTCGTGGATGTCTTGTTCTTGTGTCCAAGCACTGGTTCATACCCACTACTGTCAGCAAAAGGAAGGGGGGGGGGGGGGGGGAGGTGCTTCGTTTAGCTTCCTTTCGTTTTCCTTTGGTGGCGCATACCGACTGTGGGGGATTGACCGAAATTCGGATGGTTCTAGGAAAGAAGGTAGAATATTACTAAACCTTGCAAACATATTCAGGAACAGATAAATGAAAAAAAAAGTGTGACGAACTTATGCTTCTTTCGTGTTGCTTCACTGATGGCCCATACTCACTGCGGAGGACTGGCCAAGATTCCGATGATACTAGAAAAGCAGGTGAGTTATCACGAAAATAATTTTAAAAAATATTGAAGGAAGAAATGAGTGAAAAAAGAAGAAACATTCCGGCAGAACCCAAGTCACAATGAATGTCGACGTTACTTGCAATATGCATTGTAGCAATGTAACCACACACTGTACTGCCGTCACTGAAACGCGTCATGTATGAGGAGTGTACAGCTGCGTTCCTCTGTCGCACTTCTATGATGATGATTTATTGGCATTCACTTGAAACAGGGTGGTGGCAAATAGTGAGCTAGCTATAGCCTTGAGTTAATGAGATAGGTACGCTATAAGTGCTTTTCATTCTAGCAATTTTATATACATCTGCTTAATCTTTTGTCTCTTTCTCAAAACTTCTCTATCTACCTTGTACCGCTACGTGTGCCTATAACGGATCTGGTCATATCAGTCTCTTCCCTGCAATTTTTTCCACCAGTAGACTAAACGTCTCTTGCTTATCTCGACTGCTGACCGGTTGATGCTTCCGTCCACTTTAGATCGAAGCGCTTCTGGAAAGTGTCCCTACGGCTTTTACTGTGTGAATACCTTCGCATTCCATTAGGATGTGCTGAATGGTCTCTGGATTTATGCTGCCGCAGACGCATGTCTCATCTTGTTTCGAATATTTTCTCCCGTGTGTTTTTGTCCTTAAACAATCAGCTGGAACCTCAAATAGCTAGACATTTTCCTTTGTGTCATCGTACAGATCTGCCCTTCTAATTTCTTCCTATTCTTGTAAATCTCCGTGGTCTTTTTTTCCTCGTCTTCGCATCCAATTCACTGTCTGTTTCTCTCTCTTTTTTGACGACTCCTTGTTGTCTATTTACAGCTTCAGTTGCCCTGTACTCGGTTGTCAACTTTCTTGATCCCTTCATTCAATTTGTGTCCTCGCTTTTCAGGTAGAAATACTTGTGCACTTTAGCCGCCCATTTATTTTCATCCATGCTCCCGAGTCTTCAGAACTCATTTTGCTCTGCGCTTCTCCGACTCCTGAGGAGGCCCAAGCCATGTCACCCTGAACTGCCTCACTTGTGGTTTTACCGTCGGTTCCCGAAGCCAACCGGCCTACCGATCTTTGGTTAATGTCCAGCCCCGACGAGATATAGCCCAAAAGATATAGTCCCAAAGTGCTCCGTGTTTCATTATTACTGCTTTCCACTTCCACATTATTTTGCAGGTTATCTTCGTGGGTGCTAGAGTAGGTCTTTCCTTCGTTTATGTATACGCCAATGTATTTATGTTACTTGACTATGGGTATGACTTGCTGTTGAATTTATACCACGTATTTACTCGTATTTTGGTTAAAGATCACGCTTCCCGACTTCTGTGTGCTAAACTTAAAGGGACACTAAAGGGAAAAAATGATATCTTCTGCATCAGTAAATTACCTTTCTACGACACTAAAAGCACCACTCATACCACAATAAGACGCTTGGTAAGCCACAAAAAGCGTAAGAACGAAAGACGGGTGGCGACGCCTCCTTGATGTTCCCGCACCTGGTCGCTGTGACGTCATGGATTTTGATGGCATCTTCTAGGACCTACTTATATTGCGGTACAAATTGAGTACATTGTGTTCTAAAGGAACCAAATATGAAAAAATAGCAAGTTTCTAGAACCTTTACTCAGCCAACGCGGCCCAAATGCGAAAACATACTTTCGAATCCCTGACGTCATACTGATGCACCGGCGTCGGGGTTTCAGCGCGAAATTCAAATACTGTTACTTCGACGTTCATTTTCTCATCCAATAATCAAACTATTATTTTGAAATGACTGCCTGCATGGTTCTCAAACAATGCTTTATTAGTCTAAGCTGATTTATTGTTTCGGTTTAGTGTCCATTTAAGAGGAAACTTTAGCTCGGGTGCTCCTGTTTAAATACATGTACAAGGAGAATTCGTTTTTCTCGGCAGCTACTGCACCAAATTTGGCGAGGTTTGTTGCATTTAAAAGAAAAACGTAAAATCTAGTGACTGTTGGTTTCGAGTTATTGATTTAGGTCGGCAACTGTTTATAAAAAAATTTGCAAAAATAGAACAATTTCAGAAAACGAAACTATCAAGTTTACAAGTATAACTCGGCAATGAAAACTGATATCACAATCCTGTGAATTGCATCTAATAGTACATCTAAAGCGGACAAAGTTGATATGTTGCACATGCACCTCAAAAAATTTAGTAATATGGAAATACAGCTTTTGCAGAACCCTTGTACACAACTCAACAAATTCACGTACGATGTAAAATGACATATTGAGTTTGTCCGCTTTCAATGATCTAATGGGTGCCATCTGTTCTTGATGCAGAGCTATTAATTTGTAAACTTCGTGCGTCTATATTTTTCAAACTTGCGAATTTTCGAAAATATTTTTAACAAACTTCAGCCTGTAAATGGAAATTCCGCTTCCAACAGTCACTAGAACTTAACTTTCTCCCTCAAATGCCACACATTTCATTAAGATCGGTCCAGAGGTTACCTCAGAAATGGTCTTTGCGTTCTTCATGTACTTGAATAGGCCGCGTCGCAGTTGGGCCCGAGCTAAAGCTTGCTCTTAAGGCCTAGATTTGTTACTGCATTGCCAGAGATTTTTGCAGGTCTCTCTTAATATCTTGCATAGTCCGCTGTAGTAACACTACGTCATCGGCATACATCAGTTCGAGCACCTTCCGTTGCACCCTTTGCACATTACTAATGTAACACTACACCAACCCTAATTCACTGTTTGCTGCGCCCTTAACATTTCTATGCCGTTTCTACGCCCTTCCGACTAAACACGCTGCGTCATCCAGCGGTGCCGCCTCGACATCCCTGCGCGATATATACGGCGGGCTCGCTTTCCACCCAATACCTGAGAAGTTTTCAGGAATTTTTTTTTTTGAAAAATGGCAAAATTTGCAAATTGCAAAATTTTATTTTTATTGCTCGCAGAGCGCGCACCGTCTTTTTTTTTTCGTCGTCGGCGCAGCAGCGTCACCACGAGTTCACTGAATAATCACCAAGTTCACTGAATAAGGATATTGATAAGCTTGAACGAATTTAGCGCCTGGCCGCATGGTTTATTTGCTCCGATTACAAATCATCATCAGTTTCTGGCATGTTAGGCCAACTTGGACTGCATCCGCTTCACATGCGCCGCAAAATCACCAGGCTGAATTCTTTTTATTTGTTGTTTCATAACCAAACATGTTTAGCAAGTGCCACATATATTACCCATGCTCCACACAGTTCGTCGCGTATTTTTCATTCTAAAGTAGTCCAGTCATACATTGCCGGCACTAAATTCAGAAATCATTTTTTCCACTTATGAGCGAAGAATGGAATCATTTACCGGAATGTGTTGTTGAATGCAGATCTTATGTTTAACTTGAAAATATGTTAAAAACGCATCTTTTGTAAACTCTCTCCTGCTTGGGCAGCATTGCTGCCTGCAGTACTGTGTAAATAAATAAATAAAATAAAAATGAGCGCCACATACCGAGTGTCACATATCCAGTTGCCCACGGCTGCCCACTTGTCCAACGTACTGCCCACTTGGGTCACTGTACCCAGGGACTCAAGTTGGCGGGAAAACGCGCACACCGATAGAGAGCCGCCAAAAGTGCTTGGAGTTCGTATTTCTAACAATGTTAATGGCATTGAAGAATGGACAAATCATGGTTAAAGTGCCTCAGACAAACTGGCCGACGATTCGACAGGTAAACCCGTATATGTAAAGGCGGCCTTGTCATCCTTGGCGTGTTGGTTTTCTGTTGTCACAGGAGTTAGTACCACTAGCGACGATGGCGATATATCCAAGAACAGTATGTCCCTTTGCATATTGAAAGGCTTCAGTTTGAACCATGCGATTCGCTGCAGCGGCAAGAGCGATAAGGGTAGAAGACAGGCGACACCACCCAGGTATCACAAAGCCTGCTCACTCCAATGCATGACGTCATGCTAGTGGCCCGACTGCCTTATAATCTAAAGGAGTCGCTCCCGAGTAACCAATAGTTATTTTGACGTCACCGCTTTCGTCGCGCCAGAATTGGCAATTTCGGGCCATTAGCATGGCATCATGGATTGGAGTAAACAGGCCTTGTGCTATATAGGTGGTGTTGAGCCAGGTGGCCTTGTTTGATGAACACGTTGGTTCTACGGAAGCGCTGACGACGCGCACTCGGTTTAGCTGCAAAAAACCGTGACATGGGCTCGCCGTCGCGCTCCGTTCAATCGACTCGTCACCAGAGTCAGAGAGAGCAGCGTTCCAACACGAGGGTCCGTCTGCTTTCACTGGGAGCTGACGAACGCCAATGCTTTTCTGTCGGTCTCGTCTCGCGCACCACTGAGGGGCGAAGCCTGAAACATCACCTGGCGGCACTTCTCATCAGGCGAGCATTCTGAGAAGCTTGGTATCTGCCAGGGCGATGTTTCTGCTGCACAGAAGCAGTTGTCTCGCGTGGCGCGTCGGGTCAACATGTCGCCTTTGCGTATTGTTAAAACACCGTCTGAGGAGCTGAAGCGCAACGCTGAACCCTGTTATCATTTTCAATGCGTAGTCATTCTTTTAAAAAAGAATTTCATGCAAAGGCAACTTGTAGAAAAGTTTCTCTTGCCATATGATGTCTTATCAAGAATACAAGGGACATGCTGAAATGCATTCACTGAGGCTGCACATTTCGGCATGTGTTACTTGCCTAGCGGATGACAGCAGAGAAAGCACACTTACATCAGTTAGAAGTACCATGGTGCTTTTATGTACAAATGCCACAACGTGTTCCCCACTTCCCAAACTGTACATCCAGACATACATGCAAGTGACGAGATAAGAAGAAACAATATGCTGCCACGAGCGGTGCCTGTGACTTTCCTGTACACACATGTGAAAGAGTTGCTTATTTGATGTGTCCAGTGCCACCATACAGCACCTCATGTACACAACAGCAAGGCGCCTACGGAGCTCGCACTCCTCCGAAGAAGCACAGCACTCACACAGAGAACGGCTCTGTCGAAGGCGGCATATAACGTGATCAACAACAGACCTGAAAATGCCACCCTACGGCAAGTGCAGTTGCGTAGACAAATGTATAAAACGCAGACGTGGTCGACGTGCACATTTGTGGAATAATTGCCTACCCAGAAAACCAACAGCACAAAGAAGCTTGTTTGCAATTGTCCAAGTGTCACACACATACGTTTTCTGGCCAGTACCAAAATAACTCAAACACTTTGAAAGACTAAATATGCAAATAAAAAAGGTCAACATAATGAGCTTTTAGTCCTGCTTACTCTAGCTCTGATGTTTCTAACATTGACGAAGATAAGATTATTTAGACCTATATAGTTAACACATTCTAACGATTGCAGTGCAGGGTATACAAAACTTGTTTTTTTTCATCAAAAGTTTGACTCTGTTGGATGTGGAAATCTGCAGGTTACATTGACAATGTGAGAATAACTGCTGGGTGTTTAGACTGCAATTAAATGTAAGAGAAAATGACGGAAACGAATGGCAGGCTTTAGGAAATCGTGTTGTCAGTGAATTAAAGATTGCTGTTTTGATTAAACATAATGCCATATAACAAGCTGAGACACTAACAGTAGTACTCCAGCATTGTAGCATGGAATGACTAGGAAAGAGTATATTGGACACAGATATTGAGCAGCACCTAAGAATTTGCAACGAAGAGTGCTTGCAGAACTGGTTCAGCTTGCAGAAATAGAATAAATGTTTAGTACCTGGAAAAATTATTATGCTCATCTAGTGAGCCTGTACAATGCGCAACTTTTAGCACTTAAGCACACCGAACTTTAATGTGCGAAAAAAAATGTGACACAACATTTTCTTGTGTTTGTTACAAACAGGCTGGGATGGCCTGGGCTCCATCTTCAAAAAATCATAATTTACTGAGCACAGTCAACAGTACTTAACTCATGTCCTGCTAGTTTTGAGACTTCTTCTCATAAATTGGAAGTGCTTGAGAACCTCATTTCGCAAGTAGTTCAATAACAAGCATTTCACACAAGTTCACTGCAAAAACCTCTGCATACATTATATACACAAGCTTCTAAATGCTCCAACAGATGATTTGGTAAGGCTTTGTTGACCAATAGCTCAGTCCACGCTTCTTGCCTTCATATAAAAGAAAACCTCAATCACTCCTGCCATTCTTGAAAAGGTTGTCTAGACAAGTTCCACTGAAATGCTATAAAATAGCCAGTTACCATCACACCTCATATTTTTTTTTTTGCGTAAACGTCGCAAAGATGCAACTCATGAGTAAAAGGCATGAGCAAAAGAAAAAACATGTAAAATACATGAAGATAAAGTTTTCTAAGCAATAACAAAAACAATAATAGTACATATAAAATATAAATGGTGTCTTCCCAAGACGATTTAAAAGCATGTACACGTCCCAGAAGCTAAGGGTCTTCGTTGACGTAAAAAAAAAGAGATAAAAACGACATTCGGCTACACTAAAATGGTCACTGTGTAAAAAGCCCCATTTCGGAAGCCCTTGTTACAATCTTCAGAGGACAACAGAGTTTAGTATTGATAGATGGGATCAGGCACTTGGTCCCTGCTCTATCCGAGTACAGCAAGCCCACAGTAGTGCAGGCTGATGTGTTGGAATGTTTTCAATTGCGCTTGTAGTCAGCGACTTGTCTGTACAAGCAAATGGATAAAATTGAATGAAAAGAGTGCCCAGCCTTGCAAATGTTCTTTTTCTGGCAAAGCACAGCATGCCTTGGGAAATGGCAAAAACTTTCTATTGGAGTGTACACCCTCACATCCCTGTCATTAAGCTACAGATGAGCATAAAACTCCTGTTGCTTGCAATGTAAAGCTTAATGTAAGCAAGCATGTAAACTAATATTATTGCATTTAGTTTGGTACCAAGTGCACAAAAGGACTTTCAGCAATTGGTGCCTATAATTAGGTAGCAGTGAGAAGACTGAGTAGGAAAACGTTTAAGGAAAACTATTTTCTGATGGCATCACCAGAATGACATTTTTTCGAGTCACAAACGAGTCTTAGACACCACGAGGTATGACTTGCTTGAAGTACAAATATTGCCTGCATGTGGGGCACAGCTGCTCCCCCTCCCAAAAAAAGTGAACAGAAAAGGCAAGGGTAGAAGGCAAGGGTAGAAGGCAAGGGTAGAATTCCAGTATGACACCTTTAGATAGGACACCAAGTGCACCTGCTATCTTAATACTTCCTCACTTCGAAAGAGTCTGGTCGATTGACAACATACAGTGCAATTTCACAAAGGTAATATTTTAATAGAATATGCTTTGGGGCTAGTTGGTTCATCCTTGTGTGGGACAATAAGAAAAAAGACCTGTCCCTTGTCGACCTGACTGTCCCGCCTAGAGCTAGTGCTTGTTATTGCAGACAAGGTGATATTTGTGTAACAGAATAGAAAACACTAAGTGAGATCATACTGCAGCGGTGTCTTGTACATACAAGTGACAGTGTGTGCTGAAAAATGACAGACCAGCTTGCATTCAGTACACAAAATCGTCTTTTTTGTGCTTTCAGAGATGACCCAGAAGATTCCACAAATTGTAAACA
Source organism: Dermacentor andersoni (assembly GCF_023375885.2). NCBI lineage: Eukaryota > Metazoa > Arthropoda > Arachnida > Ixodida > Ixodidae > Dermacentor > Dermacentor andersoni. The sequence continues at coordinate 91,151,701 of NC_092824.1, read as the reverse complement.
CCATGAATTATACATATTACAGTGTGTCTTGTGCTATTCTAACCTGGTGTCACAGGGAACTGGGTGTCACAGGGAACTGGGTCCCAGGTGCTGTGTGTCAATTTCTGAGACGCACACACCAGCTTACTGCAATAAATATAAACTGGGAAATTTGAATATCATAAACATGACAAACTAAGCTGCCAGGCCAAGTTCTGTAACTTACTAACACTGTTGTGCTTATTTAAATAATGCATATCCAAACAGTGTGGACATTTTGCAAGAACTGGCAGTTGAAATTTTAGGATCTTGCAAAGAACAGATATAACATAATTTCCAGAATACGCTAGCCTAGTAATGACTCCAATTCAAGTGTAGTGAAAAATTTTCAATGAAATTCTTTAGTCAAAAAATCTTGCCTGTGTGTCATTGTACAATAAATATACTAGTCATTGAGAGTAACAGTATTCTTGGTGCTAATTTTCGTGCGAAGGTTCAACGAAGTGAAAAAAATAATTCAAGCCTTGCACGTGGGAAGAGGAAAATTTAAAATACCTTTGTGTGGAAAACAGAAGTGCATACAACTTTATGTAAGGAATCTATAAAGCATGTGATCACATGGTGTATATGTGCAACTTATGACAGTCCCACACAAAGTGTTTTACAGTGCTTTTGTGGTCGATGCAAGATTTAAACTTTCTTGTTTACCTGAAACACATCAGTAAAAGAAGAGATCTTTTCATTTGCACCCTAATTTACTGGTGTTTCGGTCAGTTGTTAGTGTCTTTGGGAATGTGCAACACCTACAGTGAATGACTTGTAGACCAAGGTGCATATGCCTGCCCTCTTAGATCAAATTCACAATAAATTATCATGATTGATGGGCTACAATGTTTTTTTCACTTGTGTCCAAAGCGTTTATACTGAATGTAAGATTAGCAGAGAGGCAATACTGTTGCTGTGTACCTCACAAGTCACATGCCGGGCATTGCTGATTGAAATTTTGGCACCGTGAATCAAATTATTTCTTGGAATGATGCGGATGCCCAAAGGTCAAATCACGCAAAATGCACAGTACAGTCGGCGCGACCTTTGTGCATTGCGAGGGAAAGTCGGCATCCGGGGTGCTCTGCAGGCAGCCAGCGACGTCTAGCGGTAGTTGCTAGGCGCAAATGTGCCCAGTAGCTACCGTTACACTTCGGGCTCAGCAACTCGCGTTAGACGTCGCTAGCTGCCCCCGGAGCGCCCCGGAGGCCACCGTTCCCGCACTCAACACAAGGGCGACGCCGACTGTACATGATTCAACTGTATGAGCTGTAAAACCGGAACGACGATTCTGCTTTTTAAAGCGGCGGGCGAAAAAAGAAAATGCTGGCGTGAAAGAAATGAACGGTCAGGCCCGATGACCGACAAATTCGCCTCGCTAACTCCAACACTCGCAATCTCGACGTTGATCTTTACAAAGTTGCGAACATAAACGGCGGCACACCAAAAGCCGTGGTTGTCGGATCACCAACAAGTCCTCGTGGTGCTGACCTAGAAGGCCGTACTGCTGAGACGTCCGTACAAGCGGCCCCATGGTCGAGAGCACATGACTTCTGAAGTCACTGGTGTCACAATACATGTAGAAGATTTAGAGTCCCTGTCCTCATACGTGGACCATGTTCTCTTTGTCCCTGTGCTTGACTAGCTCGTTATGCAGTGTCCCAAGTGCCCTGTGGATCGTCTTGAAGCTGGGCCGGCCCGATGGCTTGCGACTCCAGCACGCTCTCATCAGCGCGTAGGCCGGCGCCGGCGCGCCTTCTGGGCAGCCGAGGCAGTTTCCCTCCTTGACGAATGCCACCACTTCCTCGTGCGTCATGCCGTAGTAGGGCTGTAGCGCGAACGAGAAGATCTCCCAAAGCACCACGCCAAACGCCCACACATCCGACTCGACAGTGAACTTGTTGTAAAGTATGGCCTCTAGTGGCATCCAGCGTATCGGAATGGCGTCGTGCTCGCTTCCGCGGTAGTAGTCGGCCGCGTACATCTTCTGCGAGAGGCCGAAGTCCGCGATCTTGACGACCATGTCGTCGCTGATGAGGCAGTTACGCGTGGCCAGGTCCCGGTGCACGAACTTGCGCTCGGACAGGTATACCATGCCGGCCGCGACCTGGCGCGCGATCGAGACGAGCTCCAGGTGGCTGAGCCGGACGTCGCTGAACATGTCGCCGCAGCCGCCCGACGGGTTGCGCACGATGTAGTTGGAGGGAGAGCAGGACCTGAGGTACTCGTTCAGGTCTCCCTTGCCCATGTACTCGAAGAGCAGGCACATGGGACTCCCCACGGCGCAGACGCCCAGCAGCTTGACAATATTGGGATGGTCGAACTCCGCCATGAGACAGGCCTCGCGCTCAAAGTCGCTCTGGAGGTCCTCGGATGCTTCCTCCTTCAGCATCTTGACCGCCACCGTGGTGAAGTCATCACCTTTGATGAGGCCGGGGGCCTTGGCCTGCGAGAAGGAGACAGATAGAGGAGCAAGCTTTCAGACATTCATGGTGTTCTGCTGTAGGACAAACTAAATAAAAAACAAACAGCGTATAATAGGGTTCAACATCCCGAACTAACGTGTGGGCTTTGAAACACACCATTATGATGGTTTCCGGATTAATTTTGTCCACTTGGGGTTCTTTAACGGGCACCTAAATCTAAGAACACAAATGTTTTTGCATTCTACCTCTTCCGGAATGCAGCCTTCATGGTGGGGATTTGAACCCGTGACCTCGTGCTCAGCAGGAGAATGCCACACCAAATGGAACATTGAAGCAAATAACGCAATTGCAAACTACAGAGCAATACTAAGCGGCTGACCCAGGCTGACCCAGGCTCACCACCTAACTGGACAAGTCTACCTCGCATAACTTATCAGGGCCGAACCGTTGAATAGCGCAAGCGAAGCCCCGATATGAGGGCCTCGACTTTACTGTTATTCAATAAGAAAAGTCGCAGACTCGCCCGAAAGGCGAATATGCATCGACTGCGATAGTAAATTAGTGGACAGCTAGCTATACGAAGTAAGGATAGTTTTATCGGCTGTACCACCCTGTAAACATAGGCATGCTAAATAAATTGACAAGCATGTTGTCACGCGCGCACAAGCAAACACGAACACATCTCCCTCGATAACCGCGGAAACTCGCCGTCAAAACGCTTGAGTGAGCAAGCGCGGTTGCGCAGCAGCGAGCGAATTGACCTTCGTGCTTCTATGTATGTCGTGCTGCGTCTTGCGTCAGTGCGAACTAAGCCGCGAAAACACAGCGCGCCGCGGACTGTACCCCCGTTGTAGATGACATTCATGATACGACAGTCCGGCCGGGTGCGCGCGGCCACCCGGGCCGCCCGGGGTAAAACGCGCCCTCGCCCCCTTCTTAGAACCTCCCCCCCTTTCCTTGCGCGCGACGGAAGACGGCGCACTTCCTCCCCGCTTTTCCCTCTTTCGTGCGTGTGATAGAGCCGCGATCTGCGGCTCACCCTCGCACGCTTTCACTCGTACATACGACATACGGCCGCGGCGACAATTTTGTCTCCCTTGGACTTTATACGGAACCTCACGGCAACGCCGACGGCAGAAATGCGCTTGGAGTGTCTACATAATTGCTCTCTCAAAAGAAACTGCTTTCGCTCTCCGCCAGAGCACTGAAAACATGGCACGGAAAACGACCAGCGAGGCGCACCTGGAAGACGCGTCCGAAAGCCCCCTGCCCAATGTCTCTCAGGTAGATGATGTCGTTTCGCGGGTACTCGAGCTTCTCCAGGCGGGGGTGGAGCCTGGCAGCGGTGTGGTGGTAGGAGGCATTCGAGGGCAGCTTGTCCAGATCGATCTCCACGTCGGCCGTCGGCGTTGCGTTGTAACCGCCGCTACGGGAGCGGGCCCCGCCGTAGCGCCGCAGGCGGCGGCAGCCCAGCGCCAGCGACAGCAGCAGCACCAGCGCCGCCAAGCTCACGGCGGACACGAGGAGAACCAGCGCCGGCGCGAACGACGGCTCTCCGGGCGGCTCGAACAGGTCCAGGATGTCGCGGCCCGACACGTCGCCGAGGGTTGTGTTCTCTGCGGGAGCAAACAAAGCGAACGAACGTCTAAGCATTCATTCTGAATTGGGGCGGGTGCTCTTTCGGCAGGTGTTGAACTCTGCAGCACCGGAAGCTGTCTTCTCCACATCAACAGTTTTCGTGAGGGGAAGCAAGCGTAGCTAATGTTCTCTGCCTGTACGCAAACGACTAGACTGACCCCCCCCCCCCCCCCAATGCACGCACACATTTGCCTTTCGCTATTCGCTGCTTGGAACAGTGACTTTGGCCAAATAAATTGAAAGTTTAATTGCCTCCAACTTTTAACGTTATATGCGTTTAGAGAAAAGTCATGACGACAAAATTTTTTGATTTCTTTCATGACGACAAAATTTTTTGATTTCTTTCATGACGACAGAATTTTTTCATTTCTTTTTGTTTAGGTTTGAACCGACGGCAGCGCTGCTACACATATTCGTGAAACTGTACGTGCAACCGATACTGTCACCAAGGTTACGGTAAGCGTCGCTGCATTTATTAAATAAGTGCTCACCAACAGGCATTCTTTTCAGAGCCATTCTGATCCTGACACTGGCTCTGAGTCGACTATACAATCAGGACATCGTCTACCTTGTTGTGCTGTGAGGACCTCAAGCTTAGCGACTAAGCACCGCGCGCGAATGTCGCGCCTTGGATGTTGCTGGAAGTTTTCGCATGCGGAGTACTCGGAACTTATGCGAGAACGGTTCCTGGCACCTGAAACAACGCGCATCGCTTCCAGCTGTAGCACCTTGTTAGCACGTTAAGGCAGTGAACAGAAAAAAAAAAAGTTACATTAATAAGACACTAGTCTATTTCTGAGCTCCTAGGGCAATAATATCTCGGAACTATTTTGTAGCAGGGTTCGAAGTACAACTCGAGGTGCATGTTTCAGCTGGAGAAGCAAGAAATATTATGTTACAATGAAGTATATAAAGGAAGCACAGGTGGGAGTAAACAATGTTAAACTCTTGGTTGTGGCATGGAACCACCAGTTATTATGATGATGATAATTCGGTTTTAATGGCGCAAGGGCCAGTTCGGGCCAAAGAGCGCCAAATTGTGAGTGAGTGTTTATCGAAGCATAGGTTTGGAAAAGCCTTGAAATTGGTTTTCATTCTGTGTATATTTTCTAATTGATTAGGGCACACATGAAATTATAATAGATCCATATTAAAAAAACCTGACTTACCGCACTGGGGTATGGAACAGTGCTCCCATCGTTTCCTGGGGTCTGTTGTATAACACCAGGGCATGGGCTCTTCACCACCGGCATTTCGGCAGTAGTTCTCAGAGTTGAGCACTTCAGGGAATACCATTGGAGGTCTGTTGTGATGATGGGGCTCCTATGGGTAGTACATGAGTAAAACAAAAACGCACCGAATATGTAGTTACTGCAAACGACATTATCAGCATTTCGTTGTCCGTAAAAGCACTGTGCCAGTGCTGTAGAGCTTGTGAGTGGTTGAGGTTAGTTTACTCGCTTGCTTGTATTATCGAGAGCACTAAGGATTGCACACTGTACAGTTACATACAACAAAACTATTTTTTGTCTAAACTAACATACGCGTTATCTATTGCTGTTAAAGTATCTAAACAGGGTTCATTGCAAGTACACAGGCTGCCAACATTGCTGTGGTAACATTACAGCCAACATGTGATGATTCACTCCTCAGCACGTCATCTATACGTCACAATGACGTCTCTCTAAGGTCCAGCCAGCCAAGTGCCCGGGTGTGTTGCAAGCGCACCCGGGCACTTACACACAGTACACATGCTGCAAACGTATACAGTACACAAGCTGCAAGCATTGCTGCGGTAATATCACAGACATGTGCTAATTCACTCACATCAGCACGTCATCGCTAGGTCGCATTGACATACACTCTACTATCGTGTGCGCAGCCAGCCATATGTGAAAAACAAGAGACAATAAATGTACACTACCGTGAATAAATTCCAAACTAACTTGCCTGCACATCCCATCGCTGACACGGAATGCCAGACTTGGTCACGTTGACACTTCCTTGGTAGAAGCGACCACGGCCTTTGATGCAGTTCACTGATTTACACGGAACACGGAAAAGATAACAAGAAAATCAGCACGATTAACATCAAAAAGACAAGGGACGAACATAAGAAATTGAGGTAAGGGTTCAATATCTTCAAACAACTTGAACGTAATCAAGAAGTCTGTGCGCTAAGCACTGGAAAACCAAGGCCCAAACAACAATAAAATCGCAGTTTCGCCTGAAAGGCGAAGCATTGAGAGCTTATTAGACACTCACACAAAGCAAGGTTCTTAGTTTTATCGGCCGTACAAATGGCCATAAACATTAGCTTGGCGAGCGTGGTGTCGCGCACGCACAGACAAACATGAACAGATCTCACTAGATGAGCTCACTCTGGCTCAGCCGCACGCACAGCCTTACGCAGTCACAGCCGAGCTAGAGGAGGAGACGCGCGCTCTCATCTTTTAGCGCCCGCTTGGTCACGTGACCTGTAACATTGGGCGCGCGCATCATGCCACCGTTCTTCAAAAACCCGTTCTTCTCGGCTAATACTCACACGTCTTCCCTCGTACACGCAGCATACGACGCGCGATCTTATCGCACTTGGAATTTATACAGAACATCAGAGCGACCGCGTCCAATATAATTGCTTTCGCAATAAAAGAAATGTGTCTTCTTGGATTTCAGCACGCTAGGCTGGCTGTACATTTGGGGGTGGGGTGGACTTTCAAAACTGTTTGACATTGGACAGTAGTCAAGCTGCCATATGCCGACAACGACTTTCATTATTTGTTTTAAATCTAACGATATGATAGAAAACTTTCACGTACCGGTGACCTCGTCTTCCTGGAAGTCCGTGAGATGTGCATGCGAGCACAGGCCGTTGTCCTTGTAACTGGGTAGCAGGTCGCAGTCGGGCAACCGGAAGTGGCCGCGCGACTTGAAGAAAATGCCGCGCTGCTTGTTGTCCTCGATCATGGCCCACTCGTTGTAGCAGAAGAGCTCGCGAACTGCGATGCAGTCCTCGCTGCGCGTGAAACGCGAAGCACACGGTCACAAACGCGGGCCGCATCGAGCAAGGCTCTGCGGCCCGTTCGCGCTACTTTGCGATAGGATGCACAGGCGATAACCAGAACTATGCGGGCCCTACCAAAGCGCAGCATTCCACAGCACTCCGGTCGAATTCGATAGAATTTGGCTGGACCTCGAAAACCATCGGGCTGCCATCGGTGAGCTTCACATTTATACTCCCGACAGTTATCAGACTCACCTCAGTACTACACGCTGCGCGTTTTCGCACCTGCAGCCTATCGCGACATCGATATTCGCCATTTGTCGTGCCACTATGCCGATAATGGGTCCTGTGTAATCATCACCAACAGGATGTCTGCGTGCTCTCCACCGCGAGAATGCAGACACCTCAATACCCAACGTGCAGGATGCGTCGTGCATTCTGCATGCCTCACCGTGAGGCAATGAAACGTTTAGCACGTTAAGGTATCAACCTATTGGCCCAACTGCGATGTCGATACAGGGCCAGTCTTTCAGCCAAGAGCAATGATGCTCGGCACTGGCCGGAGTGCTTAAATTTATATAGCACGGCTTTCTTTTTTATACTGACCCTCAAAGTTGACATAGTAACGTTCTAGGTTACACAAATGTGCGAACACCTCCCACATATACTGCCTGTCAGCAGTTGAACGAAGCTACTCAGAGAAGCGGTCTTTTCCTCAGTGTGCCTATGCTTGCAGAGAAACAAGCTTTTCAGGTGCTTTCTGCGAATGTGCGAGGCACAATCGAAGCCGCGTCGAAGTTCGCATATACAGATACCTAGTATAGCCTAAAGTAGGGTGGAGTATCACGCTTCGATTTGCGCTCATGAAGCACTCCCCGATTCGCTAATTAATACCTTAGCAGGGAGCACGATTGCAGCGCTTTCTTTCCCACAACTACGCTATATACTATAGCTCCAGGTTTTACGTTCCCAAACTGCGTATCACGGTCACACAAAGAGGTCTCTGTACTTGCATCCACGTTGCATGTAAAGGCTTACTGTAAACGGTAATAAGGTCACGTTTTGCTCTGCACTCATTCAGTGGTGCCATGCGTGCTAATTAATCCATTCGCAGAGATTGCGGTGGCGACCGCCTATTTCCGCCACTGGGAATTCGGTTAAGTGTATGGTATGTGGTATATGGTAGTGTATGGATGGTGTATGATGTTTACTTGATTCATGTCGCCAGCGCGAACTAAAACAGGACACAAGGAACAGGGAGACACGACAAACCCTGGACCCCGACATCACTAGCGTTTGTGGTGCATATGTATCTTCACAGCAAAATAATTTACACCCTTAAAATGAAGGGTGTACATCGATTTATAGCACCCTTACACCCAGAAGGCGTGAAAGGGTGAGAGTTACATAGACCGATTTACACCATTATTCACTCTTATGAATGTCAACTGTTTTACAGACTTCATTGCGTCCCGTTTTCTGTTGCGCTGATAGCATGGAATCAACGGTATCTTTGAAAATTAACATGGAATGAGCAAGGCTTCCGTATGGAAGCCGAAACGTCTTGTCTTTTAATAAGTTTTACTCGGTCGGTGTGCGTCTTTCTTTGTCAACAGCATAGCATCCAACAAGCCCGTCCAAGAGCATCACTTACGTGACGTTTTTACGTGAAATGTTATCGGTGTTATCGCTCTTTAGCGCCTTATCCATCCACGTCGAACCGTTATGAACCGTGACCGAACGTACTCAGGCGGCGGCTTCGTATGGCACCGCCACGCGGGCCGTACCTTGAAAGCGATCTGCGACGCCGACAAAGAGTATCGACTGCTGATAGCTTCGTGCGCTGTGTTCTCGCCGCTTCGTTGGCGTTGAAGCGAGAGGCAGCACGAGGGCGTATTCGCTCCCTGCTGCGGGTGCTACCTTGAAAGCGGTCGTCTTACGGGACGGACGGTTTTCTCGTTGGGTAAGCACAGAAATGCTTACGTATTAAAGAAAGAAAGAAAGAAACTCACCGGCAGAGCGGCTTGGCGATGGCGAGCCGGGCGCGCCACTCGCACTGCGGGAAGGCGTAGTGGCAGATCATCACCTCGGCGGCCGAGCGGCACGGCTCGAGCAGCGACGAGATGAGCTCGTCCCAGAGCTGCTGCGTGAGCTGCTCGTTGAGAACGACGGGCGACGCGTCCTGGCTGATGTTGTAGTAGACCAGGCCCGTGCCCAGGAAGCGCCGGCACGCCGATCCCGTGTACGGCGAGCAGAAGCCCTGCGGCACGTCCTCCGCGGCCGACGACCCGGTCGCCGAAGAGGCCTCGTCCTCGTCGTCGGGCCGCGACTGCTGGGCCTGAACCATGACCGAGGAGTCGTCGCTGCTGCTCGGTTCGACGGCTGCCTCGGTGGTGCTGGACGCTGAAAAAAAAAAAAAAAAAGGAAGCGCCGCCGTTTAAGCATTTCTCGGAGGTGCTTTTACGGAAACGTCCCCGCTCGCCCAAGAAGGACTACGAAATGAAAAAGGAAGTCCTCCGCACGCCTCCTCTTGAGTGCCGATACGCAACGAAGAGAGGTGGAACGGAGGCAACATCGTGTGCGAAAGATCATAAGTAGACGAAGTAATTATCGAAAACACAGGGTGCGAACGCTCGAACGTTCAACCAATCAAGACAGAATACCGGACGGTGGGGGTGCTTGAAGTAATTAACAGTGGTCGAACAATGGACGCCTCAGAGAGGAGCCTACGTAGACAAGTCCCCTCGTCGAAACGTTAGCTCCACTCTGAAGCATCCATTGTTCGCCCACTGTAAAGTGTTCAGCACTGTTACCAAGCCAAATCACCAAGAAGTCAGCGCACTAGAAATCTCCTAACGGCAGAAGATATGTGTGCTACGCTGCATGAATATGAAACGAGAACAACCGAGTTGAACACGTTCATCTGGTCTAAATCCATCACAGTAATTCTAACACGGAGCAAGTTTATTCCGTTGGAATGTGTCGGAGCAAGCCCGTGCTCAAGTTTATCAGCAGCCGTGGTCAGAGAAAGCTGAGTTAGCAGCAGCGATTTCTGGCACCTCCATCGCTTACGCAGGAGCGCGACCTGACACTGCTGACGTCACGCAGACGCCTTTTCCATGTATCAGGTCTACGTAGTTTTGTTTGGTTTTAAAGGCTCCAGCGGAATAGCCAGGCCTGATTGCCAGGAATTCTCGCTAGGCGGGGTTGGACTATTTCGCAGAGGGTCCAAAATTAAACATAAGACAAAAATCACAGGGAATACAGCTATGTTTATCGTCCCTGTTTTTCTTGTGCTAGTTTATAATCACATTTTAGAAATGACATCTCCGGAAATGACGGTACAGAGGAACAAACTTAAAAGCAAGGAACCTACACCGCTCCTAGGAGAGTGTCGGATAAGTAGGCTATACAAGATCACATTGGACAGAATTCAAAAGTGCCGCCGAATTGGCTAAGAGAACGATTCGCGAAACGCCTCGCAGATGGCACCAGGAGTACTGCAGGCCAAAAACATGAGCGAACGCGAGTGCCTGCGCAGCAGTTTTCGCGGCTTGGTGGGCGGTAAAACGTTCGGCACAGTAAAAAAGGACACCTGCGATTTGCAATTACTTTTAAAAAGTGAATTTTGCTAACAGCAACGACGGAGTCAGCATTAGCGGGATACACGCATAACACTTTTCGCTGGCTGTGTCTTAACGTGCGCAAGTACGTATATCTGTAAATCCAGCGTTGAGTTTTCTGAATTAACGGATGTGGGTGACACAGAGCTCAAAGAGTGAGAGGTGTAGAAAGAATGACACACACATGTGACTACGCTATTTCCGATAATGATCGATTGAACGATGTTTGACTGTACTATTCGATAGCATGCTCAAGTAAGGTACTAGTCCCATTGAGAGAAGAGAGAGAGAGAGAGATGATTGAGTCATTCGAAAGAAAAGGTCTCGCGCAAAAATTGAAGGAACTGGGCAGCGAAAGCATTGGTATACGGAAGGTAATCGATGGCTATAATGCTTTTCCTGATCAAAAAGATAGAAAATAAGCGTATACTCTGTAGTGAAAATGCACGCATGGCAATGAGAGCGCAACTCAGTTCATAACTTCAAGAATTGCTGGCATGTATGCAACGCATACAGTGCGCCAGGTCTTGTCTGAATATTCACCCCTGCACTTTTCCGGCGGCCTCTCGTAGACTCAGGTATCCAACGTGTGCAGCAATTGACGTAAACACGGCTTGCTTGGAACACTCATTTTATATACGATGGTTTTCAGAAGCAGGCAAGCAATATTGGCCACACGTACAATATAACGAAAGTGGAAAGCAGAAAAAAGAAAACTCCGATAGGCAGCGACCACGTATTACGGCGAGGCAGCCTGAGATTAAGAACTGCGATGACGAGTGTTCGGTTGCCGACAAAACACGGCGCGCCTTACTGAAGGTCGTCGGCACACTACTCTTGGCACATCTGTACCGAACGCAAATTCTACACCACGAGCAGGATTCTGATTACACGAGTCTGCTTTCGCATTCACTTCGCTTCGATCCGCAAGCTTTATTTTTTCTCGTAACGAGCGAGTAGTACCACGCGGTGTCCCGAAACGCACTTCAGTTGGGAACCCCAATACAATAATACTTGAGTACGGCGCGAGCTAGTATACGCGATGCGCGAAACCGTCGGTCTCCAAAAACCGCCGAATCTGGGCTTTACGAGGGCACACAACTATAGATTGAAATAACCGTGGACGCGGTCGGTACGGATGATGTGATTGCTCGATAAACCAGAAAAAAATATATTACGCAATGTCATATGCACATATAAACTTCGTGTAACGGAAAATCGCGGCGATTAACCAAACGGCACAGCGCTTGATTTCTCAGCACCAGCAGATGGAGTCCTACACAGGGCGCTCTCCACAGAAGGGTGTCCACGCAAACTTTCCACGCGAGGCCACTTTCGCATTTACGTCACAGCATTAATAATGCACTGTTTGGAGAGCTCGCTGGGTTTGGAAAATGCACGTGAAACCGAAGCTCCAACTTAAGAGGGCGAGGCGCGAACGTGTACGATGCACGAAACCGCCGTGCTCCGAAACCCCGAAACCAAACGTTTCCTCGACGCAAAGCACCAGTGAATTCTAGCGCACGGTCGGTATACCAGCACTGCGTAGGCAGAGAGAAGAGTATACGCAAACAAAACAGAGCGAGCCCAGCAGGTGCACGGCGCTCGGCTTACCTGGCGGCTGGGATCCTTCGACCTGGACGACGAACTCACGGGCCTCGCTCACTTCGGTGCGGTTCTCCCCGACGACGTTAGTCGCGCGGCACACGTACGATGCGCTGCCGGTCGCATTGACGCTCAGCTGGGACTCCGACGTTCCCGACGACTCGACCGTGGACACCTGGAGGGAGGCGAAAGCAGAGGACGCGCGATCGCGTCTTTCTCAGTTCACGGGCCCCGGGCGCACACCCACGACGCTGACGCCATGCGCGCGAGCGATCGCAACGCCCGCGTGTGTCGGCGTTCGTCGTTAGCGCCGAGGGCCTGGCTAACGTTTTTCCCCTTTGGGGGGAGCGACCCTCACCTTCTCTTTCCCCCCCTTCTCTCCCGCATTTCCCTTGTTTCCCCACCGTTTTCGCACCGGAAGTTCGCTCTTGATTCCGCAAGTCGTTTTCAGATGGCGCCAGGAGCTTCATTGAAGTGTGCTGCCCACTGGCGGTGAGCCCATGAACTAGACACTTTCGGCGGTTTGAAGAAGCGGGAACTTTGGACGGCGCACGAAGACGGGCGAAACAACCTGATGAGAGGTTACGTGAAAACCCGAGGTAAACGTGTCCAAGTCCCGTATTGACGAAGAAAAGTCATTACGCCTGATCAGTTATAAAGCGGAGCACCATGCCAAAAGTGACAATGAACATATTATCAACACATGCGGCGAGCCAATGAGAAACATTTGTGAATTTGGTGTCCGATTTGCAAGATACCAATGAAATGACCACAGCTCTATTCGCAGAGATCCAGAGAGAGAGAGAAAAAAAAGAGAGAGACATATTAGTTGGTGACGCTTCGTCTGCGGCTGCGTGAACTGTAGGTTACATATAGTAAGCTGACTATAGGCAGCACGATAAAGTATGAAGACGGCGATACCACGGCGTGCCTTGAAAATCAGCGGATAACACTGAGGAAGGGAAACGGACGTACAAATTGCTTAAGCGAAAGAAATTGTGGTTACGTCTTCGTTACGATACTGCGATCGTATTTAGTAGATCATAGACTGATGCTTTGATTCTTTCATCGAAATATTTCAGTGCCCCTGTTCTAAACGTACGGGTTTGTTTCCACAGCAAAACATGAGAACCACGAGAAGCGGTTGAGGAGGCAATTGCAAAGTAAAAGAAGATCCATCAGCGCCGTGTTCAAGCTGTTCTTTTTAATATTGGCTGTCATATGCGTGTCCTTAGCCTTTAAAGGTTTCATAACTCGAGAATAAAAAAAAGGAGACCCTACCTAAATGCACAACAGAGAAATTATTTTGCTCGGCCTTCTGTACACAGATTTTGAAGAGGTTTGCAGCAGATAAAGTAAAATTGACTGTTTGTAGCCCATTTTTGATTTAGGCCTTCAGCTGTCTGACAAAATTTTCATAAATCGGCACATTGTAAACGAAAAAAAAAAAGCGTTCGATTTGCAACTTTTTAACTTCGCCATAGACATCGCGATACTGCAAATTATTAAAAGAGCCAAAGCGGTATTGTCAAATTATACATTGCACTGAAATACACAATCGATTTGCGCATATGACTTTTCGCAGAATTCACGTAGACAATGTAAACACTTCATGTAAGTCGTATAATAATGTCTAATACATGTCCGCTTTAGAAAGTTCGGCAGATGCAGGTTACAGAACTGTGATATCGGTTGCTGGAAAGTAATTTTAAAGTTGGAGCTGAAACTTTTGAAAACCTGCCAATTTTCGGCAATTATTGTCAAAACTTGATGCCTTAATCAAAATTACGCTTCCATCAGCCGGTAGGGCCCCTTCACTCCCTCTTAAATGAAACAAACTTCATGTAAATATGTACAGCTCTAAAATTCTGGGGTGTTACGTGCCGAAACCAAGATCCGATTATGAGGCACAACGTAGTGGGGGACTCCGGAAATTTCGATCACCTGGGTTCTTTAACGTGCACCTAAGTCTAAGTACACTGGTGTTTTCGCATTTCGCCCCCATCGAAATGCGGCCGCCGTGGCCGGGATTCGGTCCCGCGACCTCGTGCTCAGCAGCCCACACCATATCCACTGAAAAACCACGGCAGGTATGTTCAGCTCTTTTCCAAAGGAAGCATTGTAGAGACCACTGTGTGCACGCTCATATGTGCGTATATTCTGCTTTATCATAAGCTGGCTCCGACCTGCAAGAGAGAGAGAGAGCAAGGGTAGGAAAGGCAGGGAGGTCAACCAGAACAGCATCCGGTTTGCTACCCTACACTGGCGGAGGGGAAAGGGGAATAGAAAGAGGAAGAAAGGGAGAGAGTAAGCACTGAGTACGTGTGGGAGGGACACCATACACAAGGACACTATAAACGGTCTCTTAAGCCTCTTATTCTTTCTTATTTCTTTGTTCTCTTGGTCTCTTATTTCTTTGTTGCGCTCGTCTTATTTCTGCTCTGTTACGTCAGAGAAGCAGCGAAAATCGTCAGACTTATAGTCACATGGTCAGACTATTCCAAAAAAAAATAAGCAGTCAAAATATGTGTCAAAAGTTCAGAGGGCATCGCTTTCGTACTTGCCATATGCTAACCACATTATGCTGGACTAAAAGTTGGCTGACTTCTCTACTGTTTCACGATTCTTGTGGAGCTATAGGACGCACCGATTATGTTTGGCGACTCTTGTGAAACTGCAGCACACCGGACGCGCACTTTCGAGGCCTTGCACATTGCAGAGTGTGCATTAAAGTGTCGTTGGGACCTTAATCGGTATGTGAAGAATTACATTTATTCACGGCAATATTAAAGTATAAAACCTTTCAACTGCCGGGCCCCGACAACGAACGCTCGCCGACACTCCGGCGACGATGGCGGCGGCCTTTGTACTTTTGCAACAAACTGTAAGTATGCCCTCTGCACTGAAAAGCGGCGCGATAGCGCGAAGTTCCAGGAAGAAAAGATGATGGGCGAGAGGAAAGAGTTACATAACACAGGCACTAACTAGGAACCAGAGCGTAATTGGACAGAGCACGACACAAACTGACACAGGACATGGGCGTTATCGAACATTGGCAAGGAACACGTGGCAACAGTCGGCACATGTAACTGCTTTGTGTAACCTTCAAACTTTTGTTGTTCCTTGCGCTTCGTGCCTCAACGTTGCGCTTTAACCAAGAACGTCGAACGAATAACCAAGAGCCCAATTCATCCAAGTCGTTGTTCCCGATCGATGTCTATACCTTAAACGATGGCCTACGACGAGAAAAAATAAACATAAAAAGGCAAGGAAGGCCATTGCAGGCACGTAGGGTACGTTGGCACGTGCGAATATTTCTAAGGATCTACATCTACACGTTGGGAGCTAATGTCGGGTCGTCTGTTCAGCCTCCTGTTTCATCTGCACGGCTCGAATGCTCGGGGGAAAGGAGCGCAAGGGTCGAGCTTGTATTTCATGGCACTTTATAGCGTCATTTGCGCGGGCGCTACGAAGTGCAGCGCTGAGCTCCCAGTGGTTTCTTCTCTAAACAATGGGTTGCGCGGAATAACCCATTCTTAAAAACGGAACATCAAACTTGCAATACAGCAAACGTAATCGCAAAATTCACTCAACTATGCAAAAAAAAAAAAGGAACGTGTCATACATGACGCATCAGTCAGGCTTCTAACCACTAAAACATAGCTTGCAGGCCTTTACGATCAGCTTTAATTGATGACGGAATAATGATCATTTGACTCAGCAGGGCACCCCGATGGTGCTAAACGATACGCGACAGTGGAAGTCTCACAGAATAATTATGACCACCCAACGTTCCTCGAAACGCATCCAAAGCTTGGCACACGAGCGTTTTTGAACACCACCACCTGTCGAATCGCGGCCGCGCCGCTGTACCGGCATTCGCACCCGCAACCTCGTGCCCTGTAAAGGAACGCCACAACGAGTGAGCCGAAGCGACGAGTGATGGCAGATTGCTTACAAAGGTGTTCGCTTCGCGAGCAGCCCATACTTCGCATACAAGCGAGATAATTCGCGGTTACGTAATAACCAGCTCGACGTGTCACTCGTTATCGTTTTGGCCGAAAGACCCGCGACGAGATGGCGCGGTGCCTGCGGCGTTTCGTTGCCGAGAACGAGGTCTCGGGTTCGATTCCCGACCAAGCGGCCGCATTTCCATGGAAGCGGCGTAGAAGAAAGAAAGAAAGAAAAAATAAAGCAAACGCTCATGTGCCAAGCTTTGGGTGCGTGTTAAAGAACTTAGGGTGGTCAAAATTCACTCGAAGCTTTTCCCACTGCGTTGTATCTCACATCGCCACCGCGTTGCCATGGAAATTTAAGCACCACGAATCAACCTTCCGGCCGAAAGAGAGTCCATCAAGTTGACAGCTTCGCAGCTAAAAAAAAAAAAAAAAAGTCCAGGATGTCTTGCATCTCTTTCCGTCGCCGTTCCCGCGCAACCGCATATGCGTTGCCCCGCCGCTCCTCAAGAAAGACAGCCAAGCGACGCGTTCGGGAAGCGCACGTCGACGGCGTACCGGCGAGATATTCCGGTCACGTCCTTCCAATAGCGGCGGCGAGCGGACCAAGCCGCCGCTTCCTCGCAAATTAAAGTAGCAGCTGCGCTCTCGGAGGAAACAGCGAAGGAACATCGCCTCCCCCCACTTTCCCCAATCCCACCACCTCTTCAACCAGTCCTCCCGTTGCGTCCGCGGGCCTCGGATCAACCCTGGCCCGGGAGGGATAATTGATTTAAGTGTTCTCGAGAACGGTCCCGCGAAAAGACGCAGGCTATAACTACACAGCGACGACGCTGGCGCGCTGTCTGTTTTATGTACAAGCCTGCGTGTGTGTGCGTGTGTGTGCGTGTGTGTGTGTGTGTGTGTGTGCGTGTGTGTGTGTTCGTGCGTCTTTCAAAGGCTTTGGGACGCGGGAGTATACAGTGTGGGCAAAAAGAAATGGCCGTTACGGCATCTGAATGATTCATGGGCTGCGTCGGGGTTCTTTCTGGGGGCCCAGGGTGAAGACAGGGTATGGGGGGGGGGAAGGCAAGAACCGCTGGCTTTCTTTTCCTTCCGGAACCGAGGCGCAAGCCAGCGTACGGATCCGCAGCGCTGACGGAGTCTTTGAGAACGACAGCGACGTAACTGTGGGATTTGGGTGAACTGGTAAGCCTCTTTGTCAAGAGCTCGGGAGAGTGGGATCGACGGAGAATGAGGGGGCGATTGGAATTACGCGAGTCAAAACGTTGTTTTCTAATCAACGTGACCCTATATCTGCAGCTGCTACAGCAGCATCTAGAGCTGATCCCTATACACCAAAAGGACAGTCGCCATGTTGTATTCAAACCTAGCACGAGCGCCAGGTTTAAGCACACGATCACTGTTACGAAAAGAGAAAAATGAAAAGCAAATAAAATATTAGTTCGCGGAGCAACGTATGAACGCAAATGACCGTCAATTGTGCTTGACGCAGTATTATCACCAAGCGAATGATGTTTTACGTTCGTATTTTTGCTATTCGTATTTCTCTTCGTTTCTGTTCGCGAACTGCATGTTTCTGTCTCTCTTTCCTCCCGTCTTTCTTTTAAATTCAAACAGCTCGCCCTGCGGCATATGTGGATGATTAAATGAAATCCTGGAGATCCCCCTTATGAAAGAATTGACAAAGCTTAGTGTCTACCCGCAAGCTACTAGCTTTAATTAGCACATAAAGCGTCCATTCTCGGTAAGAATCACGCCTCTGCTGTTCCAAGACCAATATCTACGAACGGGCGCTAAATATTCTTATTGAGTGCTTCCGCTCAGACGAAACGTCTTTTCCTCTATTGCGCTATTCACTAGGATAACCCAAGCGGATAATCCACAAGAATAACTCATTTTGTAAATTCCTCAACCTGGTTCAAGCCTTGACTGCTTTCGAAATATTTTAATTTCGCTTCATTTCTTTCCCCGCACTTTCTCTTTTGCCTGCGACACTGTAGTGAGGTTGGTCGAGTCGAGGCAGTCTTTTTGTTCGTAGCCCCGCTCACACCACCTCCGTTACCAAACATGTCACTTTTCTGTCTAGCAAGTCGCCACCGCATTCTCCAGAGCTGAGGCTTTATCTCGAGCCGAACTACGATTTCCCCTTTCAAGAAACGTGAAACGTAAAAAATATTGTAATTATGCAATCGCTAAACGATTTGGTTAAAATGTGTTGCACTGCATCTTAGAGGAAAAAAAAAAAAGGAAGTTCTAGTTACTCAAAAATCAATATTGAATAACTTCTATAGTTGTTGATAACATCTGCAATGCTTTGCACACGGCTTTAAAGCGAAGTTACTATGTTGTGAATATGACCAATGCGTAGCTCATCTAGTCAACGTGAAGAAACAAAGGTAAGGGGGAGGGTGGGGTGGGGGAACAGTTTAAACTGTAAAGACATTTGATCTGTACGCTTTTAGCTCTCTCTAAGTAGCGTCTCAGAGGGATGCGACGTCTGTTTTCTCTGAAGAGTTACAAAATTGTAAGCGTACCATTTCATTTTTGTTTTCTAAATTAGCGATTTCTTTCCCTAATATCTATAAAATTTGAGAACGCCTAAACAATTATCTGCGACTATCAGTCCCTATAATTCGTCTTAGTCTTTGAGACGCAACAAATGCACCTCAAAGCGGTCCCGCGACTTCCTTTCTGCGTTTCAGATGACATTTGAATACGTCATTCATCTATACAGTTCCTGGGTAAAAGAGTAAATGCCGAGCACGCGACAGACGATGCCCGAATCACCAAAGCTAGGCGTCAACCCGCCGTCCGAGGAACCCCGAGCCCACGGGACGCTGAAGGACTCGGAGGCGTCCGAATGCATATAAGCATGAGCCCGAACGCAATGTCCCAATCTTAGGCCGTATCTCTGACGGCCACTTCCCTCTGGTTGTCGCGAAACAGACGATTGCGAGACACATCCTCACAATGAGACCCAGTCGAAGCCTCAAGCGAAGTCAGTGCGAGACGCCGCCGCTCTCTCCGGCCTCCCCTTTTATTCAGAACGGGCTCCGGCCAGTCTTTGTGCCGGAGTCGTTATCCGGATGAACATTAGGAATCGCGGAGGAATGGCTTGACTGCACCCTGTTTTCTTTTTTCTTTTTTTTTGCGGGGGCGGATACGGGAGGAAGACAAGGGTGGCTGGTGAGATGGGGTGTTAGCGGTTACTGCTCTGACTACGGAAGCACAAGCGTTTGCGAACGCGAAGTGCGATGACAAATAAAGCGAGGGGAAGCAGCGACGAAGTTGAAGCAAAAAAGAAGAAAAAAGGGAGACCGGCAGCCATAATATAAGACGGCGAAGCGATAAACGAGAGAGAGAGAGAGAGAGAGAGAGAGAGAGAGAGAGAGAGAGAGAGAGAGAGAGAGAGAGAGATGAAATCAACGCAAAGAGGTTGCGAGGATTCTCCGATGCAGCACGCATTTGGTCCCGGAAAGAACCGGGCGCTGACCGAGCTGGCGATGCGAAGGAGGAAAAGAGAACAAGAGAACTTCTCGCTGCATGCAAACGCGAACACCAGAGACCAGAGCGGGGAAAGTGCAAGGTCACTACACGCCACGGTGAAACAGTGCACCGAATGAAAATGGGGAACAAAAAGAGGAACTACATCGACCATGAAGGAAACAGAGGGGAAGGGCGGATGAAAACCAAGGGGAGAGGAAGAACGTGCGCATAAAAGCGTGAGCGGTGCAGAGTGCCTAGGAGGCCACGCCGAGGCACGCGAGAAGCTGCGGGAAAGCACACCACGTCGGCGAGGAACCATGCAAGGAACGCCGTAATAAATAAAAATAAAAAAGAAACTGTTCGAAAGAACAAGAGAATGGACGAAAGATGAGGAAGAGGAAGAAAGGAGAGACGAAGGCGAGCGCAGCAGGGGCGAAGCACAGAGACGAGTAATGCCGAGGACCCGAGAGAGAGAGACAAAAAGGACAGCGCGCCCGCTAAAAGATATCGACCTCGCCGAGACATCGGAGCTCGTTCGTCTCACCGGAATCGGGGACCCGGAAGTAGAAGAAGAAGATTATGAGGAAGCAGAAAGGGAGTAAAGAAAAGGAACGCGAGGAGTGCGGGGAGGACGGGTTTGGAGAGGAAGACGTGAAACACGGTCGGGACAAAGGGCGCGGACATAAATAAACCGCGACGGGGGTTGGGGGGGTGAGGCGAGACGGAAGGACGGCGTCGCCGTCGACTACGACCACCCCGTGCGTAGCGCGCGCCGGGTGGTATTATGTTCTCGGCGTTCCGGCTCTCTTGGCCCTGTGTAGGGGCGGTATCGGCATTTCCAGCGGGTGGGGGAAAGATAATGAAAGCCACATGCAGCTACCATAGCTGATTACACGATAAAGGATACCGCCAAAGCTCTCCACGAGTTCGTACGCGACACGGGGCTCGCAGCGTCGACATTAAACGTTATGGCACGCGATAAAAAAAAAAAAAAAACCTTCATCGCATTAGGAAAGGAATAGCAAAGGAGAGGAGAAAAAAAAAATCCACAGAATGCAAGCGAGCGTGTGCCCTGAGCTTCTTCCTGCATTGAAGCCAACCGAAGCGTCTATCTCGTCATTTCTTTGCACTGGAAAACCAGCGCGAACACGATGAAGACAACGTAAGCGCAACATGTCGCTGTGAACAGAAATTTCAGCACCGATTCGAGCGCGGTTTGGTTAACTTTCTCTGCGATGGCTGGCTGTTATCTTCATGATAAGTACGCGCGACTATCTTATTTTACGCATGCGGGAGCCGTACTTGGAGTAAACTCGGCTGTTAGGCCAGCGGGTGGGTCATGTGTACTACGGACCTCTCCCTCGCGTCCAGTCCGTGTTGGCTTCCCTGGCTTAAAAAAAAAAGTCACCGCACCAGAGAGAGAGATAAACGGGGTAGGAAAGGCAGGGAGACCAACCCGAAAAGATTCTGGTTTGCTACCCTGCACTGGGTTAAGGGTAAGGGGAAATGAAAGACGGAAAGAATAAAGGACAGAAACGGCAAAGGAACGAGAAAAAAAAATAGAGGCCACCGCACCAACTAGGTCACATTCACTAGGTCATCAACTAAGTCATCAACTAGGTCAACTAGGCTGCAATTTCTCAGATCTACCTAGCATCAGAGACCGTTTGCAGGCGCGACGCACAGTCCTGCTTGAGCGCGCAGTTATTGGTCCCGCTCTCCCTCTCTGGTTTATATATCTCTCTTTATAGCCACCTGTGTAGGGTAGCAAACCTGACGGGCACATGGTTGGCCTCCGAAACTTTGTTTTCTCTCTGAATGATATATATCCGCTGCTTTCAACTTGAGTCTGACTACAGCGCACGTTGCGCGAATATGAGACGCTACCGAATCGCTTGCTCAAGCGTATCCTTGCTTTATATATATATATATATATATATATATATATATATATATATATATATATATATATATATACACACACAAATGCAAAAGAGAAAGTGCTAAGGACCTTCTTCGGAGTAACGAAGTGGGACTCAAAGGTAGACCACCCACCGCTGTATATCGCTTAGTGTCTTTGTATCTTAGTGTCTAGTGTCTATGTTAGTGTATCGCTTAGCGTCAAGGCACACGTTAAAGAAAGCAGGGCTGTCATAATTATGCCGGGGCTCTTCACAACGGTGCCCCCCTCATACACACTGTAGCTTTAAGATGTTAAGATCAATCAATCAATCAATCAATCAATCAATCAATCAATCAATCAATCAATCAATCAATCAATCAATCAAAGGAGGACCAATTCCTCACTTTCGGTTGACCCAGCAGAGGTGGCAGTTGATATTCCATGTGGATCCCAAAGGCCACACGTGGACTATGAGAGTCCTTGAAGTGTACACAGCTCCGAATTATTTTCTGTACGCCCGGGTTCCCCTTACCCGCTGCCAACGCTCGGCACACGAATGTTTTCGCCTTCTTACTCTAAAGGAATGAGGGAGCCGCTGCCGGGACTTCGTGCCGATATAAAAACATCATACCCACTGAACCACCGTGACGGGTGCCGCCGCCTATCGTAACGAGGAAGTTGAAGTAAGGAAGTTACAAATAAAAATCGCAGTTGTGCGCGAAAGGCGAAGCATTGATTGCGCTAACAAACTATTAGACAGCTACGTAGTCAGGTTAGTAGCTTCATCAGCTGTATAAAACGCTGTAAACGTAGCTTGCTAAATCAACAAGCACGGTTGCACGCGCACACAGGTAAACACGAACACACCTTGCCCAACGAGCGCGGACAATCGCTGTCAGAACGCGGGCGTGACGAAGACGGGCAGCAGCGGCGAGCGAATTCAACCTTCGTGCTGCCTCTCGATTTGACGCGAAAATGGCGCGCGAGCAGGCAGAGCACCAGAAGCCATCGGCCATGTCGGGTCGGCTAGTCCTCGAACCCACCACTGATTACCTCCGAGATAGGATGCGCTCGGCCACGCTCAGCCACGCCATGAACAAGCGCAGGCACGAGTAGAAGCGGCGACACGGCCATCCTGCACATATCCTCCCCCCCCCCCCCCCACACACACACACCTTGTGCGAGCGAAAAGGCGGCACGCATCCTCCCAGCCTCCCTCCCTTGCGCACGCGAGAAGACTCCACCGCACCAAGCCACCATACTACACGGCTCACCATCGTACGCTTTCCCTCGTACCTACAGCATACGTCGCGCGGCCGCGATCTTATAGCACTTGGACTTCATACTGAACATCTCGCCGACGGCGACGGCGGAAATTCGTCTGTAGTGTCCATATAATTGTTATCGCAATTAAAAGAAAGCTCACCTCCCCCCCCCCCCCCTACACACACAGACAAAACAAAAAGTAAGAAGAAATAATCTTGTGAGGGTTCTATTTTCGACCTCCGCTGCGACCCCAGCCCGCGTCACACGAGATAATGGGCGGCTAAAGACGGGAAGTAGAAGTAAATTTACGGAGTCTCATAACCTGTACCGCCCGCGCTCCCTATGTTCAAGCACGTCAATTTCCCGAAACTAGCAGCAGTGTAATGAGAGAAGCGGCTTTCTCCACATAATATCTCTTGTAGTGGAAAAGCCAGCTTTAAGTAAAAACTTCGCTGTAGAGCTACTAACGCGAAAGGGGCGAGTCTTTATAAAGGAGCGCCGCAACACATTCTCTTAAAAACTGCGAATACAGTCGATTCCCGTTAATCAAACCTCGTGTAATTCGACTTTTCGCTTAATCTAAACGCGCTGTAATGTCGCGGGGAGTGACCGTACATTGCTACGGAGTGAAAATGAATCGAACGCGAAAGCATACCGCTCCGGTTTATTTGAACGCAGCCGGCGACCCCTCATTCCAAAGCGGCCAATAAAAGCTTTAAAACAAGAAGTTAAGCAGATGGTATTGCTGCTTCACTAGGCGACGACCGTGACGGCAATAACCCGTCCTGTAATGATATTTTGCGCTGCGCCCTTCACTGTACTGAAGTAATCCGTCGACGACTACAGACTACATAAAGCAAGCAAGCAAGCAAGCAAGCAAGCAAGCAAGCAAGCAAGCAAGCAAGCAAGCAAGCAAGCAAGCAAGCAAGCAAATAAACATTTCATTTTGCCGCTGCATGGTGATTCAGCTTTTCGGATAATTTCACCATATATTCCGTGTCCGCCAGCGCCGAATTAACGGGAGTTGAGTGCAGTACACAGGAGTGCCGGGTGCGATGCCTTTCAATGAATATATTCCAGCATAAAATTTTAAAAAGGGACCTAACAATAACGAACATACAAGCAGCACAACGTTCAATTTCCCATATTCCTCTTCAACACGCGTTTCCTCTCAGCTGAATCTAGGCCAACGGCAATGCCATGCCTACTGCTGCTTTCCTTTTCTTCGTTACGCGGCGCGCTTACGGCGACCTATACGCAGGTCGGCGTATAGTGGCCTCGCCACTATACGCCGTGGCCTCGCCATTCGAGTGGCCTCGCCTGCGTTAGTTCTGAGAGAAGCCACTCAGCTTAGCCTGTGCAAACAGATAAATAAATGATTGAAATGAAGCAGAAAACTAAATCCGTGCGTTGTGTGCCCTGTTTCTGATCCCCCTAACGTTCCTTTTTTCACGTTGCAGTAATAGTACAGCGCCGGTATGCAGACAAGGAAGCTTACCGAGCACAACTATCGCTTAACTTACGTCGGGGAAAAAATAGTGAAGGATAGAAGTAGGGCGCTTCTTCCTCGACTCGCGCATGTACAAATATACAACTCATTTCGGAGCTGCAGACGCGCATCGACACCCGCGATGACAGAGTGGCGCGAAGGCGTGCGTCAGGCATCAGCGCGGAGTGCGGCTACAAGCTCGGGGAAAACCCGAGAGAGACAGATGTCGCCTCGGGAGCGAGCCGCGGACGGACAGACACATCGGCGACAGAGGCTCCGGCGTTGCAGAGACCATAACAAACCCACTTATTCGGGCACACGAGGGGACTTTCTCTCTCTCTCTCTCTTTCGCTGTAACACGGGCGAAGTTCCAGACGGCTCCGAGACGTCGTCCCTATAGCTGGTCCTCGCAAGCAGCTCCAAGTTCTACCACGTCGATCGGAAAGAAGCGTCATTCCCCCCTCCTTTTCCAGACTGTCCCTCGAGCAAACGGTTCCCTTCGGCAATTTGTCTTCATTTGGGAGAGGAGGAAGCAGGAAAGAAGGCGGGCGGTCTTCGCCGTTTCATCTATCCACACGGAGAGAGGAGGTCGCAGTCGCGAGCCGAATTCGTCCCGAACGGGGGAAAACCGGAGCTGACATCGAAGCGAAAAGAAGGATCGGAGGAATAAGAACGGAGCGGTGCCCATTCAGAAGGCGAAACCGTTCACGGGCGCCATTTGCAATTCAGCGTGCGTAAAAAAGCGGCGAAGTGGTGAGGAACGAGAATCGGCAGCTTGGAAAAGGCGCTCTGGTTGCAGCCCAAGTACGTACGTTGCACACGGAGACGTGCGTTATAGCAGCATTGCCCTCCGAACAAGGCTGTGTTGCTGTTTTTTTTGTTTTGTGCGAGAATGAATTTGCCAGGTCGCCGCCGATACGCCCGCGAATCATTGCCGCGGCGGCAGCGGCGTCGGCTCGTCAACAAACGAGAACGCAGACGATTTTTTTTTTACTGTTTCGTCTGTCTTTTTCTTCAGAGTGGAGCGAAAATCACGTCACGGGTGCCTGGAGGGTGATCGGCAGGGCGTGCAGCGCTCGAAAAACACGAACTCAGACATTGCGTATAAGAACGCCATATAGCCTGTTCTTCCCGACGACCGCCGGTGGTATAGAAAGGCCATGCAAAATGACGATAAAAGAAACAAAAAAGGCGGCCCTTACTGCCAGCTCGTAAGTCGTCTTCTGTTCGGAATTGCTAAGCAGACGGAAAAGAAAAAAAAAAAGAAAGAACAGCAGCAGTAGCAGACGACGACGAGGCTAGGCCTTCTGCATGAATGGCATGCCGGACCGGGCGAATCTGTGTACATGCATATGCGCCGATATTTCCGAGGAAACGATAAATACGCGCCGTCTAGAAGCGAGCGCTTCGAGAAAAGAACGACGAAGCGAAGAAGCGAGACAAAGAAAACAAGAAAAAGCAGTGGAAGACAAAAGGAAACCAGCGCAGCAGCGGTCCGGAAGAGAATAAAGAAGGCCCGGGCATCGTCTATCTATCCGTCTATGCCTTAGTTCCCCCCCTTCCCGACCCACCGCCAAGCACCCGCTGGCGCGACGGTTGATTTATAACCGTGGATTGTGGGTTACGGTGGTTCCTTGCTGAAGCTGGGCCTCTTGTATGGCAATGGCACGGAGGGCGATCCTTTTACAGTTTCCTTCTTACTGTACGTTTATCCTGTATTCTTTTCATGACACCGCCCCCCCCCCCCCCCGCTTTATTCCCCCCTCCCCTCGAGTTTTCCCGCGTGGCGCCCGCTGAGGATGGTTGCATCGCTTTGTTCCTACGTGCTTCAACACGAGATACGGGTCAAGGGAGCCTTTCGATAAGAACCGACTCTGGTAGCGTAAAAAAAAGAGAGAGAGAAAGAGGGGGGAGGGGCGGTTGAAGAAAGAAAGAACAGAAAGCGTTCACTTTTGGTAGAAAACCGTAAAGTTATAATGATCGTAATCTCTAGATATATGCCTACGTTACAATCAAGGCACAATTTGTAACTCGAGAAGAATACGGTTCAATCTACAGATGCGCAACAGGGCGCTGTATTTGTCACGCTGCTGTGACGTTAAACTTATTTCTCCCCTGGCTGCCTGAGGACAATGCCGAGTTTGCGTTCGTTCCGCCAGCGTGACGTAATCAGTTTCTTACGCAGTATACGCAGTCTACGTGAGCCCACGAAATTCTGGCAAATCAGTTCTGCAGAAGCCCGCAAGGTGGAGGAAAGTAAATGAAAGGGAAAAATTGGGGACATTCACCCAACAAAGAAAAGTTATGGGGTTTTACGTGCCAAAATCGCGATCTGATTATGTGGCATGTCGTAGTGGGGGAATGCGGAAATTTAGACCACCTAAGGTTCTTTAATGTGCACTTAAATCTAAGTACACGGGTTTTTTTCGCATTTCGCTCCCATCGAAATGCGGCCGCCGTGGCCGGGATGCGATCTCGCGACCTCGTGCTTAGGAGCCCTGCACCATAGCCACTAAGCAACCACGGCGGCCTCCTTACGCCCCAATTTTAGCACGAAGCTACAAAGGAAACGCATACGGGTCTCTCAAAAAGAAAGCCCACGGCTTTCTTTTGGACCAGGGCGAATTTTTTTGAACTGCGAGGATTTCTTTCTGAGAAACCCGTACGGGTTTCCTTTGTAGCTTCGTGCTACAATTCGTGTGGATGCCGATTTTTGCCTTTCATACACGAAATTCTCCTAAGCCTTCGTGAGCTGCACGCACCCTGCATCGGCAAGATGGCGTTGCAACTCTTCCATTTATCACACCAGTGTCGCAAACACCAGCCGCTAGGGTGGCGATGAAAAAGAAACATTTCTAAAACAAAGCCGACGCACTTGCACACTTGAACGCTGCACGCCAAGCTTTCGTGGCGTGCAGCGTTCGTTCGTTCGTTCGTTCGTTCGTTCGTTCGTTCGTTCGTTCGTTCGTTCGTTCGTTCGTTCGTTCGTTCGTTCGTTCGTTCGTTCGTTCGTTCGTTCGTTCGTTCGTTCGGTCGGTCGGTCGGTCGGTGGTGCGGTTCGGGTCGGTTCGGTTCGGTTCGGTTCGGGTCGGGTCGGGTCGGGTCGGGTCGGTCGGTCGGTCGGTCGGTCGGTCGGTCGGTCGGTCGGTCGGTCGTTCGTTCGGATCGTTCGTTCGTTCGTTCGTTCGTTCGTTCGTTCGTTCGTTCGTTCGTTCGTTCGTTCGTTCGTTCGTTCGTTCGTTCGTTCGGATCGTTCGTTCGTTCGGATCGTTCGGATGCGGTCAGTCGTGGGAAACTTCAGCACAGGTTGCCCATAGTGTCCGCGTACTTCTCAATTCGAAGCCAACGATATACGAAAAATTGGATGCTAACGCCTTCGCTATCAAAAGCACGAACGTTCAGGTTTAGGGGCAACCAGCGCTGAAACTGCTGAAACTTTGCGTGCCCACACACCGTAACACTCAGCCCAGCAAGAGAGAGAGAGAGCAAGGACAGGAAAGGCAGGGAGGTCGACCAGACGAGCACCTGGTATGCTACCCTACCCTGTGGGTGGGGGAAAGGGGAATAGAAAGAGGAAAATAGGGAGAGAGCACTGAGTGCGTGTGGGAAGATGCACAAGGACGCTATAAACGGTCTCTTAAGCCCAGCAAGCGGTGGCGAAAAACATTGGCGGAGACAGTTCTCCCTCGGTTAACACATGCTGCCATTTCGCGTCAGCAAATTCCGCGCTCGTCTTTAGGACCACGTGTGCAGTTGCTGATATGACGTGCTAGAACGTAGGGACGCGTGCTCTCCTCGCAACATGCACGGCCATGGGCGCTAGCTTGACTGGACGTATCGGGCTGAACCAGACGTTGGCACAGGCACGCGAACGTTATCGTTCAACATGTCGAGAGTTTTTCGTGGCCACCCTACCGGACGGCGTTGACATATACTTTAGTCGTACACTCAAACTGTCGATTGCGCATCCTGGCCACCGCTGGTTCTCGATACGCGTTTAGCCTACACGTCCGCTGCGGCCACAGTACCAGAACTGACTCGTTTTCTTTCCATGCATTAACCAACGTTGCAGCCACAAAGGCTACGCCTCAGCCGAACAACAAGCCGTCGCAATCGAGCGGTCACAGTTTGAGCGTCGCAATAACGTGGTGCACTGAGCCTATCGACGCGCGCGCGCTGCGTTACTCAGTCGCAGAGCGATGCCAGCCACGGAGGAAAGAAACATACTAGGACGGGGCTTGACGTCATAGAGCCAGTCTCAACAATCAATGCAACCGCCATTCACGCCGCCCCTCCTTTCTTTCGGGGACCTACTCGCGCTTTGAATCTCGGGATATATAGGCCCTAAAAGGCTGCCGGGCCTTTCGAAACAATACTTGGTTCGTGGTAGCTCTTAACTCGTGCATATCATCCCTCGCAACACGTTCTGCACTCAACTCTCCTCCCATTATCTCCGCGCGCCCGGCGGCTGGAAATTACCGCTTGCGTATCACGTGGTGAGCGAGAGGCTATTTCCCGTGCGCCTCTTCTCTGTATTTATACGTATATATTGTCACGTGGTGGTGACGAAGAAGAACACAGTAGCAATACTGTGAACGAGAAAACTAACTTTTATTGGGCGAACTTGTGCCCACAAAATAGGCTACACTTATAGCACAACGAAAGCGGCGAACACAGTCGGCGATCGTCGGAAATCAGATCAGCGGGTCAAGCGCGTCGGCTTTTATACAGAATCGTCGAATGTTCCAGACTAATCGTTGGGACCCGCTTGCCTTCCACAAAGTTCTACACCATTCGCGTCAGGCGAATAAATCAGATAACACAAGGGTCGGCGACCACAGACTGCGGATAGAAGCATCGATAACTTTCCAGAAACTTCGGATACATGCAAGCGCATTCCGCGCTGTGCGATAAGATTTGTTAGGCGGCGAAACGTGGTCGCCCGATAAATATAAGTACACGTGTCAATACCCCCCTCTTAAAAAGCATCGTCCCGATGCTACAAATATAAGAGAGCGAAACACAAAAGGACACTTATTAAACATAAGTAACAAAACAACGAAAAGAAATCAAGTCCAAAGGTCAGTTATGCGAAGGCCCAAAGTTCGTCAACGCTGGTGATACGGCTTGAGTCGCACAACGTGGACAATTTCAGGTCGTGAGCGGCGCCGCTGTGACAGCGAAATGCCGTCTGGCACGACCTCATAGTCCAGTGCGCCAATACGTCGGATGATCTTGTACGGTCCGAAATAGCGACGCAAGAGCTTCTCGCTCAGTCCTCGTCGGCGTATAGGGGTCCAAACCCAAACACGGTCATCGGGCTGGTACTCGACAAAGCGTCGTCGGAGGTTGTAGCGTCGGCTGTCGGTCCTCTGCTGGCTCTTGATCCGGAGGCGGGCGAGCTGTCGGGCTTCTTCGGCGCGCTGGAGATAGCTAGCGACGTCAACATTCTCTTCGTCAATGACGTGGGGCAGCATGGCGTCGAGCGTGGTCGTCGGGTTCCTGCCGTAAACCAGCTTAAACGGCGTGATCTGTGTTGTTTCTTGCACCGCCGTGTTGTAAGCGAAGGTTACATACGGCAGGACCGCGTCCCACGTCTTGTGCTCAACGTCGACGTACATCGCTAGCATGTCGGCGAGGGTCTTATTCAGGCGCTCCGTGAGACCATTAGTTTGCGGATGGTAGGCAGTTGTCCTCCTGTGGCTTGTCTGGCTATATTGCAGAATGGCTTGGGTGAGCTCTGCTGTAAAAGCCGTTCCTCTGTCGGTGATGAGGACTTCTGGGGCGCCATGTCGCAGCAGGATGTTCTCGACGAAAAATTTCGCCACCTCGGCTGCGCTGCCTTTCGGTAGAGCTTTTGTTTCAGCGAATCGGGTGAGATAGTCCGTCGCCACGACGATCCACTTATTCCCGGATGTTGACGTCGGAAACGGCCCCAACAAATCCATCCCAATCTGCTCGAATGGTCGACGAGGAGGTTCAATCGGCTGTAGTAACCCTGCTGGCCTTGTCGGTGGTGTCTTGCGTCGTTGACAGTCTCGGCATGTCTTGACGTAACGGGCGACGTCGGCGGTAAGACGCGGCCAGTAATACCTTTCCTGTATTCTCGACAGCGTCCGGGAGAATCCGAGGTGCCCAGCAGTGGGATCGTCGTGTAAGGCGTGCAGTACTTCTGGACGCAGCGCCGACGGAACAACAAGAAGGTAGTTGGCGCGGACTGGTGAAAAGTTTTTCTTCACGAGTAGGTTGTTTTGAAGCGTGAACGAAGATAATCCACGCTTAAATGCCCTAGGGACAACGTCGGTGTGCCCTTCCAAATACTCGACAAGGGCTTTTAGCTCCGGGTCCCCTCGTTGTTGATCAGCGAAGTCTTCCGCGCTTATTATTCCAAGGAAGGCGTCGTCGTCCTCGTTATCTTGCGGCGGCGGGTCAATGGGGGCGCGTGATAGGCAATCGGCATCTGAGTGTTTTCGACCGGACTTGTATGTTACAGTGATGTCGTATTCTTGTAGTCTGAGGCTCCACCGTGCCAGCCGTCCTGAAGGGTCCTTTAAGTTAGCTAGCCAACACAACGCGTGATGGTCGCTGACCACTCTGAATGGCCTGCCATATAGGTAGGGGCGAAATTTCGCTGTAGCCCAAACGATGGCTAGGCATTCCTTTTCCGTTGTGGAATAATTGCCTTCCGCTTTTGACAACGACCGGCTAGCGTAAGCTATCACGTGTTCATGTCCATCTTTTCTCTGGACTAGGACGGCACCGAGGCCTAGGCTACTGGCGTCAGTGTGGATTTCGGTATCGGCGAGCTCGTCGAAGTGCGCAAGTACGGGCGGCGACTGCATGCGTCGTTTGAGTTCTTCAAATGCGTCGGCCTGCGGCGTTTCCCACTTGAACTCGATGTCACATTTAGTTAGCTGTGTCAGCGGCTCAGCGATGCGTGAAAAGTCCTTGACAAATCGCCTGTAGTAGGCACACATGCCAAGAAATCTACGCACTGCCTTTTTGTCGGTGGGCTGCGGGAACTTTGCGATGGCAGCTGTCTTCTGCGGGTCGGGGCGGACTCCAGACTTGCTGATGACGTGGCCTAGGAACAGAAGCTCATCGTAGGCGAAGCGGCACTTTTCTGGCTTCAGAGTGAGCCCTGATGACTTGATGGCCTCGAGTACTGTTGCGAGCCGCCTAAGGTGTTCGTCGAAATTTTCGGCGAAGACAACGACGTCATCCAAGTAAACGAGACAGGTCTGCCACTTCAATCCTGCTAAAACCGTGTCCATCACGCGCTGGAACGTTGCAGGCGCCGAGCACAGTCCAAATGGCATAACCTTGAACTCGTAGAGGCCGTCTGGGGTGATGAAGGCGGTCTTTTCGCGATCTCTTTCGTCGACTTCAATTTGCCAATAGCCAGACTTGAGGTCCATCGACGAGAAGTATTTAGCGTTGCAGAGCCGATCTAATGCGTCGTCTATCCGTGGGAGGGGGTATACATCCTTCTTCGTGATCTTGTTCAGTCGACGATAATCGACACAGAAACGTAGGGTTCCGTCCTTTTTCTTTACCAGGACAACAGGGGATGCCCACGGGCTTTTCGACGGCTGGATGATGTCGTCGCGCAGCATTTCGTCGACTTGTTCTCTTATAGCTTCACGTTCCCGCGTCGAAACTCGGTAAGGGCTCTGGCGTAGTGGTCGAGCGCATTCTTCGGTTATTATGCGATGCTTTGCGACTGGTGTTTGTCGAATCCTCGATGACGTCGAAAAGCAGCCTTTGTATCGTCGAAGCAGACTTCTGAGCTGTTGCTGCTTAATCACGGGGAGACTTGGACTTATGTCGAAGTCTGGCTCGGGAACTACGGTTGTCGGGGTAGATGCGATAGAATCCGAGAGGACAAAGGCATCGCTGGTTTCCACAATTTCCTCGATGTATGCGATCGTCGTGCCCTTGTTGATGTGCTTGAACTCCTTGCTGAAGTTTGTCAGCAACACTTTCGTGTTTCCTCCGTGCAGTCGAGCGATCCCTCTTGCGACGCAAATTTCACGGTCGAGCAGTAGACGTTGGTCGCCTTCGATGACGCCTTCTACGTCAGCGGGTGTTTCGGTGCCGACCAAAATAACAATGCTGGAGCGAGGCGGGATGCTCACTTGATCTTCAAGCACACTCAAGGCGTGGTGACTACGAGGGCTCTCCGGCGGTATTGCATGATCTTCCGACAGCGTTATTGACTTCGACTTCAGGTCGATGACTGCGCCGTGTTGGTTGAGGAAGTCCATGCCGAGAATGACGTCTCGTGAACACTGTTGGAGGATAACGAAGGTGACAGGGTAAGTCCGGTCGTGAATGGTAATTCTTGCCGTGCACATTCCTGTCGGCGTAATCAGGTGTCCTCCAGCGGTCCGAATTTGAGGGCCTTCCCATGCAGTCTTAACCTTCTTCAACTGGACGGCGATGTGTCCACTCATTACGGAGTAATCGGCCCCTGTGTCGACTAAGGCAGTGACTGCGTGGCCGTCGAGAAGCACGTCGAGGTCGGTGGTTCTTTGTCTGGCGTTGCAGTTGGGTCTTGGCGTCGGATCACGGCTGCGTCGTGTTGATCTGAAGCTGGAACGTCGCGTCGTCAAGTCGTCTTTCGTCGGTGTAGTCCTGGCTTCCCGACTTCTTCGGGACGGCGGCGTGTCGTCATGAAGTCGTCGAGATGGTTTCTTCGTCGTTTTCGTCGGCGGCGGAGGATCTTCGTCAGTTCGACGAACAGCAACCGCACCTCCATCGGTTGCTGCTTTTAGTTTTCCGGATATGGGCTGACGGACCGGCCCCGGGCTGGGCCAGTGTATGGTCGGCGCTGCGGCGACAGGTAGCGGCCTGGTGACGGCGAACGGGAAGCTCGTCGAGGGCTCCACTGAGTGGCGGCGAGGTAGTCGGCGATATCGCGAGGTCGTTCGCCAATCTGTGGCCGCGGCGCGTTAACGGCGAAACCTCGCAGTCCCATCTCCCGGTATGGGCATCGGCGGTAGATGTGCCCCGCTTCTCCGCAGTGGTAGCAGAGCGGGCGGTGGTCAGGAGCGCGCCAAATGTCCGTCTTCCTCGCGTAGGTCCGCTGGGCGACGGGTGGTCGTGCTGGCGCTGGCGGCGGCGGACGACGGAACTGCGGCGTGACAGGGCCCTGGCGCGGTCGCGGAGGGGGACCTTGACGGCGTGCGACGGCGGCGTAGGTCATCGCTTGCGGCTCAGGCTGGGGCGATACAGGGGCTACTCCAAGTTGTTGTTGGAGCTCTTCACGCACGGCGTCGGCAATCGAGGCCACTTGAGGCTGTGATGGTGGGAACAGCTTTTGTAGCTCCTCCCGCACGACCGCTCGGATAGCCTCGCGCAGGTCGTCGGTGGCCAGTGATTGAACTCCGGCGTAGTTCGTCGAGTTTGTGCGGCGGTCGAATTGCCGGTTTCGGATCTCGAGTGTCTTTTCGATGCTGGCGGCCTCGCGAAGAAACTCGTCCACGGTCTTCGGTGGGCTTCGTACCATTCCGGCAAAAAGTTCCTCCTTCACACCACGCATCAGCAGGCGGACTTTCTTCTCCTCGGGCATTTCAGGGTCGGCGTGGCGGAAGAGACGGCTCATTTCTTCCGTGTAGATCGCGGTCGTCTCATTAGGTAGCTGCACCCGGGTTTCTAATAGCGCTTGGGCTCGTTCTCGGCGTACGACGCTTGCGAACGTCTGCAGGAAGCCGCTTCGGAAAAGTTCCCAGGTCGTTAAGGTGGCTTCTCGGTTCTCGAACCACGTCCTGGCCGCGTCTTCCAAAGCGAAGAAGACATATCGCAGTTTGTCGTCGCTGTTCCAGTTGTTAAAGGTAGCGACTCTCTCGTACGTCTCGAGCCAGCTTTCCGGGTCCTCGAAAGTTGAACCGCGGAACGTCGGAGGCTCCCTGGGCTGCTGCAGCACGACGGGTGACGCTGGGGCTGCCATTGGAGTTGACGTGGTGGCCATCTTCCTAGTCGTCTCAGGCAAAAGTCCGTGCTCCGGGGGCAGTCCTTGCAGCCTGCGGCTACCTCGCTGGTTCTTGGCGACGTTGGTGTCTTCCGAGTGAGGGCTTGGGTCACGGCTTTGTGGGGGCGTCCGGTACATGAACGCAAAGCACCTCCACCAGATGTCACGTGGTGGTGACGAAGAAGAACACAGTAGCAATACTGTGAACGAGAAAACTAACTTTTATTGGGCGAACTTGTGCCCACAAAATAGGCTACACTTATAGCACAACGAAAGCGGCGAACACAGTCGGCGATCGTCGGAAATCAGATCAGCGGGTCAAGCGCGTCGGCTTTTATACAGAATCGTCGAATGTTCCAGACTAATCGTTGGGACCCGCTTGCCTTCCACAAAGTTCTACACCATTCGCGTCAGGCGAATAAATCAGATAACACAAGGGTCGGCGACCACAGACTGCGGATAGAAGCATCGATAACTTTCCAGAAACTTCGGATACATGCAAGCGCATTCCGCGCTGTGCGATAAGATTTGTTAGGCGGCGAAACGTGGTCGCCCGATAAATATAAGTACACGTGTCAATATATATATCTTCTATGACTAGGCTTCGAAACTGCCACGCGACGCTTCCCTCTCCTTTTTTTCCCCTTCCTCCACAATGCCAGCCGCAAAGGTATACCGAAGTACGAGCGGACCACGTGACAGAAGAGCCGGCATGCCCCCCTTTGTATTCAGAACAACGTCGCGACAGACGGAACACGATATCTGTCTGAGGCGAGACGGGATGTGCACCCGACGCCACCGTCCGTCTCGCGTTTGGTACAGGAGCACGGATCCGACGGATGGTTTTGCTATTCCTAGCCACGCAGAAAAACAAGGAAGCCGCGCGACGAAGAAAGACACGATCGCGTTTCTCGACTCTTGCCTCTGTCGGCATCACCGCACTGGGACAAAGGAAGGTATTCGAGGCTATTGCTTTTATCGAAGAGCCGGCCTACACGTGCGCGAACCAGATACCTAAGTTGGTTGTGTACTGTCGAGATTTGCCGTGAAAGTGCATGATGATATAGGGGTGCGTACAGCTCGTTGTCCTATACCGGAAGACGCCATCTTGTGCCGTCTTGCGACACTCTGTTCCGTCAAAGTATAGAAAGCTCTCGTACGACGGCGAAAACGTGACTGCAGCAACGTCCTCATCGTCGTGAACACATCATTTTGTATTTCCCTTTTCAAAATTTTTTCGCATCAAAAAAGCCCTTCACCGCCAGAACCATTTTAACATGGATGCTACTTCCCGGGTAAGTTGTCCTGCATTCCGATAGACGGGCAAGCTATACAAGCCTAGAACTCTACGCTAAGAACTCTCTATTCCTAACATATTGCCTCTCTTCTGCTTGCTGTGCATCCAGTTCTTTCGCTTTCGCAATATCCTTAGGGTGATCGCGTTTTCATTCCGGAATATGTTTAAACGACACAAATTAGCAATGCGCTATGAATAGCGATTGGCAAAGAAACTCGGCAAGATATCTCTCTCGCAGCGCAATTAACGAAATCCGAAGACCGAGACTGTTGGCGACTAGTCGGCTACGGATTCGAACTGCTTCTCTCTCGAAAGAAAACGCGAACGTGAGACACATACACTCTGTCGGTCGGTCGCCCGTCCGGCCGCTGGTATCCCCTCTCTCTCTCTTTCTCTTAGCGCACGTCTTGACGACGCCCCTCTTTTCCGTTCGGGGAGGCTGTGACCCTCACTCGCACCCTCGACCACCTTCACCATATCCAGCAGCAGCGGCTGCGGGGGTCCATCGGGCCAATCGCAACCCGAGGCTTCCTACTTCAACGGGACAATCATCGATCCGCAAGTGCTTCCGCCTCGTTCTCTCCGCGTCACTCTTTTTCTTTGTGTGCCCGGGGCTTGCTGTTCCATTTAGCGTATACTTGTGTCTTCGCCTGTCGGTCTTCCTTCGCCTTTCTCTACGCTTAGCTACTTAGAGCTTGCGCACTTATGCGTGCGTTCTGTTAGCGAGCCTAATGCGACTAAGTTGAAGGAAGGAAAGTAAAACAGAAGAGAGAAGAAAATATAAAGAGAGAGAAAATGTGTGTGTGTGTGTGTGTGTGTGAGTGTGAGACAGAGAGAGAGAGAGAGAGAGAGAGAGATCTTATTAACAGCAAGGCCGACGGGTCGCCTGCTGCTTCGCCCAGAGAGTGGGGGGGGGGAGCGGGGGGGAGGGGGGACAGAGAAAATACACTGGGCTCTTTCTCGCGGGTTCCCGAACTTGCGGGCTTTCAACGGAACGAACTCAGTGCCCGGGCCCGGAGCTTACAACTCGCACTGTGTCTCTGGGTGGCTTATATATGTGCGACCCTACTTTCGCGGTGGAAAACCGCGCGCTTGTAAGTCCCTGAGATAAGAAAAAATTGAATTCACTTTCGTGATTAGTTTCCCTGAACTCCCCTCCAAATCTGCAGCTCTGTCTTTCTTTCTTCCGCCGCTTAATTCGCAGTACACGCTCAATTTTGTCCTGCCGATAGCTGTGAGCGTCGTGATTACGTTAACTCCTGCAGCTGTCTGCGTTCAATGTTGCGCACGCCGACGCTGATCACTTCCAAGCGGTTTTAAACGTCACGTAATCCCGCAGCGCTTTTACCAGACGACTCTTGAAATAGAGCTCCTAAATATTTCGCGTGTAATAAAGAAGTATACAAACACTGCAGTCATGCCGAATGTCTGGCGCACGACATTCGGGCGCCAGACGACGGCACTTGGCTGTTTGTTTGTGAAAAGATGGCTCCCTTATACAAGCTAATTGAGCGCTACCGAACATGACAACACATTTGCCAAGCCACGACAGAGCGTATCTTGGGAAAATACGAGTAGAACCTATCTGATCGATTCTTCCTCACCGTAGCCTTGAAGGCGTAAAAAAAAAAGGAAGAAAAAGAGAAACCACTGTCAGAAGCACTACTCACTACTCGTCTTGTCCGCCCCATTGTGAACAAGGAGCCCGTACGGGTTCCTAAACGTCCTTCTTTTCGTTTGACTTGGTCAGTGGCTGCAAACCTTTTTTCACTTTAATGCCTGACCAGACGAATTTTCGTCGAAACCTTGACTATAAGCACCAGGGAAGCACCATGCTGTTCCGTCACCCGGCAGGCATAGAAAGTGTGGTGCCACTACAGCGACAAGTCCACGCCAACTGTTAAATAAAGAGCGGCAGCGACGTCACTAATGTCGATTATCTCTGCAAACGGAAACCGCAACTTTCTGCGCGAAATTTACGCACGCCTCTGCGCTTTTCCAATTCCATGCCAGAGGGTTAACACCATAGTAGTAGCGCAAATATGCAGAAAGCGAAACTGAGTCAGTGGAATTGAGACGGCACGGAACTTAACGGACTTTCCTTTAGCATATTACGTCCAGCGTCGGCATGCGTAGCTGGTCTGTCTCGGCCATTCATAGTGTATTCATAGCTCGCGCTACAGTATCGCAGCGTACGAGATTCTTTTTAAATATTATTTTTGTGCGAACCAGCTCGGCACGGATGATGGAAAGAAAGAAAAAAAGAAAGAAAGAAAATTATAAAGGAAAAGCAGCTCATTTGGCCACGGAGTCCATTTGTTGAGCGTCATTTTAGGATAGTTACAGAAACGCTAGAAACTTAAAAAAAAGAAGGAAAAAAAAATGAAACTCGGGCTCATTTCGAGGTCAGAGAGAAGGGATGCCTTTTTCTTTCGCCGATTTCCCCGGCTCTGTGGTGAGAGAGATTTCGATAAAATGATGATACGACAGAGAGAGAGAGAGGGAGAGAGAGAGAGAGAGAGAGAGAGGAGGAGGAGGAGGAGGAGGAGGCTTTGAAACGTATAGCTCGAAGATAAGGCCCTAAATCAACGACCAAACAAGGGCCGCAGGAACAACAACGGCGAAAAGAAGAGATAAAAAAAGAACACACGTCGTTTACGAAACGGCGGCAAAGCGCGGAGACGAAATGAATAAACCGAAAGGAAGGAACCGGGGCATTGATTTCCAGGCAGCGCGGACTCTTTTTTTTTTTTCGCGAGCATACACTATTGGCGGCACGCGACTGTTTTCCCCCCGTGGGGATAATAGAATGAGCCTTCGATTTTCCATAAGCATCTGCAGCCAAGTGTCCGAGACAAAACGGCCGGCCATTAGCAGTTCGCAGTAAAGAGGTAGAAGGAGAGGAGCAAGTATCGACTGCGAGAGAGAGAGAGAGAGAAAGCCCAGCCCGAGGTTCCGGCACGAGCTTCACAGCCGCCAGTGAGATGCTCCGCCGAAGCGGCGAATTGATTCCGCCGTACAGAACGTTATTGTGTGGACACACAAACACACACACACAAAACAGGCACGCGAGTTTCGCACCCGTCGACGACGGTTCTACACCGGCGATCGCGGCGACGGGAAATGGTGCCGAGGAGACAAAAGGAACGGCGGTCGAGAATAACAAAGCGCTAAGATAAAAAAGAAATCTGCCCCAGAGACCAAACGATGCCGACCAGCGAGTGGGACGTGTCACGCGCGCTGCGGTCTCAAACGATTCCGTGCGGAGGAAAGAATCGCGGGTGCGAAAATGAGTTCGAACGATGGATTCACTGCACTCGCCACCACGCGCGTGCATAAATTCGAAATTTAAAATCTGCTACAGCTGGACGAACCAATCCGAGTCCAGACGACAGCAGAAGTTGTCCCCGCGAGCAGCTCGTTGCCGGAAACAGACGGCGCACTCGCCAGAACAGACGTATCCATTCAGTCTACGCTTTTTTTTTTTTTTTAACGAATGACGAATTAGACCTCATACACTGCGAGTGTGCGTTGTTGTCGATGAATGTGCGAATGAATGTTCACCAATGGAGGAACACTGAACTATGAAAAAGCGTCAAGCATTTTCAGTGTGTCCATATTGTCGCCAAACGAGATGCCCCATCCGCTGCTCGAAACGCGAGCTTCGTCGGGAGAGCATACGAAACCACGGCTAGAAGAGGCACATCGTAGCACGCAGAGTAGGTACACTAGGCGGGAGCGTAAATTCAGTCTGAGCCGAGACACGAGTTTCGCTTAAAACAGAAGCGTCCATGCCATCGATACATGACGTCAGAGATTTAGCTCCGTATACACTGGTATTTGAGCACCTTTTTTTCTTCTTTTTCCTCCTGCGAGGCAAATCTGTAGAAAAGTTTCCCAGTTGAGCGCAGTTCATGTTCGCTATTAAGCGAGTAAAATAGGTTAGACTCCAGCAAACGATGTCACTAGAAGCTGGCGTTCGAATTTCACGGTAGAGTCGCCAACCGTCCGTGTATTTTTGTCGTATGTTTTTCTTGTCACACCAATAGTCCGTTTCTTAGGCGAATAGACCAGTTCTCGCGCGGATAGCATTTTTCTTTTCCCGTCAATAGTAGTGACAACGAAAACTCGAACACGGAAGAGAGCGAGAGAGAGAGAGAGAGAGTAGCAGAGAAAAGAAACTGCTGGATTCGACCAGTGGAGTTTACCATACGCACGCGTACACAGAGCAGCTTTAAAACGCTTTGGCGAGCTGTTTGAATATTCATGGCGGAAAACAGCTGGCGGGCGGATCGACCAGATCGCTTCGAAACAGAGGAGGAAGGCGAGGCTCACGAGACAAGGCCTTAACGGGTGCCCACTCAGAATGAAACATCTTAGCAAACTGATGCTGAGCTGCCGTTCAGTGCATAGGCAGAGAGTTTTCATTTTTCCGGGCTAGGGGGGGGGGGGGGGGGGGTGCTGGGGCCTGACTAGCTTTCCGAACCCCGGGTATATATTTCTTGCACTTGAAGAAACTTCGTGTGACCTCGAATAATTGATCGCTGAAGTGACGGCGCTATATGAGTATATACAAGACCTCATAGTAGGAGACAGTTCAATTTCAAAGCCCGAGTCCTCTCGGTGGTGTAATCTGCCTTCGTGTAATTGTCGCATACTTGGCTATCACTAATACTGCTTCGCCTTTTCGGCAGAACTGCAGTCTCTCTCTCTCTCTCTCTCTTCGAGGGTGCTGCTTTAGGATCAGGGTGGGAGAGCAGTCACGTGGTATTCTCCATATTTCGCGGAGTTTATTTATCAGTCCGAAAAAAATTAGTACGTCGCTGAAAATGCCGCAATTAGATGTCCCTTGGCTGTGCCTACAAACGCCTGACACTGATAGTTAGGCTAGTATGTCTCGAGTTAGCTAATTAAATAAAATTACGTAATGAAATCTGAGTTACGAAAAAATTTACTGGCAGCTACTCCACTGTACTGGAAACAATATGCGCTAGGCTTTCTTCGAGTACCGCATAGCTCTTTTCCTTTAAATCCTGGTGCACGAAAGTTAATTGGGGCATCCGGTATATATTCATCACCTTTGCATGCAAGTGACGATGTTTCCATCCCTAATAAATGTTGTAAATTATTAGAAATGTTATTTTTTTCATGAGTCGTTAGCATTGCTTACTGGAAAGAGAAGCAATACTGACACATACATCATTCACGTGCATTTCACACGCCATTGATAAAAGGTTCCGCCGAAGGGTCAATGAAGTCTATAGGTATTTTTCATAGTGAAAAAAAATTCCCAGAGCAATTGGGAGCGAGGTGAACATACAGCAACGTATTCATTCTCTAGGGATAGGCTATCCACACATCTTTTGAAATAATTGTTAATTGGCTACCTCCATCTCTTTCGAAAAAATAATAAACTTTGTCCGGTGTGTATATTTAAATATGTTGTATATGTGCATGGTGTTTACAGTACAAATTTAAAACAATGTTGTAGTGAGAAAATATGGATGAGGCAGCCGCCGCTAGTGCTTCTAATGCGCTTGTCCTCCTATTTTGAGAATTTGCAGAAGTAAAGTGAAAGTATGAATTAAAAGCCGCGCACGTCCTCCCCAAGAATGATGAAGTAAGCTATTAGCCACAATAAAATTTCAAGTGAAAAGGTTGAGGCTGAGGGGGGTAGCAGAAGAGTAGAGTAGTAGGTAGTAGTAGTAGGTAGTAGAGCAGTAAACAGCAGGTAATTCACTTCTACAATACCACTCTTCCAATCAACAGAAATATGAATGTTTCTTTCATACTTGTA
Source organism: Dermacentor andersoni (assembly GCF_023375885.2). Lineage (NCBI taxonomy): Eukaryota > Metazoa > Arthropoda > Arachnida > Ixodida > Ixodidae > Dermacentor > Dermacentor andersoni. The sequence continues at coordinate 91,110,211 of NC_092824.1, read as the reverse complement.
AGAAAAAAGAAAGAAAGCACCTTCCTGTCATTCTCGGTGCTTGTGTTATATGAAAAAAAAAAAAATGTTTAGCGAAATGAAGAGCGACATCACATCTCTAGACTGCTGAGGAAACACGTCGTTTATTATTTATTTTGCGAGAGCATGCACTTCTTCATAAGCATGCAATATTAGCTGGCGTCGGTGCTGTTCAAAAGCAGCAGCTTTCAGTGCGCAGACAGGCAGAGTCATGCGAAGTAAGCAGCGTTTACAGACGGCCAACACGATGCGCGGTTATGACGGTTAAACCCAGCCGAGCAAAATGATTAACCACCGCCTCTCGAGTCGCCGCTATTCGTAATAACGCGCATAAGCAAGTCGACAGGCGACCTCTTCCCCGCCCCCAACGCTACCCCACGCACACACGCGCACCAAAGCAGACAGTGCGAATTAACCGCCAAACTCGAGTCATCAGCAGAAAACCAGAGGCCCCCACGAAGCAAATACTGGAAGGTCATTAGCACGTAAAAAAAAGGAAGAAAAGGAAGGAAAACAAAGGCGAAGAAGAAAAAGTCAGACAGACAAAAATGGCGCGATAGACGCTAAGTCAGCACGGTGAAGGGGTTGGGGGGCGGGGGGGGGGGGTGTACACGCGTGCGACAGGGACGTCATAAAGAACAAGAGAGAGGCGAGGGAAAGAGAACGAAGAGTGCAGGAATTTTCCAATTACACGAGTGAGCGACCTTCGGCGAGACGACGCAGAACAATCACTGCTGCCAACCAACCAACCGACCAGCCAGCCAGCGACCACGCGGGTACCCGAAAAAAAAAAAAAAGGGAGTCTCGCGAGATCTAGCGCGAGGGAGAGGAAGTGGAGAACCATCAACAGGAGAAAGGCGCGCGTCGGGCGCGGCGCGAATAATTTATTATATTAAACACGCGGGGCGCGCGTACGGGGAAGCGGCAAATCCTTCGGCGGCGCTTCGCAATTAATCAAAGCCTCGCCCGAACTCATCCATAACGCGCGGTGGCGGCCGGGCGACAACGCGTCAGGAGCAGCCAGCGACGACCCACAGGCCCGAGCGTCCGAGAAGAGACTACACGGTGGAATGTTGTCATAATAGACCACTCGGGAACGAGCGGGAACGTTTCTTGTAGCGGGAATTTCGTTTACGAACGGATGAGCGGACTTGGTTAGAGATACGGCTGCTTGTAATACTGTAGGAGATCTGACGGCACATACAGTTCTACGCATTGGCTTACGGACAATAAGGTTTATGTAAGCGTCTACTTCACTTTACACATGAGGCCGTCCTCGAGGCTTTTATTTAGAAACCAAAAATATTTTTTCTTTGCCTTCCACGCACAGTAAAGGCATTTAGGCGCACAGCTCACGTATTAAAGGTAAGCAGTGGTCTGTATTCTAAGTATTGGAAACAGTCGCATAGTCTTCAATATTTTGATCTCTTTGCATTATGTCCGAATGTATAGCATGGATGTTGTTAAAATTTTCAGGGGTAATAAAATGGAGTAATGTACGAGTTGGCAATATTTCAAAGCTAAAAAAGAAAAAAAGAGAAGAAACACTACATCGAAAAGGGCAGGACAGATGGCTGGAAAAGTGCCCCTGTCCATTCGTCTCTGGTGCCTCGATTTGATTTCGTGGTCGATTTGTCATGCGATTAGCATTACTTCGATACTTCAAGAACTTTTCGGTCTGCCAGTTTCTGTTTAATGAAAAAAAGTGCGGGTTGATACTGAGACGTAGCACAATTTACTAATGTGGGCTAAACGTCTTTCACGGCGCCGTCTAATAAAGCAAAAAATAATCATTTAAGATTTCTCTGGTGCTGGGAAGAATCGAACCCGAGTTGTTTACTCAATCACAGCAATCCTATACTTGAGCACGCTTCGCCACGAACTCCGCGAGGAGGGAGGTATTCATGCTCAGTGCTCGCACGCACCGGAGCGCCACGCATCTCGGAGGCCAGGCGAGGACTTCGCGAACGCGCCGCTGGATGGCGCAGCGTGTCCAGAATGAAACGCGAGAGAGGAGCCCGGCTACAGTACACAGCTTATACGCACCGGCACGCCACTTGTGCGATCTCGGAGGCCAAGCAATCTTGGAAACATAGCGACCTTGGAGGCCACGCAATTCGCCAGTGGGGAGAAGCTTCCCGCTGCAGTGCTTGCCTCATACATGACGCATTTATTTGGTAGCCCCCAACGCGTTGTGTCGCAATGCATTGCTTTGCCGCTAATCGGATTAACGTCGACGTTCATCCCGAGATGGATTCTGCCGACTTGTATTTTTTTTTTTGCAGGGATTGTGTACGCAACTTCATGCTCGGACGGTGTGTTATGGATGCTGTAACATCGGCACCTGGCGTCACATGCTTCGCGCTTGTAAATTTCCCTCTGGCTGACGTCAGATTTAGTCGTGTGGCGAAAAAACGAACTTCGCAACTGTCAGAACTGCACCGAATTATTCTGGCGCAGAGGAGTCGCGGTTGCTTCGCAAACGAGCGGAGTAGTTAACGTCTATCCGATGGTTTTCATTCGTTCAATAGGAGCGCCTCGTCATTAGACAGCAAATTTTCTTTGCCGATTTAGGAAAATCAATTTATTAATCATACAATTACATCATATATGTACCCTTAAAAACGAAGCACGGCATTGTAGTATTAGATTGCTCCTTCAACGGCCAGAAAACTGCGCCTCTCGCGACATGCTGCTTTCTTGCTTAGATGAAAGCAGTTGTTTATTATTTACAACCTCCTCAGTTGGCCGGCCGTCGATTTGCCAAACGCGCTACCTGTAACAAGGTGATGTCAGCCTTTCCCTGTTTTTATTTATATATTTTAGCAAGTCGACTCCGCATAACCTATATATTTCTCCTGTTTAGAAGTGAGAAAATATTTGACATTTGATTCGATATTTTTATTCGAATATTCGTATTCGATTCGGAAATTTTGTTTCCCTCCAAGTTTCTGCCAAACGTGTTAGCGCCGATAGACTGGAATGACTGCACACTTTTCTTAAGTGCCCGTCACATGCCACTTATATTCAATTTTATGCTTTTGGAAAGTTCCTTCTCACGATCCGTGTCCCCAGTGATTAAGTGAACCAGACAGACGTACTCTTTCGCAGATTTGAGTGGCGGATAAGCGATCACAAATTTATCTTCTCATGCCAGGCTGTTGAACATTAAGTTTGTATTCTGCACATTTATCCTCAAACCTACCATTAGACGTCTTGGTAACGTAAACGCGCCAGTGACTAGTTTAGCCTCACTTAATACTTATCATCGGTGTGCATAAAACAAAAGAAAAGCTTGTGTGTGGACTACACCGCGCTATTTCGGCACAATGCGTACAGAAGGTGAATCAAGATCAGTGTCCTTTTTTTTTATTTGCCCTAGCTAGCAGGCGAGGTGTTTACAATACGCGGAGTGACAATAACGCGGCACAATACTGTACGATGTGCCTCGAGCGGCCATCAGCGCATCAATTTTGCGCACATTTGCGGGCTTCTTTCACGCTCGGAAAAACAGTTTTACGTAGCACGCATTGAGCAACAGAAAGCTGTATCGGCAGTTTTTCATGTCGTTCTACAATTTTCTCATTGATACTTTTTATCTAATTATAATAATTGATGAGTTGATTAATTAATTAAGATTGATTGCACAATCAGGCGGTATGAAAAAATAATTTGAGTATCTCCAAGCGACGGCAGAGAACGTTACCTTAGTTCTGTCCAGCTTCCGTGACATTCGCACATTTTAAAGCTCTCGCCAAAGGTAGCGTTAAAACGCATATATAGTCAGAGAATTCGCTAGTGACTTCATATAACACGGTGTAGCCATTGAATCCACACGAGACATATATCCATGCGTAACATCATGATGAAAGACAGATAGATAGTCACAGACTTCACACGTGCAGCCCTAGTAGGGGTTCATGTGTGAACATGAACACTTCGACAAAACAACAATCCTATTCAGACACAGGGATCAACTCGCGCGAGAGCTCATGGAAGCCTTCCATTAGCGTATCAGCGGAGATAAGTGTGTCAGTCAGACTTCCGTCCGCTTCTCTGATAGGGAGTTTCGGTTCTTGGCCAACTCAATCAGGTACGCAGGGTAACACGTGATGTTCAAAATGATAGCCTTGTTTTGTTCTGTTCAGGTTTTCCTGTTTATTCGCGTATGCGTTTGGAATAAACTTCGGATGTTAGTTAGCGCTCGTCCTTGTCTTTTCTCGGCTTGTCCTCGCGCCTCCGCGCAAACATTTTCAGCATGCATTTCAACAAACCAGCTCAACTATCTGCTCTCCCAAAAACATGAACACATCACGCTCGATGACCGCGGACACTAGCTATCGATAAGGTGGCCTGAGCGATCGCGGCAGCAGCAGCGAGCGGAGTGACCTTCGTGCTGTCTTTCGTAGCGGTTGTTTTTTCGGACTGCATTACGATCTTATAAGCAAGCCCCCAAAAGATTCACAACAGGCCCTCCTGCCTTAAAAGGGCTCGCTTGCGTCAACACTTGCTCCTGCTAGAAAAGTCCATGGCGGCTGCGTGCGAAATAGCAGGGCTTCTCGCGTTCTCTTCTACACATGCGGCCTGATGACGTACTATAAGATCCGGTGAGAAGCATGGCTGCTAAACTAATAACGTCAAGGTTTTGTGAATGACCTGCGTTTATACAGACGTCACATATGCCGTCGGAAGTACCCCCGCTATGGCTAATAGTGGGAACCGAACAGCGATCATGCCAAATAATAGTGTTACAGATGCCGAACTTAGTTCGAATCGCATTTACAAATCCTCACAAGAAATCGCACATCGCGGTTGAAGATGCACAATGGGCGTGTTTCGAACGACGGATAGGGCCATCACGTGAAAGTGAAGTTAAGCTCATTCATGCAACTCATTGTGTAATCAGCTCATACATTACGGCATTGCCCCCCTCCTCATCCGCCTCCTCCTTTCAGGCACGTAAAACAATCGCAATTTCGCCAGAAAGGCGAAGCATCGATTGCGATAGCGAATTAGCAGACAGCCATACGAAGTAAGGATAACACTTTTACCGGCCGCATCAACTTGTGAACATTCGCTTGCTATTAACCTTATGCTGCAAGAGTTAAAAGTCTATTAATGTTATCAAATGTACTTCAGTTCAGCAAATACGCGTTGCTTTCGGCTTCCTTTATCAATTATACAAACCTACGGCCCACGTAATGCTTTTCCCGAGATTCAAAGAGAACTAGAATACCGCAAACTGCAAACAAAACAGCAGCCTGTGTTTAATGCGTTTTCTATTTGTGTCCAGGAATTTCCCACGACATAAAAACAACAAAAAGGAAGATCCATTAAAATTCAGTGATACAATACGGGATAAAGGAGACATTCGAACAACAAAAGACTGCGCAAAAGAAAGGAAAACTATACGAAATAAAAGATTCCAAAGACGTAAGGCTCATAACCCCAAGTTCGCCCTCTGAACCTTGTCGTGGTGAGCGAGCAATCTTTCCTCAGAGCTGTGCCCGTTGTGACGCAAATGTGATCGGCTTCCATATCTCTCTCTCTCTCTCTCTCTACCGCGCCTGTTTCGATCCCGATCGCCGGTGTTTCAAGGTCCACAGAGATGAATGGACGGGATCAACGACTCGAGCCGCGGATTGATGGAGCCACTTGTGAATTTTAATGATCCACACGCGACGCACCCGCTTCTACCTTACGTTCAACGCTGTGTTCCTTTCGCGGGGGACGGCCGTAACCATGGACCAAGACCTGTCACGTGGCGAAAAAGGGTCGAGACCCCTAGGGGAAGGCGCACGCGGTCAGGGTTTTGGCGGCTCGAGATAGAAACCGATTTATCATATTTCTTCATGGTTTCTTCTTTTTTTTTCGCCTTTCATACATCGCTGCTGGGTACAGGCTGAGCTATTGATTCTCCATTTACTACGTTCGGTCGCTGTGCGCCGGCAGAAGGCATGGAGACATATAGGGTGCGACGTGGTCACGTGACCAGCATAAAACCCTTAAATAAAAGAAGACAGCCGCGAATAGGTCGCCCAAGAAGGATTCGCAGTCTCGAATAGGCGACTTCTTCTGATTTCCCACTTGTCAAACACATTCCGGATTTCTCATTGGCAACCGTACTGATAGCCACGTTTACTGTTCGGGCAAGTTCAGGCCTCTATATCGGCATCCTCACTTTTTCGGTGTTCGACGGAAGTAGCCTTTCAACCTAAGCGACAAATTAAATCCTTTGGCGTTTTGATCAAAGTGGACTTACTAAAAATATCCACGTATGTATGTATGTATGTGTGTGTGTGTGTGTGTGTGTGTGTGTGTGTGTATGTATGTGTGTGTGTATGTGTGTATGTATATGTGTGTATATGTGTGTGTGTGTATGTATGTATGTATGTATGTATGTATGTATGTATGTATGTATGTATGTATGTATGTAGAGACGAAAACAGAAAGGCACGGTCAATCAGTTTTGAAGTCTAACTGTCGTCACATGCAGTAAAATAAAATAAAAATACAGAGATAGAATGGAAGCACTTTAACGCAGACATAACCTTTGAAAGAGTGCGTTACAAATCGATATCGGACAACCTGTTTGATTGCTATTACGTAAAGAGCGTGAAGAACACGAGAAAGAATATCTGTGGAACTGAATAACACCTGAAAAATGTTTCTCCGAAAGACCGCTCAATTTCCTAGATGCTTGCGAAACAAAGTTATGAAAGGTACAGCGACCACTAGCATAGACATAAATAACGGAATTTTGGCATATCGAAATAAGGACTATCATTGCGTAACTCTGACTTATTCGCTGAACATCATTTGATCGTGCCTGTCGTATAGAAAACATTAGATATCTTACGTAACAAAAGGCCGGTTCCTTCTAAATCTTTAATAAGACATCTCGATTCAAAGGTCAGCGTCTTCAACGCGTATTCAGAGTGATAACCTCAACTTGAGTCGCGAAAAGCGTTTGCAGAAGAACCCAATTTTGCCCCCCAAAACTGACTTTTGGCGAACGTTAGTAAGAAGAGAAGCAATTGTCCCAACTAAGAAAGTTGCACAACTCTCAGCTGCGTAGACGTGTGCGAAATCACTGAGCAGAGAGCCTCAGACACAGTACGTAACAGAAATACTGACCTCTCACGTTATGTGACAACTTGGCAACGACATTAGTTGGCGGTGTGTGGGCAGGTGACGCACCGGAAAATAGAAAATACGCCCTGTCGTCAACTGCACTTTTCGTAGTGATAGGGTCGAAACCGAGAAAACCCACAGGAGCAATAGTTCTTACGTCGCTTTTTAAGGCGCAGCCTACCCACAAACACGCCTCTAACTAACTAACTAACTAACTAGCTAACTAACTAACTAACTAACTAACTAACTAACTAACTAACTAACTGACCGACTAACCGACTCATCGACCGACTGGCTACTAGCTGCTTCACTCACTCACTCACTCACTCACTCACTCACTCACTCACTCACTCACTCACTCACTCACTCACTCACTCACTCACTCACTCACTCACTCACTCACTCACTCACTCACTCACTCACTCACTCACTCACTCACTCACTCACTCACTCACTCACTCACTCACTCACTCACTCACTCACTCACTCACTCACTCACTCACTCACTCACTCACTCACTCACTCACTCACTCACTCACTCACTCACTCACTCACTCACTCACTCACTCACTCACTCACTCACTCGGTAACACACAGAGCCGTCCGCACACACAGTATATTTCAGCAACTCGGCCCCTCCCGCACCACCTCCTGCCAAAACCGATACGTCCACCAACCGTATACCCTGCTACAACAAGGACTACACACAAGAGCATCGCACTTTCAGCGAGGAGCCGACCGTTCCCGCATATCGCCGGGCGTCGGCTCCCGCACAAGACGCGCCGTCGCGAAAGAAATCCCCGTCGCCCGCTTGCTTCCCCGAGCAGAACAAGCCTGCCGGAGTCATTCGTCTAGCGAACGCCTCATACCGCGGCCTTCGGACCGGCTGCTCATTAGTCAGCAACGCGGGCCCCGTAAGCGCAGGCTATCCCGGCTAGCGGAACAAAAGCAGCAACGAGACGAAGGACCACCCCCTCTCCTCAGACGAACGTCGACGTATAATTAATCACGCCATCTCTTCGCCCGGCAACCTGGATGCAGACCACGCCGGTTAACGAGTTGCGTGAGCCACTGGATACGAGTGGCTGGTTGGTTGGCTGGAGGAGAGGGGTGCGGAACTCGGGGGGGAAAGCCGTCATTTCCGGCCCGATCCGTCGAGAAAAGCGATACACGTCATCGCTACCAACCACGCGCGAGCGGCCGTTCTCTGGCGTGTTGCAGCGGTTGCACGCCAGTCTCTCTCGTGTGTGTGCACCTCTTTCTTTTTATTCTACCAGTTTTCGGGTGACTGCTTCATCCTCATCACTTTTCTTATTTTCTTTCTTTCGGCTACGCTGCGCTTGCCATTAGTGAGCTCGCTTGCCGACTCAAGAGTGTCAGCAGCAAGGTTCCCGAGGCGTCGACGGCGAAGTTTGTCTTACACCGCCGAGGACGAAAACAAGAATAAAGTCGTTCGCAGCGAAGCAAAGGCGTAAATAACGGAGTTTAATACGGTGAGCAGTTTGGCAGCGCGAAGGAGCAATCACGCTAGAGGCGACGTCGAAGTCGAAACGGTATTAACTTCACACGCGGGAGTACTCGCACAAGCTATAGGTGACAAATGGTGCCACAACGTTTGACAGGAGCTGCGTCGGAAATGAGCTGAGTTATGATGGCTCGGAAAGACGTAAACGCAGACTCTTGGCTTTTTGTGGTTTGCGGAGGTGGGCGTCTCCGCAAGGTTACCCGCTGCGACAGCACAGCGGTGGTGGCGTTCGCTGCGGAGCACTAAGTTCCCGGGTTCGATTCCCAGCCAAGTTACGATAGAGGCGGAGTGCGAAACAATCATGTCTTTCGAATTAGGCGGATGTTAAAGATACCCCCCCCCCCCCCCCCCCCATCCTCACCGCCTAATCCGAGATGCGGGAGGTCGAAGTTAATCCGGAGATCTACACCTATGACCTCACTAGACACAGCTCCGAGAAGTAAACGTGCTATCAATCTCCTCTGCGGTGGCTGCTGCGGCAATCAGGACAGAGCTGCTGTTGATCTACTTCCGTGTTGCGCAGCATGGCCTCGTGCCGCCGGGAGAGCTGACAATGTCGTCCAATATATTGCGCGGACGTGCTGAGGATGCACAATTCCAGTTCCTCACGCTTAACTTTCACGCGTAATCCGTAACACCTGTGGCGTCAAGTCAGTGGCCTGAATAACTCTTCCCTCTGTTCGCACAGCTCAGAATTCTCCGCATTAACAACGCGTCTACCGCACAGTTCCGTAACGCTCGAAGTAAAAATCCGAAACAAAGCAAAAGTCCACTTTCCGAGCCTTCCCGCAAAATCGCAACGAGATACCCAAAACGACATGTTTCCCAGCAGTACGCGCTTCCGATTCGCTTCGAGCGAGGTTAGTGTGACGCGCTGCAATAGCTCTCGCACTTCCGCACATATTGATCGCACCACTGCGCTACACATTCGCGTACCCCGCGTCTGCGGCGTTCGCGTGCGAAGCGCACTTCCAACTCGCAGCGCTCGGTCGATTCGCGCGCGCAATACCTCCGCCAAAGCGTAAAGCCATTCCGCTCACTGTAGGCGAGATGGGTCGAAACGATGAATCACTCGCTGTTTTATAACACGCCACTGCATAAGTGCAAACCGCTCCAGCCAATCTCTCGCTATGTTGTACGCGCGCGAAATACGCTGCGCCCTGCTGCACAGGCCACTTCCGCGCCTCATGTTCGCCGAAATTTACCGCTTCTGTCGAGCTGGCTAAGCACGTTGCGGCACGTTGCCAGAGATAGCTTTTGCTATTCGCTTTCATTCCTTTTTCTTTATTTTTTGTAGGTTTGCTGGAGTATATTGTCTCTCTAATAACGCGACCTCAACGGGAGTACTCTCGGGATTCGCTCAAACGCGAAGGGGCAAAGATTCCACGGTGTCGCGAGACTACACTGTAGGTAGTAGTGATGCAAAGGTATCGATAAATTGACTATCAACAGTATTTTTTTTCTTAAACTATAAGCTGCATAAGAAAGATCGTCGGCAGTAGTATTACTCTGTAGTATTACGATTATTCGACATTGAGAATGCTATCTACAGTTTGGCGATTCTTGGCTATAGTCATATTTGCAGAAATGTTGCGATATCGGAACTTTGATAACGCTTATTTGATGCAAGTGGCAACCGAGAAACGTCGCCAAGTTTATGTTGCAGTGTTTACGCGCAGTGCGTCATGTCATTTTGCGTTATCGATAGTGCACTAACGCTAGTTATCGACACTTGTCTCGACAGTTGTGCAGATATCAATAGTGCACTATCGAGAGTAATAGTGCTGGTATTCTCGATACAGTATCCATACTACTGTTGCTAGTTCTCTCGATATAGTATTGATAGTACTATTGATAGTATCGATGATATTATCAAAAGTTCGATAACGACCAAACTATCGATAGCATCGATAGTATTATCGATAGCACTGCACGACTACTAGCCACACAAGACTGTCAAGAAAGGATTAAAATGGGCTATATTTCGGGCGGGGAACGATCTAAAAAAAGTTATTACGTGCTTGCTATGCGACTTTCAGGAATGTCCGTCATGCATCGCGTAGGAAACGTGTGTGGTTATTGTGCAGTTCGCTTGTTTCTGACGCTTCCTATTGTCATGTTCTATTCTTTGTCGTTATCCTACTTTAGCCTTTCTGATCTGTCGTCTTGTTCTTTCTTTCCTCTCTCGTAGCTTTCTTCATACGCTCCATTTGTGTTCTCATCCCCTCCTTCCTGAAGTGAAGGCAGGTACGGCGCCTTTTCGGGTGGCGGCTGTCAGCCTGTTCCTTCTTTGATGCAAATAATAACAAGAGACAGCACTAGAAAGCAAGAAGAACGTTTTGCTAAGTTTGTCTGCGTAACAGTAAGCGGCCGTGAAAACGCGGCAGCACCGACGTGATGGTACGAGAATCGTGAAACAAGAAACAGCCAGGCATAAAAGGAAACAAGCTCTTTGATATTACCTTCCGTGTGCTCCAATTCTTGCTAACACCAAAAGTACGCTCGCTGAGTTTATCCAGACGAGGCTTGACAAACCGTTCGGTTTTCTTTACGTTTGTTTTTATTATTCACGCATGCGCAACACGGGAAGTTATTTCCCTGAGATAGCTAGACAAATATGTAGTACCGTCATGGGCACGTGATAATACTTTCAAACAAACAACGAGCCCGCACCAATTATTAATCTGATTAGGACGACAACGTTCCCAAACACGATCGGTATGTGTACGTGTGCTAGGTCGGTTATTCCCTAACTAACGAAACACCGCCTCCAGGGGGCGCAGTGTTTCAGAGGCGGCAAGTGACGCGCATATAACACAAAACACGCAAAAACTAAATAAACCAACATAGCTTTAATCAGAACTGGACGAGAGCTCAGGGTAGGAAAAGTACAGAAGTTTGCGAATAGTCCTAGAGGGGCACAACGAAGTATTAACGCCGCGCTACCTCGACAGCCTTACGCAAACGTCAAGTTATATTGCCGCCTGACGAAACGGGCAGACGGTTCCAATAATCTCACGGTTTGCAGGAAAACAGCACAGCAAGCTCATCAGGCTGTAACGGGCGGGGCTAGTCCTTCCTGTTATCTATTCATAAACTTGACCCTATGGAACGTGAAAAAAAAAAAAATAGAATTACATGCGAGAATGTTGTTTTGTTTACAAACGGGTGGGGGAAGGAAAAAAAATGTGTGCACAACGTCTGGGAGCTGCATAGGAGGGAACTGACACGCACGCACGAAGACTTCGAAAAAAAGAAAATACTGCCGTTATGCAGTTAAGAACTTTAGCGCCTGCGGGGCCGCAAAACAGCCCTTCTCAACGATCCGATATGTTTCTGCATCCATCGATGTCTCATTAAGGATCGTAGCTACGCCGCAAACCACAGAGCACCTAGGGCTCACGTGACGGTGCTAAAAACGTATTTTTTATCATGTGACTCCGAAGCGGCCGACACGACTGCTGTGGCGACGGTGACTACCCGCCAATATCTCCGGTGGTGGTTCTCGTCCACAATATTGTTCTGCCTGTGTTAATAGTCTTACCGGCTGAATTAGAGCGAAAGTAAAAGATGAAGGTGTGGGTACAAGAGAGAGAGAGAGAGAGAGAGATAGACAGATAGAGAAAGAGAGAGAGAAATATAGCGCAGTGTTAAGAAAGAAGCAGGCAGGTTAACTAGGCTGACGCCGGTTGGCTACCCTGCACTGGGGAAGCGAGAAAGGAGGTTGAAGGACGCGAGGATTAACTGAACGACGAAGGTTCATTGCGTGTGCGTCGGCGAATTCTGGCAAGCGGTCGTAGCAACTACACTAGGAACCATGCGGCTACAGTGTGTTAATACAGTAATGTAGAAGTCACTATCTCGTCCCTGGGACAACGCTGCTATGTTACGTGCACTTTTGTGTTCATATTTATAGTGTTGTGTTACGTATTTGGTCGCTTCCCTCCGTAACAACTTGTAGCCTTGTATTTATCTAAATGAAATGTACGAAAAAAAAAAAAAAAAAAAGAGAACCCGCACAAATCATACCCGATACACGTACAAGCCTGTAAATCTAGCTTCACCCCACAACGACGTACAATGCGGGAAAGTATACCTATAAAGCGCAGTAACGACAAGTAGAACGGGTCGGTGAGGTACGTACGTGCACATGCACGTAGCAAAATAGAAGAGAGAACTGAGTCGTGCATCCTAAGCGGTGAAGGAATGACATTGCATTAAAAAAGAAAAAAAGAAGGGAAGGAAGACGGTAAGGGGGAGGTGTGAGGACTCGCCGGGAGTTGGGGACGCGCTGGGGTGAAGTTACGCGGGGCAAAGCTGAGCCAACCAGAAGCCGACACTTCGCAAACGCCGAATATTACGCTTATGTTAGGCTACAGGGCTTGACCAATTTCGCTGCAGCGACAATGAACCGATTCAGAAATCAAGCAAATCTAAGGGAAGGCCGCGACCAACCAAACACAACCGGTTAAGCTGCCTCTTCGCCGAAACAGAGTTGAAGCCGAGGCGAATTAGCAAGACGAGCGAGGTTTCTTTCCAGCCAGTTGCCCTATGACTGTTGGGATGGGAAGGGCTTTAAGGTTACGCAAGAGATATAAAGGAAGCAAGATAGACAATAACGTGTCACCTTGATGACCAGGTGCCTTGTTATAGGCTTAACGTTCCAAAAGAAATAACAAATTCCTGGTACAGCGTGGGGCCTACTGAAACCGACAACTCACCCTCTTTCCGTCTTTCCACCAAGTTATCACAGGGGGTGGGTCGCCCTCGGCGTCGCATCGTAAAACCAGTGTAGTGCCCGCTGATGCATTGAGCGTAGTCCGAGGGGGCCCTTCAAGTTTGGCCGGCACTGAAAAAAACAACAGGAGAGCTCAGTCAGGACCTAATCAAACAACGTCCATTCCATCAGTGCACAGCAGTGAGTACGAAAGATTGACCTCTTCCCGCCGTCGCTAAGGTCAAGCGGAAGCCCTCACTGTCGTATTAGTTTAAAAACCGTAAGACAATAACTTTGACTTCGCATTCAGTGTGGTTCCACTGTCAGTATGACATACACAAATGAAGAAACAACACCCAGGGAAGAGATGTATTGCATTTCCACTTAACCTTACAGTGCACCTTTAGAGCGAATTTCCATTTCTTAGCAACCTAGCTATGCTCAACACTTACACCTCGTTGTTCAGCTTAGTACATCAAGTTAGCACTGAATCTTAGTGCTGTAATTTAACCCAGTCACTAAGGCTTGCAAGGTGTAGCGTAGTTCGGCAGCCTAGTCTCACAGGTGGCTTTGCTATTGTGTGAGAAATAAATTGTAGCGAAGAAGAAGATGCCCTTCTGTGTCTGTGGCTGTTCGCGACATCAGTCGGTTGCAGCTAAGAACGAGCTGTGGTTTTAGTTTCTTGCTTTTTTTTTGTTGGTGCTGTAACGCTTAACTAAATCGTCTTGCACAATGATTGCATTAACATTGCAGTCCTATTTCGTCTTGCTTCTTCGTTAACTTAAGCTGACGTCCCGTTTTCGACAATGTGTATATATACTGATCGCCCTAACGCTATCGCCAGATGCGACAGCCGCGACAGTTTGAAGTAAGCTGGAAACAAACCTAAAACTAAGCTGGATAAAAAAGGGCCGCTCCCGCATTCTGCTCCCTTGGGGACACAAAGGCGTCCCCGTCCCTTCTTTTTACAGTGCGGAGATGTCGCAAACCACTTTCGCCGAGCGATTACAACATAGCGCACGTCGGATACAACCTCCACGCCCCGCGTTCGAGAAGCCTCCGCCGACCAAAGCAGCAATCTCCGTTCCGCACACAAATGGCCGTTTCGTACCGTTTTCGCCGACGCCAGGCATTCACGCAAGTTAACCGCGCGGTTTCTTCACACCGATCTGTCTGCGATTTTTTTTCCCAGACATTCGTCCCGTTTTTCTGGGTGTTTTACTTTAAGTTTGGGCCTTTGCTGATTCACGCGAAGGATATAAATACAAATAACAATAATAAAAAAAAAAGCTAGATGGAAGGGGCACTCCACGACGCCGCCCTGACGAGCCTGCTTACAGGACCGAGGAGATTTGTTGTCGCTTCATTACTGTCGCCCTGTCGAATCCCTAATGCGCCGCCGACGAAAAAGAGAGAGAGAGAGAGAGAGAGAGAGAGAGAGAGAGAGAGAGAGAGAGAGGGGGGGGGAGGTGTGGCGGAGGGTTAGAGGGTTTACACCTATGACCCTTCTCGGCAACCGTGCAAGCGCGATCGAAGGAAGGGGCGGCCGCGTGCGCCGCAGACACCCTCGCAAATGGGACAACTTGTCCCCTCCATTCACACTTCGTTACACGACGCCTCGCCGTCGGCGCCTGAGGCTAGGCGTTTATTGGCGACTCCCAATTGTTCGGCCGCGCTATTAACAAGCGTGCGGCCAAGTGAGGAGCGTATGGGTGGAGCGGAGAAGATAAAGGCCCGCATGGTCGAGGTGGAACAAAAAAAAATGTGAATCGTTCGCGTAAAATGAAACAGGCGCACGAGTTTTCCGTAGGCATCCAGGAGCCGTATTTGTCAAACGACCAACTTGGTCTATGTCCTTCTCTGTCCTGCTTACTGCTGGTAATCATGAACCAGCCAGCCCAAATGCGTACTCATCAACTTCACTTTCCATTACTTTCCGCATTTTCGTCATTGGATGCCCTTATAAATAAGCTCGGTCACGCGGCGTGACGGATAACAAAGAAGAGCAAAAATGGGAAATTAAATGCTGCGTTACAGAATACGGGGCCCTGAAGAAAGCGCGATAAGTCGACAAGGTGTAGGTGTCGCTGTGAGCGTCGGGTGGTATATTGATTGGTTGATCTAACTTCCCACGGATGTACAGTCCTAACAGAATAACGACTAAAAAAACACGATGACACAAACAGCACAGCTTTCTGAGCAACATCGCATGCATGATGCAATCCGTCCATGAGGCAACCCGTTCCCTGATTGGATCTAACGAACAGAAGTGTCAGTTGAGGAATGGGGCACGTGGTAGCGGAGGATACAGGGTTAAGTTTAAAAGCAACCGGGAATCTTGTTACTGTGTCACTGCACACGGGCGTTTCTACAGCCGTGGCGGTCGGTAATCGAACCGGCGACCTGGAGTTCGGCAGCATAACGCCATAGGCGTTGGATCACCGTGGCGTACGAATGGACTTGAGAACATACGAGAACATGAACACTGCGCAAGGTAAACTTCAGATAATCAGTATGAGACGCATACCATTACTACGCGCTTTTCCGGTGTCTATCCACTTCATCCGATTAAACCAGTTTCAGTGCTTGCGAAATGGCCACTTCTCGACAGGCTGATCTACGAATGGGCAGGACTCAAATGAACACGTAAAAAAGGAAAAAAAAAATAAGGTGAGACTACGGCAAGGAACGAGACATTTAGCGCGGATACTTAAATACCTGCACTTATGAAATATTATTAACAGATACGTCCGGATGAGGGCACAGTAACTTTAATTCTGCGAATCGTCCGCCATCGGCGATCAAGCGCCCACGTGGTGCCCTCGACTCTTCGTCGGCGAATGGACTCTACTTGTGCAAGAAAGCCTCACTTAAACCTCAATCCACCGCTTTTAAAACGGGAAAGCAAATTCGCATTGCGACGCACCCACAAAAGAAGAAGAGAAAAGAAAAATAAAGGTAATGCGGAGAAAAGAAAGGTCGGGCCAATACAAGCGGATAAACGCGGAGGTGGCGTTTGGTTCCAGCGAATTTCGAAACGCAGGGCGTATTACGCAAAGCTCTCAGCGGGCAGGATTTCTTGCGTAGGCACGGAGCTCCCTTCAAATTTTCAAACAAAGTGAGAGAGAGAGAGAGAGAGAGAGAGAGAGAGAGAGAGAGAGAGAGAGAGAGAGAGAGAGAGAGAGAGAGAGAGAACTATGAGGCAAAGAAAACGTCGCAGCATAAGCTTACGAAGAGCGAGCAAGTGAACAAAAGGACATTTGTGCTCTTGAGCCAATAGAACGAATGTTTCGAAACCCAAACTGTGTTATACAAAGCACTCACTTAGAATCCACTATGGACAAAGAGGCGGCCGCGCATATTTTCGGCCTAAGGGAATCGCAGAAATAAAATTAAAAAAAAAGAAATAAGAAGGAGAGCACGGGGGGGGGGGGACTCGAGACACACTGAAAAGACAATGTGAAGGCCGTTATTCTAATTTGAATCAGAAACAGTTCATTGCCTCCTCGCAGTTTGCAAAACGAAACAAACGCAAGACAATGGGCACGGGAAACAGAGGGCGGAAAAAAAATGTTAGGCTGGATTACAATGCCCGTAAAGAAAGAAGGAAAGAAGGAAAGAAAAACAAGAAAAGAAAGAAAGGAAAAGAAAGTGACAAAGGACGTTGAAAATTTCTCGGGCGGTTACAAAGCCCCTCGTCCCGTACTCCCCCCTCGCACGCACGCGAGTTGCAGCCAATGCTTCTCAAGCCAAGACAAGACAAGACAACAGCCAAGACAAGACGAAATGAAGAGCACGATGTGGGCGTCATCGTTTTAATTTCGGTCATAGGTTCGGCAGTAAGGACACGAGGAATTCCAGACCAGAACAAGATGAGGCAAGCAAAAAAGAAAAACAGAACGGATGTAGCAGACCAATCGTCAACGGGATTACGCGTATACGGAGCCTTAAGCAGCCCCGAGTCGATCGAGAAATAACTCGCGCTGAGAAAATACAGTGTGACGAAAAAGAGCGCCGGGCCATCGCAGCAGAGATCAGAACGAGAAGAAAAGAACGACGAAAACCGAACAGAATGGCCTGTAGCACTAGCCATAGCCCGGATACAAAAGAAATGAAGCCAGAGTTCCCATTTTTGTATCCATGTTTCTCATATTCAACTGCTTCTCGTTTTCCCCTTGAGTGTGTTTTATTTTTTCTTTATCTCTCCTTTTTTTTTCTTTTTCAATCAAGCCTGCTTTGTTCGCTCGTTCATTCCGCTCATTCGGAACTCTCGCAATTACAGAAATTTATTTCTGGAATGTCGTTTCTCATACAACGGGCTATATCCTTTATTTCTTCCTCTGTCGCGCTCTCAGCTTGCAATAATGAAGCCCGCGCAAGCCTGAGAAATAATAATACACCTTGAAACTTCCCCACTGGCCTCGGTATTAATTTTCCGCGCACGTTGCCGGCAATGAAGATATTGCATTCCGGTTCGGGTGTCGGCTTAGAGTTTCATTCCTTTTGTATGGAGTCCACGACTAAATCTCCCTCGCCCTAGTTTATTGCATCGTCGTCCTTTCTTTTTTTTTTTTTTGCTTATTTCGCGCGCGCATTAAAGTCAAACGACCAAGGCGGATTATTATGGAAATGAAATGGACGGAGACGACGCTGTCTATGTAGTGAAATCGAATAGAGCACCGCACTTATTGAACATAAGCAGATATATAAACTGAAACGATCACCTGGAGATGTTAGTTTTGCGGCTGATCCGTCTGCTAAACGCTTTACAGAAACGACGACGACCATAAACGAATGTTCCGGCATTCCAGAAAAAAAAAAATTCTGGCAGTCCAGAACTTGGGAAATGCTTCTGGCAGTAATAGAGGAAGCGACGTTGTTCCAGAGAGAGAGAGAGAAAGAGAGAGAGAAGCTCTTTAATGAGACGCAGATATTTCTTCTAGCCTGTGCCACGAAGTCACCAGACGAACAGCTGGCCACTTCGACTGAGACGGGCTAGCTCACGCGCCAGCCAGCCAACGCCGTAAATGCATGTCCGGTGCAGCCACTGCGGCCATCATCACCAGTTACTAGTACTGGATCGGCCTGGCTGGAGACTCCGCCCTCTGCAAAGCTGTGCCTTAGTCGCTGGTGGCCTTCGCCAATGAAACTGGACTAATATATCCCATTTGACTACCCTTACCCCTCCTTACCCAATTAGGCCGAAGTCACATCCATAATAAAGCGTTAACTCTCTCTTTTCCTCTCTCTCTAGCACCGTGTCTACAGATTCCTACATGCTACTCTTCACGGGCAAGGGTATGAGGAATCGAAAGGCCCTGTAGGAGACAGTTTCTCGTTTTTTCGTGCTCGGCTCTCTTTCTATGCCCCCCTTCCACTCTCTCTCTTTCTATCCTCCTTAACCCTTCTCCCGTGCAGGGTAGCCAAACAGAACTACCTCTGGTTGGCCTCCCTGCCTTTCTATGCACCCTTTTGTCTTTCCCTCTTCCTCTTTTGGCTGATGAAAGTCGAGCGCAAAGGTTAGTGCGCAATCACGGCGCCTTCGAAAGCGACCGTTTATGAAAGAAACACGCAGGCTCTTTTCTGCGCGCGTTCATTTGACGGAATAGTGTCGGCCATGAAGGTTGGCACTTCAGCGTCAGTAGGTGTACCAGCAAGGTATGAGCGTCAGTAAGGTTTGCATAACAGCGTCGAAGCGCCAAAAGCGACGAGCACTGATCCGAGGTGCAAACCTCCCGCGACAGCAACGCAATGGCGTACAAGTGTGTAATTTGGATGGCCGTGGCCCCAGAGCGTGACCTCCTCGTCGTCCCAGACTGGAAGGCCGGCCACTTGACTCCACCCGTGGGAATTGGGCCGCCGCGGGACGGACCTTTCCAACGACGACCGCTCCCACGGGCACGCAATCCCGACAAAGGAAGAAGTAAAAAAAGAAGCAACAAATGAATAAAGGAAGAAATGGAAAAGAAAGAAACAGCTAGCGCCTCTCATGAGGATAGGATCGGTCACGGAGCGGTGTCGTTGATGACAGTGCCTTCGTTAGTCGACAAGGTATACAGTCTTTATCAAAACATACGGGCTGCGTTGCCTGGGACCGCCATGCTGGCTAAAGGGTCTTGAGACAAGTTCCTGCGGTATGGCCATATTTCCAACGCCCTGGGGAACAGAACATCCGTACTCGCTGTCCAGAGGACTGAAATGTCAGGAGTTCCATGGAAAGTACGCGAAATGCCCGAACGATATAACGGCGCAGGCGCGGAGTATCCCGAATGCTTTTAACAAAGGTTGCACATGCGCGAAGTGACAGGGGGCAAAGAAAAAAAGAGAAAGAAAAGAGGGCATACGAGACAACAGTCATAAAAAACATCCCAATCAACGCTATGTGCACGCCGCGTTGACCCACTGGATGTGACGTCCTGTCACCCAAGCGCGGGGTCGAAGACTAGAGTTTCGGCCTCGCTACGATACTGACATAATGCGAAAGCAGTCGTGTACTTCAATTTGGGCGCACGTTAATGAGCACCAGGTGGCAACACTTTATACGAAGCCTCTTACAGTGACGTGTCTCGTAGGCCGTGAGTTAAACGCCGTGATCTGAACAATTCAATACAAGAACAAGTGGGAAAAAAGTAAAAGAAAAAGAAAACAAATTTCTCGATTCACGAGAGCTTTTTCGACTGCCTCGTCTACTTTCACGAACAGAAAGGGCGCTCGGTGGTTCCCAAAGACATTCGTACGGAGTAACGCCACGTAATAGGCCACAACACAAAAGAGCTTTGCAACAGCCCCTATGGAGCTTTCTTGAGGCCGCTACTTTGTGACGCGGGCACGCAGGGTTAGCCATTTTCATTTCTCACCTTTTCATTTCTCACGGGCTTTCTTTACCAGCCGGGGAAAAAAACTAATAATAATAAATGGGCAAAAAGTACCTGGCTGAAAACATGTCAGCTTTAAGTTTCTTTCAATTTTCTACAGATTCTTCATTGACAGCACGGCAATGAGAGCAGTAATTAAAGAAAATAGCTAATTGCAATTAGTTATTAAACTGAATGGAAACAACAACAAATTTACTGGCGGCTAGTCTACTCGACTGTGAACAATATGTACTTGGCAATCGCGTAGAATGGCCCCTCTTTTCTTTCTTTCTTTCTTTCTTTCTTTCTTTCTTTCTTTCTTTCTTTCTTTCTTTCTTCCTTCGTTTTGAAACGCGATGCATGAAAGCTGGGTAACTCTGTATAAGCCCGTTTGCTAGTACTTGTATTCACAGCACATATAAGCTCCGTATATGTATCCTCGAAGAAAAAAGATGTTTATGCATGCACCCATTTTCATTGTCTGCCCTTCAACCTTATTGTTTGCGTGTATAGAGCCTCGTAGTTCTCACGTTTCTTGTCACACCATATATGAGGAGCGAACTGAATCCGTCATTCCGATATATTATGCTACCAGTCTATTAAACATTCTCATTGATCCAAGAATATATCTGTCGATGCACACATGCTAACCCGCAGGTGAAAAGGCAAAGAAAGCTTCACCTTACAACAATTTCATCCTATCGGGAGTGCCTCCGCGCACTTCGCAGTTCCTTTCTAAAAAGCCATGCACAGTTTCCACGAATAAAAAAAAGGTAATGAATAAAATAAACGTGCGCGAGATAAGCGTCTTCGCAGGGCACAAGGGGGTCCAAACCGTTAATTTTCTTCGGGCCGTGACCCAAATCTAGCGCCAACGTTAGTGCGGCAATGTTCCGGAACACATCGGTGGTGCACTAATGATTCTCCTCCGGCCGGTGTGGTTCTGCGCGGCTCTGTAAGGCGTGATCGATTTTCTCGGGTTTCTTTTTCCCCCTCCTATAGGTTCTCTCCGATCCTGCGATCTGGCACTTATCGGCAGCAGATCGCAGCGGTCGAGGCGTTGGAAATCATCTCGGAGCGCGACCGTGCGCGATGTTCAAATTTTAAAACACGCTTCACTGGATACGTTTTTGTAAGAAAATATAAACAAACCGCAAAACACCGTGAGAAGAAGAAGAAAAAAAGAAATCAGGATATCAGGCACTGGAATTTTGAGTTGGAAATTTTATTTGAAGTGCGGGAGTCACTGTACTAGAAACCTTTTTTTCTTTTCAAACGAAAATTTTTTTGCCTTCTTTGTTATCTTTTCTTCTGTGCGCGTACGCGCCGTGGTGGCTAAGTGGCCGTGGCGTTTGGCACGTGGGTTCGACTCCCAGCCGTGGCACTCGCCTTTCGCTGAAGTTTATTAAAAGAGAGAGAGAGAGAGATACAAATGCTTCACAGATGTGTGCCAATCTGACAACTGGTAATTCAGAGAACGCGAAGCTATGCATGCGATTTCTCACGCCGTTGGGAAGTACATTGTAAAAAGAGGTCTGCTTGCTAGCTGCGTCGCTGTTGCGTTCGAGCCCAGTCGTACACGAACGGCTGTTCTAGTAGCGAGGAGGGCTCCCGCACACGCTGCCCGCGTTTTGGCACCATGGCGTGAGCTTAACACTGCGCAGCCTACCGCCAGAGATGTCACCGAATAAAACAGCCAGCCACGGCGACACTACACGCGCAGCCTTATCCGAGGGTGTCGATCACTATCGGCCAGCCACGACCGTGCTCGAACGCAGTAGAAACGCTGCGTTGCAGGAGGGTGACGGCATTTCAACGCAACAGCGCTAAGGCAACACCACCTTGATAGCTCAAGGCCTGTTCACTGCGCTCCATGACGTCACGCTACCTGGCCCGAAATTTCTATTGCCAAGGCTGGCGTGACGAAAGCGGCGACGTCAATGTCACTGTTGCTTACTCGAGAGCATCCCCTTGAGATTCTATGGCATTTGGGCCAGGTAGCATGACGACATGGATAGGAGTGAACAGGCCTTATGCTATCTAGGTGGTGTTGGCTAAGGGCCCCGTCTCGCAGAAAATCTGTCGGCGGCGTGCGGCGCCGGCGTGTCCGTGAGCGAAAATTCCCGCATATATTTAGGTATAACGGGTACGCCACGCATCGCTTTAAGACATGCGGGATATGCGGATTTTATTGTCAAACCATTCTGTGACTTATCTTACACTCTCGACAAAGTTATTCCTCGGAATCTTGGAAGTGACGGCCCACAAACGAATTCCGCGAAGCAAGGCGCCGACAGCGCGCGCCTTTTATGTTTCATTCTGTGCGACTGTCCTGAATATAATGTTCAGCGACAGTCCCTGGCCTCCGTTCTAGCGCACCTTGACACTAGACCATTGTCCCTCGAAACGATTTTCACATGCCGCCGACAGAAGACATCGCTGCTGAAGGCGAAGAAGGGACTACGGTTTTTGCAAGAGACTGGATTGGAGAAGCGGCTGTGACAGTGACATCACGTACCACGTAAGAGTGATGGACTCTAACGGACGATGTGTGTGCTGTGCTATGTGCTCTCTCTCTCCCCCATCTTTCATCCCCCCATCCCGCTCCCATGTGTAGGGTAGCAAACCGGTTAAGCTAAACTGGTTAACCTCCCTGCCTTTCCTTCTCCACTTTTTCCTTCCTTCCTTCTCAGACTTAAATATGTGCTCGAAAACGGGTAAAACGGTCGTGTGCTTGTGTAGATTATACTATACCTCACAAGTCGTTTGCAGCCCTGCCGCCCGCAAATACGAGACGTGCACAAGCAATATCCTTGCGCAGCGAAATATAGTTCCGGACGAAGCCGTCTGTTTATTGGCGGGATTAGAGTGTTTTTATTTTTTTAATTTTTTTGCTTGGTGCATCGTACCTTACAGCGATACGTGACGTGTAAGGGCATTTACGCATGCACATCGTGTGCCGCGAATTCAGCAGCCGCTGAGACGAAGACGCTGCGCGGATTAACACATCTAGAGAAGAGCTCGGGCTTCCTATTGGCTAAGCATTCCTGCACATTGCAAAGTGATGCAAACGACTTGCGAGATGGTGTATAGGTGTACGCTAAAGAAGCACAGGTGGTCAAAATTAATCCGGCGCCCTGCATGCACTACGGCGTCCCTTGTAACCCTATAGCGGCATTATTATTATTATTATTATTATTATTATTATTATTATTATTATTATTATTATTATTATTATTATTATTATTTGCGCGTAGTAGGCTATCGGGGGTGCTTTGAGTTCGAGGAAGGCTTCCGGCTGCATTTCGTTGACGCACATTCATATGTGCAGAGAATACATTTTCAGAAGCTCTCAAATACTAAGGGTTATTTTTGTGCGTTTGCGCGGGCCAATCTATGCAGGCCATTCTTCACGCGTGCCGAGGCAAGCACAAAATAAAGACAAAAATATCGTTTAGCTGCATTTATAGCGATGCTACTACTTCAGCGATAGCTACGGGGAGCTGTTTGAAGTACCGAGAAATCATCCGTACAGCCGTTGTTCTGAAAGCGCTTCGAACTCCGCGTGTTGTGTGAAGGCGTATTGTCATGAAATGTTTTACTTCTCATTTTTTTTCTCGATTGAAGGTCCAAGCTTTAACAAAAATAGAAACGAGCGCGAGAGAGTCCTGGATAATTAATTAAATTAAGGGTTTGCACTAAGAAGCTTCGGTTTTGGTAACTGGGAGGTCGATGCGTAATGACGTCATCACATGTTTGTTCGCACCGTTCCTGCAACATGTCGTGGCTAAAACATGGCGTATACGACGTGTTTTCAGCTCCCGAATGCCTTCCGGCGCATGCAGCCAGCAAAACACAGCCTTCGAGATCTGTTTTTTGTTATCCAGATAGGCGTCGCTGAGACGCGCATTCGAACACCACCTACTGCCGCGGCTGCGACCTGTGAGCGCAGTGATAACGAACAGCGCCTAATCAAACTTATCCTTATCGCTACTGTTTTAATTGGGGGTTCAATCCCATCGCTCGTGATCCGTTGTCAAGATTGGAGTCGGGCATGAATTAGAAGGTAGCTGGCCCATGTCGTCGTCCAACTTATCCACGCTGAGGACGTTGATGAAGGGAAGGACTGCTTCTCATAGAGAACGAGGAATATGGGTTTACTTACAGTATTTATATCAGTCTAACATGACTGTTTGAGAAAGTACATCAGCCTAACATGACTGATTGAGAGAGAGTGTCCTGAGCAGCCGCACAACAGCGGTTTTTAAACACTCGGTCCTCTCCCGATACAAGGTGACGCGAACGTTCGTTTAGTCATTTTTAAACAGGCCGCCTCTCTCCGGGACGGGTTACACACACACACGCACACACGCATACACACAGGTGCGATGGTCCGGAGCCGACGTCAGAAGGGCTTCGCAGAACTCGGAACCGTTCCGGGTAGCGCGTTGTCTTGCGTCTTCGTCGGTGCGTGGGAAGGAGCCTGCGTCGCCGTTCCCGCATCAACTCCCCCACCCGTAGCAGATCAGGTCGGCGTTGTGCTGTTGCGCACAAAGCCTGCTTCGTCGAACTCCTTCAGTCACAACGGCGACGAGGCTAGAGCGTAACGGTGACCGTTTCAGCACAAAGCCTGCTTCATCGAACGCATCCTAGCTGAAGCGACGGAGAGTGGAGGATGCGCGTATTGTTCATAACACAAAGTCGACTTAGTCACGCCGTGGCTAGAGGTTGGCGGCGACGCTCCCGGAATGTTGCCTCCACAGTCGCAACTGGGTGGCAAAACTTGCACTGCAGCTGGCCGTTCGTAACACTACACGAAGTCAGCGAATTTAGTCCTGTGTCCTCACGTCACGGTAACGTCGATGAACAGCAAGTTCGGTGTTTCGAGATCAACTTTAGCATCAGACTAAAATGTTGTGCAAACATTTTTCCAACGTTCGGACACGTTAGGTGTCATCATTTCATGAGCGAGATGCGGGCGGTAAGTTTTCTACAATTTCTAAAACAAAGTTCAGCGCACTCCTATAACTTGGTTACCTGCACTAACGCTGTCTGCACACTGTTCTGGACTAAGCAGAACCTTCAGTATACATATATTTTTCTGAAGTTAGCAGCGTACCCGCGACAAAGCTTCGCAAGGTTCCGCCGTTCCCGGCGAGCCCGCGGCGACAGATTTGAGCGCCCCGGACGCGCACACATACACGTACACAAAGGCCAGGGCGAAGGCTTTGTTCCCGGCGCGCGCCATCAGGGCCACGACTGAGGACGGGCCGAATGCCGGCTTCCCTTTCATCGCGGAGACGCAAGGCACGCCGGACCACCGCCGCTGCGTTTCAGGGAGGGGGGCTGAAGGGGGAGGCTTCACTGCCAAGCTCGGACCATTGTTCCTCGCAAGATGGGTTCCGAGAGAGGATCTCGACGTGCAGTGTATGTGGCAACCACAGGCGTGCGCGCGCCTGTGCATCGGTGGGAGACGGTTCTTTCTTTCGTTTCTCACTTCTCCAAGTTGCAGCGAGTTGCGATTTGTCGTAAGAGATAGAAAAAGCAAAGCGATCACGCGGCCCACGCGCGTGGAATTGCTACACGTATAAGGGGGGGGGGGGGGGGGGGGAGAACGAAAGAAAGTGAGATTCGAAGGCACGCACGATAGCGCGGTAAGGCGAGGTCGCGTACAGATACATAGAGAGACATTCGAAGTGGAACACGAGACGCAGATGAAAACGCGTTCATACAAACACACACGTACGCGCAGTGTCAGGCAGACAGGCTTTGGGCGACGCTTGCGTGTTCGCTTGCTTCGTTTCTGATGCTTCGTCTTCTTTTTTTTATTCTTCATTGGTGCGTTTCCGCGTACAAGAGAAGGCTTGCGGCAGAACAGCTGCAGATGACAGCTGCCTAGACGTTGAGTAAGACAGGTCTCATTCGCGGCTCGCGGATGAGACGCTGGATGAGACGCTCAGCTTTCGTGAGCTTCGGCTAGGTGGGCAGGCGGTGCGTGGAGAGATGAAGAGACGGTGTCACCCGACGGGGAGGACGTTCGCCGAAGAAACGAAGTGGCTGGTGCGCGTGCGAGTGGCGTAACAGTGGTCGAGGCAGTCTCAGACTTCGCGCCACAGTCTGTCGAGGAACGAAGAGATTTACAGCGCGCCATCAGGTCACGCTGATAGCGTATAATCACATAAAAAGACCACGGAGATTTACAAATACGGCAAGAAAGAAATCAGGAGGAAATATCTGTACGGTAACACAAAGGGCAGTGCTTTCCTATTTGAAACCCGAGCTGGCTGCTCGAGGACCAAAAAAAGAAAAAGTACCGGAGCAAATATTCGCGACATAATGAGGCATGTGACTGCTGCAGCCAAAGTCCGGAAGCGACTCGGCGAATCGTTATGGAATGAAAATATATTCAACAAGCAAGACCCGTAGGAAACGTCCATCTTCCAGAATCACGTGGATTCAACGCGGCTGTAAACCTCAACTGGTCAGCAGTCGAGATAATAAGCGACGTTTTGAATGTTGATGCAAAAAAAGAAAGAAAAAGAAAAGGAAGCCAAACAGGCAACACATTGATACAATCGGAGGGTGTTCCCAGACATGGGTAAGTGTAAAATGTGGAGACAGAGGTTTTAATGAAGAGATAAAAAAAAGATCAAGGAGAGATATGAAAAATGCTAAACTGCTGGCACACGTATTCAGTATATCTGTTCAGCTCAATCAGGCTAGGTGACTACCTCTCGCCGCCGAGTTACGAATAGAAATCGTCAATCATCATCATCATCATCATAATGATCATCATCATCCCCCCACCCCCACCGCCTTCACGTTGAACATGTACACGCTTTATCTACTACTCCGGGCTACAGCTTCTATGCGTACAACCATCCCGCAAAGATTAAAATAAATTCTGCGACTTCCAGCAACGCTCGGGAGAGTGACCGGCGATGTCCCTCTGAATCTCTGGAGCTAGATTGGAATTGAGCAACCGAAGTGAGGTCCTCCAGCTAAAGCGCGCGCTGTAGGCTAGGCAGACGCGCAGACGACCGATCAGACCAGGAACCAGAGGCCACCGCTCATATTATCGCGAGAGCTCGCGCATCGAGGAGCCTCCAGCATTGGCGCAGTAGGGCGTCTAAATTGGAACTGGAGGAAGACGACGGTGCCGCTGGAAATCTGCAAAATTTCAGGAATTCTTCGTCCTCCTCTCTCGGGCAATGTCACAAGAATGATTGCTGAAACGTTGGAGAGCAAAGATTGTTTAAAAGATAATTTATGAATAAATTTCGAATTATTTACGCCATATTATATTCTTTTGATTGTTTCCCAATTATTTCAGTTGTTTTCTTGCAATTGCTCATTGCCGCCTTCCAATTCCATCTGAATAGTGGGTATGAGTCATAATCACAGAACAAACAAACAAAGAAACAAAGAAACAAACAAACAAACTGCTGAACTACCACCGCGTGACCGGAAAAGAAGTCCCTCAACGTGCTCCACATGTTATTATTATTTTTTTTTTTTCAAGAACTTCCGACACTCCTCAAAAGTCGTCCACGTGCGTGTACGTTGATGCCGAAAAAGCGTTGTAAAGTTGGCTTTTTCACAGTAAAGGTATTTATGGGGAGAAGCGCGCTTGTGCATTTGACTTCGCAACGTGGGCGAGCGCAACGCAAGCACGTCGGGTACCTGCCTTCGGTAAGAGGACGGAATGAACGCTTTTGCGACGCACTCTTGGTTGAACGAGCCCCAATTTGAGCGCCGCTGATGATAGGCGCGTGCACTATTGCGGCAGTGGTGTGAGAAATGGATCTAGCCGATTACGCAGCAAGTCGATCGAACGCACGTAACGTCATGCGGAGGAGAGCATCAAGGATGTCGAAAAGATTTAAAAAAAGAAACGATGTTCAGGCACATCGAGAGCTTGTCTTGAGGTAGTCAGAGACCAGATTCGCTAGGAAGGGATTAGACTATCGAGAGCACGCAAAAATGAACCGATCTTGGCTTTCAACGACTCTCGTTTACTGAAAAAAAGGCCGTTAAAAGAGGTGGCCTTAGCGTGTGATTTTAGTGCACGAGCGGAGGCCTATAGAGCGGATCCTTCATGTAGCCACCACATTCTGTGTTACCATACAGTTGTCGCCACCTATAACTACCAAGATCCCGGTCACGCACAAAGGCAACCACTCACGCTGCACACTATAGCCTCCTCAGATTACACATAATGATCATCCTGCATACAAAGTCAGATGCACCCACTGTAGTGTGAAAGCGGGCTTAAGCGGGCGTTATCGCCGTTAGCTACCCTGAAAGTTCCCACTGATTTGGTTCAGACTGATCTGTCGTCACGGGCGACGGAAAGCGCCCGTGAAGTGCATATCGAAAACCGCGAGTTGACACGAAAAATTCTGGACGAAGCATTAACATGCCAACCTGGTAGGACAATTTTTTTTTACGGCAAGCGTCACGAAGAGATCGTCACTTTTTCCACTCGCATGGTGGTGGTGGTGGTGGTGGTGGTTCTGCAGCAGGCGGGGTTAGCCTGGCATACATAGCTGGCAATTGTTCCGCCTGAGCCTCCTATGAGTGTCACTGTGTGTGCCACTCATTAGAGCTTCAGGCCACTCGCATGGAGACGCTGCATTCAGCATCTAATCTGGGCAGAACAGCCATAACTCCGTTTTTCACGTTCGTAACATATCATTAAGTAACAAGGAACTGCTTGAAAAGATTCTACGTGTCCCTCTGCGGTGATCGGGTCTGAGTATACAGGACAGAGCCGGGCGCTACGTCGCGCGTACTGCGCCCAGGTCACGCTGGGTTCCCTCTAGTCACGAGTTCTGCCGAAAAGCTCACCACAAGTACACAAAAGAAGAGCAAAGCGCTTCTCACCAAAAAAGCTCGCTCTCCTAAAAAACGGCTGTTTATACGGACGGTGCGAAAAAAGCCCAAAACGAATCAGGCAGCGAGAGATGAGAGAGAACGCCGCGCGGCTCTGCATGTCGGCGAGCCGAAACCACTTAGGCCTCGAAAAAGAGCAAGGGATGGGACATCGATGAAGACATGGGAGGCCCGGGGAGTGGCGTAGTGCCTATATCGCTTAAAAGCACGCCCGAAAAGAGAAGGCCAGGATCAAAACAAAGCCGCGATAAAAGCATCTTACGCAGCCTCCGGCGACGGCTGAAGAGCTAGAGAGACAAGAGAACGTGACGCACTCCATATACGAGCTTAAGGATGCTTTCTACGGGCGCCCCCGTCTGTAGACGTTGCGGAGCATGCAAAGCCCTCCTATTCCGGCTTTTAAGTAGAAGCGAACGGGAGAAGGAAGGCGAGAGAAAGAGAGAGAGGTTGAAAATGGTTCTAGCCGTCGAAAACTCGCTTATTTCGTGCGCGCGGAGTCGCCGGAGGATTAAAGAGCTAGGGAACGAGATTCGATATAAAACCCGATGCGGCGTCGGGGAAAGAGAGACCCCAGCGCCGGAAGCGAGATGGACGCGTTGAGGAAACTGGTAGAGAGCTGTATACAGGACGCGCGCGCGCGCGGACCCCCTGAAAGCGAACCGGTGGGCTCTTTTCGCAGCGTCCCCGGCCTCTCCGAGGACCCGTAAAAAACTTCTCCCAGCGACGGCGCCAAGCTCCGAATGTCCGCGTCGGTGCGGCCTCGGCGAGATGGAGAACAAAGCCTTCCGCCGCCCGCTCGCGCTGCAGAGAGCGGTGCACTTCGCTATACGTTCGATGGAAGGGGGCGTGATAGTGTCCTCCTCTCAAAGACGATTTCAGCACCAGCGTTTCCGTTCGCGAGTGTTCTCTCGCTTTGAGCGCGCCGCCCCAAACACTACATATCTCTCTATTCGAGGATGTGTACGTGTGTTCTTCGGGACGAAAAAGGGCTCTGTCGATCTAGAAAGAGCCCGTACACGGAAGAAAGCGTGAGAGCCTGAAATAGGGGCACTGAACGGCTTTCGGCGGATTCTGAGCGAAAAGCGATGCGGATTTTAAGAAAACACACCCGCGAGGTGTACGCGTAAGAACACCCGTGTGCGATAGGCGTTGATAAACGCACTGCGGTGTTCTAAGGAGATAAACACTATTGAACAAGAATGCCCTGCTGCTTCCTAAAACATCAGTCGAGCTATTACAAGGGTGCATGTTATAAAGGGTGTACCTTAACCCTTATGTTCGATTTACACGCTTTACAAACGTTATACAGGGCGCATGGGTCTTCAGCTGGGTTTCCGAGGTAGACGTTTCTTCTGCACTTGTATGAGAGGAGAGAAAGAAAAGAAAATGAACAGGCAAGGAGGCTAACCGAAGAAAGGGAAGAGAACTTAACCACAAAGGGAAGAGGAAGCGAGTGGAAAGGGACGTGCAGAGGAACGTAAGCCGTGTGCAGATATCAAGGGCGGCAGGTGTTACGGTCGCAGCTGATGTCGCAGTTCGGTTAGCCGCAGGAAACGAAGTAGTGCAGTAGTAGCCTTACCTTATTTATTTATTTATTTTTTGTTGCGATGACGTTTGCTGTTTTCACCGTCCCTTTGTTCTTTTCGATACAGTTCGCAGCGATAGCAGGCTTAAGGAATTAAGGAACAGGAATAGATTGAAAAAGTGGTGAAGTTGGACTTTGAGAAGTATCGTTTCGACAAAATTAGGCCATCACGAGCTTCGCCAGCCAGTCTTTTTCTTGGGGTGTCTTAATTCGCTGGGATTCAGCCACACAAGATATACGCCTTGGTAACATTCTAAAATTACCAATCGTTTCTTGCTGAATAATTTTATCTCACAATTATTTACAGCCTTCTTTGTCCTTTCTAAATTTACTTTTCTTTAACCCACGCTCTGACATGCGAAGCTTTATTTTGGTTACAATCTCGATAAAGTAGACACCTAAGACAGCCAGCCTGCTTGTTGGCCAATCTGCCGTAGTGGGTAGGAGCCATTGGCTGGGCACGCGAAGAGCAAGAGTCGATTTCATTTTTGGCAACTACCACAGGGATGTCTGTTCAGCCGCGGAGAAATTCATAGTTGTTTCAAGACGTTTCCCTTAAGTTCTTCAAACATTGTTTTTATCCGTATGATGCTTTAACCAGTTATTGTGCCACCAAAATCTTCCTAATACCATCCAAATCTTGGCCAAAAACCCCGCAGTGGTTACGCGCCATCGAAGAAGAAAATCCAATCCAGTTCAATCTAATTTGCGCGCTCCATTGTGGCGGAACGTAAAAAAAAAATGCACGATATTTTTTCTTTCTCCTCGTACCTCTGGTTGCTTGGCACCGCACCGATTATTCACAGGCCTCAGGTTTATGATGGCAACTATGGCAACGACCAATCGTTTCAGCGAGCCCTTCAGACGTTCGTTATAGTGCTGCAGTATTATTTGCTGCGGCATCAGCGCTTCCTGCGCGCTTGTGCTTGTGTTTGCCAGATTTTAAACGTTTCTTCGAAATATTTAGCATAGTGTGCGTTCGTGTGCGTATGTATGTGTAAAGGTAATATAAATAACTGTCGCGCTACGCTGCTGACATTACTTTTGATGAAAAAAAAAGAGCAGTCGCTGCGAAGAAGAATCTTCTATTCGCAATCTGCGAGTCCGTAGTTTGAACCTAGGTAGGATTCACTAATCTTTCTTATTTATAAAATTCTGAGAATGTATTCTGGGATTGCAGTGACAGGACACCGGCGGACGTCAAAAGCATTAAGGGCCCATGACAGCAATCGCTGCGAAAAAAAAAAGATAGATGGATAGATAGATAGATAGATAGATAGATAGATAGATAGATAGATAGATAGATAGATAGATAGATAGATAGGAAAACAAAAACAGCTACAAATGGTCGGCTTCTTTACGCTTCAAGCACAGTCGTGGTCGGGGAGCGAGCGAGTTCCATCGACTCAAACAGCGTGTTGGTCAGGTCACGTGGTAAAGCCCGCGGGGCGCGCTCTCCCCCTTCGTTGGCTCCTGACCGCCGCTAACGTCCGAGCAAACGAACGAGCCGGGCCCGCACAGCATCGCGCGCTCGCGTTTCCAGCCACAGCGGCAGCGAAGTGGGGAACAAACAGCGCGGTCAGCGCGGCGCCATATTTGCGATGCGCTCACTGCAGAACACCAAGCCCGCCTCATCCCACGTCACCCGCTCCCGCCTCACACGTCATGTCGTCCCCAACTTTTTCTCTCGCCTTTTCTGCCTCTCTCTCCCCTCCATCCACACTTCAGCTAATACGGCCGCGCGCACACACACACACACACACACACACACACACACACACACACACACACACACACACACACACACACACACACACACACACACACACACACACACACACACACACACACACACACACACACACACACACTCTCTCTCTCTCTCTCTCTCTCTCTCTCTCTCTCTCTCTCTCTCTCTCTCACTCACTCTCTCCACCTCTCTCTCCCCCAACGAACGTCACTTCCACTTCCCGAACCATGAAGGCTGGCGTGCAGTGTTCTTATTTCTTAACACAGCTACTGAGACCACCAACTTCGTCCCCCTCCTCTTCCTTTCTCCTCATTACACCGCAAACGGGCAGGTTTCGGGTTTCCAAGGGCAAGGGAAGAGCGAGCTCACTCCACGACTAAGTTCGCCAACGCCTCGAGCTAATCAATTCGGGGTCGCCCCCGCAGTTTGAGCGTCCGCGCCCGCTTCGGTCGAAAGAAAAAAAAGAAACGACAAACTAAAAACGAACTACTTGAAAAACGCCAAGAAAGACAGAAACCCAGAAAGAGTGCATACGGCGCAGCGGCGTAAACGGCCGGGCGAGCGTCTGCGGCTCGACCCCGCCGAAATCGAAGGGAAAAAAAAAAAAAAAAACCCGATCGCGGCACCCGCACACCGAACGACCGCGCGGACGGCAAAGACAAACGAATGGGACGCGGCGACACGGAAAAGCCTCGGTGTACAGGCATGCGTGCGTGCGTATGTGTGTGGTGTGTGCGTGTGTGCGCGCGTGGGACTCTCCCGATAAGGCGCCACGCTCTGCACGCTGATAGACGACGCCGGCTCCGCCGTCGCTGCCGCTATTTTCGTTGCGCCGCACGCACGCTCACTGTACGTAGCGAACCCAGACCCAGTGCGCGTCGCGCCGTATCTGGCCGCTAGTTTCGTCTCCTTTTCTTTTTTTTTCTGTATTCTTCAGCGATAAGAACAGCAGAACGTAGGGAGCGCAGTTCTTGTTTTGTTTCTTGTTGACCTGACCGGAATCGGGATACCAGAGAGCCGCACTGGCGAATCCTGTTGTAGAAGAAAAAGTCTACCACCGGTGTTTCGTCGGCTTACGCGAGATTCTTTGACACCAACAGACCACAGACGTGCAAGACAGCCGTGCTGTCGTGACGTAGAGAAAACGAGAAGACCGAGGAGTTTGTAAGGGGCTTTTTTTTTTTAGACTGCTGCACAACTTCGTTCTTTGCGAATGAGGGAAGGGGGGGGGGGGGGAGTTGTGAGGCTGGGGAGAGAGCAGTGACGCGTAGGAAGCGGCTCCCGAACTGCTCGATACTCGTTCCTCGTTGCGTTGCAGTGAGACGAGAAGCTGCAGGCTTGACGTTGCTTTTCTTTTCAGCTTCTTTGTCTTTCTTTCGTTTTTGCCGTTGATCTGTAGTCATTGTACACGGGAAGTTGGATACGTTCGTTAAATACACCCAGCAAACGCATGAAGCTCGCCAGCTTGCTCCGTTGAGACTCGCGTTTAAACAAGAGTTGCGCCAGGCGCCCCCTCGCTGAAAACTTTTCAGCGCGAAGTTTGTATCTGTCTCGCGTGTGTGGGTAAAACAAAGTTCTGCGTACAGTACACGATAGCGGTTTCAGTCGAAGCGAATCAACCTAACTGCGCGTCGTGGGAGAAGGATTAAAGGATTAAGAGTCGGGGAAAAAAAAGTAATGTTACCACGAAGAGCACAGATCGACAGTATGGGCCCTAGGTCTCGCCTTAACGATTGCAACAGTACGTCTGCCCAACTAGCTCAAGTAAATGTGCCGTTACTGCGTCCCCTGCGAGTAAGGGTCTCTAACCAACGCTTACTACCGACAGGTTAGTTAACGGTGCTTATAACCAGGCGCGGTTTCAGGTTGTTTTCGAAGGGAGGTCTGACTTTGAGATGGCGATTAATGATGATGAGTTCACGTATGCTTCAGATCATTAATAATAATAATAATAATAATAATAATAATAATAATAATAATAATAATAATATTAATAATGTAATGAAGAAAGGAAGAGAATGACATCCCGATCATCATCACCATCATCTTGTTCTCTCTGCGTACTGTTCCGAGCTACCGCTCGTTTGTTGGACTCGTCCAATAAACCTCCTTACAACAACAATAATAAATATTTCAAGTCCCACTGAACTTTCTATAATGACACATTCACATTCCCATTCTACAGGTCTTAAAGCGACACGCACCATAATGTCCCGTAAAGGTGCTAGCGTTTAACGTACCTGAGGTAGCCAAACGCTATTCAAAACTGTCTAATGCTAACAGAACCTTGCGTTAAGCCTGACAGCGATGCCGGGCCTCCCAAAGAGCTCACGGGCGCCATTTGACCTGAGAGAAGCGCTGACACGCAGATTAACGTAGATTTATTACAGAGATAAAAGCATCGAGGATCAATTAAAACTTCAAAAATAGAAATGCGAAATGCCGTATAACATACCTAAAAACAGAAACATTTTGTTGCCGAAGATAAACAAGAGGAGATGGAATAAGTTAATGAGTAACGTCAACGATAGCAACGTGTCGGCATGGTTGCATACGTTCAAAATGTCAAAGGGCGCGCACCGATGTCATCCGGCTCGGTAGCTTCCCTTGATATTTCATTTGTAGCGTTACCGCTGTCCTTCTGCGAACACATCAAAGAGGTGGCTTCGCGACAAGGCTTTATGAATGGACCTGTTGAAATAGCCAGCTCGCTAGTCCTGAAGTTGCCACAAACGTCGGCACAGCGTCACCAGACTCGCGAGTCCGAAAGCGTCAATCAAGTTCAAAGGTTACAAATATGAGAAAATGAAAAGAGCCGTAGGGTATCATGCGCTATTCAACGAAAATATCTGGTTCTCTGATGTTTTAATGATCTATATAAGCCTACAACGCAAAGAATGATCCTTGCGACGACGAGCGTTTTTGAGCGAATCGGCTACTTGACGCCTCGGTAAACCACCGTCTGCTATAATAGGCGCTGCAGTCGGCAAACACAGGGTGGCCAGTAAAACAATCACGCATTTCGCGTACACGAGTCCGGATCATGTATGACAATATCTAAGGCGCGTTTTTAAGTGGCAAAAACTGCCTTTTGAGTCATTCCGAGTGACACAGACGATCACGGTGCACGCCGAAAAGAGCACGCAGTAGAAGTTCTGTTGAGATCCGTCGATGTCAAAAAAAGGAAAAAAAAATGTCAGAGTTGTTTTTTAATAACCGATATTGCCTGCCCCGAAGAGCTCCAAAACCAATATTCCACCCTCGCAAGCGAGGACAGTCGCGACCGCGGTATCACAGTTCTTTGATTTTGGTGAGCACATCAAGAAAGAATACTTTAATTACAGAAAGGCACGGATGTCGGCCTCAGCACGTAAAATAACTGAGGGAAACTCGCTTCTTTCTCGGCCCTTACTACCCCCCCCCCCCCCCCCCCCCCGAGCTTTCTAATACGCAGTAATAAAAGAGGGAGGGGAAAAAGAGAGAAAGAACCCAAGAGACACAGTAGCGAAGTCACTCGAACCACTGGCATCCAATCTAGCCAAGAACAGACACGCCGAGTCCGGTCCAAGAGGAGTCACGTGGTGCTGGGTGGAGGGAGCGTTGGATGCAAGTCGCGGTCGTCGGCGAACTCGGAAGAGTCTTGCGGTTCCCGCGGGTTCTCGGGGATATATAGCATACAGCGTTTCTCTCTATCACCGTCGACTTCTATTCATTTTGTTTCGTTTCTCATTTTGTTCCATCTGTAAGGCGCGCTCATCCGAGACGCCCAATAGAAATGGGGAAGGGGGTGGGGGGGAGGTTGTAGCAGAATCAGAGCTACAAAGCAAGGAATTTCTGTCCCTCCTATGGTTTGGCGCGAGTAGTCGTATAGCAGCCGAGACGGGATGATTGGAAGTGGAGATAGCGAAAGCCTCCCGCGCGCCTGATACACACAACACCCGAGTCGCCGGCGCCGGCGCTACGACCCACGAGGTTATAGCCCCATTGCAAAAACAGTCGGGCCGGCCCGCAATCTGGAGAGGGCCTGATCTCATATATAAGTATATATACCGCGCTGGGCTGTGTACGCGATGGCTGCCCTCCCATACGCTGGCCAACGTTATATATCTGGACCCTATACAATCTTCGCTGGGAGGATGTGTATTGAATGCACGTCACTGGAGCGGACGGTGCCGGTTTGCACATACGCAGAATAACTCGTTCTTTTTTATTTGGAGCGGCCTGCAGCAGCTCCTCCCTCGTAAGGGGGTTTCGGAGTAGCTCCTGAGGACCTAAATAGAGCTCACGGCATGCCTGCGTGAGGATAGCAAAGCTTGAATATACGTAAACGCGGTTGGCGATTGGCTATAGCTTTTATGCGGGGAGGTTCAGACAAATTCATCATTAAGCACTACACGACTCGACAAGTGGTGAAAGTATTGCGCGCATTACGTGTATTAGGTATTGCGCTTGCTCGTACTTCCCCTTATTGTACGTACACCTTAAAAATATCGGAAGCAATTGTCCTTTATTCACGGTCTGTCACGGTTTTAGCCACGTTGGAATGCATTGGCGTCAGTGAAAGGATCCCCCTAGCCCGTTGGCTAGGGCGATGCGCCGAAAATTGTTTCTGAGCAGCGCGTAATTATTAGACCCTCAGTGCTCCGTAGCATGCCGTGGTAGCGTAGAGATGTAAAACTTTGCGAAATTTTGAGGGGCGTGAAAAAAAAAAAAACCACCTGATTTCTTTCATGTTTCTTTTCCGAAAAGTAAGAAAAATTATAAGAAAGACGATTCCGCACAGAGCTAAGAAGAACCCGACACATTTTTTTTCTCCAACACTGAAAAAATAATATAATTGTTACATTATTGCATCACAAAATTCCGAGCAGAGCTTCCGCGTTCAAAATCCAGGCACGATTTCACGCCAAGGCACTGACTTCAGGTCAAAGCGTCAAGAACCGACATGTGTATCAATCTGCGTCCGATTCATTTCCGCATGACGCGTCAACGCTTCGCTGTGCAGCCGACGAAGCCTACCGGACATTGAGGTTCCAGTGCATGTACACAAGTTTTTTGCACGAGATCCCTGCGAGCCTGTTGCGTAGCTTGGTGTGCACATTTCCAAACTCGGACCAGTTTCTCTCACGTGCCGCAGAAGAAGGGGGAATCTGCAGCATGCCCGACAGGCGAGGGGGGATCAAGGGTTGGTTGAAGCAACGACCTCACCACGAGGTGCTTCGCAGACTTTCAAACTGCTTCTTTGGACCAAACTTTTTTCCATACGTCAAAAGGGGAGTCGCATCGCAACATAAAAATTGTGCGGGGAAGCTCTGTTTCTTTCTTTTCTTTTTTTTCAATTTCATGCTGGTAGAAAAGAACAAACGAAAAAAAAAAAAAAGCCCCCGTTTTTCTTTCCGCTTACACTTCTAGGGTAGCGTAAGGTAGAGCAGATCATTTCGTAACCATGACACATACCCACTTTTGGGGTCTCTAGAATAGCAGAAATGTACGAAATTCGAGTATTATGAGAAACAACAACAACAAACGCAAATTGAATATAGACAGACAAATGTCCAAAGGAAGGACAGCACCAAATAAAACTAAAGGAATAATACAAAGAAATAAGCAAGCAAATAAAATGCAGCGAACTTGGCAGTCAAATCGCATGGAACCTAAACGGAAGTTCTGCGTGGCTGAGCAAACATTACAGTTACTGCGCTCAGGGAACCTTTCTAAAGCTTTCGCCCAGCTTTCGCCCACCAACTCGTGCAATAGTTCCTTGCCTTCTGAGTATCTTGCGCTTTATCAGAAAAAAAAAAAAAGAAGGTTTAGCATTGCTGGGTCCCATCGATTTCCTTTAAAAATAGGCAACAAAGTTCGACTATGTTTGAGTCGCTATTATCCTAAAGCAACCAGGTGGATGGCAACAGTGAGTTTCGCAATTTTCCCCCTCCTTTTTCTTTTTAGCTTTGCGTATGTTCGAGTCCTTAAAATTTGAAAGCGCAAGTTGGAACCAGCTAGCGCAAGACAGGGGTGATTTGGAGGTTGCTGGGAGAGGCTTTCGACTTGGCAGTGGGCATAAAAATAGGCTGATGATGACGACATTCAAATTCACTCGTTGTGTCCTGATAATGCTGATCAGACTGGCAAGATACGGTAGCACCTTTCACCTTTCCACCATACGTTTAGAGAGTCGTGTCACTTTTGTGTTCGCGATATGAGACCCTTGATCACTCCCCAGCTACAGCCCTTATTTTGTTGACCAAGGACCGTCTTTGCGTGCTACCCTAGAGGAATACGAGTACTAGAGGTAGACAGAGGAACAAGTCATCGGAACCTTGTACTCGACCAGTATAAGGTCAGACAGTTCGTAGGGAAAACGCGACTGGGCTGTAGGACCCCCTTTAATTGCGCTGTAGCTCCGTGCGCCTGCATAAACTCTCATGACTTACCCGCTGTCGCCCTCCCGGTGTAGTTGCTTGAGTAACAACTTAAGTACAACACACAGCACAAAATAACACGCTACACGGACAAGCGTTGAATGAAAACTGCTGTACCTTATTGAGTACATTAGCACATTTACAGCCTGCAA
Source organism: Dermacentor andersoni (assembly GCF_023375885.2). NCBI lineage: Eukaryota > Metazoa > Arthropoda > Arachnida > Ixodida > Ixodidae > Dermacentor > Dermacentor andersoni. The sequence goes on along the minus strand of NC_092824.1, from coordinate 91,071,159 downwards.
GAAACCAAACAAGAAAAAGGTATGAGAGAAGTAAAAAAAAAAAAAGAAAACATTTCACCATCACCCGCATGCATGCGCGAAGCTCCCCCCCCCCCCCCCCCCCCCCCCGAGAAGAAGTTAAACATCAATTCCTTGCCCGAAATAGCGATCGAATGTTTGCAATACACCACACCAGTCGACGCTTATCCTCATTGCGTGTTAGTTTGTCCTGTGTCCTGCATTTGCGCTGTTGCGCAAGCACTACACAAAAGTAAACTAATTAACCTAATCGGTCAGCCAAGACCATCGCTTTCCAGTGTAGGCTAGCAAATAACGGTCAACTGCGTGGTTAACGTCTCTGCCTTTTCCTACTATCTGTCTCGCGTTTTCAAAGGTTTAATTGCCCGCAACACGAAGTTCGTACATCCGTGCGCGCTGACGACACCCGACGTGGCAAATTTGCATTACCGCAGAGCGCTTACAGGAGCGTGAGGAAGACATCCGCTCCGAGAGCGCTGCCTGCAGAGTCGGCACTTCCATTTTCCGTAGGAAATGAAATAAGAAATATATAAGCAAGAAACGACGTCAGAAAACGTCGTAATCAAGGCTGGAGATGAGGCGAGAAACACACACAAAGAGCATAGTTCGTCGAAAGGCGACACTACCGCGGAGGGGAAATCCGCAGGGACAGGCCGGTTCGTCAATGAGCGTCGCGCGCATAGCTCTATACGACAAACTAATACACGCAGGGCGCGCGCATAAACACGCGACGAGGAAAACAAACGCGGAGCCGAAAAAAAAAAAAAATGAAACGCACGCAGAAGCTGTACAGCAAAGCAGCGGAGGCCTCCGAACAGAAACAGCGTCATCGGCTTGTTCGAAGAAAGAAAGAAAAAAGAAGTAAACGAAGATCAAGACGTGGAAGAAGAGTCTAGCGACGAGGCGTAGGAATCAATAGCCATCTCAATCCCGCAGCCACGCGGGGGGGCGTTCGTCCATCGCTGGCCTCTCGACACCCTTTCTTCCTTCCCCCTCGGTGGCCTCCGAGAAGACTCGGCGCCCCAAACGACATCCAGAGTCTCCCGGAGCTCCTCGATGAAAAATCTCGCCCCCCACCCCCCTCCATCTCCCTTTCTCAGTGCCGACCCACCCAATCTTTGCTTCCTGTCGTCCCGTTCGCATGGATGCCGCGGCCGCGCGCCTCTTTCCGCAAGGTCTGTATATACGAGTTGCCTACACGGATTGTTATTTCGTTGGACAGCGACACTCCGATGAGTCGACGACGTGAGCGCGGACAGAAGCCCTTCCTGGAGACGCAGTTCCGAGAAGTCGCGTCTCGCGGGACGAGCGACATCGAGACGCTAGGAGGACTTGAGCTTCGCGGAAAGCATATGTGACTCAGAACTCAACAGTAGTTTATATTTGTGTAAATGGAGTGAGCGTCGCAGCTGTTCATATTTTTTTTTTAAAGGGGTGGGCGAGCATTTGAAGTTTCGAATACGAATCCAATACTACACACTCAGAATTCGTATTCGTGTTCGCAAAGAAACTATTCAGTATTTTCGAATATTCAAATGTTACTAAAAACCTAACCAAGTATTTCGTAACAAACGACTGTTAAAAGTATGGTGACCGTTCTGCCGTGTGCTACGCAAAGAACCCGAGAATTACCAGAGGTGAAACAGTTACAGCAGATTTCTAAGAAATGCCGAAACAAAATGAGTAAATGCAAGCGTTGTTTTCGGTTCTGCGACGGCAGGGCTTAATTATGTAGTATTCTACAACCTGTAATTTTTCCCTTCTAACTGACTCTTTTACATTTATTTGCACGGATATGTGTACGGCACCACATATCCTTCACGTTCTTTTTCCTCAACTTCTGATCGTTTGACAACACGGGGCCGCCAACATGCCAACACGGCGCTGAAAGAGCGTCCTCAAAGTCACGGAGGCCCCATAGGAGAGGAGATGCACTTGAAAGCATGCTCAAACGCTGAACGAAGTTACGACGACGCTTAAACATTTTACAGACAACGCACTCTGGCTGCCCGAACTCGTTGTCCTCAAGCGTCATTACGCCTACAGCGTGACGCTGCGTAGAGGCCGCGCGTGGACCGGTGTTCTAACTCTCTCTCGTAACTTTGTCTCGGTTAGCGGCGCGGCTTTCCTATAGTTCCCGAACGAGAGGCTACAAAACGCCGAACCGATGCATCTTAGCCTTCGCTCTCTCCCGTTTACGAGCGACCCGAATTCACCTTACTGTCGTTCTACACTCTCTCACCCAGCCTATTTTCCTCCCACATTTCAAACAAGGCGGCTCGATGCTCAGAAAACACAAGAACGAAAGAGACACACACCGGGACGCCGAAGCGGGTGGGGGGTGGGGGCTCACCGATCACAAATGACTTTCGCCGGGCCCGGCCCGCCCCGTCTTCAAATCCTTTCTGTTCTGCCATTACGGGATCAATACCAAGACCGAGGCATAGTAACACGGTGCTTTAGCCATGGCACGATCCTCTCCAGCCACCCGCATCGCGGAGTTAGAGCCCCCCTCCATCTCTCCGACCTTCCTGGCTCTTCGTATACCCAACTATCGCCCTCTTCCATTTCGCTGCACCACCAGATATGAAGGCGCCCCATCGTTGTGCCGTGCCGTCAGCGGACGCGGCATAAATCGCTTCCGTCCGGCCCTCCCTGAAACAAAATGGCAGGGCGGGGTGCGGCCGGAGGAAAGCGGTCTTAAAAGCTAAGCACGAAAGGGCTTCACGTCCTCGAACTAATCAAGAGCGGTGAAATACGTTGTCTATAGTCAGAGACAAGCAAACGTATATTATGTTTCGACGAGTTCAGTGAGACTGTTCGGCAAATGGCGTGCGAAGCGAGGCGCCGCTCTGTCCCCGTTTCGGGATCGAAACCGAAACCTCGAGGTCAGTTGTACAGAAAAAAAAACAAACAGAAGAAAAAGAACGAATTACCTGAGAGCTTTGATAGATAAAACATACTCGTGGCTGCGGCAGGGTAGAGTTGGTGAATCAGATGCGACGCAAGATCACAAGCTTTGCGCGAGGTAAAAGCGAGACCATTAGGCGAGGCCTCGGAAATGAACGGTGCTCCACCGGAAAACGGGCGAAAGCTAAGAAAGAGAAAGCGCACGAAGAAAAAGCAAGTCGTTTCACCGAGGCAGCCTATTTGGCCTAACAAGCTCCGAACTCGAAAGGGCGTTGAACGACCGTTAAGAGGCGACTGAAAAAAGAAAAAAAGAAAACAAGCATAATCGTAAGCCGCTAAATGTGTAGAACATTAAAGAAGCAGGATTCGATGAAAGGGGAGCTGCTAAGAGCGTTCGTTACTAAGCAAATCTTAAGAAATAAAGGACACAATAGCAAACTGTTAACCAGGAACGCAGTGACGAAGCGCCGGACATCGACACGGTGTGAAAAAGAAAAAAAAACAGCGAAATCTAAGGAAGTGCATCGGGAGAGGAAAGCCAAGAAAGGGGAAGTGCTCGGAAAATAAAATGAAATGAATGGTCCCCGGCGCCTGCGCGACGGCGCCCAACTTTCCCACTGATGAAGACCGACCGGAAACGGCTCCCTCCCTCCTCTTCCCTCGCTCCCCCAAACCTCCCGAACTGCAGCACCCTTTCGGCTCCCGTCCCCACTTCTTCCCAGAAACCACTTTCCCCATTTCCTCTCATCTCGATGTGCCGTCGTTCGCTCCCCATTGCTTCCGCGTCTCCCCATTCGTTCCCCATTTCTTTCAGTCTCTCTCTCTCCCCTTTCTGCCATTTCCTTTCGGGGTTCCGAGCCGGGCGACTAGCGCGATGCCGAACGAGCTCGCGTAAAGAGCAGTCAGCGCACACGCCGTCGTAGCGGCGTCGGCGACCCTTCTCCCCACTGCTCGACCACCGACAAAAAAAGGAGCAGATAATGCCGGCCCCTATGTCTTGCTCTAACCACCGACGCCACCATCTCACCGTCGTCCGTGCGGCACCGCTAGAGACAGCATTTGCGGCTTTCCAATAAAAAAAAAGAAGATATAGTGGAAAGCAGTAAGACGGAATTGAGAGCGGAGGAAAAAAAATATGCGGTCGTCGGTCGCCGAGTTCCCTCTCGAGGTGTTCCCCTCTCCCCAACTCTCTCAGCGCGTTTCCCTAAAGAAAGTAAAAGGGAAGTTACTCTCCACATCCTTGAAAAAAAGTAAAGGAGAGCTCTGAATGCGTGCCGAAGGCCGAGCGGGGCTTATCAGAAGGAGCGTGGCCTTTTTTCCCTTCCCTGCGTGAAGCCGCCACGCCGGCGTCGCTCCTGCGCGAAATGGTCGCTGTCGGAGTTGTTCAACTACACTTTTTTCCCTATCTGCCAGCTTTCTTCCACTTCTTTGCTGAGGACCACTCCCAGTGATTTCCTTTCACTTCTTCCGTCTTTTGGTTTTCGACTCAACAAACCACGATCGTGGTTTTCCGCAAGCGTCCCGGCGCGTGAAGTTTAGTTGTTTCATAAGTCGAAGCTCCGCGGTTGTTCAGTCTCTTGGTCGCATTGGGGGCGTCCTCCGGCTGTTGACCGTACATCCCAGATCTTTCGCCTCCCTTAACCACAACCCACCGCGGTGGCTTCAGGGGCTATCGCGTACTGTTCCTGGGCACGAGGTAGCAGGTTCGACTCCTGGCCACATTCCAATAAAGGCGGAATGGAAAAAAAAAACGTTCGTTTACCATGCTTTCGGTAAGAATACCATGTACCAAAATTAAGACGAAGCCTTGCACTATGCACGTTAAACGTAATCACTGAAACAATAAGTCAGTTGAAATCTTTAACCAAAAAATTGTTTTTACATAATTACAGTAAATAGTTTTGTGCACCCCTATTCTCGGTCTGTCCCGCGCCAAAGAATGTGGGAGGGAAGCAGTTAGTTTTCAGTTTTGTCGCTGATTAACATTTTCTGAGCCCTTTTTTTTTGTTCGCATCATTCGAGCTTCACCTGGGTCGTCACTTCGATCCAAGGCTTTGCTGCCCGCAGATGCATAGTGCGAGCCACATTACTGCCTTCGTGGTTATTTCTTTATTCCGTTATCTACGTAATAATCGCTGCAATTATCTACGTAATTGTCGTTGTAGTCATTGTCGCAGGCACGGCTGTCATGTATTCAATCATATACATACGAAGGTTGCTTTCTTCTTTTAAATATATTCAGCACTCTTTTGCTTATTAACCCTTAGCGCCTACCTGCTAACGGTTTCTAAACATGAAGAAGCGGTGTTCTTTATCTTCTTCAGCGCCAGTCTACGAAGTAGATATTTTCCGGTCACTATCTCAAATGTGATTGAAATCAACTTATTTCATGTGGCAGAGATCTGTTCGCCAGTACTGTCCACTACTTCGACCCAAGAAGCACGTAACCATTACGCCAGAGACCGGGCGCTATTCAGCGACGTTCACCCCATCGGTCAGCGCCCTTTCCGATTCCATCAAGACATAATCGCTCTCATACGTTGCGAGTGCGTCCAGCGTCAAGGAAAAAGTTACTTTCCAATCTCGCTGTTTCCGTCCGTTCAGTTCCGCGCTCGTCTTGAGCTTCACGGCGCGGAGCGCGATCTCTTCGCTCCGAAAGAGAGCTTCCGCACATAACAACAACACCACGAGGAGACGCCATTCTCTCGAAGACCAACGGGCCCCTGAGGGACATCCAGTCGTTCCGCGTTTAGCGGCCGATCCACATCGTCCCGAGTAGAGAGAAAGAAAAAAAAAATAATAAAGAAACACGCTCGGATCAATCACCTCCAGCTCTCTCCACTCTCTCCTCCTCATCCTCCTCGCCTTAACGTGCTCTGCCCACGGTCAGGACTTTTTCTCACGCCTACGGCCCTTTATTATACAAAGTCGAGAGACCCGAAAGAAAGAACGAAAGGAAGAGGACGCAGAAACGGAAAGACACCGCCGTAGCCAGGGGCGAAACAAGAAGGCGTGTTCATGTTCGTTCCTATCGGCCAGTCGATTAGTTTGTTCAGTGGTGCGCTAAATTCCGGCGACGTTTTCTTAAGCCATTAGAGAAATGAACGATCTTCCCCGCACGCACTACAAAGGCTGCCTCGGCGTTGGGAGGCCGCGGGTGTAACAACATTTCGACGAGCGACGTCCAATCGCGTCTATATACGTTATATACGAGAGCGAAAGGCGACGGAGCGTCTTGAGAACAAATACGTGTGTCCTGCTACGAACGCTCGACCTATTTTCGCGCTCCTAGCTCTCGAGGGAGAATCGAAAGTGATGTGTAATCGCGAAGATGGCCAGTCGGAGGTGTAATGGAGCTGTCTGGCGCCTTTCAAGTTGCGCGTATACAAGAAACAAATAACGCACGAATAAATAGAGCGAAAACGAAACTATACCCACGGGAGTTATGCCGGCGAAGTCGTACCAGCAAATGTTTGTTTTTTCCCCTTTAGGTGAAGGAACTGACTCGGCGGAACACTTCTACGAAACATCAAGCTCTCATTTCGTCAGAAAGCTCTTTATCGAAGTCGTCAGGGAACATATCGTAACGTTACGAATGGCAGTCAAAAAACGAAAAGTTGTACAGAAACCACCGACGATTATTATCAATGTAGGCGAATAGCCGAACGTTTCTTGGAAACTGCAGTGTGCTCGAAGACATATCTTTGTTCCACTGAGAATGCTTCGGCAGCGTTTGTTGTTTCACTGCGTGATTCCGCAGATAGAAGGTCCGTTAAGCCGCACATCTATCGCGTTAGTGTGTGTGACTACACATGTAAGCCGATCAGTAATGCTAGTGTTGTCTCAAGAGGCGCGAACGCCGGCGTGTGAAGCCACTGCCATTCTCACCTTGCGCCACCGGAACCCTCCCCCACAGACGGCACCGGGGAGAGGGCGGTCAGAGCAGAGGTGGGCTGTCGTTACCGAGCTAGGAATTAAGATACGCCAAGAACGCACAACGGAACGTTGCCTTTTATACTAGTAAAGTCAAGGTACAGAAGAAACGTTCATCGACGATTAGGATACTACGCAATGCTAAATTTGAACGTAGATTTATACGTGTTTTCATTTCGCGATGTATTGGCTCGCGCATACAATGTTTCTCGTCCGGCACGTTGCAAACGGAGCCATGCGCGGCGCGAGTGCGGTGCTAATCGGGAGATCGCGAGCGGGGGGGGGGGGGGGGGGACGTGGGTGACGCGTGGGCACAATTCACAGCAGCCGCGGCAGACATACCTCCGCTCACGCAGCGCTTTGTTTCCATATGTGGCATCAGTGGACGCGCTCGCCACATGCCTTATCGATGGTGCCATCGGCGAACAGACTACGACGCGCTACTCTGGCGCCATCTGCAGTCGTCGCCGCGGAGCCCGTCTTGCGCTGCACTATGCTTTCTTTCTCACGCTTTTGCCATACCCTCCTCCTCGCACTCTCTTTGCTGTCGCCGTCTTTCATTCCCCGCTGCGCTCCGGGTTCCCTCTTTCATCCTTCGCTCTGCTGGTTCGCCCGATTACGCCGAGGGACGCCGACGCTCAACGCAGGAACGGGAGCCGAAGAGCGGCGCTCTAAACTATTTAACGATCTGGTTATTCTTAAGCAAAAGATTTATGGCTTATGATAAGGAGCAGCAAAATGTTGAAAAGAATGAAGAGCGCGGTAGCGTTAGCCACTACTAAATTTAAAAAATAGATAATCATACAATTTATATGTTATAATTAAAAGAACCCGTCTAAACATACGCGTGAGACGAGGTCAGCACGCGCTTATTGTTCCCGTTTCCGGTAAGACACTTCTGCGTAGATAACTAACAGCCATTTGTCAAGTGGACGGAGGCACGCAGATAAGGGAGCCGGTTACCACGTCACTGGTTAGTTATGCCTCGTTTACGTGTTCCTTCAAGAGCGCCGCTATCGTAGGCATTCAAGCGGGCTCTAACATCTTGTCAACGACAGCGCGTGCGCTCTAACTGGGGCGGCTCTTTCAAGAAACGTCGGCCGTGCGGCTGCATCGTTCCGGCCATTCGCTCGCCGAGTTTAGGCGTAGCACACGCGTAAGAGGCAACTACATCATGCGAGCTGATAAGCCGTAAAGCAGACCGCTACGTCGAAGCGGATAATCTTTTCGGGGATACCATAAACCCCACAAAGCTGGGCCGTTTTTCATCACAACATTCTCCTCGATAAGACACTTCCCTCGTCATGCCGAGCACGGGCGTTCCGCTAACAAGCACTTTCACTTCGCCGTCATAGTTAAACAGGGCTGCACAGGTTTCACCGTGACACTCGTGCAAGCGTGAGAGGCATGCAAAAGAGCGGCGAACGAGAGAAAGCGAGACGGCAACGAAGTGTACTCTTCACTGCGTGGCTCTGGAGCTCGGCGGGCGAGCCCAAGCCCGTTTGTTCAGGGGCGCACCATATATACATTCGAGGAAACGGAAAAGCGGAGAAGCGAAGCGCGCGCGCGCAGGATTTGCCTCGTTAACCCGACGCTGCGGTGCGTGGAGAGCCGACTCAGACAGCGTAGCGCGCCCCGTCAGTGCGCGTAGCGAGGGCTCAGAATACGGGGATGCTCGATGAAGAAGACAGTGAAAGTGAGAGTGCGGGACGAGGCAGTGAAAAGGAGGAGGAGGGGTTTTCTGTTCTCGTAGCGGGCCACGAAGGAAAACGTCGAGACATGGAATACACGTACTCGCGTCGTTCGAGCGTGCGCTCTTCATCTTGCCCTCACGTTGTTTTACGTGATTCAATTTTTGGAGAAACCCACGAAGCGTAGATAATAAGGCTCCCCCACAATGATACGCTGCCTGGCCCCCCGCGCACGGTCGCGTACATCTTTCCCGGGAGCGCCAGGCGCTTCCGAGAATATAAAGGAGTGTGCGCTCGCCGAGAAGAAAGCGGATGAGAAACGGACTCATTGCCCGTAAAGAAAAGAGGGGGCCGGTTATGGTGCAGAGGCTTTGCTTCAAACTTTCTCTGTGGTCGTTATTCGGAACAATTAGGCACGCATCTCCCTCCTCCCTGTCAAGACGCTTCCGTGATCCGTCGTCCCAAGTGAGGCACACGAGAGTTGTGTTGGGGGAAAATTAAAGACTACGACTACAAAAGAAGTTCCTGGTAGCAAGATAAGGAAAGATCTGAATCGCGGTGAGTATGGCGCAAGGAAAAGAAGAAAACAAGAGAAATCAAAGGCACTCACGAGCTAGCTTGCGTAAAGTTGAATATGTGGAAGGCTTCCACACGATCTAAGGTTAGCAGTAGCTGAAGATTGTGTATGTCTTTTACTCGCGCTGTGTGCGATGATTGGTGGGAAATTATCTCGAATCAAACATGCCCCCATTAAGTGCCGGGAATCACGGCAGTGACTAAAAAAAAAATGCGAATATGCGTGACACTCAGCATGCTTATCCGCCCACAAACATGTACGTCACTTTACGCGAGCGGACAAGTGGGCCGACGGACGGACGAACGAACGAACGAAGGAATGAACGGACGGACGGACGGACGGACGAACGGACGGACGGACGGACGGACGAACGGACGGACGGACGAACGGACGGACGGACGAACGGACGGACGAACGGACGGACGGACGGACGGACGGACGGACGGACGGACGAACGGACGGACGAACGAACGAACGAACGAAACGATTTAGGGACTGACTGAGAAAATAACTAGCCAACCAACCAATTATAAGTTAACTAAACGGGTAAGTAATGTCAATGTAAGCGTGCTTCAAAGGCGTACAGCTTTAGTGCATATTTGGGCTCGGAAGACGAAAAACCGAACCTTACATCTGGATTAAGCCGTTCACAATGCGAAATAAATTTAATAGAAAAACCATTCCACTACTCATACATAAATATAAGCGTAGCTCAACGATTACGGAAGTGTTGAAGAAGAATATTCTGTGCGACAATACATGGGGCAGACATGGTGTACATCCATTTACAGAAGATTCCGTAGTTCGTGATAAGCGGTAACAGTTCAGCAATGGTACGCCGAGGTACGCACTGCCAACGAGAACACGACTGCAAGAAACATGCTCTCCGAGGTCAACGAACTCTGTGAATGTCAATGACCACAGCCAGCGCATTAGCCCAGCAGTGAATGAGCTTCTGCTGCAAGTACCTCGTCAACTACGCAGATCCCGAAACTGCTAGATGCTCGTATCTATACATAAAAAAAAAAAGGAGACAAGCTTTTGCTAGATGCATTTAGAACGCGAGATGCGATCGTTTTCTCGCGTGCTGGCGAGCGTGTCCCGTGTCCTGCAGTATACGAGATAAGGACAGGATTGAAAATGAAAGCAGCGCCGACGATGAAAACAAGAATCCGAAACGCGAGTGTCGCGAATTAATGGCTACTGTCAGGTTCTCGTAAGCCGACGTCGTCTTCTGATTCGTTCGAGAATAGCGTGCAGCATGACAGTGTTAGCGGAACCCGAGCTCAGCCATTCAGCAGCGTTACACACGCAGCGTCTCGCTTACCGCCTTCTTCGTTATTAGGACGCAAGAACACTGGTTCTTGGATATTACAAATAAAGCAACGTACTGACGAGTTAAGCGTTTACATTAATTGGAAACTGGTGGTCAGCATGAAAACGCATTACATTGCAACGGGGCTTTCATCTAACGCTTGTATACTTAACCTGCAATGCCAAAGTATTATACGCAAGGCACCAAACGTAACTTCCATTTAGGTGGACGCTTCTGAGACTGTGTGCCTTTAGGAAACATTACGCTGCAATAAAGATCACGCTAACTTCCAAGTGAAAGGCAAGCCTGCGTACCTCCACTACATGTTACTTTCGTACAGGCTGTGTCGTATAACTTATAATTACAAGCGCAGAAAAACGTCAAAATGTGCACATTGAGTACACGTTACCGTGCTAGGAGCGTAGAAGAGCCTTTGCATGGACTGCAGTGTAGCTTTCCTACAATGCCCGGTCTTTAAGATATGGCACTCACAGTGCCGTTCATCTGGCGCATGTACAGGCTGCCACTGCAACATTCTTCGCGCAATGAAATGAATGAATGCGAAATAAAGATTGAACGTATATTTGTAGCACACGGAATTACTTGCCACCAAGTAGGCGACGCGTGTTTGACATATGAGAGTCTTATTATTCTTTTCATTTCAATCGCCTCGCAATAACGAATGCATATTTCAAGAGGGAGCGCTACGCAACGAAGCCAAGTTGACAGTTTTGACAAGGGTCTGTTGTGGTTGACTGTAGGGCCGTATCCGGCTGAGCTTCAACGAGTTTTAAGGAGCAACAGAGAACGGCTCCCTCCACATGCATGCGCGAACCAAAACAGATAAGCTAAAGTCAGCTAAACGGAAGTAATTTCACGGGTCTTAGGTTTCGCCGAACAGTTAAGTGTAGTAGCGAGCTGCACCAGAATGTAATCAACGGTGTGTCTGGTGAAGCATGCGCCTTGAATGACGAAAAAAATTCGTACCGGCTCAGGAATCGAACGCTCGCCTAGCGTAACAGAGGGACAGCCGCTCTACGCAACTGAGTTAACCACCGTGAGCCGAATCAGTTGACAACTTGAACTGTGCGATGAGCGAAAGAATACGCTAGCAAAATCAGTGCTACTCTGCCAACTATAGTAGAGGAGATTCATAAAGGAAAACTGCAAGGAATGACCTACGAAAGGCAGTAACACAGTTTCTTAAAAAAAAAAAAAAAAAAAAAAAAAAAAAAACGTGTGTGAGGCTCGAAAATTTGTAGAAAGGCCCGCGCAGAGCTGTCGATTGTGGGCTATCAGCTACTGACTGCGTCGTAGAATACCGGGTATCGACTGTCCAGTGTAGGCTTAGGGCTTCTGACTATGGAGTGCCGCAACTCGACTATCGACACTCGGCTGATGGAAGACTACTGAATCCCTGCTATCAAGTGTCAACTATGGGTCATCGACCGCAGGAATTCACTACCGGCTATCTGCTATCGCCGCCTATCGACTGTCCCCCGTCGAATGACAGATATCGAATGCCGATTGTGTTCGCAGGGTCGCCTCGATCACGGAGTCGAGAGGCCTCTGAACCAGCTACGGGGTCAGCGCGTGCCATCCTCTAGACGTCGTAGGGCGTCAACAAGCTTTGTGGAATTCGGTCCCGCGAATGTGACGCTGGCCACCGCTTCTACACCGCTGCACGCTTCTCGCGAAGCAAGAACGACGCGTGCTGTTTCATCGATTAGGGAACTTATTTTCATCTCCGCCCGACTATACGTTTGCCACCGGTCGAACGCCACGGTACCGACGCGAGGCATCCCGTGGTTCGGTGGAGACAAACCGCCGACACGGCAGCATAGCAGTGGGCTCTATCGCCGAATCCGAACGCGGAAGCCGGAATGGACGAAACGATGAAAAAGATAAAGCGGCAGCGAGAGAGAGAGAGAGAGAGAGAGAGGCAAATAGAAAAGGGAAAACGAATCGGCGGAAGTAAACAAGAGAAGGTCGATAATCGATAGTCTATCTCCCAGGCTGCCGCTCCCGTCGCCGCAACCGCGTACCCAGCGATCGTACCTTGTTCCCAGTTTGTGCTCTGGCACAAACAGCGCCATATAGCGCACGCCAACATGTACTCTCGTCATCACTGCGGTGTATCGTGAGACGTGAGGTCAGTCACCCCAGACATGACAGGGTCGCTTGAGACAGTGAGGTCTTGTCTTTACAGTAGAAGCAGGATAATTATAAAGAAAGTAAAGGGTTAAAGGACGCCGAAAAAAAAAACGACGATTACGGTACTCTCTAAAGCGAAATTTGAGCGCGCGCAGCTGTATACGTGTTTTCATTTCGCGATGTACTCTTTGTGCGGGCCAATTTTTCTCGTGCGGCACGTTGCAAACGGAGCGATGTGCGGCGACACTGCCTCGCTAATCGGGAGATCGCGAGAGGCGGCGCGTGGGTTATGCGTGGCCACAATTTACAGCAGCCGCCGGAGACGGACCTCCGCTCACGCAGCGCTTTGTCTCCGTGCAGACGACGCGCGCTACTCTGGCGCCATCTCGTAGCCATCGTCGCCGCAAAGCCGCCTGAGAGGCATTACTGGAGACTCCAACGCTATACTTTTCTTCTCACGCTTTTACCATACCCTCCTCCTCCGCTTTCCGCCTCATGGTACCGCTGCATCCCCCTCCCCCGCTTCCCTCCTCGCACTCTTCGCTATCGCCGTCTTTCAGCTGTCGATGCGCTCCGCGTTCGCTTTCATCCTTCGCTGTGCTCGTTCGCTCGGTTACGAAAGACAACGCCGACGCTCGCCGCAGGAAAGGGCACTTAAGAGCTGCGCTCTAGAAAAGGGAGCCCAAATGCATTTGGAAACGTCCTTCGTTAAACCGCATAATTTGATACTACTGTATCTACTTTTCAAGCAGCAAAAGCGGCATCAAGCCCCTCATAACCTTGGTTATAGCACCGATCTTGTGTTGATTCCGAGCTCGATAAATGGCGCATATAACTTTCTTTGCCTTGTTTTGGCTGGTTATCCTACAATCTTCGACAAAAGCGATTTGGGGACGAGAGTCCACCAGGTCGGTGGAAACGCGCGGACGGCAAGGGATTAGCGATACAGTGAGATAATTTGTATAGAGACCCGGTAAACGCCGTATGAAATAGCTGCGTGGCCGATAAAAAGTCGGGAACATGATATCAGAAACAGCGTATTACTCTCATGTCACAAGTTCCAGTGATGGGTGGCTGGCAATTACTTCGACATCTAAACGTGCCGGTTTGAAAACAGCGATGGGGCTAATGCTACCTTAAACAGAACAAAAAATATCAAACGTAGCGCTTCACGGCAAGTTTTCATAAGTGGGCGTCACAAAGAGCTATGTGGCCGGCATCATGCTTGCCAATGTTCAGCTGTAACAATGCTGACAGGTGAACCCTGAGACGCCCGCACGCTCTTTCTGAGTCCGAAAGTGACGCTTCTTTTTCTCTAATTGACTGCAGTGAACGAAGGAACATCCACTTTCGGGCGTTTGCGTTCCGACTCGACAGAGAGAGAGTGACAGTAAACTTCATTTTTCAGAAACTTTGCCCCAAGTTGCATCATCTAGGTAACGGCTTGGCGTAGTCGGGACAGGGGTCCGCCAGCCACTCCTCAAGGACGTGGCCGGCCTACGGGTAGGCGCGAGTTGGCACAGGCTCGCCTGGATGTCCGAGAAAGAAGTGTGTTTTCTTGTGTGTTCAATCAACGGGCTTCTCTCAAGACTAAATATGAGATAGGCGCCTGTGCGCTTATACTCTACGCTACTTGGGTTACAAATAAGCATTCAGAACAAAGGTTTTAATCGCGGTATAAGTGCCTTTGTCAAAATCATGGCAAAATTATGCTTCACGTACGCGTGAAATATAGCGTTGAAGCTTCACTCTCAGCAGTAAAAATGCCTCATTTCTAGAGTCTAACTATTCAGTATATAGGTCCAAATATCTCAACTATGATCATCTTCTAATCACGGCTACATTGATTGATTGATTGATTGATTGATTGATTGATTGATTGATTGATTGATTGATTGCGCTATCTCAACGGATTCCCGGCTACGATGACCGCAGTTCGACGAAGGCGAAATGCAAGAACACGCTCGTCTACGTACCACACTTAGACGAATGGTCAATGGTCTGACTGAATGCATTCACGGAACTTTATCCGACATGGTTTCGATGTATATACGCCCCGACCGCACTATTAGAGATATCCTCATCCCGTTTGTCACGTTTCCCTACAACTGTGCTGCTCAATGCACAACTCGATACAGCGCACTGTTGTCTCGTCCGTGGGCGGAGTCCTACTTCAGCGTTCGACACTGCCTTCTTCTCCGCTGCCCGGATGATCGAAATTAATGCCGATTCCCAGAAATCATTCTTTTTTTCAATCTCCACTTCCCCTTTTGTCTCCTTTACTAAATGGACATTGTCGCAAGGCGACGAAAGAGCTGAGCGTACAGTCAAACATAAATGATCAAGAGACGCACAATCTGAGACAAACATTATGATGTTCTGAGCCTGGGGGCAGGTAGTTTGGATTTCAGATTTGCTACACTCACTGGCGCACGCGGCCAACATAGTCTTGCACTATTTTGCTGGCTGCATGCTAAAATTGAACTGCGATTCCGCTTTCTCGCGGGAATCGCATCTCGCAAGCTTTTGCCGCCAATTGAACTTGCAGGCGGCGCAGAAACAGAGTCTTCTGAACGCCTACAAGGAAGTCAGAAATGAAAGCCCAAGTCACACGGCGTTCGCAATCCGCTGTCGTCTCGGCGAAGCAGAAACAAGTTAAAGTCCTTATCCTTTTTACCCCATCTAACGACTTACTTCGATCGTTACTGCCACTACTACTTCTCGTCGCACCTCCTTACGGTATTTTCAGTTAGCGGCTGGCGCGCTTCAAGCCTCGTCTGTGACCAAAAGAGAAACACCGGCTGATCCACGGAAAGCTTCCGCGACCGATCCATCTCCTCGTACAAGCACATTTTGTTTCGACTCGGAAAGCTGGGACCAAAAAAAAAAAAAATAAGAAAAGGACAGGGAGAGAAGGCAAGACGTCTTCAGGGACGCCTTCGAGACGTCTGCCTTCCGATCGCAAGCGTTGAGCTCCGCGTGACCAGTTGCGTGCAGTACAACGAAAGCTACGGGCCGCGTCAACCAATCAGAAACGAGAACCAGAAGGAGGGCTTCTCCACTGTCCGCCTCTCGTCTCCAACCGCGTAATGTAGACTGAACAGAACTTTCACGGAAAGAGCAGCGGCGCGCAGTGAGCGAGTCCATCCTGCCGCCTTCTCGAAACGTGGAACCGGCTCTCGTTACCCGATTGACTGACGCTATCCTTACACGCTACAATGCTCGTCGCCGTTGAAACGGAGTGTAGCCACAGTTACAGTCGCGCGTAATAAGGTGGACACCCCAAGATAACGGTTGCGAAAGAAACGCAAACCCTTTACCTCGAAAAGGGCCGGCCCCGTCGGGGGAGCTTGTTGTGTTTAACGCGCGACCGAGACTTCAGCTGCAACCTGCCGTAGCTCGGAAACGGGTTTAACTGTGCTCGGGCGAACTCTGCGCAAAGCGGATTGACAGGGAGGGTTGAGAGAGCCCGGTCTAATTTCCGAATAATTGGGTGGATTCCGAAAGTGGGTCAAAGGTGAAGCGGGGAAGGATGCGCCAAAATTCCACGCTGTTCGTAACACGTATAAGGACTTGTCTGGTTGGATTCGCGGATTCCCTCCTTCGTTTCACTTTTTGTTTTTTGACCTCATGTTCTCGTTTCTCGATTGACTTACGCTTGACTTAACTGAAACAAGTTGCGAGAAACGTCGTGCTAACGACGTCATTCTAGACATATCAAGGAGTAAAGGAAATCTTGGAGGTTAGAGGAGTGGTAAAAATTAATTAAAAAAACCCCGTAACTTCGCCAAATTTTAAAATACAGTTAATATAACGTAAGCGGGACACACCGTGCATGTCTACGTGACCATCGTCACGTACGCTCAATCTTACAAGTTCCCGGAAGACGGTTAATTCATTTTCCGTATGTTGATTAATTTCGAGTATGCAGTTATTGCCGGCGGGGTCCTTTTTATCCCTGTGTCGCTTACTTCCTCAACGCTTTTCTTCGTTTCATTGCTTATTACCTTCAGTGAAGGTTTTTCTGCGACACAGTCCATTCTATTAGAGCACGCTATCGCAATCGATGTTGATGCGTGAAATGAAGGCAGCACAAATGTTCCCTTCGGCGGGTCTGCTGCTTTGGCGCATCCAGCTAAATCATTATTAAGCATATTACAAACTCCTAATCAACTTTTGCTCAGAGCACTGTAGGTATACTGACAACCGGGACAGAAAAATGGCAGCAACACGACCGCAACTGTAAGCCCGCGCTAACGGTTTGTGTGGGACGTCCGACATTTATGGATGCGTTTGTGTGTCGACCACCTACAACCGTCGTGGCATCATCTTCTAAGCCACGCATAATGATGCGCATGTCGGAAACGTTTTCAGACTCTTTAATTATTCAAATCTGACGGACCAAGCGAAGCTGAGATAATCTCGCAGCTTTTTTTTTAAATCTAAGGTGCTTTCACAGCGCGCTATTGCTAGGACACAACTCACTGCTAAACCTCGGCGCGCGTGCGGTTGTCGTCAGTTGAATATGAAAACGAACGCGAAAACACTAATGCGGGCATCGTGCTTTACTAAAGTTCGCCTTAACTAAGCATACAACGCTCTCTATAAAGACGGTTTTCGAGAATACGCAAGCGAGTATGCACTGTTTCAGCTAGTATCAATGCAAACAACCAACGTTGCAGCGCTCAAGAGACGCCTCGAAACGCGTCGACCGCTGCTCGCTAACGACCTGCATTCAGTCCAATCGCTGAACCATGAAAGGAGAGCCAAGCTTCTCCGCGCATTCACCTAAAACTTGGCTCGCAAAGAATGCCAAACTACACGCACTGAAAAGCCGCACAGAAATTGAAGGGAAAAAGGAGAGAGAAAAGAAAACATGAGTGGTGCGCGCGTAGTATTTTCGACCTGAACTGAGGCGTTTCATATTTTCACTTTTTCAGTCTTTGCGAAGCGCGTGATGGAGCTTTTTCAAGCTCACCGTAACAACCACACGCGCAGACAGGTGCTTCTAGCTCACCTCAACAGTTGAAGCAGCTGAGAAGATGGAGGAACGGCTGCGATACAGAAAAGCCTTTCGCTCTCAGCCTTGGCAAACATCTTTTGACACGTGCTCGAGCGCGGAGCCACGAAGCGAGCCGCGCAGGAACACGCTTTCAAAGCAGCGCGAGTGTGCAAAGTATAAAGATCAGAAAAAAAAAGAGGAGAAAAAAGAAAGTAAAATATTTAGAAATATCTTCTCTTTCATCGCTGCTCGTATACATGGAGCTTAGGCATAATTATCCTACGGAGCAAGTGCGCCGACCAAATTGCGAGCCTACGCGGTGAATACACTTGTAGTAACAGCGCGCGCGAAAGGAAGAGACGCTTCGTGAACTTTTGAAGAATGCAGAAAGAAAAGAAACAAGGAAAACCAACAGCGCGAAAACGACACAGACGCCGGAGAATGGAGCGAAGGCTACGCTGTACAGAACCAGCGGTCTTCGTCGTGCGCATACTCAGACGGGCACAGTCGGAACAGGAACGTGCGCGCGAGGCGCGTTATTGTACCTATATAGCTCCGCACCGCCACCACCGCGCTGCAACCACTCGAGCACGTTTGCGCGCTTCGGAGAGCGCGAGCGCGCGCTCCCTTATCTTTTGTGAAGACAGATGGCGACGGTAGAACGAATCCTTAGTGAGCCATCGAAAGGAGCCAAGGCCTCGGAAGAGTGGTGAGAATTTACGTTCGGGTGGAAGAGGTCACCTCACCCTGGGCCACGTAGGTGTGTAGATATGAAGAACACAAATGGAAGAAATGAACGAAGAGAGGGAGTGCAAATAGGCGTAGAGAAATAAATTTGGGATGTGGAAGGACATAAAGAGAACTCGTAACGAGAGAGAGAGAGAGAGAGAGATTGCGTAAAAGTGGGAGAACGAAAAAAAAAGTTAGAATTGAGCACGGGGCCATCGGCGCAGATGTCTCGAGTTGTTTGAAACAGCAACGCGAGTAGTAGTAGTTTTGTTTTTGCTTCGTTGTTGTTGTTGTTGCTGTTGCCCTGTTGGCGACCTGTTGTCGTGCTGAGTTTTCGTGGCGAGTACCCACAGTGGAAGATTAGCTGTGAATCGTACGTTTAAGAGAAGCAGACAGGGTACAAAAGAGTTAACAATTTGTAGATTGCAACTTAGATGAAAAATCCAGGTCGCCGGAATAGGTAGAAATGGGAAATGAACACCGCTGGAACACCACATCACCGAAAAAGAAAAGAAGAGTCGGTCTTACGAGGTAATCAACTGGATGCAGTGAGATAAGTTTTGATGGCCAAGCAAAAATTTCTGTTGCTGAGCCCAAAAAACAGAGGCTCAAAAATACCGATTTACGGGCACGGATTAAATCTAGACAAAGACTGCGGAGAGGATATTGTAATCATCGTTTTCTCATTGCAGAGGGTACGTCGGCCGGATAAAGAGAAATTATATATTGTCTCTGCTCTGTCACAGAATGAAAATATTGGTGAGGGAACCAGCCCAAAAACCTGCGCGGATTGAAATTCACATCTTCATGATCACTGACGTCCCTTTCCTTTGTCATTCATTCTTTTCTCTCGCTATTTTTCCCTGTTAAACTGCGTAACAGCAGTGTAAACGGGCAAGAACGATACTGAATTAATACTTTTACCATCTATAGTTTTATCATAAGTATAGTTTTATCAGCTGCATAAACTGCACTGCAAATATTCGCTTACGAAGTGAATTAACAAGCACGTTGTCACCGCGCGCACATACAAACACGAACACATCTCACCTAATGACCGCGGACATTAGCCGTCAGAATTCTGCTTAGTGCTGTCTCTCGCTTCAACGCGAACCTATGTGCGCGAGAACTCCGCGCACACGGAGCCATCAGCTATCTGAGGTCGGATAGCCTTCGAACCCAGCGCACATTGCCTCCAAGGTAGGACGCGCGCTGCCGGTGGTCAGCCGCCGCAGCTGGAGCGGGAGAGATGCGCCAATCAGCTGACTCCCCCTCCCCCTCCTCCTCCTTGCGCGCGCACGTGTTCGCGCTACGCCCAATGCGCCCCGAGAAGACAGCGCGCGCGCTTTCTGCCTTCCTCCCTTTCGAGCGCGAGAAGGCACCGCCGCATCAAGGCACCATGCTACTCGGCTCACGCTGGCAAGCTTTCGCTCGCACCTATAGCATATTTCGTGTGGCCGTGACGTTGTCACACATGAACTTTATAGGGGACATCACAGCGACGCCGACGTTGACGGCGAAAATTCACCTGGAGTGTCCATGTGATTGCGATCGCAATAACGAATTGTAATTACTGAATGTATGCAGAATTATGCGCGCTTCATGAGAGAGAAAGAGAAAGCAAGGACAGGAAAGGCAGGGAGGTCAACCAGACGAGCACCCGGTTTGCTACCCTACACTGTGGTTGGGGGAAAGGGGAATAGAAAGAGGGAAAGAGTGAGCACTGAGTGCCACTTAAGAATATGGTTGGCACGCAAGTCTTTCCTGCCGTGATTTCGTGGTAAATTTAACGGGGCCTCACTGTGTCATTAATTAATTCGGTGGGTGTAGTCGCCTTCATACACGCCGAATAGCGTATCCGTCGTGCACAGCAGCGCCTATCTTAGATGCATGCACCCTATATCAAGACATCGTTTCTGCAGTATTCCGTTCATCTGTTAGCTCCACTGCGTGAAAGTGCAGTTGAACAATGTTACAACACTAGCATTGCTGATGTCCCATAAAAGGCAGCGTCTAAGGCTCCCGCTGGCTATGGCCTTCACCGTTTACGATAATGAAATGACTAAAGGTTCACTAGCGACATCAAGATTAACGACACGCGATTAACCAGAAACGGAAACTCGCAATCACCCGCCACTAAGATTAACTAGCACGCGTGTACTAGCGGTCTGAGGAAGACCGAAGTATTTGAAAGAGCGCAAATTAAAGGCCGCCGGCGGCGCTAATTTACGCACAAACATCCCGCAGTTGCGTTTCCAGGCAAAACCAATACGGTTTAATCATGGCAACTTCTCCCACCAGAAATTAGAAGAAAGAAAAAAAAAATAACAGAGCGGAGTTCGCTAACTTCTTGCTCCGAACGCGTGCGACTGCAGTTTGACTTACTGCGACTAATACGAAGGCAATTACCCCCAGCGCGAACCGCTTCAACCGCGGCGCCGTTCGCTCGTTTCGACAATTTCTTTAAAGTGCCCCGCGGCGATCCTCGGAATGTCGTCTGTGCCCTACAGTGGGACCACTCAAATAGAACCCCTCTTCTACTCCTTCATTGTGCCACGAGTGAAATATACGACAGACACCGGCGGCCGGCAATGAGAGAGAGGGGGGGGGGGGACTGGATCGCTACGTACGCGAGCAGCTCCTCGAAGCAATCCTTTTTACGAATTCAATTACGAGCCCTCGAGGGGTAACGCGCAAGTGTACAGCCCGCGACGTGCTACGACTTGCTCCTCAACGAAAGAGAGCAAAGAACATGAAAACGACTTATATCCTATAGAGGCAGCGCCGCGCGCATTTCTATACGCGGTTCCTTCTAAACCATGCCACAGAAAACCGCAGTTTAACTTTGCGGCCAATATTTCTACGGGACCCCGAGCGCAGAACTTGCCTTTCGAGGAGCGTGAAGAAGGTTTGCACTTTGAGAAAGAACGGGTGGGTAGCAACTACTGCGCCGCGATGCTGCGCGCGCGATAGTTGAGCGGTGCAGAATAGACACGCATATAAACTACCGCCGCCACATTGGCATGGGAGCATGCGCGCGCGCGAGCACACACACACACACACGCACGCACACAAACATACACAAACACGTTTGCCGGCTCGCAGACTTGCGGGAAACGAGCTTGCGTGACATATATACGCTGACGAGCATACGTCAGGTTACGTCATCCACAACGCGCCACTACTTAATCAGATACCAGGAGGAGAGTGTAAAATTTATATACATATAATGCAATTCCCAAGACCGCCGCACAGAATGTGAGAAATGAAACGAATGAGGTTTTAATTCAAGCAAACGGTAAAGAGCAATTTAAATGCTCTTGTCACTCGCAATGCTAAAGTGCATGCGTTGACTTTGTCTCGAAAAAAAAAAAAAAAAGGGAATGAGAATACGTAGCATAAAAGCGAGACCCTACCTCGACGCTGCCCCTGCCAGTCGTCTATATGGTATTCGTGTTTACTCGCACTACACGCGAAGTTTCTCCCGGCTTTTCTGCCGAGTTGCATGCTCGCGCCTTGCTGGCTCTCTTGTATACAGCTTATTCTCCGGGGGCCTCGGCTGCCTTCAGTAGCGGCGTCTCCCGACAAGGCAGTGCCGGGCACTTGTATGAGGAAAGCGAGAGAAAGAGGGAGCGAAAGATCCCGCTGTTCTTTTCCTGACCCCACGACAGGAGTCAATAGGGAAAACGTGCCCGGCTACTTTCGGCCAAGCTGTTCCCCCCACTAGTGGTCCCGTCACTCTTCGCGTCGCTTTGTTCTTTCGTCGTCTCGTTTCTGTACTTCCGCCTCATATGCGTCTGCATTTCGTTCTGTTCCTTGCTGCTCGTTTTCTTCGTTTGCGCCGTTCTCCCGCGACAAGGTGAAGCCAGACGGCGCGGGGAAGGACCATCGCGACCTGAGAGGGCAGAGTCGATGACACGGTCACGACACCGGCGTGGCGCCTGTGCTTCAGCGCCCGTATATCCGGATGAGAAGCCCTGACAGGGATTTCTTGTGTGCAACTACTTTGCTGGCTCCCTATACTTTCTACTGATGTATTCATTCAATCTTTCTTTTTTCTCGCCCATTTGCTTTTCTTGCTTCGGCGGAAATACACGTAATGTGCGCCGGCAGGCTACGCTACAATTGAGCATTTCAGTGCACTAGGGCGAAGATGGGATGGATGAGCTGTCGACTCCAGGTTAACGCGTCGAGGCACTCCGTTGCTGCTGAGAAGGTTTGATGTGGAATTGAAAAAGATCAGAATACGTCCAACTGAAGCCTAAGAAAACGTGCGATCAGCGTGATTCAGGCGCAGCTGGATTTTCTGTTCTCCAAAGAAATCCCCAGGGAACAGTCTAGTACAAACAGCTGACATATCCTCCTGTAGACGGCTGCATGTATCTTGTGCACATTTACAAAATGTAGAAGTGCCCCAAAATGAGCCGCCTCGCTACGAGGCTTCTAAGTGAACGCTTATTCCCAGGGAGTTTTAGCTTGTCCTTAAACCTCCTAAAGCTTACGGATTACCGGCATTCTAGAACCGCAGACGGCAGTAACAAAGCTGGTTGCGAATTAGAGCGATCCCTTTTCCAACTACAATGCCTTTTAAACACTTTTGTGTCACCCGACTGTTCTCGCCAAAATGTCAAATCATAACAGGACTGCACGATAACTATTATGTCACTACCAACGCTTTACACCAGTGGTTGCGTAAAATATCATAGCTCACTGTCGTATTAGCTTTGTCTGCGCCGTGGTCAAACTCTGCGTCACAAGATGTCGCTATCAGCGCTGTTGCTACACCGCTTCGCCTCATCATGGGAACAGCTTCAGCAGCGGTGTGCGTGACGAGGAAGCAGAGCCCTCCCTCCACGCCTCCCCTCCCCCCATACCACTCGCCATATCCTTTTCCATCCTCTTTTACCCTCCCTACTTCATAATGAGCTTAAAGGACAAAAGAAAGCAGGACGAAAAGTGCGCTGCAACAACCCAAGAGCAGGCTGTGCGAATAGGCGAGGAGAGGGATGAATACTGGGAAGGGAGGAGGGTGCGCTGCTAGACCAGGCAAATACGCCCTAGGCACACACATGTACGGGACCACGCGTGTTCTAATGAGACGAAGGACGGGATAGGAAAGCATCGTGTTAGCAGAGCTCGGCGTTAGTAACCCACGGCGCGCACGCAGCGCCGGTTGTGTTGTAGGGATCACGTGAACGACCCCGTTTCCTGTCGAAAGGCCAAGTCGGGGACAGGGAAAAGACCGGCGATTGGTGGCGGTGGTGGGTGCGGGTAGGGAACGAACGACAGACGAGGAAGCCAAACTTCACCGCATAGCTTCGGTGCAGCGCGGCGAAAGCAGCGATTGCTTCGTGTCGGGCAAACGTCGCTCGTATCCCGCGCGCGAGGAGCCAGGACAATCAGCGTCTGCGGGAAGGCCAAGTTTTCTACGGTAGAAGTTACCAGCTTCAACAACTGATCAACAGTGTTCGAAGAAGAGATGTTTCCGGTTGGAGACAGCTGCTGCGGCAACGGGACTTGCCTTCGCAAGGGAACCGAGGAAGGCTAGTCCGTTTGTCGACCAGTGGACTCCAGCGCGCGAAATTCCTTGCTCGACCACTGTTCATCACTTCAAGTCTCCATACCCATGTGAACCCGTCTCTTATTTAGCCCAAACAAGGACACACATCTGTGCGTTCTAGTGAGTCATCATTTCTATCCATGTCTTTACCGTTTGGACGAGCACCAGCGGTGTGTATTATTTTGTCCCTGTCTCCTCGACTCGTTTAACGTAGCTGTTAGGCCCAGCTTTAAAGACTCTACCGCAGATGAGGCCTTACGGAAGAGCTAAGCGGGCGAGAAGGTGTCGCATTTGGATTATATGTCGTGTTGAAACATCTAGCTTAGCTCCACGACTCCCTAAACCGATGTATGTCGCTCGAAAACAACCCACCCTGACGGCGAGGGGATGTACCCCTGCAGCTATCAATCTGTCTCTTATTACCTGCGGTGCTTTCTTCGTTCGCACGTACAAATGTCCCGCTTGAAATACCTGTTATCAAGTCCGCTTCCACTCGCCTAGCCTACGATACAGGTTGAAACTAATGGGCACTAGAGGCCCAATTCGTAAATATTTGTTGTGCATAACGGTTTATCATCGGGCCGGCAACTTTTGTGAATATGCGCGTTATTGCAATTCGCCAGCACTTGTTCTTCCGAACTATATCAGCGCACGGACTCCTTTCCGAACACGGGCATAGAGTCAACGTAGAGAACACGGGCGTCACGCATAGTCGCAAATCGTCTGCAGTCTCGAAGAAGCGTTAATAAAGCCCTCGACGACCGGACACAACAGTTTCTCGATCGCTTCTGCTTGCGTCAGTTTTCGTTCGGGCCCTATCTGAGTGGTAATTTGAAAACGCAACCCCATGGCGGTATTCAGTTGTTGAAGACGAGGTCCCCGAGACTATTCTCAGCAGGGGCGGTCGCGTTTCAAGGAGACGTTGATTACAACGCCTTCTGCGGCCGTTGAGTTACTTTGAATGAGGCAGACTTACGTAAAGTCACGCATTTAATCGATTCTCCTAATTTCACGTTGTCGTTCCGTTTTCGTTGCACCGGCGCCTGCTAATATTTTCCCGCTCCAACACACGTTCCACGCGAACAAAGTATCAAGAAGTCACGGTCTAGCGGTAACTCGCCCAACTTGAAGCTGTCGCCGCAGCCTTGGAAACTTTTCTCTCCACTCACCTGCCACGCGAGGCTGGCGCTCGCTCGTACAGCGTGCGTAGTTAGTGGTGCACTTAACTTCCCACAGACAGCACGAGGGGACAAAGGAAGGTGAGGGCCGGCTCTGGGGGGTCCTTTAGCGTATTGCGTCGCTAGACCTGGCGTGCTCGCCGGTCCTTTCCCTCATCGTGTACTCCGGTGCCGAGGGGTTCCGCGCGACCGTGCGGAGAGAGCGAGGCCGGCTGCTCGTATATAGGCTTCGAAGGGCGAGCTCGCGTGCACGCCAGCCTGTTACGCGCGCTCGGCTGCGTCCCCACCGTCGCCGCGACACGAGCACGCTACCCGAGCGGAAGTCGCCGCGAGGGCGAGCGAAGCGAGGCGTTGGTGCAGCGAACAAGAGGAGACCCGACGCGAGGAAGCGCACGATGTAACGAGCGGGGCGGCGGACTGTCGAAGTTCGCTGTAGAGCAGCCCTCGTGCAATGTCTAAAGCAGGCTGCGCAGGTATACAGACTCCCCCAACGTGAAGGTGACGCCGCAGAAGCGCTCTGGCGTGCGCTCTCGCGACACTTTACGGCGGAGAGAAAATTGGCTCCCGCGAAGGAAGGCAGGAAGCGCGTGAACTGGCGCGCGCGAGAGCACCGCGCGGAGACAAGCGCGAGCTGCGGTGGGAGTTTTGTAGAGCGCGCCGTGGCGGCAACGTGGCGTGAGTGTTTCTACTTGTAGGAACGTTAAGAATGCCTTCGCCGGACGGTCATGAAGTTTGGGTGGTGAGTACGGACAAGACTGTGCTTTAAGACACGCGTATAAAGCGCAAGGCACTTCCAGGGAACTGACGTCGCGTTGGAATACTCAGCACAGCTGTACCAGAACGGGACTGCTGCTGTTTAAGACGGCAGAGTGGAAATGCCTGGCACATGGTCTTTTGTTTACGGTGCAGTATGCTAGGGGCTGCATAAACGGCAGCGAGGACAGGATGCAGAACACTGCACAACGCCACGATTTAAACGTGTTGCATCAAACTATAGCCTTGGAAGCAATTGAATTTCCCTGT
The DNA here is from genome assembly GCF_023375885.2 of Dermacentor andersoni. Taxonomy (NCBI): domain Eukaryota; kingdom Metazoa; phylum Arthropoda; class Arachnida; order Ixodida; family Ixodidae; genus Dermacentor; species Dermacentor andersoni. The sequence goes on along the minus strand of NC_092824.1, from coordinate 91,045,069 downwards.
TTGCACGTCGATCTAGGCTGCACCTGGGGAGCGCCAAGCGATACTTCTGCAGTATACAATACACATCGCAATTTTCATAGTAGAGTTGTGTTCATGATGCAAGTCTGTTGGCATGTAGGCACGCTTTCTTCTTAATTATTATTATTACGGGGCATCACACAGCTTACGTACCACAAAATCAGTCGCGCACAAATATTTATAATGGCTAGAATGAACACTTCGCTGCGAAAGAGCGCTTTGTAGGTCTGGCTGACGATTGCTAAAGGGCATGTTCAACATCGTGAAATGACATTTGCAAACAGAAAAACGTGAGTTATAGTTAGAGGAAGCTTTTTTTCTAGAGATACTGCGTTCGCTATCACTGATATCCTTCAACGCCTTGCCGAGCACGCAATTTTGGAAAGTTCAATCCGAGGGGACGCTGTAGAAATCAAATTTGATGCGCCACTTCCTCAAACAATGCGAGCAAGGTCCCAGCTACCACTCTCCCGTCCTCGTTCCCGTCGATGAGACGTTCTTAAGAAATCAGTCTCACAACTTGGCGCAAGCATCAGGCTAGCGCAACTCTATCAGGCCGCCGATAAGAAACAGCTAAGTCAGAGCTAAGTTTCTGCTAACAGATGTTTCAATACATGTCTCGCGAGAAAGACTCGAGTATTGCACAAAGGATAGCGAGGCTGGCCTTCACGCTTTCATTTACGTACCCTCATATCCTCCAGGGCAAGCTGTCTTGAATTAAAGACAGAAAAGGTTCTGGGAAACTCGACACCGAACAGCTGTCAGCAGAATTAAGGACCCGCCTCCCATAAAAGCACCGAAGTGCGCACCAGGGGTCTCTTAGTACAACAAAGACGCTCGACAGCGCCACACTTGCAAACAGCACGCGGGCTCAATTATTCAGCGGCGCAAACGCACACGAGCGGCAGGAGAAAGAATTTCGAATGCGCTTCTTATCCCGCGCAAGAAAAAGAAAAAAGAAAACGCAAGCGCGTAGAGAGAGAGATGGGCCGCGCCGGTCGCGCGCCCTGCAGACGCCATTTCACGTGCATGCGAGACAAGAATTGCCAGAGGGCTGGCGCTGCACCCGTGGACCCTCACCGTGCGCGCAAACTGGCTTCACACACACGCACAACACAGGCGCGGACACACAACTAAGAGAGGGTATCGCTGCCCCTGAACCCCGAAATTAACGAGAATTTACCGCCCGCCCCAGCACGTTGCGCATGCGAGACAAAGACGTTTTCCGAAGCCGCCGAGGTTGCGCAGGCGGGCGGGACAGCTTAACGGAAAAGGAGAGTGGCTTCCGATGTTCTCGCGATGTCGCAAGTTGAAAGAACAAATAGAGAGAGAGAGAGAGAGAGAGAGAGAGAGAGGATGAATGCGAAGTGCCAGTCTTCCATCTCAGAAATACGGTGCATCGCTGCGGAAAGCACACCTAGCGTGGGACAGTCAGGGGACGATCTCGGTTAGCTGTGCGTAGCTGGCCATGTATACCACATGGCCAGCTACGGCTGCGCAGGTATACATATTGGTCTCCGTGGCCGGGATGGATAGTGTAACGATTCAATTTCGCAATAAACTGCATTTATCGTTTCTTTCATTTACACGTTATTAAGACAACTATGTCGAAGTTCTGCAATGGTGGAACAGCCATTTAATTTTTCGGCGCAGGTCCTGGCGCAGGCAAGAAAACCGATTTGGCGCAGCAGCAAGCACTTTTGGCGCAGGGTCCCACGCACGTATGCTTACCATATATCATGCAAATTTTAACTGATATGGTCGATATGTTGTGGAGACGGATTACCCTGCAAGCGCGGTCAGGAAAGGGCGAGAAGCTCCTGCACACTGGACGCAGACAGGGCGCTAGGGCCTGGTTCATCGACACGGCGCAGAGAAGATACCACAGAGAGATCGTCAAAGAACGCGTGTTTATTAACCCAGGATGCAACAGTACGAAAGTCACGGCTTGCGGGCAAACGCTGACCGCAAGACCGATCGAGTACGAGCGCATGCGATGAACATGACATCATGCAAGATACTCATGTCATGCCATGAACATTAGGGAGTTTTCGAATAGGAGCCGCAAAGGCTGCGCGGCCGCAAGGCAAAGCATCAGCGCTACTGCGCATGCGCGAGACGGAAATAGCGTTTCGCGTGTGCGTCGGTGGCGCTATTTCACCGATATAGCGCAGCGACCCACACTCGAAGCAAAAGTGTTGCGTCAGAGAACATGGCGGAACCGATCGAAGTGGCGGATCTGGCCTTGTACCACATTCACCGCTAATGCCATTACATATGCACCACGTACAATTCTGATCGTAGGCGCTTTTTTGCAAAGTCCCGCTATCACCCATAAACATCGAAAACGCTTACCTTTAAGCCTAAAATGTCACGTCCTCAGTTCATAAAACTCCGCAGTAGCAAGAGGGTTCGATGGACAGCGAAGCGACACAAAGACGGTCTAAACAAAGAGGATGCCGCTGCCTGGCGTAGGCTCCTGACAGGCACTTACACGAACCTACACATATTACATCGGATACACCCCACAGCCTACAGGGACGAATGCCCGAAGTGTGGGGCCACACCAACCCTATACCACATTACGTGGGAGTGCACACTACACAACACAGAACACCCAGACACGAACACCACGAGGGAGCAATGGGAGGCACTGCTGTCCAGCTCGGCGCTCGACGACCATCTCAAGCTGATACAGAGAGCTGAGAAGATGGCAAGAGCCAGCGGAGTCCTGGACTAGGGGCCCCGACCATTAGAGGTTTTTCTGATTATTCTTTTAATAAAGTCCGTCCGTCCGTCCGTCCGTCCGTCCGTCCGTCCGTCCGTCCGTCCGTCCGTCCGTCTGTCTGTCTGTCTGTCTGTCTGTCTGTCTGTCTGTCTGTCTGTCTGTCTGTCTGTCTGTCTGTCTGTCTGTCTGTCTGTATGTCCGTCTGTCCGTCTGTCTGTCTGTCTGTCTGTCTGTCTGTCTGTCTGTCTGTCTGTCTGTCTGTCTGTCTGTCTGTCTGTCTGTCTGTCTGTCTGTCTGTCTAATCTACAGCAACACTGCATTGTACTGCACCCGTCGGAGAAACATGCGCAAATGACGAACTGGCTTTCAGAGTCTCTCACTATATAGTGAGAAACTACGGACATGCCTCTGCTTCCTTGTGTAATAATGATGATAGCGTGCTATTGGTTTTGATTTCAGTTTGGTAGCTGCGAAGCATCGACGGAAGGAGGGTTTCGCTCTTATGCATGTTTTGGCGAAGGCTCGGCGCAATTTTAGGCTTAAATGCCGTTTTCGCGCAGTTTGGCACAATTGGCGCAGCTGCTCCACCACTGGGTTCATACCCAGTGTCTATAATAATGGATCAAGGCAATTATTATTATTATTATTTGCCTTGAAAACATATATATATATATATATATATATATATAAGCAATAATGAAGCTAGGAAAGAGGCACTGAGAAATTTTCATTTCTATTCGTTTTTGCCGCTCGGTGAACGGCACCACGTGAACCCTGATCAGGTGGTAGTGAGCAGTGGATGATGGAGAAATGAAAAATAGCGAAGGAAACGCCTACAATAACCCGGCCTGTATCCGTTGTTACGAGTACCAGTTATTTTTTCTTCAACGGAAGCATTCGTGCTGCTAACCGCGGCACGAACAATGCATCATCAGTGCACCATTGCACGACGCGCCATTTATAGAAAAGCAGCCCGCTCCATATAGATGTAGAAGAAAAAAAAAAGTGACAAATACCTGCGAATAGTAAAGCGCACTCATCGTAAGAACAATGATATCACCAAAGTTCGAATGACTATTGAAGTCACCCTCCCGGCGTGGCTGTCGGCATATATTAGTCCGGTTTGCTCTTCATTGGTTCCATTCACCAGTAGAGTTAGGCAGATATATTTTTTTTTTATTAAAAAGAAAGAGAAAGCGCTTAATCACTTTAAGACGGTGGCGACTGCTTCTTTCTCTGTAGCAGTGACGAAAAGAAAAGAAAAAACTTGGACGTTAGGGGTTTAGAAAATCGAGCACAAATAGAGCCAAGAAGAGCAAACTTAACAAGGTCCCGATGTGGTCCGAGGGAGAAATGGTTGGTGAAAGCCTGTTATAACCTCCTCTTATGATTCGCAGTATTATATTAATGACACAACTAGGAGCTCTTTCTAGAGGAATAAGGAAAAGGATAATCGCGACGATTCGCAGTGTTCCGATACGCAGGCGGAAATAACAAATATCTTCGTTTCGTAAGAACTCAAAAAGCGACAATGAAAGGGAGCATAATAATAAATAATAAAGAATCATTCAAACATACGGAGCAAGTTCATTAAACAGGTAAACCCGTAATTGTTTGTCTGATGAGACCACCAAGATTTGCTAACGCGAAGACGTCGACAAGTTGGGGCCGGTTCCTGCGTTGGAGCTGTTTTAATTACTAATTAATTAATGTGCATACCACAGTCCATTAAAAAACGTAGTAGGTGGGTTTGAATAATAGAGGAAGTACACAGAACTCAAGTTTTGCGCCGTTGTAGAAAAAGAAACAAATTTTAAGTTTATAGCAAGCCAAAAAGAAAAAGAAGAAACATGGTAACATCACTGCAAAAGACATTCCAAAGCATATCCAAACTACTTGTATAATCATCCATAAGTACGTTTGCAGGAAGGCATTGCATTCCGTAATTGTACAAGAGGGGAAAGAAAAAATAAAAGAATAACGAAGAAAATAAAAGCGAACTTTCGAGGAACTCTGTGCGCCTAGAGTAGGCGGGCACAGAATAACCATTGAACTCTGTCCCGTGATTGGCCCGCTCTGGTTCTAGCTTCGGCAATGCTGCACGGTATTAGACGGACACGACGTGTAAAACGGTTTCGGCGAATGCGCGTCGATTGCATCAGGTGAGAACTGCACGTGTTAGGCGAAAAAAAAAAAAGGAAGTAGAAGCTCGAGACACGGAATGCAGCCTCATTGCAGCCACGATGTAGCAACGGGTATTGCTGAGAAGTAGGCAAACTCGTAAACATGCGCGCGAGAATTTTCCGCCAGGCTCATTAAATATTCAGTCGACTTTTAAGAGGCGCGCTGTCTCCTTCCTACGATGCCAGAGTGTGTGTCGCGCGCCAGTGCAGGTGCTCCTATGCCGGCAGTACTCTCTCTGCTTGGAGGTAACGTGCATTTGGGTTTCACGTCTTTTCTTCCGGGGGTTGAACAACGGCATACGGCTAGTAGTACCACGGCATTGTCGAAAACGACGACTACAGGCGAGCCCTAATACAACGAACCTGCATGAGCGAATTGCTCTCTGTAATGAACACGCGAAACTTGCTCGCTGATGTGAAATAACTCCGTTATAGCGAACTGGACTTCCCATATATCGAAATCGACGCGCCCGTTGACACGAGGTTGTCCGTCGCCACACCCAAAGCCACTTGCATGCCGCTAACGCAACGCTCAGGGGAGTTATTAATATATATATATATATATATATATATATATATATATATATATATATATATATATATATATATATATATATATATATATATATATATATATATATATATATATAGCCTAATAATTGTTTTCTGTTTCTAATTCTGTTTTCGACTAAATGGATTTCTTTCCTGCCTCATTTTATTGCACTGGAAATTAAAGAAAAAATACGTATACAAGGAACGAAATGTTAAATGTTATTTATAGTTTTGGCTATATCCCGATTCCACGACATATGAAATTATTTCCAGCGCGCGAGCCTGTACGATATTTAAACAGACTGACATAGCGGCTGAAAGGACCTGCAATGATAAGCTGAGGTCTCTGATTGCACGCGGTGTCGATAAAGGATTCGCACTTGCTCAATAATCCGCATTTCGGTTTTCTCTTTTCCCATATTCCCCAGTCGCTGGAGTTTATTTTTTTGGCGATTCAGATAGCCGGCTCTTCGATGGCTGTTTTCTCACTTACTCATCATTTAGTAAAGAACGACAACAGGCACACGTTGACAAACTTGCGATAGCATGAAGCTGGTACCCGCTTCGGCGATAAGCCTGTGTGTTTGATGCAGCACTGCCCTGTGGCGCCCTCTACCGCGAAATGGGCGAGTAAAGATTTTTTTGTCTTCCGAGATTTCGCCTTATCTTTGCGCGCTTAGACATGCGACGCGCAAGGAGTTTCAGACGAGAGGCTATACGCTTGCAATATCGTAAGTAAAACGCTAGCCGAGGAGAAACAGAGTGACGAATTCGTTTTCCGCGAGTCTGAAAACTCGAAGAATGATAAAGTGGCACCCAGTGCAGGCACGCCAACGTCTGAGCTACTAACAACGCGAACGCTGCCCAAAAACACCGAGAAGCATTTCAATTGTACTAAGTTAACGTTGATCACGGGTGCCCATACGAAACTGGGCCCGACAAGCGTTTAACTTTCTCAAAACAAGACGAATTGAGCGGCGCTCAACGTAAAACAAAGGACAAGATCAACGAAATGCCTTCAAGAAAAAAAAAATAGAAAGGAAAGTGGGGGGGGGGGGGGGGGGGGGCTTTATTTGTCAAAACGGCTTTCCAGTCAAGCTTGCTCAACTTAAAAGGATGCACTCTTTGCATTGTGTTTCAGTGCACGCCCTGAAAAGTATAGACACCAATCTAAGAAAAAAACAAAGAAAAGAATTGTTCGCTGTGATTAACTAAAATGGGACGTTACACTACGTTACGCTATACGTCCAAGTTTATTTCCACATTGTTTATGCATTTTGTCCGGTATGCTTCATTGTAGTGTACTCACAGTTAGTCGTACCTAGAAGGTCCCGCCTATAGTTTCAAATCTGAGGCCTCCTCCTATACATTACTGCGACTATTTTAAATATTTGACAACAAAAACGAATTGAGATTGGTAAGGGAAACTGAAAGGTCGGTAATGACAACTTCTATATTATATATAGCTGCTGTGGCGACGCTGGCTACCAGATTGAAGCTTAATTCGGCGAGCTCTATAATAATGAGCCATCGGAATAACGGCGCAAGCGGTGCTGAGAGAAAACAACGCATGTAATGAAAAAAAAAAAAAACTGTACCAGTCAGATGGAGAGATCAGCGCAGCGTTAAAAAAAAGAAAGAAAGCGTGCAGAACGCATATGCCACGAAAGAAGCGCCGCTCGCATGGAATAACCGGAAGCAAAACAGTGCATTGCGCTCAAGGAAAGGCAGACAGTGGGGAAAACGAACGTCAGGAAGCACCTTTTGGAGTTGAAAGCAAGAAATCTGAGGTATAATAAAAAAATGTATACAGAAGGAAACGAAGAAGATGGGTAGAGAGTCACATGAAGCCGAAGACTTTGGGGAGATAAGCTATTTGCGGTTTCGCATTTGTCGTAAGGTATTCAGAGAGAGAGAGAGAGAGAGAGAGAGAGAGAGAGAGAGAGAGAAATGAAACAAACGAAGGTGTGTCGTTGGAACGCGGGGAAATCCTCTCAACAGGCTATGCGCGGGCAGTGATTCTGCGCAGGCGCGATGCCACTCCAAGCGCGCGGCGGTGGGTCACGTGATGGCGCGGGCAGAAGCAAAGATCGCGCTGTATATTCAGAGCATTTGAATTCGCAATGACTGACATTCGCTGGAGCTCCCGACAGTTCGCCGACTAAGAAGAAGAAAGAGAGAGACAGAGAGAGCAGGAAGCGCACTCTCGCGCGCGTCGTCAACGAATACGAAACGAAGTAAAAAATGCATCGAGTACCAAAAGCGAATAATTTATCAGCAACGGAACAACGCCGAAATAAAAAAGAAAGACGAAATAGACAAGTGAATCTCGGCACGGCAGGCATGCGCTCGGAGTGTTGCCCTACCCGTAGCGTATGCAAATTCGACTCGTGCTGGAAACAGCAGGAGCGGCAAGGGCGACCGAGAAGAGCGGTTCAGGGGTGAGTGTCCGGAGATGGCAACATCGCGACGGGAGGGCGCACCTGCATGGCTTATGACTAGACCATCTCAGTCGCCCGGGCTCGCTCACGTGTTCTGGCATGACTTCGCGAAGTACACGTGCTGAATAACTTTCGAGAAGTCTTTCTCTTCTCCCGCCTCGAATTCCACTCTGTCGGCATAAAAATTTCATAGTAAGGGCACCCGAGCACACATATCAGACCGAGACACCGCTTATTACTGCCGGATTAGGCGTGGCAAAGCGTGGGCCTTCAAGACAGCGACTGCTATGCGAACAGAGTCGAGTAACACACTGATTTTGACCTGCACGTTCGAAGGCGCGCAAGGCGCCTTACGTGCGTAATGCGAATGGCTTCTTTGCGATACGCGGTCTGGAGGACGCAATCAAAACTGCTGCCTCTTCATACACAAATGCAAAACCACTCGCATGCGAGAGTAGGATTGGGCGACCCTCCTGACGAGACTCGGCGATCAAAACGAACGACAGAGAAAACAACGAAATAAAGGTAGATCAAAGGCGAGGCAAGACGTACCATAAATTGGGAGGCTAATGAAGATGTACGCGCGGTGGGGAGTCGCTCAAATCTCACCCCCATGTAACTGTGCGAAGTAAAGGCGTACGCAGAAAAGAAATACTGCGTGGAAAACAAGACAGAAAATTCAACCATCAGCCCCGTCTAACGAAAGCAAGAACAAAATGAGAATTTCGACGTTTACCCTGCGGACTGACATCACAGAAGTAAAAGAAAGAAAGAAAAATACAAGATATACTGGCAGAGAAAATCAGAGCTAGCAATTATAATAAAACACCTCGTAAATACTGGACTGGAAAACGGTAGAAAGAAAAAGAAAATGAAAACCCACACGTGCTTTACAAGGTCGGTTCGGTCGTAGGAGAGATGTAGTTCAAGACGGGTCAAAGGGTTGCACGCAGCGCTGTTGCACGCGAACTGCGTACGAGCATTGGGACGGGGGACCGCGCTCCCCCGTGTCGAGGCAGCCGTCATCACCATCAGTCATCTCCCAGCTCATCAGCCACACGACCCTGCCCTGATCTCTCCGCCCTCCCCCCAGAGCTTCCTGTCTATCCCGGCCTTACATTCTCGTCCACAGCGCTCCAAGCTTGCGTGTGCAGCCAAAGCTAAAAAGAAAGACGCATCTGTCTCCCTTTAACATACCGTCCGTCCCACACCGCTCTCATTTGCGCCAGTGGAGCACGGGTTGTCCTGTTGGCGAGGTTGTCTGCACAGTGCAATGACGACATACTCCCCATGCCTATCAATTCTCAACCCTTTTTATATTATTCGCGATCCCTCGGACAAAATACTCCCCCCTCTCCCTCCCACTTCCAACATCCCGCCACAGCGCACACGCACGTACACATAACGCGCCGTTCCTTCTTTACACAGACCCCGAACCCTTTTACACACACACAACCCCGTCCACGCGCCCTATGCGCGTTGTAACTGCAGAGAGAACCTCATTCGTAACTCCTTGACGAACGTCAACGGCGTAACACAGCGTAGGCTGCAACTGAGTCCTTTCAGATTTCGTTTTCCACTGCGAGTTTTTCTTTCGCGCCCACTGATGAGTTCTGTCAAGAACGACCGCGCGCGAGCGCGAGCGCTCGTGTGTGCCAACCCGTCGCCCGAAAAGCCCAACAGGTCCCCCCCCTCCCCCCCCCCCCCCCCCCCCCCGCCGCTCTCCGCCCTCAACGTCACGAGCAAGCGCTGCTCGAAATCAAATCACCGCGTTCGAAGCACCCACCCTGGCCGCGTTCCACAACGCGCCCGCGCTCGTCGTCAACGGTGTGTCACCGCGAAAATTCTATCAAGCGTGGAAGAGAGAGAGAGAGAGAGCGCAACGTTTGCGATGCGCCCCTGGCTCCTCGCTTCTCGGGGACGCTTATTTTTTATTTTTTTGTAAACGTGTGGGACAAAGGGTCAAGGATATTGCACTATGCGCGAAGAAAATGATTAGGTAGATCTCACGCACACGTTGAAATCTATGTGAAGCGAACCTTTCGCGAAGTGGCCATCCCGTAAAACTGTTTACAATCTGCGACGCGCTTTTTGCAACAGGGACTGCATCTCACAACTCGTTTCCGACATCGCGGAGGCTGCAGGACTCCTCAGCCAACAGGAAGGTCGAACGCCCGTCGAGATGTGTTCATCCGCGCCGCGTCGTCTGCTGAGAGTGGCCTCCGTTCTTGATTAAGTTCATCGGGATTCTTTTATTTTTTTATATACAGGGTGTTTCAAAATCAAAATCTTTCAAAAATCTTTAAAAGTTGCCTGTGACAGGTATCACAATTCCAGTTCATGAAATGGTCTACCTAAAGCGGCGGACAATACTTGCACAAAAAAGAGAAGAGATCCAAAATCGACTAAATAATAAAAATTCACTAATTAAGTGTTTAACCACATACATTATGGCCCATATTGCAATTTACAAATTATAGCCGCGGAGTTCGCAAGACGGATCCACTTGGAACGAATTTTCAAGATGACAACAGTTTCGAGATTAAAATTCCCGAAAAATGCATTGGCGTTGCAGTGAATTTGTTGACACAACGTCGTTTGATGCACTGAAACACACAAGGTAGTGTGCCCACGGAAGAGGCCGCGTTTCTACTAGAAAGCTTTCTACTAGAAATTTTTTTATGCGGCTCGTGTTGAGAGACAGAAAGATGGTTCGGGAATTTTTCATCATGGCGTACAGTTTTCCGATTGACAATCTTGCCGTGATTATAATATCCGAGAAGTTATTTAATTAATAACTAATTGCCTAATGGCAAAAAAATGGTCTGACCTGCTCGAAGCGGCGGCAAAGGACATTGCCTTGGTTCTGTCCAGCTACATGGCACTGGCGTATTATCCTTTCTTTTGTTTAATTTCGCGCAAGTTACGTAGGACACACTCTATGTAGATTGGCAGGGCGACAAGAAATATACATGGTGACACCAGCCTTTTTTCTTCTTTCTTCAAGCTGCGATGCATCCATGTCGATGACCCCCCCCCCCCCCTTATTTGCCGTCATACTACACGCCGGCTTTAGCTATTTTCTCTTGCTTTATTTTTTTGCCCTTAAGAACAGCTCTTCCTTCTCTGCACTTTTTCACGTTTTCGGTTCCTTCTCTCCAACTGTCCACGCCACATGTCCAGCGGTCATGTCACGTTTATCCTTAGCATACAAAGAAAAGATTGCTTTCGTGTTACGCAAGATGGCGACCAGTTTACCCGGAACGAACGCACGTACACTCAGAAGAAAGAAAGAAAGAAAGAAAGGAAGAGAGGAGGAAAGTGAACGACGCAGATGGCGTCAATATTCTTCGGCCGTACGGTTTGCTCGAGGTCCATTTGCCGAGACGGCTGCGATGCAATGCGGGGAAGCCCTCGTGCAAGTCGACCAGGCGAATAGAAATGAAGATATCTCGAGAACGGAAGACGACGCGAAAGGAGAAAAAACAAAAAACAAATCCAATGAAAGCTCTCGGCAAAGACCCATTTGCTCCAGAGACGTCGCATGAATTCATTCACCCCGTCCTGGCAGCGAGAAACCGCCGTCTGGAGGGTCTTTATTTCCAAGTTCCAAGAGGCCTTCGCCGGCCGCACGGAACGCAAAAAGCAGAGCCAAAGAAAAAAGAGAAAACAGACGACAAGCCAAGCCAAGCCCAGCCGAGACCGGAACCCGGCGCCACGGCCACATTCACTTTCCGGATCATCAACTCCCGGGTGTTGCTGCATGCTTGCCGCCGCGGCGTTCTGCGGACGCGCGCCCACGCTCTGAGGCAAACAATGCGCGTAAGTTGGAGCATAGCATCAGCCGTCGAGACGGCGCGGAGCCAAGACAAGCCCAAGGACGATAGTCGCAGACGCCGCCGCCGCTTTGTTCACGTCTGTCTAGCGAGGTTATGGCTAGGGCCCCCGCCCGCTAGGCAACTTCTTTCACTCCCTGCCACCACAAAGAATTTGCTTTGTCCTGCCATTTGCATCTTTGCTTCCCATAATCAAGCGAAATAAAAACGAAAACGACCGCGCTTCTGCTCGCTCAGTTTCCGCAAGTCTGGCTTTCTTCGGACAAAGAGTTTTTACTTTCTGGGTGCGCATTACGTTTTTGTACCGCCGTGCTTCAAGCCGTCTGTCCCAAGCACACCAGAAGTCCTCTGCTACAGTTACCCCGTCTTTTGGCTGACCTACACGACAATGTTATCCTTCCAGAAAGAAAAAAAAAAGAAAATAATGAAATATAAACTTTCACATTCTGCACTTCCGAGATTGTTTCTTCGAATGCTCGCAATCGAAGTCTCGCTCGGCTTCCCTTACCCAAGACGAGCGCATCGAACTGCTCAAGTGAACAGGGAAGATGCAACCTCGGTAAAAAAAACGCAGCCGGCGGATTTATTCGACCACGCCGTGAGTAGTCGCTTCTCCCTACACATCTACGCTTGTTTTCATTTGCTGTAGCTTTCTCGTTTCTTTTTCCCTATAGCTTTCCGTTGTTTGTCCTGGAACTACTTGCTTTGTCTGGGCTACGCGCACTCAGCGAAATCGGAGATCGAGCCTGGATCCCACGCCTTTCGGAGGGGCCCACTGAGCGAAACGCTCAGGGGCGCGTGACAATAGCGGGAGCGAATGAATGATGATGAGTTTTGGGACTTCACGCGCCAAAGGCACGATTTCATTATGAGGCACGCCGTAGTGGGGGAATCTGGATTAATTTTGACCACCAGGAGATCTTTGACGCGCTCCCAATGCATGGGACACGGGCGTTTTTTCTTTTTTTTGCCCCTGTCGAAAGGCAGCCGCCGCAGCCAGGATTTGATCCCCCGACCTCGTGCTTAGCAGCGCAATACCGCAGCCGCTAAGATACCATGGTGGGTGGAATGGGAATTAAGCAAGAGCAAGGCTCTCCTTGAGCCTAAGTGGCACAGCAAGCTGAATACGAAGGGCGTGCGCTACACGAGTACAGCGCACAATAAAAGAAGAAACGTGCTGGAAAAATGTCATGCTCTAATAACGGAAAAGTCCAGCGCTGCTTGACGCGCACAGACAAAGTCGTACGTTTGCAAACATAGAAAGCGTATAGAAGCACAAAATCTAGGTATATTGGAAAAAATAAAAAGAAAACGCCGACGACAAAGTCATCACTACGTTTCGTGCTCGTTACTAGAACCGAACGAACAATAATCTCCGGCAGCTGACATCTGGGATTTTGCTCATCAGCACTGTTTTGGTTTTTGTAATAAGACTGACATCGGTAAGGGTCCTCGCGACGCACATTCGTAACGTCATCCTCTGACGACGGTTGCCGTCAGGTTTCCTTGTGTACATCCAGATGTTTTAGCGCGAAACAAACAAACCGCAAGGAAAGACTGGAAACAAAAACCTCGAAGGCTACATTCCAATAATTGGTCCAGTGTAAACCAAGGCAACACAAAACGTTTCGTTTTTGAAGCGTTCGCCTCGTCGGCGACGTCCACCTCGGCAAGAAGGATTTCGTTACCTCTCTCTCAATACCCAGTCGTCGCAGCCAATTTCTAAACCTTGCGCGGACACGGAGACTCGACACAAAGAAGGACGGCGATGTGAGCACTTCACGGCACGCCATAAACAAACACCACGGGAAAATACACTCTCTCGGGCACTCGATGCAAAACCCAGACATCATCTTCGTTTCGCAAAGCTGCAAGACAGGGGGCTAGCAAAAGATAACGAGTAGCGGTACTTCCATTCTGTGCCACGGTCTCTCTATATACCACCGTGAGCCGAGAGTACAGCCCAGCGGCAGTTTCGCGGGGGATGACTTACGCCGCAATGAGCCAAAGTCATGCGGGAAAGAACACACTCCCTCCGTTCGCTCGCGCGCGCACCCGAGCAATCAGAAGGAGTACCGCGGGCTCGGGAGATGAAAGGAAGCATAGACGAACACGGTCAACGACCCGCCATCGTCCTCACCATCATCATCTTCTTCTTCCACCCTGTTCACGGAAGAGTTGCTCACATAACACTTACGCATCCGTTCCGAAGAACGGACCCGTCGCGCGTTAGACGGAGGAAACGGTCGCAATATCGCGGGGAAGAAGTCTGTACGGCAGGGGTTGCGGATAAGCGATGGCGCGCTAGTACCACTGGAGCCTGGGCTGTTGGCGCTGGTGGTGTACTGCCACCAGGCGGCAGCACCGTCGAGAGCCGGGCTATAACTGTTAGATGTTAGAAGGCTGTGCGAAAGAGAGAAAAAGAAATTGTCCAGCCCATTGCGAAGCGGAATCACGGTTATGCGTTATTTCCGCGCAAGAAAGCGGAAAAGGAAAAGAGAGAAGTTTGGCGGGGAAAACTAGAAGAGGCGTCACTGCGCCACACGCACCCACGTGGACCGGTATTATATACTGCCTCGGATCCAAGGTGGTGAGAGTGCGATGCTAGGTGCCCGCAACTGGCTGCTGACGTCCGGTGAGACGACGGCCAGCTAGTGTAAGGAAAGAAGAAAGTAAAGATGGCCGGGAAGGGGGGGTGCGAGGTGGAGGGCGTAAAAAAGAGAAACGGCCGATCTCGGGGAAGAGGGTGGGCATCATTTTCGCGTTTTCGGTTCGTTGGGTCAAACGCGGTGGCGGGGCGGGGAAGTCGCGGAGAATAATGAGCTGCTTGCCGGGACCAGAGGCGTCCGGGAAGAAAGTGCTGAGCGACGAAGAAAATAAAAAGGTTGAGAGGGAGGAGGGATGGCGGCCGAGAAAAGGGGACAAGGAAGGGGGGGGGGGATACTGGCAGAGGATACACTGGCCGACAGCGTACGGTTGCTATAGTGTTTCTGCATTCGGGGTATGGGCACGGGGTGCAGGAACCGGGTAGCGCCGTTACACCTCGCGGGCGCGTCAGCGTAACTCTTGCGCAGGCAGTGTTCGCGTCGTTTCCCCACACACCCTCTTTTATTTTTATTTTTTCTTTCCCGCAGTAAGTATCCTAGGTTTCCTTCAGAAAAAGAAATACGCGCGCGGCGCGAGGGGTCGAAGACCTTCAAATACATGCGTGCTAATCAAGAGTTTGCAGACTATCAAGACCCGCTTCTAGAACAAAGAACAAGCAGAGCACGGCGACATTCCTTATTAACACCGTAGCCGCTTAGCCGCGTTGTCCTGGCCGCACTCATGCGTTCCTTGCTTATATGGGTGCACTGCACCCTGTATAACATTCTCAGAACCGAAGCCAGCTGAAGTTCATGATCGCATGTCGAGTCAGTTCGCAATACCGAATGGCATATTAGAGGCACGCAAAAACACACTTTATTTAAAATATTAATAAGGCTTACGGGAGTATGAGGCATTGCTTACGGGGGTATAAGACATTGAGAAGGTCACGTGTTGTACAGCGAAGCTGTATGCTAGGGTTCCAAGCATTTTTGTTCTCCGTGAACAAAAGCTATCATCATCAGTGGCTCATACCCCTGTAAGCATTCATACTCCCGTTAGCAAGCAAAGTATGCAATGGGTCATAGTCTCGTAAAGCAGAGGCTATAAGCACTCAGCAAACTGAAGCGAACAGTGCTTAAATTATTTTTAATCACGCATACAACATACAGAACAACATGTCGAAAACTGTCGTCGTCGTTGGCTCATACCCCCGTGGGCAATCGCTCATACCTCCGTAAGCAAAGAAAAAATACATACTCACTTTGCGTGAATTAGCTGTAATGACACTACCCCTGTTGTTGTTGTCGGTGATTTCATTGTGGATGTGTTGGTACAGAAAGGGGAGCGGTTTACGCGTTCCGTGTTACAGACATATCCCTTGCGATGCCACACCGATCCTGCCCAACTGACCACGCAACGGCGTACGTGCATCGATTTGACATTACCAAAGAATGTTATTACAGCTGCGAGTGAAATAACGGCCACCGATCAAGGCAATAAATGAGTGTGCGTACCTTTCGTGACGATGCATGACCACCCATCAAGACAATAAATGAGTTCGTTTCTTTGTTCAAAATTATGTGTAACCTCCGTGTCGTGTGCTAAACAGCTTCGCTGGTCAACCACGTTCCACGAAGTCGAATGGCTCATGATTTTTTCTTTTTTGTACAACTCGACTAGACGCCGCGGTCTTGTACGTTGTAGGCGTGACTCCAATGAACATCGTGTGCTTTAGGTTGACACGCTGATGCTGCGTGCTGTACCTTCGTGTGAAATGGCGGTATCCGAAACGTAGGCATAGATGCTTATCGCCGTGTGACGTCACAACGGTCTAGGCCACATATGCTTCAATTTTCACGAAAACTGTCAGGCAAGAATATGCTTAGACCCCAACCCCTTCCATAACGGTTCAACCTTCACGCGACCTTATCTCTGGGATAACATATTTTTTTTTTGTTATCGACACCGAGTTAATTTTGAAAACGAGTGAAGCATAATGGGGTGCAATATAATGCACCAGGGGTCTCGCAAGGGCTTTCACGGACAGCCTTCAATGCGTTTTAGCTCGCTGACGTCAGTTTATACTCGCATCTCGCAAGTCGTTTGGGGCACTTCCGAATGAACGAGGCGTGTACAGGTAATAACACTGCGCAGCGGAATATAGTTCCTGGCCTAAATGATTATTGGCTGGAATAGAGCTTTACTTTTCCTTGGTACATGCAGCATTACAGCGATACGTGATTCGTTACGACCTTTGCGTATGCTCGTCGTATACCGTGGATTGCTGCGGCTTTCAGCAGACTCCGTCACGAGGATGAACACACCTCGAAGGGCTTTCGGCTTTCCTTTTGGCTCAGCAGTCCTTCTAGTTCCACAGTGCTGCAAACGACTTCAGAGACGGAGCATAGCAAGCGAAGCATTCGCTAAAATTGAGTCGAACAAGAACACAAGAGGAGCATCGAGCGCTCTTCTAATTAAAGGGGTCGCAATGTGCTTCCTGCGTCAAGCCTTGATAGATAATAGAAAAACACGTGTGCTACTCGTATTGCTTCTGCCGGTGGACGGATCGCAGAGCCGCATTTGGTGGGAGTTATCTAGGTAAATATGAATAAGACGACAAACACCAGAGTCTACACGTTATCTTCCGACTGCGACCCCTAATCCACACGGCCCCCTTCCCAGAAGGCTATATCGAGGGGCACAAACGTATATAACAAAGGCAAAATGAGTGCACGCCATGACAGGCGACATCGTCGCCTCATAACTGCGGCAAGGGCAACGCAATGACCCCGACCGAGCGCAATCACTTCCGCAAGTGAAGCACTATGGAAGCTTAAGGGAGGCAACTCCAAATGTTTGTCACTTAGTGTGAGGATACGACGGACTGAAGACATTTACGGAAATGTACCGACCTAAGGAGGTGACATCGTTTGAGGACCTGATCCGACCACGGACTCGCATCACAGTCAATTAATTCACTATGCAGCTTCGCGTCTGTCGGCAAGTCCGTCCGTCCGTCCGTCCGTCCGTCCGTCCGTCCGTCCGTCCGTCCGTCCGTCCGTCCGTCCGTTCGTCCATCTGTCCTTCCGTGTGCCTGGGTTTTTCGCGAATCTGTACCTCGTCTGCACTATATGTCTGTTGCTGCCACATGTATCGGGGGTGCAGCCTCGTCAAGCTGCTGAAATTAGCAGCTTTTTGCGGCTCGACTGCATTCTCATACAAGAAAAACAAACTGACTTGACCTCTCTCTCTCTCTATCTCTCTCTCTCGGACCCACGTTTTCCATGCAGCGAGTGCGTTATCGGCACTGACGCGCCACCTTTTGTTTGAGCATGACAAGGAAGTCCATAGCATGTGATTTTAGATCAACTGAGGTCATTTACGTTTCGCTTTTTTTTTTCGCGCTTATTCGCCCGTTTGTGAGCGTTCATCTGCCACGCCGTCGTCCTGATGAGCCTGCTCATTTGGGGCAACGCGCCCACAATCGCCTGCACACTGACTCTAGTTATCGCAGACGTGCCAGGAGCAATATAATCGAGCAGGACGTTGCCGTTTCCTTCGTTGTATTTAAAAAATATATATATACATATTAATGAGACAGGAGCGAGTCTCCTGTCCACCAAAACAACGGCGTGCACGAAACCGAGATATCAGATTCTTCTTCTTAAGAGACACATCAAAACAGCGTTATATATATACTTCTGGTGACCTCGTGAGTCGTTAAGTGCGCGGAGAATCAATTTTAATTTCATTTCCTTCTTTCGCTCTGTCGTCATTATCATTTCTTTACGTACATTTGTCCTTTTTCATATTCCCTTCTAGTGAAAGAAGGAATTTGTTCGTATAGGTACGTCTTACGAGAGCTTTGCCAAGATTGGTTTCTCGCTATGAATGTTGTCGTCTGACTGGTCCTGACGTCATGATAAATTGCGCTCGCGGTGACAGAACCCTCAGCGACGGCGACTCCGGGTCTGCCGCGATGCGAAACCATCGCATAAACGGCGTTTTCTTTTTTTTCCTTGCTTTCATGTTTTTCTTTTCATTCCGTCTCGATCGCAATGCGGACACTGCGGTGCCAAATCCAAAAAGCAGTCAGGATGACTCCACCGGTGCTGTAGAGAAACAAGGTGAGCAGAAATTTTAATAGAAGTCGTATTAATAGCCAGGCAGCGCCAACTTTGCTTCCAAACGCCGCTTCCACATAATGGCACCCCACCGAGAAATAGTGTTGAATTCTGGTTGTATAAAGCGTTTTCGATATGTTTTCCCTTGTCTGCGTAGTACATTGACCTCCTCCAAACTTTATCGGTATCCATGCTTGACTTTATCTCTCTCTCTCTCTTTGTTACTCTGCCATTTGGTTATACGAGAAGTTATTCTGTGTTCTTCATGATGTTGACAACAGCAATGACGCGCAAAGTTACCTATGTTTCACCACGTCTATATCGCAGCCCCCGGCGTCCTTATGAAAACCACGCGTAATGCCTATAGCACGATAAAAAGTGATGCGTTCGTTAGCAATTAATGTTTCTCTCTCTCTCTCTCTCTCTCTCTCTCTCTCTCTATATATATATATATATATATATATATATATATATATATATATATATATATATATATATATATATATATATATATATATATATATATATATATATATATATATATATATGCCCTACACGAATTCACAAGGCAAGAACAGAATACACGTGCACGTGCGTTCAACGGGGAAAAAAACATAACAGCAACGAATACGGAGGCAGGCCCTATCGATAAAGTTCGCTGAAAAGAAAAACAATCAAAAGAAATATTGCAGCTGCTCAAACACGCGACTACGCAGTGCTTTTCATATTCTGCGTCCTCTTTCCCCTTTAATTTTCTAAATACTAATTTTATCATTTCTCGTCCTCTAAGGTTTCTGACTCGCGCCACTCGGGGGCGCCAAAAGCGAAACGCTCCTGTCCCTTTTTAATGAGCCCCGAGATAACGATGCGGGGATCGTTTGGACGTTTATTAAACCTTGTCGCACGCTGTCCTCCATCTTCAAATAGAAATAATGAAGTGTTCTTGCTCTATTTTTTTTTCTTCTTTTGTTTTATGGAAAGCTAAAGGAATGATCGCGACTAAAAAAAGTATTCACATTACACTAGGAACGTACTAGATCAAGGAGGAGCCTCCATTAACGTAACTACACCGCGGGACGAAGCTATAACGAAAGACGCGAGTCCAACTTAAACGCCGTTTCCAGAAGGCGAGCAAAAAGCAGCGAATATTGCTTCATCGAAACGTATGCGTGTCTGGCTGTTTTATTCTCTTCGTTCTCTCTCTTTTTTTTTACTCTCCTTCCCCTCCGACTTTCACTGAGACATTTAAACTTCGCCCCACGGCTGCCTCGAGATTACGATGTGGTCGAACTTCTTTTTAAAACTCCCCGGTTAAAAGGCTGCCGCTGATCGGCGATGTCAGACGCTTAGTTATAGCTGCGCATCTCGGCATAATAACGATGGCCGAGGACTGCAAAGTTCGAGTCTGCTAGGAAAAAAGAAGAAGAAAGAAAAGAAAAAGAAAGAAAAGAAAAAGAAAAGAAAGGAAAAACAGTTGCGTACAACGACATTTGAGCCGGCCAAGCGGTACCAAAACTCGCAGGTTCGGGCCTCCCGGATGCCCGTACGGAAGCGAGCGTAAAAAACCCGGAAGAAGTAAAAAAAAAATACAAGAAAGGACGAGGTTCAATGACGCGAGTGAGTGCAAAGAAAGCCGTTGCTAACGACGCGGAAAAGAGAGTTTGAGCGATGTCGTTTTTTTTTTTTTTTATTCTCTGTTTCTCTCTCTCTGACGCGTGCAGAACTAAGTAAGACGAACTAATCCCCTTCCGTCCCTACTTACGCTCTCGGTCCTCAATCAGAGCGGACAAACGAGGTGACCAGCAAACGGGCCTGAATCCGAGGAAAAGGGAGAGGGAATGGAAGGAAGGAGGGATCGAAATTGTGTACTTGCATTATGCCTTGTTGAATGCAAGTACACAGTGGTCCGCATGAAAGCATCGATGCTTTCGCGCACTACAGGTCACCGTTTGTGGCACGTATAAGAAATTTAATTTTGTTATTGTACTTTTTTATTTTTCTCTGCCTATTGCTTGCTCTGTTCTTCCGTTTTTTTTTTTTTTTTTTTCCCAAGCGGAATAATTCTCGTCTTGGTGGCCCAGACACACGAACAGGTTGACTGACAGATTGATTGACTGTGTGTAATGCCGCGACGGAACACAGAAGCTCACAGAATACCCTTGGTGACTGCGGCAACGGGGAGTAGAAGGCGGTCCCTCTGGATTAATTTTGACCAACTTTTCAGCCGCATTCTGACCCGAAAGTAATCAGTTCAAAGTTTATTAGTCACATTTCCTTAATCGGGCAATACTGCATTTCCGTTTCTTGTGTCAGTAATGTGGACGCCTTCGAGTAATCCAGGTCAAAGAATAAAATGTTGCTACATGGCAGAGACGACTAAAAAATAATTTAGGAGTAAAAAAAGAAGAATGACTGCCTTATGAACGGCGTACGGTTGAATGAACCTTCCTAGGAAGTGCAGCGTTTGGTCCCGGTCAGGATCACAATTTGCGCGTAATACACTAAACGCGAAGTTCACTGTTCATTTCATCACAAGCGGTCATATGCTACAGGCTGGTGCATCTCAAGAAAAACCGCAGCACTTATGAAGCTTCGCACGTCGCATATGCGTACCAGGCACGGTTTCAAAATATCTCGCGCAAAAGACTTGTCGTACAAGTGCCATAAAGCTGTTCGAAGGCTAAGCTTTTCATCATCGCACGACCCTTACAGAATTTTTTATAAAAGGTCTATAGACTGTCTATAGACTGTCTATAGACTTTCTATAAAAAATTTTGTAAGGGGATGCACGGGCAGTCACGCAGGAGGTCTTTTACGGTTTCTTCTACGGCCATATTGCTTTACAGTAACCACTGTCCACCATTCGTATAAGGAATGAGTAGGCGTTTGTAAATCAGTGTACTACACGCGGGTGACATATTGACGTTTCAGCGCGTCGATTACTACCCGGTAAACCTTTTATCTTTCTCACCTTGAAGCGCCACTTCCCCCTTCCACAGTGCAGGTCAGCCAACCGGGAGCAGCCTGGTTTACCTCTCCTTATTTCCCTTATCCCCTTTATCCTACCCCCTCTCTCTCTTCTTCGCTTCCGCTCCCGTAAGCTATTCAGAAAAAAAAAGAGTTCTGTCCGCTGCTTGCAGCTTCCTATCGTTCCACTTCCGGCCACTGTTTCGCTTCCTATTCTCGTTCCTCCCGAGCTTAACCCGTTATCCGCGATCGTTGGAGAGCCCTAAAGGTCTCGCGTATTTCCATATAAGTTCTTAACGCAAAGCCACTTTTGTCGTCGACATCGGTGACAGTCAGCTCTGCAGCCCGTTCATATATGCCCATGACGGCGCAAGCGATCCATTTGTTGCCATAGAAACAACAGCGGGCAAGGCGGCGCCCTACGGCAGTGGAAGCCGGAGAATATAGCCTAGCTTTCCAAGACGTGTCACGACAGTCGCGCGCACTCTCGTGCTCTTAAGGCGCTGATGTAAGCCGACACGGCACTCTCCAAGACACATTTGTCCAGCTCGTAGATATATACATGTATATAAACTGAAACACTTAAACGCTATGGCATCGCACTATCTTTCCTTCCGAATGAATGTTAAGAAACAGAGGCGAGAGGTTATAGGCCTCCGCGCCTAAGAGCTCAGCTCACGTGTTCGGCCAAGTATTTACAAGAGGATCGCGCCCGTTCTTTTCTTCCTTCTTTTTTGCAGCGGAGAGAAAGAAACAATTTTAAGAACGGTCGATCGGCGGGACGTGGAGTGGCAGTTCACTCCGAGAGGCTTATGGATTTGCCGCCGCGGAAGCCGCGCCACCAACAGCGCGCAGAGGAGTGCGCGGGAACGGCGTCGCTGCGCGACGCGTAAGCCGATTTTCATTCGAAAAGCTTCCGGCACCCCCTCCCCACCCCCACTGCGGGGGAGGGGAACTCCTCGGAACCGGAACACAGCTCTGCGGCGCTTCTTCCGACGCGGGCGAAAGTATGAACGTTTACTTCTCCTCGCTCCAATAGACAAAAGAAAAAAAAAAACGAAACATGTCTCTTAGAAATCGCTCGCGGAGGAAGGCGAAGGCTGCTCGACAACACACTAAAGCGAAAGGCAAACAGTGCTCGAACGTAAAACACGCAGCTAGCGGCGATGGGACAGCGTGGAGAGATGCTACACGGTTGTCAAATTTGGACTTCTCCGCGGCTCAAAAGCTCGTTAGCGCGTATATACGTTGGCTACACAGAGAGAGCAAGCAAGCGAGCGTTGCTGCCGACGTTTACCGCGTTACGGGCTCGCCGTGCGAGCAGCCGAGTGTAAACGGCTTTTCTGTCGCGTGGAGCGCGCGCGACTTCCGCGAAACAATTTGTTTTTACATCTTAAGCGTGGCGGCTTTCCTCTGGCAATCGGTCTTGCCAGTGAAGCGCGCTCGCCACCACGGAAGCTGCGGGCCTCGTATTGAGCCAATCGGGGTCCTCGTGTTTGAAGCTGCGAGAGCACCCACGGCTGGCGACTAAGTGCGCTCTACTTCTATAAGGATAACGAGGTGCTGAAGTGAAAGCTGTACGGCTCGCGCGGTAAGATTGGATAGGATAGGATAGGATAGGATAGGATAGGAAAGGATAGGATAGGATAGGATAGGATAGGATTCATGAACTTTATTGAAAGAATAATCAGAATCGCTAATGGCCGTGGCCCCTAGTCCAAGGCTCCGCTGGCTCTTGCCGTCTTCTCAGCACTCCAGATCAGCTCGAGCTGATCGCGGGTGGCACGATATTGCGAAACCACGTGGTATATAACTCCTCAGTTTCCATCACAATCTCGAGGGCGATTTCCAACTCGAAAAAGTGAGATAACGAGGAAAGAGAGACAGAGGAAAGGCAGGGAGGTTAAGCAGATGCGAGTTTCCGGTTTGCTACCCTGCACAGTGTTGAGGGAGGTTCAAGTTCGAAAAGTGAGATAACAAGGAGAAAGAGGGAGAGAGAGAGTAAAGACAGGGAGGTTAAGCAGATGCGAGTATCCGGTTTGCTACCCTCCACAGTGTTGAGGGAGATAAACTGGGCTAGTTAGTAGTTATTCAAATACCAAACAGCAACGCAAGACAAGGCACACGAAAAAAAAAAAAAAAAACGCATACACAAGCGCTCACCTAACCATCGAACATTCCCTTACGAAACACATTCCTTAAGAGCAAGCCTGTGGTCTACAAATGTGAAACGCCACTTCACGGCCTCTTATCACGCACAACATTCAACCACGTTTGAAAATCAAACTTTGCCATATTTAATAGTGTTGAGGAAAGACTCATCCATCATGCATCTACAAACATTCAGTTCGCTTAATAAAAAAGAAAAAGCCTGCATAATCTTTTGGGATATGGCGTACCTGTGAAGATGGAAAACTAGTCCCAACGCAAAGCGCCGAAGTAAGCGTTCGTGGAGCTCCTACGCAATATGCAGCCTTTTCTTGCATGGAATACGTTAAGAAGATAGGTTTAGTCAGTGAACGCCCTGAATTCAATTCAGTCGTGCATACAGCGCAGGTCACTTTGCAAGCCGCCAAATAAGCGCGCCGACGCTGCGTCAATGGCAACGCTCAGGAATTCGCTGCGTCGTGAAGTTGCCACACAAGAGCGTGCAGCAAAGCTAGATGGCTTGAGGGCCGGATGCCACGAACACATAATTTCTACGCGGCATTATGCCGTCTCAAGCATTGCCTTTACTGCACCGATTTACAGGGCGATACAGGCTGCAGCATTTGATTACATCTGAGCACGCTACCATGCCGATTTATAGGGCCAGAAAATTACACACACTGCGATCGGTCTAGGTGGCGAAGGATTCATGGCCATCCAAGCAGGCCAGACAGACGGGAACAGTAGAGCTCCTGTCTACTGTCCCTCGTCTTCTGCCATATGCAATGCACTACCTGTTAGCCATGAATTCGTAGCAACTGGATCTATCGCAGTGGTTGCTAATCTACATTTCTATAGGCAACTTCCCCTATGTTATCTCGCCCCTAACTCATCCTCGTTAGTCAAGAAAGACACCGTGTCGTCTGTTCCTCGCGTTTCCGTCTGCTTTGCGCTTTTATCTATCCACAATAAAACAATTACGAACGAAGACAGCCGCTCGGCTTCCGCGTGTGACAAGAATGCGGCCACCGTCGCGCCCTCAAGGAATGTAAGTCCCTGCACCGACTCCAAATTTGTCCCCGCGCTTCCTCCAGCGAAAGGCCCGAGCCCGAAGGGAAGCTCAATCGGGAGTGAAGAAAGAATAAGGTTTTGCAGGAGAGGAAAAAAAAAAAGGAAGAATGAGAAGCGGAGGTTCTATAAAAAGAGACAGTCGCACCCCCCAAAGCCTGCTCCTTGCACCGACTCCCGTATAGCCAATATACGAGAGCAGGGTTACAGATAGGGTTGCCGCTACGACGAGGGCGCTTTCAAAAGCCCGAGCCCGCCCGCTCGGCGTCGTCCCCTATATATACCCCTTATCCGCCAAATCTGGCTCCCAATTCGATTGCGCGCGCTTCCGACTGTACGAACCTTTCGCTCTCTCTGCCTCCTTTCTTTTTTGCCTTTCTTTCTTTAAATCTGGGCAAAGCGCAGCTGGCGGCGAGATTTTTGGTCGGCAAACAAGTGACGGTTATTTCGGCCACGTCCCCATATAAGGATGCTGCGCGGCTTTCGAAGTAAAACACGTTTGTTTGTTTTGTTCGCATCGACGATGAAGAAACAGAAGAAGAAAAGGGTGGGCTAGGAAGAAATGAGAGAGCTTGCAGGGCCGTCGGATCTCCGCAGGGGGACAGGAATCCACTGTGGAACGCCCGCCCACCGCGATGGCCTTGTGGCTATAGAGTACAGCGGCCGAGTACGACTTTGATTGTTCGTCTTCGTGCACGCGGAAGCGACGGAATTTCGACGGAGCCTGGTATGCAAAAAAAAGGCTAGCTTACCGAGGTCAATATCTACATTTGGGGCTGCCAAATAACCGGCAACCATTCAATGCGGCGTCTTTCGTAGACTGCGCGAGCCGATTTGGGACATTGAACTCTGTCAGTCGTTCTGGATACAGATGTAAACAACGGCAGAAAGAAACGACGAGACCGACACAGACGAACATAGCGGAGAAGCACAGTTCTGAGTTGATAGTCTTCGTGCTTTCCAGTGATGCTATTGCATTCAATATTAATAGAAAAACAAGGTCTGGCGCCAACAAGTCCTACTTCTAAGGCGAATGTCTACAAGAAGAGAAAAACGGGAACTGTCTAATTCGCTGCGCTGAGCCCGTTCCTTCAGACCCGATGTACAAATTCACAAAGGCGCGCAGACAAATGCGAAGAGGGCTGCGAAAGTGCTAACAGGTGCATACAGGACAAACGCACGATAGCGTGTTTACTTCAGCGGATGGCGGTAACAAATAGTTAATCAGAGAATCGGTAAACCATAAACTAAACTGTTCTTGCGCTATGTGTGTTTTTCTTTTTTTCGTCCCTGTTCTGAAAGGCCTGAGTAGCCCTAATCCGTCGCCAGGTTGCGGAATCAGCAGCTTAGGGCTAACAAGCATCGCGGCTGCAACAACTTTACGAGCAGGCAGGCGTTCCACCGAGAAACCCTCCGATTGCGAGCAATTAGTCGTCCTGATCGACAGCGCAGGATAACATGCTTAGTTTCTTCAACGCGCCCCGTTAATCCTTCTGCGCCCGCGGAATTGCACGACCGTTCGTTGGACTCGAATCACATTCATCGTCGTCTCCTTCTTTGCTGTAACACGCTCGGATTTCTTACCCGTAGTTCTGTGGAAATAGACACACCTTTGGTTTCACGCTTGATGCACGCGGAGAAAGAAGGAGAAGGATGGCAGAGCGAAACGGGCGCACGAGAGGGCGCGTACAGCGATGCGGATTAGAACGTAAGACCGCACGCAGCTTACGAGTCACCCAGCGCACGATGGCCGCGCCAGCCCGTCCATCTCCCCCTCCAACACAACGGCCTGAATTGAACCTGCTGGACGTTACCAGTCACCATTTAAGTCCACATCACTCAGGAACTTCAGGAGGAGTAGGGGCATGCCTCCCTGCTGGATGTTCAGTGGTGTCCTCGCGCAAAGATGTCGTCTGCTAGACTTTACTGTGGGGGCGCCTCGACCGCTGAAGTGCGTCAAGAAATAAATTGCGTTCTTAGGCTAGGACAATACTGTGCGACATTTCCGTGTACACGTAGATAGCGATGGGAGATAGCGGGTGCTACGTGCGAAATACATCTTAAAAGCTCGCTAAACTGAAGCGCTGCTACGTTTGTTTATGCAACACTGGGCATCACGAGGCGCCGAGAGCGCAAAGCGTCGCAAATGAATATGCAGCTTAGAATAAGGGATACCAGAAAGCGTTGGACGCATATTGACAAAATAAAACCAAACAACAAAGCATGCAGCTTGCAAGTGAGCCTACTCGGTACCTCAGTGACTACTGTGGTGTCCCGCTGAGAACGAGCACGTGGGTTCGACATCTGGCAGTGGCGGCTTTCCGACAGGGATGCAATCGTAACAATAGTAAAGAAGAAGGAAAGTTCGTGTAATTAAATTTAGGCGTCCGTTTACGAAATGCTAAGTGCTAAAATGAACAGAAATGCTAAGTGCTAAAATGAACAGGTTAAATGGGGTGTTATGCAAACATAGGTTAACCCTTCGCACACAGGTTAAACTCCTCATTTATAATTCATACATAGCGCCAGTGATTACTTATTGCCACACAGTTTGGGGTACAACGACACAACACAATAAACAGCGCCTTTTAATTGCACAAAAGCGTGCGGTAAGGCTGATAGCTAATATACCGTGGAATGCTCACACCAGAGAATATTTTAGGCAGTTCAATATTTTAAGTGTAACTACCTTGTATGTGTTCAAACTTCTTTACATTTACAAAACTGCTGTAGCAACTAACAACAACCTTATGCTAACAATGTTTCAGCTTGTACGTCATGAACCTACATATGATGTACGTCATTCTATGTCATGGTCCCTACCGTTAAGTCGCACCAAATACCGCACACAATCTTTATCGTACAATCTGCCTAGGTATCTAAATGTTCTCGAAGAAAATCGTTTTTCCCTTAGGTTGCTTTCTATACAAACTTTCATAGAATTGATCAATCTTTTCGGGCTTTCGAGCGAATAGCTCACCTGTGTAACTGTATTGTAGTGGACTTGAATGAATTATATTTATCTGTATTTTTTGGCGTTAGAATTGTGTAATGGGAATTGACGAAGAAATTGTGTAATTGCGTTAATTGTGTAAAATCATAACAATGTAATAGATTCCGTGTAAAAATTGCAGTTATGCAATAGATTACGAGTATTGTGATTTTGAATTCTGTTTGTGTATACTTTGCAACCTGTCGTATTGCCTTTGTTTCTCACCTCACTGCTGCTCTGTAGGGCTTAGGGGGTCCTCAAGCTGCATTCGGCAGCTTTTTCCCTTCCGTCCTCTCTCATTTCTGTATTTTGTTCTTGAGAGAAATAAATATCTATCTATCTAAATCACACGAGTGTCGAAAATAAATCTGCAGCGCTGTGCTACGCCACCCAACGTGGATAAGCCACCACGACACTTGAACGTTAAAAAAAAAAAAACTCAATTTTTTTCTTTCAATTCGGTGATGCGCTTTATCGGTGTTAGGTGCCGACAAGTAACTGAAGCGATGTAAACACCGTAGGCCAAATTTGCCCGCTCGAAACGCGCGATGCAACAAGAGTTTTCCCAAGTCTAACTAATGCTAGAGCTAGCACCAGAAATTAACTCAAACGAACTTGCTGCTGGGAAAGTTGGTTGATACTCGGGAAAGGCACTGTAGAGCAATATTTCTAAAAAAAAAAAAAGAACTGCAGAGTACTTCCCGTGTTCTGTACATTGTCGTCGTCACACTTGGGCCACGACGACTTTGCCGAGTACAGTGAGTGAGTAGCCTCTCTCTCTCTCTCTCTCTCTCTCTCTCTCTCTCTCTGTTAACTGCACACAGATTAAAGAAGCACGCACGGACCTTCTCCCTTCGTCGCGCCACATGAAACGAAGCGTGACACAATCACTAGTATGTCGACTCTGGCAATCCATGCCGTCGAAACGAAACCCGATAAAAAAAAAAAAAAAAACAAGGGGGGAGGAGGAGGAGGGGGGGGGAGGGCGCCAAGCGCCTAGAAAAGAAAGATAGCGAGGCACGAGATGACAGCCTGCTCGCTATCCTAATCAACAGCCTGCTAGCATAGCACGCGCGCCGCTTTCTCAAGCGTCACACCGAGCACACGGCGCGCTTTCTAACGCGCCGCGCATCGCTGCGGAAATGCAAGGCGCGAAAAGAGCAGCGAAGCCGGGGAGGGGAACGCAAAAACGCACGTATAGACGGAACGCGCGCAGTACACGAGCTATAGCAACGACAAGAATGAAGACTCCTTCGCGGCTGTCGCATACGACGCTGTGGCAGGCCACTCGAGGGAGCAGCCGTCCCCTTCGTTCCCCCATTTCTCCCCGTATCCCTCGTTGTTACCTTTACTGGCTCCAGCTCCTTTCTTTTCTTTTTTTCCTCTCCTTCCTTGCGTGCACTCCGCCTTCCACAAGGCGCCCGCCGTAATCAGCTAAGATTAATTAGGCGCCGCACAGCGAAAGGCGGCTAGGAAGCAAGCAGCAACGGCAGACGGTATACCGACGTAACAGAGCCGTACTATGTATAAGCGCGCGTACCCGTCCAACGTTGCGCACACTTTTCCCTATCCCCCCTCCTACTCTAGAGTTTTCCCCCTAAGATCTCCCCCCATCCCCTTCATTCCCAAAGCATAGGCTCCCGCCGCCGAGAACTCAGCAAGGCGGTTCGGGTCCCCCGGGTGCCGGGGGGCAAAAATTCGTAATTTAATTCTGTCCCATTAGAAACGAGGGTGTCACGTGACCCCGGCAACCAGAAGAAAGGACAAAACGGGGGAAACAGGGAAGCGGCACGGAAGGTTCGACCCGCTCACCGCT
The DNA here is from genome assembly GCF_023375885.2 of Dermacentor andersoni. Lineage (NCBI taxonomy): Eukaryota > Metazoa > Arthropoda > Arachnida > Ixodida > Ixodidae > Dermacentor > Dermacentor andersoni. The sequence goes on along the minus strand of NC_092824.1, from coordinate 91,015,607 downwards.
GCACGTTCCCTAAAACGTGCTTAGCTTTGCTCTTTATACCGAGACGACGGGCGAGGGAGTACTTCTGGAAGTGAATGCAATGAACTCGGGCGATGCCAGGGGAGGAAGCTCAAAGTTCCGATGGGGAAGGAATCCCGCGGGGCTCGTATCCGACCTGTTCCAGCTGCACGCACACTCTATCATCTTTACTTTTTTTCTTCTTCCACTCCGCGCTTCAATATTTCCCTCGCTTGGCAGTGGTTATCTTCTTGCGTCAATTTCGTTGGATCAACAAGTGCGATAACCATTAGCCACTTCGTTAGGCGTACCGAGCTTCGTCCCTCCACCGCGTCTCGTCAAGGGTATCAACACTGTTAGATACGGCCCGCCGAGCGCCTGATAGCTGCCTCTGCTCGGTGCTACTGCGCCTGGCGGTCCTTCTGGCCAAAGGGTGCTTCACCGGCGAGCATGCAGCTTTGGAAGCCACTCCCGAGACTTTTCAAGCCAGCGCGCGTTTTGCTGTCGTCTCATGTTTTTATTTCATATTTATTTTACTTCTTGGCCTAATGCCGGCAGAAATGCGAAATAGGCCAAGTTATTCGTTTCTTAGCCAAGCGTCAGCCCTACTCAGCACACATCATCATGTCTGGCCGAAGAGCGTTGGAGCTGGCAGAGATGATGTTGACCTGGCAGAGGCAACTACCGGGCGTCCCGTCCTGGAGGAAACTTCAAAGTTCGGAGATCCAACAGCACATAGCGCATTCTGCGAGTGCTCTGGTCCAATGGTCCGGAACATAACCATTTCGGCGATTTTCGCACCGCTCCGATAACTATACCTGAATTGTACAGCGCAGTGAAATCAGCGCAATCCAGCTTGTCGATAATAGATCCTATCTGGTGCTTCAGTTAGGTGTTCTAATTTTGGCATACCGCACGCACCAACACTTTCCGAGTAAGATTTTTGTCCGCTTAACGAAATGATGAGCCGTCATACGTAGGCGCTCTAACTTCAAGGACACGAGGTTATTATATAATATCTGTGATTGTAGGAAGAAGACTGCTGCTATCAGGCCGGCCAGCGCTATCGCGAGCAAAGTACGCTACTAGAGCGAATCGAGTTGCACAAGTCACGCAATTTAAAAGTGATAATATCGCTAGTGACGTAACTTGAAGTGATGACATCATGAACTGGCACTCGGCGCGACCCACGGAATTATCTCTCACTGAGGTTTACAAATACTCGTGAAGATTTTCGACTTAGAGCTTCACATAGACTTAAAATTCGATGTTAAAAGGTAACAAAAGTAGTGATTTATGTAAGCAAAACGTGCTTTTTGAATCCACAGTTGCTTCTCAGTGACGCTTGCGTGAGTGGAAATGTTAAGTGCATCAAGCTCACTCAGACGCAATCGAAGTTCCAGCTGCGAAGATAAAGGAGCTTGGCAACGTTCTCTAGTAAGTAGGTAGTCCCTTTAATTATTAGCATTCACGACATCTGCGCTAATGAGGCGCTCGCATAGCGTTAGCATTCTTGCTGCGCTAGCTCAAGGAGCAGAGCGCAAGGGCTCTTTCTTCCTTGAAATAGCGAGTTCGAACACGAAAAACGTTTCACCAAAAGAGATTCTAAGTTGTTTTCTTTTATCTTTACCGAAGCGGGTGAGGGGGCGGGGCAATGTTGAGGGGTGTGCGGTAGTCTGGCGCTAATAATAATTCAGTCCTTTACCAGCTGCTGGAAGTGTGAGTCGCTCGGCCTTTGCATTTCCCGGAATCGATTTTTCGGAATGATTAGATCCCACGATCGTATCCCTCAAGTCCTGGCTCTCTGCAGTACGCCCGTGATAGGGCTAGGAGGCTTGACCTCCCGGTCCCAACATAGGACTAGCCAGGCAGGTGGCAACACCTTGTACAGGACCAGGATAAAGCTTTTCCCTCCTCCTCTTACTCCTCCTCCTGCTGGCAAACGCGACAAATTGCGGCCGTCGCGATCGGTGCTCGAGAAACGGCACTGCGAGGCGCGCATGCGCGGAAACCGCAGCTGCGCAATAGATGCGCAATGCCAGATCGCTGCACACGAGAAAAAAAAAAGACACGACGCTCACCGTGAACGACGAGCTGCGCAGTCTCGGAGTAGGCGACGCCGTGGGCGTTCCTGGCGCTGCAGCGGTACGACCCGGCGTCGGCCACGTCCACCCGGTGCAGGAGCAGGGCGCCGGTGTCCAGCTGCCGCCACGGTGAGCTACCCTGGCTGGCGAGGCTACGCCCGTCCTGCAACCACAGCACGCTCGTGGCCCCCGCGGTGCCCCCGCTCGACGAAGGCGACGGCTCCACGAGACAGGGCAACGTGACGCTGGAGCCCAGCAAGACTGTCCGGTTCCGGGGTCCCTCCACGATAACCGGCTCTGCGCAGCAGAATAGAAAAGGAATACGAGGATTTAGGACGCGTCTAGGGAAAGCGCTCGGTCATCGTCCTGCACCTGGAGTAGATGCCAGGCGATCAATTGGGATAACATCTCTTATATCTATTTTGTTGTTGTTGCTTTTTCATCTTACCTCACATTAGTTTTATGTAATCATACTCACCTCTATCTGAAGTAGCTAGGTTGGCCTGAGTACCAACTGACATTTTCAGATTTCCTCAACCTGTCAATCTCTTACAATGGAATATCGCACAAGTATTAGAGGCGGCTGCCAGAATAGACGCTACGCCATTTCTCATTTACCGGGTTTTCACATTGGCCCTTATGCTACGCTGAGCAGCTTGCACACGTAGGAGAGTTGGGAAACGAGTGTGCGATTGACAGCATTAAGTCGAAAGCACTAATCAAATGCTATCACTCCCTATAAAAATGGTATTTAATTTACACGCCTGGAAGGACGCCATGTATTGAGTACACAAATCGTGTGTGGTTAATGAAATACAATCATAAACGCAGCACTCAGAATGTCCGTACGGCATGAGTGCGTATACAACAAGAAGAGCTACTGTCCTCTGTATTGTGACTGCACCATTTTATAAGTGATAGCCTGTAAGGCACGATTGATTGTAGTGTACTGATTTCAGTGAACAAATGCTGGTGGACACGACTGCGCAATCAATAAATTACTAAATATCGATAGCGTCAAGGTTTCGACAAGGGATGTTACACTGACGAAGACAGCTTCCCCTGTCATTGGTTCCACTGGCATTCCCTTTTCGACTGCTGTAGATCCTGCACATGTATGTTAATAAATAGCCTGTGCTTAGCAGCGCGTCAATCGTCCCTGCGTGTCCATTCAGCTCGCTAGGAAGTGTTCGTGCGTCTGGCTAACCTTCCTGCCTTTCCCGTCTTCCATTTTTCTCTCCAGAAAGTGTTACTGAAAGCTGGCTTCACCCCACGCAGAGTGCTCGGAAGGGTAAGCCAGCCTCACAATTTTTCTTGGATCTAACGCGTGAGCCAGCCTGCATATATGAAGAAATTATGCGCTCAAGTTACCGACAATGTTAGCGTGGCTACGTCAGGAGTTGTTATAAACAAATATGCGTGATTTAGTATCGAGAATGGTCTCTCCAGATACAACTTGGAGAAGACTTACACAAATCGGGATAATTGAAAGGAGGCTGCTAAAGAGTCAAGTCATTTAACATATTATTAATATACATGCAACAAAGAACCGGCAATCCTTTAGCATTCTAGGAAATCACCCCAGAGTGGGATAGGTGAAGTTAAACAATTACAATTACCATGAAAGCTGGAGAAGTCTCTCGTGAGGCTAACGCTGCACAGATAGCTAAAAGACTGGCGATGTTGCTACCGTTTACAAGTAACGATAAATAAGGGTTGAATTGAAGCAACTCCCATAACACGGAGACAAACTACACACTTCTAGTAATTGCTCAGCAGGAAAAGAAAAAGGGGGGGGGGGATGAAATAACTGTACAGAAGGAAACGTTGCGCCCTCGCTACAGACGACTTGCTTCAAGGATCTCAGAAACGAAGCGACTGTCACGGAATTAAAAACGACGTCAGCGAAATACGCGCGTCTCTTCTGAGACCCGCAGCCGCAAGTGACAGCTCGCGCCGGTACCGTAATTTCTGCAGGCATGCAGCCGCGGAAAGACGGATGCAAGAGCCGCTTGCCGCGTTCATTCCCATCGCTCGCCTTCGGGCGAGGGTTAACTCCAGGGAGCAATCTCCATCAAATACCGTCGAGCGTCTCGGAAACAACTCGTCGTCGAGTGATACATCAATTCATTCTCCCCCGCGGCCTTTCTTTTCCGAGCACCAAGAGCGCGAAGAATACACGCGCCGCCGTTTTGAGCACTCCTCTGGGCGACCGCCGAACGCGCGGCGTCGCTCGGCGTTAGAAAACTCTCAGACGCCGAGGCAGCCGATAACAAGCCAGGAAATTTTCACATAAACACACACACATGCACAAATAACGCGCGCGTCCTTCGCATCAGCCCTAAACAAGACTCTTATTCATCAGTGGCGTTCGGGAAACGAAGCAGCGCGCGCTCGCGCGCGGAGGAGAGACGTCGTCAGCAGGAGCGCGCGGAGATTCAAATGCAGCGCGCGCGAAGCAGTCAAAATCAGAAAAAAAGATGTGGGAGGAATGAAAAAGAAAAGATTTAGGGAAAGAGAGGGACAAACCCGAGAGTGCGCGCCCGGGAAGTAAATGCCCCCTTTCCCGCAACAGGCCCTCACAACCCCCGTTGCTCCGACATCCCGCGTACGTCGGACGGGTTCCATCGTCGTCAACGTCGGAACCAGAGGCGCCTGCAAAACGCTGATTATAATTATGGGCAGAAGTACACGGGGGGAGTAGTACCATAAAGTAGTCGAGGGTGCGCAGACGACGACCGTGGCGGCGAGGAAAAGATAAAGAAGAAAACAGAAACGAGCAAGGGAGAGAGAACTCGGGGGACTCCTCCGCGAAACCCTTTTCATTGCCATCCGCGCTGCCGAAAGCGTTAATTACAAAGCCCATTTTGGTTGCTGTCTGCCCCTCTCGCATCCCTAATTCCCTTCCCACAGGTTTTCGCCCTCCGCCTCTTTCCGTCTTCTGCCTCCCCTTTCGCTCTCCCTCTCTTTATGCTCACTCCCTCTCCACTCTTTAGCGTTCGGCAAAAACGACAGCTCCGCAGTCGCGCTTTGCCTCGAGAACATGCGCTGCCAGCGCCACCAAACGGCGCTCGGGAGCGTTCGCGGGTCGCGCGCTGGTCCGTCCGTACGAAGTCGTTACCAGTCGCAAATTATAGGGAAGGAACTGGGATTGGAGACAACGTTAACGCCGCGCACCGCGGGAGCTCTCCTCGCCCGCTTACAGACGCTGTTTTTTCCGGAGGAGTGAGCAAACGACATGCGAGCGAGTTGGGTGCAGCGAGCGCAAATGCAGGAAAACTGAGGGGGCGTCTGCGTAACGCGAGGACCCCTCCCCCGCCGCGCAATTCAGCCTTTCCGCAAAGGTCACGTGGACTCTTACGAAGACGGTGCGGCTGTGTTCACGACGCTCCGCATTTCCGAGAGTCGCCGCAAAGTAGTCGCGGGCACAAATGCGGCTCATTTAGCGAAGCGCCGAAATTAGACCGCCACGAAGAGGGCGCACTGCAGGTAGGTAACGTGACCAGATTTGCGGCAAGGGGGAGAGGTGATCGTTAAAGATGCCGGTGAAACGCGCCCAGTGTTTTGGACAGTCTACTAAAATCTAAAGGCAGACGCGGTCGAAATGGTTACGCAGACGACGGGCGGTCAGATGCTGAGCGAAGATAAAGTGAGTCAGTGCATTCATTCGGTACGATGGCTCCATTGTCCGCAGATGTCGAGCGTAGGGAGGGGTAAGGTTGTCCAAAAGCTGGCCAAACTTGGTCAGAGCACCGGAAGCCGCGGTAACTGCTAGAGAAAAGTGAACAGCTTGTCTCCGGCTCGTTGGGAAGCCTCATGGCTAGATCCACCTTTTGTAATTGGCAATGGAACAGCAGTGCCTCGACCTCCTTGCCTTGCATGCTTGGCTTTACGCTTCTAGGTGTAGAGCTGTCTGGCCTAAACAACTCTGTGGACCCCCGTTGTTTGCGAGCGTCAGCTGCGGGCGACAGCAGGTCCCTCAGGACTCGGCAACCGCGTGTGCTAAAGCTGCCGAAAAGAAACTATCTCAGCGCGACAATGAATGAACCATTCAAGACAGACCTCAGCCTGTGCTGCACTGAAGAGCAGGGAGGTTTAGATGTGCGTAGCTCATTTCAGGCCTTACGGCAGACGGCTGCTGCAAGGCCTGGTGGAAACGACAGACCGGCCTCGTGTTGGGTGACAGGCTTGCGGTTTTCTCGAACTGGAGAGGATGGATACGTGGACTCTGCGAGGCTAGCGACGCCGGCTGGACAGGCAATTTGGGCGCAGAGGACAAACTTTGGAGTACTGCGCGAGTTGGCACTAGGGAGAAGGGTATTCGTATAAAGGAGAAGAGGAGAGGAGGAAACCGGTAAATTAGGAAAAGTTGGTACGACTCCGCCGCGCACGCAGAGGCAAAGCCAGAAGGTAGAGATTGGGGCAAAGGGCGCGTAATGAGGCAGCACCTCGAAACGCATGCACGCACTGAGGACTTGCCTTAAGGCACAATGCTTGGAGTGTATTGTATGTGTGTTGTAGGGTTTGCATTGCGTATAAATTCAAGCAGTGTTTTGAGGTTTTTTGTTGCCATGTACTCAGTGATCATATATATATATATATATATATATATTACGCATTTTGCGCTTATTTTGCCCCTAAACATTATCATCCTAGTCATGTAGTAGTTGCACTCAAATACACTGAGCTTGTTACTTTCTTGTCAACAATGATGTGTCACGCTGATAACGGGCTTGCCGTCAGTGACCTGTAAGTACCGGGCACGCAGCGTTGAAGAAAGAGACGCAATATTGATGACGTCTAGTGTTTGGGGACAACATATCCCCCAAAGAGTGACTGGGTGACGTGTATCCTTTAAGGTGTGGTTCTTCGTACGAGTCCTCTCGTCTTCCTCTTTGGTTTCCCTTAAGTGGTGTTGCGGGCAATTGATCGTCCTAACGACTAGTCCAGTTTGTCATCCTAAGGCGTAATTTCATCTTAAGCAATATCGAGAGAGAGAGAGAAAAAGAGAGATGTGAAAACGAGGAATCACGAAACTCCGCAGAGGGAAAAAAATGAACACCACCCATGAAACAATGAACTAAACGTTAGCGCTTCAAGCCACACGTAACTCGTTCGTTCCCTTCTATCGCGTTTTTTTTTTCAGCGTTCTTACGAACGCGGGACAAAAGTAAGCACCGGTACCACAGGAAAGTCGTAAACCGTTTACGACACCCGCGAACCTGAAGCGGTCGACGGCAGCACTGGAAGTAGCCAGTACGAGAGAAATGAGACCGCGCGAAAAAAAGAAAGAAAAGGAAAGGAAAAAGAAAAGAGAAAAAAGGTTGCGTAATCCGGAAGCCACGCGAGTCGGTCATAATAAATATCGGGACTGGGTATAATAGCGCAGTACAGCGTCGCCGACCGTAAGTGGCGAGTCACGAACACTGGCGCCATAAACGAGGAAACTAAATTACGCTTGCTTATGCGAATTGCCAGGAAAAAGAAAAAGAAAAAAAAAGATTCCCGATGCGGTGAGTAGTGCGAGGGATTGAATGTAGCGTCTTACGTATATTGACTCGAGTTCGGTTAACGGCGCTGCCGCTTAACGGCATTACTCGATTGGAAGGCTCGAGGCGCACTTTGGGCGCGCGAAACTGCGCTCAGGCCTTACATCAAGACTGAGCCCAGTTTCGTACGCCACAGTTTCGTGCGCTAAAGTGTCACCCGGAGGCTGTATACACAGTGAAAATGTTTGCGTGCGTAAGAGCGGCTGTACTCTTTATTTCACTGTTCACTACAGTCACATTAAGTAGATTTGCGATGAAAGAAGCCGTAGTTGAAAACTGTAACAATTACCTAGTGCGTACCGAGATATCTCACACGAGAGTGATACCGACGCGAGAATGATACAGTGATAACTATGAAAGTTTATGTCTTGTAGCCACCGTGTCGTCTGTTTATTCATGCATATTTCGTGTCGTCATGGTAACTTGCACAAAAAGCCACCAAATAAAAAAAAACAGGTATTTCTCCCACCATCAACGATTCAATAGCAAACCAGACGTGCGTCTGGTTAACCTCCCTGCCATTCCTTGCCTCTCTACCCGTCTCTATTTCTCTCTTTCTAATCTGTAACGGTTAGGGCATTGGCTATGCAACAAACCAGCACTCTCAAGGGTACAAAATTTTTTACTCTGTAAAATATAGTAGCATTCGCGTGAAAGCCATGTGCAGTATTCATGAGGGCGTACCGGAGCCGATGCACAGACGGACAGAGGCGGAGCATTTAACTGCTGTCGAAGTAATGTAACACACGCCAGCCAGACTTCGTTGCGGCACAAATTCTTGGCGAAGAGAGAGAGAGAGAGAGAAGAATACAGGAAGGCAGGGATGTTAACCAGTCAATAGTCTGGTTGGCTACCCTACACTGGGGGAAGGGAGAAGGGGAAGAGAAAGAAGGGAGAAAGAAGGTGTAGGTACGTGTACGGACAGCACTTCAGTTAAAGTCGCTCGAGCAAACCAGAAGTTCTGAGAAAACACAAAAGTGCCTTCACTGCCTTCTGAGCCGATGATCGGTCGGGACGGTGCTCTAATATTGTCTGTTCACTCAGAGGACGATGGTCTAGTCTCCTCAATGTGTCGGACAAATACTGTCTTTGTGCTTGAAATTGAGGACAATGGCACAATATGTGGTCAATGTTCTCCTCGCATGCGCAAACATCACATGCAGGACTATCAGCCATTCCAATTAGGGCTGAGTAGGCATTCGTGAAGGCCACTCCAAGCCATAACCGACACAGAAGAGACGCTTCACGCCGGTGCACACCGGCTGGAGGTCTGAGTTGAAGTGATGGGTTTAGTCGGTGCAGTCTTGTGCGCCTTGTATGTACGGTATTCCACTCTGCTAAGAAGATCGTGCGTGCCAGAATGCCAAGTTGTCTCGCGGCGTCGGTCCTTGAGAGCGGCGAAAGCAAGCAATCTGGAAACGCGGCTACGCGAAAGACACAAAATGTCGAAGCCAATCGTAGGCAGTTGGCCTGGCTTTGCAGCAGCTTCTCGAGAGATACGCGTAGCATTATATGGCGCGGTGAGCGCGGTGCGGAATGTGTTATGCGTGGTAATGACGTGTGTGCAGGTTCGCGTTTGTAACTCAGACACCATTTCTTTTAGTTAACATTCTTTCGTAGCGTGACCTGCAGCGACCGGCCCTACTCTCTGTGACCTGTGCTGTGCGTTCTAATTTATCGTTTGAGATATTGCATCTTGATCTTCCTTTCCCCTTTCCTCCCCTCCTTTCTGAAGAGTAGGCAGGCGTTGTGCCCCTCCCGGTGGCAGTTGCCATCCTGCTCTTTGCTTTGCCTGTCCTGTCAAATGTATATATGTTTTCAAAACAAATAATAATAATAATAATAATAATAATAATAATAATAATAATAATAATAATAATAATAGCGGATGTAATATGCGTTATTTATTTGTAGTGTGCGTAAGTAGCACGAGCAGAAAGATGGCCATATTTGCACTTCTCAACACAGCTTTGCCTCGGCTTAACGCATCCGCTCGTTTTGGGTCACCTTTAGTCACCTTCCATTCTCACCGATTGGGAATTTACCTGGACGTCCCGTACTGCTTGCTATTCCCCTTTTAGTATAGGCTTAGGAATTTCTGGCGTGGGTTTGACGCCTTATTTCTACGTATGGCGTACGGGGAACGGCGAAAGTGCATGGGCTCGTAGAATGTTTTAAGCTATAGGTGCGCCTAATCTTATCGCGGACAGTGGGTCGTTTGTCAGTGGACTCCGGCTAGCAGATATAAGCCACGCTCCTCGCACTGTATCGGAAGATGGTTTTTTTTTGGCTTCACACGTAATTTTTCGACCGACTACCCCTGTAACGCTACACATAAAAAATTTGGATACGTCTGTCTGGCGGGATGAAAGTCACGAAGTGCACGATTAGTTTCTCGATCGTATCAGAGCTATATCGAAACTACCGAAACGCGTGTGTTGCGCTCCACAGACAGGCAAGAACGCCTCCAGATCGAAGCGAAGATAAATGAGATATTACGCACATGGGTCGGTGGAAACAGGTTTCAAACGCGAGAGAAATATCGCAAGACGTGCTACGCGAACCCGTCAATCGGGTTACGAGACGTCGCGGCTGACAATTTCAAGGCGAACTTCCGGCACCTATTCCACCACGAATCAAGCCAAGATTGTCGCGAAGGACGCATGTAGTTGATACCTCTGCTTCGTCGTCACGACTAAATCCAATTTCAGCTTATTACTGTAGTCATAAAACTCAGTGCAGCTACAACGCCACAAAAAAGAAAAAAAAAGAAGAAAGAAAGAACGCAGGAAACCCTGGCGGCGAACACCTTGAAACACATCGTATATCTGGTCTCCGCGCGTAAACTTGGGACCACTATACACCGGCAAACCGAAGCCACTCTGTCTCACGAGCGCACTCAGGCTAATAGCTCGCGCCATTCAGGAAAGCAGCGGTTTTTATCGGCTTTTTGGAGCGAGCAGCAAGAAGAGGGGAGGGGGGTTCCGACCGCGGCCCGCCGCAGCACCGTGTAAATCACGGATTCCGGTGGCCTTGAGTTCGTGCAGCGGCGGCGGCGGCTTCGGTTTGGCCGGCGATTCTCTCGCGGTGTTTTTTACGACGTAATGGTGCGCCTCTCGCGCAAGTCGTCAGTCGTTTGCCAAGCGAGATTTCAACGGTGGCGAAACGGTTTTTCTTTGTCCCTCTCACAACACTCCCCCTTTGCCAGTAAAAAAGAAATACAGTTTATTTTAGGCATTCGTCGATGTAATGGCTTCGAGCATTCAGGGTAACGAAGGTACTATGCAAGTACACAAAGGAGTGTAACAACTTGGAAATGCGGTAACAAGATGACGTCCCTGACCACACAATATCAGGTTAATTTTTTTTTCTATTATTTATTTTAAATTTCGAAAACGAACAATCTCTTGCATGGAAGCCATTTATCCATGAAGGAGATTCCAGTCCTCCCAAGTCCGTGGGATAAGCGAGCACAGGCAAGCCTTTGTGCGACGTGTGTTAATGCCGACTTTATCGTTCGGATTGACGCGTGAAGAAATGTAAGAGGGTGGGAAATTTCGACACAAGCGAAGCTGTGGTGTATATAAGGATGTACATTATGAAATAAGAAAGCTTGTAATTTACTTTCGCAATCCTTCCCTGCATTCTTGCGCCCTAACTTTTTTTCGTGTGTTCAGTTTAAAAGCCACAGCATGAGAACAAATGTAGTACCTAGACCAAGCTGTCTAGGCTCACCATGTGCCTCTGGCCATGGTGAACGTCAAGTATTTGAAGTCTCCTACGAAGCGCTTCATCCATTGGCTTCTGCGATGTCATCAATGAACTGCGGACTGTTTTGTGGCCAGTTTCTATACGTGTGTGTCTATGGGTGTATATGTGACATTTGTGTCTTTGTATGGTCATAGTCTATACTATATCACCCAGTACCTGAAGCAGCATGCCAGGTTAACTGGGTTCTAACTGACAAAATAGATCTAACTAGATCAGGTAGGTTAACATGTCCAGCTTCTCATTAAACTCAGAATGTCTCTCTATGGTGGTTAGCGCTTCACTGTTGTACGTGCCACCCCAGCAGTAAAGTCAAATGTCTTCCCTTTTCCTTTTTAAAAACATCTTTTTTTTTTCACGGTGATCTATTTGTTGTGAAACTTCCAGAAATGATGCAACCTAGGTTGCACAATAGAGTACAAGTTCACAGAAAGCGAGTTACCACAGAACCGAAAAAAAGTGGACTGAATTCGTTTTGTAGCCCGTACCTGAAGAAACATTTCAACTTACTATTATGTACTACATACAGTATAATTTTTAAAATTACACTTAAAGAACATTTAGGCATGAAATATATACAGAAGGAGGTCTCAAGGTTAAAGACTGTAGGAGCGAGACTTCCTAATTAATACTCGCAAGCAGCGAAAAATGATAAATTTCACACTTGTCACAGGAGCGGTGCTAGATTTTATGGCAATCAATGCGCCCGTTGATACCACGTCAAATCTATCACCGTGTACCGAGGCCGAACAAAGCACAGGCTCCAGGGAAAGAAACATTCATTTGTCACTGCCCGCGCAGGTTTTGGTCGTCTCAGACCTCCAAACACCAGCACTCATTCACGTTCCCATAACGCTAGTATAAACGAAAAGCACCAAAACAGGGCGTTCCACAAAGCAGACGAAAGCACAGTTGCAGACGACAGCGAGGAAAGAAAGGAAGTAGAGAATCCCGAAAATCAATGGATCGTCTAATAAATGTGGCTCCTAAAACATCCTTTTGTGCGCCGCCTCAATGCACTCGCACTCGCCTGGTACAGGTCAGTGCTCTTGCAAGGCTTGGAAAGTTTGTTTAATTTGCTAGAAGTAATACAGTACATAACACAATAGTACATTCCTGTTATGGTAAACTTTGTAAAGTAAAAAAGAAAAGAGGGTGGGAGGGGAAAGCAGCGGGGTTCTTCCGTACGTGTACCCTCAGTGCCTGCAGAACAAGCTTTGTCATCCACAAACACTACTGATCATGGTAATTTGACGTAATCTCCAGGGAATCAATATGCACAGGCCAGAGACGCGAGGAGAGATCGATGTTTCATGCGAAGAGGCCAGCACAAATACAGCTGCCGCAAAAACAAGAAAGAACATGAGCATCCTCGAAGCAACAAGAAATTGTATTGAGTATCGCCTTAAAGAAGAATCTATATATACTTTGGCCACACTATTCTTTCTGATCTTTATTTTTTCTTCGTTTATACTCTCGGGCCTAAGAGCACTCGTTGCGCTATGCAAATCTATCCGCCTTGTTTTTCTTTTCTTTTTCTCTCTTTCTCTCAACTATGTTCTATTTCGAACAAAGCCTTTAGAAAAAATAAAGGGAGAAAGAAGAAAGGTCAACGGGAGCGCCGTTTCACAAAGGCCGAACGTCTAGTCGAACGAATCAAATTTATTCAGCGCAGATACGGAGAAAATTTATCTGCACCCGCGGTTGGCGAGCGCGTATAAAACAAAATGCAGCTACGTACCGACGGTCGCTAAGCGCCCGAGATGCACAAGTTTTAAGCGGGAGTTATATGAGTGCACTATTGAAGAATGTAAAGAATGCAAATACTGCAAACTATAAACATCTGCAGCGCAGACGAGTGAGAAAAGGCGCCAAAGGCAAGATAACTTATTCTGCAGAGAGAGAACGTGGAACCATAAGAACTAAAAAAAAAACTTCGTTAATTCCGCTGCGACCGAACAATGCAGACAGGCTAGTACCTGCCTTTTGTTTTTCACGCACAAGCAAACAAAAGAAAAGCCTCTCTTTGTCTAGCACGACCGAATGAGTGCAACGGAGACTGGTATGTAAACAATCTTGTGATTTCTTCCTTTCTTTCTTTCTTTCTTTCTTTTCAGTGTTAGCAAACACGCTTGGTTAAGGAGCTTAGAATATAGATGCGAATGTACACACACGTACAGTGCATCGGCACCGATTCCGGTTGGCCATCGACGACTGCCCAACGTTGTACAGGAGAGTCTCTCGAGCGAAACAGAAGACCGTTTTAATTTCGCCCATCGTCCGTGCGATTCGCTGCACGCTTGTTTCACTTGCAGCGCTAAGCCAACTGCCACGTGAGTGCAGCAAAAAAAGTATGAGCGTCCTTGCTTCTTCTTTCCTTTTTTTTTTTTCAATTCTCGTGACTCAGACAAGAAGAAAGTGCGCGACGTTGGCGGAGATATTAAATTTGCCCAAGCGCAAGGTAGTTGTGCACCACCTTCTGAGCAAACACTGCGGAACGCTCGTTCGGCCGAGAGGAAAAAAAAAGAAAAAACGGCAACTGAAAGAAAAAGAAAAAGTGAAACGAACAACTCTTGTCGCTTCCTGACAACGCCGCACTTCCACTGCGTTATGAACGAAGAGTTTTTTTGTTTTGTTTTTCGCCTCCAACCTTTCAGCACGACACACTTCGAGCTCGCAGTGTTCCTTTGTGTTTCGCACGTGCCGGAGCCGAAGCCCGGTGTTTGGCCTCCCGTTATCCGGGAGTTCAACGCGCAAAAGTGAACAAGCAACTTGAGCGAGGAGTGAACGCACTTCAGAGATTTTGGCACGAAGGAAGACGAAACTCGGGTATGGCTCTGTCGAGCCTCGAAAAGAAAAAAAAAAGAATTATCTCGCGTCGGAAATGTTAAAAAGGAAAAATATAGACAAAGAAATTACATTCTTTTGACTATATAACGTCCGAAGCAGTCAACACGCGATTAGCTATAAAGATCAACGCAAACCTTGGGACTAGGTTTTAGTCAGGTAACCCGCGTCGTGTGAAACACTACAAACACTGAAGTCAACAGCGGTGAAACGACGCTGCGCGATAAACAGTGGACACGTGATCAAAACACAAGTTCGAAACTTGTTCGGCTGTCCTCCTGTTCACACAATCGACGCTTTAGAACGAAACACCGCTTAAACAAAAAGAGTCGTACGATGAATCGCCTGGTTTCATTGCACTTAGAAATTTCCAGCCCCGGAAAGGCAAAATAAAAGCCACCGTAGCTATCATCATAACAAAATAATTTATTTTTCATATTTTTCAGTAGGCCCTACAGCTTATCCGCTGAAGATTTTGAGTTTTTAAAGGAGTACTTTAAATGCCGATGAATTATTCAGCGTTACTTAGCGAAGCTCATGGTCAAAATTAGCTTGGTTTGCTCAAGAGGATAGCGAACGATACTAAATCGCTTGCATTAACGTAACGCACACGAGGATCTTTCTTTGTTTTTAAATGCTTTGGCACCAGTTAGCGGTAAACACCCTGCGTCTAACGGTGCGCACCAGAGGGATCTATCGCAAATTAACAGCCTGTAAAAAAACTACGCTACGTTACCTCCTGGAGTGCCGGCACGGACGCTGTATACCGCGTCGCACAGCCTACTGTGTACACACACACACACACACACACACAACCGGGAGGACATCGATCCGCACCGAGCTCGGTTCCCGAAAGACTATATACACGATCCTGTTCGGGAAACGCGGCCTCGATCCTCCGCTCTGCACAGGAAACCGCCGCAGTGCCGGTCCCTCGTTCCGGCTGTTCGCAGCACGCGCACATAGCACCTCACTGCACACAGCACACTCCAGGGTGCGAAGGGAGGAAGCGGGGGGGGGGGGGGGGGGGGGGGGGAGGCGGCGTCGCGACCCAATCGTGCACACGTAACGTGCGCTCCAGCAGCGTCTCTGTATGCGAGCGCGTGTTCGAGTCATTTGCATGGGGGGGAGAACGCTGCTACGGGCCAAAACCGGCGCCGAGTTGGGCGATTAAAACCCAATCAGTTGGGTTCGGCCGGGGCGCGCCGTCTGGGTTTGACGGCCTAACTGCGCGTGCCACAGAAACAGCCATCCCCTCTGCGCGCGCAGATGTACATAATATACTGAGCAGGAGCGTTTCTCCCGGTTTGGCCGAGGCGGTTACGGTGTGCCGTCTGGACCGATCTCGGAGCAGCAGCGTAGGGACGTATTGGGAATTCGCGAGCCGGCGAGCGAGTTGCGGAAAATGCGTTGCCTTGAAACGTGCGATCGGGAACATCTATACGCACCTTATTTTTTCGTATTGTCAGTGCACGAAATGCTCCCTGTTTAAAACTAAGCCGATGAAATGTGCAGCCGCGTCCGCGAGCTGGTGGACGTGGCCGAGTTCACCTGACCTCACAGCCACTTCACGTTCCAAACTTCTAAATTCGTCGTCGGTTTCATCTCAAGTAGCATGCCAAGTACTTTACCAAGCAAGCCTGACTTTCCACTTTTCATTTGCATTGCGGGCTCGCATCTTAGACTGACCAACCACTAAATGATCGTAAGCGGTGGCGGCGGCGGCAGAGGCAGAGTCGACGCAATAGCAGTAGCAGAAACAGGGGTAGCCGACGATTTGGCGGGAGGAGGTGAATAAAGGTAGTGATGATGATGATGATGATGATGATGATGATGATGATGTGGCGCTGAAGTGAAGGATAGACGGCCAGTGCGCAGCAGTGAACACCCGCCTCAGCGAGTACATATTCGCCCAACCCAAGGTTCCGTAGCAACGCCGGCATGCTACCCACATTGCGTCGGCAGGAAGTCGAGTGGTCTGGGCAACAACGGGATATTCTGCGCGAGGACTCGCCGTTTGCCTAGTCGGTGTTTGCTTAACATGCTGCAGCGCGAAGGCACATTTACAAAGAAGAACCGCCTGTGAGGTGTGTCTGTGTGTCTTCTTCATAACTGTACGTCATTACGCAACGACGAAAACACGCGTGCACGCTGTGAACGACGTCGTCGGCGCATCGCCCTGTGTGTACCGGGGAAAGCACGAGACCACCGCGCTCATTTTGCTAGACGCACCGTCAGCGTCATTTAATCTGGCCTAATTGGGAAAGATGGACGAAGGTACTGGGATTATGGGGGCGGTGCTACGTCACTCGCTCCTTTACTACTCACGTGCCAGCCTGAAAAAAAAAAAAAAGAAAGAGACTGTTCCGGTAGAGTTGCAACCCCACCAACTCTCATCGCGTTAAGCGAGCGTTGAGAGTGCGTTTGGCGACCTGTCAACACCCACGGCATTACTGAAGCAGCCACGCGAGCTGTTTCTTTCGCGACCCTCGCCACTGGCGCACCACTACCGTATTTTCTCGAATGCAACGTCACGACGTCACGTCCAAACAAGACAAGCCGTTCGGCCTGGAGCCAAGATTTGGACACCACTGTAATCTAATCTACACCCATAGAAGTGCACAAGGGTGTAAACTAGTTTACGATGAAGCCTGCATTAAAGCAGCAGCTGCTTTCCTTTGCAGCGCGTATAATAGCTCATCCCTTAACCTCACCTTACTTTTACGACAGTCAACCAGATGCGGTCGCAAATGTTGCACCAGAGAACTTTCTATGTAGCAAACTTACACGCCGAACTAGCGATTCCCTTCTGTCTTGCCGACACATTTTCCTGGTAGGCTTGCGTTCGGAGCAATCGCGTCTCCAATTCAACTTGATGCTTCGGCCTTCTGCAAGATCGCCGAATTTCAGCGCAGTATATACAGGCTGCCTGTTTCATCACTTCCCGTTACGTTCGCGCTAGATTTCTAAAACCTCGGGTTGAAAAGAAGCCCTTCCCGACTACGCCGGAACCAGCAATGTCAAAGATTAGGCTGCGTGGTTGGTTCTACGTAATTCTTCATGTAGCAGCGCGACTTCTTGAAGAGGACATAGGCCGAATAGCATGATAAGGAAGGAAGGAAGGAAAAAGTGGAGAAGGAAGGCAGGGAGGTTAACCAGTTTAGCCTAACCGGTTTGCTACCCTACACATGGGAGCGGGATGGGGGGGATGAAAGATGGGGAGAAGAGATAGAGAGCACATAACACGGCACACACATCGTTGGTTACAGTCTGTCACTCTTGCGCGGTACGTGACATCACTGTCACAGCCGCTTGTCCAAGCCCGTCTCCTTCATAAACCGAAGTAGTCCCTTCGTCGCCTTCAGCTGCGATGTCTTCTGTCGGCGATATGTGAAAATGGTTGCAACTGACAATGGTCTATTGTCAAGGTGCGCTAGAACGGACGCCATGGACTGTCTCTGAACATTATATTCAGGACAGTCGCACAGAATGTGTAGAAGTGCCGGCTTTCAAATGGGACTACATATACTGATTACAAACAATGCACGCGAATCGCAGAATGACAACAACGAGCAAATAAATAAGTAAGCCTACCGGCTGACTTTCCAGTACCGGCCAGCAATCGAGGCCGGCGTGGCTAGATTTGAATAAATACGGCATATCCAACCTAGACGGCGCTTGCCGCTTTCTCTGCGCCGCGGCTCGCCAACGTATATAAAGCGCGCAAGTTGCCCCACGTTACGAGACGCTAGGCGGCAGGGGTATACACGAAGGGGACGCAGAGGTCGTCTACCGCCAACCGACGCCCGCCGTCGTCACCTCGTCCTCTCGCTATCCTTCCTCCCTCGAGCCACTTCCCAGTCATCTTCGTCGTTGTTGGCGTCACCTCGCGGGCGCGCGGCCTGAGCACTTAATCCAGTTGTCAGAGGTGAATTAGGCGAGAGCGGGGCGACGGAGTCGAGGGTGTCGGCGTCGGCCGAGACGCTAAAGGGAGCTGTGCCCTGAACGAAGAGAGAGAGAGAGAGAGAGAGAGAGAGAGAGATAAACAACGCAGCGGGCGTCCGACGCTGTAGGCTAACGCTGGGACAGGCGCGGAGCGCGAGGAAATTTAATCTGGCTGCCCGCCTCGCTAGCAGCAGGGCAGGCCTGCTCACATTCAGTTGAGGAAGTTGAGAAGAGGCGCTCGCTGATTAGGGGATTTCGCGAAGAAAGTGATAGAGGGCGGCATTACTGTGTGTTGTTGGGGCCTAATCCGAGATGCACGCAAGAGAGGAGGAAGAGGAGGACCCCGTAAGACGTGGGACGCTTCGAGCAGCGGCGCTCGAAAGAGAGTTCTCGACGCGGTGAGAAGGAGGTCGAGACGGGCTCGCGAGCGAGCGATCTCGGCGTAAGGAAAAGCGGCGGGCGTTGGTGGTGACGTTAAGGCGAGGCGTCGTTGTCCCATATGCGCCTAGCGCGCCGGAGGATCTTGCGCACAGTTGTTTTGTCGCGGCGTTAGCCAATCGCTGGTGTGAATTAAGAACGGTGCATGGTGGTGGTTGTGGTGGCACTAGGAGGTCAGTCAACCACCGCCGGTCTCGGACGCGCTGACAGCGTCCGCGGTAATTTAATCCCGCTGCGACGTCGGCGACGACGTGGTGTTTACACACGCGATGAGATGGCGCGCGCCTAAATCTCGTAGCTAAACAATGCCGCCCAGATTGCCTCGCGCGCTATGCACGACGCGCCATGGCGGCTGAGCAATGCGTTGCGGTTGATTAGCTTGTCGAAATATGTTGGTTGAAATACGAGAAAGAATAGAAGAAAAAAGAAACGCGCTACACGAATTGACCTACGTGTGCGCCCGAGTTTGTGTGCGTATTCGAGGGTGCGCGCACGTTTGTATGTGGGTATATGCTTGGTGTACACCCGTGCGTGTTTGCTCACGTGTGCGTTCGTGTGCAGCTGTGTATTAGGCTAGCCAGGTCGTGTGTGTTGACGAAGGCCCAGCCAAGCGCAGCAATACATAAAAAAAACTGCGCGCGATGCATCGCAGTTCGCCCGCCGCTACATGAGAGCGAAATTTAATTTAGACCACGACAGTGCGCACAACTCCGAAGCAAACGTCTACGGCACTAGCAAGAGAGCGTCGCGGTTTAAACCTGCTTTTTTTCTTTTTCTCGCGGCGCACAATTTCCGCGAATCCTTTCTCTTCGTTTCAACAACGCCCCTCATCGGCGCCTCTCCCACTTCTAAGCCCGAAAGCGTTTCTAAAGCCCCGCACTCGGCCAACGCAATTTCATCTCTCGCGCGGTCAAACAAACCGCCGCTGGAGACGTTTTAATTCGCGCAATTTCAATAGTCGATTCAATCAGCAGGCCGCGAGCAGTTAGCCCACACAACCGCAGACACTGCACACAGCGCGGCGATTGCAAACACGTATTGCCATATTTGCCGAGCTCGTTACAATCGACTCTTCCCGCCGGCCGTTCGGGTCCGAGCGCTAGCCTCTCCTCTAACCTCAAACTCTTCCTCGCCTCCCTCCTCCTCGCCTCTTTTTATGCGGCCGAACGAATCTCAATACACCGAAAGCCCACGCCGCAATCGAGGAACCCGCGCGCGCGCCGAGATGATATAGCGCGACTGTATATATACATACCTCCATCTATATCGGAGCCCCGCCGGAATTCTCAGCGCGCTCTGGAGGAAACGGGGAAACGACATTAATCGAAAAAAAAATGGAAACGGAGGGAACAGTCAGAGGACGGACGGCAAGCAAAGGGTCTGTGCGCGCTCGCATCTATGCATAGAGGGCGTTGTTGTCGCAATGCATGTCCGCGGGCCATCTCGCGTCTCATCCTATCGGAGTGGGGAGAGATAGAGATAGAGAGAGGGATAGAGGAGAGAGAGAGAGAGAGAGAAAGGCTGCCGCATAAACCACTTAGGACTTACGATAGACGGCGGAGCACGCATCAAACCCTCGCCCTCTCCTCTCCCACTACGCAAGTCCATCTTCTCTCGCCATTACTCCCCCGAAGCCCGCGGGCGATACGTTCCGCTTAATTGGCAATTTCCCGGAATGGTTCTAATTAGTGGCGGCAAGGGTGGAGTCGAGGAAATGCGACCGAAGAAAAGGTTCGAAGCGGAAGAAGGGAGAGAAGAACGAAAGACTGGGAGGGGAAGGCACAAGAGGGGGCGGGGGGGGGAGGAGGCGAGGGGCGACTGTTTATCGCACCTGTACCGCGCAGTTACACGCGCTGATCGAGATTCCGCGAGAAGCGGATGGCGTTGCTCGAGAGACAGACACGAGAGGCTCCTCGTCGAAAAGGAAGAGAACACCGCGAGTAGCTATTGACACTGCCGATGAGAGGACGCGCCCGTATGCGGCGACGACTCCGAAAGGGGTCCGTCGCACGCGCAGGTGTTGAGTGTATGCACGGCGATGTGGAAAACGCGCGTACCTTAAAGGTGATGACGGTAATCCCGCGGTTTATTGCCGAAATAAAAGACAACCAAATGCGAAAATGCACGCTTTCGCATTATTCTGTATAAGTGTCGACTTCATTCATTCATTCATTCATTCATTCATTCATTCATTCATTCATTCATTCATTCATTCATCTATTCATTCATTTATTTATTCATTTACCCTGCCCACACAGATGAGGAAGGGCAATGCTACCATAAACGCTGCAGGAAGTGACGGCAAATATTTTGGCTGCTCCGGTTTCAAGGATTTAACCGCCAAAATGACGGCATGGCATAGTTTTGCAATGCGTACTGCGCAAGACAGCCATTATGACTACGAGTAATGTCTACGAGTAATGTCTTTCCTTTTTTTTTTTTTTTATGCGGTATTCGTGAATCTCTCTTTCTCTCCTTGTTCATGGTGATAGAAACGCCTTGTCGGAATGACGCCGACGACTTGTCAAAAATAATAAAGTAATGATCGTTAACTTGACGGCTGGTCTTACAGTGTACTCTGCCCCATGATATGGGGAAAGGGCAGACAAAATGGAGAAATAAAAGAAAGGTATGAAGAGAACAGAAAACACGCAAAAGCAACTGACAGTGACTATATGTTGTTTTTTTTTTTTCAGACACGTTGCTTCTAAAAAATACTAGCGCTTTTGCAGCAACTACGGTTCCAACTACGGGACCAGGGTTTTCAAGCTTGTCGAGCATGGTGTCGAACGTTCTTTTTTTTTTTCTACTGTTCCTTTTTTATTTCAGTGAGACAGGGACAATAACGCAGAAGGTGCGCATTAAATTATTTGCGCCCTCAAACTTCAATCAATGAACGAACGAATGAATGTATCAATCAATCAATCAATCAATCAATCAATCAATCAATCAATCAATCAATCAATCAATCAATCAATCAATCAATCAATCAATCAATCAATCAATCAATCTAAAGATTTTGTTTCTAACAATATAGTTGGGGCGAAAAGCGGCAAAATGTAGCTTGAAGGTTCCTGGGGGCCCGTACACAACTTTGACATTTTACAGCGGAAGAAAGTATAACACTCAAGCAGACCAAGTAGGATCGAAGCAAATAATCAAAACCGCAACTATAGGAACCGCAAATGGTGCCCACTAACGCCCCCTCTGGGCCGGCTCCCTTACTGACACGTGACCACTGCTACCAAACGACACTCTCTGTCGCTTCTCGTTGCAAGCAACCGGAGCACTGGGAAAAAGAAGTTCGGCGACATTTTGAATGAGAAGGGAGAGGTGCGCATAGAGGAAGGGGGATAGGCGATCGGCCCCCTCCCCACCCCCCATCTCTCTTTTCCTTAAGCTCATTAGGCTACTGCACCGCACAACTGCCGTTCGCTTCGCTCGGAATTACTTACGCAGATGTCCCTTCTTTGAAGACGCACAAGGATCAAGATTAAAGGCTACGCCTTTTCTTTGCCGTAATGTTAAAGCATCATAACTTCGTTTCGGAGAGGAGAAAGAAAAAAAATAGAAAATGAACAACCTCCGAGAAAATGAAAGGTAACGCCGGAGAAAAGACGTAGGGCGAAGAAAGTTGAACGCCACCGTTATGCAAATTGGGCGAGTTCTAATGAGCAGCGGGCATTTGTTCTTGGCGTTAGAAGACGCCCTTCCTTTCCCTGTACCTTTCCCAACACCAGAGAAGAAAATTGGGAGTCTGCTGAGAAAATAGGAGACACGAATTTTGCCAGAGGAAGAAGAAAGTAAGGATGACATATGCTGCTGGGCACTAGAAATTGCAATTATTCTATGCGCTTTCTCTCTCTCTCTTTTTTTCTTTCGCGTTGCTAGATTTAGGTCTCACGTGTTACCACGTCCTATAGAATTAGGGCGCAAGAAAAGAAAGACAAAGTAAGAACCGCCAAATGAGATAACCACCGCAGTTATGCGCGAAGAAGGGAGCATGACCAAACACATGCACTTAAAGGCCAAGTGAAGCGAAATCTAGTGCCACGGTAAAAAGCCTACATTAAAATAGCGTAGGTACAGAACGACCTTCGAGCAAAGTTTTACCTTTGAAATACGAGCGACTGCGTCAGGAAAGGCTCGCAAAAGTAGCCCTTTTCAATACCAAATCTGAAGGGGAAAAATACGGTGGAAACGCTGCCATTGCAGCTCGCCGGCAATGACGCATCGCTCACATCACGCGAGTCCTCGGCATAGCCTCCGAGATCGGGCACCGGCTTCGGCTGCTCGCGTCGCGCTGAAGAGTCTCGGGTAAGACCCTCCGGGTCTGACGTCATAGCCGTTATAACAACTAGGTGCACGGGTCGTCTGCTTATGGAATAAAAAATATAATAAGAAAGCTGCTAATAAGAAAACTAGACAATGACCAGCCCTGCAGATTTGTCACGACTGCTTTGGTAACATTACCACTCATTTATTACTAATTTAGAATTTAGCCAAGAGAAAAATACTTGCGGCTGGCATTTAAAACGCCACAGTGGTGTGTGCCGAAGGTATTAATATCTGCCCGACCTGATGGACTGCACGGAGCCGCCTTTTCCTGGCGGGAAGTAGCAGGGCCATTTTTAATTGCCGTTTCTGACTGTTTTTCTTGTAGCATTCCACACAATTCAACACACGAAAACGGCGAGCACATTAGGTGCTTGGATTACCATATCGAAGGTGGCTGTGCGGTCAACTAGCGCGCATTAGCAATACGTCCGCTCAAAGTAGCAATCCTACAGGGGCATTAAAGGAAGTCTAAATTGCTCAATAAGTACGGACATAGTGGCATACATATTCACAAGATTGTATACAGTCAGAACATCACAAAACGGTTTATGTAGATCAAGAGCGTTTTAAGATAGATTGCTAAACATCGTAATTCAGCAATGAGGATGACGCGGGTAGGCCCGGTATCGCACTGACATAGGAATCGGTCCACACACGTCGCAGGCCTGTCCTCGACAGCTGTAGCTACTGGAGGGTTCGCGTCGTTGTATTTCGGGGCCGTTAGCAGTTAACTCGCCACCGCGTTTTGTTTTATACATTAATTTCTTGACAGCGATTCGTCTTACGTGACGGGCGGTCGGGTTTCTTCGGTGGATATGCATAAGAAATGCTTGTGCACTTAACACTTTTTTTTATGGATACGAGCCCTGGGCCCGTATTCTATAGAAACGTCCATACAAATCTGCATATATGGTGGCAACACTGGTTATGACGTTCGAGTACGCGTTCTCCTGTGGGCAGAAAAGACTGCGGACGAAACGAGCCTTCATACGGTGTCGGATAGGTGACACGGATGGCAGGGATTTCGTGCATCACAAATCGGGCACGTAGTCGCCGAGGCATCGACAACGAATGGGGGCAAAAATCAGCGGCGTACTCAATCGAAACTAGCGATGCTACGGTTGTACTGTCCGTCGGCGTTCCGAAGGCTCCGGGAACTCGTAGAAGCACATCGGCATCGGCACATCGGCACACGTGCATAGTGAAATAGGTAAAAAGGAAAGGAGAGAAGACGTACGACAGGAAGCTGCGCGTCGCCAGACAACTCTATCTTACAGCCGAAATGAGCTCATGTATGCGGGGCAAAAGCGAGGCAGAAAGGTGAAAGGCGAAGAGCAAGCCAAGCGCGGCGCCTGGCAAATTGGCCATTACATCGGAGGAAGAAAAATTCGACGACCCCGCGACAACGATCGACTCCAGGAAGCGCAGAGAACCCAAACGGCGCCTGCGAGACTATCTCGGAAGGCGTACTAAGGCATACATACACATGCCTTGGCTCGTCTGGTCGAAGTAAAGTAACGCTGATTAAAAAAAACTGATTAAAAGTAACGCTGATGGAGCACAGAGCGAGCATAGGGCTCCTGTTCAATAGGGACGCCACGCAGAAAAGAGTTTAAGTGGTCGAGATAACGCTGCAAGTAGGTTAGATTAGATAAGACAGATAGATAGGTAGATTAGACAGATAGATAGAGTACAGACAGACAGACAGACAGACGGACGGACGGACGGACGGATGGACAGACGGACGGACGGATGGACAGACGGACAGACGGACGGACGGACGGACGGACGGACGGACGGACGGACGGACGGACGGACGGACAGCAAAACGCCATAGCGATTGAGCCACCGCTGTTCATTTTGTTCGCTCCATCAGTTCGCTCTTTTCAACAGCTTTCGCCAGGCATATTTAGGTTAAGGCGGCGAACGTGAACAAGCTGGGACGAGCGAGCGTATATCCTTGAAGGCGCCCGCATAGACAATATACAGCTGCAGCTTTCATGCGAATTGCTCGTAGGGTGATCTTCGTTGCCATATTCATGCTACCGTCATCCCGCCGCCTAACAGTGACTCTCTTTCTTGGATATCGCCTCTTCTCGAAGTTCCGCACCTCACGACCTACTTACGCCGGCCAGGGAAGTGGCTCTCATCCGCTACCTCCGCCGTCTCGCTGTCATATACTTAATGCGCCGCTACGCGCGTCTCTCCGAAGCGGGAGAGGTGCGCACGGGGAATTGCCATACGGAGCACTCCTTCCATTCACTCCATTAAAAATTCTTTACTTCTTAAGTGGACTATCCTATTTCTTTTTTTTTTTTTGCGATGCTTCTTTAATGCGCGGGAGTATAATGTAACGGCCTCCGAGGCATACGGAGGAAATTGAATCAGCGCTCGTGTCCCGGCAAAAATTTGTCGGAGCCTCCTCGCAAAGGAATCTCGCTTCGCGAGTTCGCGTAATTCCCATCCAATAGACTCGGGCCTCGCAGCGACGGTACCAGAGCGAACGAGCATTCATTTGCATCGCAAAGCCCCCCCCCCCCCCCCCCCCCCCCTGCACTCCAGGTGTAGTAGGTTACGCTCCCAACTTCAGCGCCGCGCTGGCTTTTTTACGGCCGTTTAAAAGTACACGACCATAGGGGAGCCCACCGCGGGCTGCATGCGAGAGAGGCTCCGATTGCACGTTCGTCGTTTCCGTCCATACCCGTCTCGCCGTCCCTATATACTCGGCCTCGAAAGAACTCCATGCAGCGTGGCGAAGACTACGGCTCGTGTCAGCCAATCAGAAGCGAGAGACGGCTGCCTATTCCCGTAAAGGAAACAGTGCTCGCCCATTGTGCATTACTATTCCTTCCGTTCAGCCTCTATTCAGTCAGAGTCGCGCCGAGGGCGATACGAGGTGCACCATGGGAGGGACCCTACGTCTAACTCTGTATTCTGGTTGGCAGGCGAGACGCACAGATTTAGCAGCACTGCACGGAACTGCTGAGACGGAGCATACGTTTCTAAATTCGCGAGAGAGACAATTCGAGACGCGAAACGGATACGTGCCGAATACACCTATAGGCATAGCTCGGAGCTGCCGGGTCTCTTTTAAGTCTGCCCGCGGCGCTGGGCTATAGCACTTGTGTTGCGTTATAACGTTTTGCGCTTTGAGATTAATGGAAAAGGAGGGCTCTTTCACGAGTGACGAATCTAATAGCGCCCAGTACTGGGGATTAAATAAATCTGAGCCGCATCGCGACCGAGCCTCTTCCTTTGATTGCTTCGCACAGAGAGGTGCGCAGAACGGCGCAAAGGATGAGCGCGTTGAGTAGATTCTCGCAGCGATTTTTTCGGAGTATAGTCAGGCAGGCACGTGGCTCAAGTACAGGGACGGTCTCATTACAAGTTCGCGCTGCGCGCGATATTTGATTGTGAACTGCCGAACACATTTACACTTCGTCTGCTCTCATTTTTCCTCTTTCTTTTTCATTCTGTCGTGTTCGGCGCTCTTGTAAAGCAGAAATATGCGGCACTATTGTCGGCCTGTAAATCTAGTTGAAAAGAGGTGCCGCACGCAAGAAAATTCTCCCGCTAAGAATACCCCGTGCCGCGCGATCACGAAACGAAGACACGACAAGCAAAAATATTTTAACTCTTCACTGCGCCTGCGAGGAAGGAATGCTTGCGCAAGGTAGTCGCCTATGTAGGCGAGGCAGGTGCTATAGCAACGATTGCAATGCGATTGCTTGAACTTTCTCATCTTGCCGGCCGCAGCGACCAGGATGCGGAATCAAGTAGGTGTCACGGCTGCTGCTACAATTTGTCGAAGACAAACGCTCATCGCCATCGCGAACTAACAGGCTGTCACGCAAACATCGCGCGAGACGTGCTTGGTGAGCTCCACCGGCAGTAACCAGCGAAGCTAACACCGCCTATCATAGGAGTACAGATTTTTGAGGATAGTTGGTTCGCTACAGTAATTGAGGTCATAGCGGTTAATTGACACGGACGAGAAGGACGACAGAAATTACTTCTATCGCAGCTCAATTACCCGCTAGTCACTCACTCACGAGAAAACACACGAGGATCTACGACACACAATAATCACATCACCGAGACGACCAGCAAGAATATACAATTCCTAATCGCAACTCACACAGGAGTACTACACCTCCTCCCTCCCACCTTGCCTTCTGCCCCCGCGCCACCTGGGAATCGACCGAATCCTGTCCGGAACAACACAGCATCTTGCGCATCACCTCCCGCTGTTTCTTTCCCCTGGGTATCTCTGAAATTCAAAACGAGGAAAGAACAGGAAGTACACTAAAGCATCCACGTTGTCTGAAGCGCTATACCTTCCTACTGAAAACAGAAAAAAAGAAGAGCTGGAGCTGAGAGCAGGATTTAACGTCGCACACATACATTACAACCACGGACGCCGGGGTCCTATTTCGAAGGCAAGAGCACTGCGTCTAGAAGCTACACCGGGGCCACCGCTTCAATCCGCTCCGGTCAGCCGCTGATGGACGACCACGGGCGGCCCTCGCCTTTTAAAGCCTCCCCGCGGAATCTGAATCGCCCCCCCCCCCCATCACACACACACCGTGGCAACGCCGTACGAGTACACACCCTGGCGAGTCACGTGCCGCTCCTCCTCTCCCATCCCCTCATGGTGCGCGTGAAAAACCGTTAGGCCAAAACCCCTCCCTACCGTTTCCTCTCCTCCGTCGGCGAGAATGCCTTTCGTTCGTGTGTCTTCCTCAAAACAGAGTGAGGAGCGAAGAGAGAGAGCGACGGGGGAATACGGCGTTCACGCTCCGCTTTTATCAGCGCTGGACCACGCGGTCCGGCCGCGCTGCTTTATGGGAGAGAACGCGAGGACGACGGGGCTGAGTGCTTCCCCTCTTCCAGTATTTAGCGGCAGGAAAATGAACAGAAAGAGGAGATATGGCCGACTGGGCGTCTACATTGCATTCACTATTGTGGGGCGTACATTTGCAGGTGAAACCATGTCTACAGCTTCACGCTGTCTGCGTTAGTTTGTGAGCATATTTCTAGCTAGCGCTCTTTGCAGCCGGAAGCAAGAACAGCGCCATGCTGAAACTTTAAATACGCGGTCCATTATTACGGCATTTCTGCTTATTGAATTTTTCGCAGGGAAGGTTACACAGGCTTTAAGCGGAATCAATATCAACTTCATAAAACTATATACTTGCCGTATGAAAAATGCATGGAAGTATGGGATTGCGTTCCGAAACGTTTCAGCAGGGCATTGGCAGCCTTGTAACCTAAATAAGCCACATCAATCCACCACATTCAAAAGACTCACGCAGTTCCTTATAGTACTAGTCTTTACTTTTATCACGCCTGACGCAAGCGTACCGTGGTCCCTCAGCTACTATGGCGCACTTTTGACGCAAAAAGGCCAGCGCAGCAGAACTTCGGTACTGGCAAAGAAACTGCCACGTGACTGAACTTAGCCGGAAGCCCCTGACTGTGGCCTCCGTCAGAGCGTGAGAGGAGCTCTAGCGTGAAACCTCAGGAATGAGTCACTTGTACGTGCATCTACTGGATCCTCGCTGAATTTAAAGAAAATTACTAGTGACAAAACATTCATCGACGTTGACAAAACTCCCTAATTCGAAATTTAAGTGCCGCTGTACATTCATTTCGCGATATATTGGCTGGCGCGGATAATCTGTCTCGTGCGGCACGTTGCAAGCGGAGCGAAGTGCGGAGCGACTGCCTCGCTTATCGATAGATCGCGAGAGGCAGCGCGTGGGTGACGCGTGGGCTCTAATCACAGAAGCCGCCGCAAACAGACCTCCGCTCGTGCAGCGCTTTGTTTTCATATATCATATCGGTGGCGTCATCGGTGAACAGACGACGCGCGCTACTCTGGCGCCATCCCGTAGCCATCGACGCCGCAAAGCCCGACTTTCGCGACACCACGCTTTTCTTCTCACGATTTCGTCATACCCTCCTCCTCCGCTTTTCTCCTCGCGCTCTCTTCGCTATCGCTGTCGTTCATCCGCGGTGCGTGTTTGCCTTTTCATCTTTCGCTGAGCTCGTTGTCTCGGTTACGAGGTGGCCGACGGACGACGCCGGCGCTCGCCGCAGAAACAGGCGCCTAGGAGCTGCGCTCTAAAAACCAAAAGCGTTGTAGCGATGCCCACAGCGCTACGCTATCGACGACAATATCACATCCGTCAGTAATTGTTGTTACCTCACACACGTCTTCACAGTGCTAGCGGCTCAAGAATTAAATGCATTCAAATACAGCTAAACGACTAGAAAATGCGTAAACGCTGACATAAACTAATCCAAGCAGCCTGACATGAAGCATGTGAAACTTCCGAAGCCTTTCCCTAAAGCAAGGCTGCAGGTACGTATATCCCTCCGCGTATAGCCGCTGCTGAATCGAAGTTTAGGCGTCACCATAACTCTCGCCGAGCCCTCAATATTGCAGCGAAAACGGGCTCTCAATTTCACCGGTTGCCTTCGGACAAAGTCGAACACAGCGAAATCAAACTAATTCATCGACGGTCCGCTTCATTTAAACGATTCGCCCGAGGGTCAGAAACGGCAAAGTTTGCGCGCACAGGTTAGCACAGTGAGATAGGAACAAACACGGAATCACGGGAAAAAAGAAAGAACGAAAGAAAAGGACAAACGAATCAAAAGAGTTGAAGAGACGCCTGCGCGTCTCGCGTGTTTTCCGCCGTCTGGAGGCCTTTCCGCATTGTTTGCATAACTCAATCTCGGGAGCAGGGCGCGCACACAGCCACGAGCGCGTGCTTTCGCCGGCCTCCAGCTCGCTTCGCTTAGAAGCTCGGACGAGTCTGGCTTCGCTGCCGGGAGCGTCCGTCACTCCAGCTCGGCACCCTTTCCGTCCGCGCCGAAAACACTTATCTCGCACCGTCAGCCTCTTTTAGCATATAACCCAGCCCTCGCGAGACTCATATCCATCTCCCTACCAGGTGCCCTCCAAATGTTGGTGAGAAAGAAAAAGAAAAGTATTCTTCGGCTGCATAGGGCTTTACCAACAGGTTCGCCGTTCACTTCCATCTCCTTTTCTCTTCCTCTCCAACTTCCGGGCAAGTTTCCAGAGCGCTTAGATTAATTAGATAGAGCTCGAAATGGGGATCCCAGAGCTACGCCTAGATAAGACGTGCGCGAGCTCGTGGCATGCCAAAGGCACAACGCATACAGTAATGCCAAACGATCTGAGATGTGCACGCCGGACATAGCCTTAGGGTCTGCGTTTATATTGTACGAGGGAAAGAATATGACCAGCTTTCATTCTGAGTGGCTCGGGCCTGTCTGTTAGAAAAGACGCCCACCATGTCACGCATGATCAGCCTAAGTATTGACTGGTCAGTGTATGCAAGAAGATTCCCATGCATTTGACCAAATGAAAACGTGACAAATTTGTTCTCGCAACGAACGCTGAATAGCGCATTGATATCTTCGAGTGAAATCGCCCAGCACATAACCTCACGCATGCGTCCTTTATAAAAAGCACGCTGTGGTGATTTAGAAGCAGAGCGCTCAAGAGCGGGAGAAAAAAAAATAAACGTAGAAAGCAGATCGCTTGCGTTGACGTACATTCAAATCCGTCACATCGAAGATGACAGCAAATATCTCCGCTTACAAACTATAGAAAGCTAGTTATATGATTTTAATAACTGCGAAAGCGCATTCACAATTCGGCAAATGAAAAACATGTTGAACAGAGACTCTGATTTCTTAAGGTAGACAGAACGTACAGTTTTTTTCTCAAACGTACGCAGGCTACACGGCGCCTTCACGACCTAAGTCTTTCGAATGTGTGGTGCAGTTCCCGTGGCAGTCTCGACACTCTCGAGCTCAACACTCTCAACACTCTTTTGCTAGTGAGTTCCCAAGGCACTGGATCTTCGCATAACGAAGAAATTGCCCTACGCAGTCAGCCTGGCCATCGCAGACAACATGGCCAGTCTACTTTTGAGAAAGAGTCCAGGCAGCACCCCAGGCCAACTCATCGCTCGGCGGCACACTGGTCAAGCAGTTGCCGATAAGTTTCGGGCTGTCGCCAAGAGAAACTAAAGTTCAGCGCAACCATGTCCAAGAGCTCCGATCGTAAAGAGCAAAAGGTTGCAGACGTACGAACCAGACGGTCGCACGAAATTGAATTCATAACGATAACGAAAAGAAATCAATTTTGGAAGCGCGGAGCTGAACACCACACGAACCAGAGTTTAACAGCAACTTGCAATTCCGGGAAGTGCGGTGGAAGACCGGCTCGCGGTGGGCCACATATGATATCGGTTGTTTTATTTTCTTCCTTGTTTTCCTTTTTTTTTTGCCACGTCAACTTCCGTTTACATTTTTTACAACTGCGTCTGACGCGGCGAAAACAGGCCACCCATACAAAAAAATATCATAAAGAGCCTTTCATTTCAGCGCCTCCGTTCGCTCTCACCACCCGACGCAGCAACGATAACAATACGAGGTTCAATAACCTTGCCATATCGTCATATATCTCCGGCCAACCTGCTGGCCCCGTCATAACCTCAAAGAGAAAGGAGACAAACTACCATGCAACGAACCAAGGAAAGCTGCCAAGAAAAAATATGTAAAAAACTAAGGGAAGGGGACTGCCACACGAAAACATCGCGAACAACAGCTACGTTTCCAACTATTCGCCGAGCCTCTGCTATCTTTCTAAGCGGAAAGGAAGAATAAAAGGAGCGGGTCGGCCGCGAAATCTTTCTCCTTATTTCCTGCTGTCCTCTCTTCCAGCACATCCTGCCCTTCCTTTTTGTAGGGCGCCTGTTCTTCCCAATTTTATCCTTTATTATTCCGCAACCTCCGGCATGTCATCCCAGCTGCGACTCCCGCACACTGCCACCCCTTCCCTCCCACTCTCCCAGACCCAATGCCGCCCTCTTTCTTACCTGGAGAGGTAAAATATGGCCTCCCTTCCTGAAAGCCTCCTCTCCAGACTCGAGCACACTCGGCTCTCGCGGTGGACACAGCAGGGAAGCTACGTGTACGCACCTATGCGACTGGCTTCTTCATTACGGTGCACTGTTGTAAAAGTCGACGACTACGCACTGCTCGATAGTAACATTAACAGAGAGAGAGTATTAGTAGTAGTAGTAGTAGTAGTAGTAGTAGTAGTAGTAGTAGTAGTAGTAGTAGTAGTAGTAGTAGTAGTAGTGTCGGAGAAGGCATGGTAAACCAACTTGACTTTGCAACCGTTGCTTTTAGTTCGAGTTTTATCGCCGAATTCTGCATACCTGAAATTCATGAGGAAGGTACCAGTAAGGACTGCTATTCATCCTTATGAATCCATAGCTTTATTTGCTCGAATCAACTCCGTCAACAATGAAACTGCGTTGCCCTTTGGTGGCGTATAGTTTAAAAATGTTGTCATTTAATAAACAACCACAGATGTAATAGGGTTGAAAAGCCGGTTTTTCATTGTATTTAATAGACAAAACAAAGTGAGGAGAAGAATACGGGCAAACAATGAATGATAACGAACGATTACGAGCAACTAGTGCTGCTAGAAAATATGGAACAATGTAGGCCTTCAACACTAGTTTAAGGCCATATAACAATAACAACAACAACAACAACGCGCATTCATAAACTGCACATAACGCGTCAAATTTTATGCGGCACCCACTCCCTAATGCGAGCGGTTGTTTCATCCTTTGTAGCAGCAGACATACTTTCACATGTGTTACTATCACACACCTTTGCACGGAACTAACCAGATTGCACACTGAGTCTCGAGTGGCGGCAAAGGTGCGCTTGCTACTTTATCCGAACACTCTCGCACTCCTTCACAACGTTGCTACAACGGAAGCAAGTCAGAGGGTGAAGGGCGAGGGGGGGGGGGGCGCACTATCGCTTAGTGCCACAAATATCCTCAGGGTGCGCCGACAAGCAGACCACCTGCATACTCTCCCTCACTCAGAGTCTCTTCTTTGGTCACGCTGCTTCCGTCACGCCACAAATTCCGCACAATTGCGCTAACTGCGTTTCCACACCGTTGCGCAGATTTAGACTGCACGTAACGTCAAAATAGGCCGCAAGGTTGCGCGCAACGCCGCGCCCACCCCGTATCCTGACATTTGCGTGCCTTTGCACTTGCCTCCTGCTACCTGTCCACGTTCCCGCAAACAGCGTGCCAGGACAGACATCAGGGAGACAAGGAACGTAGGGCCGCACCTCCACTTACTGCCCCGAATGTCCGCAAGGTGCGCTGAGGAGCAGCCCAACTGCATCGTCTCTCTCTCCTCTCTCTATATATGCTACCACGTTGGTTTTGCCATACCCTACCGAACAATGGCAAGCACAGAGAAATCCCCCGCATCCTCTCAGCGAGCGTCCCAAGGATGCGGCGCCCGCCGCGTCACCGCGGCAGCCGCAGGCGCGCAAATGTTTATCATCACCTCGGGGGCCGCGGCTCACAATGAGAGGAGCCCGCCGGTATGGCACAAGCGGGGATGGGGGGAGCCAGGGAACCTGTCCGCCGACAGCTAAGAAACGAGAAGCGAGAGCGGACAAAGTGGTAGGCAGATAAAAGGAACCGCTGCAGAGGGGGAGATAAAGAAAAAGAGAAGGAAAGACGAAGGTACGTGGCGGCGGAGAGTAATCTCGGGAACGGGCACGGGGACGACAGCGAGAAAGATAGGCAAAGAAGAATGGAGGAGAATGAGAGAGAGAGAGAAAAAGAGAAAACGAATCTGACGTACGTCCGAGCCTTTCATGCGGGGGATGCTCGAGGATACTGGTGATAAGGCACGGAAGCCCGCGGCTGCCACAGCGGCAAAGAGAAACGCCGCGGACACAAGTCGAGACAAATATGGCCCGGCGGCAGATAGAGCGGGGAGGGTGAAGAAAAAAATAATCAAACGAGAGAAGCTCGGCATTGTGAGCGGCCTCCGAAAGGTTCCCGAAGGGGTTTTTCAGGTACTCTGCTTCTCCGTAGCAGCTATTGCGAGTATGTGTGTTCGTGTGTGCGTTGGTATTGGTATACGCATTTCGCTTCATCCGTTCGGCCAGTGAATTGAGGTTGGTCGATGGTCGATGGCGAAAAACAAATCAAATCACTGGGCGCGTAAGAAACTGGTGCCATTCGTCAGACCTTTGAGCAGAAAGATCGTTCGCGCCTGTGCAACGGAGGACAATAAGAAAAATATGGAACTGTGGATGATAAATACACAACTGGAAAAGAGATTGTCTCAGCTCAAGACGCTGACGAGATATCTCCGAATGCAAGGTTTATGCTGTGTTTTAGTACTTCTGGCTTCTTTTGCCTTTTACACCAGTCGAAATGAAATTACGGAGTTTTAGGGCCCGAGGCGACAAGCTGTCTATGAAAAACAACGCAATATGTCGTTCCGGGTTAATTTAGGCCATATCATATGTTTTAAGTGAACCAAAGCTCTCAACATGAGCATCCTTGCATTCTGTCCTCAGCTCAACGCAGACGCTGCCAACCAAAAATCAAACTTGCCTCCTCACGTGCGCTATGAAAGATCGGTTTTCAACCATCGCGGAGAAACTACAGAATTCTTTTTCTTTAAATTAACAAACATAAATGTAGCCTATCACGAATTAATGGCTGCCCTAAATGACAAGAAAGTTGTACTTTATATTTCGTACTTCATAATTTGACGCAAGCCGCATTTGGCAACACTTATAAAAAAAATCGGTGAAGTACTTTACTGTAAAGCGTGCTCTACCACAATAAGAGTCGGCACACGGAGAAGCCGACTCAACGCGCTGGCTGATTTATTCAGCGTTGTATGGCGAAAAAAAAAGAACATACTAAAGCAACGGTGTATAGCCATCGTACAAAATTTTTGCTACGTTCACCAGCGCACATTTCGGCAAATGTAGTATTTTGAGGTAACTGCATTAGCGAAGCAACAGAATTCAAAACGGGGGGTAGGGGGGAATACGACTTCGCTTAGCGACATGGAAATGACATTGCTGAATGTGCGAAATTGGTTTCGTCTGTCCCATTCCACTCGTTTGTTGTAAATTCTTCGCGTTGAAACGTGGCTGAGCACTCGTTTATGCATTATCGTAAAGATGCTGCCTGTTATGCACATTGAAAGCAAGAGAACTTCAACAATGGACATTACAAATCAGAATGGTTCACCCTGGAAAAGCAGCCGCTCGTCGACCTGTGCGGGGGCTGCAATGCACTTCTTTGTCACAAAAACAGTTTTCTTTGAAGCTTCAAAACAGTCTGCGCACGGCAATTCCCCTGCTCTGTTTTCTTTATGTTGTGTTATTCGTGCCTTTTATCTCTCCCTGTGTAGCTCAATCCTGCTCCGAAACTGCCTCCTCGTTGTCTAGCTACACTGGAAACGCCTCAAACGTCAAACCAAGGGAGAACAGGAAAATGCGGAAAGGGGGGAGGGAGAGGGGGTGGGAGAGATAAAATTTTATGACCCGCTCGCTTTTTCGCCTCCGCTACAATTTTCTCGTTACTCCTAAACTGCTCCCAAATATGTGGCCACGTATGCTGCCTCAACTGCTTTTGTCTCTCTTCTACCCGTCTTTTCCTTTTTCTATGTCTTCTCTCATTTTCTGCTGTTATCACGTTTTGGGTTTTTTTTTTTTTTGTACTCATTTCATACGTTCTGTTGTACTTTCTGGCGCGCCGCTTTTAACACCAGAGTCGCTCCGCCGCAACTCAAAGGATACGCGCGGGAAGCGTGCCAACTACAAAACTGCCCCTTTTGTCAAAAGACCATAAAGGGGCTACACCTCCCCCACCGACAGAGCGAAAAGCGTTGCTCTAGCTTTGAGACGCAAAACAGAAAAGATCGCAAAACGTAGAAAGTGAACACGGGATCCAAGCAAAGAGCGCTGTCCGGAGCTTCACACGTTTAATGTCGCGTATGAAGTCGACTCCGGCGATCGTAAAAAGGCCTCGGCTCCGCCCCGGGGGCCTGGGAACGAAGCGACAAACCCCTTGTACCACCAGGAGCTCCGGCGTTTCTCTACGTCCAAACGGCGCACTTCCTCACAACTTTGCTGCTCCTCGTTCCTAGCCCTCACAGTCGCATCTGCGAACTCGGTTTTCTCCCAAGCAAACGGTCCCTGGGAGACCTGGAGCCGTTATAAACACGGCCTGTCTCATATATACGGGCGGCCCGCGAAACCATTCACCACGTGGAACTACCGAGCAAGAACGCAGTTTGCCCGTCCACGTTTAAGTCGAGATTACGTCGTCGGGACGTCGCGTAACGACGTCGGAATTAAAGGCAGCGCGAGCGGTGCTGGAAGAAACGAGCTGCAGCTACCGCGTGCGAAACTGAAGCCCAGGTCGCATTGGCGCGCGAACTAGGATGTCGAGTTTATGCTCCGATGCCTGGACGCCTACATTTCGCGTGGCTCGAGTAAACATTGAGGCTGTTAACGAGGTTCGCGTTAGGTGCAGAGGTCGGAAAGTTCGAATCCACTTGGTCATTGTCTGAAGGCAGCGACGATGCCTCGTATTCTACGAGCGACGACGCCTGACTTCGTTAAAAGATTTCCGGATTCATTGGCCTCGTTGAAAGGGTGCAGGCGCGAGACGGTGCCACTACATCACGCTAGCGGAGGCTTTGTCGCTGACAATTGTGCGGAACCTCGCGACGTCTCCGAGCATTCAAAACAGTGCTTGCCTTCGAGCATGCGCTAAGGTCCTCGAGTCTCGTGAATGCTTTGCCACGACAGGTCTCTAAAGGCGTAAATTATGGTACCGGAATGCTAATATAAGGAAACTCGGTTGTGAGCAGCCTAAAAGGCCATTTGCAGATGTTGTTCTCCTGACTAGCTTCACTCATCATTCCTATATCAACTTTCTGGACACTGACACCACTGTTTATTGCGCTGCATTAAAGACGGGAGGGGGGGGGGGGGGGAAGCGCTCACTGAAAAACAGAAAGTTGCAGTGTGTGTGTATATATATATATATATTATGCAGTGCAATAAAGAGTGGTGTCAGTGTCCAGAAAGAGAGAGAGAGAGTGTGTGTGTGTGTGCGAGAGAGAGAGAGAGAGAGAGAGAGAGAGCGTGTGTGCGTCGACACAATTGGGAGGTATACATTCTGCACGAAAAGCGACGCCGATAAAACAACAAAAGAAGAGTGCATCCCATTTCATCTCCAGTGCAGAAACTGCGTTTAACGCCACCAGCTCGCCGATTCTTGCAAATCGCTGCTCTCAGCTGCCGCTGCCAGGGAGGATGGGCGCATTGAAAGCTAGGAGCCGATCGAAACCCATACTCGCCGCCCATGTCAAACTGGGACGCGGCGAGCTCCGCGCCGAGCGACCTTGCGTGAGTAAGAACGCTTCTCCGGAGTCCGTGTCGGTGGCTTTATTCGCCCTCAATACACGACTACCCTGACTTTCTTTCTTTCTTTTTTTTTTTCGTCTTATGCATTTTTCTTGCCGCTCAATCACCTCCAGGCGGTAGTAAGGAGTGAATGGCGTGTCGCAAGGCTGGAAACCCAGATTTTGCGCGCTAGACGATTGCTTTGTGGACCGAAAAAAAAAAAGTACTAAAAACACTCTCGGCACGCTTCCGACGTGTACTTTCCTTCAGGCGAGCCCTCTTTTGGGTCAGGGCGAAAAGAGAATTGTTGCGCACGGAAAAGGAAGCCGTCACAGAAAGAAGCAATTATGCTCGTTATTCCGTTCGCTAGACTGAATACAATGGCTGCGGACAAAGCGACATATACAGTCAGGGTTGACACAGCACGCATTATAGTGCCAATATTACGCGGCAAGTTCTGGAATCGCCGTCGAACTTTATTCTTTACGTGAAACGGTGATGCCAGTTTTATATATATATACACGCAGGCATGATGAATTGTTGGGCCATTTGGTCTTGCATTACTGATGAGGAAAATTAGCGGAACAAAAGGGCTACGCACACAGGAAAGGAAGACAAAGAGAAGCACTTGTCTTTGTCTTCCATTCCTGCGTGCGTTGTCTTTTTGTTGGCCTAATTTTCCTCACCTCTTCATACCGCTACAGAAATTGCATTTTCTGAATCGTTCGTAAAAGGAACTAAAGTTATAACTTGGTGCTATCGTCGCATAAAGCGGACGACTTTTTATATTGTTCAGTGAACGGTGGTAGACATTCATTCATTCATTCATTCATTCATTCATTCATTCATTCATTCATTCATTCATTCAAAGTCGCTGTCCTTGACGAATCCCCTCCGCGAAGTCTTACAGTTAGTCTGTCGTGGGATCACTGATTTTAACATTCTTCGTGCATCGTCTTGCCCTCACTCTTTATGCCAGCTGCGTTTAAAGGTTGCGCTGAAGATATTCGGGAAATTCAAAGTGGGCAAGCGAGTCGCAAAGCGAGCAAGCAAACACACAAACAGAACAAACGAGAAAGGCGAAAGAAAAGCACCGCACTGCAACATTCAGAATCTTCTTGGCGACGGAGAGTCGCAAGCATTCACTCTTTCGTTCCAATATAATATCGAGACGCCAAAGCAAGCCTTTCGCCAAAAGGAGTGAAACAAACAAGAAATACCACAGGCAAAGAAAACGACGATCACGCCATAAAAGCAACATCCGGCTATGTGCACGACTAGTAAGAAGAGCAACACAACACGAAGCAGGGACGGCATATATGATACGGAGAACCCCGGCAAAGGGGACCAAAACGCAATAGTCGAAGATGCGTGCGAGGGGGCACCCGTCCCGAAAACGTACACACAAACACGCAAAGCCAGGCAGCACGAAGAGCCGAGCAGTCTCCCGCGCTACGACGAAGCGAGCCGCCATAACCGAGTACACAGGAAGCAGAATTCATTACCGTCCTATCATTCATAAAGGAAAAGAGGGAAGGGGCAATGCGCATCGCGTCGCACCCCCCCCCCCCCCCTTTCCGTATACAGTCCCGTAGTGTAGGGGGCGGACACACCCATCCCCTACTACCCTTCCCCGTT
This sequence comes from Dermacentor andersoni, assembly GCF_023375885.2. NCBI lineage: Eukaryota > Metazoa > Arthropoda > Arachnida > Ixodida > Ixodidae > Dermacentor > Dermacentor andersoni. The sequence continues at coordinate 90,976,687 of NC_092824.1, read as the reverse complement.
TGCTTCTTTTGCTACGCCATCGCATCCCCATCTTCTCCGGCCGACGAAGAAAGCGCATATATAGCAGACGACGAAGTCCGATAGGGAACGCGATGGCAAAGCTAGAGCCAACGATAGAGAGAGGGGGAGAGTTGTTTTCTGGGGTCCACTTGCGAGGCACAAAAACGAAGCAAAGGCCCCCGACATGGCACGGCGAACGACAAACGCGAGATGCACGCCACGTTTTTGCACACGATATGTAACGTGGGTTTGAATTTTCGGGGACGTCATCGTCATCGATTCAGGAATGCCGCAGAGCAGCGAACTCCAGATTCGCTATGGACGAAAGGGCCAACCGATGATTCCCCAGAGACTTATTCGTATCGCACGGCTGCGAAGGCACAGTAAAGAGCGCACTAGCCTGGTACAGTGCTAGCGTGGTTAGAACTATCGTAAGCGTAGCGCCAGGCCGGCGGATAAAGAACGCGCAGCAACAGGATCCTCAGTAGTACTTCAACGTCGACCATTCTAAACCGATTCAAAGAGTCACGTGCAGATTACGCAGAGAAATGCGCACACTGTCACAGCACTTGGTGCACAAGAGAAAAGCGCAGATAATTTTGAATAAGCTATCCGCGGAATAAACCTGTCACCAGCAGACTTTGACAAAGAACGTCGGAGTTCTTGGATGCTTCCCTCGCCAGAATCCGACTGAAAGGACAGCAAAGCGAACCCGAGACAGGAACGAAGCGTCATAGCCACTATGCCACAATACCATGTCGAGGATATCGAAAAGACCATATGTTATATCGCGTGATATAGTTTGCTGCGAATAAAAGGAAAGGAGTATGTACTAGGATATTTAGTCAACACATCTTCAAACATGTTGTAAAAATATTGCAAAGAAGATACTATAAAAGTGTCATCGAAGGATGATAATGGAATAGTAGGTGGAATATAGTATCGTTAAGAAGATAACTTTAACAAATGATGCGGTAAAAGCGTATGGTTCTCTCCATCCATTCATTCTATCCTGTTAGTTTGAACGATCCTCCGTTACTCTTTAAAATATGCAGATAGAAGGAAAAGAAAATTATGACGCAAAGCCAAGCAAACATGCATGTATCGCGTTTCATTGTTTTTTTTCTTTTTTTACGAAATACTAAGTTCAAAAAACGACGCAGTATCTGGCGCGTTATGTGCAAGGCATTTGTTGCACAAGAAGAGATGACTTTCAGAACTGCTTCAGCCCAGTGCTCCACTGCACTTGCTCCTGTAGCTCAACACAAGTGCGCCAGCTCTACAGACTCATACTAGTCGTACTCTGTTCGATACTTTGGAACCACCAGCGGTGCTCATGCGATCGACGTAGAGGTGCTTCCGGAATATTTTTAACGCTCTGTGATTATATAAAGAGTGCGCGCAGCGCGGACAAGCCCCAAGGCCCAGGAACGTTGCTGAAATTTTCGAAACTGCAGTTATTAGAGTCGGACGGCAGCCTTAAACAGACTCAAAAATAATACATTTGGAATCGAGAGACTCGGAACGCCACCATGATGTTTCGCAGACACCAGGTCCACCACTCTCTCTCTGTGCGTCACAGCGCAACCCTCTTAAATACGTCCGAGCTATTTCTGTGCTTTCCAGCCTCGACGGTGCCATATACGCATTCCTCGAGCCGCTTCTGCTCGCGGGGCCCACGGTTCATCCAACCGTGCTGTGCGCGCAGTCGACGCTGTGCCAACGGCCTCAAAGAACGAACAACGGCACAAGCAGCGACGGCACGCTATGCAGCCCGACAGCGTCGGCGTCCGTCGGTCCACCCAATTCCACGGACCATTTCCGCTCGCCGGCCGCACCTCTCCCTCACCGACCCCCAAGCCGCTCCCCCAAACAGGACTTCGCAACCCCTTTTGTCATGCACAGCGTCCACGTCTCCCCGACAATCCGGCTGCCAACCAGGTTATACGAGAGCGCCTGGAGCGGATGATACCGCCCGAAGGTGCAGCCTACTAAGGCACAAAAGTACCAAAGCCATTAGGGGGGTTGGAACCGCATAGCCGCAGCTGTCGAAAAAACAAAGACCATCGACCAACCTAATAAACCCTGGATGCTCAAGCAAGGAATAAAAGATTGTTTCCGCTCTGGCACGACAGCCTTCTTCACAGCCAAGCGCATTTTTCAGGGTGTGTCCAGCGTACGCCGTCACCTGACGAAAAACGCGTCTCCTTTTAATCATGCGGTGAGCATGCTTTCATAATGGCCGACGCGCGTAGCACTTGGCCCGCCCGCTTTATTCACAAAACCACGACTAACCTATATCGGCTCTTATACGATGCAGTAAAGATCCGGAATGAAATGTACAGTGCCGTCACCGGGAATGAGCCCTAAATACTCTCTACGTGACATCAACACTTAGTGAAACGCAGGCTGCCTAAACGCTTCTTGTAGTCACGATACGCAAATCTGGCTAAGCAAACCTTACGTATGGCGGGCTTTCGGGTTGTCGTTGTTCTTTTTCCGGACGACCATGCAGCAGATTTTTCCATTGATGGCAGCGGTACAGCTGCCTGTGCTTTGACGGTTGCTATTAATTTCATCACTTCCCGAACGCAAATGCACTTACACGCCAGGGTACACGAGGTTGTGTGGCTTTTGTTACCGCTCATCATTCTTGGCGGCGTCCATATTGCTAGAGTGTAAACGACAAGCATGGAGGTTGTCGAGTGGTAACAAAGACAGTGGCCTGCGTCCACACCTGAGGTTCTTTCCGCTAACGGTACAACGGGCGGTCATACCGTTAAGGTGTAAAGAAGGCTTCACCCGTGCACGTGTACGGCTTCCTCGACAGCCACTCCAGGATCTGCTTACAGCCTCCCTTCCGGCCGCCCGTCCCATCTCGCAGGCCGAACCGTCCTGCGCTCTCGACAACGCAGTCTCTCCGCATCCTTCCCATATTATTTCATCTTCTGCCTTTCTTTTTCCAGTGTCCGGTCGTCATACACGTTGCCAAGTCGGGCGCTTTCGGCGGTGACACAGTTTCACGAACCTGGCTTCAATCGCGAGAAACGTTACAGACCAGACATGAGCGACGGGAGACGGCGGTAATGAGATGTACGTACGTATACGAAGAGAGACCGCACGAATTCTGTTTCGCGGGGAAGAACGACCGCGAACCGTTAATGACAATTCGCGCAACCACGCGAGCGAGCGCAAAGGTGTTCTTCTTTCTTTTCTTTTCTTTTCTTTACAGCTTTCTTTCTTTTTTTTTTTTACGCACCGCGGAGTAGCGGTCGAGAGCTGTCTCGCCAAAAACCACACAAGGTGCCGCGCATGACGTGTGTACCGCCGAATAAAATTATGCACCATCAGCGTAAATTGAAATTCGAACATGTCGAACACGAACATAACTGCGTCGCCGTTGTTTCCAGCCTCACCTTGCGTTCGCGCAGCTTGTTCAACCCGGGCTCCAAAACGCACGTTGGAGTCTACAACCGCGTTTACAGGCTGGCTACTATAGTGATTGCAAGCAACACGCTTAACGCGTGTTACCGTGACAAGTGTTCCGATTCGTGTAATCGCGCGTAACAGGTGTGCCGGTTAGACCTTCTTGTCTGTCTTTCGTTTTTTCCCTGTCCGCTCTCGGCTTTCAATTTCTCCCGATGGTGCACCATTTCGTTTTCGAGCAGGATGTATAATTCACCCCCGCATTCTAGAATGTCTTTCCACCTCAGCCTTCCGCCTCGACTCGAGGACGTGGATGTTGGCGCAACCCCAAGACAGAAGTTGTCATCGCTCTTCATTAACGCTCCACGACAATTGTTGAGAAGCGTTGCGTCTTTTTCTCGGCCGAGATGGCGCACTGTGCTCAACGCGGCTGAGCGAAGAAAGTGCTTGGAGCGGAGGATCGTTTGAGAGAATGCGGGGAATCGGTCCGGCGCATACCCACGAAAATTGCAACGACAGTCGAGAAATGCGCAGATACAGAAAACACGGACACATGAATATACAACAGCTAACTCATCACGCATGAGTCACTTATGTTAAAAAAACAAAAATACACCGTAACGAGCGTGTATGTCGCCGACGCAGGACGCCTATATGATCGCATAAACGTCAGCGCATCAATTTAACAGCCTACTCCAGGCATCATCGATCAAGGCCAACACTATACCACGCTCGAAGATGACTGAGGGAGATTGAAGCAACATGGTAGCTTGAGCATTTGAGTGTTTTTTTTTTTTTTATGCGTGTGTTACGGGAACGGCAAAGCGAAAAACGTGGCATTGACTCCTTGCCCAAAGTAAAGTGAGCTTTAAAACATGAATGGACGCGCAAAACTGCATCTTTCAGAGTGCCTCAAACAAACAAACGTGACATATGAATTTACATTTTACATGGGATTGTTACAATGTTTACCAGTCTTCCTAAAAAGCTCGTACTCACAAATTAATAGTACACCAGGGAATTTTCTTTCAGCTGCATCAAATACTTTAAAAATGCCTAGGCAAACACAATTCCAGCCGTTGAGCGAAAAATCTCCATGCGGCGGCCATTACTTCTACGAGAAATCGAAATGATAAATTGAATAATTAACACCCTTATGCTAAGAGACTCTCTAATTATTCAATTTACGGCACACATTTCAGTATACGAATTGCAGCCTACGAGTTCCCAAGGCGTATCCACTTGAAACAAATTCTCAGGGCTACGCCAGTTTCGCGATATTATATTCAATGATTCCGATGAAAATGCATTTTCGTTCCAGTTATTTTTATGTTTTAATGCATCGAACGACGTTTCGTTAAGAAAGTAAGTGGAACGAGAGTGCATTTTTTTGCCGCACGTTTGACGACGCAGATCTCGAAACCATTGCCATATCCCGAGAATTCGTTCCAAGTGGATATGCTTTGCGAACCCATCGTCTACAATTCGTAGATTGAACTATGCGCCGCAAAGCGATCAATTTAACTAGTGTAAGTATGCTAATTATTCAATTCAAAATTTTGATCTCTCGTAGATGTAATGGCTGCTTTATCTCAAGGGTGCGAATCGTGCTATATCTTTTACAGGCAATATTTAAAAAATTGGTGCCGCTAAAAAACAATAATACACCATATGAACCGTGCGGCCCAGCTAACCTTAGCCGTTCAAGGGGGGAGGGGGAACAATTAAAAACACGGTGCGAGATAGAGTCATAAGAACTACGCGTTTCGGTCGTGATAGGTGTGACGACTCAACACCGTAGGTCCTAAAATCCTGTTCTCCACCATGTTTTTTTAAATGTTTCTTTTTTTTTTTTTTTTTCATTGGCCAACTTGTCTAACGTTACCTGGGACTACCTATATACTTCAGTACGGTACATAATACGTAAATTTTCTCCACTTTCAATGTATTATTAGGTGCCGCTTACAGAACAGTGACAGTGTTTCTTTTCTTCTTCTCGCTGACTTAGAGTTGTCCATTTGACACTTGACTTTGTTTTGAAATTTTGCAATTTTCAAGAATATTGATAAATATATCGATGGTACCAGTACAAACGTTCACTTCCTGCTATTGCAATATCTTCAATTTTCTTTTCTTTTTCTTTCTTTTTCAACCTATCTCACAAAACTCGGTGAAATGGTTTCCGGGGAAAACGAGTTCTCCACTCCCATTTAGATAGGAGCTCGCGAGCTAAACTTTACTCTTAACAAGGTGCGCTGGGAAGAGCACCGTTCTCATTGGCTACACCCTATACTGTGTGTCAACGTAAACGTCTGCTATCAGGAATAACTTCATACACTTGCGTAGCTCTTAAGATGAGGCACCATCCAATCACAAAGAGCGCACGCATTGATAGCCAAGTCGGCCAGCCCGCGATCATTAATTCTTACGGAGGAAAGCCTTGCCGCAACCATGTTCAATTACTTGCGACAATATCCATGTCGATTCCAGCGATACAAAATCGCAGACTTATGCGAACTGCAACAAACCTTGAACGCAAATCGGCCCCTCCCTTTACGTTGGCGTCTTCAGAAACGTCATTGAAAGTGCTTAGAGCAAACAAAGGATCAAATTTTGAGCTGGCAGTCCGCCTACTATCTTTTGAGTCATAAAACATAAATGCTCATCGCGTAGTAAGTGGAACGATCGGACAGTGTAGAAGACCGGAACTCGTTGAAACCCGCGCGTTCAAGCCGAGTCCACATTTCGCCCGACTATCTGATGGGGACGCCTTCGGGAACGATAAGCCACCCGAGCTGGCAAGATACTTGGAAAAGACTCCGAACGCACATGGACAAAGTAAGAGGCTCTTACACAAAAATCAAGTAGTCTTTCTTGTAAAAAAAAAAGTTCTGAAAAGAAAAAAAAAAAACTCGACCCAGGTGAATATTTCAGAACCAACACCTGGCCGCGACACACGGATTTCCTTTCACCGGTGGCATGCATAAATTCAATTCGGAATGCAGGACCATAGCAAGAGAGTGCGCGTAAAATGTTAAGAGAGAGTGAAAGAGAGAGAGAGAGAGTACCCCTAGCTTTCTGATACACATAGCAGTAGCTGCAGCCAAGGACTTAGCCAAAAAGAGTCCAAACTAGTCCGCAGCGGCAAGAAAGGTACACGTAATTTCACGCGCCACCGCTGTTTGGGAGAGCCTGCCGAGTCAGGAGCGGGTCCTCTTTTGGGACCGCCGCCGCCGACGCCGCAAACACGGGCCACAGCCGCAGCTGCGGATAAACACGCAGCGGTCCTGAACAAACAAACAAACAAACAAACAAACAAACAGGTAATAAAGCCATTGTCGATGAAGCGAGGCACTATATAGCATCGGGGACTGCGAGCCACGGCCGCTTGTGTGCATAAAGGCACGAAGAAATCCCCCCCCCCCCCCGCCTCCCCCCGCTGGAAACCTTGCGTCGCTTCGCTTCGGCGCAATCCTGGTTCGCTGCAACCCCACCTCGCCTTTCGAGCGCGTCCCTGTTCTGAGTAAGCTATTTTGCACCGCGTTGCGTTTTTGGAATTGTTATTATTTATTTGATATTTCTTTTTCTTTTGCTGACGTTGTCATTGATGGGGCACCTTGCGGTTTGTCGTTGCGGTACGCTGTGCCACCGCTGTTTCCTGGACTCGCCGCGCGGTACCCACGACGCCCTGTGCCGCTTGAGGTTGCAGCGCAGTCCAATGTATAATAACACGTGCCCGAAAGTCCCCAGCAGAAAGCTGCCTGCATCTGTGGCAACTGTTCTGTGTGCGTGGGCGAACGACAGAAAGCAGCCGCCTCCTCGCAAACTTGGTAACTTAGAAGAATAAATTTCGACAGTCTGTAGACTCCTCCTAAACGATCGGGCTTTACGAAGGTTTTCTGTTGTGGCGATGGAGAGTCTCAGAGAGACTGCGTAGTGATATGCGTCGGCTGTAGACTGCACATATTGCACAGTGAAAAGTCAAACAGCCGTAGACTTTCTAATATGTGCAAGTCCACAGTATTGTCATTATTAGATTTCTCTCCTTCTATTTACCACTTTCAGACACTTCTGTATACCGCTGAGGAGCGAAATTAGGTATATTTAAAGAACGGCGTGAGAACGCACGGTATTACCTATCTTCCCTTTTCTAATATTTCTCTGTTTTTTCGACCGCACAGACCGCCATACGACATATTAGAGTTAAATAATTGCGTGCTTTTCTTCTGAGTAAAGAAGCTGGAACAAGTGGCCGTGTTAGGATATCGAGGTGCACGCAGGCTTCATTGCGACGGCAGTTAACAGGTTTTGATGAGGATAACGACGTAACCGAATGGAGACACGGCTTTCCATTCGGTCGCGCCCTCTTTATCGTTGCCGGGCCACATCCTCGTCCTCAACCACACGGCGAAGAAAACGGCAACTGCTTCCACCACTGTCACCTGGGGTCGCATTCGAGGCCCAGCAACAATGCACTGTTGGCAACTCGACACGCTTATACCGTTGGGCTGTCGTGAATTTCGCTCTTGATAGCTTTTTCAGGGTTTCTGCGCTTCAGACTGGCTCTGAAAGCGTTGGCGTCTGTGGCTGCCTTTTGACGCCGCGGTAGGCAATACTGCAGCGGACGAAAGACAGAGTGAAAGTTTAATGATACCTGGAGAGTATCATTAAAATTTGCAAACGATTCTTACTAAGGTAGTGCAGCGCAGTCCACTGTGGGATGCGCTACTGTCCGCTGATCATCGTACCGTCTATTCCACTAGCACAGCCACGAAGAAACCGAAGCGCAGAATTGCAGGAAGACAACCGTTAACCCCGCGGAGCTCCAGTCACTCGCATTCGCTTCATTTCGTCTTCACCGTGGTGTGCCTGTGGTCAGGTCTCATGAATACATAACAGCTGCCGCACGATCCATTCGCGATAATCACTGAACATCCGACGCGCGGTCATCTCCCGCGCACGAAACTTCGGACATTTAATATTCGTCTCGGTCCACCGCACGCAGCTCTACATACTGCGGCAAGTGGGAGGCGTATCGCGAGGATCCATCACCGAATATAGACGGGCCAACTCGCAAGGGCCGCGGCACTAGCGATGCAGGCCCAATGAATAACAGACAAAAACAAAGCATCGAGCGTCACAGAACGCGCGCGCAAAAGAAGAAAAAAAAAAAAAAAAACAGAGTACGAAGGGAAAGGGTGTCTCACTCGCGAAACGGTCGCACACGCGCGTATCGAGCGCGCGCATATACCGGTTGGCCACAGAGGCTATCGGACCAATCTCAAGTCTCCCCTCTCACTCCTTACTTGGATACCTAGACCTAGCACGGCGAACGCGAAAGCCCAGAGAGACCGATGCACTGAGCATTAGAGCCAGATCTTCATCCCGTCCCCATTTCCATCTTTCCTACTCTCTCTCTCTCTCTCTCTCTCTCTCGGGCTGTAATGCTATTTCAGCGTCCACGCCCACGAACAGCTCGCCCGCTGCTGCAGAAAGAAAGTTTTGGAAACTCCGCGGTCCGTGGCGAGCGGGCGAAGTCACCGGAGCGTAGCGCCATCTATCGTACCCCGGCGCGCACCCGCCTACTGCGTAAACCCGCGCCTTCCGCGCACATACCGCACTTTCGCGCTTGCTACCTATAACGCAAGTTCGAGAAAATAAAAATTAAAAGCACAAAATGTGGCAGTGTAAAAAAAAAAAAAGAATCCCACCTTGCAATGCGGCTTCGCGGCAATACGACGTACACTGCCGTGAAGCCGCACTGCATTTGAATGGCCAGCTCAGTGAGTGCGGTAATGACTGAACATAAGGAAACGAAATTGCTTCTTGAGTTTCCATTTGCGCTAATATCTGTAGCGTAGCTTGTTAAGAGATTACAGCGTTACAGTATTAAAGATCGCTGCATATTTTACATGCGCTCAGTTCCACGGGCTACAAGCACTGCCTTTTCCCCCCACTCATTTCTTAAGGGCTGTAATTGACGAACTCGTTTGTACACGTGGGGGGTGAGTAATACGCGCGTAAATGCGACACACATAGCGGTGGCGGCGTTAGTTGCGCCCCCTGGCGGCTCCTGCGCCCGCGCGTGCCTCTTTATGGCGGCGAACGCTACGCCTCTTGGGTTGCAACACCTCGGAAAGGCTGCAGCCGCGAACGGGCCGACGCGATTCACACAGCGGCGCGAAGAGCGTATCGCGCGCGATACGGCGAAACTCGTCGCGGAAGGGTTGAGAAGCAGAAGGCCTCGCGGATAGTAGAAACACTCGAGGGAGTTGCTTCTCTTCGGACCCGCTCCGAAAGCTATTACAACGAGGTGCTATATGTTTACCAACAACGAGCAGAGGCCGCACCGAAGGCAAACATCAATCACCGACGCACTCTCCCCCATCTCCCATCAAACACACGCGCTCTTTCTCCTCCTTTTCGTTCCGCCTTCCGTCGACACTAAGTATAAAAACGTAGCACACTGAACTCTACACGCGAGCGTCGGTATCGCAGCCCCGATAGTCAGTTCCTTAACAAAGCGTAAAATGCCTGGCTAAATTTTTATCCTGGTACACAAGGAAGCCCGTATATGCGAACTAGCGACGATGATTGATTAATGGGGGGGGGGGGGGGGGGGGAATTCAAAAGTCTCGAATCAACGCGGGAGCTGAGAGATACGCCATGTAGCAGAGGGCTCCATATTGACACGCGTCGTTCTTTTACTTTCTGCCGGTGTTCGTTTTTCCCCGATCATCACCGTCGTCAACTTATCGCTGGGCGCAAGACGCACATAAAGGGTGCCGTGTATTCCTCGAACGTCGTCGCCAGTTCTACCAATAGCAAAGGAGGCGTGTCTGAGCAGATTGAACCTGCATTGCGAATAGCACTGCGCATCTGACTTCAGTATTTGATTATCTAATTTTTTGTTGCACTTCGTACCACCGTTGTTTCAGATATTCCGTTTTGTTTTTCAGCTTTATGTTCTTTGTGTAACACAAGGGCACAGATATTAAGGCGTAAAGCTGTTTTTGGGCACTTTCAGAAAATAAATAAATGAAATGAAATTTTAAAATGTGCGCCAGCACTACCGACCACTCCGGAACGTACAGCGAGGTACGTACAAATAGAGGTCGCAGTCGACACGCCGAATTAATTAAATTCGATGACATACAACTACGCTGGCGCCACTGTCGTTCTAATTAGAATGTTCGTTTTCTCGTTTTCTTTCAGGGCACGAGTTCGCTCAACAAAGAGTTAGTTTCTTAACTCAAACGTTGTGGCATTGTATAGGGTTCTGCACGCTCACTACAGGATGACAATGTTAACCCTGAACTGGCGTTCTTTATCACCGAGCAAAAGCTCGGTACACGAGCGCTTCCGCATCCTGCCCCCGTCGCGGTGCGGCCGTGGGGGGTCGGAGGATCGAACGCGCGACCTCTGAATATCTCGAAACTGGTGTCATCATGAAAATTAATTCTAAGTGGACACGCCTTGTAAACAAGCCGGCTACTGTTCGCAAATTCCAATATGCACCGTAATGTAATTAAGAAGTTAATGAGTAAATATTCCCCACTTAGTTTATATTTCCTTCGATTTCTCGTGCAAGTAGCGTCCGCGCCTCTTTGAATATTCCAGCTCGATGAATATATAATCATGCTGTCTACCGCAGGTTATTTCTTAGGAACCCAGTAAATCTGAAAAATAATCGTCCCGTAGGTTATGCTAGCTATTAAGACGAACCATTCGGTGAACTTTGTTTGAGAAAAAAAAGAAAGAAAGCTATGCTGACCTTATCTATTGCCTAAAACTTTTTTTTCCTCGCACCGCTCCTTTAAGCACTGCGCTGCCTTCCCGGGGAAGTCGTGCATGCCTGAAATCTCCATTACGTCACTCGGTTTATCCTTCCGGTTGTCCGTTTATGGAGACGGGCATAAATTTACCTGAAACACCCATCTACAAGCGCGCGCTTGTAAGGCACGGGAAAGTTACCTAACGTGGACGGCGTGGCCATAAACGGCTGAACCAACGCAATAAGCCGAACGTGTTGCGCAGTGCAAGCCAAAAGCCGCAGTAATATATTCCCCACAGCAGCAAGTGCTCCAAAAACAAAGCAAAACAACAGGAAAGCAAGAACATCACAACGCTGCTGTACGGAAGCCCTGGTCGTCTCTTCTTGCCTGCCGGCCGTAAAAAAAAATAATAATAAAAAAGAACTTTCCGTCCGGACGCGTTTTCAAAGCTCGTAATCAGAGCCAACGCCGACGCACTGCGTCGTTAGTACGGTGCATCGCAGCGAAAGTCGGGAAGCAGCCGGTGAGACAAACGAGCCAATCGGAGAAGCGAAGGTGCCGCTTTCCTTTATAGGCTGGCATTTTTGTTCCGTGATCAACCTGAATTATCCGAGGGGTCGTATTAACAGGAAATCAGTTACGGAGGTGCTTTCTCACTTTTTCGGGACGTCACGCAGTAGTGAAGTCGCTGATTGGCTTAGCGAGTCAACGCGCACGGAAACCAAATTCACCGATAACGCGACTCCAGCTTTTAAGACACGTGGCAACATGCGACACTCGGCTACGCAAGACGAATGTTTCAAACCTTGAAAACGTGGTTGTAACGCGGGAATGCAAAGGGTGACACGGGAACGCGCAGTGTCACCTGGAGTGCAAGGGAGAAAAAAAAAGAAAGGTTCAGCACACCTTTTTCACACGCTGCACAGAACTCGGCGAGGCTGTATCGGTATACGGGCGCAGGGTGAGCCACCTACGCGTTCAGCAGCGATGTGCCCGCGGCACACCAGGAGAACGAGTTTCGAAAAAAAAAAAAAAAAAATAACAAGGATTTCGCAACGACGTTAAACGGCCGCCAGCTGACGCGAGCCCCCGGCTTTTGCTGGACATCCTCCCTCACCTCCTCCATTGCAAAAGAGGGCCATCGTTGCAGAGAGGCATCGGCGGCAGCTAACCTCAATGACACACCCCCCCTCCCCCGCTCGCACACACACCCCACACACTTTCTTTCACCCCACTTTCCCTCTTCCAGTTCCTCCTTTTATCCGGCAACAGTAAAAGCGGAAGCCAGCCATTTGTGGTTAGCAATGAATACGAATGGGCCATGGACGCGCAAACGAGTCATGTTGTTGCGCCATTACGGCACCGGGTTTCTGCGCGGCGTTTGGTGGAGACGGGCCCCCACGTGCGAGCCTGGTGGGCTATTGCGGCAACGGGCGATGACGGCGCTGCGAAGAAAGGCATTAAAACGCGGCGGTCGTTTCTGACCGATTTTCAACGCGCACAATGCGGCGCGATAAAGAAAGAGAAATACCGCGGTATACGTAAACACGAACGCGTGATTGCACGCTACAATGGCGATGGCCGCACTTTTCGCAGGCTTTTGAACGAGCCGCTTTTTACTGGTTGCGCGGAAAGCGGCGAGAATACATTTTTCACTCTTCTGAAGAGAAAAAAGAAAGGAAGGAGAGGCAGTACGGAATGCGAGGCTCCCCGTGTGACGTCGTGTGCGCATCGTCACCTAGCTGCCTGTACGTGAACAATCATCATCGCATTACTTCTCATGCGACTCTTTCTTTTTTTCTCCCCTTCGCCTTTCATATGACCGGAGTAGCCGGCTAGAGGACTGTTACCCCAGGCCTAACTCTCGCGCTCTTTTCTCTAATACATATTCCTATCTCATCGCATCAGAACCAACAGAATGAAACGATGTTCAGAAAGGTTAACACATTGGTTCGCTAGCGACATCCCTCGTGTAATCGTATCGGGCTAGGCAACGCCAAAAAGCGCCTCTGAACCATATGGAAAGCGATGACGCGTATAGGAACGTAGACTGAGCCGGCAGTCGCGAGAAAAAAGAACGCCTTCAATCTTGTATCACTTTAGCTCCTAACTTGCGTCAATATCATGCGCAGCGTTACCCGGATTCCCGCTTTCCACATCTCTTCTTTCCTTATTTTTCTGCAGCTCCAGGTCGATTCCAAAGAACGCCATCAAAACAACACGATGCATGTTCATTCAGAGCAGTAGCGCGCCTCTTGAACATCGAAGTCTATTACGCCGAGCAACGCACATAACGAAAACACGAAAGCAATCGATAAGTGCTCCCTCTCGGGCGGCAGTCTCCCTCATTTGATTATTTTGTGCTCTATAACTGCGCGCCGGCAAGATAGCGAGACTCGAACAGGACAAAAATCTAGCACGTAAACTCGTCGGGTGGGCAGACGTGATCCCCACGCAACGCGACACACCCGTCGCGAAACTTGCAGGCTTGCCCGAATCTACTACCGCCGGCAGGCTATCTTCTAAGCTGCTCGTGTCGGTGGTGGAAAGAAAAGTTTGGGCCGAACTCTCGCTACCTGGGAAACGGACGCTGCACCGCGACGAAGCATCTCGCCTTTCGCAGTGTAGGCAGAGCGTAGGATCCCAACCGGGGTTTTTGTTGCCGCGGCCGTTACGCTCGCACGCTCGCGCGTCCTTCCGCATATTACGGCCAACGGGAGGTGCCGGCGTGCGCCCGCCGGGCAGGGAGAACGAACCCTTATCTGCACGTGCCGTTAAGGGGGAACGGACACGGCGGCATGCAGCCGCCCGCGACGCCGCTGTACCTTCCATAACCCAGCGTTCCTCCTCGCCCCACTCCGCGAGTACGGGATGGACGTGGCGAAGGAGCAGGGCGGGAGAACGGGGGCGTCTGTTCCACGGCTGGGCAATTGACTTGATCCACGAGGGTGATAGAGAGCGCGCGCCCGGGGCGCACGTGGCGTATATAGCAGCAGGGACGACGACTGGGGAGGAACGCTGGCACCGTCGGCGAGAGCGGCGTATCGGCCGCCGGAATGTGCGCGCGCTCGCACGGTTTCGGCCCTGGGAGGGAACCACCGCACGGGTGCGGCTCCGGGAGCCCCTCGCTGCCGCTGGCCGCCACGCATCGCTCGCGCGTCGTGCGGGAGAGCTCTCCCTCCTCGGGTTAGACGGGACGCGGGAGGCGCCCGCAGAGTTTCCACTTCCGCGCGAGTGCGCGTGCTGCCCCGTCGATGAACTCGGCGTAGGGTTTGCGTGCAGCGTGACTGCGTCTACGCGCGGGAGAAAAAGTATGTGCCGTCAAAATAAAGGAACGTGTGCGGGTCCTCAGCATGAGCCCTAATTTACCAAATGCAACACGAAACCGGCTGTGGCAAGCCCGCGGTGGACTCGTCGATGTTAGAGCGCGTGCTTAGGTCGCCGAAAAATTCATCGTGCGCATTCGCGCGACTTTGCCTACGTAAAAGCGTTTTCTTACTCACCAGTATTCGGGCGCCTCACCAACGAGGAAAGCGACAGCAGTGCTACCGGGACAATCGCCGGTGCAACAGCCAATCGCGAGCGGCCTTTACGTAGAAGTCTTGTCAATGTCAGCCTGCTCTCTTTCACGATACGTCTTCTACTGCGTGAGCCGCATTCTTCATTGAAAAAGTGTACACAGCGTGCGGCTGGAGTTGACTACTATCCATAGCTGTTTGTTGTGTTTACTACAATTAAGAAGTACGTTTCTTCGACGATTCGGCTGCGGCACTGACAGATACAGCTAAACACCTATTGCAGTTATAGCCATGTTCGGTCCGGGAATCGCAGGCATTATTCAGCGTCGACACGGGGCGATTACTCCCTACTCCATGGTCTCTCTCTCTCTCTCTCTCTCTCTCTCTCTCTCTCTCTCTCTCTCTCTCTCTCTCTCTCTCTCTCTCTCCATATATATATATATATATATATATATATATATATATATATATATATATACACACACGCACACACACACACACGCACGCAGGACACTGTTGCGCTGAGCGAGCTTCCGAAACAAACGAGAACTTCTTAATGAATGCGCGTTTATTCTTTCCAAAGGCCTGCTCTCGAAACAATGCACGGAATTATGGTGAGATAACGACGGCTTCCACAGCGTAGGGTGCAGCTCACGGATGCTG
The DNA here is from genome assembly GCF_023375885.2 of Dermacentor andersoni. Taxonomy (NCBI): domain Eukaryota; kingdom Metazoa; phylum Arthropoda; class Arachnida; order Ixodida; family Ixodidae; genus Dermacentor; species Dermacentor andersoni. The sequence goes on along the minus strand of NC_092824.1, from coordinate 90,961,305 downwards.
ATTGAAACGGCGTGACGGGAACCCTCGCTTGGTGTGAGAGGACCACACGCCCTCCGCGCAATTTTGCGACAAGGAGATACCGCGCGCTTTTTGTCCCCCCGAAACCCCGAGATTGGTGGGAACACCGCAGCCACTAATGGGTGTGGCACGACCGCGTGAATTATTCGACAAAATTACAATGCCGACGAAAATCTACCTCGGTAGCGCGGGGCGAACGTCTGGCACGGGTAGGTCTGTTCGATCTCGTGGAGACTTCTTCCCGGCTCTTGGCTCGGTGTGATAAGCGATATCATTGCAGGACTGACGCACCACTACAACGCTGGCCATGACGAAAGCGTTGCTGGCTTCAGTATTCAACCCTATGTGGGCGATTTTCGTTACCCAGGTTAGCGGCAAACGACATGAATGACAGATTGAACAAGATGCCGGAGTGCGCAACCATGTCTTGATTCATTTACTGTTCATCTTCTATTCTAGTAAACGGCCTACCGCAAATTACTCGGATAAAAAATACCAGCCAACCCTTGCACAATCCTTACTGAGTACCTGATTTCGGCTAGAACAGACGAGGTCCGCGCCCAGAGTTGAAGCAACGAACTCTTCTGAATCATGTACAGTGTAGCGTGGACAATTCAAACAAGTGTCTATAGCGTCCAAGAACAAACCAAGCACTACGAGAGACGCCGTGGTAGAGGTCTCCGGATTAATTTTGACCTTCTAGCATCCATAAGCGTACATTTTTCCCGTTCCCCCGCCTCATTCGGAATGCGGATGACCTGGCCGGGGATGAACTCCGCGATCACGCTCTCAGCAGCTGTTCGCCATAGTCACTGGACCAACGTGGCAAGTGAATGGAGACGATACGCGCACATAATGCAGCGGGCAAATGTTCATCTTAAAGCCCACACGCACAATTAGCGTACGCACAATTCGATAAACTTTTGTTAGGTTCTAGATACGCTGCACTGTACAAACGAAAGCACCTTCCGTAGAGGTCCCTTCGATAGAGAGGTAGAGGTAGAGGTCCCTTCGATGGCCCCATGCACCCGCGGGCCCCGGGTGCACGGGGCCAGTAAGGGGGGGGGGGGGGGGTCATATACGTCTGAAGACACCCAAAAATTGTCGATATCCTCGCCTTCCTCGACTACACCCGGGGGGTGACAGAAGAGCTATCGGCCCCGGGTACCAGACGATTTAGCTACGCCACTGGTCTGGAGTCCAGCTGGTTCAGAGCTGCCCGGAGAACTTCGCGTTCTACGTCGTATTGGGGACAGATACATAGGACGTGGTCAATCGTTTCTGTGCTTCCGCAAGAGGAAGCTCACTTTTCCTATAGACTTCAGCTACAACTGGGGCACGGAAGCTCCCGCCAGGGTGGAAATGTATTTTTTTGGCTTCGAATCCTGGGATCTTATAAACGTTTCTTTACGCACATAATCGTGAATACTCAAGCAAGTGAAAAAAAAAAAAAGGACCACCTGAAACACACGGTAGGATAGTGAAACGGAATATCTCCCAGCCAGGTCGTATATGAACGCTTCTGAAGCGCTGCGAAAATCCATCGTTCATATCTTCAAGCCTCGCGTTTCATTTCTGAGCTGGCAGTACAGAGTTCCGCGAGCTTCTCTGCAGGTGAAAAAAGTGGTAGAATTCAATGATGGGTTAGTTGGCAAAGCTTTGTCGTAACGGTATCGCAGCAAAGACGAGGGGCGCAAAGAAAAAAAGAATCAGCCTCGAAGGCAGGCAGGTTTTGGCATGGCGGAACAGCTTCGACTAAAGACTAGTCGAATGCAGTCCAAGTCGAGTATAGTTTCTGGAAATTAATGTCCCCGAGTCACGTGATCCCGAAATGGGAGCACGTGACAAGCCTCAGGCTTCCTACGCACCTCTGAAGTCACTATGGGGGGTTCGTGACGGAACATTTCTTTTTTCTTTCTTGCTTTTTTTTCCTTTCTGTATTTCTCTCTTGGGTTTGAAAAGGTACAACGGTAAACCGACAGCATCCGAGTCAACAATCAAAAGCTAAAATCAGTCCCCAGTAAAACGGAAGAAGCATCGCGTACATTAGCGAAGCCTAATGGACCACGCATCAAACAACCTCTAAAGCAAGAAATAAATTACCAGAAAGGACCGCTATAAAAAGCCGAAAGGTAAAGAAAATCAAGATCGCTGGGGCTGTCGTAACAGGACGGCCCGTTCTGTACACACACTCGCTCTCTCCGCGGGACCAAGCGTGACATCATCTCGCGTCTTTCAAAGCCGAGAAGATGACTCCCTAGAGCGCTATTTTTTTTTCTCTCCTTTCTTTTGTGTTTTTTCCGGTCCTCCCACCTTTTGTAAAACTGGCTTGGTCTCCGGCTCCGGAAATTTGTCCTGTGACGCAGGGAGGAAGCCCGAGATTTCGGTCGCGCCAAGGGCTCCCCACACAAAAAAATTTCTCTGGACGCGTCTCCTCTTCGTCACGTTTCAGAGTATATACGCACTAACATAGGGGGCCCTCCGCAGCGACCGCGGTCGCCTCTTGGACAAACCGCTGGTATATGGCCGGCCAAATGAGGGTCTCAGTCTCCCGCGGGAATGAATCGCACATGGCTGGCGAAGCAGGAGGAAGGAAGGCACGAGCTGTGAGATAGCGCGGTGCTCTACTCGAAGAGGCGGAAGAAGAAGAAAAAATAGAAATAAACAAACAGCACTAAGAGGACCGGAACAAGCCGAGAACTCGGTACCGAGGCTCCAGGCGCAAAATAAACAGGAGGGGGACGATTTCTCGTCCACGCGGCGGTCTCTTTTCCAGCTCGCTCGTTGGCTGCAACAAAGTTGACGGCTCCCTGTCTTTTGATCTTTCTCGCCGCCATTTTTGTGAGGACGCGGTCTCGCTACTTCCGAGGGGTGAAATGCTAAAGGCAGGACAGGAACCGGGTGCAGAGGAAAGAAGCTGGAGCCTGAAGCGCGAGTGCGTTCGATGAGGCGCCGAACGTGTCCGAATAGATCACGCCAGAAAAGCTGTCCTGACATGTCCTGTGCCATCCTGCATGCGCATGCGTGTTCTGTAGAGTGCATTACCGCAGTGCGCGTGTCTTTGCGTCGTAAGTACCACCTACGTGCGTCCTGTCTTGTCTATTGCTTCCCGTTTCGGCGCGGTGTTGCAAGAAGGAACTCCACTCGTCGCTGCACGAGCGATGTAGCTTTAGGGCTATCGTGTTTAGCACGCTCTTTGTACACGCACGTGGTGATACAATTTTCATACCTGCTTGCACCTGTCTTGTTTTTCCGTACAGCAGGCTTTACCTTACGGCATAAGCAAGGCGTACAAAACTCTCATGATGGTTGACGGAGCTTGACGTGCGAAAGCCGCGTAGTGGTTACGAGGCGTGCTGTGGGAGTATGGTAGCAAGGTCTGCAGACTGGTTTTAACCAACTGGGCTTCTTTATCGTACGCTTACTGCTCGCTAAATGATTTTTTTTTCGTTCCGCCGCCATTGTAATGCGTGTAACCAGCGACCAACGGGCGCAGGCACACAAGTAAAGATACCCAAGCGCGGTTCATACATTCATCGACACGTACGCACGCACGAATCCACGAGCGGGCGCAAAATCCCGCCTCGAAGAAACGCGAATAGGAAGAAAAAACAAAAACAACCTTTTTGGCTGATTATCGGAAAATCAGATGTACGATCGTGGCCTAGACTGGCGCTAGTAGCGTGATGACCCCAAAAATAAGCCTTCGCGAATGTGTCACCTCAGTGTCTTACATATAGCGGCGAAAGTGAAAAGAGACATTCTTCTGCACCGGGGTATTTCTGTGAAGAGTTTAAAAAGTTTAAAAATAATCACGTGTGACAGAGAGCACAATTCTAGTCCTTGAGCCCTATTGCTCAATCTGGCCGACATTATGAGTACGAGAAGTCAATATGCGTGATCGACTAATTAACCAAAACTCACCAATTACTTCTAACCAAATACCTTGCGGTGCATACTACAATTTACGAATCGTAGCCACGGACGCGACAAGGCGGATTTAATTGGAGCCAATTCTCAGGATGGCACCAGCTTCGAGATATTAATTCCCAAACGTTGCGTTGGAATACATCGGCGGTCCGGTTACATCGGTGCTCCAATGCATAAAACGTTTCGTCGAGAAAGTAAGTGGAATGACAGTGCATTTTCACGGCAAGTTTGATGGCGCGTATCTCGAAAACGATGCCATCCACATAATTACTTTTAGGCGGACGTTCGCTGCAGGCGCACCGGCCGAAATTTGCAAATCGCAATATGTGCCGTAAAGGGATGAGCTACAACTTAGTTAGTGAATTTCCCTTAATTTGTCGACCATGAATTCCGATTCTTCCTAAATGCCCGCGTCTTCGAGTATACCGGCTCAGAGACTTAAAATTGCGCTTTCTGCATGCCCCCCGCCAGGCAATCTTTAAACAATTATTCAGAATCGCCCGCAGAAACCCCCCTCCCCCCCCCCCCCCCACGTGACAGCACACGGGTTCAGCGCCGTGCACACAGAGGGCGCACCGTTGCATGCACGACTAGAGTTACTGTGTATGCTACTGTAAATATGCTACTGTATATGCTACTGTATATGCTACCTTTAGTAGCATATGCAGTAACTCTATGCACGACTGCCTTCGGGTATACGGCGCAGCCAAGCCGAGAGCAAACGGTTGATTCGGCGGCAGATGGCGCGCAGCGCGGCAAGAGGCAATGACCGAGCGCGGCACCTTGCACCGACTGCGATAGACACGGACGCTTGGCCGACACGGCCACGCTCGAAAAGAACGGTGGCAGAGAGCGTAAAGCTTCCTGCGTTTACCAGAGGGACCTCTAAGTACTTTATAGCTTTTTTTTTTTTTTTTTAATGCATAGAGTAATAAGACTCTGCAAGCACGCGTAATCGCTGCAAATTGCAGCGGTTCCGCTCGTCCATGCGTCCGAGGCGTAATGGTTTCGATATCGGGTTTCTGTGCTACACATCCTGCGCTCAAATCCTGCCGTAGGACAATTTTTTTTAATAACGTGTACTTTATTATTTAATACAGTACTTTCTTAAAAACAATCGCTTTGCAATGTCACAAAACCGTTTTAAATAGAGAAGGACGAAGCTCAGGTAAATCCATGTGCTGTACCCATCATTCCCGTGATGGTTGAACCGCCCTGCCTGCAGCTTCCACAGACACTGGAGCCACAGCTCCTCCCTCTTGTAATTCTATGAAACGCTGTGGCACAGATAGTCGGCGTCGCCGGAGCGGCGTTACGTGCGGGAATCACGTGAGCAGGACTTCATGCTGTACGTTTAATTGAACTCGTGATTTTTTTTACGTTTGGTGCCACAAACGGGAATCCTGTGCAGGAGCGGCTACGCGATGAGCAGCACGATGGACCGGGATATGAAAACGGGCGCTAACATTCTCTCTCTCTCTCTCTCTATCTCTCTCTCTCTCTGTAACTGCTAAGTGTGTGCGGTGGAGAGGGTGGCATCAAGGGTGATGCCAGCTGTTGCTTTTCGCTTGGGCAAACAATACATATCAAAACTAGGTCATTTCAAGCTAGCAAGCGAGAAACAAGCAAACGCACAACACAGTATTTAAATATAATGCAAGAATATGTATGGACGCACTAACGGCGTATTTCACTGAAAGTTCGAAGTGGCGCGCCGTACAGCTGAACGCACACAATTGGCAAGCTAGTATAACGACAGGTCTTTAAAAAAAATAATGAGATAAAACATTTATCACGGTAACGTACAGTCCACATCTAGTTCGAGTACGCACAGTATACAGAATGCAATATGAAAAAAGAAAATACGACCCAAGCTGTAACAAGATCAAGAACATTTTAGGTACGCCTCGCAGAAACCCTAAATTGCAGCAGATATTACATCGCTCTAGCAGTTCTCCGCACTTCCTGATAGGTGGCACTACTGGTCCTTTCTGTGGTCTTTGCTCCTTTGATGGGAACAAGGTGGCGGTGAAAACGACAGCTGTTTTCACTCGTACGTTAAGGAGAGAGACGCAAGGAAGGTTTTGACAGTGGAAAAAGTAAAGAAAATCGGGTGGGCCAAAATAGGCGGCAAGACTCGTTTTCTAGATAGACGCATCCCCCTCCCCCCTTTATCCACGTGGATATAAGGCCCTGTGTTCATATTCAGCTATTAGTTGCCGAAGAGTAATAATATAACACGATGTTTTTACACTTCCTTCTCCTCTACACGTGGACACTGAAATTCATTACGCATCACGACTTGGATAACTGAAGAGCTGGGTAATGTGCCTCTACATTATTTTATAGTTGCACAATTACATAGGCCATCTGTATAGTGCTTCGTACGGGCACCATCATCCTGAACTCTCACTCTCTCTCCTCTTCATATCTCTTTTCCATCTGTATGGTTGTAAGCCGTACGTTCTCATTGACTTCCATCACAGTTCTTCTGTTTGATTTCTGTCTGTTAGGCACGTCATCACTACATTTGAAGTGATAAGAGAATTACCAAAAGACTCAGCAATCCTGAAGATAGGCGAACCGGCCACCAACTAAGGCGTAAAACCGAACGCCGCAATATGCGGGCGCAAACACGCGAAGAAACGGACCGATGCAATAAAGCATGACGCTACACCCATCTAATACACACGGCGCACGGTAGGCGGCGCAAGTGGCGGCAATACAAGGATAGATATAGAATGCATAAGCCGAGCTACGCTAGCCTCCGATATGCTCGATATTTATACGACAGCGAAGGCCCAGCGCATGGTCAAACAGTGAACAGCGCAGAGTTCCACGCGGAGCTTTGCCCGAAAGAGACTGCCCCCAACGACATTCGCGGAGGGACTCCGGACATCAAAAGACCTGAAAGGACGTTCCTGAAGCGCAAACATCCGCAGGCTACTCATCCACATCCGGCATCGTGTATGAGCAGGGCAATACGCGATATATAAGCTTTTTTTGAAGAACTACACCGCAGGCATGTTCGTTTCGGGTTTATAAAACGCTCTGCGGGGCGCCAAAGGCCGGCCCGATGGGGCATCGGCGAACGCAAACATCGAATTGCGTTTCGGACCAATGATTACGCGCAGAGGACGCCGACTTGGCGCAGGCATCTCCGCAATGCAGCGCAAAACGCCGGCCGCCGTTACCTAACCGCCGAAACGCGCACGCTCGCGATGCTATGGGGGAGGGGGGGGGGGGGGGTGTCCCGCGAGCTTGGACCCTATGGCAACCGAATCCAATTCGGCGCGACCAGCGGTGCGAATCGGATCCGCGCCGCTGTTTACCGAAGCCCCGGCCACGGCGCGCGCGCCCGGAAAACGCAAAGAGAACGACCGAGACGGCCCAAAGACAATCTCCAGACACTCCGCCGTTCGGGAGTCGCACGCGGGAACGACTCGGCGAGTATTCTTTCCCTTCTTCCCTAACTTCCTTCTTTATTATTACTTATTTTCCCTCAGTCTTCTCAATAGTGGAGGCAGCGCAAACCCGAACTGCCGCCTCCCGTCCCCCGGTTTCGCAGACGCAACGGCATTCTTGGGAGATTCGGAATTCCTTCCACGTAGTACGTGCCTCCCTAACGTCCCCTTTGCTGCTTCGGTTCGAGAGTTCAGACTCCCTTCCTGCGGCTCTTAGGGAGCACGCACGTCCGCTCACGTGGAGTTCAAACTCTTTTTTTTTTTCTCTCTTTCCTTCGAACTTCCATGGCCACAGAACCACCCTCACAGCGTGCAATGCAGGTCGGTGCGAGGGTGGCCAGTGTGTGTGAATCGGGCCCGGCGGATTTCTTAGCGACCATCTTGCTTCCCCCCTTCGCCCTCTTCAGCGAATGCTTCCGTCCCTAAGCGCGCCTTCCCTCCCACGACTCCAGCGATTCCCTTCCGCAGCAGACCCGTCGGCCATGCTGTCCTTCCTCTTTTTTTGTCAGATATGAACTCAGACAAGCGCGGGGCGCAAACACATACACAAGCAGCGCTCGCCTCCCGTATGTCTGCACGTACACTGTCCCTAATACCGTGCAGCTTTCGTGGACGCTAAGGCTAGCGTCGCCATCAATACGGCGCTGAATTCGCATACAGACGCTAGAACGCAACAACCGAGTCGTGACGTCAAGTCGTGTCCTACGTCGGAGTTGTTACGTCACAGTGCAAAGCTTAGACACAGCGCACTCAACACAGCACGCAAGATCCACACGACGCCACGTGATCAGTGCGTATGTGTGTCCCTCTTGAGTCGCATGTCGAGAGCTCGAAACCTGAGCTCTCCATGGAGTCGTCACGAATCACAGCAGTCGGGTAGCTGTGAGAAAGAAAGGTGCGCTATAGCCAATCACGATGCCTTGTCACGCGCAATGCAGTCAATCTTCTTAGGCATAGGAACTACGGCTTGAGGGCGTCAACCTTGACCCGTGCAACCATTGTGTAGCAACTGCAAGCGTAAAGTATCCAAGTGCGGCTCGGAAGCTCGAAATCAAACCGCAGAGATACGACAACCGCAAATATCCGGAGGGCTGTCACTACAATTTGCGATGTAAGCGAGCCTTACGTTCGTGCGATAGGCTCGCGAACAACCGTACGCATGCAGGTTATTCGTACGCTATAGGGGGTACAGTTCTTACAAGCCATAACCTTTGTGAATTGACTATCGTATGTAGCTAAAACTGGGACGGCCGATGAATTAACGGAGAACCTCTGTGGCGACGATGGCGCCTCAGCGGCCATTATTAATTGGCGCGAAAGAATATACACAGACTTGAAAGAGAGGAAGGGGAAAGAAAGAGGCAGGGCTGGCAATTGCCACCGAAAAGAGCTCAACGCCGGCCCACTCTTCAGAAACGACGGTACAGAAACGTAAAAATGGAAGATAGCCGAATCCACAGTTCAAACAGAATTCGTAGCGGCCCTTTTTGCTATTGTGAAGCCCTATGTATCGCACGTCTCACATCAGCAACTCTAGATTGAGTTGCCCTATATGGCGCTTCGGTATTCACCAGTTTCAGGACTTTAAAAACTAAGTTTCGTTCGATGCTTTAAAGATTCCGTTGGCACTTTCATGGCGGTTGGCGGTGGTACATCATAATACAACGGCTCGCTCCGTTCTTGATATCGGTATACAGCGGCCACACCCGCTAGTGCGTCCAGTACAAGCTTTTATTTCCTTATTTTATTTCATTCTGGAAATATATATATATATATATATATATATATATATATATATATATATATATATATATATACAGACACACACACCCCTCCAGCAAACAGTCACTGTGCAACTTTCCCAACACGCGCAACTTGTCGCACTTGTGAAAGAGACTGCTATAAGACCACCATTCGAATGCTGCACAGATTTTGACGAAGCGAAGCACACGGTCGACCGAGGGGCAGTTCTGCCCACCTCCACCACGGGCAGCTAGCTCCCAAACCTTCTGCGTCTGTTCCCATTCCTTCGATTCGGAAAATTCTTGGCGACATGCACGTGCTCGAAAGAATGCGGCAGGTTGTTGCCGCTGCTGCGCGTTCCATGGCTTGCAAAGTGTCTTTCGCCTCTCGCTTCTCTCTCTCTCTCTCTCTCTCTCTCTCTCTCTCTCTCTCTCTCTCTCTCTCTCTCTCTCTCTCTCTCTCTCTCTCTCACACACACACACACACACACACACACACACACACACACACACACACACACACACACACACACACACGCGCGCGCGCGCGCGCATGCGAGCACACAGACGTACGTTCGATGAACTGCGCGCACTGGTTGGAATTCCGCTCGTACCTACTGCGCGACGGTGGACCGAAGGAAAAGAAGAGAGAAGAAAACGACTTCAAAGCGGAGAAAAGCAGAGGGAAAGCGGTGGAAAGGCACCCGTAAGGACTCGCAGTGAGCTCTGGTGAAATGCGGCCAAGTTTGGACGAAGGGGACGCCAGTGAAAAGAAAAGACATTCCGAGGCGATGGTTCGAAAACAAAAATTTTGAGCTGTGGCAAGGTGCACTGCGTTGCGGCAGTGTGTGTTGCGTTTTGGTAGCAGTGTTAAAACTCGATCTAACGAAACCCGATTTTACGAAGTTCCCGATCTAACGAAGAAATTTCCATTCTCCGGCAAGTCCCCATACATCCTGGCACCCTAGTCACGGCCCTACCTTTATTTTGACGAGGCTGCACGCCGCGCTCATGCACGGAACAATGTACTCAGCAGTCACTAGCGTTCTTACGTACAAGATGGCGCCAGGGGCGGCGGTAGCGGCCGCCCTCGCGGACTTCTTACACGCGCAGGCGTCGGTTAGCGGCAAATACAATGCCGCGGTACCTTCTGGGTGTCGCTATGTTACAATTTTAGATTTCGAAGGACTGAAAAATCCCTTACTCGATTTTCCGAACTTCCCGATTTAACGAAATAATGCCAGCGTGGTCATCACTTCGTTAAATCGAGTTTCAATTGCACTGTGATTGCGTATTGTTGGAATCGTACCGCTGGCACGAGTTGTTGGGGTCTCGGTTCTGACGCCCGTTATTGCCAATGGGTCGCAAGCCCCAAGGGTAGCGTTGGCCTGGCGGCCTGGGGCACTGGAAGCATCCGAAGGTCCCGGCAAAGCATGAGAAGACTGGTAACAGAACAACTTGTTTATTCTAACATAGCAAAAGAGCGGCCGGTCAGGTTGACCGAAGTGGAGAGACGGGAGAGCACGTAACTCAATAGTACAAATCGGAGCCTCTCTCTTGGCGTCCGGGGGCAGCTGCTCTTATACTCCCGGCGTCGCGGTCCAAAAGGGAAGGAGGGAAGGTCACGGGATGAAGGTCACGGGACGGCGCAGCAGGAGCCCACGACGGCGCGAACTGTCGGGCCGAGAAACCTGCTGAACCGAGTGTAGTGACGCATCGCCAACCTTCACCCACACGACGGCGTGAACAGTTGAGCCGAGAGACGTCCAGGCTCCTCATTCGGGGAACTCCGCTCCCCGGCTGCCGCGCTTTGACAAGCGAGGGCACACACACACACACGCACACACGAAGACACGTGGCACTGAAACACGCCTGGACACGCTTGGCGGGTAGGCGTTGCGGCGGCGTCGAACAGGCCAAAATGTCCGCCGCTTTGAACAAAGCCCCGGCGTCCGTTGCATCCGCGCCGGCATTACCGCGCGTTGTAGGCGAAACGTAACAGACCGCCCCGCCGGGGGAAGGAGATCCCGATGGTCAGGGGACTGCATCCGCTGTCCGGAGGGATGTCGCTCGATGATGCTCATAACCGTAGTCGGGCGTCCTTTGGCGTTTCTTGAGCGCAGCGCACAGAGAAGGCCTCGTTCTCACGTTCAGGTGCACACAGGACACTGCAAAGTGACTTCGGGAGAGTTGACATTTTTGTTCTCGTTTCCGGCAAGCGTTAGAACCACGCCTGAAAGTCAACCGCTCAGTCAGCAAGCACGGCACAACCCTCACTAAGCCCTGCCAGGCTCTTTCCCCTTTTTTTCTGCTGCCTAGTTCCTTACAGTAGTTTAGCAGCACTCAGAACGCGTCCACAAATCGGAAAAATTGCACTAAAAAGCACATCATCACTTTGAAACACTACACAAAAGCAATAAGTTAAAAAAAAAATCCTGCCTCAGGAAGAAAAACATCAGTAACAAGCAATTTTGAGGCTGATTCCCACGTTAGGGGCTTCGACTTAAGCCATCGGCGTTACCGTTGAGACTCCCCTTTTTGTATCGCACCTCAAAGGAATATTGTTGCAAAGCGAGGCTCCAGCGCAGGAGGCGGCCATTTTTGGGAGAGATGGTCTGCAGCCATTGGAGAGGGCAGTGATCCGTTTCAATGATAAACCTCGAGCCGGCTAGGTAACATGACAATTTCTGAACGGCCCACACGATACACGCACACTCTTTCTCGGTGGCGCTATACGCCTGCTCACGACTGGTCAGCTTACGACTAGCATACAGGACGGGGTGTTCTACTTCTCCATTTTCCCGTTGGCACAGTACAACGCCCATGCCTCGCTCACTAGCATCACACTGAACAACGAACCCTTTTGTGTAGTCGGGCGATCGTAGCACAGGCTGGCTTGTTAGGGCGCTCTTTAGGGCGCTAAAAGCTCTTTCCTTCGTCTCATCCCAGACGACTGTTTGCGGCTCTGTCTTTCTTAGAGCATCCGTCAAGGGAGCCGCGATATCAGAGTACCTGGGGATGTACCTCTGATAGTAGCCGGCGACACCTAAGAACGACCGAATATCGGTCTTCGTGCGCGGTTGCGGGAAGTCTCGCACAGCGGCCACCTTTATTTCAGAGGGGCGGCGACGACCCCGACCAATCACGTGTCCGAGGTAGACAACCTCGGCCTGTGCTAACTGGCACTTGGGAGCCTTGACTGTCAAGCCCGCATCGCGCAGGCGGGTTAGCACTGCCCGCAAGTGCGCCATATGCTCAGGCCAGGATGCGGAGAATATCGCTACGTCGTCTAGATACGGTAAAGCGAATTCTTGCTGTCCCCGCAACACTTTATCCATGAGGCTTGAAAAGCAGTATGGCGCGTTCTTCAAACCAAAACTCAAAACTTTAGGACGGAATGTCCCCATTGGTGAAATGAACGCCGCATACCTACTAGCCTCTTCTGTAAGTGGAACCTGCCAATAACCCCTGACAAGATCTAGGGTGGAAATAAACTGAGCGCTACTCACTCTCTCAAGGCGCTCCTCGATGTTAGGGATCGGATAAATTTGATCCTTAGTGATGGAATTAAGCCTGCGGTAGTCGACGCAAGGACGAGGTTCCTTGCCCGGTACCTCAACTAAAATCAAAGGGGAGGTATAATCACTCTCACCCGCTTCAATAACACCGAGCTGTAGCATTTTCTTTACCTCAGCCTCCATAATATCGCTCTGGCGGGGTGACACCCGGTACGCCTTGGATCGTACTGGCTCTGGGGAGGTAAGTTCTATGTCATGAGTAAGGACAGAAGTCCTACCAGGCCTCTCAGAGAACAGACCTTGAAACTCTTGTAAGAGCTGGTGTAGTTCGGTTTTCTGCTCAGGCGACAGCGATGCTTTACTTATTAAGTCACTAATGACTTGATCGGTGTCTTTCCTGTTTGTCACTGAGCCTAGTCCCGGAAGCTCGACCGGAAGCTCTTCTAACTTTCCCGCATCGGGAATTTCCTCTCCAGTATCTGGTGCCTTTAACGCTACAGGCTCAATTTTATCCCGTTCGGGCGTGCTCTGAATACTAGGTTGCTGCGCCTCTGACCCTTTCTCATCATTCAACAACGTCGGCCCCGCAACTACCGCCTTTGCAGCGAGCTCCCGAACCTTCGATCTGGTTAAGGCCTGAACGCTAGCCTCACCAAACAAAAGCCCCTTCTCGCGCAGGAGGTGATCGGACCTGTTCGAAAATAGGTACGGGTACTGGGGGGGCAGCATAGATGACACTGCGGCCTCCGTCTCAAGTGCTCCGAAAGGTCCTTCAATAAGCACTTTTGCTACCGGCAGACACACGCTATGAGCTTCCACTGCTTGCTTGATCCATGCGCACTCGCCCGTGAACATATCGGGTTCTACGTAAGAGGGGTGAACTACATCCATTGTAGCTGCGGAATCGCGAAGCACTCGGCACTCTTTCCCGTTCACGAGGAGGTCTCGCATGTAAGGCTCGAGAAGCTTCATGTTCTCGTCAGTGCTGCATATAGACAAAAACACGACTTGTGTTTTTGTTTCTGGACACTGCGCCGAAAAGTGACCCGGCTTCTGGCACGTATAACAAACGCGCGCTTGCCTCGTCTCGAACCGCTTTCTGCGTTCGGCTTCGGTTGCCGCCGTCTCCTTACGTTCGGTCGGACTGCTTTCACTCGCATCCGCACTACGTGTATCCCCCTTTGCTCTCATGGGTGTGAACTTCGGCCTCTCCAACTTGGAGCCAAATTCACCCTTTTGACCGTCCTTAGCTCCGCGAGCCCGACGCGTCACAAACTCCTCGGCTAACTCAGCGGCTCTAGCCACCGTACTAACGTCTGGCCTATCCAAGACCCAGTACCGCACGTTCTCAGGTAACCGACTATAAAACTGTTCTAGCCCGAAACACTGCAGAACTTTCTCGTGGTCACCAAACGCTTTCTCTTCTTTGAGCCACTCCTGCATGTTTGACATAAGCCTATACGCAAACTCTGTATATGACTCACTTCTGCCTTTCTCATTTTCCCGAAACTTCCGACGGAACGCCTCCGCTGACAGCCGGTACTTTTTTAGCAGACTCGATTTCACTTTGTCGAAATCCTCTGCCTCCTCTCTCTCCAAGCGAGCGACTACGTCGGCCGCCTCGCCGGGTAGCAAAGTGAGCAAGCGCTGTGGCCACGTTTCCCGAGAGAACCCCTGCTTCTCGCACGTTCGCTCAAAGTTAACCAGGAACAAACCAATGTCCTCTCCAAGCTTAAACGGCCGCATCAGGTCAGTCATTTTGAACAATACTCGTTCTCCTGCACCGTGTGCCTGACTTCCATTACGAGCGCGTTCCATCTCTAACTCGAGACGCTTCATTTCCAAAGCGTGTTGACGGTCGCGCTCTCTTTCTTTCTCTTGTTGCTCTCGTTCTATCTGTTCTTTTCGTTCACGCTCATCTTTCTCTTTTTGCTCTTTAAGTTCGCGCTCCTGTTTCTCTTTTTGCTCTTTAAGTTCGCGCTCCTGTCTTTTTGCCGTCTCCCTCTCCTCAATGGTCTCAAGGCATTCCGACAGCTCGTCATCCTCAGCTTCTAACTCAAGAATAGCCCTTAGCAGTTCTGGTTTTCTGAGTTTGTCTGAGACATCCAGACCCAACTCTCTTGCAAGCTCCAGCAATTTCGGTTTGCGCAACGACTTCAAATCCATGGCTGCTCTGAATGCTGCTTTCTCTACTGCCTACTATTGTCTTGCCGCAAACTAACCCGGCAGCAACGACAACCCCAATTACCAGCTCTGTTTCTAACACTAACAAAAGCCTGGCAAAACTCAGAAGAAGAAAGTCCCGCACTCACCAAACCTCGCAGCCAAGACTTCAGCGCAGTCGTTCCGCTGCAGGCAACCAGTCATCACACAGGGCTCGTTGCGCTGCTCCCGGATGGTCGTTGTGCTGCTCAGCATACAGTCAACCGCATCTCTTCGCTGCTGGCCTCCGTTGTCGCGATCCCACCGCTGGCAACCAGATGTTGGAATCGTACCGCTGGCACGAGTTGTTGGGGTCTCGGTTCTGACGCCCGTTATTGCCAATGGGTCGCAAGCCCCAAGGGTAGCGTTGGCCTGGCGGCCTGGGGCACTGGAAGCATCCGAAGGTCCCGGCAAAGCATGAGAAGACTGGTAACAGAACAACTTGTTTATTCTAACATAGCAAAAGAGCGGCCGGTCAGGTTGACCGAAGTGGAGAGACGGGAGAGCACGTAACTCAATAGTACAAATCGGAGCCTCTCTCTTGGCGTCCGGGGGCAGCTGCTCTTATACTCCCGGCGTCGCGGTCCAAAAGGGAAGGAGGGAAGGTCACGGGATGAAGGTCACGGGACGGCGCAGCAGGAGCCCACGACGGCGCGAACTGTCGGGCCGAGAAACCTGCTGAACCGAGTGTAGTGACGCATCGCCAACCTTCACCCACACGACGGCGTGAACAGTTGAGCCGAGAGACGTCCAGGCTCCTCATTCGGGGAACTCCGCTCCCCGGCTGCCGCGCTTTGACAAGCGAGGGCACACACACACACACGCACACACGAAGACACGTGGCACTGAAACACGCCTGGACACGCTTGGCGGGTAGGCGTTGCGGCGGCGTCGAACAGGCCAAAATGTCCGCCGCTTTGAACAAAGCCCCGGCGTCCGTTGCATCCGCGCCGGCATTACCGCGCGTTGTAGGCGAAACGTAACAGTATTGATAGTATTGTGACTGCGTATTTGCAGTATAGTGTATAGTGTGTATAGCGTTTATTGCGTATTGGCGTTGGTATTGTGTACTGCTAATACGTTGTAGTGTGACTGTGCATTGCGGTAAAAGGCGCACGCCGCGAGCGAAGTACCTTGTCTCTGCGACGTGTCGTTATGAATGCAATACGTGCGAAACGAATATTCAGTTGAAGGTTCGCACCAACTGCCAGACTTAGTGCGGAGGTATCCCAGAGTGGGGCGTGTTGTAGGCACTGGAAACTAGCGTTTTTCATACGGCTTTCCTCGCTTAGTAGATTAGCTGTCGACGCACGATTAAGTTTTGCCAGTTTCGTATTGAAATCAATAGCAAGGCTTAGCGTTGCACAAATGCTCCTCAGACGGAATTTTCGTGTTCGTTCCTCTCAGACCACTGCGTGCAAACATCTGCAGGGCAGGAACGCTAGTGTTTGTGCACACAGCATTCAAGCCACCAAGGAAAGGTGGGACGCAGCTGCTGTGGCTCCGCTGTACAGATTAGATTGAGCAGATCGTGACCGCGTGCCCGCTTGGTCTTGTCGTTTTTGCAGTTAAACGCGCAGCGCGTCTCCTTTCTGCCCTCACATCTACTTCTCTCTTTTTTTCTGCCTCCTTTCACCCGCCTCTGTTTGGCTTCGAAATGACGTCACTGTCCCTGGCCATCCTTTGATGTCAAGTCTTATATGCTCCATTTTGCTCCTCCGACTGCTTTGTTGTTGGGGCAAGACGACGCAATTTTCACCAAAGAAATGACATTGCATTTAAAGCGGAGAGCGCAAGAAGAGTCGGGAGAGCAGTGTATTGGAGGAGGAGGAAGAGGAGTAGAAGAGAAAAATTAGGGGCGCCTGATCGGATGGCAGGTCACGTGATCAGGGTTTGCGTTCTAGCGAATCACGACTATACACGGCAGTAGGCGCGTGTGTCAGAGTTTGCAGTGGAGCACGGGATGACATGAATACAGGCAGGAGAGATAACACAAGAAATCGTAGACTCTTGGAAATCACCTACAATGGCGTCTGCGACGTTTCTTGAAAGCACCTGGAGCCCGTACGAATCGTACGATCCGAATCACGAATAAATGAGTGAAACGGCACGCACACATGAATGAGTAGACGAGCGAGTAGAGAGTGGGTCAGTGAAGGTCAGTTTTGATTGATTGACGAATGATTAGTTGAGCCAGCAAATATTATGTTCTTTACCCCACAATAGCTCAAAGGGCAATCTTATTCCTTCCCCCCTTTCCGCCAAAAGAAAAGAAGAAGCAGAAAAGAGCGTTTGTTCAGCTACTGATTTTAAACACAATGCTCGACTGTTTTCCGATTGCTGAAAGGAACTTCTGAATGATCCCAAAACAGCGCGAAGCTCGGTGCAACAAAGATGAAGCATGGCGCTGCCTTGCACTATAGTATTCCCATGCCGTCAACCCTGCACACGTTTTTATCTTTCCCGATCGCAATATCACACGTAACCGGTTCCGCTCACGCGGAAGCAGACACAATGCATATCCACTCTACGAGAAGCTCCAAAACGTTCGAGACGGCAATTCGGCGCCCCGATCACAGGGCAAGCCACACGAGACTCGCTCGCCTCACCAGATGATGGCGGCATATATACACACACACACACGCACACACACACACACACACACACACACACACACACACATATATATATATATATATATATATATATATATATATATATATATATATATATATATATATATATATATATATATATATAGTTTCCTACAAAAGTGGCCTAAATTTCGTACTTCTGGCTTCAAAGCTCCTTGTAGCTTTGCGTATTCATCATTCTTGAACAAAATATTGACGTAACAAATGCAACAATTCGCCGCGAGTAACCATGCGGAACGACACTAATCGCCTCGCCGTATTTAGAAAACTATCGAGTGCCAGACCTGCAGTAAGCAATGTCACAGGCGCGCAGTTCAGACGCGTCCACGTACTAATTCATCGTCCCCATGGTAACGGACCGATCGCGGCGTCAGACTTCCCCACAGTAATTTTTCGCCGGCAGCGCAAGCGGCAGCAGCTTCGGCTGCATGCACGCAAACTTACAAATCGCTTCGCCGCCCTAACGAAGAGCGCGTATACGTAACACAGCCGCGCCATTCACGCGCTTGAAGCCAAGCCTGCAACGAAGCCCGATGAAGAGGATCGGGCTCGATTAAACTATAGAGTCCGCCGCGCTCGCTATGCAGCATGAGCCAACGCTGGGCGTCGCGGTTTCCCCTTGAACGCCTTTTAATCCAGGCGCGCGGATCCTCTGATCTCGCCTTGCAGAGCTGTTACACGAGGTGCTTCCTCGTGCGTGCTCCAGAGCCGGCGCCCTGCGTTGAGTAATCGTCCTTTTAATCGCTGATTAAAAGCGCGCCGTCCTCTAACACGCAGCCTGCGGGTATACGAAGCGACGTTCCTGTGTGTAAGCAGGTACTCGGGTTGGGTAAGATTCGGGCTTGCTCTTTTTTTTTTTTGTTTTTTTTTTTTGCTCCGTCATCTCCGGCATTCAGTTTCATTCCGGCGTCGGAAATTACCGTAATGCATCATTGAATTAACGGAGATCAATACGCCGATCGACCGGGTGAACGCGAATAGCACGTTCCGGTGTATAAGCGTAAGATGTGAAAGAGAGAGAGAGAAAAGAAAACATAGAATCGCTTGCGAGCAGCCAAGAGAACATCCCGGGCTAGGTTCCAATCTATTTCACTATTCACGAAAAGAAAAAGTACGATGCCTGCGCTCGTCCTAAGCTTAGGCGCAAAAATATCTTTCTTTTTCTTCTTTGTTTCTTTTTATTTATTATTATTTTTTTATAATAAAGAGGCTTATTGAAATAGAAAAGAGCGCTATCGGGGATTCCCATCTCCCCTCGATCCGAACACGAAAGAAAGCTGCGATTTGTTTGATGAGCGGGCTTTAAGAGAAAAGCATGCGGGTCGATCGCGAAGCCCTCGAAAACTTCTCGTACCATCGTTCCGAAAACAGACGAAAAAAAAATCACTAAGAAAATAGGCAGACGCTTTCATTTACTACGGTTAAAAGGTAAACCAGCAGTGAACTAAGTAGACAGCAGGGAAAGAAAAAAAAATATTCCGGTATAAGAAGATACCGCAGACGGGCATGCCTCGAAGCACTGGGAAGCCGAGACCAAGCGAGCGGAAGACGGGGTGAGTGAAACCAATATTTGGCTAGCTGAGCCCCTTCCCCCAGGTTTTTAAAACCTGCTTCTTCCTATCCTCACTTCAAAGCGTATATATATCGCGGCGCTGGATGAAGCGTCGTTGGTGTAATACGTTCGTGTACGACCGCGTTTCATAAACTTCTCTAAGCGCAACGGGGGAAAAGAGAAAATCGGATATAGCTGAGGGATGGACGGTTTTCATATTGGGAGGCAACATACCAGCCAATCGGGCGATTAGCCAGCGATGGACTGGAACGCGCTCAGGGTTCTTTAAGCCCGCCTGGTCGCCTTTCAACGCCCCTCTTCGAAACTGCGAGGCCGAAAAACGGGAGAAAGGCGCTCGATCCATTTAGCGCGAAAGGTATAGCTGCTTTTCTGTTTACTGCTTGTCCGTTTTTTTTTCTTTCAATTTGTCCGGTTCTTACACAGGAAGAGTGAATTCTATCAGCGGTGCTGTCGCTATTGCCTACCAAGTTGCACTCTTCTTATCTTTTCTGCAGGGTCTATTCTAGACCTTAAGGATCTGTGGTTCGTGCTAACCATCTAAACGTCTTGCGCACTTTGTATGTTTGTGGACTTTTACGCCCTGAAAATGTAGCGCTGCTCTTGCTCTCTGGGCCGGTATTTTGTAGCGATGCCTTTTCCGATTCTATGCTTTTTCAGGCTTTTCGCACTTGGCCAGTGGTCAGATCGACGGTCTACCCACGTTATCAACGGGATCAGGCGGCCGTGTGTGGTCGATGATAAGAATAGCATAGAATAAGGCATAAGGCATCGCTACAAAATAGCGGCCCTGGTTTCCCTACATTCACATTATCGATCATTCAACCGTCTCCTGCTATAGTATATACAGGGTGTTTTTCTTTCTTTTTTTTTTTAGCAGCATCAAACTGTGTCAGTTAGCACAAAAATAACGTACAGCGCTAATCGTTAATCTAAATTACTCAATGAGGCAGTCATTACTCCTGCGAAAAATAGAAACGCTCAACTTAAAAGTTAACATAATTACGCTAAGCAGCTGTTCAATTAATTACTTTGCGGCGCATATTTCAATCTACGAAGTACAACGAGTGAGTTCGCAAGGCGCATCCGTTTGGAACGGATTGTCAGGACGGCGCCAGCTTCGAGATGTTTACTTTCAACGTGTCGACAAAATGCATTGGTGTTCCAGTTACTTTTGTGGTTCAGTGCATAAAACTGCGTTTTCTTTAAAAGAAGTAACTGGAACGCCAATGTTTTTCGTCCGACGCTTTTAAAATAAATATCTCGAAACTGGTGCAGTACTGGCGATCCGTTCCAAACGGATGTGCCTTGCGACCTCACTGGCTACAATTTGTAGAATACGATATGTGCGGTAAGATAATTAATATACTTATTATCGTAATTACGTTCATTATTTAATTAAGCATTTTGATTTCTTGTAGAAGCAGTGGCCGCCACCTCGAGTAATTTAAATCAAAGGCGTACAAGTGTGTTATGTGCCACAGGCAATTTTAATAAATTTAGGGCAGCTAAAGAAAAAAAAAAAAGAGCACCCCGTATAAGGGCCGCAGGCATTTGGGTACATAATAATGAAAGCACGCAGACCTTTCTAATGCAAGAATTTGCAGTGGCTTTTATGGGACTAAATTGTCAACGTGTCAGTGCGTGTAACAAACTGCTTGTCTGGTCAGTGTCGTGTTTCCGCGCCGAACGACACCGTCTTATACATGAACGAGAAGGAACCTCCTACCTTTATTGCTCCGTAGTGTGTGTTTACTACATATGTGTGCATGTCACACATGCGCAGGGCATCGCACCAGTGGCCGTGGCATGACAAGAACTAAACAGGATAACACAGGAACGATAATGCCACATTCAGGTCCTTATAGCCTGGCAGCTCTGATTATTTTTCTCTCTCTCATAGGCCTCTCTCCTCGCACAGTCTCTAAAGGCGCCGAATTAATCTCCGCTGTAGATGGTGTTATAACCCCCACAACCAAATTAAACCATATTTACCCTACTACCTTGGGGCATTGGTGTTGTGCTGCCCCAGGTGGGATTCGCCCAGCAAGCGTGACCCGTAGTTGCCCTATAGGTCAAAGGCGCTAAGGCGAATACGAAAGAGAATCTGAAGTGAAGGCGCGACAACGACGGTGGACGAAGACAGAACACACATACTCTCCGTTCTCTCTTCGTCCACCGTCGTTGTCGCGCCTTCACTCCAGATCATGCTTAACCAACACGCCCAACTATCCATCCTAACGAAAGAGAAGCATCACGCGGTTAAGCCAACCAGGTACCGCGAGAGTATACGGCGCACGACCACGAGCCCCAGCGCTAGCTGCTGAAAACACACACGGCAACGTACCTCTCTTTGTGCGAGCTTTCTAAGCAGCAGTTTTTTTCGGCGCGTCATAGTCGAAACGAAATATCTGCGCCGTGCCCTTCAACGAGGCACAGAACGAGAAGAGCATATACGGATGCTATAAGCACGGTGCTTGGTTTCGCGAATAGGGCCGCGACCGGTGGAAGCGTCCGGAACTACGTCGCCGCAGTCTCTTTGTCCAGAGCCACGGGGTTTAATAATTGTGAGCCTTATTAAAACGCGTGATGGGACCGACGTGACAAGGCGCGCAGCAGTTAAAAAAGTATAGTACAGAGTGAGAGGGCGGGGGAGAGAGAGAGAGAGACTAAGTAAGGCTATATTTGAGACCTGTCAAGTGCACCTGAAGCATTCTTCTTCATTACAGAATCCCCCCCCCCTTCTTTTTTTCTCTTCTCACGTCATTTTTCTCTTCTTCCAGAACCACAGCTGAAGGCGCTGGCATCCGCCTGCTTATTGTCTCTGAATAGCTTAATGAACGTGAGGCGTCGTACCCTCAAATGAAACGAAAGAAAGACAAAAAGAGAACGCGAGAGCTTGTGAGCTGGCAGCCCGTGACTCAAGGAATCGTTCTTTATCTACTTAGCCTCAGGCCGCGATATGAAGGCGTCAGTATAATAAAACGTATACGTATGAAATATGCCATCGGAATGAAATATGTAGCGAGAAACAGACCTCCTCACCGCTAAGCAACCGTTGAAGTGGCTCAAAAGGAACCAGACGAGCACGCGCACACCAGGAGGCGATTTCGGGAGGGTTCTCTTTCGTAGACGTAAAGCTAAGGACCCACTTGAACAAATCTGCCGCGGCATCCAAAACAATGTTATTGCGCTAGACCTGTTCGTAAGAATAGTTGAGGGTTTAGTCGTGGTGTTACAGATACGAGTAAAGGTGGGCCGCAAAAAGGAAACAGCAGTTAGGAAATAAAAGCTTCGTGAATTTCCGCCACTGATTCCAAAGAAATTTATCTCTTATACTATCAACGAAGTTTTCGTTGAAGTTGAACCCACTTCAACAGTTTCGTTTTGTCTTAGCGTTCTGATGTCACTCCGAGTGACATTGAGAGAGAGAGAGAGAGAGAGAGAGAGTATCTACTTAATTTACACAGCTCTTTATCCGAGCCGGTATTACGTTGCCATGTGCTGCTTTGGGGTTGGGAAATTGGCTCGGTGTGCTTAGTTAACATGCACGGCGTGAGAATGGCGCAATTGGCTGGCTGCTCTAGGGTTGAGTAACTTTAGGCAAGTTCTGGCGCACAATCGCTTCAGCTTGGCTTCGGTATGTGCCACAGCTAGCAAACACCTAGCGCCTTTTCTTTTCTTTTCTTTTTTTTTATTCGACATAACTAGGCAGAAAGAACAAGTACATTCCTTCTTTGTACTGAAAACCGTCACCTGCGCAAATACCGTCAGACATTCAAGCGAAGAGAGAGGAAGAGAGAAAGCAAGGAGAAGAATGGCAGGGAGGTCAACTAGACGAGCGTCCGGTTTGCTACCCTACACCGTGGATAAGCGAAAAACGGTACTAGAAAGAGTAGAAGAGGGAGAAAGTGGAACGCTACACTTTCACGCGAGGGAACGCGCAGGGGAACTGTATATAAACGGCCCCTCAGCCCAGTGCATTTCAAGACGTACACTAGTCCACGAATAGCTTCTTGCGCCAGCCACGGATGTCGCCAAATTCCGAGTATGTTTGACTCAGAAAATGGTGTCGACTCCAGCCGATTTACAAACGTATCCGGAGAGACAGGTGCTGGACGCCGTAGCGAGAACAGATACGCAACATGAATAAGGCTGCGGTTTCTCTCTCTCTCTCTCTGGCCTCCTCTTTCTATCCCCCCTCTCCCCCAGTACAGGGTAGCAAACTGGAAACTTGCATCTGGTTAACCACCCTGCTTTTCCCCTCTCTTTCTGTCTAGGAGTAAATGCATATGAAAAGGATGTGCACGAAGTATACTTTCTAGATGCGACTAGAAAGTCATTGCCGAGCGCGCGAACTCCTGCAAATAACGCGTCCATCTGCAGAATGCGAACGTTTAATTTACCGGATCTGCATGCACACCACATTGACGAGATGCATCTGCTCATTGTAATGTATTTTTCATAACATGAAATGTAATTAAAGCACAAAGAGAAAATAGTGCAGGCCACACATAGTAACGCCAACGTGCCCGCACTTGGGTTTCGTGCAAAACGGTCCCGCGAGCAGAGTATCACAAGAAGTGTCCGTTCATGCAAAAGCTCTTTAATACAAGTCTAAACTTTCATACAAGCCTGGAAGTTTGCGGGTGAGGCTTTGTGACGAGAAAAGGGGCGTTAAAAACTGGACATAAGAGGCCGTGCAATGTCTTGTCCTATCCTCTCTCACAAGTCACGTCGTTATTTCTTTTTGCTCGTCGTCAAGTCCTTTTATACGCTGCAATATCGAACATACATCAGGCATGCATAGAGCGCCAACAGGCGCATTCAGCTACACGCATACAAATGCGTGCGTACGGTTGAATGCGCGCACGTGCTTGCGTTCTACGTCGTAAGCCGTTCTAGCTTGCGTAAGACGTTGCTCAGAAGATTCTGCACTTCGCATGTCGAACGCTGCGAGCAAGTTGTAGCGAGCCTGCCCGAGGCAGCTATGACAACAGTTGTCGCCACGAAGAAAGAAAGAAATGAAAAAAAAAAAAACAGACGCTATATAGCGAAGACACTCGGCGCAGTAAGTCGTTCCCTTTCGCCGGGCACTTCATGAAAGAAAAAGGTTGGGACACGGCGCGCGTTCAGACAGCAAGCACAAGACGTGTTCAAAGAGAAGTGAAAACGGTTCACGCACAAAGGCCGACCGAGAGGAAAACGCGGAGCTTTTGAGGAAGGCGAATAAAGACACACACACACACACACACACACACACACACACACACACACACACACACACACACACACACACACACACACACACACACACACACACACACACACACACACACACACACACACACACACACACACACACACACACACACACACACACACGCGCGCGCGCGCGCGCGCGCGCGCGCTGGAAATAAAGAAAGAAAACAGAAAGTAAGAAGGGTGCGAAGTTCCCGGAGAACAAGACTGCGTGCAGCGCATAGCTTACGTCAGCGGCACGCCAGCGGTCCCGAGCACGACTTCATGCGGCTGGCTGCTACTTCTGCGACTTCTGCGTTTCGGCGGATGGTCCGAAACGGAGGCACCGCACGTTTAAAAAGTTACGTGCATCGCTCTTTAAAAATTTCTGTTTCGATAAAGATATGAAGACCGAAATATATATATATATTTTTTTCGTCTTCGGCTTTCCTGTCAGAGTGGACCAGAAAGCCGACGAGGCTGGACGGCATCCCCGAAGAAATACGCCGATATTCTACAGCAGCATAGATTCTAACGAAGAACGCACTCACTACCTCACCTGAAACTGCACAAAGAAAACACCGCTACTTTAATGACACTAGAAACAAATTCATATCTTAACGGTATCCTATTGCATAGGATATCGCCAACGCCATCCTCGTGCCACTACAAGTCTAGCGGAGTTCCCGGGGCATCCTGCGCCACATGGTAATGGAGTGTTCAGGAACCCCGCAACCACAGAAGGGAAGACAGAAGACAAGAAAGAGCTGTGAGAGGTCATGCTTTCTCGTCCAGGCCTGAGTGGCTAGCAAAAGCTAGTGGATTGGGCCAAGGGTGGCAGCAAGAGCCGACGGATTCCTGGAATAAGGGGAAGCCGCCCACCTGAGGGCGAGGGGATCTCTCTCTCTCTCTCTCTCTAGTTCACAAATAAACTCACTCACTCTTTTCATTCCTCTTCCCCCCCCCCCCCCCGTGCAGCGCGGTTGAGGTGGTCCTCTACGGAAGGACCGTTACTGCGCTGCACTTCATCCCATATTTTCAGCCCTTCCATTAAAAATATCCTCTTCCTCACTCACTCACTCACTCACTCACTCACTCACTCACTCACTCACTCACTCACTCACTCACTCACTCACTCACTCACTCCTGACTCTTTTCCGAGACGTTCGGAAGACACAAAGAGCGTGCCTCGGACATCATTAAGCAAATCTGGCCGTGTTCTTCGTCGGAGGTCGAAGATCTCATTGCCTCAATCATGATATGATTATGAGGCACGCCGTAGTGGGGGACTCCGGAAATTTAGACCAGCTGGGGGTTCTCTAACATGCACCTAAGTCTAAAAGTACACGGGTGTTTTCGCATTTCGCCCCCATCGAAATGCGGCCGCCGTGGCGAGGATTTGATCCCGCGACCTCGTCCGTAGCAACCCAACACCACAGCCACTAAAAGCGAGCACGACGGGTAGGTCGATCCATGAATTTCGGTATAACTGTCTATACTTTTCGAACCTCACGTATTCATTAATTTTGTTGCGAAAGGAACGTAAGGGCTGCCAGAAACGGTGAAGGTGGCACCGGCATAACTTCAATGATGTAAGGTGCCTAACGAGCTCTCAAGGTGCAGTACACGCGCATTTCTTGCATTGCGCGGCCCTCGCCGTGTATGTTGAAAGAAGCAGGCGAGCACATATAAAAGAAAACAAAAACGCAACGAGCAAGAACATGGAGCCCAGATGAAGTTAACTCTTCGTGGCGGTATCCGTAGCCACATAGCCCATGCACGAATAGCCGGGAACCGAAACGGGTCTTGAAGGCAAAGCAGCCTCCAACCTCGCTGCACGCAACTTACAGTGCCCGACGCAACACGCTGCACGGTGGCGCGAGCACCTTGCGCGCTCAGCGGAGTGTGACGCGCGCACACGACAGCGGCGCGCATGCAAAGGAGGCAAGTGCACACACCGAGCCGAGGAGGTGAAAGAAGCGAAGGTGCGAGATGAGAACAGAAAGCGAGAACGAGACGGCGCACGGCTGTGTTTGCCACGACGCGAGCGCGTTGACGCGCGCCGCAGCCACATGGAGGCGCCCGCGGGCGCCTGGCTCGCATGTGTTTGGCGTCGGCTTCTCTCGCTCGCCGAGTCTCCGCCGGCCCGCTCCGAGAAGGGCTGGGGCGCCGAGGGAAAGCCGAACGTGCGTCAGCGCCTGCTCGAGGAAAGCGAAGAAGAATGGGAAGCTGGAAGAAAGCAAGGAGCGATGACGAGATAAACTTAAAGAAAGAAGAAAGAAATGAAGAAGAGGAGGAAGCTGCGACCGAGAAGATAGATAAGAGAGCGAAGGAGGCGCAGATGGAGAGACGACAAAGCGCGAGAGAAGGGTGGCACAGCGATGAAAGAGAGAAAAGAACACATTGTAGCAGCTAGGTGAAAGCGAGATGAGTGAGCATGAATGAAGAGAAACACGAGAGAAAAAAAAAAGACGTTGTGCACGAGGACACGTGTAGAGAAGCAAGTAGAAATGGAGAAGACAGAAAGGGAACCGTGAAATGAACGTCGGCGTGAGCGTTGCGATAAAAAAGAGGACTCGGCGTCTTCTCCATCGCGACAAACATCGCCGACAAACGTCACTTGCTATATTATTCTTTCTATTTTTTTTCCGACTGTACATGTGACAGCGAGAAGAGATGTCGTCGCCGAGTTTGTAACCTGCCAGATCGAGGCTGAAGACGTTAGAAGTACGTGGCGTGCTTCGGGAGGATCAATCATGCAGGCGTCAAAAGGCGGTTGTCGGCTATATGAGTGAGCGACGCCTCCTTGCCTGTGGCCCAATATCGTCCAACTTGAACGTTACACGTTGGGACGCGGGAAAGTTAGAAACGAAGCAGCGTGTTTAAAGATGTATTGATACGTTGGATAGTTTATTTGCGTGCCTGTCAACAGCCGAGTGAACTGTTTGACAGCACACGTCGTCACAGTAAATTTGTCACGCGAGATGAAGATATTTTTTTTACACGTTTTGATGTTTAAGAACTCCTTTTATACAGTTACATTTATTTTTAAAGAAAAAGCTCAAAATAAATTCGCATTCATAGAACGTTTGGACGGACCCTTTGAATATCAATATCTCGAAACTGGAGTAGTTCTGAGAATTCGTTCCACTTGGGTATTGTGAACTCACCGGTTAGAACTCGCAAATTTAAATATGTGCCGTAAATAAATAAATTAAGACGATAATTAGTGTTTTATGGTAATTTTTTCAATTAAGCATTTTTATTTCTCGTAGAAGTATTACACGCTTCATCGAATGATGTAGCTGAACGGATTTTTAACCTTTTGGTGTAGCTGGGGAAAAAAAAAAAAGAATTACCTGGCGCTCACCCCCAGAAAGATCCACATAATGTGATGATTCAGGCGTGTACCTTGATTTGCGTTGAGAATGCGCTTCAGAGTCCCTGCCTCTTATTTTTTTCCCATTCGCACTTTCATCTATTAAACCCGTGGCGCGATCGAGGAAGGAACGCAGAGAAAGGCCAGAGACGTAAGCGCGGCCGCATGCAGGCAGTACAAAGCCAGGGTTGGGCAATACGAACGCACAGTGGCTTCTACTACTACTACTACTACTACTACTACTACTACTACTACTACTACTACTACTAATAATAATAATAATAATAATAATAACTTCTTTCTTTTCATCAGTGATAGAAATAAAGTGCAGTGATGACCTGCAACGCGGTGGGCGTGGTTGAAGGGACCTCAATTCCGCACGGCCGCGACGAGATACGAAAAAATTGATATTCATTAAAAAAAAAATTCTGGGGTTTTACGTGCCAAAACCACTTTCTGATTATGAGGCACGCCGTAGTGGAGGAGTCCGGAAATTTTAACCACCTGGGGTTCTTTAACGTGCACCTAAATCAAAGTACACGGGTGTTTTCGCATTTCGCCCCCATCGAAATGCGGCCGCCATGGCCAGGATTCGATCCACCGACCTCAGTGCTCAGCAACACAACACCGTAGCCACTGAGCAACCACGGCGGGGCATATTCATATTCGTGTTCGCCTTTCCGGTGTCTTCCTCGGCTGTTGTGTGTGTCTTCCAGCGCGCTTTTTTTCCTTAGATCTGTAATAAATGCTAGTAATTAGAAAGGCGTTTAGATCTCCAATTTTCCTTACGTCGGCAGCGGCCACCGTGTTGCAGCTCAGATTGTACGCGACTGCATACACACCTAAAGGAACACGAAAAAAGGCACGTTCAGGGTTAGTATAACGAAGGCTCGCTCATTCTCGGCACCTGCGACAGCAGCAAAAGCTCGAAACGGCAGCGCTCACAGCCGTAGCCGATGGACAAGCTCAAGGAGCATCGACAAGGACCGGCGTGAAGCAAAAGCACCGTAACAAGTAGTTGCCATGACGAAACGAAAGAAAAGAAAAAAAGAAAAGAACGATACAAAGCCCTTGACAGGTGCAACACCCATTCGAACGGGAGCCGAAGGGCGTACAGGAGCAGGTACAAGGGATTGCGTGCACAAAGGAAGCAAGAATGCGCCGGCACGAACGGTGAGAGAAAAGAAGAAAAGAAGGGAGAGAGAAAAAAGAAAGCCCCGAGGAGCAGGAGATAACCGAAACAGCATAGCAAGAGCATTGAAGCAGCGAGAAAGACAGGAGTCAAAAAAAAAAAAAAGAACACACAGGAGGAAAAGAAGGAAATACAAGAGCAAGGAGACAGCGAGCTGTACGACGAGGTTTTCAACATGCGCTCTTTCTTTTTTTTTCTTTCTTTTTTTACCGCGGGCGCGCACGCCGCTCCCTTTGATATGCAAATGAGCAGGAAGCACGTGAGGAGGATCACAACAGGATCGGTAGGCTGCGCGCATACTGGCGCAGCGTCGTCAACGATCGGTTTAACTGAGACGCTTCTCGAAAAAAAAAAAAAAAAAGAGAAGAAACAAAAAACGCGACAATGATAACAGGAGAAGACAAGGGGCAAACGGCATCCGAAAACGGGCAATAAAGAAGGAAAGAAAACTCGGAAAGAGCTAGGGAAGAGAAGCAACCAGCAAGCCTAGTTACGTTCTCGCTTAAGCCTAATTTTGCTTTTTTTTTTTAATTTCTTCTGTCGTAGCTTGCGTCATCTGCTATAGAAGAGTGGGGCGGTTCGAATACCGTACGCAGCTGGCAAACGGGCCGAACAGACGAATTCTGCCATCGTTTTCTGTTTTCTCCTTTTATTGTCGATCTGCATAAGAGCACCGCGTCTTAGCTAACTCGAGAAGCGTATGTCGTAATCTCATTTTCTGTTCGAAACCGCTCTAAGAGTCCCAACTTTGGAGAAGCGGGAAACAGATAAAGTAATACACAGGAGGCAAGCTTCGTTAGACTTCGTCTCAAGCGGCAAAAGAGCCCACACAGCTTCGTAACAAGAAGAAAAAAGAAATAAGAAACAATGAAACGATTCGTAAACCTCCTATATGAACATAACTCTTAACCCTCATTAAAGCTAAAATGTGTCGTAACATAGCGTAGGCTTTTAGTTCAGGTATAATATATATTTATGGGGTAAAAGGATTGCCAAGGAACTTGCGGGCATATTCTTAAGTGAATATTTAATAACGGCGTGAAAAAAGGCGACCAGACAACTCAAACTGTCTTGTCCCAATTGATTTTTCTTTCTTTTTTCCTCACGATGTCCACAAACATTCACGTAAAGAGTTGACAATTTCTTCACCCAATCAGCCTTCGCCTTAAGAGTGATCCTGTGTATCAGTAATGTCTGACTTACTGTGAAGGACTCATCGTCGTTTGTTATATAACTACATCAGATGGCATGCTAACTCAAGAGCCGAGCTCGCTATATTAAAGTCTACAACTCATGAAAAACACACCTCGCCTAAACGAAACAAAGAAGTGTGAGAGCAAGAGCAACGCCACACACGTAAAAAAGGACATCACAAGTCATTAAAGGTAGCCTGCAATCCCTTTTATTATATTATCTTTATTTTGGCTTCAAAGGTGGGCAAAGAAAGAGGAACAGACTGCTTGCCGTTTCAGAAAAAAAAAAATGGGCTGCTATAGCAGCAACCGACTCAGTTGCGATCTACGTTTCAGTGAGGCTTTACATCCGTCACAGTGGCGTTCTTCTCACTTAAGACCTACCTTTCATTTCGTCATCGAGGCACCACAACACCAATGCAACAGGAGGAAATACAGAACTGATTAAATGACTACTCCAATGTGCCGCAGAGTAAGCATATATTGCTAGGTCTTTATCTATATTGCCGTCTCAAGACAGCCGTCAAAGCTCTGCGCAGTAACGTCAAGTGAGACTAACACAAAGTATTAATCGTGCGTACTTCTCACAAAATCTAAAGAGGGAGCGGAAACCTATTAGTTCGGGTCGTGAGAAGATAAGGATTATGAACGAAAAGTAACACGAACTGTCACGGATAGATCGTTAAAAGCAGCGTACGAACACACGGAAAGAGAAGGCGAAAAGGAGACGTGTGTTCGTGCACCGGCATGGCTCCTACCTCTGAATCTTGAACCGGAAACTATGGGACATTTCTTCGTAGAATGTCGTCGGATACACTTTCAACGAAAATAACATCTGGAAGGCCCCCTTCGCCCACTAGAATCGGTCATTACGGTTCCTGTGATAATAACTCTTTGGGCGTCGGCACTAGGATACTAAAATAGGAAAGTATGTGATGCAATATTTGTAATGAGACTGCCATGTTAGTCTTATCGGCGTTTTTGTTTTTCCTCACCGTGAAAACAACAATATTAACTTCAAACTTTGAAGCAACCTAGCCTGACATTTGATATTAACGATTAGTACTCATTATCTCATTCCTGATTTACAAAATTCCATTTAGGTTTTCTACCTTTTTTAGCTACCGCCGCCCGATTCGTGGCCTATCCGCCGAAGTCGGTTGCGCCATACCCATAGGCGCTTAACCGAACCAAACCAACCTTGTTTTCACGATGCAGTCATACCATCGCGCCCAGTTTACTGTTATCCTGCGTGTCGTTAATAATCGGGTTATGTAACAGAATGAGGGAAAAACGATTTGGGACCTTAGACGGAGCCAAAATGGTTCGGGAGAACCAGACCGAGGGAATCTGGAGTCCATTCACAAGGGGCTCCGTATAAGGGACGAATCCAACTATGCGCGATCTCGGCGCCGTTCGCGGGAGGTGGTGTGTGTGGAGGGGAAGGGGAATGCGAACTGTGCGAAACAAATCAGCCGACGATTGCCAAAGCATTGTCGTCATCGTCGGCTTCGCAGAGAAGCTTGGGGGGGGGGGGGGGGCGCAGTCACAGACACACACGCGTGCAACGCTCCGTCTTACACTGGGCATCGGGATCCCGCTGCGAGGACCACGTGACCTAGGACCACCGAGCTGCGATGCCTCCAGCGAAGCCTGAACCCTCTCTCCATCGCCCTCGCCTTTCTCGCCTCGGTCGTTGTCCGGGGCAACAGGCCGTCAATTAGACTTGCACCGCGCGCTCGCGCGCTAGCATTGCAGTCGCCGCCGTTGGTTCGGTCGCGAATTAACGCCGCGAAGGGGGTGGGGTGGGGGAGGGGGGTGGCGAGGCCAGGCGGCAGCCCGGGGCCGGCGGGTAATCTCTCGAGCGTGGTGCCAGTTAATTATGAGGCCAACGCGCGGGCCACCCCTGTCCCCGCGGCGTGAGCAGGCATGTGCGTTTACACTCCTCGCAGAATGAGCCTCGCAGGCTGCGCAGGCAGTGACCTGGGCGCGCGTGTGTGTATTCTGTCCCAGCGGGTCTCTCCCGAGCACAGCTGCGCCACCTATCACAAGGAAAAGGGTTGAGGACCGCCGCTTGGCGGTCGAGACTGATAGAACGGAGAATGGAGTTGGTGAAGGAAAATACTTAGTGATTTTTTTTTTTTCTGAATCTAGAAGACGGTACCAGCTTTACTAAACTCAGTGAGGTCGAGGGCGTGAGAGGGTTTGAGAGATAGGCTCGAATGGTCGGTGACCTTCCCTCTGAAGAGAGGCAAAGTTTCGTCTTTTGCCTGTTCTTGACGGCGTTGGTGACGCTGCCGCTGACGTTCTGGCCGCAAATTGTTGTGAGAAATTAAAAAAAAAAAGAACATCTTCAGCTCAAGTTTAATGGCGCATTTTAAGTGCGAAGCAGAATATGAGCCCCATCCAGCCGGCAGGCGCGCTAACTGTTCGCGGGGTGAGCTACGTGTATTAAAAAAAAAATTATGGGGTGTTACGTGCCAAAACCACTTTCTGATTATGAGGCACGCCGTAGTGGAGGATTCCGGAAATTTCGGCCACCTGGGGTTCTTTAACGTGCACCTAAATATATGTACACGGGTGTTTTCGCATTTCGCCCCCATCGAAATGCGGCCGCCGCGGCCGGGATTCGATCCCACGACCTCGTGCTCAGCAGCCTAACACCATAGTCACTGAGCAACCACGGCGGGTAACCTAGTCATCGGTGACGTCATTATACGCCGCCCGCGGAAAGTGAAGTACTATGACGTGTGTATGATTCTCGATCCTTAATGACGTCATTAGGAGGTACCGAAAGCGCAGAAATGTTTCGTTTTGATCACGGCATACGCGCGCATGCTTAGCTACACCTCCTCCCATGAGCAATAAATAATCACAGTAATATTTAAAAAAAAAAAACACAGTTGAACGAGTGATGTCGCTGGAGTGAACGTTTTTTACCATCAGAGCGAGGACCACTTCTCGAAACGCCGGCTACAGCTACATAGGCCTCGTTATACCAATGTCGGTCGCTTCAAATCTCCATGCACCTCCAATCCTCTGTCTTGTTTAACGGGCACAATAAATATGTCACGATAACACATAACACAATAGTAACAATGACACTTGTTACGAAATGTAACAACAGCATACGATGA
Source organism: Dermacentor andersoni (assembly GCF_023375885.2). Lineage (NCBI taxonomy): Eukaryota > Metazoa > Arthropoda > Arachnida > Ixodida > Ixodidae > Dermacentor > Dermacentor andersoni. The sequence goes on along the minus strand of NC_092824.1, from coordinate 90,928,065 downwards.
GCGAACAGTATAGAGGGAAAGTACGATCGCTGCAGCAGTTGTTCGTGGCGGGCCATCCACATTTCCTTGCCGAAGCGGCGTTTAAACTGGGTAAAACAGAAGCACATTGCCGAGAGAAAGAAATTGGTAAGAAGACAGCTCCGCTGGCAAAGCCCAACATTAGGCTCCTTTAAACCTCGGAAGAGCACAAAACGTTTCCGATGAAAACTGACGAAGCTCAAACCTTACACGACGTCTACACAAAAACCTACTTGGCCTGCGCACCGTGTTTGAGGGTGGACTGTTACAGAATCGGCTGGCACAACTCAATAGAGCCGAGATGCGAGACACCACCATGCGTTGCCACGGGACAAAAGCGACACTTTAATGTCTTCCTCACTTTGCCGTGAATAGGACTAGTCTTACACAATAAAGCGATAACGGCTGCACCGCACAGCAAGCGAGGTATATACGAAAAAACGCCAAATAGGAACGAACCGCCAGGGACGGCGCGTTAACCGCGCATCGTTCAGCAGCTGTCGTCCGCAAACGCTCGCGCCGCCGGTCTGACACGCCCCCCGGTTCACGAGCACGCGAAGCAAGCAGCGTTTCATCGTAGCGACAGACCCAGAACCGAATTCAACACGTCTACACCGCACAAAAGAAGGGGGACCCTCTACGGAAACCGGAGTGAGCAAAACAGTTCCGGACACGCCCCCCCCAGCACTTCACGAAGAAAGCCCGTTATCACGCAGGTATTTCGCATTGCCACAACGCGAACTCTCACCAGGTGAGCACACGCCCACGTGACGAACAGACAGCCAACAGAAAGGAATTCCGAAAACTTCGAGACAGCACACAAACACAGACGCAAGTTATACACGGGCGCGTGCATAACGGGACAGACACACGAGCACAGGCTACAGTGCTCCCGAAGGCATCCCTAATGCAAACAGACACGCCGCGCCACCTCTCAGTTAGAAACGTAACAAAGAAAGAGCGGAACGCAACAACGGAAGCCCGATAGTTGGGAGCGCGCGCATGCGCACGAATACACGAAAAACGCGAACGCGCACGCACTCGCAGACCGCGTACGCAAGCGTACAATAGAGGACGCGAGCATTTCGCAGTCTCTCAGAGAACCGACAGCGACAGCCATAACGCTGCGCGATTCCACGTAGCCTGGGAAAAGGTAGAACGGGGGAAAAAAGAAAAGGAGAGGAAAGGAACGAATGGAACAGGTCTTCTCCCGCCCCCACTCCCTTGCAAGCAGCTCAAAAGCGTTGGCGCACGCGACGACGCGAGGTGAGCGACGCGAGTGGTTCTGACAGGTGCCCAGATACGGGGCCGTCGCCACGAAAGAGAAACGCGCTCGCTAAAGCGGCGACGACGACTGTGACCGAGCGGGAGAACGAGCGAGCGTAGAAGCGCGGCTGACGCGGAAGTCTGCACACAAAGGAGCATTCGTGTAGAGCGCAGCCGAATGCAGCCCCCCCTCCCCCCAACCCAGAGCTCGGGCACCGCTCGAAACCCGGGCCACCGCTCGAAACCCGGGGCCCCGGTATCTAGAATGGTCGCGGCTGGTGATGTTTGCGACGTTGCGATGGGTTCGCCCTGTGCTGCCTGTTGACGATGTTGGTGATAATGACAGTGATTATACACGTGTGGTCGATGGGTTTCCAGCAGCGCGTTACATAGTTTGCGTGTGCGTGCGCTTCCTTATTAAGAAAGCGAAACTCATCGCAAATGTCATGTGAACCCGCTTTGGCAACTAACCCCGGAAAACCTCAACGTCATTCCACGTAAAGAAACAAAAAGTCCGAGGACACCTAAGCACATCTCACGAGTTGTGAACGCGAAAGCTTTAATGTCCAATCGGACGCCACTGAGCGGTCCTTCTAGTTGTGAACGCTTCCGAGAGCGAGGGTGACGTGGCGTCGCGGCGATGCCCTCTCCCCTCACGCAACTCCTAGCGCGCCATCGCGGCAGCAGGTGCCGTTTCGCGCGCTCTGCTCCGTCGAGACGCGCCCGTCACGTGACGTCGCAGCCAATCGGAAATTACGTAGGTGCCGGTTGTCAGGATTGGGGGCGCAATCCCATCGCTCGTGATCCGTTGTCAAGATTGGAGTCGGGCATGAATTAGAAGGTAGCTGGCCCATACCGTCGTCCAACTTATCCACGCTGAGGACGTTGATGAAGGGAAGCACTGCTTCTCATCGAGAACGAGGAGTATGGGTTTATTTACAGTATTTATATCAGTCTAACATGACTGTTTGAGAGAGAGTCTCAGTCCAACATGACTGCTTAAGAAAAGTGTGTCGAGCATCCGCACAACAGCAGTTTTTAAACACTCGGTCCTCCCGCGATACAAGGCGACGCGAACGTTCGTTTGGTGATCGCAAACTAGCCGCCTCTCCGCAGGACGGTCTACACGCACAAAAGCACACACGTTCGAAGGTCCGGAACCGACGTCAGAGGGCCCCGTAGAACTCGGAGCCGTTCCGGGTAGCGCGTTGGGGAGTTTGGGAACAATAGTTGGCCCGCCGAACTCATTCCGTCACAAAGTCGATTTAGTCACGCTGTGGCTAGAAGTTGGCGGCGACGCTCCCGGTATGTTGCCGTCATAGTCGTAAGTGGGTGGCAATCTTGCACTGCAGCTCGCCGTTCTTAACAGCGCCGGGATGTTGCCGCCTATAGTCGTAAGTGGGCGGCAAACGCACTGCAGCTGGCCGTTCTTAACACGGTTTGCTCCTACAGATGAGAGACGCCGGCTTTTTCGATCAATGGTCTATTTGACGCTTTCGCATCGAAACAATAATTCGTTTAACACTTGTTTGCGGAGGTACATTCGGGCAAAAAGAAAATGAAATTATAATTGAGTAAAAGGAAGCTACCTAGCATGGTAACTAATTATTCAGCAATTGCTCTGCTGATCTACAAACAACTGAAAACTCCCTATACTGAGTTACAATTGATTTTCAGTGGATTTCCTGCGCTTAAATCCAACTTCCGAAACGTGAAATTCCGCGTAATAAGAAGCTGCCTTGTCAATTGAAGTTCTCAAGAACTTGATTTTCCCCTACGCGCTTTTTCCTCGTCATCGTCTGTAGGTTCATATGCATGCATGGTTACCAATAAACGAGCCCGTCAGTTGCGCCGATTCGCCTAAATAATATGTGGAACGAGATGTTCAGCATATTAATCAAAGTGCCGGGCAGCTAATAAAAAATTATGGGGCTTTACGTGCCAAAACCACTTTCTGATTATGAGGCACGCCGTAGTGGAGGACTCCGGAAATTTAGACCACCTGGGGATCTTTAACGTGCACCTAAATCTAAGTACACGGGTGTTTTCGCATTTCGCCTCCATCGAAATGCGGCCGCCATGGCCGGGATTCGATCCCGCGACCTCGTGCTCAGCAGCCCAACACCATAGCCACTGAGCAACCACGGCGGGTCAGCCGGGCAGCTAATGTGTGGCGTGATCCTTAAAAGTGATGGGTCGCGAAAGGACAAACAGTAGATTTTCTTGAGAGGTAGCTTAAGCTCGGGGCCAACTGCCATTTTTATAATCAAATACGTGTAAAATGCAGAAACGCTCTAATGAGAAAACCGCTAAACCCAGTCGCATGAAACTTGTTTCATTTGAAAGTAACTGTAGAAAGATTTTTTTAATTATTGCTATTACTAATTAAGACCTCGCCTTTTGTATAATCTAGTATTTTGTATCTGGTATATGTTGTATGTTGCTGTACGCGCACCTGCTTGGTACTTGGACTGCAGTGTAGATTGAAGTAGATAAGTAAATAATCAAGAAATCGTACTTTATAAAATTGTTGAAGATCGGTAGGTTTCAAGAAACCAAGAAACAAATATTGCAGTTCCTGTAAGCTGCGTTCGTTAGAACATCTAAAGCGGAGAAATTTGATGCACGTGTTTACAGGCGCTTCGTAAAAGTGTTAGTCTCAAATTATCCGCATACTTGGAGAGTGGTGTATACAACTCAAGACTTTCGTCCGCTTTATACACCTTAAGTGGGAATAGATTACAGAATTGCAATATCGTTATTTATTACAGAGTAACGGAGTTGAAAACTTGGTACATGAGTGTCGTTGCTGTTGTTTCACTGTGACGTCGCCAATTTCAAGGTATTGCTTTCCTATTTAGGCCGCCGTTGGCTAAGCAAAAGTTCCCGAAACTCGCCACGTTTAATCATTGGTACCTCTAAAACACAAGCTAGTGTATCTTGACCGCTGAAGGATCAACTAGGGCATAGATGTCCCTGACGTCATATCCATGACGTCATAGCGAGCTGGTGCTGGAACTTCAAGGAATTGTCGCCAGCTGTCTTTTTTGTTATTGCGCTTTTTTTCTGGCTTACCAAGCGTCTTACCACGGTAAGAGTGGTGTTTTTGGTAGTGTAAAAGGGTAATCTACTGATACAGAAGAAATAATCTTTTCTGTCTCTCTCTCTCTTTAGTTACCCTTGAAAGTTATCCTTTAAATGCAATAAACCTCGTTAAATTCGGTGCAGCAGACGCCGAGCAAAACGATTTCTCCGTTCCCATACGATAGAAAGCTGCCGACGTAAAACAGGCGTGTCGCCGAAGTTCCCAGTAGGAGGTCTGCGTGCCCTGTTGCCAAGCGAGACTTTCGCCGCCTCCTTTTCACGCAGCACACTGCGAGAGTCTCCCGCGACGTTAGCAAGGAGCGTCCTCTAGATAGATATACGCGGGCTCCTTGTGGCGAAACAGGCGTGCTAACGCGTACGCGCTCGTATATTAACTGCGTGCCTGAGCGAGCCAGGAACAAGAGGCAAAGTCGCGTAACACTGAGAGACGCAGATGATTCAGCCGTTGAGGGAAATGAGCAATCAACTCTATGTGAACTCTTATCGCGATAAACAATGATAAAATGTACAGTCGCGTGCAGTATGAGCTGCAACGCGGTGCCCGTGCCCCGGAAAACTAGGTGGGGTGATGAAATCAAGAAATTTGTAGGCGCAAGTTGGAATCAGCTAGCGCAGGACAGGGGTAATCGTAGATCGGAGGGAGAGGCCTTGGTCCTGCAGTGGACATAAATTAGGATGATGATGATGATGATGACGACGACGACGACGACGACGACGACGACGATAGGCAACAGAACACGCATTGCCCTGTACAATCCGCGTTATCACGAAACACTCATCGAACTCTGTTCCCACCAAGAAATATCTTTAATAATCCTCACGCCGCCGTTGACTTCCCCATATCGTTTGGCGTAGCGTATGCGCGCGACGACGTCGCATCGTCGCGTTCTCCAACTCTTCACGTATACACTCACCGGCGGTCACTCGTGGTCATTCACCGGTCACGTATCAAAAGGACAGCTTTAGAGACGCCACTATTAAATAAAAAAGGAATGGCACGAAGCTATTCAGGTGCACACGGGAAACGCTACGCACGCTTACAATAACGCTTCCCGGTTAGAGCATCCGTCCTTCGGACTGTTGCAAGCGCGCGAACAACGCCCTCGCGTCGTCGCTCTTTCGTTCATTCTCTCGCGCTCTTTTAGCAGTACGCATAGCGTACGCGCTACGGCAACGTGCCGCGCAATCTGGCCGCACGGAAAGGTCCGCCGTAGCAGAGAACGGCTCGTAACTACTGCCTATACGCGAAACAGGTGCCCGCGAAGCGTCAGACCAGAAACGCGCACCGCGCGAGAGAAGATCGTCTTCGCGCACGTACGCAGGAGACCCGCTCGCGCGCAGTGATTTGCATACAGAACGTGCTCCGCGACATGCGCCCCCTCTCTCGTCTCCGCCCTTCTCCCAAGCTCTACCTCGCGCCGCAGGCGCGCCGAACACGCGCGCTCCTTCTCGGCCGCGGGTCGAGCCGTGTACGTCCTCCGTCATCCTGTCGGGCGAGTTGATATCAGGTGTCACATCGGCGCTCCTCAACCGTGATGCACGCCCGCCCGCCCGCCCGCCGAGAGAGCGCGAGCTCGCGCCACGCTGTGTTTATACATGCACTACACACGAGGGCGCGAGGCTAGAAACCGTTCCGAGAACGGGCGCCGGACGCCTTCTCGAGGAACTGCACGCGCGCTGCGAGGTCCGCAAACAGGCGAGTGCCTTCGAGGGGCGTCTGCGATGCCGCCGCCGTAGTGCGCATGGCGCGCATAACTCGCACGCGTTGCCGTGCTCGAGAGTAAACGCAGCGCGGCGGCGCGAGGACGGGGATTACGAAGGCGATAAAACGGCGCCCCGTTCCATGTTGCCTCAACGTTGGCAGCGTAACCGCGGTTCGGCGTCTGCGTATGGCGTTCCGTTGCCGAGAAATCGATGTCGCGGGTTCGAATCCTTTGCCCCGCGACGGCCGCATTTGCAGCTACGGGGACGAGAAGAAGAAGAACAAAAAAAGCGCCCTCGTACCAAAATGTGGTGCAAGTTAATATAAACCTACGGCGGTAAAAAGTAATCATCCGCAGTCCTACCACTAGGACGGCTCTCGCAGCTCCACTGCCTTTTTTGGGACGTCAAATTCAACGAATCAAACACACACATTTTTTTTTTTTCGCTCTGTTAGCTTCGTCTGCCACAAAAGCACCAGGACTGCTATAATAAAGTAAGCATTTCCGCTCTATGCTTATCGGAGAAACGAATTTATCCCTGCGGTGCGATTTCCGGGTAAGAACAAAAATGAGGCTCGTTAACGAGAGCCACGAAAGTTTAGTCCTGCCGGCGTTCCCGCTGTCAATGGTAAAATCCCTCGCCGTGCACAGTTAACTGCATGTCTGGCTTGCCCATCAATGGCAGTGATACATGTAGACACATAAACAGAAACGCGTCCCGAAATGAATTACACAGCCGTGGGACCCATTGCTAAATACATGCAAGAAAGTAGCAGTCCATCAGAAGGTAATAGTGCGCGTAAAATATCGCACGCGAACACAACATTATTATTGACTGTAATTTACGTAGTAGATGTAGAGCTCAGGGTTGTGTGGAACAGATGACGGAGGCATTGAATTAAGGACATCGATACACACCTACAGACAGTACGAAACTACGTGTTTAAACTGAGAGCCAAAGAGCGGGACAAACAAAACCAGGCCGCAGAACGTATACACACAGGCTCCTCAGTCCGTTCCAACGCAATCCCGCACGGAGCATGCGCACATTCATCGCCCAAGTGAAACGGGAGAGGAGGAAAGAAAAAACCTCGGTCACTATCCGCACCGCCAAAGCCGGCATCAATTCAGCAGCTCCTGCGGCCACAGAGCCCCGGGCCAAAGCCGGCTCATCTCTTCGTATCCCGGGCTCGGAACAAGAACCGCCGGAAAGGTCCCGAATATGAAGACGAATATCGCGCGGTCCCGAGGATCCGTGGCAAAGAAAACGAGGCCGTCGATGGCCACTCGAGCCCAGGGCCCGACCCACAGTCCCGTCCTCGGCGAGAAGTGGCCCGCACATAGCCCGGCGAAGAGGACGAGTTGCGACGGAAGGAAAACAAAGAAAGCGTTCGCAAAGAAAAAGCACGGAGGTGCGGCGTCACTAAGGCGAGTGTCGGGAAAGTTGGGTGCAGCAGAGGCACAAGTGCGAGATTGCCAAGTGCGAAGACACGGCGACGAAAACAACGGGCCACATACCGCCTGGATTACACTGTTAGTCTCGGTCCGTCTAGGTTCCGGCTATAGGAGGCCGAAATCTCGCAAATCTTTTCCGCTTGCGTAAGTGAAACGGTGTACCAACCACATAAGATAACGAGATACAAGGAACGGCGATAAGGTCCTGGCACAGTGGCCACTGTAGCCTCTTGTGTGTGCGACGCGCAAAGCAAAAAAAAAAAAAAAAAAAAGAGAGAAACGCTGTTGAGCTTCTCGAGATGCACCACCCTGTAACACTGCTTATGGCTGATGACTGAATAATGAACGATTCACTAAAGCGCGCGTGCGTGTGTGCGCGCATACTGTGAACTTATCTCTTCATGTTTAATTTCACCTTCGCCCTTGTCCACAGCAGGTTAGTCAACCGGGCTCAGCCTGACTATCCCTGCCTCTCCCTTACCACCTCTCCCTCCATCTCTCTTTTCACGAGAGAGTGTTAGCTAGTCTATAAACGTGCTAGAATTTGCGGAATGCCGGTTACCGGAAAGGCGTACGACGACAACAACGCTGTTAGCGACATCCTGCGACACAGAATTTAACCAGACATCACGCACGAGATAATACTGCAGTGATCCGCCATATTGTACATAACTGCTCATATTTCTCTCTTTTTTTTTTTTCTGTCTTGTTTTGCAGAATCGTCAGAAGTCGCTACAAGCTTTGCTACTTTCCTCCACAGCTCTGGTAACCAATCCGTAAACGGTAAGAAACCTGCGGACTTGTCTAAAACTAAACGCAGAAGGGTCGACTGGCACAACTCTACGGTCCTTTGAAAAGGCTTGGGCGTAGCTACCCGCGCAGCGTAACAGCGAGAAAGACCAAGACAAATCGGCGAACGCATGCTGCACGCTGCAGCCGCTGCTTGCTCGGTGCTTCTTTTGGCGAAGCATAAAAGTCATCCTCATCGGCCGACGGCTGGCTCGAGCCCCGAGCGGTTCCAACGCGACACAGCGTGCCGCGCCAATACGGAAACAAGCTGGGCTAGTCATATGTACTCATGTACATTTAAACAGCCATCGATTCCGAGAAACATCTCGTGCATGAACGATTGGCTTTCGAGAGAGAGAGAGAGAGAGAGAGAGAGAAAAAAAAAAAGAGATGTAGCGATAGGAAGTGCATTACTAGACTTACGCTCGCTTTATTTCTAAGCACCCTCCATAAATTCGAAGGTCCGTAATTTAGAGGAGAAAAGAAAGCGCAGGGCTTAATTAACTTTCGTCATTAAGATTGAATGAGCCAGAATGTGTAGAGAATGAATAAGCAAGTGCTATATGAGACAATCGGTGAAAGCGAAGACATAGAATGCTGATGAGTGAGTGAGTGAGTGAGTGAGTGAGTGAGTGAGTGAGTGAGTGAGTGAGTGAGTGAGTGAGTGAGTGAGTGAGTGAGTGAGTGAGTGAGTGAGTGAGTGAGTGAGTGAGTGAGTGAGTGAGTGAGTGAGTGAGTGAGCGAGCGAGCGAGCGAGCTAGCTAGCTTCAAAAACCTACCAGCACACTCCAAAAATACCTGCCACAATGGCTCAGCAGCTACGGCGTTCTGATGCATGAGCACGAAGTCAAGGGTTCGAAACCAGGACGCGGCTGCCGCATTTCTAAGGACAACTGCGAAAAACACTCGTGCACTAAGATTAAGAAACACTTTTAATTAACCCATGATGGTCAGAATTAACCCGGATCCCTTTACTTACACATCCCTCTTACCCACAGTGTTACTTTGTCATGTTATACCCCATGAATAAGTTTATCAAGACACTACGCCATCCGCGTGCAGAGTTGACGCTGCCTAACACGTTGCATCCGCGCGTTATCTCCCACGTGCTGCGATTGACTCCGCGCTGCACCGAACTGGCAAGACAGGGCTTGCCTCCTCTGTCGCTTGCGGAGATGCGGCGCCGGGAGAGCAATCTCGCTCGGGCCAGAACAAGAACCTCTGCGCGGTGGCCGAGTAGGCGAATAAGCTGGCCTTATAAAGAACGCGGCCACTCACCAAGCCGGCAACCCCCACGTCCGATAAAGCCCCCTGAGCTGCGCTTTGAAGTACAGCTACGTCCCCGCTATTGCTGCTGCCCGCCCTTTCTTTGTACAAAAAAATGTTACGGCGCGGACGCCGCTTGCCTCCTAACGAATAAAATCCCACGCGGAAAAAAAAAAATGGCCACTCTCGACAGCTACGCGCACCTCTCCACTTCAACGTAGTAAACAAAGTTGTGCGACGTTCGGCGTTTTCTTTGTCGATGGCGAGCTCCGGCGATCGCTAAGCTGCTCCGATGAATTTCGTCCAGTGGAGCGGTAGCTTTCGTTCTTGCTTAAGGCTATTTATTATTTGCTTCGTTTTGACAGTTTCTTTTTTTCGATTGGAACAGCGAATATGCGTCTAAGCTCAAGTCGTATTCCTCTTATCTGCGCTGGCGAAATCACGGACTGGAATACGTGTTACTTCCGTTGTAGAGAGTCGGAAAGAGAATGACTGATTTGTTTCCGGACAACGCATTGCTACGGCCTGTTTTTCAAGCAATATGGAAGAGATCTGATCAGAAGCGTTCATTCACCTGTACGGGACTGTATATTTGCCTGTTAATACACACGTGTATGTGTCCAATCAATTTCTTGCATATACAAGAGAAGGGCGAACTCTATTGTCACGAGAATTACAAAAGAGGCTGAGAGCACGCTTAGCATCGTTTCCGTTTAACGTATGCAATTAGGACTGCTGTGCGCCAATTCGAGATACATATGATGACCGTACGCCAGTCTGTTTGGGCCGCTGGGTCCTTCGTCGCGTTACGCGCCGTTAGTCCTCCTCTGGCGAGTGTATACGAGGAGTGAGCAAACAAAACCAAATCAAATAATGTACCAAATTGACAACAGCAATCCCACCTGAATTGCAAACGAGCAAGCCCCTCTCGAACGAGGAGAATGGAAGCCTCCGTAGTTTTCACGCAATAGAAACGCGGTCAACGGCGCTGGGATCGACGGCACATCCCGCGCGAAAAGGTCATTACTCCTGTGGCTAGATGCCTCGAGTACGATTTCCTTGGATGTTCAGCTGCAGCAGAAGGGTTCACGTGTCTCCTGAAAGCACGATTACAATGAAGGCGCCAAATAAAACAACGGACGAATGAAGGCGACACGGGACAACCACGTAGGCGCACTAACAACTGAGCGTTTCATTTCTTGACACAGGAATAAATAGCTGCTGCCAAGGATCCTTGGCAGCAGCCAAGCCTTCCTTCGTCCGTTGTTTTATTTGGCCCCTTCGTTGTAATCATGTATAACCAACTCGCCCACCAGCGCGTGCTCGCTGAAAGCACGACAAACACGATGAAAGACGGCATCCAATGAAACAAGAAAGCTGGGGAGACGTCCGCACTAGTCGACAGGCGTTGTAGTTGTCAAAAAAAGGGGGGGGAGTGCAAACTGACCCCCAGCGGCCTCTATACGCTCCGTGCCTCTCTTTAAAAAGCTGACGCGGGTTCCCACCCAAAGCAGTGCGAAGCGTGCGTGGAAACGTGTCGGGAATAGAAACAGGGCTGGCGATACAACGGGTGCGCGGCTGACAAGGAGGCAACGAACGCGTGTACGCGTGTGCGGACGCAGCTTCTCCGAAAGCGCGCGTGGAGTCGGGCACGTGGAGGCGGGAACGTCAGATGACGACAGAAGATGCACGCGTCCACGGCAACGCACGCGCGCAGAAGCGGAGGAGGATGAGCCGCAGACAAGGACAACTATGAGGAAATAGAAGCGAGGTGATATGCGCGCTCGCGCGCGTCTCTGCGTTATAGACAGAGCCGAGTACGCAAACAAAGACAGAAACACGGACGAAAGGCGCCAAGAAGCTGCCCGAGACGGAGGGAGTTGAGCGGGGGGCGAGCCAACACGAGCGCAGATGGATAGCTTGACACGCAGTGAGGCGCGGCGGGGAGTGCCAGCGAGCGAGCCTGCGTAACGCCTCGCACGTGTTTCTGTATAGAAACAGAACAAAAGAAGCAGTCCGCGGCGCGTATATTTATTACAAAACGAGGCATCACCGATAGCTGCCGCTCGCTGCTGCAACAGCCGGGGGGTGAGGTGGAACAAGAGACTTAAGCACCGAGGGGGGTAGAGCACGAAGCTTTTGTTTCTCTTCCATGGATGAGCTTTATGGGGAGGACGGCTGGAACGGGCCATCGTTCTCATCGACGTCTTCCTTGCCTACAAAGCTGGGAGATGAGAACGAGGGGAGGGGATGGAGAAGCCGGGGACCCGCGACGTCGACCTTAGGTGCGCGGTGCTCGGCAACGTTCATCAGGATCCCGTGTTAGGACCCCGCCCACACCGGACCCGCGGGCGCCCCGCAGAGGTCGATGAAGAACATGATTGCCCTCTTGGCTCTCTCTCTCTCTCTCACTCCCTCCTTCATCGCCTGCATAGCTGTCTCCGTTACGGAGCCCTCCTCCTCGCCTTCAACTATAGGGGCCCTCGAGGGCAGCCGTCTTCGCCTCCCCCGGCGGCTTTGTCTGAGGAGAACCTTTCTACGGATGAACGTTCCATGCTGAACGATGGTCGAAGAGGAGGAGGAGACGACCCAATGTCTTTTAATCCCAATATCGTCCGTCTCGCCGCACAAGGGCGGCCGCTGAGATGGGGTGGGTGTGCGGGTTTTGAGTACCGTAGCTTCCATCCAGCGCGTTCCCGTTTTTCAATCGCGCTAAGAGCCATCGAAGACAGACGTGAGTGAACGTGTTTTATTATTATTTTTTTTTCGCGTTCATGTGCTCGTATGTTGGAGAGGCAAAAAAGCCGACGAAGGAAAGGAAGTAGCGAAGGGACACGGACGGTGTCCAAATAAAGACGTCAGGACTTGGTCCAAGAATGAGCTTCGCTTCGAGAGCCAAAGATTGCTCGAAAGAACGAGAAAGAGAGAGAGAGAGAGAGAGAGAGCAATGAAGGCCACGCATAAAATAAAGTGGACAAGAGAAAATAGTGGCTGAGGTATAAGAACGCGCGTGCTGGAAAACGAAGCAAAAAGACGTCGTTCTAAGATGAAATGTCCCATTCGGGAAGGAGATATAGACAGGGCCATTAAATTTCCCGAAGTATTCGCCCAAGAAGTATGGGGAACGCGTACTGTTGCGGCTGAAGAACAGTCGTCAGCTTCAAACATCTTCCGGTCTCCGCTCTAAACGCGCTGGCGCCGCATTACGGGAAGGTTCGGGGGGATTCTAAAAGCGCGAAGCAAGTTCGTTGCGCCCTCACATTAGATAACCACTTCTCTTAGTAATAGATTTATTGAAACAGATATAGTTAACAACACACATATATGTCTAATGCTTGTTTCTGCCACAGCCAGGTGTCTGTCTACTCTGTGTCCTGTACGATTCGGCGTTAGTAGTTCCAATTATGTGCTAGTTCACCGTCATATGCCCTGGCGGCTTGTTTTGCGCGTGCTAATATAGTCGCTCCGGTTAGATGGTTACACTCATGGTTATTACATGGTTATAGTCGCTCCGGTTATATTTGTCATATGTAACGCTGCGTTAAGGCACCGCCTTACTGCTCAACCCTACCGCTCAGTTCTCTTTCACGCACCGCAATATATCAACCCGTTTCCTTCAATGCTGCCTCTATCTAGCATGTGCCTTCGATTCGGATGATGATCTGTATTCTAAGGTCCACATATACCCCTCTGTAACGCCTGAAAAGGCCGAAGCAGCTACCAAATAAAGAGATACATTTCTCATTTAGGCTCATCTCAGATTGGTTTCTCCTACGCGGTGCGCGGAGAACTCAGTTCACACAGCATATTCGCGACGCGCATTCTCATACTTAGTCTATCTTTCTTACTCACAACGGGCGCCCTCTGGCGTCTGTGACCGAGGCAGCGCATCGCAGGAAAAGACGTGCCGCGATGTATCGAGTCAATCTTCCGCAAACATTTCCACGGGCCGCCGTATTTGGCGTTGTTCGGGTGGAATAGATAACACCGCCTTGTAGTGCAGAAAAAAAAAAAAAAAAAAAAAAAAGGCAGCAGCTCTGCTCCCACCGCCATCTGCGAGCCTTTCGTTAGAACATATAAAAGACCACCGCGCGGGAGTCAGCGCGACCAAAAGAACACGCGAGCGGCTTTGATGGCCGACCGGAAGCGATGCGAGGGCAGAGGAGTGGGAGGGACAGATAACGTCGGGCGCCATTTGCTTCGTGTCTCGCGCGAAACGCGGCCGAGGCGAAATAAAAGACCAGCGCAACCCCCCCCCCCCCCCCCCCCCCTTACGCGTAGCGCGCCGTCCCACGAACTACTCTGGCCGGGGGATGGCCCCCATAGCTGCTGCAGTCGCCGCGCCGTCCACTCCAGTTTGCGTCCGCGTCTAATTGGATTCGGCTCGAATCGCGGACCGAGCGCGTCGCCTGTCGGCGCGACTCGAAGCGCCGTGTCGTTGTTTGCTTGAAGTCTTATCCGAGGCCTGCCTCTTTCAGCGGCACACGCAGCGCGACGCAGAGAGAGAGAGAGAGAGAGAGAGAGAGAGAGAGAGAGAGAGAGAGAGGTCTAACCAGGTTGCTTACGGTTTGCGTCCCCGTCTCGCGTTTTCTACCCACTTCCCCTGTGTACAGGGTAGCTAACCGCTTATTCTAGGGCGAGTCGCTGCTTCGATGCCGTAGTATAGACCGTGAGAACGCAGACTCGAACAAAAAGAAAAGCGGACAAACGCCTCAAACTGAAGTTTACTTTTGAACATAATTAATATTTATCAACCTTATGCATATTTGTAGAGAATATTTGTAGAGACACATTTATCTTCAGACATTTGTCTATGTCTGCATTCTTTTCGCTATCTAAACCATGGAAACGGACAGTTACTCCGATTATCACCTCCCCCTCTGAAGCAATTGGGAGGGACGTGTACAACCGCAGTGGCCCCTGCGCGGCGTGCCACCGCGTCTAGCCTCAGGCGATGTCGGGCCGTTGTCTTTCTCTTTTTTTTCCTTAGCTCGCACGAGGCGACGCTGCGGCCCCAAATCACATCAAACGAACCGGCCACTGAGTGCGACTCGGCACGAAAGACCTGGGAGCATCCCGTACAAAGCTGCGCTGTTGAGTCAACAACCTATCGGCCGTCACGCATACGTAATTGAGGAGTGACCCCACAGCTATGCGAGGAGCCAAAGCCTACATAACGCCTGAAAAACATAGTGCATTGAGCAAGCAATGTTTTCGTTGCGCGCAGGGAGCTCTACAGCGCATTGCATTGGATGTTTTAATGAGAGGGGAGACGCTCGCGGAAATACCTGGGGCGGAAGCCGGCGCAGCCTGCGGCCAGCTTTCGAAATGCAGTATTTGTAATCAGATTACGTAGTATTAAATAATACCCTCTCGCTCAAGTTATAGACCTATAGAATGATTGCTTAGCACTGTTCCTTTAAACTATCCATTTACTTTTAGGCCATGCTTGTGCTTTCTTTCTTTCTTTCTTTCTTTCTTTCTTTCTTTCTTATCTTCCTGTCGGAAGCTACTACGTAAGGTGGTCAGCAGCTTAGCTTGGTAAAGTATTCTCTTAAAACTACTAGCATTCATTTTGCAGGAAAGAATCTATTACCAGTAATTAATATAAAAAGCCACCATTGCATTTTCCGCATTTCCCTCCGAAATCTCAGCCCCAGTATGCCGCTAGTGTGACGTCACAATAAGTATTGCTATTTTTGGAGCAGAGAAAGCTGTGAAAACTTGTTGTGTTAAGTTAGTCCTTGGCTCCTTTAGAATGCAATGCAGTCCATATTGACTGACACACCAGCAGTAGCTAGACTAGACCCTAGCAGATGCTTTCAAAATCCATGGCGTCCCAGAAGGTTGACGCCTAAACTTCGATGCGGCATCGCCACACGTCATTCCTTTGTTCTTCCTTAGCGCGATCAGAGGCGGGCACTGGAGGAGCCTTTCTTTCGGCTCTCTTTTCTGTATTGCTGACGCATCCCATGGCTTTCGCAGCACTGCATAGAGTTGCTGAGATGGTCGATACACTGACATGCTGGTCAAACGCACACCTTGGAATCTATGCAGAGCGAAGCTTTCGGGAAGCGGTTAGTGAAATGCTATAAATTTGCCCATTTCATCCCTGCGTCGTTGGCGTACAATGCGAACTGGCACGTGCGCACGTGCTCTCATACACGTGCTCTGGCGCACCCGAGCTACAGGCAACGTGCCACACCAGGCGATCATCTCAAAGAGCTAGTTCTGGCCGGCGTTGGCACGACAAAAGTACGTCCGTTTCTTCTGCGACATCCTACTGGGAAAACCTATGGAAGACGCAGACATAACACGATACGCAGTTCGCTATCTGCCATTTATGAATCCGGGTGACCTGCCTTACGATTCGACTGTACTCATTGGATCGCATAGCCTCTGGCGGAGGAGCTGCTGGACGTGTGGTAGGCACGGTGAATGAAGCCCCGAGATTTACAAGATACTTATTTTTTTTTTGGGGGGGGGGGGGGGGGGGTCTCTGCAGCACTTGTAAGAAGTGTGAATGCTGCAGCACCCGCAAGATTCGATGGAGGTGCTGAATGCATGCGTATGCTTTGCCTGATTCTTACGTATGTTGTGCGAGAGGTACTTGATTTTGAATTTCCGTTTGTGCTGTTTCCGTGTGTGGTTTTCCAGCTGTGAAAGAAAAACAGAAAGCGCGATTGTGGCCTAATCGTCGGAGCATCGGGCTGCTGTGCTGCGCCGAGGGATCGAGGTGCGATCCCACCGTCAAGCAGGTAATTCATTTTTCTCTTTTCATTTTTTTAAGTATAAGCTACCCAGCAAGACAGCAGCAACACCCAGTTGCTACGTTCATGAAGATCTGGGAGGGTTCACAAAGCAAGCTTCGCTTCAAAAGAAAGAGACAGAGAGAGAAGGCTACCCGTAGGCGCGCAAACAACTTGCAAGCTTCCCTCGCTTTGCGCCCGCAGTAAAGGTTGGTCGGATAAACGCAGTAGCCACTTTCCGGAAGGGCTAACAGCTCGTTCCATCGCATCGCGAACACGCCCGCAACGACCCTCGCTAACAGAACGGCGCGGCGGGCGCGCCTAATGACCGAGCGCCGCGGAGGCGCCTGCCGGTTAACTGTCGGTGAACACGGCCGGCGGCTGAGATAACTAGCCGAGAAAAGAATCCCGTCTCGCCGCGCCCTCTGGAGGCCACTTCGCGTTCCACCAAAGGCGGCGACTGACGCCATCCTCAACGTGCCCGCTGTTTACTGCACTGTTCGTCCAGTTCGGAAACAACAGCAAAGAAAACGAACCGAGTCATGCTCCGCCCACTTCCAAGCAACCCGTCTGCAACCCACAGTAAAAAAAGAAAGTTTCATCAGCGATTGTGGACGCATGCAGGTTGTTCCTGCGGTAGCACAACCACGAGAGGGGTGCATGCAAGGCTTCGCCAGTGGAACACGTACAGCGACGTTTATGCGATCCTGCTCCCTAATTACATGCGCCACCGTGTATACGTTGATGGCTTGTAGCCACTATAAGCGGCGTGATACGCCTCAATCTCGCTTAGCTTTACCTTTATAGCGTTCTGGCTCGTAAATGCGCAGAGAGCAAAGAAAGTGGCCAGCATAAGAAACTCACAGGAACGCTCCCTTCACTCCTCCCCTATGACGGCATCTTTCCAGGAAGGAACAAATGACTATTCTTGAGTATTAAACTGAAAGACGTGAATTGGATTCACGACATCCTTAAATTACTGCGCAGTGTTCATTCTGACGACGCGATAGAGAAAGGCGTAGAAAAAGTCACAATAGGCAGAGAAGGCAATTCTTTATGGGCGACCGCTGCTATCGAGGTCAACAGTAACCGTGAACGGCAGTGAAGTGGAGTTGCGTGGCTTTGTGCGTGCGCACAAAAGCCAGTGCCGGGCACATCAGTTGCTGGCGACGCTCTTCAAAGTCTGTAACAGCCGGCATTTTCTCAATAACGATAGGAGGCGGCGTACCGGGCGGACAGCCGCAGAATATTTTTTTTTTAACGCCCTTCATCATGATGAGGCTATTTCGCAAACCTCCACCGATATACAAAAGCCTGAAGTGGTAAATTATGTTTCTGCACTCTCCACTCTCCACTCTCTCCGCGGCAATAAATGTATAGGCTGAAGAATGGAAGTATCGATTTTGAATGCAGAGTTGAAGTCGGTGGTTCATTTTGTGAGAAACTTTTTCAAACTTCACCAGTTACTTCAAAATGTTTCAGGGTCTAAATCTGGAATCAGCATGCAATGATGCTTACAGTTTAAGCGTCTCGATAAATGCAACAATTTTAATTTAAATCGGCTCATCAGATGCACAATGACATCATTTTCTTAAGTTAGAACTGCGAGTAATAGAAGGAGGTTTCATCACCTCGACTGCTTCTTCCTTTTAAGTAGCAGCAATTGAAAAGAAGAAAAGTTACGTGAGAAGAAACGTCACAAGCTAAGGAAATCAATCATTGACAAAGCTAAAGGGAGCGAACTAGGTTTCCATGTTGTCCGAGGTAGATAAAATCGAAGTCCAACAGATTAAAACAAGCTGCACTTTTGCGTTTCACGTGTACTTCAGCACAGAAATAAAAGAGAAGCGCAATAAAAGACAACATCCGGGACAGGTGCTAACTACAACTGGTTTGTTTGCAGGTCAGTATCACATAAATACACAAAGACATTCACACAGCACCGAAACACAGGTCATAGCAACGTGTCGAACAACCGATTTTCGTGGCAGTAAAAATACTCAGGTACACCACCAGCACAATCCGTGCCTCATGCCTTAAGCGTGAAGAGACCCCCAACACCTCGCTTGTCAATGCGTCATTGTGTAGTTAGTCTCCAGCTAGCGCTTTTTTTTTGTCCTTCTGTTTCCAAAGCACATCTGCTTCCGAAGAATACTCGCACACAGCTGAAAAACAAATATCAAAAAAAGCATAAAAGAAAAGAACATCATGGAACATCGTGGCTATCTACTGATGGTAGTGTTACCAAACGGGGGGCGGTGCTGCTTCTTTCATAATAGCATCTTAGTTGTAAAGCGTACAGTGCGTAATAGAAGTTTAGCTGTCGTAAAGAACGCCTGCATGATGGCAAGTTCGATACGAAGAAAAATAAACCTACACAACAAGACGCTAGCTATTCAGAAGGCACTGAACCAAGGGTGTTCCGAACAAACTACGTGGCGCAGGGCAGCGCACGCGATGTTGTGACCGTACTTCAGCCGTGCACATATACTTCGGTCAGACACGCAAGGCACGGATATATAGCAAAACCCGCGTTTCTGGAAATCGCAAACGAAACAGCGGGCCTCCGACAAGATGGGTCCAAGATGTACTCTGCCTCTATAAAACCAAGCAATCGATAGAGAAGGCAACGGAGAGATAGTACCATGCATGGGGGTTACATGTATAGTGCTGCTAGTACGCCGAAGCACTTCGCAAAAAGGCAGGGCACAAATCTATAGCTAGTAACAGCGATTACGAAAGCGAAAGGACAATACACTCTTAAAGCTTGTTCCATGTAGGTCCCACAAAACGAGTGTTAGTTATTTGCAAAAAAATAATAATAATAAAATAAAAGTTCCGCTTAGTGGAATTCGCGTGGAAAGAAATTAGGAGTGCAGTATAAACAGTTGTTTGGGACGAAAAACTTCACTAAGCGACCTTTCAAGACGTGTCGTTCCCTGACGGTTCCGGAGTAATCCGGAAGGGAGTTCTACACGCCTGTTGCTTTGTCTTTCTGGAAGCCATCGAAGTCGACATTTGGCGAAGGAGCCGACACGATGGCGCAATATATGCATAGGCGAAACAGTTACCGGCCGAGCACGCCGCCAGGCTATAACCCCGCCTGCTGCACCACCACCACCACCTAGTCATTGATTGAATTTGGTTTCAGGTGCCCGATTCACCAAGCTGCACGGGGCGACTAAGCGCGGCTCAAGTAAATGGGAGTAACTGGAACTGAAACTGGAAAGTAACTGGAACACCAATGCATTTCTCCGCAAAGTTCGGGAATTAACCCTGAGAACTCGTTCCAAGTGGATCTGCCTCGCGAACTCCGCGGCTAGAAATTGTAAATTTCAATGTGAGCCAAAAAGTAGTTAGTTAAAAATTTCATTAGTGATTTCTTGCTAATTAGTCGATTATGCATTTCGATTTTGTGCAGTAATGTCCGCTTTTCGAGTAGACCAGCTCATGAACTATAAGCGTGCTATCTGCCACAGACAACCTTTAAAAATTTTTGAAAGTGTTCGCTGAAACACTCTGTATATCGCTGGCTGTCCACCACAGGGCGTTAGCGCCAGCAAATAACGCGCCGTTTTTACGCGCGAAAAGCTCTACGCATTGGACTCTCCTGATTGGCTTAGCACCCTGTATAGCCTTCACCACGTTGGAAACCCTACCTGCGTGATGTTATAAAGAAAAAAAAAACGACAATAAAGCGTAGATAAAAGCATAATCTCGAGATCTAAGCCCACTACAAGAGAGCTGTCATTCTAAATATAACCAGAAAGTCACTAGAAGAGGTCAACAAAATCGACGCAGACCCTATTCCTAATCTTCGAACCAATCGCTGCTGCGACGTCGTGGCATACGGACGCCGGTCATAAATATGCTGTTCTCACGCGCTAACCTTGACAATTTAATATCTCGTTTGTCTGTCGCCCCCGCTCGTTGATCATGAACTTAATGAGTCTACTGAACTTTAGAACACATATGCATCCGTTGCTAAAGAGATCGTGCGCGCTAAAACGCCAAGCTGTCTCGCGGCGTCGGTCCTTGAGAGAGGAATGGGGACGCAACGGTCTTCTTGGTTTGACGTCCAAGCTGCCTTATCGGCGTCATTGTTTCCTACGATTCCGCAATGGCCTTTAACTCAAGTCCTGTCCGCACACGTATCTACACATTCTCTCTCCCTTCTCTCTATCTTCCCCCTCTCCCTTCCCCCAGCGTAGGGTAGCCAACCAGACTATTGACTGGTTAACATCCCTGCCTTCCTATATTCCTCTCTCTCTCTCTCTCTCTCTCTCTCTCTCTCTCTCTAGTGCCTACCAACGACGTGCTTTGAGAAAACTATAGGCGACTGAACTGCCTTGCACGCGCAAGAACTTCCAGGACCGCTGCACGGTTTCCGCCAAGGCACACTGCGAAAAGCGACGTGAAAAAAAGAAAAAAGAAAAAGAAGTTCCGAGAGGCAAGTTTCTTGAGAGCCAACTCCGGAACTGCGAAAGAAGGGATGCCGCATCTCTGACGGCGCGAGAACGACTTGGAAAGCGATTCGGGAACGGCGCCGGGCCCGCGGCCTAACCTGGTTATCTGGGGGCGTCGACTGCATCGAAGCAGGCTCGCATCGAGAGGGATCCAAAGTCCGAGTTTGTCCGATGTCGACGTGCCGCCAGAGGTGCGGGCACGCTCGAGTGGACACGCGCCGGTAGGAAGGCTTGGGCGGTGGCCGAACGGCGGGGGCCGTAAGCGTTTTACGACCGCCGCTGCATTCGCCGTCGGAGGAGGCGGAGGAAGGGGCGGGCCACCGCAGGGGAGAATACAAACTACCGCGTTGAGAGTGTTTGCTCCCCGTCCGCGGCGGTATCGCACGTGCTTGCAGTACGCCCCCGTCACTCCGCCTATACGTGGTTCTCCTACGAACGCACGAAAACAAAGAAATAAACAAACAAACAAACATGCGCGGCGTAGAGTCCGGATTCCTGGAGAGGGCAAGCGGCAAACTCCATGATAGTTGGGGAAAAGGACGCGGAAACACCTTGGGAAAATTTTAGCTGTGTTGCTCTGCCATTTGCAAGAGCCGTTTCATGGCAGTGATGACGATGCCCGTCGTGATCTTTGTATTTATCACTTGTGATAAATACAAGTTGTTGTCGTGATCTTTGTATTTAAGCACTTGTGCCGAAAATAAGCTGTTCATGTTTGCTCCACAGCTTGGCACACATGCTCTAGGTGAAAGCAGCTTTATAAAATTGTTACTCCGTATCACTATCGACACATTATTTCATAACAACGGCTAATATAGACAGTTCAAACAGGCTCAAAGAGGCCTACTATAAAGCAGCGTGTTAATTACAGCCATCTCCACAGCCACTAAGTTCCAGGATAGCTCACGAGCGACCTGAACATTCGGCGAAGGGATTAAGCGACACGCGCACTGCCGTCGCCGCGAGCGACGAGCTCGGCCAACAACGCCTCCCAGATATGAATGTCCACGTGACGTCGGCTTGACGGCCGGGTCGTTATCCCGTCAACGGCGGCCCCCTCTAGTACGCGCGCGTTGGCTCGCTTTCACACCCTAGCGAACGCCTGGCCCCAACCCCCCGCCGACGCTCTCTCGCACGGTCGACAGGAGCGCCAGGTGGGCGGAGGTTTGTTTTGCGAAGCGGCGTTGCATTCGGAGCACGCTGAGCCGTATAGCCTGCCGCGGCGGCGCGTGGACTACAGTTCCCCTCGCCAATTCCGTGCAGTGCGGCAATAGATGCACGAGTTTCGCTGGCCGGCCCGTAGAGGGAGCCACAAGGAGGGCTCCTCCATTACCCGCCTTCGGTCGCCCTCCGCGCGACGCGGAAACGTTTCGGAAGATTTAGAAACGCATAATTGGAGAGTTCTCCTTCCTTCTCTAGAACGCGCAGCCGGCTCTGCTTAGTGATTAGCTGAGACGAACCGTGTAGCTAACTGTTTTTTTTTCATTATTGAGATGAAAATAAATAATGAAGTTGTCGCCATTTGTTGACGGCGGCTACCCCTTTTCCCTTGGTTGGTAATGCAATACAATTTTCTTAAATGCAAATTGTTGCATTAAATAATACTTGAAGAAAACGGACGTAGATGTAACGACGCTAAGGGTAAAAGTATCTCTCGAAAAACTCTAATTGAAGTAAAGTCCGGGGTACAGAAGCTTGTTTGCTGCATGTCGAAAGTGAATTTACCCCTAAGTAACACTTAAGCCTGCCTCGGGGCTTTTAGCACTACGTAGTTGAGATTTAAGTATTTCACTTGCACAGACGACACACTATTACGCAGCGATGCGGTAGAGCCAATATTCGTCAGCAATGCCAGCTTCTTCAGAGAAGCTGGCATTGGTACAGTACTTTCGTTTGCCTTTGGGCAATGTAAAGTACTTTATTTCACTTTGGCAAGTGAGAGAAAAAAGAAAAAAGAAAAAAACGTTCGACGCGAACCGCGTAAGCATAGTTCTTGATTGCTCGAGGCATGGTCTGTAGCCTTTGTTGTGGTGCACGGCATTCGCGAGACATAAGAATACACCCGGCTGCCCACGCCCGCGCGAGAGGGCAGTGCACCCAATCGCACGCCTCGCCGCGGCCCACTGCGTACGCGTTTTGTGTTTGCGATGCGGGGAAGACGGCAGCGCCGGGGGCGACACTGAATAGCGGTCGCCGCTTTCGAAAAGAGAGGGAGGGAGAGGGAGAGACAGTGGGTGGCAGGAAGATGCGACGATAATGAGGTACGCGGGCTCATCTAGCGGTGGTGCCGCTGGGTGAAGCGAGCAGTTGCGCGTGCGGACGTGTGTACCTTGGTTGGGCGGAGAGTGACACATCTCGAGCTGTGTCCACACGGAGGGATTGCGACAGACCAGCCGCGGGAGCCCCCGAAGTATTTGTTTTGCCCGAGATGGACGGCCGAACTTCAATCCATAAAGTCACAGGAGAGAGAGGAAGAAGAGTGAGGTGAAGCGGGAAAGGCAGGGAGGTTAACCGAGAGAAAACGGCCTTATGTGGTGTCGAGAAAGTGACAAAGTGTCACCGAGCTACAAAAGAAACCCGTACGGCTTCCTCAGAGAGCTTCGCGCTCGGAGGAGAATGGAGAATTTGTCCTGTTCCGCAAGGATCGAACCCGCGACATATGTCTCTTTCTTTTTTTTTTGGGGGGGGGGGGGGGGGGGGAATAACCAGGAGGCTAGCGGATCGCAGCGCGAAACCGAAATATTCCGTGTCCGTGTGCTTCGAGTTGACTGATTCGGCCTCCCACTGGCAATCGCGCTTCGATGGGCAACATCAACGTTTAAGGTCAAAAAAGATTCGACATTTTTTTTTTTTTTTTTTTTTTTTTTTTTTTTTTTTACGTGAGATTCCGCACTGAACCACATATCGTCCGTCCGTCCGTTCGTCCGTCCGTCCGTCCGTCCGTTCGTTCGTTCGTTCGTTCGTTCGTTCGTCCGTCCGTTCGATCGATCGTTCGTTCGGTCGCCTACATAAAGTGATGAGTATAGCATCCGCACCATAAATAAAGCAGAGAACCCAGGGCGTCGACCTAGCTGAAGAAGTTAACCGTGTCACAATGCTCGTCGCAACGCCCACTCGACCCAAGCTTGGAAAGACCGACACGCTGCGGCGGCCTACGGCGCGGAAGTGAAATGCGCCTGTCAAGACGTGTGCCCGACACATCGCTCCGACTCGTGAAACGATTTTATCGCATTTTTCTTTTCTTTCTGCGGGATGTTGTAACCCAACGAAGTCTCTCCTGTTTTCACGCCCCCTGAACTGCTCCGGCAAGAAAAGGCCCCGGTAGTCTCGAATCCAGTGGAGCGCGCGAAACGCACTCCGCCTCGGGAAGACGATGTTTCTTATCCGACCCGCGCCGCAATGGCGAGAAATGCGCGCGACTGTGTGAGATAATCGGAGTTGAAGCGAGCAGATGGTCAGGAATCAAATTTTTGAAACAACACAGTCATCTTCTAACTAACAAGCAAACGGGCCAGCGGCTGAGTTGGAAAAAAAAATATTTCAAACGAAGCGTTATATCCTTGGGGAGGTCCTATCTGAATATACGTGGGAACGAAGAAATCGTCAGTTTCACTGAACCAGTGTTCGTTAGGTTTGTCGCGTTTAGCAGAAGAAGGTTAGAATCTACCGACTGTTGGAACGCAAAATAAAACAATCGCTAAAGCGCGCGCGAGTATGTGTGCGTGTGAGAACGTGCCTGTCCCATAATTACGACGGTTCTCGCCGTCTTCAGTCGCGGCACCTTCGCTGGAACGCGAATTTCCCTTTCCTTGTGCTCGCTTCGGGCGCCAACTGTTCCACGTCTGCGGCGCGGAGAAAGAGCAAGAAACAAATAAAAAATAACAAAATATACATACGACGCGTTCCGGAACGACAAGTGCTGAGACGAAAAAAGAAATCGAGGCATCCTTTCTTCGTGTCTTTCTTTGAGTTATACGTCACTTCGTTCGTAGCAATAACGCAAGCAGAAAACTATCGGGGAACCATACGGCACGCACGCATATATATATATATATATATATATATATATATATATATATATACGCACATACAACGAAAAGAGGCTCCGCTGAAAGCACGTTCGACAAGCTGCACAAAGCGCGGACCAGTCTCGCTTGGCTATACGCGGAGGAGTTCGAGCCGCGCAGGTGGCGTAGGGTGAATGGCGCCACGAACGTTCGGGCCGAAAAGAATATTTATGGGCCGCTCGCTGTGGCGCGCTCCCGGGAAGCACAACGCCAGAATATGCACGCACTATGTGTGGAACATAGGAGCAGCCGAGTAAAAAAAAAGAAAGAAAGGAAAGAGAAAACGGGAAGAGAAAACGAAACAAAGAGAAAGAGAGAACTGCAGCGCACACGTAAACGTGTTCAAGAACGACGCCACAAAGTTGTATCTAGGGGCCGTCGCAAGAGGTAGAGTAAAGATGTCCTAGAGAACGTAAAT
Source organism: Dermacentor andersoni (assembly GCF_023375885.2). Classification (NCBI taxonomy): domain Eukaryota; kingdom Metazoa; phylum Arthropoda; class Arachnida; order Ixodida; family Ixodidae; genus Dermacentor; species Dermacentor andersoni. The sequence continues at coordinate 90,902,763 of NC_092824.1, read as the reverse complement.
TCGGGAACTATACATACCAGTTAAGACGAAAACGAGCGAGAAAAAAAAGAAAAAAAAAAGACGAGGACTATATCAGAGGACGATAGTTGCACTACTAATCATCGATCTGGACTGGCAACAGGACAAGTCCTGTAACAACTGATATGGTCCACAGTTGTCCCGAGTACCGAATTTCAAGTTCTCGACAGCCTGCAGATGCGAGCAGGCTCGGGGAAAAAAAAGCGAGTCACTTAATTCACTTTCTAGTTTTACTCCACGTTTGTTTAGTTGTTGAAGTAAACTGGGGATCTTTCCGTTGTGAAGGAAGGGCCCTCCCTTTGGGGCCGTCCTTGGCACATGAGCTTTATTGCTAGAACTGTACCAGCAGCAGTCTCCCATTAGATACAGCGTTATGCTGTTGAAGAGGAAATCACTGGTTCCACGGCGGGAAGCCCATCGCAAAAAGAATGCCGGAGATCTCCAAAATCAGTCACGGACCCTCCCTCTGCGGTGCTTCTCGTAGTTCCTGTGTTGCTGTCGAACCCAGAACCCAACCTGTACATCACCAATAACCTCACAAATGAAAATTAAAGGCACGCGAGCAGTCTGCTGCAAAAAGAAAAAAAAAAGAGAGAACGTTCGCGAAAAGCGACGCGTAAACATTCCGATATTTATCGACTGAACCAACGAATGAGTCAGCAATAACGGCACTAATCATCAGAGATTATAACAGAGTATGCGCGTCCAGCAATATTGTTTCACTGCCACTGAATTTCGAAAGCGAGAGCGAGAGAAACTGAACGCTCGAACATGGAACAACACCGCCACTACAAGAGCGATTCGTGCATTTAAATGTAAATGAAAAAAAAAAGGAAATAACACGCGCGTGAATGCACTAGGCACACGAAAAAAAAAAGAAAACAATAAACAAAAAGCATCTTGCTTTCGGAGGAGCGGAGGAGCTTATGCAAATCCAGCGCGTGACCGCTCACGTCGGAGCCGAATGCCAAAAAGCAGCGAGAGACGCCAAGCTCGTTCGTATGGTGCAATTCCCTCCACTGTATAGCTTGGAACAAAAGCCCTGGAGACAAACACGCATATCTCTTGTTCGACAGCATCTGCGCGGGGTAAGAAGTCGAGATTCTTGTTCCCTTCCTCCAGTTCGCTTCGGTTCATCGACCGACTTGTCTCGGCACGCGAGCGCCGTACCAAAGTGGTCGCCATTATGGATTCCGTCCCAACCCTTTCCCTTTTATTGTTACTCTTTTCGTAGCACCCATTCCCCCTCTCCGCCACGGGAGCCGGTTCTGGCGTCCCAAGGAGCGGAGAAGGGGGGGTCCCGCGCGCGGACGGCGTGACGTTTCGGCTACCGAATTCGGCTCCAGCGCGCAAATCCGGCTTAAAACGCTGCCCCGTCTCGACGCAGCGGCAGAAAGAAGGCACTGAATGAGTCATCTCGCAGGTAGAAACAAAAGGACGGGCCGGGCGGGCAGGCAAGCGAGCGAGGTAGGACGAAAGACCGCGCAGGGGGCTACGCCTGCATACGGAGAAGCCTTCTTGCTGCTTCTTGTCGAGAGTTACATCGGATTAGACACGCGCCGGAGTTCACGCGCACAAAGAGCAGACGACAGAAGAGCAGACGACGGAAGAGCGCCCGGACAGTGTTACGCCCTTCCAAAAGAAAAAAGAAAAGAAAGAAAGAGGAAGGGGAAAGAAAAACGAAGCGATTAAGTAAAGAGAATGAAGAAGAGAAACAATTAGTAAAGAAAATTCTTCATCGCTTCGGTGTACGCGCCGCAAGAGAGCTTGTGAGTAGGGGCGGAGGATTTCCTTGTCGATGCGATTAAAGAAACAAAAGCCCTCGTTCAGAGGTGAACGGAGGCAAAATGGAAAGTCGAGTCATATAATGGGCGCGCCAAAGAGAAACAAGAGTAAAAGAACGTTTGGCTCCATAACTGACCTTTCTTTTTCCCTAATTTTATTTCGTTCCACTCAGCGGAGTTTCAGTACTCCGATGCTATTGGGCGACCGGAAACCTGTTTGTTCCGAGTTCGATCCCTGGGCCAGGGCATTTTTCTTTTCTTTTATATATATATTTTTTAATTCGGCTGTGAACCTCTCTTTCTCTCCAAGTGGATAAATTCTTTTTTCTCTCCCTCTCTGTCTTCCTGACACACAAGCCATGTTCGGTACCGTCAAACCCCTGTCTTGCTTTTCAACGAGTATTATAACCCGTACCTTTTTATACCTCCTTTACATTCTCCATTTGCACCAGGTGTAGGGTAGCCAACCAGACACTTTTCTAGCTAACATCCCTGCCTTCTCTCTCTCTCTTTCTTTCTCTTTCTGTCTGTATCCAAGCGCCCACGCTAAAACGAAGGCACGTTAAGATATTGAATACGCAAATTACCATTAACTATGAATGCCGGCCCCTCTTCATTGAGAGAAACATGGCGCATGCTGAAAAAGGAACACGGAGTGTGCCTTTGAAGGCGCGTATTTGTTGCAGCGAGGATATTCAGGCAACGTTTGTTGTTTCGTTGAGCAATTCCGCAGAGAACACAGCCGGTGACCGGGGGGGCGTGGTGCGTGCGTGTCGTCTGTCGCCATATCACTGGTTTGGATTGGCGTGGATTCAAGCAGCATACGCTCTCCTTCGCTCGTGGTAGTTGCTTGTTGTTGTTGTTGTTGTTATCGTTGTTAATAATCGACGAACCTTCCAGCTAGAAATCGAAACATTGACCTCGTGCGAGGCAGACGAACGCAGCGCGACGCCGCTGCGGAGGGGTGAAAACGACTATAAAACTAGGGTGACGCATGCTGCCCGGCAGCGCGGCGGCGTCTGCGATCGCTGACACACAAAGCCGTAAAGAAGGCAGCGTCGAAGGACGAAGGAAAGTGGGCGTCGCGTAGCGTATACAAAGAACGGCCTTTCTCCCCAGACGAAGGGCGAAAGAGAACTGCGAAGCGCCGGTGTCGACGGAGAAGGCGAGACGCCGCTTACCGAGAGGGAGACGATGACACCGCGTGCCTGGTACGCGTACCAGCTAACTGCGTACAGCGCAGCGAAAGCTACGGTTGGTGTTACCCAAACAGTAGGTTCAAACAGAAGAAGGGTTCTTCAAATGTCCGCTCCTAGACACCCGCCTCGAGACGCTTACTGATTTAATTTAATAAAATATGTCAAATACCGGGGCAGTTACGTGCCAAAACCCCGATATGTTTATCAGGCACGCCGTACTGGGAGATGTCGGACAAAGTTTTTGGCTACCTGAGGTTGTTGCTGGTAAATCTAAGTACACGAGCGTTTTATTGCATATCGTCCCCATCGGAACGCGGCTTCCGGGCTCGGGGATCGAACCAGCGACCTCGTGCTAGGCAGCGCAACGCTATAGCCGCTATATGCCGCCGCGGCGGGTACTGAATTCATGGCCAATTCAAATTGAAATCTTTGTTCAATAATGACAGTTTACACACTTAGAAGCAGGGCAAGAAAGAAGAAAGAAAAGGCGACAGTGCCTGACTATATACAAGGTTGTTCGTGAGATTCACGTAAGAGAACGTACTACGGTGTAAAGCCTCCAGTAGCGGAAAACACAGTCAACATACGGGGACTCTGTGTCAACAAACTGAAGTGAACTGCGCGGAGTCGTGAGTTCTGCCGCCGTAGACGTCGTGACATGTGACGTCTTGAATCGCAGTGTTCCTTGTCCTCGTTATCTTCTCACCCTTACACTGGGCAGGTGAACGGTGTGGTTAAGTGCAACGCAGTAACTGGCGCTGCACAAGGGGGGAGGGAGAGAAAAGTTTGGAATAGGAGTAGAAGCAGCAGCAGCAGGGAGGTCTATAGAGCCGCGCCGTGGCATGAGCTCAGAGACCATCGGCAAGACCTGCGTCATTGGCACGAGCCGCGTAGCCTTCGCTCCACTGCACGGAGCTTGCGAGTCGCAGTGTATACAGACACCGGAGAGCCAGACAGGCCAATAAAGCACGGCCGCCTGAGACAAAGGAAGAGTGGGGGTCTCTGGCGACGCGTGTACGCACCGCACTCGCCTATACCTAGAGTCTCTCCGCACGGCGAGGTATCGGCTGGAGAAGGCGGACGCGTAGGTGTATAAAGGGACGCGCATGCGGGGTCACGTAGACCGCTGCAGATGGGGCCGAAATACGTGTTCAACTATAAGGGGGGCGCTCGCTGCCCCATGCGGTGTGCGCGAAGTGCGGAGCGTTCGACGCTCGACATATGCGATGCACGTCTGCCGACTGAGTTCTGACGCATCTCTTTTACAGAAGGGGGGGGGGGGGGGGGGGGGGGGGGGGAGAGAAAGCCAGCTGTCATCGGCGCCCAATGCGATGCCCGAGGGCGTTTTACGTGAATGCGACTAGTGGCTGCAGGCACGCGGACCTACAGGGTAGCCTGCATAGGGGCAAGGCCACCCCATCTGGTTCCGCCAGTGTGTGAATGGCGCATTGCATCGCATTTATAGCACATCGCGTCTGTGTAAACGGCGATAATGCGCAAGGAAGGCGAATCGCATCGCCTAGCGCGGTGTATGTTAAAACACTGTCGTATCGCATTGAGGGAGAGAGAGAAAAAGTGAGACGGATGCCGCTATGACCTCTGCTCCGGTCACCAACGGAACTCAAATCGCCGGAAACAGGTCCCAGCTTGTTCCGGACTAAGGGGAACATGCCCCACATGTAAACGCTGTCGCATAAGTATTAGCTGGACGCCTTACGATATGCGGTACGCTAGTTACGATATGCGATACGCTAGAGTCGCGTGCGTGTGAACGCGGCTACTGATTATCGACTTTAAAGCGGAGGTGACAATGGCGCGGCTCGTTGCCGAGATTCACGCATAGCGCTGCGAAATATTGCACAGGTAGACCTGGGAGACTGCGAAAATAATTAGTGAAGAGTTTAGCATTATATTTGACTGCATCAGCGGAAGAACAAAGACTTGCTACGCAGTGCAGGCAGCCTGTAATATCTGCTCAATGCCAATGACGCGCTCTGGACGGCCGCATTTCACGCGCAAGGCCATGGCGATGCCTTAGACACAGCAATAACACGAGTTGCACGCAATCTCCCCAACGTCGCGAAGAAGGAAGGCTATCACCACTGTCTTGTTTGGTCTCGTATCGATCGTGAAAAAAAGTTTTCGCAGCCTACAGATTGCCTACAGACTCCAGGCAGACCGCATACGGACTTCTTACAGACGCTTCCTTTAGGGTATATTTAAACTGTAACGCTGTACAAAACGAAAAATCGCCAGCCAGTATTTTTTTTTTTTCACTTCAATTGGCCCGCAAACGTGCGAACGCACTCTCCGCAGTGAGTCCACATACTTTAGCTGAGGAAAAGTGTGAGGCCTTAATTCTGCAGTTCGTCTACAACAAACTTATTGACTTTAAAAGAATTGAATATATATACATATATATATATCAGTGACCAAGTTGGCGTGAAAGTGGTTCATGGAAGAGCGGCACATAACCATACCTGTACGGGCGCCCATTCAACTGTTCGTACACCACATAATATAATGTACAGTTTTGTTAGGGATAGCCAGGGGCCTCACGGTGACTGGATATTCCATAGAATGAGCGGAATGAATATATTCGCGCTGATGTTGACGGAATTCACGAAGTTAGGCCTGCGTTGAAGCGCAACCACCGACCAACTGTGTAAGAGGTGATCATTTTTAAGTTTTCCGGAATTTATAAAAACATGCTTGTTGCAGATAACATAATTCCAGAACTTGAACTGGATTATTGAGAAAGGCGGACTTGCAAGTGAAATCGAAACAAATGTTCAACTAAATAACAAAAATTCAATGATTAACTTCTTAATTATCTTATGGTTCATATTGCAACTTACGAATACGAATCGCAGCCGGTGATATTGCAAAGCATATCCACTTGTAATGAATTTACAGAATGACACCAATTTGCAGACATCCGCCATCAATCTTGCCGTGAAAATGCACTGTTGTTCCACTAACTCATTGTTACAAAACGCTCATTTATTCATTGAAGAACAAAAGTAACAGGAACGGCCATGTATGTTGTCCTACAATTTGTGAAAATTCATTTCGAGTGGATACGCCCAGCAAGCTCACCGGCTACAATTCGTACATGCGCCCGACATTAATTAAGTGAGAACTTAATTAGTGAATTTAAGTTAATATAATCAAATAAATATGTGTTTCGATTCCTCGTGCTAGTGATGTCTGCCTCTTTGAATAACACAGCTCAAGGACAAGAATCAGGCTATCTGCCATAGGCAATTATTTTTTAATTCCGTAACACTTAAAATCGATCGTCCTGTATAATTGTCTCGTACGTACGTGGTTGGCCGAATGGAAACACGTGAGTCACGCTGCCTTGTCGTGTTACTCAGTCCAGTCGTGCAGCACCGTGAGACACCGTTATTTCTGCAAGCGTTTACCCAGCCGCGATACTTCCAAGTATAATACTACAGACACACATTTTCGAAGTTCTAGTTCTCTATATGCTTCCCGCATGCCATAAAGATGACACTTAGGCAGCATACGCGCTCGGAAACACTTCTATGCTATTTTAATTTAATGTCGAAGTTTGTCTCGAAATGTCGGATGTGACGTCCCCGACGACATCGTGACGTCACGACACAGAGCAAAATCTGGCGATGCCGTGATAGCAATGTAGGGCTATAGGTGGCTACTGCGCTGGCGTGAGGCAGCGGCAGGGGTCTTGCAGGAACCGCTAGAGGGAGCCACTGCCTCGTGACGTCATTACGCGGTCATCGCCTAGATATCGGAACTGGTTGGAGAAAAACAAGTGTTACGGTAAATGAGCGAGGGCGCGCTGACGCCTAGCAGTATTTTTTGTGTGGTTTCAAGTATTTGGAAATTCATTTAACACATATTTAATAATAATAATAATAATAATAATAATAATAATAGAGTCGGAAATGCCATGTCAGCTAGCATTCTATTATCCCGAAAGACGCCAATCATGCTTCTATGCTCGTGCATATACATGCGGCTAAAACCAAGCATCTTAAAGCAAACTCCACATATTGTCTTCGTAGCCCACGCTGAGGCGGTAATTTCTTTACAATATATGGCCCAACTCGCTGAAGGAGACAGCTCGGAACACGGCTCTATAGCTCAGCGCGTGAGAGCGAAATATTCACATACAGAAACAGTGGACTTGCCTGGACGTGACACGTACATAACTCTTCCGCGCGACTGTATAATCTGAGCAAGCAAGGTCGCATTACACGCTCAAAACGGTAGAGAAAAAGAAAATGTGGATGAAAACAAGCACTTGATGACAACCAGACACAAAGCACATATATACTTTTCAATTTATAGTGCACCGCTTCGTCCCTGCATTACACGGCGCGGCTACAATGGCGAAAGCAAAAGACAACACAAGGGCGGCGCGACGGGCGCATTAAAATTTACTATAGGCTGGGAGCTTGTCAAACACGGGAAAGGGGATATAGTGTACCCACTCGCTGGAGAAAAAAAAAAAAGGACAGCCAGAGAAAAACGAATGACAAACGTAACAGCAAGTTCGGCTGTGAGCAAGTGCACCGATTACTAATAAAATACACGCCATTCCCTAAAAATAACAAACTCAATAAGAGGGGGAACAAAAAACAAAAGAAAGAAAGGCTGGGCCCAGCCGACGTTGCGTCTGGCCCGCACACACAGGCCTTCAAAGGCGCCGCCGGCGAGGGGGCTCAGTGCGCTTTGAAAAACACAGAAGACCACGCGTACCAAATAGACGGGGCTGGCTGCGACAGTGACGAAGGCTCTCTCTCTCTCTCTCCCACGGCTGCACAGCTCGGGCTGCGTACGTATAAGCACGAATTACGGGGCACCGCCCACGCCCGCAGCCGCGGTTGGCAACTGCTGTTTATACGAAGCTCACAAGACACACGTGGTACGGTAGCATTGCCCGCCCCCCCCCCCCTTTTTTTTGCGTCTGACGTCATCTATCTACGGTGTGCACTAGCTTATCGTAAGCGTATATGCGTACATATCGAGGGCTGTTTTTGCTACTAATTCTTTCGTCGCACTTTCGGCCGGGACCTGCGTCGTCTGTAACTAAAATCCCAGTTTCTTGATCTGCGTCAAACACACTCTGCATGCAGTCTTTTGTACTTCCACACGCGCTTTGTTCGCCATTATAGAGGATGCGCACGCATCGCCAGCCCTGGGTAGCCAATCAGACGCTTTCTAGTCAGCATTACGGCCTTCTTCATTTCCCCGTTCCTCTATCTCTCTTTTTCTCTCTCTCCACACACACTCGCACAAACACAAAGGTGGACTATGTTTGTTCTAATTTTCTTTGATTTATCAACAGCAGTTGGGCATTACAGGGTTAAGTTCACGAAGACTCTCGGAAACCACTTTTGTACTGCTGCCGTTACTGTCGCACCGTGTACAGGCCCTCGCACGGCGACCCCGCGGAAAGTAGTTCAGGTAAAGATGCGTTGGGCAGACAGACCACTCGGTTTCACATGGTTACGTACGTTATGCAGCGTAGCTACGAACAAACGGGCAAACGGCGAAAAGAAAGAAAGAGAAAAAAAAAACTCGGGAAAGGGTCAAAGACAAGACAAGACGAGACGCGGTTGCCTCGCGACGCGCCCACGGACGACGCGAGCCCCGCGGGCAAATCTGTCCGGCCCAGAAGGGACCGGATGCACGTCCCAGGTCCTCCGCGCGCCATCCATCAGCCGTTTCGCCCCGTGGCTGCGACGACGCCGCCACCGCCTACGCAGTACCCCGCGGTCGCCCTCTCGGTCTTCCCGCTTGTTCGTGTTTTTGCAGCACGGCTGCAGTCGCGGGCTCCGTAACCAGAGAATGGACGGCGACGCCGAGTCTGCCTCGCGTGCTGGCACGGCGGTGGATGCAGACACGCTTCTCTTGAGTCCTGTGCGCGCATCTGCTCTCCTCCTCCTCTGTCCGACGCGGTGATCCTCTCCCAAAGCGAGTGTTGTCGCAGCCGCGCTCGCCAGCGCGGCTCTTGTAAATGTTATCAGCATTCTTGGGCTATACTTCAGGTAGTTCTTGCTCTGCGACCGTATGGGTGTCCAGCCGATCTTTTTCTGGTATACTCGACAAAAAGAAAGACTAAAATTTCTGCAGTGGTGGGTCGCATCGAACCCACGTCAAGAGGGTTTCCGAAGCGCAGCAGCACGACAATTTAGCGAGCTGCGCCAATATTGTGTGCGGCTCTTCAATGAATCTCACGCCAACTTTGGTACACTGGGTATATGTGCCACTGGGTATGCGGTCAACGAGGAAACTATTCTCAGCGTTTGCAGGGACCGATGCGCCACGAATCTCGAAGGTCACGCAAACCACTTCGCGGCGGCGGCGCTAGATGGCGCGGCGTGCCCTGAGGTAAGCGCGAGAGAGGAGTCCCGCTGCAGTACACGCCTCGTAAGTGACACCTTTCGGCAGTGGCAGAACGGTGTGTCGTCACATTGCTTCAACGTTAATCGCATTACCCTGGACAGCCTTCGCGATATGAGTTCTGCCTACATTTTTTTTCAATTCTATTTACCATACAGCGAAGAGAAGAGAAACAGTCACGGTCGCTTGTAACTAAACTTCAACCACACTGAACCTAATGAAACCTCTGCATGATGTTATAAATATCTGGTACACCGAATACTTTACGGACTCGGCGAGCCCAAGGCTGCTCTCTCACTACAGGTCATACTGGTATTTTCACATTTTTCAACAGGCGCGGAAGTGAAACTGACGTTTCATTTTCGTACACCGCCCTAATGGAAACCTGTGGGTACGGTTCGAAGCTACTACAAAGTCTGATGTGTTGGAGTTTACCAGTGCTTTTCAGTGTTACCTTGGCGATTCTCTTCACCGTATGCCTTCGTATTTGTTCGTGTTCTTGTTTAAAGCTAAACGTTCTTAGGAGTTACGAACTTGCCTTGTTCTCCCATCTCACGTGCTGGTGTGTCAGCTGTAGATAACCGACTTCTACACTGCCAAGGGTCAGAAATCCTTGACGACTATAGCAAGTGCGGGGGATGTCGACTTGGTGCAATTAAATACTGCGTCGATGCGGACTCTTCTATATAACGAAGAAGCGCTTCATGACTAAGTCAATCACCGAATTCTTGCGAAACCTGTAGCTGGACGTTACAATAACACCGGCAACGCATCCGCACCGCCGCGCCCTATTAAGCAGGGTACACTAGAATGACTTTTGAATGACCTCACTATTGAAACGAATTATTCCCAAAGCATTTTGTTCTCTAATTGAATTGTGATGAATAATGTCCCGAAACTGCAGTGTTGTAAGAGACGCCGCAGTAGGTGGCTCCGGATTAATTTTCCATCACACGGGGTTCTACGTTAAAGACAAAGAGTACAAACGAAGGAATACTCAGTATATCGCCTTTGTCTCATTGCACCGTCACATTACGCGCATCTCACGGCACGGCGGTGCCTAAGGATCGAGACATCGCCACCGCTGAGTACGCGCGTAATGTTTCGATCGCAAGTTTCGCAGCGGGCTGCATCGTTTCCTTTTTTTTTTCGGCGCCGCGTCCATGTAAACACCCCTCACATCGCCCGTTTTTTCGCCGTCGGAACAGCTGTACACGCGTCGGCCACTGCCACAAGAATCCCCGTATGCAGAATGGCCGCTAGAAGGAAAAGCGCTTACGAGGAGAGAGAGAGAGAGAGAGAGAGAGAGAGTGTGAAGGGGGCAGGGAGGGAGAGATGGAGAAGGGGGAAGGCGAGTAGACACGCAAGTGGCGCGGGTTCTGGCTGCGCCCGACGAGCCCAACCACCTACGGAACGGTGGCTTGGCTCTCCCCCCTTCCCCCCCCTTTTTTTTTTTCGTCCGCAAGACGGCAAAGAAACATACGCAATACACAAGAGCACCCCCCCAGAAAAATGCACGCCACATTGCCCGCGGGGAACGCGAGCGTGGGCGCTGGATGGCGACGTCGGGTGGCTTCGGATGTGCACAAAGAGACGCCATTGTGGAGCGGGGGGAGAAACGTTTGGGGAGACGCGCGCAGAGAAGGGCACACATCGCTCCACGCGCTTTGTTTGTTTCTCGACGCACGCGTGAGATGAGATACGGGCCTTATTACGCCGCACACGAGACGCGTATGCGGCCTCCGCGTGTAGTCTATATAGGTGCTACGAGCGCCGAGACGAAAGGACGCCTCCATCTCTGCTTGACGCGCGGATGTGCAATAAACTTGTAGGAGCTTCGCGCTCGCGCTAAGAGATGCATTATGAGGCCATCAAAGCGAGCATCGAAGTGGCCGGGGCCAAAGTCGCGAAGCTTTGTGTTCGTAAGAGCTACTTGCCATCGGCTTGTCTGCCGCGGTGATACTGTGTCCAACGTCACAGTTCGCTGGCGCCTTCTCTTACGAGCAGGCGTAGCATAGGAACAGTGTGTGTGTGTGTGTGTGTGTGTGTGTGTGTGTGTGTGTGTGTGTGTGTGTGTGTGTGTGTGTGTGTGTGTGTGTGTGTGTGTGTGTGTGTGTGTGTGTGTGTACGGGCCCAGAATATTATATTCGGACAGGTTTTCCATCACACGTACAGTCGGCCACAAAAGATTATGGGACACAGATTCCGCGAAAAAAATGCAAATTTCCGCTCTGTTAAGGCGCACTGCTTACACGTTATTGGCTATCCGTGGTCCTTCGTCCAGGCGTCGCGGTAATTCGGGGTTTTTTTTCTCCCTTCATCCAGTGTCCCATAAAAGTTTTGTGGCCGACTTCACAAACACACGGGTGTACTTTAGCCTGAAAGAATCGGGAAACGTTTGAACCCCAAAACTCTATCTCAGCCCAATGTTCTGGCTACGCAACATAAACAATGCGTCAAATAGTAACTGAGGCCCCCAGCTACGATGGTCTGTATGCAGAGATTTCCAGTCATCTTGCTGCGACGTCTGGCCGCCGGTTACAGGCGGGAAGAAAACTATAACGCTCTGCTACAGCGAGGACAGCACAACGATGAAGGGTCAGTGGTGCAATGTCCATTATATTTCACATCACCTCACAAAGAAAAAGAAGGTTGCCATACACAGCTAGCAAGTGAACTGCTCGCGACACTAAGGGCAGCCTTACTATACGATCCAGAGGAGCGTTGTCATGATTTTGGCTGACCTGTACATACGTCATTGTGGTACGGAGTTACTTTTGCATCAAAGCGTTAGAAAAGCCCTCGATTGCGGGACGCCTGGATACGCTCCACCGATCCCCTTATGGGGATCGAAACAATGTATAAAATTCAGACGCCTAACCGAGCTTTTCTCTTCGGTTGACTGAGTTTGGGAAGGGATCGGTTTTGCTCGCCATGTGGGCCTTTCCCGGAAGGGGAAGCATCGGGTCCACACGCTCGTAGGAATACTCGTCGCGTTTCAGGTTGCTCCTGCCAGTATCGTGTAAACACGTAACTGCTAAACTTTTCACAAACACCATCCAGCTAAGTAGGTTATGGTTCATCAGTGAATATAGCTGTGTGTATTGTGGTTAAGCCCAGAAAGCCTAGGCACCATTACACGTCTAAAAAAAAATGTGTTCACCTTTCTTTCTGGTCATGACGAATACACTTGTACAAAAGAGTATCAAGAACGTAACTACGGGCTTTAAGTAAATGTTATTTCGCTTAAATCTCTTTTTCGTGTATTTTTAGGTGACAAAACGTATAGAAAGTTACACGCTGGGCTCTCTGTGGTTAAACCAACCGCCGCAAGATGTCGACACCAATGCGGATGCTCACGTCTGCATCTCCAATGACCCGCGTATCCCGCAAAGGGGTATTACGCGTACACCCACAAACTAAAGCTCTTCTCAACGTCATAAGTCACACAGCAACACCGGCTGCCACACACACAAAAAAATGTTTATAGCAAGAGCGCCCAATTTTCAACTTTATATCGCATTTTCCTTTTTACAGCAAAAGAGAATGCCAAATGTGCGTACTAGCGCAGCGACGTCTATGACAGCTTTGAATGACAAACAAATAACACGAAAACGCAAGGCCAGAATGACGGCCATGCGGGGAATACGCTCGTAACAAAACACAAGCGGCGGCTTTTAATAAGCCTGTCGGATGGAAAGCGAGAGCGTAATTGGTTTGAAACGGCCTTTTAAGAGGGAGTGCTCTCCGCTTCGAAGTGTAGTTTCCTCACGCGCGTTGTTTTTATTCGTATTTATTTACCTTTTCATATTATTATTTGCTTTCCTTTTACCTCGTCACCGTGCTTCACGCTCTTTCTGAAATCCCCCGTTGATCCTTTCCCTTTTCTTCTGTCATATTTTCTTTCTCTGTAATTTCGAAGCTGCGAGAGACGCGGCATAACAGTACCTCAGGCTTTCCTAAATGGCGCTTCATTGCGTTCTCTTCAGAAGTGGGTTTGTATAGGGTATGACGGGGCGCCTTTAAAAGCGTATGCTTTAGTGAAAAGCACCGCGGTTGGCTTTAGCCTTTGCTTTCACTGGCTTCGCACCACGGAACCTCCTAAAAAAGAAAGCACTATATATAGAGAGAACTATGGCGTTAGTGTCAATGGGAGATGCAAGGATGGCGGTTCAGCCGTCATGGGAATGATGGATAATTCATGTATTTGTCTGATCTTTATCCTTCCGGCTTCACCCGGATTTGTGACTTTGCAAATCGGTTATGTTCAAGGAAGATATTGAGCTACATATAAATCCAACAATGCGTAATGATTATGCATGTTCACAAAGTCTTATTGCTTTCCGCGTTCTGCAAAATAGGGTTGCTTCGAAATTTAGACCAATGAGTTCACCCAAAGTTATGTAAACAAAGCCACAGGAACGCCTGAAGCCACAGCCAAGAAAGTCAGGCAAATCACTGTACTAACCCGTCTTTCCCGAGGTAGCTGAACGTCTCCAGCGCCAGAGTTTCTTCTAATAGTTTAAGTGGAAGACTGTGCTTCGCGCAAAGTCTTCCGAGATTTTTCTTGTACGTCTTTCGATAACATTTCGTTCTCGCACCTGCATCATTCATCCGAATTTCCTGGAGCACGGAAGAATTTGTGCCCTAGAGTCCTGTTGCCAGTGTGTATATAGGTTATTGGTAAACCAGGAAGCGAAGAACAGAACAGGAAACTCTCCTGCCCCATTCTTGATAATATTTAGCTGCCTATTAAACCAATAACAAGAATGACCAAACTAATGATAGGCACAGGTCCATTTATTTAAGGCTTATAACACTTTTCCACATTCTATTTAACGCGAAGGACGAACGTATGGACCAAAGCGCCATCCTTTCCAAAGTTTTTAGATCATTCCTTCGATCAACCCACACTGACGCCAGCCTCTCCGCCGTATTCACCATTGCGTCCGACCGTAATCGCTTGCGAAAAATCGAGGCAAAAGTTATTGAAAGTTGAAAAACAGTGGTAAATATGGCAAGTGAATTACTTGCTATAAATCTGTGATTTACATATCCGTGGCACAGACTCTACGTCCCTCAACAAGCGTCACAGAATCAGGGTATGCGTTTCCCGTTGCGCGTGCGACGAACGAGTTTAGCGTGCTGTGTGCAGCCTATAGCGCCACATTGACAGCTTCGTGGGAAGGAATGCGCTCGCCATACAATCTAAATGGCGAAGCAGTTTGCAATGCGTCATTTCTGCAACGGCATTTGCGTTCACTCATATCTTCGTGTCAGACATTGCGAAACGGAAGCGCCCTGTGCCAAAGGAAATATATTACAGACTTTCCGGGATAAGTGCCTGCCTGATGAGGGTGACATCATTCGAGGACGCGGTCCGGCCACAGGCTAACCTCAAAGTGACAACTTTACTCAACGTAGAGCTTCGTGCGTGAAGCTTCCACAGTGAGCAGTACTTAGCCCTTACACCCCTTCTCCTTACCCACTTCCCCAAGTAAGCCTCTAGGAATCATTAAAATGTATTATTCTCTCTCCCTCCTGGCCTATCCGCACGGCCGGACATGTCCTTTGCTGGGCTACATAGCTCACTGTTACATTAAACGACTGGATCATTCCAAGAGGGACTCCTGTGCACTGGAAAGCCTTCTGCGACCGCTTCCTGTTATGTGAAGAGTAAAACAAATAAGGAGCACGAAGACGCATATCCCAGCCCCAGCTATAGTTAGGTTGCGATCCGCGCCGCATTCCGCATCAACCATGGCAGCGACGTACAGCTGCCGCTTGTTCGGCGGGGCCGCTGCGAACATGTGACGCGTGACACTCGAACCACACAGCGGACGCGCAAACACTGGTACACGAAATTTCAGCAAAGAATCGACTGCAACGCCACAACTAGCGCTCATCATGCAGCGTGCGCCCCCCCCCCCCCCCCCCCCCCCCCAAAGGCAACGAAGGCCTGACCCCCATAAGTCCACAGAACGGGATCGCGTTTCGCTCCTAATTCGGGCCTGAAACACGACCGCGGGCCGCAGCGTTCCGGGGGCGCCCCCAGTGCGCCGGGAGGTCGGGCGGGCGAGCACTAACGAAGCAATTACGCAATACGCGAGCGTACAAATGTACGTGCTACACACACACCCGTCCCGGCGGATATTCGCGTCAATGAGGGCAAGCGAGCATCGCGTTCCCGTGCTCGTCGGCCCCTCTGCTGCCGTTTCCTTTGGTAATGACGTGCTCGCGGTTTTTTGTGCGCCCCCTTTCTCTCCGGGTGGTTCGAAGCTCCGATGTGGCAGAGAGCGAGCAATGTTTGGACGCTGTGCGTTCGAGGACGTAGCACCAAACGTTTGCCGAGCAAGCTATACGGTGTGGACGGGTTCCCGGGAGACGTTCGTCACTTTCGCAACACTCCGTGTCCTCTCTTAAGGTTACAGCGCTAAAAGCGGTTATGGATCTCAGGACCAGAAACCAATCTATTATGCAGTTCCCTTTATTTTAATTCGAATGAATCATCCGCCTACTTGAAGTAAGAAGTTGGAAAATAACATGCAACACGTACGCCCGTACGCGAGAGAACGATTGATCACCGTCACGTAGTCGAGTGTTAGCGGCGACGTCTTCCGAAATTGTGTAGATGCACAACTTAAAGGCAAACAGTGACTAAATTCCTGACTCAGTAAAAGGATATAGCTTCAGACAGGGTATACCACTCTCCATGCAATATTATGCGTTCGAAAAACTAGTGGATGCGTCATGAAAAACTTCCAGAAATAAACCTTTCTGATAACCGTAACTTTAGGCAAAAAAAAAAACACACACACACACACGCTGACATTACCGCTCGCCGGACGTGACGCATGACCCAGAGCACGCTGCTCCATTACCTCAGAGAGTAGGCGGCGGCCGCGAGGCGAGCTGAAAAAATCTCGGAGGCTACGTGCTGGGATTGGCGACATATTTGCTGACCACCAGGTGCACAGGTCGTCCGCTTAGGTTTTATGTAAAGACTTGAAACAAGACAATTAGATTATTACCAGCCTTGTAGGCTTGCGAAGATTGCTTCATTAGTATATACTACTAAGTGATAACGTTATGACCAATTTAGGCAAAGTGCAATAATTTCGTTGCAGTCTGACAAGTCATCGTGGCCTGCTTGGTTCTCGTCGCTGTGCCTGTAAAATGGTAAGTTGCTCCAAGCTATAGTTGCTCCAGTGGCTCTACATAAACACAACTACAATCATGAGTAATATATTACGTCGAAAATAAGAAAGAAACACGGCTGAAGTCTCACTAAGGTGGCAAAGACACAGTAATCTGCACTGCGTTCGAGGGACTGCTAAAAATGGGTAAAAGCCGTACATGCACTAAAATATATATATATATATATATATATATATTCATGGTATAGACTTCAGCACGGGACAAAGCTCCAAAAAATGAAGACAAATTTACACCGCCCGCCGACAATGAAACCACACTTAGGCTCCGCAGACAGACGCCAAACGCTGCGCAATTTGTCTCCCTTTGTGACGAGATCGTGCAGCTTCGGAGCCCTGAAGTTTCAACAAGCGACTTGTCAAGGATTGAGAGGAAGAAAAAGGAACAAAATGTGCCGGAAAAATGCCTGGTTCTTCCCTCTTTCTTTACTCCGAGCTGTGTATAGAGAGACAAGCGTGAGAGTCGCCCATAAGAAAGCGAAAGCTCTCCTTGCAAGTCTGCGTATATATATAAGGCGTCAGGCCTTATATACATGCACGCCACACACACACACGCACAAGCGTGTCTTCGAGTTCGTAATCAATACAAACGACGCGCCTTGTCTTTCCTACAAGCTTTCTTTCTTTCTTTCTTTCTTTCTTTCTTTCTTTCTTTCTTTCCTTTTTCTCTTCGTCAAATCTGGATACCGAGCTTCCAGTTTGATCCATTGCCACGTATCTTTCCTCTTCCTATTCATTCTTCTTTACTTGCTTCCTCTTATTTATTTATTTTTTTTTTTTGCCCGGCGACCAGTTCCCGCCTTCAATTTGGGTTGTGTCGCGCGCCGGCTAGGCGGCGAAGATTCCGCGGAAGCGTTTTCCTGGCATAAAAATAAATGCGTGTTCGCAAGCTTATTTCTGGATCGTTCAACGATTACGCTTTCTTATAACTCTTCTTACTTTCCCTTCCCTTCCTTCATTTCATGTCATTCTTTCTCTTTCTTTCGCTTCTTTCTTTCTCGCTAGTGTGAGTCTACACGAAGCAAGGGAGAAGAAGCAAAAAAAAAAAAAAGAATTGCTCGGTCCACACCTTTCCTTTTTGTGATCGATTGGGTTCCCCGTCGCGCTGTCACGGCTCGGGGACTTTCGCGGGCGTACGAAACTCATCGGCGCTCCTCCGGCTCATCCCAGTATAGGAACTTGCGAGGCCCTGCATCGACGACGCCGTTTTTTTAATCTACAGCGTATGTAATTCTGCTTCTGAACAGCGACGCGACCGGCAGCTTCGCGCAGTTGTTGCCTCGAGGCCAACGCCACGCGGCGCTAACAAACTGTTTGCGAAAAGATGACGCGCACGTTAACTGAAAGAGAGAGAGAGAGAGAGATTGCCCACATAAATAAAAGCACCATTTCATCGCTTCGCCAAGATGAGATAAAAACACATTGTTCTTAGAACAAACGGAAGCGGGAACGGGACAGTGACAAGGAAAGGACAACTCCTTCTGTTGCTCTGTTCCTTTTGGAAACACAGGCAGAACAGCGCACGCACACTCTTAGACTGTCGGATGTCGAACGATCGCGTGCCTTTCTGCCTGGGCTTGCACTGGAAACAACTTAGGAACGGTAGAACGATGGTCGATGCATTGGGCGACTTGGTGAGGTGGCGTCACAAGAAAAGACGGCGAACGGGGAAGGTATACACAGAGAAAGGACTCCTTACCAACGAAATCTGCGTGATTACCGGGCCTATATATAAAGAAAAACGAGTGACGGGAACTAAACATCCCAACAAATGATTGTTTCTCTCTTCGATTGCTCTTACGCTCTAAACGTGGTAGGTTCTTTATCGGAACATCCGCGCGCATCAGCTGGAACCTTCAATCCAGTTCCGCAAAGTACGCTAGGTTTAATCCCAGCCGGATTACCATTAGCCCTCTGCTGTGGCGAACACCCGCAACGCCTTGATTCGAGACGCGCACCGATTAGCGCGTAGACTGCTAACTAGTCCGAACAACTCCCTGCTTCAAACACGCACGCGCTCGGCAGCAGACACTCCGTGCACGTTCAGGCCTACAGGTGATGACCCGTCCGTTTGGATAGGCCCGAACTATACACCGACCCCGTAGAGACAAAAGCTAAAGTAGACAGAAGCCCGAAGCGCATATACCAAAAAACACAAAACCGAGCCCGCTGCTATTAACGCCGCCAGCTTCCGACACAGGTGCTCCCTTCTAAAGCGTGCGGCTTTCGAGCGGGCGACCTTGAAACAGGAATTTCACGCCGCTAATTAGCGCGTCCCAACCACGCGCGCAGTATTTCTTTAGAAGGGCCCTCTTCTCCTCCAAAGCGAGCGACGAACGCGTTCAACGTACCCCGTCCACTCGGCGCGCGCACACACACACAGACACGCTCACGCGCGCACCTTAATTTCTTCCCGCTTTTCCGAGAAAAAACAACAGCAACGAAACTATACGCCGAAGCTAACCGCACGTCGCGCACATCGCATGCGCGTGCCTCTGGCAGGCTCTTATTTAGGTCTTGGCCACCGGAATCGACGATTCGAAAAGAACGAGCCGGGCCCAAATTGCCCATTATCGTCCTCCCCACGTCCCCCCGTCCGCCTCTCACTCTCAGTAAGCTGGAAGGTCCTCTGTTGTTCGTTTCGTAGCTCTCTCTCTCTCTCTCTTCTTTATTTCGCTATGTTCTCGACCAGAAGGCGCATGCGACGCACGAGCAAGAAGAAGAAGCAGACGACGACGACCGAGCCCATCGGACTCATTTGCACGCGTAAGTATCCTCGCTGCCAGCCCGGAGCACGCGCAAACGACTTGGCAGGAATTCGCGCGTGCGAGTTAGCCCTCGCTCCCTACTCGGCCCACCCCTTGGCGTACCACGCGCAACTGTGCGGAGATTCCGAGAAAGAAAGTAACGTCGCCTTAAGTGTACAGAAAAGCGCAAGCAACAGCGCGCGAGGGTATAATCGAGACGAGAAAGAAGAAAGGAGTTACTGATGAGGCTGCGCCAGAAGGAATTGTGGCCGAGGAACACACAGAAAAAGAAGAAAGAATAATAAGACGCAGGAGACGGAAGACACAGAGACGGCGTGCAAGTAACGGCGTCAAATCTCCATCAGCACCTCCGGCTCGCGGTTCTGGAGGAACCGCGCGCGCATTCCCGTCACCGCCAGCCTCCTCGCTCACTTCTCTAGACCGACCCAATTCCACAGCCTTTACGCCCCTCCAATCTCACACTACATAACCGCACGCACAGTTAACGACAGTCCCGCACTCGCAAGAGAAAGACCTACGAGAGGGACACAAAAACGAAATAAAAAAGAAAAGAAAGAGAAAAAACGAGGAAGAGGCGGAACATGCAAAGCTTCAGACGACAGTCTACTAAGTCGACGCTATAAGATCATCGTCTCAGTCGTTTCCCGTTGTGTTCGTTCGTTCTGTCTTTTTTTCCCTTTTTCTTTCTCCTTCATAGAAACTGCGCAAAAATACAGGGGAAAGTAAAGAGGGAAAAGAAGACGGAAATGGCAGAAAGTAAGTGGTAAAAGTAAACTGTCTCGCTCCCCAAACCTTCTTCTGTTTCCTGCTTTCACTTTTGTTTCTTCTTTCTCAGCTCTCACTTCGTCTCGCTCTAGACGACCGGCTGTGTCATTGGGGACAGCGTCGTGCTCCTGCTATTAAAGAAAAAGAGAGAAAACGAAAATTACGGGCAGATGACGGCGCACGCACTAGTCCTCGTCCCCTCCCGGCCTCGCCGGCCTGCCCCACGCACGTGTTAATCGCTCCCTGACAAATCGCTGCTCGCGGTATATGACGAACGCAGGAAAAATGCAAATCAAAGCTTTCCCCTCTCTTACGTATGAGTTTATACAATGCGGCTCGCGCGCGAGCTCGACGCACTTTCCCGCCTTCCTTTCTCGGAGGTCCGGAGGCAGGCCCTGATTTCGGTAATCCGCGCGCTGACGCTTTCGTTCCTTTATCTAAATCTCCCAGCAACTTCGCCGGTACGCAGGGGGTGGGTTTGGGAGGGGGGTGTATCGTTACGCAGAGACAAGAGCGCTAGCGGTGGACCTCACAGGGACTTGCATATACGACCCGTATAGCAGACTTCACCTTTAAAGCAAAGCTTTCTTTGACCAGTTTCCTGGTTTGGCGTGGCTGCTGGATCGGTCAGTACCTCGGCTTATTTGTTTGTGGAAGGTTACACGTGCGCCGAATGCTAGTACCAGCGAACATGCTTCCTTGGACGCTGACCGACAAAAGAGTACAGTAAGCATACATCTGTTCTGACATTAGCGGTGGTCCGGGCAGGTCTTCACTCCCGATCTCGAGCTCGTCGAATCGTTCGTGCGTCAGAAGGAAGGAAAGAAGGAAAAGGTGGAGAAGGAAAGGCAGGGAGGTTAACTAGTTTAGCTTAACCGGTTTGCTACCCTACACATGGGAGCGGGATGGGGGATGAAAGATGGGGAAAGGAGAGAGAGAGAGAGCACATAGCACAGCACACACATCGTCCGTTAGAGTCCATCACTCGCTTCTGCCATGGCGTTTCAGTGTAAACGATGGTTCACAGCGTTCTTGTTTGAACTACCACGCTCCTCTCCCACGCTCGAGCGCTCGCCCGCTTTCTAAGCCTACACTGGCGCAGCTGGAGGCGGTATGACAGCACCGGCACGACGACAATGGAAGGACGATTCTCAAACGTTGACTATGGTACATATAATGACGGCATAGCGAAGACGACGGCATGAGGACAATGGGATGACGACGATGACGGTATGACGAAGTTGGAATGACGACTATGGGGAACAACCGCTACTGCATCACGACGATGGTATATAGGACAGCGAATGTACGACGATGACGCTATATACGACAGCGAATGCACGACGACGGTATATATGGCAGTGAATGCACGACGACTTATGTGACTGCGAATGCACGACGACAGCGTATATAACAGCGAATGCACGGCGACGATGGTATATATGACAGCGAATGCACGACGACGGTATACATGACAGCGAATGCACGATGACGACTGTGCGACAACGTTATATATGACCGCGGATGCACGACGACTGTGCGACGACGGTATATATGACAGCGCATGCGCAACGACGACTGTACGACAACGGTATAATTGAGAGCGAATGCACGACGACGGCGCAATGGCGAATCCGCATTGATGACTATGGTATAACGACAACAGCGTGACGACAACGGCACGAGGACAATGGGATGACGAAGAGTGTGCGTCACTCACTCTCACTCACGTCTCTCATCGCGAAACTGAACAACGAGCCATGCAAAGCTAACGCATTAAAAAAGGTCATGCAACTGTCGATAGACTATCATCGAATGATATATATGACGCCCTAATGACATTGCATTGCAGTCGCTCAGCCCTAACGAGATTTCGAACAACACACTTAATTGTCCACCTAGATAATACGCGTATCTCGCATCCTAAACCTGCGCGGAGGGTGAAAATTTAAGAGCGGAAGTGTCTACTAAGATGAACAAAAAATCCGAGGACACCTAAGCGCTTCTTATGAGAGTTGTGAATGCAAAAGCGGCAATGTCCAATTGAACGCCGCTGAGCGGTCCTTGGAGTTTTTGAGCGGCATGCGAGTAATGTACCGTAGCGGTGCGTGTGCTGCCCGAGCCAGCAAGCAGCAGCAGCCTGCTGATGCCAACGCCACATGCCAGCCTGCTGGTGCCAACACTTTATCCCGTACGCAACACCTGGCACGCTATCGCTACAGCAGTTGTTCCCTTTCGCCCGCTCGGCTCCGTCGAGGCGCGCCTGTGACGTGGCGTCGCGCAGCCAATGAGAATCTATAGGTGGCGCTTCGCTGTGGCTACAGACACCGCCGGCTTTTTCGCTCAATGGGCCATTTGACGCTTTCGCAAGAAAACGCCTTCATCCAATTGAAATTAACGCTTAAAGTGCATTCATAAAAAGCCGTTCTTGGTCGCGCATGCTCCTTACTTAACAGTACGCCACTGTCACTTCTTTTTTTTTTTCTTTTCTGGCGAGCAAATTCGTCGTTACTGCCCGTCTCTGATTAGAACAAGGGGCAAGATGAATGTGAACAAAGGGCAGCATCGTTAACGAAAGCCTTATCCCGTAACGAATGGCTGAGCCGTTAACAAAGGCCTGAGCCGCTAACGAAGGTCTCAAGAGCGGCTCTTCCAAGGGGCGAGAGGAAAGCGCCAGCTAAGCTCATAGAGAACAAACAAAGGGCCCACGAGACAGAATCGGCACGGAAAACCTTCGAAGGGAAGCGCGAACGGACTTAATTGCGACGAGACTATTTCGGATTAGCCAAGCACAGCGCATTTCTCTTGTGCGCCAAGCGGTGAAATTCGCAGATAATGCCGGCCGCTTTTCAACACAGCGCGATGCGTCGACTTGAGCGACAGCACTATAAGCGTATGAGAAAACTATTTTATATTAGTCATATCACTCGGCAGGCATGTGCGTCAATTTAGTACGCGGGCAAAACAACGACGCTTCATAACGACGCAGATAAAATACAGTACTTGAATTTTAAATATAAAAATTTTTCCCATTTCCTCGTTAGACGCAATGTTCCTGGAGTGACAGAACGGAGCAACATCGTGAAACAAATAGAACGGCGCACATCCCTTTCCTCACTCGCTCGCTGAATACACCCACCCACGCAATCACTCACCCATTCGTTTTCTCACTACGTCACTCGTTCACTCTCACTCGCTAATCAGGTCGCTAAATCCCTAACAGGCTCGTTTTCACTCACTCACTCACTTTCTCCATCGATGACCACCACCACCACCCCATGCATCCCATTCACTTGCTGATTGCTCACTCGCTAGTATACCTCGCTGAATCAATAACGCCATTCATTCACTATTCCTTCCTTCCAATCTCGCTTAGTCACGCTGTCACTCACTAGCTGGAACAGCGAACCGGATCGCGAACCTTTCGGTCGCGCGAGTGTGTTTCTACTTGCACCGGCTGCTGCTTTGCTTTCGGAATCCGGTTCCGTTCCTCGGTTTTGTGCAATACGTCGCTTTAGCGTAAACTTTTCGTCGGAGCAGTTGCTTGGACTAGACTGATTCGCAGGCACTTTGCTGCGCGCGCACACAGTGTTCCCTCTATCCCGCCTTCCTCTTTCTGTTCCCCCTTCCCCAGGTCTGTTGGAGCCCACACGTGGCCTACATGAAACGGCGCCTGACAGCTACTTCCCAGTTGTTCAAATACTTGACAGGGAAGACGTGGGGGATGTCAGTAGACGCAATGCTTAAACTCTACAGAGCTCTCTTTCTCGGTTTTTTTAATACAGTGTACCTGTACTGAACAACACCTGCAAGACAAATAGTCGTGTTCTGCAGGCAGTACAAGCTCAAGCACTCAGAGTCTGCCTTGGTTTGCCCAGATGTACGTCAACAGAGGCGACTCTTGCGATTGCTCGGGACCATCCAATACGAACTCACATTACGGTGGAAGCCCTGAGAACGCACATCAGACATTTTGCACGTGCCCCCTATCACCACCTTGCAGCACTACCTTCAGACAGGCACCAATCATCATTCTCTAAAACTATCAACAAGTACAACGACAAACTTCCCTCGGGCTTCACCGCTGCATCTAAACCATCGATACCCCCTTGGTGTCTTATCAGCCCCACAGTACATCTCAGTGTACCAGGAATCGGAAAAAAGTCTGAACTGTCGTCGCCTGTCCTCAAACAACTGTCTCTGCTTCTTCTGCACGAGAGGTACGCGGACAGTGAACACATTTATACTGATGGTTCCACAAACACCCAGTGTTCGTCCGGTGCTGTGGTTGTCCCAGCAAAAGCTATTACCATCAGCTTCAGGACTGACCACCCGACAACGTCGACATCTGCTGAACTAGCTGCTCTTCGCGCTGCACTCCGTTTCGTCAGTCGGAAGCCACCTCGACAATGGTCCATCTTCAGCGACTCAAAGGCAGCCCTACAATCTGTACTATCAGCTCTGCGTCGCGGGCCATTCGAACAGCTCGTATTCGATATTAGATGCCTACTCCATACATCACAGGAGAAAGGACACCACGTGACGTTTCAGTGGCTGCCAAGTCACTGCGGCGTCACTGGAAACGAAGACGCCGATAATGCCGCTCGGGCAGCTCTTGAAGACGCACAAGAAGAGGCCATACCGCTTTCACGATCCGACGCAGCTAGCAGACTTCGAGTGCTTGCACAGGAGATGACGCTCTCTTCATGGTGCACACCAAACAGCCAGACCAACCAGAGCAACCGTCAATACCACCTGCCCTCTTTGATGCATCTCTATATGCCAACTGGACTCCGCCGAAGCGAGGCGACTCTGCTTTATCGCTTATGGTTAGGGGTGGCTTTCACGAAATCTTACTCATTCCGCATTGGAATGGCCGACAACGCTCTCTGCAATGCCTGTCTTTGCGAGGAGACGCTGCAACACATTCTGTGCGACTGTCCTGAATATAATGTCCAGCGACAGTCCCTGGCATCCGTTCTCGCGCACCTTGACACTAGACCATTGTCCCTCGACACGATTTTCACATGCCGCCGACAGAAGACATCGCAGGTGAAGGCGACGAAGGGACTACTTCAGTTTTTGAAAGAGACGGGATTGGACAAGCGGCTCTGACAGTGTTATCACGTACAATGCCAGATTGATGGACTCTACCGGATGATGTTTGTGTGCTGTGCTATGTGCTCTCTCTCTCTCTTCCCCTTCCCCATCTTTCATCGCCCCCATCCCTCTCCCATGTGTAGGGTAGCAAGCCGGTTACGCTAAACTGGTTAACCTCCCTACCTTTCCCTCTCTACTTTTTCCTTCCTTCCTTCCCTTCCCCAGGTGTAGGGTAGCAAACCGGACGTCCGTCTGGCTGACGTTCCTGCCCCCTCTCTCTCTCTATAGAGACTATCTATCTATCTATCTATCTATCTATCTATCTATCTATCTATCTATCTATCTATCTATCTATCTATCTATCTATCTATCTCATCGGAAATTACACGCCCTCAAATGCGCAACGCTTTTCCACGATTCGATACATCATATCGGTTCCTTTCGAAGAAACATTTGTCACGGAGGTATCCCCCTCTGCCCTCGCGGGGCGTGCGACTCGCAGCGCACGCCTCGTAGCGAAAAGCGCGCCGCGCCGGAGCAAACTTCCTCGTTATAGCGAAGACAAAGTGAGCGCGGTAACGAGACCCGACCGTAATCGCGTTTCGTCCTCCGTGCTCAAAAGGGCGCGCCGCTACCTAGGCAACAATGCACGCCTATACGCACACCCACAAGGCTGTACATGTATACATGCATGCGTGCATGCAGATGCAACATACGAAAGCATTTATAACTATACGCACACGCGTTCAACAACTACACAAAGCACTTCGCAAGCACAGGCGCGTCGGGTTCAAAGTGCACAAAGAGGAATTCCGCGACAGGAGCAGGAGAGATTCGAGACAGGAAATATAAGAAGGAAGTGAAAAATAATAAATAATAATAACAATAAAGAACGAAAGCGACGATGATAACTAATAGCAGCAGCAGCCGGTCGCGGTGGTCGTCGCGGAGGAAATGAGCAGGGCGGCTTTCAAAAAACTCGCAGAAACAAACAAAAGAAAAGCTGGAAAGGCAGCGCAGCACAGCGATATGTAACGAGCAAAAGAACGCTCGCAGCGAGCGCAACACGGGGAACGTATACAGAGAGAGACCGCGAGAGCGTGCTGGCGCTGCTCCCATTAATTTCAATCGGCGGCGAGAAGGGAGAGCGGGAAAGCTGTATGGCCCCGGGGGCGCGCACGGGGTGCCACACATATATAAACGCGGGCAGATTTCCTCATTGTCTTCTTGCTGCCGGCGGCGTCGTACAGCGAACTGTGCGCGCGCAGCCGCGGATCGGTATATAGCGCATAGCCCGAGGCTTCGTAATTCGCCTCGCTGCGCATGTATTAAGCGAATCCCTCGTTATAACAAATTCGATGCGACGGCGAGAAAAACTTGGGCGCTTGCGGGACTTCTTGGACCGTAAGCGCGGCGGTCTTTTTGCAGGCGTGGCGACCGTGTCCGAGGTCGTGCATGCAAAGTTTTATTCAATGTATCCGACGCACTGCGGGTTTTTTCTTTTTTTTCTCGTAATTCTCCGAACAGTCAGCTCTTTCTTGTTAAAAAATTATGATACGAATAATCGTGCACTATACAAGTACTTAATTACACTCTGTAATGATGAGTATAATGATAGCGTGCACATGTAGTAATGTGCCCAATGCACCGTCCTCCAGTGTCTTGACTATCCTTCAATGAAGTCTGCAGTGCCTTCGAATAAAATTCATAACTCGTGACAAAAAAAAATGGAACATAAAAGAAAAAGTTAAAACGAATTCGGATTCGTTCAGACATTTCTAACGAGTAACTACCGTAAAATGTCCTTTATTTCCATGGTAGTCGAAAGATCGGCCAGGTTTCTTCCATCTAGCAAACTTAGCAGGAAACTCTATGGAATCCACGCATACAACTACCCGCCGCGGTATATAGGTCACTGGCTATGACCTGCCGCTGCGGAGCAGGGGCCAGCGGGTTTGACTCCCTGAGGCCGAAATTTGTAAAAAAAAGAAAGAAATAAAGAGACAGAAAACGCTCGCGCATTTTGATTTGGGTGCACGTCATGGAACCCCCAGGTACGGCCGAAATTTGTCATCCACTGCGGCGTCTCCCATAGCCCCGGTGCTGTACATAGGGACGTTAGACCCCGCTAATCAAATCAAATCAGCGCGCATGACGGGCGCGAGCGTGCGCGCGCATTCGTGCGCGGGCACAAAAACGCGCGCCGGCACAATTTGTCGCCGCGATCCAGCAGGAGGAGTGACGGTCGAAGGGTAGGTGGGTGGAGGGGGTTAGGTCACGAGCACGTGAACTGCGCACACGTTCCGGACGGACGGCCGTCATCCATCCGGATTACAAAGTGCGCCGGAAGCTAGGCGCCCGGCGATAGAGAGAGAGAGAGAGAGAGACGTGGACGGGCCGTCCTGGGAAATCTGTCTCTCGTGACGCTAGCGAGAAAACGCTACTGAGCCTTCACCCTCCCCTCCGACAAACGAGCCCTCCCCAGCGGAGCGGCGGGCGTATCGCGGCGCTCCAATTAAACCGAACACCGACCGGCGTCGCACTTTGATATAAATACGCGCGACGCGGAGCCCCGAGGATTCGCGGCCAGCAGGGGCGCGACGTATATTTGCCTCGACGTGAAGCTGCAAAGCGTGACTTCACATCAATGCGGAGACCCCGCCCGCCGCAGTCGTGTTAAACACACACACACACACACACACACACACACACACACACACACACACACACACACACACACACACACACACACACACACACACACACACACACACACACACACACACACACACACACACACACACACACACACACACACACACACACACACACACACACACACACACACACACACACACACACACACACACACACACACACACACACACACACACACACACACACACACACACACACACACACACACACACACACACACACACACACACACACACACACACACACACACACACACACACACACACACACACACACACACACACACACACACACACACACACACACACACACACACACACACACACACACACACACACACACACACACACACACACACACACACACACACACACACACACACACACACACACACACACACACACACACACACACACACACACACACACACACACACACACACACACACACACACACACACACACACACACACACACACACACACATTAATAGGAACGGGCATTCGAATCTCACTATACTGTAGGGAATTTCGAATATACTAAGTTACGAATAAGTATATACAACAATATTTGATAATGGAGTTGTCTTCGATTCGAAAATTCAATTCGAGTCATTGAATATTCGTTTTCATTCGAATACGAGGGAGAACAACGCTTATTGGAGTGCGCTGGGAGAGAAATAGATGCCAAGTGGCGATTATATTCCGAATCATACTCCCGCAAGGGAGCAGCGGCTGCTGCCCAGATGCACTGGCTGCAACTACTGAGCAAGCGCGTGGAGCATAGTGAACTGCTGCTCGATAATTTCCAGGCATTTAATAAGGATGTCTCATCTTTAGGAAGCTTACGATTATATAAATTTAAAATTTAAAACAATTTACGAAGAGCTGTAGAGTATCCCGCTTCGCTCCTTCGGCGACAGCAGCACATTGCGTGAACCTGCTGATTGGCTCTTCCCGCGTTTCATTACCGTCATTGTGACAGTGCGACAAGCTTGGTACGATCACATCTCAGTTCACTTTCGTTTGCAGGCTTCGCAGTTGACTAGACCTCCAATTCGAAACAGTACTACATGCATCACACGATACAATCGATATAGAGAGTGTGTGAGAGAGAGAATGAGTGTGCTTCTTTCTTTTTTTTTTTTTTGCCAAACGGACTTTATTAGCCTTCGTATTTCACTTTATTTAGAAATGTAAAAATATCCTGTACTCCAAGGTGCATTTACTCAAACATTCGCATTCGACTATTGAGATGCCGCCATTCGAACAAGCCTACCTTACTGACTATGCGCGTCCGTTCTTAAAACCATTTGGCACAAACAGCTATGCAAAGATTTTTCGAAACTGCGAGCGACAAAACATACGCTTGATCGCGAAATTACCCAGCGCAAACAGACAACGCAGAGCGAGCCGTAATCGCGATGCGTGGACGACCGACGCAATTCAGCAGACGGCCGCTCACTTATTCATTTAGTCGTCTTCCGAAGTTCTCAAAGGCAGCCGTCCAAACATGGCAATGCAGTTGGCAAACATAAACTCCAGGAGTCTCCTTTAGAAATAACAGCGATGTCGCGCAAATTCACGCGAATGTAGGAGCGAGGACGTCCCTGGTACACTCTAGGTAGAACGACAGACTGCTCAGTGCAGGCGCTCCATCTTGGCCGGCTTCACTGAGCACGTTCTTGTCGAAAAAAAAAAAAAAAAAATTAGAACGCTCACTCATTCGCGCACATATCAGGGTAACGGATGCCAAAGCAAACACGCTTACACTTCATGTTAAAAACCAATAACCGCGCAAACTACGCAGACGTTCCTTTCATCTCTCAGTCATTTAAACTAACTTCGAGAACACTTCAGGTTTGGTCCAGTCAGTGAGCGAACATGTTTAGATAGCACAGCGTTAGGACGGGTGACCCTCAGGGACAAAGGAACACAATCAGAACAAAGTTTGTGTCTCTCTGTTTGCCAATAGAACTGGAAACCTGGCGAGTCGGAAATGATTCATTATGAATTCGGTAGCGCAGGACAACAGGGGGACGAGGAAGGACAAAGGACAAGTCCTGCTTTGCTCCTTGTCCTCGTCTCGTCTTGCGCTGCCACACTCATAATGAATTTCTGTCTTCCATCCTCGTCCTCGCGCTGTTCTGCATACCTAAACAAGTTCAAGTACCCGATGTAGCGGCGCGACTATCGCCTCCAGAACCGGCGAAGAAGCAGACGGCTTACGCGTCGTCGAGGGTTCTTTCTTTTTTTTTTTCTGTGGTCTTCACACGAACGACAGAAATGTCGCAACCAAAACACAGAGGGGCTGCACACAGGCATGTGTGCCATATCGTCGCGATTTCACGAACCATGACCAACGACATGCGGAAAAAGACTAAACTCCCGGGGGCTTGACAACAAACAACGCCAGACGGACGCAACGGGGCCGCCGCACAACCGCCCCGCTCGCCGAACTTTCGCTTTCCGAGGGGAACGTTACTCTGACGGGGGCGCGTCATTCGAGCGACACTCGAGAAAGTTGTCGCTCAGAGCGCGGCTGCCTCACCTCCCGGAGGATTTCCGCGGGCAATTCTTTTACCCTGTGACTCTTTAGTCAAGGAAAAGACTCGCTCACTGCTTGATTCAAAGAAGCGTGACATTTTCTTTTCTTTCCTAACTTTTCTTTTTTTTTCAAAAAGAAAGCGCCGGTGCAGGAACACGCTCAAAGTGCGAGAACGCGCGGAGGTCACGACGGTTGCGCGCTCTGCATAGCCTCGGGCGTCGCGAGGCATTAGCATACGTCAGAAAACCTCGAAGCTTCGTCGACGCGACCAGCCCGTCCGAATCAGAGTTGACGAATCCCGAGTCGAATTCAGGCTGGGAGTCACGTAACTCGACTACTAAAGAACAAAACACTGACGCACTATAAAGGAACCGCTACATATACCACACTGGCAAATTCAATCTGCGAAAGGGAGGGAAATAAAGAAACGTTCGGGACCAAGAATACGGAAATACCGTTTTTTTTTTCTTTCTTTAGAATCACACGCTTACGGTTATACGGCACATCGAGCATCGACCATCAATCACGGCGTATGCAAATTCTTCGCACCAGGACAGCGCGGTGAGGCAGCTAACAACACGCGCTGCCGTGCCCCGCCGTTCAATTTTCTCGCTTCCCTAACTGCAATCTATTCTTTTTTTCTCTTATTGCCTTTTTGTTTTGTTATTCGTCTAACCCTTTGATCTATTTCTTTCGTTTTCTTTGAGGGGGGGGCGGACGCGTCAAACCGCGGAGACAGTCGACTTCCAAACAAATCTCGCAGGGTCGAACTTCCCGCAAAACAAATCAGACAAGAATAAAAAGAAGGAAAGGAATCGAAATAGGAAGGCGGTCGCCGCTTGCTCTCCTGAACTTTGACTCTGCGTTTTCGTCGAGAACGTCGCTCCGAGGGAAGCAGCTCGGCCTCGTTGATGAGAGTGCAACACACACACAATCGGGACACCGAGAGAACTTCGCAACGCGCCCTCGCATTCAACAGCGTACGGCGCGGCCCCTATATACGGCGAATAAGCAAAACGAGACGAGACAAGCAAATGCGAATTCCAGCGCAGATATGGACGGAAAGAAATCGCGAGCGGTTTTGTTTTGAAACAATCCCCGAAACCCGCGTTTCACCTGGGTTTTGGGGAAGGGGGGCGGGGGGAGTGGTTCTGCATCTTCCGGGAAACTCCCACCAGACCCCGGAAGAAGAGATTGGCGAAAGGGTGATGAGAATAAAAGTAACAACAACAACAACAAAGAAAAAAAAGAGCTTCGAGGGCCGGGCGGCGAACTGAATGCCTGAGGTCGGGGCGCGGGCTGTCGGGAAAGAAGGATTTCGTGAGGAAACACACTCGACTGAGGCAAAGCGAAAGCTGCGCAAGGGCTCGAAAAGGAGCACCTCGGAGGGGAAGGGGGTGGGTCACCGTGGAAGTTATCGCTGCGAAGCGAAATCATCCGTCTTGATCTGTTCCGGATTAAACGGATATTACGGGGTAAGCCCGTCGAGGAATCACGAAGTGACAGTTGCCTCCCCTTTGCTTTCTCTTGGAGGACCGCGGCCGTGGACCGAACGGCCCGTTAAATGGAAGGTTCGTAGAGCGTGCGAAGCAGTGGCGACGTTTATGTACGGGAAGTGTACGCAGCGGATTGCTTTTCCGAGAGCGAAGTAGTGCTGCAAGAAAATAGCCAAAAAAAAGTGAGACGGCGCAGCAGGAGAGGTAAATATTAATCAGACATAACGCCGGAGAGCAGATATCAGATGGCGTACAAAACTTCAGCGTCATAAACTCGGAAAGCGGCGACGACGACATCAAGAGTCAGACAACTGCGACGAACGCGCTTATGCTAAAATTCAACTTCATGTAAAAGGAACACTTGCTTCGATTTCCTCGCTCAATTCGGAAAAAGAAAAATCGTACCTCGGAAGCTTCCGGGAAAAGGCTTGAAGAGTTGGGCATTATTATCACGCGTTCCCAAATGGCTCACTGTAACTGTCGTAAGAGCGTCGGCTTCCTGCGGTATCTTCTAGCAGCACGCCAGGTTTAGAGACCAGGGAAACGCGTATGCTATACAGCTGCATGTCCCATGCAGTTGGCGGCATACAAGTCGCGTCTTCACGGATGTCTGCCTCGGCACGCAATCACGGGATGTGCTTCGTAATATATATATATATATATTTCCTATCTGCCCTTCACCATGGGCTTTGGCGACGCCACAGTCATCGGGATCGACCAAGTCACTCAGCGTAACGAATAAGAAATGAACGGACTCTAAAGGCGCGGACATAGTGCTGCGCGCGTTGCCAGCGTGCCTGGCCGCGGCCGACGAAGTCGGTTATACGTATACGTTACGCCGGCGACGCCAGTAGCACTTCTGGACGATGAGCTGCTGGCACAGCGCATGCGCAGACCGCCCACTTGGCGCCGGCGTAGCGTGTAACGTTCGCCCGCGTCACGCCGGACTAGATCCGAATAAAGTACGACCTCTGCATCACTCGCACGTGAAGCGATATCGCGTCAGAAACATCGTAGCGCAAGTCAGTTCATCACGGCGGCTATAGCGAAACGGCCCACTCTTGCAAATTCTTGTAGGCAAGCGTCGGGCGGTGGGGGTGGGGGTATATGTAAAGATATACGCACAATCATCCAGGCAGAATGCGACGGATGCGCGCTTCGCAGTTCCAGATGTGATTCGCAGCGATACGCCTCTGTTGCGGCTGAGATACGCCCGCGATAGTGCCGCACAGTGCCTTTCAAAAGTTCCCAGACCGCTAAACGCGCAGCTGCAGAGCTGGCTTTTGGGAGCGCGCGCTCTTCGTATTGCACCCATGGAAGGGGACCCATTTGGCCTCATGCCCTTGCATTCCATTCCGTGTCTTTAGGACTATACTCAAGGTGGCCCATAGGTATACCCTCTCCCACAAAGTCCAGCAGAAATGGCAAGATGATGAAAGTGGTGCCTGTTCAGCCATCTGCCCAATGTCATCGGCTTCGCAAAGTCTGGCAGCGCTGACAAACCGTTGGCCAATCTATAGAAAAGCTGTAACATTCCCGATACAAGGTCACTAGAAGTTCTAAGCAATATATGTAACCTCTTCACGCTCCATAGTGAGTGGATGGGCTGCGTCCGTATAGATTAGGACGTGCGATGCAAACATCTCCACAGACTGTCTGGAGACATTGTGGAGTTAAGAGTGACGCTCCCGTTGAACTGACCGCTGTTCACAGATGTGTAGGTTTTGCGCAAACAAAAAAGCTAAATTTACGCGGAGGCACGAAAAAGCATATTGGCACTCAAGCTGCCGTTATGCAGCTTTTATCCTGCCATCCCTACCGGTTTGTATATATCAGTGTACTTATGTGGTAAAATAAACTTCTTCTTCTATCTTTATAAGGATCTGGTAGTGCAGCAATGTGCACGTAACCGTGTACCCCATCTCTCCCCCCCCCCCTCCTTCTCACACACAGTGTACCAAGTCTGACCACGTGAAAAGCGGACAACCTTTGGCGTGGTGCGCAACATAAAGTACTTAGAACACGAGTAAACGGCGAAAACGACGAAAGATAAATACACGCGCGAACTCACGCAAACAGGCAAACAAATCATAGGCCTGCTTGCAGAAACTTTCGTTCGGCCGCACCAGAAGCTCGCTTTCTTTCTATGGGAGCTCATTTCCTCTTCGCCCCAAAGAGCGAAGGGCACGCGTTCGAACACAGAGGCACAGCCCTGTTCGGACCTAGACGTACAGCTAGACTTCGAGCCCCCCGAGGAGATCGTATATCTCCGTGGACGCGATACCAGGGCGGATGACATAAACCACGCGCACCCCTGTTTGCGCTGGGACCGTTCGCGTGTATCGTCGTAGCGCGCGCATCTGAAGTCATTCAGTTTGCCAGCTTGGTGGGCAAGCGGCGAATTGCAACGACGAACAAGTATGAAATCACTAATGAGAAAACGTTGGCAGTAATCGAACCGAGACGACATCGCACTGAGTACACTCCAAGCACCGCATATCTGCAGCGGGCAAAACTGATATGCGAAAGAAGGTATTCAGCCCCCCCCCCCCCCCCCAATACTTGGTCCATGTATAATAGTTTTCACGCAATGATCCCGAATGCTGCGTGTGTTCTATTCTTGAGACATTCTTTGCCATGGTCTTTGCGTGTGTCCACAGTATGCGACTAAGCAGAGCACAGTTCATGCGACTATGTCCTCTCAAGGCTCCTGCCTCTGAATATGAGGAAAAACATGCTGCGAATTTCGTAAGTGTAGCAAAAGCTGTGTCACTTTCTCACGTGAAGCGAGTCTGGATAAGTGGCTCTGGTTTGGTGGTGTGACATCGGCGATTGATTACAATGAGTTGCGATTTCTTTTTTTTTTTTTGAGCATGTAGATAGTTTATGTTTCTATACGCTTTTATATGTATCCATGTGTTATATATAGTGCGTATAGTTTGTGTTTTCTTGTGCAGCAGGGGTCAGGGAATATGATCAAGTACGTTTTCGTACCGAAAGTCATTATCTCGTATTATTCCATCATCACTCCTCATGCTAATCTATACACTTTCCTGTGTTTACACTTTACCGAAGTGTGAAGCAGCAGGCCAGAGCGACGCTCCTCCCGCCAACCGATCCGTTTTTCATTTCATCGAAACCTTCTCTGAACGCTTAGTCGATATTTCCGTTCGGAAAGCGACCGAATCAAATATCAGTTTTTGCATGTGGGTCGCGCGGATTTTCATAATGCGATGCGGAGGAGCA
Source organism: Dermacentor andersoni (assembly GCF_023375885.2). Lineage (NCBI taxonomy): Eukaryota > Metazoa > Arthropoda > Arachnida > Ixodida > Ixodidae > Dermacentor > Dermacentor andersoni. The sequence goes on along the minus strand of NC_092824.1, from coordinate 90,867,513 downwards.
AAAGTTGACTCGCGTCAATTTCTCCTCCCTCTCTTCTCCCTTACTTTTTTTTTTATCACAAATATTAAAATTCAGTGCAAACAACTTTCGCATCCGAAACTGGTTCAAAGAATTAGAAAATTGAGCAGCGCCCACTGGTTGATACCGGACTCGAAGCGCTCTCCCGTGTTGGGACGCTCGCTGACAGTTCTCTACGGTTGTCAGCGCAAAGCAAATGCAAAACCTGTCGCGTGCACTCACTCTTCGCAGTCGCTGCTGGCAATGTAGCTACGGCGAGCACGACGCCTGTCATGAACCACAACATGGCACCAGTCACGCCGGTCCCGCGGCTGATGAGGAACTCGGAGACTCTCGCCATGAAAACATCCACCAGCGGTTGTTCCTCACATGGGACGCGGCGTCGGCGGTTATGAGTCACACACGCGACCACCGGTCGCCGGCCGCAGCACACCTTTTTTTTCACACGGTTCGGACCCCGCTCACTGTCGGCGGCATCGCGGCTCTGACTTCACGCGCGCAACGCGCGACTTGAGCACCGTCGCGGACACTTTTCTCCGAACAAACTTCGAGAAAACCGCCTCTTCTCCGCACCACGGCATCGTCGAATTGGCCCGACCAGCAGCTGCTTACTGCGAGCGCTGGCGCGGTGCCTTCGCGCCTTTCTTTGGGCGCCGCGGGGCGGGGACAGACGCGCATGCGCGGAAGCGTGGCCTAATCGCGGCTTCTAGCGGGGAAAGCACGAGCTAGCGAACGTGAAGCGCTGAAGCGAAGACCGCAACTCTCGCCTAGCGGCGCTAGTAGTCGTCACCACTTGGAATGCCGTTGCAGAGCTAGGCGGTGCGCTCGGTAGGTGGCACCACGTGCGTCGGCAAAGAGCTGCTCGTCCTCGGCTCGCTGTGAGCGCGCGATTTGATTGTAGCAGGGTGGTCGAACTTATCAAGGGACTTTAGGTGGAACCATGTAACCGATGTAGCCTCATCATGGAAGAAGGTCAAGCTTGCAGACGCGTACACAGGCGAGAGAGAGAGAGAGAGAAAACTTTACTGTATCTCAGTGGATTACCGAGCAGGTGGCATCAGTACAGGCCGCCTCTGTCAGCGTGCTTCATGGCGGTGGAGATGTACGCTGCCAGGTATTGCTGTTCCTGATATGTGGCAGCTGTAGTATGTGGTAGGGTTAACGAGGTGGGATAAAGAAGCCTAGGAGGGGGCGGGTGGCATATCTATAAGATGTGATTGGAATTCGGCCAGTCGCCGCAGTGTATGCAGGGAGGGGGATCTTCTGTGAGACCGTGGAGGAGGTGAAGGCGTGCTCGGATCGGAAGGGTGTCTGTTTGTGCTTTGCGGATGATGGTGCCTTGTTGACGTGTGATGTGGGGGTGTAGGGCAGGGAATAAGCAGCGCGAACGCTTGTATGGCTCGAGGGAAGGTGACGCCGTTGTGGTCGTCTGGGCAGATCCAGGGATGACGGGAGCCCGGAAAAGAGTTTCTCGGGCGAGCAGGTTAACCCTTTCAGTACCCGGCATACCCTGGTGGCCTGGGATCCAGACGATTTCAACGTGTGAGTGTACGTCGCGTTGTATTTGTTGAGCGATGTCGTGTGGGAGCGAGTTATGTATCAGGCGCCGGCAAGCTGCCATGGTGTCCGTGAATATGATGGGTACCGAGGTAGTGGAAGCTGAAGGAGCGTGGGTGATGGCTGCGGCTATGGCGTGCCATTCCGCCGTGCATGGATGGGTCCATGGGAGGAAGCATTGCTGTGTGGATGGCATGCGAATGTTGATCTGGGACAGCTGTGGCCGTATGTGTCCCAGACGTGCTGGCATCTGTGTAAAGGTAAGATCGGTGTGAATTGCGAACAGTGTAGCGGATGTAGTATGCAGTGCGTTGGGTACGTCGGCCTGAACTTAGAAGTGGATGCATGGGCCGAGGCAGTGGTGATATGTGAAGTTGTGAGCGAGTAGCATTGGGATGAGTAGCTTCGCGTAGAGGGGGGAGGGGGGTGGAACATGGTGGCCTAGTTGCGTCAGAATGTGTCGTCCCTGTTGTGTGAGAAGGCGGATTTCCTGACGGTGTCTGTGGATGGCCACAAGTTCATCAACCGTGTTGTGATAGCCCATTTCGAGCAGGCGCTGGTTGCTGGCATTAAGGGGAAGCTCCATAGCCATGTTGGTGTCTTTACGTATCAAGGCGACCAACTTGGTTTTCTGCCGCTGTGTAAGTCGAGTGTACGGGAGATGGTAGCGGAGGAGGGATATAGGGCGTCGCAAAGTCTGAACATATCCATTTCTTTCAGCCCACGAGAGGAATTGGAAATACGACGGAGCATGCTGAGAACCTGCTCGCCCTGTTTTAGGAGGTGATTGACAGTGGTAGAGCTACCACCATCTTGCTGGATGTGGAGTCCCAAGAGGCGAATAGTTTTAGGCTGTGGGAGGCCGTTATGTTCGAGCTTTGTGCGTGGCGGTTGCCGTCGCTGGTTATGGACTACTAGTAGTTCTGATTTGATGGAGGAACATCTCAAGCCGATTTGGATAGCAGCGTGATGTATGCTGCTTAGAGCATGTTGCAGGGTGTCTTGTATGTGTCCTGCCGAGCCGCGATTCGTCCAAACGGTGATATCATCGGCGTGTACAGTCTAGTGTAAATCTGGGATGGTGATCAGCGCTCGATGTATGTGGCACATGGCGAGGTTGAGCCCTGTGGAATGCCACGTTGGGGATGGTGGTAGCTTGGGGATGTGACGCCGCCTAAGCTGAGACGGTATGTGCGGCTGCGAAGAAAGCAACGAACGTAGTTATATAGCCTGGCTCCACAGTTCGTTGCTTGGAGCTCCTCTAATATGCTGTCATGGCGGACGTTATCAAAAGCCTTTTCGAGGTCGACTGCAAGAATTGCCTTCAGTTGAGCGGTGCTGGGGGTGGCGAATATTGCTTCCTGGAGTTGGAGAAGCACACAGGCGAAAGAACCAGACAGCACGAAGACCAACTATCAACTGAAGGGCTCTCGAAGCAGACCTGCACGTGCAGATAAGCTTTGTGTCTACTTTATTCTCTGCCACAGTGCGCCCTTCAGTTTATAGCTGGCGTTGTCGTTGTCTGGTTCTCCTTCCTTGTGTCCGTGTCTGCATGCTTCACCTCCTTCCATGATGAGCCCCTACCAACTACCTCACCTTTCTGTAGTTCTAAGAGTATAATCTCCATGATAGAACTGAACCGGAACTATAAGTAGTTGTGAGCTGACTCCAGTCGCCTCGCCTCATTCGTCCTGTCTTGTGCTCGGTTTTTGCCTGTGTATGAACTAGCCCAGCAGCCCGTTTTACTATGATAGTACATGTTCTTTTATAACTAGGCGCCTTATTAAAATAAAATGAACAAGATCCAGTCCTTCCTCTTCAATGCGTATTTTCAAGCGCTTTATTGTACACTTGAGCCGACACCAAGGGGTGCTTCGCTGCTAGACCCACCTCAGATTTTCGGAACGAACTTAACGTTTTCCATGCATTTCATCTCGAACGCAACGTGTTTGCACTTGTCTGAACACGATCGCCGACACGGCAGTACACCGAAAGCGTGGCCTTCGAGATTATAACGCACCACTTATTGCAACAGCCAGTGGCGGTGTAACTGGTGTTGAGGTGATGTGGACAAACATCGGGCACGTGCCCCATTCCCGATTGTTGTTTGTGTTAGTATGCGGCCATGCCCAGCCTCCCCTCCCCGTTCACCCTCCCCGCCCCCGGTCAACCCACCTCCACTTTTCTGCTATATACCTCCAAAGAGAATGAAGTCCACCTATAACGCCATAAAGAAATGCGTGACCGATGGTCAGATGGAATCTCTGTCTTCCAGAACAGCAGCAACACGCTCAAACCATTAGGCCACGATCACGCGCATACTTCTCTCCTGCCAAGGTCGCTCTTTAAAGCGTATGTTGCGTGCGTCACGTGGCCGTTTTTCACATTACCCCCTCGCGACAGCTAGCGCTTTGGTACGCTGTGTTAGACTGCACTACCGGTCGGGATCGGCCCATATTTTTTTCGTCAGAGTAACGTGATACCACGAAAGTCTGTGAAGTCCGCCGGACACAAGGTCCGACCCGGCACAATATAATCCAGAAACAAGGTCAACGTGCCTTTGGTAGCGGGCCGGTTGCGCCCCAGCCATCGGACGTGAAGCTGCATATCACATAAAGAAGGCGGATGGAGAGTGCGCGTCCGGTCCTTAAAAAAATCAATGCGCACTGATAGTGTCTTCACGCACGACAGCTCTTGCCCCAGTGTCCAGTCTGCAGTGACGGTGCATCGGGAACACATAAAGCATCTGACGCTGGTCTCGGAGTGGAAGTGCCCTTCTCGCTACGAAGGCTGGGCGATGCGAGCACATGTGGTAAAGAATAATTTGAGGGTTAACTGACAATCTCAGTAGGTGTATAGCGCGCTAGCATAGACTCCATAGAACCAAATTACAGATGGATGATAGGTGGAATTCCCGCCACGCGTTTATTTCGTCGACCATTCTTTATCAAGTTTTCTATCAGCCCTATCTAGTGGACATGACAAGTGGCGCAGCCATAAATTTTCTTGGGGGGTGGGGTACGCACTCGATCTGGGGAGGAGGGCAGGGGTGTGTTGTAGCACGTTGTTTTATGGCAAGTATCCCTGGTACACAATTTTTTTTTAATTAGGGTGAGGGGGAGGCCGGCTCTGAGTATGCTCCCAGTACGCCCCTGGACATGACATCGTCTTCCAGTTGTTGCCAGGCAATTGCGGCGCCGTCCGTAACGACCTCGCTTATGATGCTACCCGGTCAGCCCATAAAAGGGCCCATGCAGTTCCTTTGCCCTTTTCCAAAATAGACGCGGGCAGGGATCTTTGTTACCTTTCTCGCACCAAGACGTAAACTTCTTGGAAGACCCGGACTATTTCGGACTGCCGCCTACACAGACTTGATCCTTGGCTGAAGCTGCAAATGCCACACAACCATTCCCGTAGTGACGAAACTTTACTGTGCCACCTCTTGTTACTGGTGGCTTTTAAGAAAGCCTACCTATTTCTTATCCTAATGGCAGAGAATGACAAGCTCAATAACGTTAGGACTGTATCACAATGACAAGATCGTAGACCACTTTCCGATAGATATATTCTTAGACCATGCGTCGCAGGATTGCAAAGCAACACGGGCGCTCTACTTCAGTTTTATCAAATCAAATGGCCTCAGTGGCCGATTGCAGGCGTGATCTGCAGCCCCACATGCTAGCAGTGCTAATGCTTCCCCCGTCTCCTTTTTTTCTTTTCATTCCACTTTTGCAGGATAGAAAACCCGACGTTCGTCTCATCGACCTCCTTACCTTTCCTCTATATCTTTTCCTCCTCCTCGTCCGTAGACTTGACCAATCGCGTTAGTGGCGCCACCTTCTTGCGCAGACTTGAACCAAAGAGGTCACGGAGCTATTACTGCAGTGACCAGCAATATTCAACTTTGCTGCTGGTGTAAAGTATCGGAAGTGACGTAACGGTTGATGAAGCAGTGGCATACCATCTTCGACATTAGCCCTTTTACGAACTTACAAAAAAAAAAAAAGCTTTTGGTGCCCAGGAGGCGGACGCTTCATAACGCCACGATATACACTGGCTCGCTCCACTCCTGTGATTGCCGTGTCTGGCAGGCGCGAGTGCGACCAGAAGAAACAAGAAGCACACGCAGCACTATATTTTCTTTATTAGCGAACCCTCCATACCATCATTAGTACAAAGCATACAATTTTCGCTTAGTGTCGCGACGTCACAATTCTGTCATCGCTAGCTCTGGCATTTCTACGCTCACCTTTGTATCACCTTCGTGCTATATTGCCTCCATGCTAAACAAGTGTGTTCCATATACATGCCCAGACCCTGTGGTACAGTTTTCATAACCTAGAAAACATGTCATTATTCCTTGAACATAGTTTTGTTTTTGTTATCTCTTTAGTTTTCCTTTGACTAAAGCAACGTTGGCTTTCTAACGTTCCTAACGTGCTGTGACTGGAAGAAGCATCACGAGATGCAGCGGCGTAGCCATGGGGTGAAACAACGCCCCCGAACCCCCCCCCCCCCCCCCTAAATTTCGTAGCCAGTATGCGGTCTTCCCAGTCCCCGGTTAAGTGGGCGCAACCCCTTCCACACTTAAAATAAATAAATAAATAAATAAATAAATAAATAAATAAAAGGTAGTGTCTACGCCAGGGGGAAAGTGTCGCTACCAGCGTCGTTATTGCCATCTAAGTTTCCTGTAACCCGAAATAACTATTACGGCGTCTGCAGCGATTTCTTTCTCTCCTCCGGCAAGAACATCCGTAGCACAAGAACGTTTCTAAGGGGTTGTGGTTGGACAAACCATAACAGGATGTCGCTACTAGCGTTGTTACTGCCATCCACGTTTCTAGCAACCCGAAATTCATATTAAGGCGTCAGCTGCAATACTACGACATACTGGAATAGGGCAGTCTGTCGCAGCGTCATCTGACGCTGAAGTCTGGAGTCATTGCTTGCACGCGGAGCCATAATGGTGCAACACATGACCTTCGGGATCAGTAGTTATGGTTGTCGCGGAGGTCATGCATATCCGTGCGGAGCTCGCCGATTGCTTGCTGCGAATTTTCCTGCCGCGTTCGCACATTTATGTGCGCAGCAAGCGCTGAATTTGCGAAAGTATCTTTTTTTTTTTTTTTTCGAACATCGTGCTGGTTCCTGCGCAGCGATTAGAACAACTCCAGCCTTCTTCAAATCGGGCGCATTTACTGTTTTCTTGACATTCGGCGCTCTCTTGCGGAGCGAAATGTCTTAACTATGGCAGCAGCATTCTTCACAGAGCATTACTTTTTTTTTTCTTCTTCTTGTTCAACGAAACCTGTTGACCGCATTTCTGGCTGATGTAGCGTGAAAGGAATCCCATGAAACTCACCTGCCACTGCGCAGGTGCTCTTTCCGGGCTTCTCATCCTCGTGTCTTTCGAAATACTTTCAGAACAAAAATATATGTGTGCCTACCGAACGGGAGCGAGCAGAAGAGCGTTTGTCTCCTGCAACCGAAACACTGAGCAGACGATCAGGAACACGGCATGACTTGTGATTGCTTAGACGGCGTTATTGATATATCCAAACACTTTGTATTATTTCCTTTTTCAAATTATAATAATTTCAATTGTGTTTTGAGAGCGTTTTAGTTAAAGCAGAAATTTTTGCAATATATATTTAATTTTCACAAGCTAGGCACACCGGTCGATCGCAGCGCCTTCCTGGTGGCGTCATCGCTGAAGCGACCACGGTTTTCCCATTGTTTTGCTGTACGGACGACGCGCTGCCCCATTCTAGTACAACACATCAAATACGGTAGCGAATGCATAGAGTTCCGTGCATGAAACTAACAGTGAATGTATAGGCTATTTTCTTTTGCACTGACGAGAACAGCGTAAAACCGTGGAAGTTTTAAAAATACATTTTATACCTCCCTGCACGAACGTCCCTGTTCGGGCATCTACTGTGCAAATTTCGTTGCACTTACTGCACCCTACTGGCCAAAAACCTGCAGTATACCTGCTCGTGCCATATATTATGTCTACAGATCCACCTTTACGTTACCGAAGAAAGACAGTTTCACTGGAAAAGGAGGTTTCACATATGTTCGGCACAGGCAACCTTTTAGAGATGTGGGATATATATAGTGCAAGAGTTTCCGTGGACTGCGCGGGTCAGCGGGCTGCAAAAGGAAACGGGGTGGTTGAAGAGGAACACGCTGAGACACGTTAATATCTGAGTACTACGATCACAATATGTTTATTTCCTCAGCTGTGCGACACAGTGTTACAAACATTTCAAACCTCTTAGGTCCAGTAAGTTTGATAGGGTGAAGCAGCGTAGATTTCCCTAGATGTGCCACAGGCCGCACGAGGATCTCTGAGGTCGCACCCAGACCACGAGACTCCGGTTTCAGGCTCCTTTCCAAAACTGCTTTGAAGGCTGGAACAAGTCACGTTTTCCGCAATTGCGGTGTTCCAGATTGCGTCCACATTCCCTTTTTTTTTTTCAGACCACAGTGCCTCGGAGAGAGAGAGAGAGAGAATTTATTATGATAGAAACGCTGAGTGGTTCGCCTAAATCGAAGTTCTCACCTGCTACTCAGCATTTCGGAAGGAAATTGGTAGTGAAAAAGAGATGGAAAAGCGTTGATGAGTCTTAAATCTACACAACTGTCTTGCGAGATGAAAGCATTTAGGATATCACGCCGACGACAGGGTCCCGGCCAAGGTCCCACTCTTCAATGGAACTGTTTCGTACAAAGAAAGGTTAATGGATGAACTTGAACAAACAATCCGCCAGTTTATCGTCTTTCTACATCATATCGCGGGCAGAGGCACAAGACGTGTTCTGCAGTTTCGGTTACCTCGCACACCTCGCAGTCCGGACTGTCTGCAAGGTCGGCAAGATGTCGGTAGAGCCAAGTGAACGCCACACAAAGTGGTAACCTGTGCAGCGAACTTGCGTTACTTCTTTCGCACGGTGGGCGGTATCTACAGTTGTACACCTCGAGCTGAGTCCGTTAAGACGGCAATGACTGGGACCTGGCAGCGTCCGGTACGTTCCAGGGTCTTCGCGCAATAATGTATGCACCAGAGCGTTAGTGTCCGATCGAGAAAAAAACTGGACGCACAGTCGCAGGGCGCTGTTCTGGGCCATCCTCGCCTACTCGTCGGCGAGGTCACTTTCGTATAAGCCGCAGCGTGCCTGAATTCAATTGAAACGTTACACGATGGACAGTTCTCGGTGTGCAATCATGTGGCTGTACCACATCTTAAGCGAGTAATAATTTTTACCACAGCCGGGGTTCTTTCGCGCGCACCCAGGATGCAGTGCGCTAGCGCTTCTTCGTTCCACTTCCATCGGAATTCGGTCGGTAAGCGAACCCGCAACCTCGTGCTGGGCAACGCAACGCCGTGACCATTCAGCCACCCCGACGAGTGTGAAGACGAATAAGCCTCCACAATTACAAAAAGAAAAGCAGTTTTATTTGCTTCGTTTATCGTACTATTCTTATTGCAGTGCTGAAAAATATCATACGCACTGTTCAATCGGCCCGCGATGTCACGCTTTAATTGGACAACTCCCATCGACCGCAAAGTAAAACATGTTGCCCGAATGTACGTCCAAACCTGTGCTCGCAAGTGTTGTTCTCTACTGTTCTAAGACGTTTAGAGTCTACATAGCAATACTCTCACAAGTACATCTTTGAGGACTAGTTGTTCACTTCTCTATGCGAGTCAAGCACAGCCGGTGGTGTGTGCGCTCGTCCAATCCACGTTTTCTGATAATGGAAAAACACGTCGAGTAGAATCAAAGCGAGACACAACTCGACAAGGGAGAGGAAAGGATTCACTGTTAGTCTTCGTGCAATATATATCTTGAGCTGGGTTCGACTGGCAAACGCCACAACACAAGCAAGGCACAGCAGCAGGCCGGTTAGTTTTTTTTTAACAAATAAAACGTTTATTGTAGCGACAACTCGTAGAGACGGATGTCACGCGATTACGCCACGTCCCCCTGCGTACACACGTTCGCATACGAACATCGTGCGACCTCCTCAAAAAAAAAAAAAAAAAACGAAAGAAAAAAAAGGATTCTACAGTGATGAACTCAGTTATGACCAGCACGTTTCTTCGAAAGAACATTCTCCTGAATGTATTTTTCTTTTATGTACAAAAAAACGCCAGACATCGGCGCTGAATACTGGGCAGGAGTAGCTATGATGCCACTCCAGTTTATAAACCTTAACTAAGCCCGCCCGAGGTTTCCACGTCCTGGGCTCGGAATCACAGTAATAAATACACATCTGCGACGCAACGGCAGGTGGAAAGGCGGAGGAAGAAAAAATGGTGTGATGCACTGATCACACTTAAGTGAGAACAACGACGCGATAACTAAACCAAAACATCTACCAGGCGCTCTTAGACAAGGCATATAAAAAAACAAAAGATCGCGCGACCACAGTTATGCCATCTAGAACCATCGGAATGAATGCATCATGGCTACGACTCACGCAAAACAATAATTCCAAGCGCAATCTGCAGGACTCTTACGTCACAAATGAGTGTTAGTCTTTGTACAATGTGACAAAAAAACACCATTCGCAACTTGCACCATAAACGGGACGTAGTCTGTACAGCTGACGAAAAAAAAAATACTTGACAAACAAGACTGACAGTACTAGCAACAAAAGATTCAACAAGTTTCTCAAGTGTTCACCAGGCTCAACCAAAAACGTATACGCTTCCTTTCAACGCGCGACAACATCAGTCGTTATACTTTTACCACGCGCGCGGCAGACCAGGAACGCTATGGCACATGAAAAAAAAATGAGCACGTCGATAAAGGTGCTAATACACTCCAGATAAGGCGGGCACGACATAAAGCACACGGCGTCCAGGCAGGTTTCCCCGCACAACAGTACGATTCGCAATTACTAGAGGCAGTCGGTGAGAAGCGACGTGCGTACTCCCCCTTAAGAGCCCAGGGTTACCTTTCGCAGTCTGTAACCACGCACTAAGCGAAGGGCACGACCCGCACGTTATAGGCACTAAACCAGAGGCGCTCGAGCTGACATCACGCGTACAAACACAGAGAATCACTAGACGCTACGACACAGCGCGACCGATGTCCTTAAGTGCCCTCGGCGCACACGCACAGACATACGCACTTGTAGGCCGCATGGAAAATCACATCACACACGCACACCGCAGGCACACGAACGACTGGCAGGGACTCCCTGTGCAAGCAACACCACACGCTCGATCACAAGACGCTGCGTGGATTACACTGCCGAGTCCCGACTTGTTGCGACGCCGCTTTCCAGCAGTAAGTCGAAGCCGGAAAGTATGCGCTCGAATCACCGCATGTTCAGACGTGGTCCTGGCACGTTGTATCATTTGTGTTCTTGCGTAATGTTAAAATTTGATCACTAGATGCTATGAGAAAAAGCCTAGGTCTTTAAGCGCCTTGGTGGCCCTCTGTATGAGCTCGTCCTTGTACCTCCATATCGTGGTGTCCTTGACGGTGTAGACCTTGAAGTCGCTGTTGCAGCTCTTCTTCAGGGGCCCCACGCAGTCCTTGCGGTAGTGCTGCAGCTGCGCGTACGGCGTGTCGATGCTGTACGTGGTGCACGTCCCGAAGCAGTTGAGCGGGAAGTGGTTGTGCACGGAGACGATGCGCTCCACGTTGTGGAAGCACTTGACGTACGAGCCGGGCTTGGTGAAGTTCTTGGCGCGGTAGACGTGCTGAAGCATGTGCATGTAGCCCGGGATGCCCACCTCGTGCACGGTGTGCTTGGCATCGTCGTTCATCATGTCGTCGAGGAAGTAGACGTTGCGCACGTTGTAGCTGGCCCTCGTGTAGTTCTTCTGCTGCAGGGCCATCGGCACGACGTCGGTCATCAGCTCCTTCCAGGTGCGGTGCTGCACGGGCATCACGACCTCGTCGATGTCCAGCAGGACGATGTACTCGTACGAGTAGAGGTTCCGGTAGAGGCAGTCGTTGTACGGGATCAGCTCGTTCTGGCGCTTGTGCGTGAGCTTCATGCTGAGGAAGTTGTGCCGCAGGCCGGGCAGGTTGGGCTGGCCCCCGGGCAGCGTGATCGGCGTGAGCTCGACCAGTCCCTTCTGCTGGTAGTACTGCAGCGTCTTGGATATGTTGGGGTGGATCTCGAGCTCGTACAGGAAAATCTTCTTGGCCCCCAGGATGTTGAGCAGCTCGATCCACTCGATGAGGCGCACGCTCAGGTCGTCCTTGAGGAAGTCCAGTCCTTTGACGCACACGGCGAAGTCCTGCTTGACGGCCGGCCGGTTGTTCACGACGCGCACGTTGTTGGTGGGCTTGTCGCACTGCTTCTCCACCAAGGAGACGGACATTGGCGCTTCGCGCTTTGGGTTCAGGTAGGGCGCCTTGCAGGTCACGATGAACGGCTGCAGGATGCCGTCCTGGTAGTTGCCCCACTTGGAGTACCAGGCGTAGGTGTACTTGGTGGTCGAGATGGTGGGATAGGCGCCATTGTTGTACCACAACTGGCACAACGTCGGCGGCGGCTTTATCCTGTCGGCCATGACCAGGATGCGCACCAGGGGAACGTTGCCAACCCGCACCCGGTTGTCAAAGTACGCGCCGTAGATGTAGAAGGTGCCGTTCCGGGTGGACAGCTTCTGCCAGTACAGGTTGTTGAAGGACAGGTCGTACAGTTCGGGATACTTGACGCAACTCTTGGAGCTGATGGGAGGCTTGCGACCGTTCTCCCAGTAGGCCCTGGGTATGTTCGACATGTTCGAGAGCTTCGACAGGAACTCCTTCATGGAGACGGAAGGAGATATGTCGACGTGCGGACGCAGGTTTAGGAGTGCTTTGCTGTCGGGCGTCGTGTCGCGTTGCGAAGCCGTGGAGGACTCGGGTTTCGAGGTGGGCACGGATTTGACCGGTTCCACGGGTACATGGTGTTCAGGAGGCGCTGCTGTTTGTAGCAAGGATCGCTGAAAGGGCCCAATGAGGAACGAGTTGCCGGCTCCGTGAGTGAAGTGGAACACGGCATAGCAGACGCCCATCCAGACGCAGACCAGTAGAAGGACCCTCCGTAGGGCCTTCCAGGCTACCAGGAGTTGCTTGCGGGCCATGGTCACTGGCTTGGGTCAGGTTTTCAACGGCCTTTCCTGCGAACAACAGAGAAGCGAAGAAATAAGCTCACTGCAACTGCGAAGTGAGACGTTGATATAGAGAACGTCGAAATTCGTTATCGCATAAGCTTCCTCACACGGCGGGCTTAGCGCCTCTAAAATAACAGGCGGAGCCAAACGACCAGTGCGCTGAGGCCAAATGATCTACCATTACACAACGCATGCTCGGAGGCCTGGCGACGAAAAGAAATATAATCGTGCACTGTTCATACATCTATTCGTCTATTCGACTTGACTGATCGTGACAAACTACGCCCCAACTAGAAAATCGTCCTCAGTTGAAATTCCTACAGTACCTGCATCCTACGAATGAGTCGAAAGATCCCAGGTTTCATGGAGAAAGCGCTTTGGAATGTCCACCTAATTTGGACAAGACCAAGTCTGAACACAGAGCTCGAAGAGGTGCCCTGGCTTTCGCGCATCGTCGACGCAATGCTCGCGCATGCGCGCACTACAAGTCAACGTTCTGCGGGCTTTCCACCAGTAGCCGCTCGCTAAGAAAATCGTCAGGCTGCACAACTTACAAAGGCCGAAGACAGATCGGTAACCTCGCACAGCTACGCCAGTAGCCTCGCAAACTTCGCCGGTCTTCGCGTTACTCCAAAGGGCGGCAATCCGCACGCTCACGCCGAAGGGAACTTGTAAGACCGCACTCGAATCTTTCCACGCACGCACTCGTGGATCCCGACAACATTCGGAAGAAATGTTCATCACTCTACCGCGTCAACCACAGCGGCAAAGCGCGAAGGACACCACACACAAGGCAAACGCAGCGCTTCCTTTCGAAGCTGCTGCAGTCCCCCGACTTCTTTCTCTTCTTTCCTCGCTTTCTCTTCTTTCCTCGAAGCGTTGTGTCAAATCATTAGCCTCACAAAGCGCAACTCGGCCACTCAGGTGCGCCCCCTTGCGGCAGCTAATAGCAACAAGGCCCAAGAGCTACAGCGACGCAGGGACAGTCAACGCGTACGACACGCACCGTCGAAACAGTTAAAAGTCTCCTCGCGCGTACACAACAGCAGTCTCAGCGACCGAGTCGAATGCCAGAGAGCGGCGTAAATAAAACGCTAACGGCTTCTTTTCTCTGAGGGGCCCCCCTTTGCATGTCAGGCTGTATACGCGCCGAGAGTCGTATCGGTGCTCGCTTTAAAGAAGGATGTCGCCTTCGTGCCGTGGCAGCTCGCGCTCTCTGCGTGGGTCGTAATTACTTCTTGATGTCAACTGCCGCCCACCTGCGCACGCGCGACGATACCTCGGGCCTCCCTTTTCGTCGTCGATGCCGTGGCTTCGTCGCGAATAAATTTCCGCGTAGCGCGGTAAGTGCGCAGTGGTGTATATATACACCCATGACAAGAAGAAGCGGGTAACTGCCGCTCGTTTATGGCAAGAAAGTGCAGCGTTAAGGAAAGCGGAGGCAAAGTGTGCCGTTAATGGCGCTCGAGTCTTGCGATTAACGAGCCTGTTAGTCGTGGGCCCCGTGTAGCCACCGAAGAGTGAGGGTTTTCGCAGCACCGGTCTTCCTAGAAATCCTAGGTGAGCAGAAAAAAAAAAAAAAAAGAAAGCAGCGAGAATATCAATGCTTTAGCTTCGCAAACAAGGTGTAAGGGCGAGATACCGCGGGCTGTAACTGGCGCGCACAGGTTTAAATAATCGCACACGAACAATCTGGTAAAAGAAAAGATACGGCGATTTCGTATCAATAGGCACTCGGCCGCCGCAGCTGCGTCGCGGCGCTTTAGTTGTGGCGAGGTTCGGCTACACAGAGGGCGATAACACGTACGCGTTCTCGCATTTCCGGTGAAGGGCAACATACGGGTTTATCGATTAGAATGATGACCGGGCGTTTTTAGTTGTGCCGGTTTGGTGGCGGTCACGGCGTTCAGGCCAAGCTGAGAGAGTTTTAGCGCGTCCGGTATCCCGGCAAACGCAAGCGGACTGGGCGTTTTACCGGATGAGTGGAGGCGCGAACGTGAACTGCCAGCATGCTGAGGACACCTGTCGACGCAGAGCTCAACCAAACAAAGACAGCCGATATTACGGCAACCAGCTGTAGTTTACTTTGCTGCGGGGGCAAGTTTTAGGGATCGACATGTGTAATCGGGTTGCTGCCGAATATTTACAGCACCAGCAAGGTATGATACGCTTGGTTACCGCAACATTAGCTGTGTTTCCCTAGTTGAGCTATGTGCCACTAGGTGTCCTCAGCGTGCAGGCAGTTCACGTTAACGTCTCTGCTCATCCGGTAAAACGCCCAGATCGCTTGCGTTTGCCGGAGTACTATCTAATGGCGCAAACAGCTCCTTACGAAAGGGCCATGCACAACGGTATTCCTGTAGCGGTCAGGCATCTTGATTATAACTGTCGCGCCGGGCGTTACTTGTAAGCCAGATTTCTACAATCTATTGCTAGTAAAGCCGCAGGCTTATCGCCCACGAAGCTATATACAGCCGAGACGTGCTAAAGCTTCACTAGCAAGTTGCATATATGTACTAATCAAGGCGTGAGCTGAACGGGCTGTATATGTGGATATCGTGCATCTAATGAACAGTTTCTTTCTTCTAATTTAGGCACGTTAGCAGCCACGACAGTGTTCCGGTCGCGTTCAGGAATACGATACTGACGACTTATGCTCAGGAGCTCACCTACATGCGCATTTCACTCTCAACGAAGAGTCACACACGAGCTGTCGACAGTCAAGAACCTTATTCAGGGCGGCAGGCTTGCTACGTCTGCAGTACGGAGGTCGCGCTTAGAAAATGCACCATCGATGGCTGGTGTAAAGAGGCCACACGCAGGCTATCGCCTACAACATGGCTTTTCAGGTGTGTAGTATTAGCTGTCGCGGAACAATATTGGTTCTTTATTGCAGTCACGATCTCCTTTGCCTTTTTCGCTTAAATTTCTTTACAGTACTAGTAACATTTTTTTTTTCAGTCAGCGCTTGTCTGCAATAGAGTCCCCCGAGCACGCTACATCTGCACTTTCTTGTCGACCCCCCGGGGAATACCAAAATAAATCAGACATATACGCTTTTCACGGCACAGGAATGACAGATCCATTATACATGCTACCGCCTATAATGATCACGTTCTTTCACAGTATATAGGATCGACAGGCGAGTGAGTTGGTACAGGTTCGAACGCTCGAAAAAGGAAAGCGCGACACGGCTCCTTTCCGGCTGCGACACAGCGTGTCAGTTGCCTCGGCAACAATCAGGCACCGCTCGAGAAGGGCCATTCAAGGTTGTAGATGAAAGATTGCACGCAGGCCCGTAAAACCTTCGAGCATGACAAGGACAGGAGAAAGGAGTCGCAATAACTATATCACATGCGTGCAAGACGAGCGCGCGCAGCGTGCCCGTAACGTAAACGAAGCCTATACGTTATGAAGATTACGAAAACGAAGCTTACGTTAATGAAGCGAAACGCTGCGCTAAATGATCGAAGCTGTTGCATGGCATGTGATCGGGCATGAATGACGTCACGGATTCTTCACTAATGAAATCCGGCAGACGCATCTCGATGATAGACACACGTACTCTATGGGAAGCAAACAAGGCGAAAAGGTTTCCTTGCGATTCAGTTTCTTTCTCCATTTTTTTTTTTCCGTTCTCAGAAATCAATCACTGCAAATCGCGATAAACGAGTGTCACTATGAAATAAGCATGCGAGAAGAAATAATGCAAAGTTAGACGAACGCCTAGACAACATTGGGGGGCGGGGGGGGGGAGGGGCGCATGGGCATACGTACATATGCCTTCGGACGGAGATGCGTGATACAAGATGCGATATACAAGATGCGCGGAACTTTCCAAACCGAGCGTAGCGCGTATAGCGAGAACGAACGGAATGACACCTGCCGATGACTGAATCACTGACTGTCCAAACGTCAGTAAACTCCCAGCGGTTTCAAACGAACAGTTGCGCAAGGTAACCTACATACATATGCGCTGAAAGGGAATACGTCCCACACAGAACTACCGATCGAATGAGAGCCCATTCGTATGAACCAAAGGGTCGGAGTACATTCGGGGTCAATTAGAGTGCGCGAAGAGTGATGCACGACAAGCGACAAATAAATAGGGTGCGCGTTAGCGACGCACAAAACGACGACGTCTACCGGTGCAGATGAATACAATAAGCAGGTCGCATAGTCGCATCTCCTCGGGAGATTGCATGGAACGGCTCCCTCACATACAGCAGACAGTAAAGCAGCAGACGCAATCAACAAGTATCAGCCTGAGAAGGGATCGCACGCACCCAATATACGGTCGGGCCACGCCGGCGCTATAAGGTCACAGTGATGAAACGACACAGTACACCGCAGGGCCTCAGGGAAAAACATTGTAGCTTCGCGGAGCTTCGGCTTTGGCTTACGCTAACAAACAGACCGAGTATAGTAGCATCTGCTAAGATTGCCGACGGATACGTATGGTTCTGTAAGGCCGGTGGGGAGCAGTTTGGCACGACAATAACACGCGAACGAGACGCGTAAACGACCGAAGCAGGCGGTGGTATTCTGTGGACGGTGCAGCAATGTGTCGAAATAAAAAAGAAAAGGGGGTGGTGGATTTAACGCCTACAAATTGCAAAGCGGTTTAATATGAGGGACACTGTTGGTGGGGGGTGAGGCTGCACTTTCATTTTGAACACGTCCGGCTCTCTACCGTGCACACAAACTACTGTAAAACGAGCTTTTTTTTTTTGCATATTGACAGCCACCGGAATGCGGTCGCTGCCGCCGTGTTTGCCCAAACCCGTCCTTCTGCCCAAACCCGTCGTTTTGCCCAAACCCGTCCTTTTGCCCAAACCCGTCCTTTTGCCCAAACCCGTCCTTTTGCCCAAACCCGTCCTTTTGCCCAAACCCGTCCTTTTGCCCAAACCCGTCCTTTTGCCCAAACCCGTCCTTTTGCCCAAACCCGTCCTTTTGCCCAAACCCGTCCTTTTGCCCAAACCCGTCCTTTTGCCCAAACCCGTCCTTTTGCCCAAACCCGTCCTTGTGCCCAAACCCGTCCTTGTGCCCAAACCCGTCCTTTTGCCCAAACCCGTCCTTTTGCCCAAACCCGTCCTTTTGCCCAAACCCGTCCTTTTGCCCAAACCCGTCCTTTTGCTCAAACCCGTCCTTTTGCTCAAACCCGTCCTCATGCGGACAGCGAGGACAGCTACTGTAAATCGCAGTACAGCGATCCAAACCGAACTAAGCGAGACGCTGAATCCGCTACAGCGGGAGTCACGCTTGTCTACAGTGGCCAAGAGGTCGTTATCTTTCGTGAAAGAAAGTACAGGCTCACGCATGACCATGCAGCTAGCTCGGCCCATGTGCCGCAGTAGAACAAACAGGTACAAACAGACCTGTAAACCAGCAACTACGTCGCTGTGTAGCCACTGAAGGCACTATAGCACAGTCCTCCTGAGTTCCGGCTATGGGGCATTTGTCCAATATATTGGACATCAAATACACCGCCACTGCCCAGGCCGCCGCATGTTTTAGCCCGTAAAACCGAATTCTCCAATATTTCAGACACCTACTAGCGCCACCTATGAAGTTCTGTTGAAAATGCATTAGTAGTTCGGCCACCAAGGGTGTTTGCAATGGCGACATTCAGCAGCACGGCTTTCTACGGCGACCGCCGAAAGTTAAGTCCTATTTCTCATACTTTATCGCTCGTTCTTTTTCTGTGATGAAATTTTGATTAATAAACAGATTTTGTACTTTTGAAGCCATTTATATTATTAAATTTGCCCTTTGCTACTGCATACCCACTACCCTAAAATGACCGGGTAGAGTTTCAGTGTCCAATATATTGGACATCATGCTGTGCTAAAACAACGGATAATTGTGAAATACTGAAATTCACTTTTCGTCTCTGTAACGTAAACATCAACTTCTGAAAATGTCACAAAGATCTGTGAACTTTAATACACCTTGGAACTCGGGAGGATATAAAGCCGTATACACTCCACCACTCTAGGCAAGTGCGATTCACAATGTGCGACGCACGCAAGCTCTGGCGAAAGCACACCTCAACACAATCGGAACGTGGAAGAACACAAGTCTATAGTGCATAAGATGTAAATGCCTAAGCATGCCAGCTCCTCTACGTTATCGCTGCGCCGGCCAACGTTGGTCTGCGGCGAGGCAGGGATTCGTTCTAACACGCTCACCACGAGGCACCGGATATATCACGGAAAGTTCTAGAAAACTTGAGGTTACCGCTCCAACCGTGAGCTAATGCGGTTCAAGCGGCCGAGACCGGTGGCCTTTAACACTTTTGCGGGAGACCGCATACAGTATAATGCTGATACTGGCTTGCACGTCTGCAACGCTTTCTCATCGGGCGACGCGGTACTGCAGAAGGCGATGAGGGTGCGGAAATTTACATAATACGTTAGCGTGTGTAACGCTTTCCGAGAGGCCGCGTCACAGGTCGGCGTCAACGAACAGCATTATTCAGCAAACTTGTCCCTCCTGCATGGGGGGCGCATAAAAAAAACAGGCTTACGGAAATCGCCCGAAGGATAACCAGCGCGACCGAAACTAGTTTCTCTGCCGAAAGGTTGGCGCCTCGCAAAAGTGGGGCTTCCAACCCGTTTACCGGAGTTCTCCTAGGATTGATTCGCTTACCAGGAATACAGTGTTGCTGCGTTAATTACCCTGCGGATGGCGGATAGTGCTAACGAAACCAACACAAAGCAAAAAAGAAAGTGACATGAATATTCGAAACACGACGAACCGGCTTTCTTTCCCCTCATCACTTCTGATGTGTCAAAGATGAACGACATCGCGAGAGAAAAAGACTGTCGAAGGCAAATGAGCAAATCGCACAAGCCCACATCTATCGCTGGGTGGTGCAATTAAGACACAACCGCCTGTCCTTCGAGTGTGTCTCCCGTGTTGCATTGCATCGCGCACTCCCGACTCGCCAATTCTGCGCAGTATACGACGTCAAGAGATTCGCGACAGCCACTCGGTAACAACAGCCGGCTGAGTGTGCCACAGGAGAAAAAAGAAAAGTCAAAGAAAGGAGTACTGCTCGCGCAGTGCGGCGCTACTATGCTCAGTTCATGGCGTCCGAGATTGCAGGCGCTGGCAGGTTTTGCAGCAAGCGCGGACAATCTCGGAGGCCATTGTCCCTCGCAGACTTGGCCAGCATAGCTGTAGAAGCTACAAAAGTAGTGCGGTTGTACAAGTGTCACTCCGCGCATTTCGCCCTGCAGTTGCGCTCGATTTGCGACGCTTTACATGGAATAAATTAATTATTCCAAATGTTATACGGGATAACTTCATGTGTTAGGAAGACGATTTGTGAAAATAAGGCTTCGTGAAATCGCGCCTCATTTGTACATATTTGTACTGCTCCCATGCGAAGAACTCTATTTTGTCGCGAGAGCAAGCGGTGTGCCGTGACCGCTGCTCGAAGAAACGTGTTACTCCGCTCGTGCGGTGTTAAATAGGTACCCATCTGCGAAGCCTTCAACGCATTAAATATTTCCTACTTTCGGACAAAGAGTGTGAGATTTAAACGTTTCATCGAACTACATGACGCATACCTATGCCTTCTCTTTCATACGTGCGCGCACTCTTTCTTTCGGTCGCGAATGCGAACAGTCAGGGAAGTCTCTCTAGCCTTCGCAGCGTTGCCTGCTATCTATGAAACGGAGTAAACGCGATCGTGAAGGTTCAATCGAATAGGCGTGGAGCGGAGGGCGATCAGAGTCTGACAATGAGCGAGTCCCTTTTCTGACTGGCTGACGCGACCCCAGTAGCTTTCGCTTCACTGCACAGAACTGGCGAGACGGAGTAGGGACGTAGCACGGGCCGCTAGCACTATCTATCTATCTATCTATCTATCTATCTATCTATCTATCTATCTATCTATCTATCTATCTATCTATCTATCTATCTATCTATCTATCTATCTATCTATCTAACACACACGCACACACACACACAAGTCAGGTGAGCCCACTAGGGAGCAGCTTTCTTTGCGACGGGGCTCCTTAGTGGAGCTGCGTGCATGCGTATATATACAGCGGCATTAAAAGCAAAGGAAACGCTGCCACTATACGCCTCGTTCGCGCAATTAGCGGCGCGCGGATCCAAAGGGTGTTGCGAGGTCGCGAGACGACGGCGCGTCCCCGCGAAGGAAAGCCGACGAGGTTTCGCCGCTCGGGCGAGGCTTCACGGGAAAAGCGGCAGCCTTTCTGGGGGCTAAGCTGACGGATAAAGACCAACGCCTCCTCGACGGCGCAAAGACGTCCGAGGCTACAACCATGACGTCACGCTAATTGGCTGTTTTGATAAAGGGTCACTTCGTCGACCCTCGAGACAAAAGGCGCCAAACTGAACGCTGCTCACTTGCTGCGGTTCGTTCGCCCCTTTGCGTGACGTCACGGCGGTGGTCCCAACCACGGTCCCAACTCACTCAAGTTCTATAGTTCAATTAAAATCAAGCAGGACATACGAACTATGGAACGTACCGGCAGGACAAACTTCACGGCAGGGGTCTGCACGTGCGTGACGTCACGCTTGTGGACCGTTAGCACATAGTTTTATCAAAACCCTCTACGTCGTGTAGGCAAGAGTAGATTAAGGACTTGGGCTACATACTTAAAGCGGCGGGAGGTGACAGACTGGTGTACGAGTTATTTGTTGAAAACGGTAGTGGTTGCTGTGGCGTGGAATGTTAACTACAACAATACCCGTTAACGAAAGCTTGAACGGCACCGCAGCTCCCGATCGTCAGCTATCCCGTTGCAGACGCCGACATCAAACCCAACTGGCAGAACTCGGCCATTCGTCGGGAGGACTCGCCGCTGTCTCGGAAGCGCTGCCACGACTCGCGCCATTCCTGACGAAAGCATGCGAACGGGGTTTGCCGTAACCCTGAAAGTAACCCTTAAAGGTGCGAACATATACATGCGGAGGACCGGTACAACTAACGGTTACTAAAGAAACTAAACTTGGAAGTCGGTAAATAAGAAAGCTAGAAGAGTGTCGAGCAACACGACTGACGCGCCACCAGTGAGCAACTAGATGAGAAATGTCCCCACCTTCTGCTGCAAAAAGAGACATGACTAACCTAACTGACCAAGCCAGAGGTGTCGATTGACTATACCGTTTGTCTGGCTTCGCTATACAGCGCGCGCATAGATTTCATTTCGTTGTGCTGAAAAAGTGGCGTTTTAGTTACTTTTGTTGTCTATAGGTGACGCGACCGCCTGCGAACTCCCCTTACCCCGCTCGCTGTTAGCCACGTTATAAAAACACGGTTTCACGAGAAGTTTCGAGACTAGATATGATTGAATCTCCGACTTAACAGCGTCGTCCGCACGTCATGTCTTTCTCTGACATTGAACGAAATGAAACGCGACTCCACAGCTGGGATTATTGAACCCCGGCTCCGGCCACCTTACCAAGCAGAGGCTGAAGATGTGAGGCCTCGAGACGGCGGGGCCGTTTGCAGGTAATCAATCGCGCACCAAATTCCGGGTCCTGTCACAACCTGCCGACGGATCGATCCCGAAATAATTAGACGGCGTGCAATGCGACTATAAGTTAAGGCGCTGAAGCGAGTAGACGAGTCTCTCTCTCTCCGGGCGTTAATTACAGCGGGTGCTCATTACAGCGTGAGACAAAATGTGTTCCGAGATAACTTAGACGGGGTACGCTGAGCGAAGAAAAAAATGTAGCGCAATCAACCAACTTCGATCGACTGACCGCAGTCATCGGGTAGATGTGCTTGACAGCGACGTTCCTGGAAGTTTTCAGAGCAAAGAACAAAATCGGGTGTAGTTCTCATTCTCGTAGTTTAGAAGAATTTCTCGCTGGGCTATAGTTGGTGCATTGCTTTGAAGAACCAAGTTGTGCATTCAAAAAAGACAACCACAGGAAAAGGCGACGGAGCCTTTTCTGTGGTTGTCTTTTTTGAATGCGCAACTTGGTTCTTCAAAGTTCTCATCACAGCGCTCAAGTTTCATCGATACAGCAAATGAGTGACAAGATGTTCGATCGTCAGTCGACCGAGCGGAAGTATTTCATTGGAACCAAGACGGAACGTTGGAACCTGCTCCATGGACAACCCAAGATGACATCAGCTAACGGATAAGCAATACGTCATCGAATCACTTTATTTTGTTCCATTAGGGGAACGAATTCTGAGATCTTGAACATAAATGGTTAAATGAGCTAACAGATCCCTTTTCTGAGTACAGCGCGCGGCGCAGATACGCGTTGTATTACGACTGTATTCATTAAACTAAGCTAGCTGCAGCCCAAATTGATCTCAAGTTATTAGGCATCATTCTTGGTTGATCCATGCTTGCGAAATGCATTGAATATTTGGAGAGTTTGTGCAGTGATACAAAAAACAAACGAATCTCCACGATTTTCTTGTTTCATGCACGTTGGCAACTGCAGGCTATCCCTGTTGACCGGGCAACGCGCACATTAGGAAGGCTACTGAATTGGCAAGCCAAATATCAAGGTACCGTGGGATGAGCTTTATTTCCCTATACAAGAACCTGCAACTGTGATCGCTTTAGACATGCGAGTTCGCTATAGATGGCGGCAACATCGCGGACTGAATACACCCGCAAACGATTGGCCATGCGCGAGCACCTCAATTCGTCAACACCGATTTGCAAAACATAAAACGAAACAAACGAAGTCGGGAAGAGAAGTGTGAAAGAAAAAAAGAACGTCACGCGGTTCAACGAACGTAAAACGCGGTAAGTGATCTGTCTCTTTGAAGCCCCGAAAAGAATACAACAGGATGAAAGTATTCAGCGCAGCCCCACGGTGGGTGGGGGGGGGGGGAGGGGAGTGCGACGGCAGACGAATCGAGAGGGGGAAATAAGGAAAGAGAAGGAGGGGAGGGGAGGAGAGACGCGAAAATGAGCAGGCATTCCTGAAACATCGCGTGAGCACGCACCCCTCCCTCCGCGCGCCGTCTCCGGTCGCGCCGCGCGTGCGTGTGTGTGTGAACGGCGTCGCTCCGCTTTGCGTTCGACGGCGATTCGCGCGTGTTTGGCCGCGAGCTGCGCGCAGCGACGATGCTGGAGCCGCAATTTTCGGCGCGCCGACCAAAGGAGCGGGCGAGCGAGCGAGCAAGCTAGCTAGCCAGCGAACTGGTTCGAGTTTGCTCTGTTCGGCGTGACGGCGCGTCGGAAGCGATTGCGGCGGGGTGTCTCCGCACGCGTCACGCAGGCAAACGCCGCGCAGAAGCGAAGGAACGCTCTTTTCTGACGCTGTCACTCGAACGTGGTTCCTGGCCAACGCTGCGCTGGCGCGGGGAATTCCTGAGCGGTTAAGTGTGAAGCGCGCCTATAGAAGGGTGAGGGTGCGAGGGCGAGGACGACGCAGTCGGGACAGGACGGGTGGTCTCGCGGGCTGCCCCCCCCCCCCCCCCCCCTAAACGGATGGCACCCCGCTGTGGTTTTGTTTGTGGTTCATATCGGGAGTGCTAGCCCCGAGCGGCAGGCGTCAGCGCCTTTGTGTGGGCACGCTTGGTGCGTGCTGTCACCCCTGCCTTACAAAACAACAGCTGTCAAAAAAGGAAAAGAAGGGCAAGGGGAGAGGCGGGATCATTGACCCGTCACTCATTAGGAAGCCGCAGCCAGCGTTTGCGTCAATCTTGAAATCAAAACAATGGAAACCTGACGCGGACAAAAGGGTGCGAGGGCGATCGAACCAAAACGTCACGGTGATACCGACTTCTGCACCCATGTCCAGGTCACCGCCACCATATATTTCTATAAATAACACGCAATTAACAGGCCTGCTAAACGCTCACACAAACAGCTAGATTAATATAGCAATGCTCAGCAGTGGGTCGGCAATATATGCTCACGCATGTAAAAGCAAGGATATGACCTATATATGCTCGCTTAATGAAAGCTGTCGTTGGGTAAGTCGTTCGAGCATTCGAGGCACGGGTACTAGGCAGAAAGACGCTCAATCAAAATCGTATGGTCATGTGCCAGTATGAAACAACCGGGTGATGCCGACGACAAAACGCTGTTGACCACACACACGTCACCACATTTTCCTTGAATGGGAATCAAACTAGAAGTGAAAGTTAACCATGTTCCCACTTTGATTAAGGGACGTAACATACACAAAATACGGTCTCTTCACAACGATCAATTCCGACATACTCACAGATGAAAAAACTATATTCCACCGTCGATTAGCTGCTGGGGTCACTATATATAGATGAGAGCTCGTAGTTTAGTCAAGGATTTCGAAACAAGCGACTACGCGTGTGAAACAACACGCGGCATTCCCGTGCTATACCGTCACCGACCTTTACGTGTAGGCTCGAGCAGTACAGAGTTCGTGAACGCGATGCTTCGCAACGGGAACGGCACTCACCTTGGCACGAGCTCAAGTGCGGAGCGGTTTCGCACCGTACCGGCTGTCTGAAATGCACCGTGTGTGGTGAGCCAAGGATGTTCGAACGGGTGGATGCAAGTGCAACGAAAGTGAATGGCCGGGGCAGGGGAGGGGGGGGGGGGGGGTCAGGAGGGCGCTGCGGTAGGCAGCTCCGCCAAGCGGATGACACCCCGTCGTGGTTTTGTGTTCGGCGACATCATGAGCAGCGTCCCAGCACATGGCAGGACGTTAGCACCGTTGCTACTGGTTTTTTTTTTTTTTTTTTTTATGACACGCCGGCGGTGTCACCGGCGCGACACAAAACGGTGCCAAGCGTGGGCGCGTCCGAAGCTGGCAGCTTTTAGCAACAATGGACAATTCGACAAAGCGGACAGGCGTGAAAACACCCAACGCGCGAACGACGCTGGCGACGTGTTTAGTGTTACTAAACGCAAGTCTAGCAGTAAGGTACAGTCGGCAATGAAATGGAAGTAATGTGAAACGAACTCGTATATGCCACTTTCATAAATATGAATCGCTTTTATGAATATGAATCTAGACACCGCCTAGGCTTACTTCAGGCTCCCTGAGGAAAGACTCGACACTGCACAAGCTATAGATACGAAGAATAAAATTCGCTTATCAGTCAATCATGGGTGACTCCTCAATCCGCTGCTTTCCAGAACATCCTCGCCTGTGCAGGTGAAAACGCTATACATTCTGAAGTTCCGTATATGGAGGAAGCTAGCTGCAGCGATCAGTTGCACTCAACGTTACCTGACTTGACTACTCAACGTAATCCAACCATGCCATCCGGGCTACAATTATTGCGAGAACTTCCAAGAAGCCCATACAGGGGCCAAAAACGATCGAGGCAGCCTCATGTGCGAGTTGATAGTGAAGTTCACATCAAAACAGCTGATGCGCGGCGTCGGGGGCCCCTTTTCCCGGTGTACCACCCGAAGTGAACCACAGAGGGCTGCGGATTTCATTATCTCCCTTATCAGACAAGTGCGGTGGTTGGGAACACGCAAACGTCGCGGCGCGATAACAACCCCAAACACCTGTCGATCGCCAGCAAGGGGGCAAAAGAAAAAAATATCCTAACCGCGTACCCGCGGTCGCAGCCAACATAGCCACATTCAAGATGGATGAAGCAAAGGCACGCGAAAGCCAGGACTCGGAAGAAGAGGAAGCCAAGTGACGCTAGCCCATTGGCGGTGACCATGACAGAAGCTCGCGCTTAACGCGTACTGCCGTGAGAAAAGAACACAAAGATCAAGGTCTTCGTGCAAGCACCTGTGGGGGGAGGGGGTATACACGTCTCCCCATTGTTCCGGCGCACGCTTTTTCGATTACGCGGCGACGTTAATGGAGGCCCGAAGTCGAGCTGGCCGCTGACAGTCCCATGACGTTTAAACGTGGTTTGCGGCCTAATGAAACTAAACGTGGCCGAACGAACGAGGCCGTCGGTGGGCTTGTAAACGGCGTGTGGCTGAGCGAGGAGATGTTGCAACATACGGACGCAGACGTGTACGGCGCAGTAGAAATACTACTCTTATGAAAATGAATTTCTAGAGTCGAAGTTGTCGACAGAAACACTCCGGCCACATGAACGAGACTCGACCGGAGCTCATTCTTTGCGACAGATCGAGGTGCTCCCGCTCCAAACGTGACATGGAGACGCACAGCGTCCGCTGTTCATAGTTGTGCGGACACGCGTTTGTCGGGGCCTTTTTCGACAGACTGAGTTCGTGGGATCGACGCGCCAAAACTACAGACAGTACGCAAACCCGAGAGAAAAATGTGCGAACCTCAAGCTCGTCGCAAAGGAATAAGAAAGAAATGACTTATTCATACTTGTAATTCAGACGCACAAACATATTGACGAATGCAATGGAAAGTTTGCAATGACTAGCTCTTACCGCAGTCGTCAATTTCAAATTACGCGCTCAGGCGGAGAGGAAAACTGGTTTGATCACGGAATCCCTGGTCCGCATATCTTTGAGCACGTATGTGGGACATCGCAAGAGAGTCCTCGGGAATAATTGCTACAGCACAGCACCCCAATGCACGTGTTTTTTTTTTTTCTACGCATTACTTGTCCAGTCATAACGCAGCCTCCATGCAGTCTTCCCCGTGACCGCGTCTTCAGCTCCGAAACGCCAGGCGCTTGGCAACAACGCTGGGTTTCTTTCGGGAGCCCGCAATGCGCTGCCTGCAATGCGCTACACACAAGATATATATAGACGCAGAACTAACTCACAAAGCCGTCGCTGGCCTCTTCAAGCCCGATCGAGACTCCGGGGATGAAACCACCGCCACCACGACCGTGAGCCAGCGCTCTTCGTGTTGTCTTCCGGCCCGGAGCCGGGCCGGGCCCGGCCCATTGTCTGGACTCGAGTGCGGCCCTCCGGAGGCGTCTGTCGTGGACGGCCGCAGATTCCGGCGTGCTCGCACGGCGGGAGGGACTCGGGGGGGCCGGAGCGGAGACGAGGCAGCGTCGGCAGCCGCCCTTGGTTCCGAAGCATTGTTCCGTGGCTGCCGATGGCCGCGTCTTTGTTTTCCTCTTCTTTCCTCTACGTAGCCGTGTGTTGCGCCGAGTAGATAACCGCGCGAAAGTTGTGTTTTGCTTCCCAGCCTGCTTTCGCCCTGCACACACCCGCACGCCCATTTCTGGACGGTTTCCCTTCCTTCCCGTCACATCTTCAGTTCTCGCAGAAAGTTTGCGCTGTTGTGGTTCGGATGGAAGTGTTGCAGTGCCCCTCGACAAAGGCCCAGCCGGCAGACCCGTCTGTCAGCACCCGTCCGGTGAGTGAACGGGATGCATTCATTCTTGCTTGGCGGAATAATAATAATAATAATAATAATAATAATAATAATAATAATAATAATAATAATAATAATAATAATAATAATAATAATAATCACAATGAAAAATAAAACAAAAAAAACGCACAACCTCAAACTTTGCTAAAAGTAAATTTCATTGATTGATTGAACTGAGTGATTGCTTGATTGGGTTTGACGACCTAAAGCAGCATAAAATTTATGAAATACAGCGTTATAAAGTACAATAGATTAGTTTTGACAACCTAAGGTTGCTTTACCGCACAGTCAAAGCAAGGCACAATCACTGTCGTATCTAACACACAAGCCTTAAGCGTCTTTCTTTCTTTCTTTCTTTCTTTCTTTCTTTCTTTCTTTCTTTCTTTCTTTCTTTATTTATTTTTCTTGCGCAATGTGTCGATTCTGAAATGGACACATTTCAGAATCGACAAACACCTCGCAGCAAGCAAGCACCTCACAGCAGGCGCTGTGAGGTGCTTGCTCCTCACAGCGCGCGTGTTTAAAGCTGATAAACGATAAATGAAGCTTTCATAATTCGGTTAGTGTGATGGCGGCTGGCTCTAAACGGGCGTTTTAAAATTACGCCGCTATTGGAATCGCTATAGGCAGTTCGCAGCAGAGGCTGCCTTCTGTATGCGAGAAAGCAGTAGCGATGGACCAGCATGAAGTCACCGCGGTATAGGTGATTAGGTATGAGAGGAAGTATACACGGTGGTGACAGAACCGTTCCTCGCTTAAGTTTCGCTAATTGTCGTTACCAACAAGAGACGCGACATGGGTTCGATCGCGAGCGACAATAGTTGGCCAAACAACAGCATATTCCCGTCGTTTGCTAGTGGGACCTGGAACGCACCCAGTATTGCTTACACAAAGTGGTCAGAAGATGGCGCCATATTTCTACACAGTATATTTAACATGTCGCGACAGGAGCACACTACAAGGCCTATCCAGAAAGTAAGTACCCTTACCGAATACTAATGCCTAGTCGCTGCGTTCGAAATTCCGGGAACGCGTTTGAGTTCATCTGAAAGTTAATCCGAGTTCAATTTGATGGCCAGAAGGCAAGAGAATGACAACTTGACTAATTATGACTTCACGCACGCGGTTCACAGAAGAGTCCAGTGATCAGCGATTCCTAAATTTGGAACCAAGTGAATTTAACCCACTGCAGCACTAAAAAAAAAAAAAATTGTGGTGACCAGCGTTTCCTGTAAGTTCACGACGTCACGAACACCTTCCCGAAGCTGTATTTACCATAAACGCAAAGGCAAGATCCCAATCGGAACTGTTCTACAACTTAACGATTTGTCTGCCGCAACTTTCGCCGTTATGTATGTAGCAGACGTGATTGCAGCGGACATGATGTAGCAGACGTGCCATGTTGACTTTATTATAACCACTCAAAGAGGCCACGAGCAGCCTTATGAGGTAGTCGGAACTGGGAAGGTGGCAAATTTGAGAGTATGGCGGAAGTTCACAGTGACTTGGAATACGAGGAGTTATCTCTAAGTGTTACGGAAGCTCAGCTTTCACGGTCGTCTAGTTTGTTGGCTCGCGTGTTTTATTTACATATTTGCTCGTCAGGTACGCAAAAGCTGCTTTAAAAGTAATCTGACTAACAATTAACGAAATTCGGTTAGGTTCACCACGGGCTTCAGCGACTGTTAACAAGGCTTCGGAGCCGGTGTCATCGAGGTCCTAGGCGAAATGTCACACTTTTACCCCGTACTCGCAGATTCAAAAGCACGTCATTTGCTTGACAGGGAGTCGCAGTATACCTAAGCATAAAAATCCTCCGCGCTGAAACAACAGGCGGGTGCGCAAATTTACCTACAAGCGGACGTTTATTCCACACCGGCGAAAAGCAACCTGCATAACTGAACGCAGCTGACAACATAACGCAGCCACTGGAGCACCCTTGCGAAACTTACGGCATCGCGTGTCTTTCGGTGAAGAAAAAAAAATAGAAAAAAAATCAAGATTACTACAGACTGCTGTTTCAACGACACATGACAGCAGGGAGAGCGGAAAAGCCGAACGACAAGCAAACATATCAGAACGAAAACATGTCTATAACGAAACAGGGGGGCTCACATTTACTCACAGGAGAATGCTGACGAACAGAGTGTATATAGTGTCGTTGAGCGGAATATGGCCGGGAAGAAACAATGCGGACAGGACGGACGCGCTTATTCTTCCCGCCCTTATTCCGCTCAACGGCAGATGCACAAACTGGCCCAACTGCAAACGCTTTTGAGCAGAGATTTGCATCCCACTGACTACATGACCCCTCGCCCCCTCTCTATTTGCAAAGCAACGTTCATATGCCCATGGACTGATATGAGGTCTACGCTTGTGTGCATCCATTTCCGCTCCGTCCATCCATTCATTCTTATCGTTAATAGAAATAAAATGAGGTTTTTACGTGCCTAGACCACGATCTCATTATGAGGCACGCCGTAGTGGGGGACTCCGGAAATTTGGACCACCTAGGTTTCTTTAACGTGCACCTAAATCTAAGTACAGGGGTGTATTCGTATTTCGCCCCCCATAGAAATGCGGCCGCAGTGGCCAGGATTCGATCCCGAGACCTCGTGCTTGTCATCGTTCTAGAAGGTTCAAAACACGCATCCCGTCATAACTTAACCCAGGCAGAGTTACTGCATATGCTACCAAAGGTAGCATATACAGTAACTGTAAACCCAGGGATATCTGGCCACACAATGAAGCCATGCACACCCGTTCGGTGTACAACGAAAGCACGTAGAACGGACGCGCATACGACGAACCCAACCCTTGAAACAAGCCTTCCTACCTGCTTTGCGGTTTCCATGACACAGAGCGACATCGCATGGCATTTACATTCGGCTGGAGCAGAGCGGATGCCGCATCGCAACGGATGACATTAGTCGCACCGTTGGCGAAATTGGAGCGTTTAGTGAACCAGACTGGCGAGACGCACGGATCGAATACCGGAAGAGACCCCCCACAAAGCGCAGCGCAGCTGTGGTTCTCACAAGCGTTGCTAAATAAACTGTTTCCTCGCAGACCTAGAGAGAGTGAGAGAGAGTGAGAGAGAGAAATTCGGCTAAGCGTATGCCGCTCTCAAGAGCGAGCTGTCGCATTTGATTGTTGAGATTCTTGCTTTCACCCTACTCTGGCGCTGGCGTGCACAATGAAAGAGCCGAAGAAAAATAAATAAAAGAGGGAGAAAAACACGGAGCAGTAAGAAATGTACAGTTCATCATAGTCTCACTGCCCTTATTTAAGTGCTACCTTTTATTATTATTATTGGCCTACATGTTAGTTGTGAAACTTTTTTTTTACATGCTATGAACGATTGACAGGTTCAAAGGGATAGGATTCTTGGGAAGGCACAAAGTATTAGATGGAACTACGTTCGTGAATGAGATGAAGAAAACAAAATTGCGTAGAATTACGACATTACGCAAAGAATAGGTGAAAGGCACAGATAGATTTTGGGTGCTGATGCGATATTAGAATCATAAGCAACAATCGCGACAGAGTAATCAAGTGTCTGCATTTATTGTCCGAGAAAAAGGGAAGAAAACAACGGTCAACGGAAGACCGGATTTTCTACCTCGATGAAAATGCGGCTGTCATGGATCTGAGATTGTATAGTGCAAAGGAAGCACGATCGTGGTACGATCAGCAATTCTTACGTAAAGCAAACTATCTGGGGCCAGGTAGATTTGTACCGCCGAGCTGACACGTTCTTTTTTTTTTTTTTTTTTTTTAAAGCGAAGTCCCCTCGTCACTCCTCTTCGTCACGATCCCAGAGACACAAATTTGAACTCCCACCACAACATGCGTCGATGCAATGCAATCGGCTCCTAAGGTCCCCAATCAGGTCCGGGACAGCAACGCCCTCTAGTCACCGTCGCAATTAGGCCCAATGTCGATAACATCAACGCGCATCGGTTCCCATGAGGACTCTAGCAGCTGCCCAAAACGCGAACCTGCGCGAAGCGCCAAATAGTGTAGAAGCATCTGCCGAGACTCGAACGATCGGGGACAAACGGACGAGGCAATCAGTCACTGCCATTCATCACTCCGCGCTTGGTGCAGAGCGAAAGGACGCGAAATGTGTGCACAGCTGCAAGGGCGAAGAGGCAGCGCGCTGACGGCACTAAGGAAAGACAAAAGAAGAGCAAACGAATAAGTAATAAGCCCGCTGTGCGCCCTGGGCTAATAACCGCGCTCCCCGGTTCTGGTATACATACATTGGCGGTGGTAGTTTTCCGAAGGACGAATCCTCCGCCCTCGCCTCGCGGCTTCGCGAAATGCGTGTCAAGCGCGCCTCGCCAAAATCGGTGTCAAGATCATTATGCGGTACACGCGAACGCGCACGCATGCACGGAAAGACGAGAGCACCAGAGGGAACAGCACTTCCCCCCAACCCCCCATCCTCCCTTTCGCTTTACCTACGTCGGCCTGCAGCGCGTGGCACTCGATATACATGATCCGTGCAGCGCAGACAAAATCTAGGTGCCTCATCAGCCAATCAGAGAAACGAGTTCGGTGCTACACGGTAACCTTGCGCGACGTGTTGACACGCGGCCGTGTCGTCCGTCTGCTAGTGATGGCAAAGCCAACGACGTACACACGTACGTCCGCTGGCAATAGTGTTTTGTATTTTTTTTCTGGCGGGGGAGGGGAGGGGAGGTATGAGCAGCACATTTTCAAATGTGTGTGAGCGCTAAGGTGCGCACTGTCTGTGACCGACGTAGAATGGCGGAACTACGTGTTCCTACGCACCTCCGTCTGGTGTTTGTTGGTGACAGCAGACGACGTAACACACGTATTTTCGAATTCGAAGTCCGCTGGGAACAGTGTAGCTTGCATGACAGCCAGGAACTAAGCCCTCGTGTTGCTTTTTTTTTTTTTAGAGAATACGTGGGCAGCACAATATCAAATGTCGATGAGCGCTATGCTCACTGTCTATAACGACACCGAACGACGGATCTACATGTTCTCGCGCACGTACACCTCCGTCTGTCACGGCACGCACCCAGCAGCTTGCACTCCACTGCACGGATTCGCCGAGACGGCAAGCACGCTTCACCCGAGAGCCGTGTCGGCACCCCCACGAATCTTCATGCATACGAAGGGCGTGCGTATGGTACATGCTTAGTCGTTAAGAGACGATACGATCGGCGGCTGGCTAGCTGCCTCGAAAAACAATAAGCCTCGACGTGCATGGTGCGGCGCGAAACGCGATAGCTCAATCGCTCGTTGGAGCGCCGCGAAGGATGATGATTTCTGACGAACATGGACGGGGTGGGGGGGGGGGGGGGGGGATACTCGATACACGTGTAATCACGGGGATCACGTGTTTACGTTAACGATCGCCGAGCGTGATCATTCTAAAGGGCATACCAAGTGTGCACGGGCGATCGCCTTCGCGTATACGTGAGACCTTCCCCTAAGACGCGGACATGGGGCGGGATCGTTTTCGAAAGCGTAAACATGCTGCGGCTTCAGACACACACTCGCCCTTGAAGAGGAGGCACCATCGATCTATCACATACAAGTTTGGGTCGCAGCGAAGATAATCGGCGACGCGGCTCTTGAGTGTTGTCGAGAGCAAGAAGGATGTGGATCTGTGTAGCACGCGAAAGCAGGGCAAACGTGCCCACAACGTGCAGAATCCCTCAAAAGTTTCTGGGCTACGTGAGTGGCAGAATCTGACTGGCACCTGGCGGGTAACGCGTCAGGCACTTCGATGCTCCAACAAGAAAGGAACTCTTCCCTTTCGACCCAAGGGGCTTAGCGGGTGGAGACAGCTTTACAGGGGACCTAGTAGGCGTGCTCATGACCGGTATCGGGATTCCGCGACTTCACAAAGCACAGCCGACAAAAAAAAAAAAAAAAAAAAAACGCGGCACAAGAATCCGTCAGGTTGGTTGCTATAGCTATCGCGTAGCTTTAACGAGGGAAATGGAATAAAGGATCACGGAGTGAAATTCAGAAGATGCGTAACTTTTGCGACAGATGCCCAAAAGAATACCAGTGAGTTCCAGGCGATCACGCACGCTTGTTTATGAGTGTTGAAGGCTGCAGAATTATAGCGACGATGTTTGCGCTAACGTCCACCAATGTTCTGATCAATTGCGTAGACCATCTTAGTTCCGCGCTAGCGTCCTTACGCTTGTTAAAATGATGCCTAGCGCCAGGCCATGATCTACATATTTTTTTACAGACAGGGCGAAAGAATAAGTCGAGTTGAAACAGTGGAGTCCGCGGGCAACATTTCGATTCAATGCTTCTCTTCTCTCTAAACCGGTCGTGTAGCAGAGGACGAAGGAAAAAAAAGTCATATAAAACACTTCTGCGGCACTAAAATAATAACAATGTCCACAAAAAACGCAGTTTAGCCTGCATTTCCTCTCTTAGTGATCGGTCCCTTACCGCGAAATTAACGAAAACGTAAGTTTTGCGAGAATAATTTGTCCACGTAAGGTGATCACGTGCTTGCCTGCAGGGACGCTCAAGGTTGCCAGGATAGGATGGCGACGAAGCGTTAGTGAGAGTACGGCACGCACGAGCAAACACATCTTCATACGATGCGGACAGTTGTCTTTGATCGCAACCACATACACAGCTCTTCGGCAAGCGAACACGCACACCTACACGCGCACGGCAATACGCTCGCGAGGAAGTGTCACAGCCGTCGATGGGCGGGCGTGTTTATAGCTGTAACGTGCAGCGTGCTGTCCTGGATGGCCAGGCAGCCGAAGAAGGGAGCTCAAGGATGGCGGACCTCCCGCTGTCGATGCGAGGACGTCTTCGCTGCTGTCGCGAGAGTTGTTAACAGCGGTGTCAAAGGGTGTACGTA
Organism: Dermacentor andersoni; assembly: GCF_023375885.2. Lineage (NCBI taxonomy): Eukaryota > Metazoa > Arthropoda > Arachnida > Ixodida > Ixodidae > Dermacentor > Dermacentor andersoni. Next base: position 90,832,690 of record NC_092824.1, on the reverse strand, counting down.
CACATGCACGCGTGCGGCGTGAGGCGGGTAGCGTAGGTGTGCATATCGATGCGAAGGCTGTTGTTGGCTGGTTGGGATAATAAAACGCGTTAACAGAGTCGTTAAAGGGACACAAAAGAGCGACCTTACAATACGTTTGGAGTGGCAGCGAAGTAGGTTTTTGGAACCCATTTCGGGAAGCGGTAAGTTATTAATGGAGAAAATGAAGGCCGTACTTCAATAGTTAGTTGAGCTGTAGTAGTAGTAGTAGTAGTAGTAGTAGTAGTAGTAGTAGTAGTAATAGTAGTAATGTGCAGATGCCTTTCTGGGGCCGAATTCACAAAGCTTTTATTTCGTAGATGATCTTTGCTACTGACCGACAGCTTTCGCTAATAATGTGTGCGGCGTCAAGATTGCCTGGAATTCGTTCTTAGGAACAATACTGGCCCTGATCTGCGGCTGTGCGCTAGGTGAAAACTCACGTTTGGCTCGACCTGCCTGGGTTTGCTTAGTGCTCCGTGGACTCAATCAATCACTTGACATTATCGTTACTATTATTGTTATTATTATTTACTTAGACACTCCGAAGGGGCATTACATAAGGAGCATTACTTTTGTTGTTGTTAATCCGGTACCCGAGCGCCAGTGAGTTAGTGTGACCACATGACGACACGGATATCAAGGTCTCAAGGTCACGAATACGAAGCGAGAGTTGCCGAAACTTGCGGGTGCCGGAAATAACACCCGAAATGCGTTCGACGCGGTTGCGACTGTGCGCGTTGTTACAAAATCCACGTTCGAAGAGGGGCGGGTCTCGCGTCGCAGATGTCTTCACAAATGCGGCACGCCGGAATATTGTTATTTTACAATTGACAATTACAAAGATTTATGTCAAAGATTTAGCATGTGTACATACAAAATATGTACGCACGTAAAGATTAAATTATGTAAAACATAGATGTACATATCAAACGCGATTCCTTACAGCCGATTCCAATTCTCATATGCAGCATATGCAGTAAGGGCTATAGAAATGTCCACCTTTGCGGCGGCCGCATTTCGACAGGGGCCAACTTCAAAAATGTCCGTGCACCGCACGTTGGGCGCACGTTAAAGAACCCCGGGTGGTAAAAATTTATGCGGCGTCCCCCAATAAGCGTGCCTCTTAATCATATCGTGGTTATGACACGCAGAACCCCAGAATTTATAAATGTCCGCCTTATACCATAAAGCCAGGGCTTGACATTCCATACAGTTGAAAAGCCTGAAGGGTGAGGGGGGGAGCACAATGAGTGAGGCAAAGACAAACGCACGACAGGCGATCTAGGCCGGTGTCATGTAATACTGACATAAAGGTATCTATAAATATCGTTCGTTAGAAAGAAAAAATAAAGAAGGCCGGGGTCTTCGAGGAGTCAAGGACAGAGGCAGGGCGATGCGTTCCTTTCAGAATCACTTGGTGCCAAAAGGTCCCAGTGCGGGACCACGACCTACTTTAATACGAAAAAGGAACGATCATCGACATGGTCTTTGCGTCTCTCAGCATAGTCAACCAAATCCTGACAGTTACACTGCAGCCACTTTCTCCTCTGGCACAGGCCTCAATGTCTAGCCGCCCATTCGTTACCGGCGAAACGGTCATAGTCTAAAAGTCACAGAACGGCTGACCGCCTGCAGGAGTCAAAACCCCTGGCTGGCTCATCTAAAGTGCACTCACAGTCTCGTGTACACAGTCTCATCGTCGCTTCTCTAAGCGCCAAGACATTTTCCATTTTCCCCGTAACGGTCCTTGCAACAACAGCTTTGCCGTTGGTGCATGCTTGCAGCGACCTTAATTGTGCTCGAACTGGGACTGAGCGCACTTCGCCAGCGAATACCAGAGGTGGTTTTATGCGCCTGGCCTCGACCACCACCTTTCGCCGAAAGGAAGGAATAATAATAACAAACAAAGAAAGAAAAGGGAGAGAGAGAAAGGTCACCGCATTTCGCACGTGTGTCGCCGATCTGGGCGTCTGGGTGTCCGGGTTCGCGAGTTCAAACGGTTTAGCGACGAACAGGCGAACGTTTCGGGAAGTGACGGTCAATGCCACGCACCACCTTTCTTAAGAGTGAGACACCGGTCCCAGTCTAAAGAAAGTGCGGGTTCAGGCGCAGAAGGGCTGAAGCTCAGAGCAGGAAAGTGCTTCGGGTTATAACGTTGGGAAGCGAAACAAAACGTCACGAGACCTAAAGTCCTCACGCACCTGCGTTCCAGGCAAGTCACGGAAGATGCTTGCCACCGAGCTGCATTTTTTTTTCTTTGCAGCGATAGCTTTTACGGTTCCTTCGGCTCTTCCGTCCGTAAATATATACGCCATCCGCAAATGCAAACGCGGTACGGAAAACGAAACAAGCAACAAAGCTCCCCGCACGTTTCATGTTAAAAAAAGATTAGGCGTATGTATGAGCTACGACTTAAGTTACCATAGCAACGAAGTAACGGCTGCCACAAGCCTCAGCTGCGAGACAATCGAGATGCAAATCTCGCCCGCACTGCACGTGCCACGAACACGTTCGACAGGAGGCATGCAAAGGCCAGTTTCAGGTCACACTATGGGGGCTTTCCTGCAAGCAGTCCTCTGCAGTTCTCGGTATGTTCTAGAAAGTCCGCACATATGCACGGGTGCGACGAGGCCAGCCCGGCAGAAGCAATGAAGGCAAGAAAAAGGAACGAAACACGTATTCCAAAATCGAAAGCTTACGGGCTATGTTCGCCGGGCCAAAGGAATGCCCGATCGAGCAAAACGCATGCGGGGACTCAAGCGCCACACACAGCAGCTCGTGCTGATGTGGGACCACACAGCCGTCGCAAGGGTCAGCAGTGGCGACGAAAAAAAAATCCGTAACGACGTCGCGATTCCGAAGGCGCCTCGCGGATTAGGCGGCACCGAAAATTCCGAGCCCAACCGCGCGGACCCACACACCAAGCGCGGGCACAGTGGCAAGCTCACTCCTAAATTCGATTTTCTTTTACCGTAAACGTCCGGCAAGGACTTCTTCTGAACAACAGTCTATAAGCTACAAAGTTTACGAACAAAAGCCATTATCTAAGAAGTCTAGGAGTCCCTTTCCTACTGTACGTGGCCCACAGACCGCGATTCACAATATCTTTAGACACAATCAGACAATCTACATAGAAGGAAGGTCCCAAAGCAGGCCAATGCACGGTGAACTGCTAAACAATTAAACGCATAGGAACGAATAAACTGCAACAACAGAACATACGCGAACAAAGTATACAAGTATCAGTCGACAAAAAGAAATGACACAAATGTACTAACTGCATTTTATCAATCTATACACAGTTCACAGAAAAGCGTTTAGAGAGTTTCTATTGGACTGAACAAGTTTCTTGCGACGTATAAAGCATCAGCAGTCATCCCGCTGCCGAATAACGGTACACGCGGTCAAAACCCCTAGGATAATTTTACACACAGGAACAATACACAGTGCCACAGCCCGCGAATTAGGCGATTCGCACGCATGGGGCTATACGGATATACGGTATACGCGCACCGATTGGAAAACGCCACAGACGCTCATTCCAATAAGTGCCATCACCTGAGACGCCCCGGGACGCTTACCGTATTGTGCAGGACGCAAGAAGTGGGCCGCAGCCACCAAACGGATGCAGGGTCATTACTGCTAAGCGCGTGACCGTGTTTCTTTTTGCGAACCCCCAACCTCTTTTTGGGGCTGCCGCAACGCGACACCCAAAGGGACATTATTGATTCGCGTCACCCCGGCGCCTGCGTAGCGTTGTGGGCACGGTGACGCGGAAATATATTAAGAACCGGCGCACGTCACCGCTTCGCGTACGCACTCCAACGGCGGCGAATCGACAAAGTGCGTCGGTCGGCACGTTGAAAAGGTTCCGGCAAAGGATCATTTCGTCGCCGGTCGCGCGTTGTAAGCAAATCGGCTTACCGGGCGAAAAAAATAAAGTGAGCAAAAAGAGAGACAAATAGTGAAAAAAATGATTAAGCGGCACGGGCGCGCTCTTCCGCGAACATTACTGCCACACATACACACACGCGCTGGAAAACGAAAAGAAAAAACAACCGAGAAGAAAAAAAAGAAAAGACACGTACCCAGCGACGCACACACAATCGTGCAAAAGGACGCAAGTGCGGCGACGTTTCGGCACCGCGCGGCAACGCCCTCGCCGCTGAACATACGACACCATAATGCATTCTAGCGCAATTAAGGACGACGCCATACGCGTACAACCCTATACACGGGGCGCGCAGTGTAGAAACGTCGCAACCGGGAAATGGGCGCCCGCGCGTTGGTCGCGCCTACACTCGAAGCGCGAGGATCAATCGCACGCAAACGTGCCGCAGCCACAGCGAAACGAGAATGGTAAAAGGAAGCGGCAATGGCCGGCCCCGGGTACATACAAGGCCGCACCGAGTTGCTCACAATACGGGTCTTTCTGCACAGCTCATATACGTACGGGTGCGCAGTGGAGGCACCGTTACGACCTCCCCAAACCTGCCTTATTTGTTTCTTTTTGCATATCTGTGGGTCATGAACACTAACAACCCGGTGGTAATCGGTGCATATGCAGCACTGCGAACTACGCTACCCCGCCGCTGAAGCGTCGCGTCGACAAGCGATAACGACATCGTCGATTGACTACCTATAAGGCGACACAGGCCCGGTTTCTCTGCCATGCACGCAGAAGCCTGCGGGTGCACATCGTTTCGCCACTACTCGCGCCGGTTATAGAAGTGCACACCCTTGTAAACGATCGAAGCAAATCCTCGTGCGATGGGCTGATTTGTGTCGCCGTAAGAGCAGTAAACATGGCGTCCGTTCGGCGTCGACAATATACACGGCTGACCGCACAACGGATGGAGTGCTAGTTATACTGCACGTGCCGTCGAAGAAGCCAACGCGACAAGAGAGTTACGCAAGAAAAGCGAGGTACAACCGCCACAGATATATAACCACTCATACCCCACTCTGGATGAAACGCTTGACGACTGCTGTCCAGAATATGCGAGACGGTGCTAATTGCACGTAAAAACATAAGAAAGAAAAATGAAGACAATACGAGGAGAGCGACAGGAACAGATATCGCGCACAGGACGCCCCCGCAAACGTATCGAAGCTCACGGCCACCGACGTCATATTGAAATCGTCGGTTCGGAAATAAGAAGCGGGGCTGAACACCAAGCAAGAAAACTTTGTTTGAAAGACGGCTTGGTGCGTCTCGACGGCGGCCTGCGACGAAAGCAACAGTATCAACTCACCCTACGGTGCTCCAGAGAGAAATTTCAGACGCTGGAGGAATCACGCGCCCGTCAAAGACGTACCTGAAGAACCACTGTCGAACGAAAACCGCCACTTCGCAGGGTACTCCAGGGCACATCACACACACACTAGACACAGCCGCGAAACTTGGCACAGCTGTCGGTTCCGTCTCGGGGCCGCAGAATAGCCGAGCGGCGACGTCGATCATCAACGAGAAAAAGGAGAGAGAGAGAGAGAGAGAGAGAGAGAGAGAGAGCGACCGCGCCACCAGCAATAGCAGACCGGCAACAACAGCAGCAGCAGGAGGAGACACTGAGTTTCAAAGGCGGGCCCAGCCCGAACACAGACGGCGGAGGCCGCGGCAGACGGAACGCGCGGTCCGAGTTGAGACGGCGAGGCTTTCTTTCTCAGACGGGACGCCGCGCGAGATGAGACCAGGAACGGGGGAATCCCATCGGTTTAAAGGAACAACGAACCGAGCGCCGCCGGGAGGTGCTGATGCATTACGAGACGAAGGGGGGGGGGGGGGGGGGGCTCGACCCCCCTCCCCACCCTACCCTCCCCCAACACACACTCTCTCTCTTAATACAGCGGGAATGGTCGGAAAGGGGAGGGGGTTAGAAGGGGGGGGGGAACGCCAGCATCTGACTGGGCGGGGACCGCGAGACACCGCGTGTGGCTGCTGTGCGTGCATGCTTGCGGGGCTTCTGCAAACAATCGAAATAGACGAGCACGAAAAGCAAAACAGCAAATGATATGAACGGCGTTTGACCGAAGCCAAACGCATTCAGACGATCCGCAAAGGGCAAAACAGAAGGGGGGGGGGAGCGAACGTTGAGTGAAAGGGAGAAAGCCGTAGATGTACGCACTAAGGGTCCCGAGTCGAAATAAAAGGGGTTTCGCCCGCAGAAACAAAACAAGGACCACGGCATGACCAAACCACCGCTCGCAGGTTTGGCGATTCCTACGCCTTCCCACAGGACGAGGAAGCGAGATCCACGGTCGCTTGCCGAGAGACACGGTAAATCAGTAAAGAGAAAAAGAAAAGGAAACGAAAAAGCAATCCAGAGGTTAACGGACGAGAAAGCTAGGCAGGAGAGCTATAGCCATCGATGGCCGGGTATTAGTGCGCTTTAATGACAGACGATGTTGGCGGCGCACGGGCTCACGTGACCGTCTGAGCAACGCTGCGGCCGCGTAGAAAAAAAAGAAAGAATGCTTTTCGGTTTTTCGGATGCTGCGAAGGTGTATCGGGGAAGAAACAGAAAGGGCGACAGATTTCTTGTGCGAGTGAAACAAGCCGATGCCGCGTCTACAGGTAAGGGGAGGAGTGGATGGGTCTCGCATGCTAAACAGCGAACACGAAATTTTTCTTCCCCCCCACTTCTCGGAAGGAATCTCCAGCGTGAAAACAAGGGGGGGGGGGGGGGGTCACAGCGAACGGATGGAAGAGACGCAAGGTTGCGCACCCCGGGTAATAGCAGCAGTACCGGGAACAAATCGCCGTGTCGGTCGGTGCTTTCGGAACGGCGGGAGGAGGGGGGCCGATCGCCTCGTTTCACCGGCGTCGGCGGCACGCCGGAGCGAAAGGCTTCGTGGAAGAGTACAAGCGCAGATCATCGCCGCTCGTTCGTCGGTCTTTGAGTACAGTTTTTTCAACCGAGCCCGCGCCTTCGTGGATGCCGCGTGCGTGGTGATGTGATTAGCGGGGCGATGTCAAACAAAGGGGTCAATGCGCGTGCGTTTACGAGTAAGGAGGTTCTCGGGGAAAATGGGAAGGGGGGGGGGGGGGTTATACCGAAAACATGTTAATCTCGTGATGGGCGGTCGCGTGCCCGAAATGAAAGAAAAAAGGGGAACAACGCATTGTTGAGTGATATACAGCGGAAGCGAGCTCCAGCAATGTCAGGGAAGCCCCGTAAGGTATGGCGTTACTTGCAGCCGAGTTTCGGCTCCGTGGCAGCGTTAGGGTTGAGGCAGGGAGTGTAGCTAGCGAGATTGGCGATCGTCGATCGACGCCCGGATTTAGTTAAATCGCGTGAAAAGCTGGTTCAGTCTGCACCGATGTTATCACAACAGAGCGTAAAACGAGGCACACGTGCGGATTAGCCGGCAGAAGTTGCATCGTACAGTCCGGTCTAAGCGCAAAATTGAAATCGTCTGCAATGGACACAAGAACTCAAGTCGTCGACTAGGACTACACACACACGAGAGCGAGAGGTGGGGAGGAGTGGGGGAGGCAAGTGAACTCATGATAAGACAACGCAGGGTGAATCTTGCCACAACTTTCCGAACTCAAATCAAACGCGCTGCGTTTCACGGCCAAGCTATGGCGACTGATCTAGAGTACTCACTTTTATATAGTCAAATCCAATCCATGGGCAGCAGGCAAGTCAAGCGTCCGCAGTAGCTGCCTCAGTCGCGAGCGCGAAATCACAGCCGCTGCATTAGCGCGCGACGCGTACTGCCAGGGAGCGCCTCGGACTCCTCGCGAGTCGGTGCCCGGCACCCAGCGAAGGCGCCGGAGAAACAACTCACACGCCCTCTCCGAGTGCGACGTCATCGCCTTTAAACGGAATAAGAAACGTCTTTCCACATATCCGACGCCGCCACCGGCGGCGGCGCGGGACATCCAAGACGAACGGATGACGGAAAAAAAGAGAATGTTTAAACGAAAAAAAAAAAAAGAAAGTGCGGTGAAGGGCGGCGTACGCTTTTCCGTCCTGGCCTAAGAATCTTCTAAGCGCGGCCGGCCAAGGAATCACCCAACGGAAAGTGCGAGCGCGCGCGAGCATAGCCAGCGGCCGGAGTGAGAGGCGCGAGACGACAGCGCACGCAACAAACGCCAGATCCGCCAGCGGGACGTCCCGTCTCGGAATCGACGCAGACGCCCGCGGCGCGGCTCGTTCCCCTTTCCCTCCTCTTCCCTACCCTCTCCCTCGTGCCTTCCCGTTACGGAGGGGAACGTGCGGGCGAAAAATAAAACGGTACGACGTTCGTCGCATTGTGTTCAGTTAGAGGGGTTCGTTACCTTCCACCTGCCCCCCTCTCATTTATTCTTCGGCCGACGCAGGCTGGCGCCCCCCCCTCCCCCGCTCGACAAGATGCTAGCAGTAGCAGCGGCAGCAGCAACGGCAGGCATTTCGCCAAATCCGCACCACGCCGTCTAGCCGCCGGTGACGGCGGAGAAGGAAGGGGAGGTGTTAAAGGCGGCGGGATGACGTCACGTACGAAGGACGCCCAGGGTCAACCACGCGCTGCGGCGGGGTGGGCACGTGAGCCGCCTGTCATCGAAGCGCGTCGCACGCCCAGTGAGCTATGCGCCTTCTCGAGGTGGCCGCTCTCTTGCTACGGGCCTGACTCACGCTACGGCGGGCCGCCGCCGTGGAGGAAAGAAACGCGCGTACAATGTGCTAACACCTATCCGTCGGCGTCCTGTTTCGAGGAAAAATATTTAAAAAAAAGAGGAGTACCGACCGGAATATCAACGAAAGTAAGGCGCTCTCTCTACCCTATACGCCACGCTAGACATCCTCGGTGGTTTCGCACGACACGCATCGAAACCTCACTCGTCGTCGTCGTCCCCTTCGTGGAAGCCAGGTGATGACTTGCTCGAAGTTTGCTCCGCGCAAAATGTGCGGTCCTCACGCTTCTGTGCGTATACATTGTATTTCAAGTGCACTACTTTGGAGACGGTTGCGAGGCCAGCTAGCAGGGTTGTTTCCGATTCACCCTACTACACAGTTCGCCACCAATTAAATTATTTATAGCCATGCTGCGAAGGATGCGACGACAACGCTCAGGTTTATCTGACGCACATATTTCAGCGATCCGTACGAGCTCGCTCATTAATTATCATCAAGGGCCATACTAAACGCCTCTAACCCACTTGCGCAATTCTTGATTCGAAACGAACCCCCGAATTCTGTCTCCGACATCATTACGATACGTTATAAGTTAGATACGCTACGTTACGATACGTCAGGTACGAATATGTGCGGTATTTACGCGCGCTGCGGAGATAAAAAGGACTGGCGCGAACAGTGACCTGCGCTAGCTAACTAATTTTCACGGACGAAAGTTGGCACCGCTCTGCGGCCCGATCTGACAAGTGAAGCCGTGTGAAAGGGAGTCGCCAAAAGCGGAAGCAAGAGGGTCGCCGCGTATACCGGAAAAAGCTCTTCGCGGAATTGCGCACTGCCGGCGTGGCATGGAGCAAGATCATTTCTTGGCCGCGCCCCAAGTCGCCGTTTGCATCGAGGAGCAACGACCACCGGGGCCTTGCGGTGATGGAAAACACCGCTTCGATTATGCGCACAAATGTGCGATTTTTTTCTACACACATATGGAGTTCTCTCGGAACTTTGGGCAGATAACGAATATTCCCGGCTTTGCCACGTCACCGCCCTCCTAAACGCAAATCCCACGGAGTTCGCGAAATTGTAGGCGAAAACAGACAGTTTTAGCTGAACAGCGCGGAATAACAGATACGTCTATACGGCTGCAACAGCGTCGGTAGCGTGACCTTAATTGTGACGCTTATACATAAAGCGCAACGCTCTAGAAACCTTTCTGTGTTGCGTCATTGATATCTTCGAATATGAGCAAAGAAGAGATCTAGTACACGGCCTAACACTTGTTTATGCCCCGACATTAGCACCAGCAGTTAATTCGAACATGGCCGCTGTAATTATTCGTCTGTGTGCTCTAGCGTGACGTCAGTGTCACAGGATGCGTACGTGTGTGTGACTAGTGCTTCAGTATTGCGTAAGCTGCGATGCGTTGTTTGTGCGGACGCTAATACACCCCGATATTTTTCGCTTGTACGTGTACGTCCTTTACGAAATGCCCCGCTAACCGAAACGCACACTGTAGTACACCAACGCTGGCAGCGACATCGTGTGACGATTTGTCCAACCAGAAGGCATTAGAAATGTTTGTGTTACACGGTTGTTCTCGATCAGGACAAAAAAAAGGGGGGGGGGAGAGGGGGGCAGCATGTTAACTACTATATCATTGCCGGCGCTTTACAGCAGCAGCTACGTATAATATGGTTGGTGACTGCGATAACCATACCCGCCGCGGTAGATGCGCATTATGGTAGGCGTGAAACGCGCGCATTTTAACGTGCATTCGGTGCACGTTAAGACACCGCAGACGGCCAAAGGTTTTCCGGAGTCCAAACCCAACTTCAGTACTTGGCTGCTAGAGGCTTCCAGTAGCATCACACTGGCTGTAACAGATTGCATTGTTGCCGCTATTGACTATGTGCACCATTGTGCGACGTATGCTACGTACGACTGGAATTCGAGACAAGAAAGTTGTTTACGGCGAACCACTTCGTACTTGTAAGCAAACAGACGCAATACACGAAGAAAAAGCCCAGCGTGGTTTGCCGAGGGCGAGAAGGTAAGCTCTTGCGAAGGATTGGAATTGATAGGAACTGAACCTCCACATACCTCGGCTTATGGATGCTTGCTTGATATCGGCTTTGTTCGTCGCGCGACGAGAGGGCGAGACCCGGGAACACGTTATCTGGTCGTGACAGTGCGATACACGACGCTGAAGAGGACGAGCTCCTAGAGAGGCCGCGGAAGAAATGGCCTCGCGCTTGCGTGCGCGCAACATCTGGTGTTTCTATAGCAGGAGCCCATCGTAGATCGCGAGGAAGCGTCACCTTGTTCATGCTATGCGACACGTGGCTTGTTGAACGAATGGTGACGCGCCTCGGCGGCAATGCAAGAGACTTGACGTTCGGGCGGAGAGCAATTTCGGGGCCAGATTGCCAGGACGAAACCAGCTTGCAGCTATACACGTATATGCCACCAGCAAGAGGAAGGTCTATTAATTCCGCAGCCACGTCGAGTCGACCAACAGTACTACACGACTTGCACTGAGCGAAGCGTTGATGAAACAACAGCGAAGGTTTTGTCGAAATTTTGCCTTCAGAAACGCGAAAAACGCGCCGCGGTGGCATAGCGCAGCTGTACACAAGGTCGCGGGTTCGGTTACCGGCCGTGTTACAAGGAGGTGGAATGCAAAAAAAAAAAAAAAAGAAAGAAAGGAAGAGAACCGCTCGCGTAAAGCATGCTTTGGGTGCGCATTAGAGATCCCTCAAGTGGTGCAAATTATTCCGGCCTCAAATACGGCGCCCCCTGTACACGATTCGCTGTACGGACTCATCACAATACGTCCTGTAATTTGACATTTAGAAACGTAGAACATTTCCGCCAGGGCGAAGGTAGCAGTAAATTGAACTATAGCACATGTTACGCAACGCGTACTTGATGCGAAGCGCATGAGATCAAAACAGACTCGTTATATATAGTTAGTTCCGCATACTTAAGAGGTATTATACTTAAAACCAAGCCTGCACAGAAGAGAGGGGCGAGGGGTGGAGGGAAAGGGTTCAGTGTGAAACGGAACACGCAGTTTGCATTCAAGCGCCGAAAATCCCTCCACAAATACGGTTAAGTTTGCAGATATACACCACCGCAACGCCGATTTCACGTCGGGAAATCCGTTTATCAGACCACGACAATAATGACTGCGATCACTCATTGCACAGTCGTGGGTTGAATATAATTACGATCCTCGCATGTTCTAAAACGACCAAACGGGGAAAAAAAAACAACAATGCGAACACTCGTGTTCCTCATTCTGCGTTTGCCCACGACTATATTTAAGCACGCACAATTACGACGTGGCTGAATTACTCCAAGTAACTCTCTTTTTTCGCTTGAACCGTTCCCTTAAAGAAGTTCTCGGGGTATTCACGGCGAATGTTTGTGTTCGTGCACCTCGCCATTCCTGTAAAGTTAACTGAATCAACGCGACCATGTCTGTCACTTCGGCACGCACGCGCACACCGATCGCAGATTCATTCGGGAATGGTAAATAAATGTCGGGGCGAGACGACGCTGAAGTGACGTCGACTAATTTGCAAGCGGCACGCGACAGGCGCTATAGATCTTTCGAGATTCGGGAGAGCGTTATTGATGATCTTCCTCGCGCGACAACGGGTCAGTCCACGCCAGAACTGGACTGGTTTCCCGACCGTTCAACGCCAGCGAAAGGTCGCGGATAAAACAGACCGACAGCGAGATCTCGGGGGCGTTTCGGGTCACCGGGCTCACGCCGTGCCAACGGCGACAGGAAGAAGAACACGTGAAGAAGAGAGGCATAACCCCGGCCACTACGAGGGTGCGCGGTCCGACCGGGTATCGTGAGACGGCGCGTGATGACGCCTGCAAGCACCGTTGCTAGTCTGACCCGGGGACACCCTCGACCCGACCCTGGGAAAAAAAAGAGAACCGCGAGAAACGCCCCCGCGTGGAACGCGCCTACATCTACCGGGGGAGGGAGGTAACACATCGTGGCTTCCGAGATTGTAGGCGCGGGTGTGCGCGGCCATCTCAGATTCCATTATCCAGATCGCGCCTCTATGCCCTGCAGTTTATATGGCATAGCATAGAGGCACGGTGAGCGCCCTGTTGCCTGTACTTCCCCTTCCTTCTTCCGCACTGGGCGGCATCTCTTAACTTCGTTGTGTGGGCGGTGTAGACAACTTTCGCACCTGCACTCGACCGCGAAAAGCACCGGGACGCCGTAGCCGCGCCATAAAAATATAAAGGAATTGAAAGCAATGTTGTGGAAACTCGAAATATTGACGACTGCCTGGCTTAATTGCAGAATCGCCTTTTCTGATTCTGGTTTGTTAGTTTGTGTTTTCATCCCTACGGTTCTGGAATGACGCTGTTGAAATGATTCATCGTGGCAGTGCTCGTATTATCTTATTTAGTTCGTTCACAGCGGCCAGTCTTGTTATGGACAGGTTGAATACTTAAGTGATTGATAGACAATACCTCGAAGATCCCTTGTTTGGGGACGTTACATGAGGTTACATATAGAAGTAATGGCAGGATTGAATGTGAAGTATGCGTGACTTCAAGCTTCCGCATCTTTAATACTTTTGAAGCGGGCGTTTTAACAGCGATGCTGTTTAAGATTTTAGTTCCGCCGTGGAGCGTTACCAGAAAACTCAGTCCAGCTAGCGTGTACTAGACTATGGCCCTTTCCTTTCCCTACCCGTCCCTTTTCCCCAGTGTAGAGTAGCAGGCCAGAGCAAATTATAGCTCAGGCCCATTTCTCTGCCTTTCTGTAAATAAATTTTTTTTCTCTCTCTCTCTCTCTCTCTCAGATTATGGCCCAGCTGTGCGCCGCCTCGCGTTGCCTAGCAACCGCCTGCGAGAGCACCGAACCACGTAACCTCCTCGCATCCCACGCGCGTAGGGCGGAGTGGTGACGTCACAGGCGAGTAAAAGCTCGGAACAGCCGGCGCGGAGACGCGCCTCTCGCCTCCTCTGCTCCGTGAGCACGTGCTGCTGCCGTGGGACGACCGAAGAAGCAGCTTACCAGGTAGAGCGCCGTACTGCCACACAAGAAGCGACGCCGGGAACGAGAAGAGGCGACGCCGAGTCGAAGATCCCGAGTTTCAGTCCAGGGAACGCGAGAGTCGGCGCCTGAGCGCCCGCTGTCGCCGAGAAAGCGATCCCGGCCTGCGACTGCTCGAAAACTGCCAGCGTCAAGCTTGCGGCGACAGCTGAGGAAAACCTAAGCATAACGTCGCATAGCCCACAAACAACTTGGCAAGCCACGCAAGAGGTGGGTGATAACAAGCTCCGCTGTTGACGGCTCCTTGCACCGCTAGTGCAACCTGCGCACGTCTTTTTCTCTTTCTTTTTTTTTTTTTGTGATAAGAGCGGTGTAGTTGAGAAGGTCATTCTGTACGGCAGCAGTGAATACAAGAAGCACCGCTGGAAGGATAAAGCGCGTTCGCGTGGCAGTACCACATTGTTTGGGCGAAATGCGAAACACGACGAACATACTTTGCAAAGACAGTCCAGAAATTCAATTCTAATGCTGGAGTGATTTACGTAGACAAAATAAATCTAGCGACGCGATTATGGATCGAGCCCAGCGTATTATTGTTTAGGTTATATCGGTAAAGTTCATTATTCGTTGTCCAGAAATAATCTTTCTGCACGGCCGGATAAAAAAAAAATGAACAGATGACTTTTTTTTACACACTTCGAGGTTTATTTATTTATTTATTTACATGTACCTTACAAGCCTTCGAGAAGGCATAGTGTAGGGGGGAAATACGGTAACATATTAGTATGGAGTCGGGAAAGAAATAAACATCAGCAACAGAACATGGAAAATTAATACGTTAGCAAATACAATATGTAGAGCAATAACAATAAATGGTAAACAATAACATAATAGCATAATAACATCGTAAACGTTTTTGCATGTTATACAGTAGTAAGTATTGTAAAAAAAAAATGGGAGCACTGAAATTCTTTAACATTGCAGAAAAAATGCAAGAAAATTACAAAAGACATGACGTGTTTAGACGTTTGAAACGGCATATTGATTGGTTAGTAGATTGCGAAATGCAGTGTGTTTAGTTTGGCATGCAATGGTATCTGGCAGTGCGTTCCATAAGCGGACCGCACGGGGCAAAGCTGAAAAATTAAAAGCGTGCGTGTTGCCATAAATTCGGGTGTAGCTGAACTGATTATTCAGTCGTTGTGACGTCGAGGATGCTTTCTTCAGGTTTGATAATGTTAGGCCAACTGTGTGAACAAATCTATGAAATAATAATAGAAGGGAAATATCACGGCGAGTAGTTAGTGGTTGCAACGAAAGATCGATTTTTATTTGGGTTACACTTGACTGGTTACTATAATTTTTGGAAATGAAACGGCTCGCTCTATTCTGGATGCTCTCCAGGAGTTCGATGAGGTAATTTTGATGAGGAGACCATATACAAGAGGCGTACTCAATTTGTGGCCGTACAATAGTTACGTAAGCTAGTTTTCGTAGCGGTGAAGGCGCACTTCTTAAGTTGCGGCGCAGATATCCCAATGATCTGGAGGCGTTAGCTGAAATGGAGGTGATGTGTTTAGTCCATGAAAGATTGTGTGTAAGGAGCACTCCTAAGTACTTATATTCTGTGGTGTGGTCAACTATGTTAGAATCCAGATGATAAGAAAAGTGAGAGTTAACAGTTTTTCGAGAAAAGGAAACTACTTTGCACTTCGACACGTTTAGGGACATGAGCCACGTAGCACACCAATCACTGATATGTGCAAGATCATCTTGGAGTGCCGCGTGGTCAGAGGGACAGTTAATCGAACGGTATACAATGCAGTCGTCAGCAAATAATCGTACAGAACATGATATATTGTTAGGTAAGTCGTTAATGTAAATTAAAAAGAGAAGAGGACCAAGTACACTGCCTTGAGGTACACCAGAGGTGACGTCAGAGAGCCCAGAGGAAAAGTTAGCAACAACAGTGAACTGTTCGCGATTAGTAAGAAAGTTACGAATCCATGATAGGGTTAGTGAGTAGAGTTTAATTGCTGAGAGCTTTGATATCAGGCGACTATCGGCTACGCGATCGAATGCTTTCGAGAAATCTAAAAAGATGCAGTCAATTTGTTGACTGCATCTTTTTACACAATTGAACACAATATTCAATGCGGGTTGTCGGAAACGCAGGCATAGTTTGCATATTTGATTGTCAATGTTAAATTTTTAATGCAGCGACAAAAGCTCGTCTCGCGGTGCCCCCTGTGCTCCACTTAATTTCAGGCGAGTAATAAAGCGGAGCAATGCCATTTACTACCTAGCAGCACTCGGTAATTACCACTTTCCCTTGACTGTTCCCAAGTCATAGTTATACGTAGTTAAAACCTGCAGCACTTCCTTTCTTTTCATGCATATTTTTTTATGTCCCAGTTCGAGCACGTTTCCCATACGCAGTCGGATGCGGCCTGCCGTTCCCGATCGGCCCTAATTAACACCGATGCATGTTTGAGTAAAAAAATTACCGACGATTACGTTACTTCCTAATGCGAAATTTGAGCGCAGCAAATAAGCTGTTTCACCGTTTGCGAGCCTTTGTTTGCGTTTGGCCTCGGCCTCGGCCGCGCGAACGGTAGAGTCTTCTCTGCGACGGCGATGAGCTTCTGCTTCAGCCTCGCTTACTGCTGGTTGCTCTCGACGGCGGCGATGAGCCTCCGCTTCGGCGGTGCGAACGGCAGGGTCTTCTCGGCGGCGGCGATGAGCTTCTGCTTCAGCCTCGCTTACTGCTGGTTGCTCTCGACGGCGGCGATGAGCCTCCGCTTCGGCGGCGCGAACTGCAGGGTCTTCTCGGCGGCGGCGATGAGCTTCTGCTTCAGCCTCGCTTACTGCTGGTTGCTCTCGACGGCGGCGATGAGCCTCCGCTTCGGCGGCGCGAACGGCAGGGTCTTCTCGGCGGCGGCGCTTAGCCTCTGCTTCGGCGACGCGTACTCCTGGATCATCTCGACGGCGGCGACGATAAGCTTCTGCTTCGGCGGCACGCACCTCTGGATTCTGACGGCGATGGCGCTGGGCCTCTGCTCTGGCAGCTCGTTTAGCAGCAGCAGCAGCAGACGGAGGACTTCCATCGGTCGTCTTGCTCATGGCTCAGAAAGAACTGGCAGATAATTTCGCAGTGGCGAACGGCAGCGGCAATTTCGGCTCGGGCGGTGCACATATACAGATCCGCCGCCACCGATCTGGCTCTCTGATTGCCACCGCACAGGGCGAACGGCAGCGGCAATTTCGGCTCGGGCGGTGCACATATACAGATCCGCCGCCACCGATCTGGCTCTCTGATTGCCACCGCACAGGGGTTGCATTGGAGGAGGAGCGAAGAAAGGAATTAAGTTCGAGCCGGCGCTTTGACAACCGGAGACTCGCAGGAAGAGGGGGGAGGGGGGCGGCGTGTACACCCAGCGGCAAACGATGGGGGCAGAAGCGCGCGCAGCAAGCGGACAACACGATAAAGGGAGGAGGGAAGAGATAGCAGCGACTGACTGATGCCGCTGACGCCGATAGTGAGTCAACCCCAGCTGCGGAGTTGGTTTCAGGGACAACGCCGCCGATGCCGACACAAGCAATATGATACCCTCGCTTCCGCAGCGCTAAGAACCAGGTCTAGCCGTGGGAAGGTGGTCACGTATTCGTCGACGTGCCGGGGCCTACGTGAAATAACCGGCGCGTCGGCAACTGAAGAGCACCCTATCCGCCACACAAGAACAGGGGGGGGGACCCTTTCCTCCTCTTTCTGCATGGCGGCGACGGTGTTCTATGCAGTCACGTTATCTTGACTCTCTAGCGGCGTCAGCGGCATCCAGCGGTATCAGTCGGTCGCTGCTAGCGCTGGGGGGATGAAAGGGGGGCGGAGCTGGTTACGAGGCCGACGACAACGCCGACGACGACGCGAAACCCAGGAACGGACGCCAAAGAGCTGCGCTCTAAAACGGGCCGAAATATATATAGTATACCGCTAAAACCAGCGGCTGCATACTACAGTGCGGTTGGAAATATGGCAAAAAATGCCCATAGGAAACAAGCTTCGGAGGGAGGGGGGGGGGGGGGGGCTACTGTCTTCGAGTGGAAGATAAGATGGGTTCCAAGGTGACCTGATATAGTATCTGCATGGGCAAACGAAAAAAACGCGCAGTCACAAGCGATCACGAAAGAAGGACAGAGGAAACATTGGTAGTCACCAGAAAAAGAAGTAAACAACGATTCCTCCCAATTCCTGCTTGAGTACATATAACTGGCGTGAAATAACCCGATTCTGATTACTTGCAGCGAAGTTTTAACGCGAATTTCAAGGAGACGGCGGCGTTATTTCGGGACTTTTCTAGGTAATTTCGAGGGTGCGAAGTTCTTTAGTCGAACTGCCAAACGAGCGAAGACTCAAATGTGCGTCTGCGGTGTCATCAGCTGCGTCAAGTGTAATGCTTCACGGGAAGTAAGTAGAAGAACGAACCATGAAACCATTACGGAAAAATCGAATATGTCGCGCACGAACTTACTGGAAGAAGCTTACTAATTTTAGACTACTGTGCGGTGTTTCAAATCGATATCTATAGATAACCGCGTCTTGTTGTGCCGGTCTTCCGTAGTCCTGTCCTTGCCTGTCGCCAATTACCTTCGCGTGAGTGAGTTTTTTTGACAAAGCACGCCGATGAGCTCGCGATTTTATTTATTTCACGCATCTGATGCATGGGCAGTTCCTACAGCGTGTTAGATGTCCGGATAGCCCTCGAGTTTATTGCACGAGGGTAGCCTTCGATTCGCCATGTATGCTAGACTGTGTCAAGCATATTCTTAATACATATTCTTACTGCGTATCGACAATGGCACAGCGTCTGTCGCCCGTCAACCACACGGAACCTATTCTAGACGTCCTTCTAAGCGCAGGGCGGGCCAAATCCAGTTGAATCTGCTCGGTTCCTATTACAAGCCGGCTTCCGGGCTGAATTGCATGCCACGTCGGTGAAACGAAAGCATATATACTGCCACTGATATACCGCGTCATCACGTAGCTCCCTTATTGACACACTACGACATCAAATTTTGCTCGGTTCCATGACGTCACGATAACGCGGATGACGCCGCGGGCACGGCCTTTCACGGGCAGCACCAAATTAAAATATATTTACAAGTGTTTCCCGACCTCAATACTTGCCGAGTGCTATCCTCTTGCGCGGGAATAAGAGTGTGGCGGAGTTTGTACACAATTACCAAAGCACGCGTCAGTACCCCTACAACAAATTTAACAACCCAAGCAGTCACATACAACAAGCAGAGCGGAACGGATTATCCGCGTCGTACTCACATCTAATCCAGCTTCTCCGTGCGTCGTACGCGTTCCGGTCCGCTCAACAACTCTGGCACAGTTTGCGAGCCGCAGATCTCTACAGAGCCGCACTGCCCCGGAACGAGAGGCAGTGCATAAGTCACACGGCCCGCAGCGCCAAGTTCGAGCCACTCCCGGGGGTTGCACCAACACTTGATACGGCACGCGTACGTGCGACTCCGCTTGCTGTCGACAGCCGTGCAGGAGGAACGCTCCTCGAACAGCCACACGCACGCGGGCCGTCCCGCGTTCTCTGCGGGCGCATTATTTTGACGCTCGGACCGTTTCCCTGACGACTGAACGTGTGTGCGTGTATGTGTGTGTATGCGCGCGCCATTTCGCATTCTCTGTGTATACCACCGCATTGGCCGAGCGAGGCCGGCAAATCGAAGCTTTTTGTTGCAAAGCGTTCAAGCAACGGTTGTGGGGTTGGGGTCGGTGTACATGTGGAGAGGAAAACGCGGGGTGAAGAGGGAGTGGCGGAGGGAAGGGAGGAGAGGCGCGTTTCGGGTGTCGCGCTGCAACTTATAGGTTTCTCTCGTCGCGCACGGGACCAAATGAACGCCAGTAACAGCCCGTCACCGAAACGTAACTCAGACGCGCGAAGAGATGGCACGCGAAGCGCGCGCTTCGTTGTTTACCTGTCGTTAGAGAGTTTTAGTTTAGCGTGTTTAGCGTAAAAGCGGGCTTAGCGGAATGGTGCTTCGAACTGTATGCGGCCGTTGTTCTGCTAAAATCCACTTCGTTCCCAACACATGGCTGTATAAACGGGCTTCGCTTAATCTGCAGGCCGCTTCGTCAACACAGTATTGCGGATAAACCCGAAGAGTTTTCAAGATCGCTTTTCGTTTCGAACGCGTCCAAGCCTAGTGAAGAAACCTCCGAGATGCCACCGCCGCCAATCAGTGAAGTCGGGAGATAGGCGCGCCGACCTCCTAGGACCTTTGAGATAGGAAGATTTCGGAAGCTATGGTAGAAAGCTTGTACTCTTTGTACTATTTCGCCGCAGATCGGCGGACATGGGGAGTACAAATACAACGCGCTCCTGGGTATACCGTTGCGCTGCCTCTCGCACGTTCCTGGCGCACACAGAGATATAATCAAGTAGGCGCGCTATGTACGCGAAATTCAGAGCGTAATTCAATAGAGTTGAGGCCCCGAGCGCTAGAGGTCCCCAATGCTTGCGTCCCCCTAATCTAAAACTCTCCACTGACTATTGGCATGCACAACCGTCGTAAATAGCGAAGATACCAATAGCACTGCGCGCGTCGTGTATAGTGGATACATGACCGGACTGACTCTTCAGCCTAGAGTACACATACTATACTACACTGTAGATGACTGATGGGAAGATTAATTACATGGAGCAACGCGCGAGCAATGAGAGACCGCGCGCGGTGAAGGGCTCTGGAATAACTGAGCACCTGGAGTTATTTACCGGCCGCCCAAAGCGTGCTTCACGAGCGGTTGTGCATTTGGCCTCCATCGTAGTAAGAGCCGTTGCGGCAAACAAATCGAACGCGCGACCTTGAGATCGGAGGCATAACGCTAACCACGGAGAGACCTCGGCAGATAACACCATCCGTCTATTTATGTCCAATGCGGAACAAGGGCATCCCAATGCTCCCCAATAACCATCGTCTTGCGTCAGCTTACTCAACCTATATGCTTGCGAATATCAAACTCAACGAACATCCAGCCCATGTATTTGCCATCCTTTGGCATTTGCTGTGTTACTCCGATGGATCGTCGCTCATCTGCCCTGTCCAATTACACCTTGTCCTACCTGCACAACTGCATTTGTCGCACTTCTAGGTCAACTAGAAAATGAGCTACGCTTGTTTGTTCAATAATGAATGCCACTACCTTCCTGGTTCGTAACGTTTACGCCTACCAGTTTTCGTTCCATAACTCGTTATACGCGGGTCCTACGCGTACATCAGTGTAACAACAAAATCGACTAACAGCGCTACTCACCGTGCACGCGAAATCGGTCTGCGGGTCAGTGCACCCGAACCTCAAGGACAAGCCCGAAAGTGCAATACAGCCCTCGCTGTGCCTGGACACGTAGATCTCTCGGAAAAAACTTGCCCGGAATGTTGTACAAGTACCAAAGCATGAGCCGTGGAGAAGGGACAACTATAGGACGCACACTTCATGAGGGGCCGCCAGATGAGATAACCCGAGCCCACGCAAGTATGTGCTCGGCCAAGCTGTCGCACAACTCAACGACAGCACGAAACCGTTATCTCCGTACTAAAGGAAGGCATCATTCATCGCCGCGGTATCAGCAAAAACGCAAACATACTCTACCTGTTACCTAGATGGCTGGAACAATGCCGGATATCTGGGTCTGATAAGAGAGTTGCATAGCTTAACAGTAACGCTACTTAAGGGATGCGTCAACAAACTAGTGGATCAAGAAGGGAGGGAAAGGAGGGCGGAGTGAGGGAGGGGGCGCGGCGTAGCCATCGTTCCTTACTGGGTTCGAATCACCGATTTTTTTATGACACTCGTTATTTCGAACGAAGAGGGTGACACTATAAAGCAGAGAGCCTGGTCGAGTTCTCAGCAGGGAAGAAGTTTGGGCGTATTGGTGGGATACGTACAAACTGGGTTACGTAGCGCAAGAAAGACACAGGGACAAGCAGGCCCCGTGTTCGTCCGTGTTCCTGCTTGTCCCTGTGTCTTTCTTGCGCTATGTATCCCAGTTTGTACGAGTTCTGAGGCCCGGCAATCTACAAGTAATACAGCACACTGCCCATACGTATCACACAAAGTCTAACAGCATGTGCAACGACGTCCAACATCTTTTACATTCAAGAAGCATCGGAATCACATGCTGAATTTCAACAGCAGCACGTGTACAACTTCGACGCGGACCGTATAGCATTCTGCGCACGGAGTAGGTGAGACGAGAGCGTATAGGAGCGAGAGAAAGCCGCTCCGGAGCAATTTGGAGAGGAACCCCGGACCCCGCGATCAGAGGTCGCCGGGCAGCGATAGATAATCCGCCGCTTACCCCTTTAATATCGATGACCGCTGTGGGGGGTCCTGGGAACAAAGCGAAGGACGGCCTGCTTGAAATGCGCGGGCAGGCTCGCCTATAGCGGCAAGAAAGGGAAGTGGAAGCAACTTCCGGATTGAAAGTTGATTCTGCGCTTGTACGCTGTCTTGTACGCTTGTATTCTTGTACGCTTTCTTTTTAGTCCTCAAACATATAACAGCGTTTAATTATAAGCAAGAAAGCAAGAATAAGCAAGAAAGAAAAGGAAACGTAATTAGCCGATATCACTTGCGCTCGACAACTGGAGCTCTGTTTACGTTCTTGAGCGAAAAGTGATTAGATGGTATCTTTGCGCCCGAATCACGAATTTCGACATACGAGCAATCGTAACTCGGGGCTCCGCATTCTCGTCAAGAACAGAGGTCATTAGCACTCAATCTGGATTGCCAGCTTAAAAGAACGCTAAATAGTAAAACAATTTTGAGTGATGAAGTAACCTTTCGGAACTCTGTTCTTGGGTAATTTTGCGGTAAGAGGTTGGTTGTTAGAAGAGAAAATGCAGGCCGAATTTCCACGCGACGTATTCCTCGATCTTGATTTTGTTACAATCTGTGATGTAACCGTGTATAATTGTGCTTCCTTGAAATAAAAGTGAACTGCAAGTGACCAATTTACAATCTTAATTTACGTTACTTGATGAGCGAAAATCGGTGTGCTGTGCATGGCGTACAATGTGCTAATTTGAAGTTAATGTGAACTATGCATTAATACGCGCGTTTCTACCTTTATTTCCATTTCATTTTAATGTTCTATCTCGCTCGTTTCTTTGTTCGAGCCGGCCTATATTTGATATCTACTGTTTGTCTTGTCTGCTTGAGCCGGACTGTCTTCTTTGCATTGTACTCTATCCAAGCGAGAAGGAGCAGCGGTCGTCACCCATGATACCGACGTCTCCTATACACACACATAATAATAAAAAAAATGGTCAAAGTTTTTCTTTCATTTTTCTTTCTTTTTTTTTTATTTCGTGTCGGAAGCTCAGCGCCGGTGCTTGCGCTAGTGCTTTCACAACTTTCGAATTATTTTCTTGCACTTCGCCAGTTGTGGCACAAGGAATGTTTTCAAAACTCAAGTTCCGCACTAATACATCTCGTTATGATTCTTTTTTTGAAATTGAAGGAACACCAAACAGCGTCCACGCTATCCTCGTGATTGGGGCGCTCGTCTAATTTGCTCGACGACGCTTTCCCCAGGGCCAAGTAAAATCATAAGGAGTTCCGCTTTTAGCGCAACGTCTATTCTATCTTAGTCTCTAACATTCCCATAGAGCATGCGCGCCCAGCGGCCCCGGAGAGCGCCGCATTAACATACACCTCAGCCATATATGCACAATTATGCACGTGTTCGTTAAGCCGACGCCAGTAATCTAGGACCGCTCTTCACTTCCTCGACGTTCAGAGAAGGGCATATCGCAATTAATTGTCATAACTATGCCTGTGCGCTTCGGGGGCACCATATGCATCCTGACTGTGACAAGGCTCTGGGAAGGAATAAGAGAATACTTTTTGATGCCCGAATGCACAACATTTTCTTTCTTTCGTTTTCTTCCTTCTGTTCCTTAGGGCTGCTCGCAAAAACGGAATGGTTTCTTAATGCGACACCTCGTTACGAGAATCTCGAGAACTTCTCAAACGCAGATATATATATATATATATATGTACACACGCACACACCACCGCGTTTTTACTTGTTATTCCAGTTCGGAGAAAGGCATTCTCGTTTTTTTTTTGTTTTTTTTTACATTCCTTTGTGTTCGCGCCCATGCATGTGTGTGTCGTTAGGGAACTCTACTACTTCGCTGTGCCGCCTTCCGCATGGCTTCCCTCGAGCAAACATCAAGGGCGAGGCAAATTCGCGTGGGAGTGAAGCTTTTTCTTTTTGCTGCGAACCGATTCAGAACAGGCCTAACTTAAACACGCGTTCTTTAGACACGAAACGGGAAAAGTAAGCCGGGTACGGGAGCAGCTTACGGGTAATTAAAGCTAATCGTTCGCAAAGCAGTAGCCAAGACGGCGCCGTACCGGCACACAAACTTCCTCACCCGATTCCCAGAATCGTAATAGTACCTGAGAAATAGAAGTGCGTTACGAGCAGTTAATGCGATCGCCCAAAATAGAGAGTTTTAGCGCGCCCCTACTACTACTACTCTGTACCATCACTGCAACCGTGTCCTGGAGATGCGGAGTCTTGTGCGGGGCACCTGAGGTGCATGGGCAGAGCAGCTTCGCTAGAACGCCTAAAGCTGGCCGAGCGATCGGGGCAGTAGCCGTAACGGATGGCAGGTAACGGTGTGCTAAAACTCTCTAAAACCTCCTTCCTACGCGACCACACAGGTTAGCGATCACACTTTGTAACATCAGCCAGATGCAAATGCAGACTAAAAAGATCAGAGGTTCCAACCCAGGCAGCGACGTCCCTGAAAGCGACGAATGCCTGTTGCTACCATGTAAGAACGGGCGCGAATGATCTTCACGAACCGCATAAATTATACCGAGAAATGCGAAGCAGCGCCAGACTGCGAAGCTTTCGGGAGCCGACTGGAGCAGCTCAAATCACGTTTCGAGCTTGGAGCAAACAGAGGGCACTATAGGACTGCCCAAGAGACGCAAAAGTACGCAATCCTATGTACGGCGCAGGCGTTGGCTGTAAAAACGCGATACAAAAGACAACAACAACGACGACTACAACAACAAAAAGATACTACGAGGTCAGGAGTGGTATGCACCTTCAGGGGGCAGTAGACCAAGTTCGAACTAAAGCCTCGCCGCAGGCGTACGCAATCCGTGTATACTATACACGTTCTAACGTATCCATACGGCAGGGGTGATTCAGCCTTCACGGCCGAGTCGTTCGCCTCGCGGCGTCGAAGTGTGCACGCACTGTCGACCAAGTGAGTCGGTCGCGCCGTCTCGGAGGCAAGAAGACCCGAAGGCCGATTGAATAGAGTCAGCAGGGGGGGTGACTGCCTCAAATGCACCACGCCGTTTGTGGTGCTTAAAGAAATGAGGAACGAAAACAAGAAGGAAGTTAAATGCGCCAGTCGGGGCGTTTAGGACGCGACGGTTTAGGACGCGTCGCCGGATGCGTCCGACCCCGCGAATTCCTGCCTTAAAATTGCTTTTGTTTAAGCGGCGCGTTCATTCAGATACAGAACCTGTCGACCACCGCCATCATCATCATTCAGCCTATTTTTGTTTCCACTGCAGGACGAAGGTCTCTCGCCGCGATCTCCAACTGCCCCTTTCTTGCGCCAGCTGAGCCTATCTTATAGTAAGCCTGCAAATTTCCTAACCGAATCACATCACGCAATTCTCTGCCGTGCCCGACTGTGCTTCCTTTCCCTCCTAACTTGTTTTCCCCGTCGCTATACCCCATTTATATACTTCCATGCGAGTCGCATGGGCTCCTCAAACTTACTTTAACAAGGAATGCGGCGTAAGTTTTTTATGCGGGTTTGCTAAACGACGCATCAATCAGCGTGTAAGATGCGAAGTAGAGCGTATAATGCGAAGTACAAGTAACATCTCGGTTCGACCGGTGACTGGACTTCCAATGTGGCTACGGCACCCCATTTCATTTTCTTACCCACTTTCTTGATATTTTGTTTTCTGCAACATAGACGTTACAGGAGCTTAATTCTTTTCGCATATTATACATTTCCTGTTAAACGTTCGTTCATTTCAAGAAATGTCGCACACGCTGCAAGAGCTAGCGAGGTTGCAAGTTTTTCATCGTAAACTCTTATTGTATGCACACTCAATAACACTCACCTTTAACATCCATAAAATGTGTTGCTAACGAAGGGTAACACGTACGGATAAATCTGTGGAATCAAAAGGAAGAAAGGCGAAGCGGTCATACAGGCAACTATACCATGTGACATTTCAGCTTATAATAATATGTCCAGTGACCTACATTTGCAGCAAACATTGATTGAAAGTTGACGTAAGAACCCACAAAGCAACGAAAACAACAATGTAAAAGAAATCCACACTGTGACGTGAATTGGCGCAAGGCAGAACAACTCCATTCGGAGCAGCCCTTCATATCGTCCACTGAACAAAAACCAGGTTACCCGGGCCTTGTTTCTATTCGCCCGTCAGGAACCGGGTTCCTTCCTACCGGTGCCTCTGCACGTGGCCTCCAGTTCGCCGCCGCTCTCACCTCTGCTTCTTACTTTTTAATGGCTGTATAACTACCGGCACGCGATTGATGGACGCATTTCCGACAAACACGGTGACAGGCGGCAATTTACTGCTCGCGACTCCAGAGCCTGCCTGCCTATGTGCACTGTGCTCGTTTGGCGGAGGAGAAATCGCGCGGGAAAAACAAACATACAACCACAGAGGAATCCGCACGGAACGCGCAAACTTAAACACACAGACGCTTAAACACAGTGAGAGAAGTCAGACTGGCTGACAGACGCACAAAAAGCACGAAAGGATACACGCGTCGACGCAAAAGACAGGCACAGACAGAAACGCACACGTGCGCCGAACTCCTGAAATTGTGGGCTTCTTTAACGTCTCGCAACTCCACAGTAGGTCACGACGAACGTCGTAGTGGACGACTCCGAAAACAAATTTCGACCACCTGGGCTTCCTTAACGTGCACCTATAAACCCAAGCAGAAGCAACCGTTTGAGCGTTTCGCGCCCATCGAAATGCAGCAGCCGTGGCCGGGCATCGAACCCGCTACCTCGCGCTCAACAACAAAGTGACCGTCTTAAGAGAACCACCGCGGCGGGTGTACATACGAGCGTACACTTCGCTTGCACAAAACTTTCAACGCACTCACCAACAGAACCAAAGCGAACGGCAGAGAAGGACATTCGGAAGTGGAGCAGCGGGACATCGCGCTCACGGCGCAGGCTTCGTCGCACGCACGCACTAAAAGAAAACACCGTTCGCGAAAAAAAGAACAGCGACAACTCACAGGTCGCGACGAAGGGCGAATGCTTCTTCTCTCTTCCCTCCACAGCCTCCAGGTGTAATTTCTTCTCGTCGCTTCTTCTGCGCTCGAACGAGACGTCTCCCGGCCTCCTCGTCAACACCGAGCAACCGCGTAACGAGAGTGATATAATAATAATAAGAGCGGCCGCCAGGGGGCGAAGATGACGACTCACACGCTCGGCCGCGAGATTCTTCCAGTTCCGGGATCACGTTTTCACCCGACGCAGAGGCGGCGGCGGTCAACGAGGACCTTCTCGAGCTTGCGCTCGTTCATCTATCCGACCCCCCATGTCCGGCCGAGGCAGCAACACGCAGCGGGGGCCGAGAGTTGTAAAAGAACCGACTGTACGAAATGTGGGCACGCGTCACGCGTTGCCAGACAGAACGGCTGCGGCCATAAAGATTACGGTCCGCTCGGCACGTTACACTCGCGCTCCCCTCTTGTATTTTTATTTATTTCCTCCGCTAGCGTCGCTGTTACTGCTAACCTTGTCTGCGCCTTCCCTTCTTCCGATCGAGTATATAGGCTGGTTATTTCGTTTCTTCCGTTACAGAAGTTTATTTTATCAGTTCGTAGAAGCGGAACATATAGACGTTCGCCTATGAGGCATCGTATATCAGTGCTATCATGCGTAAGGCTTACACCCCGTACATGGTTTCTTGACGGTCTAAGGACAAGTAGTATTTCTGTCCTCTAACGTTTATTATTAGGCTGTTTGTCCGCAGATATGTATAGATTAAAGTATGCATGCACTCTTCCAACTAGCCATTTTATCCGAACAAGTTTACCAACCTGCGTAGTAGATTGCGATATACCCGTAAGGTTTTGCGTCGGGGCGCGAAGAAACGCGCTGAGTGGACAGTTCGCTCGGGCGGTAAGCAGACATATATGCTTGCGCCTTCCTAGTGCTCGCTCACGATAGCAGAGTGAGCATTCTCGTGCAGAGCTGGTACTCTGGACGGAAAAGTAAAAGCCTTTGTCGATTCTACGTATAACAGGTAAATTCTCCCTTAGAACTCAAGTTTTAGACAACTCCCTCACGCGAGTACAAAGGTTGGGCAAGGACGGCCGCCTTTATATACCCCAGTCACACGGGACACTATAACTGTCTTTTTTGATTGCGATAGAGAACGATCTGAATCGAATCGGGCGGTCGCGATTGGCTCACGCAGTTCTGCAGCTCGCGGAAAAGAGCGAATAGAAGTGGAGAAATTCAATTCCGATCCGGCTCGATCGCGATTGAAAGTGCCCCGTTAGACATCAAAATTCTAGAGGTTTTTTTTTTACACGCCACAAAACCGATATGATCACGAGGTGCGCCGTAGTGGGGCAATTCGTATTAATTTTGACCAGCCGGTGTCCTTTAACACGCACTTGAAATCTAAGTACACGAACGTCTTAGCTTTTCGCCCCCGTTTAAATGCGGCCACCGCAGCAGGTAATCGCACCAGCGACCTCGAGCTTAGCATCGCAGCGCCATATAGCCGCTAAGCCAGCGCGGCAGATGAAGGTGCCCCGTGTGACTGGGGCGTTATGACGTCAGCCTTCTCGATCAGAGCTGTCAGCTAGAGCCAACACGTATACGAGTGCTCAGGCTGACCTGGTTCCCTACACGTACCGGTGCGCGCCGAGACGCATCCAAGCATTGTCGCGCGGCCTCGATTCATCTTCGTTGCGGACGAAGAAAATCGGAAACTTTGCGACTACACGCTTTCGCCGGCTTCTTCACAATGATAAGCTGCTCAATTATCGAGCAAGGTCGACATGACGAACTCTCACTTTCCAGACCACGTGTGGCAGTATAGTTAAATGGGGTCCATCTCAGTATAGATCCAAGTCATGAGCACGCCCGTACACAGGCAGCAGCGCGCGTCGTATAGCGAGTTAATTATGAATAATTTGCCACGTATAGTGGTACAGAAGTTACATAAACAGGGGTAGAGCGCCTCGGAAAAGCTGGCCCTACGTTCTGATAGGTGGACCTATATGTCAGTCAAAGGCTTTGACGAAGGTAGGTCCACTTACCAGAACGTAGGCCGGCCTTTGTGGTTCTATCACTGTTCATGTAACTTCAACACCACAGTGCGCTACTCCATCTGTCGGCAACGTTATTGATTTTGGATGGCGACCTATCGATCTTTTCGCGACACGCTGTCATCGTCGACAGAAAACTGCGAAACCGAACGCTACGCAACTAGCTATGACAAAGAAAATGATTGGCGCAATTAACGCTTAACAGACAGGAAGACGACCGCGCACTTCAGAAAGCAAACACACATGGATACATAACGCAACGTTTGACACGAAGAATAGAAGCTGGAACAAGTCACGCGTTGCGTACGTAGACCACATGGGCGCGGGATATTATAGAGTAAGGGAATGAGTACGTGGAAGGGGGAGGAACTCGGTCTATAGGAATGGCACATAATTACATGGACTGACAGAATGTCGACTTCTGAGAGCGTCAGCTTCGTTCGGCTGACGGGGAACAGAGGTGTAGCGAAATCTCTGGCGGCAGTGGACGTAAGGACCATTCGGTGATAGCGCTACCGGGCAAGGACACCGGCGGCATCATTAAGCAGCCTCCAATGCGTGCAAACGGCGCAACGGAAGAGGAAAAACGCGGCGGGGCGAATTGTGAAACACATATACGACAACGCCAGAGCACACAGGCTGCTCGGTTGTGTGCACATATTACTCCCTTAAGTATACATTATTATTGTAATCAGCAGCGGCCGACCGCGTTACTGAGGCGCAAGAAAACGTCACAGTGGAACGATCATCACGGCATTCAGTGCGAAGGTGCACATTCTCATATCTAAGAGTGACGCTAAGAGCTGGTACAAAAACTTGCTGACATGTCGTAACAAGACGCCTAGCACTCTTGTAATACTGTTTAACAAAGGAACAAAGAAAAAGAAGTTGTATTGTGCTGCTCTGTCGTTGAGTCCGGATACAGTGTTCTACCTAAGCGCGTTTTCCTCACCAGTGAACTTAATTTTCAACCATGCACCCGTGTATGCTACTTAAAACGTTGGCGCCCTTTAGATTCAGCTGAAAACTCACACGCCCGCACATACGCACAACATACGCACAACACACACGCAGCACACAGAAGAAATGAAGACACCGAAGACAGCGCAACAACACAGTCCCAGCATGACCGTTATAGTTAAATCTAAGATTTTACGCCACTATAATGTTAACCATGATAAGTCCTACAGCCAATCCTCCAATAAATAGCCTTCGAGCACTTCCGCACCCGCCGCAACGGGTTATGTAAACGCCCGGGCACCCAGCACTGGACGAAGCTAACGTAACTCCAGGTGGCCCGAATTCGGAGTTCCCCACTACAGCGTGCCCCACAATCAGAAAGGGATTTTGGCGCGTAAAAGAAGAAAAAACCCCGGAAATTCGTACTTTTCGAGCACTTACACGTTCCGAAGCACATTCTGAAGCCCGCGCTGCCGCAGGGTAGTCTAGGAAGCACACGCGAGTCCAACGGCAAAGAAGTTCCAACGGCGGATGGCATCGCAGAAAGCGAAGACACGGACACTTTGTGAGCCACGGCGCTACACAAATCCATAGAATCGCGAAAAAAAAAAACGCAGGTGTCTCGCGGGCCCCCTGAATCGGCGAGCGAGCGACGCGCGAGCGCGCACGCGTTTGGGCCTCGCAAAGAGAAGTCTCCGGGTCCGAGCGCCGGCTCGCGCTCGCCCCTACACCCTCCTCTCCCCTCCCTCCCCCCTCTCTCTCAGTTGCCTTCGGGGGAGGCTGGGCGACGATAGCTCGAGCGCTGGCCTCGCTCCTTCGGAGCTCAGAGCAGGAAGCCCTCCACTTGGATGCGTAGTCAAGATGACCGCCCCCTTACTACCACCTCCCCCTCCTTCACACGCACACACACACTCAACACATCTCCCCCTCGCCCACCCCTTTCCTCCTCTCGCTGCCGCTTTCCATTTCGCAAAGTCCGTTCCCGGCGCCTCGCAAATAGCCGTCCGAGGAGAGCAGGTGTTTTCCCCGCGGGAAAGCGGAGAACCACGAGAAAGACAGAGAGAGAGAGCGCAATAAAGCCCGGGTTCCGCAGCCCAGAGCACGAAAAAGGAAAAGAAAGGAAAGAACACACACACACACACGAGAGAGAGAGAGAGAGAAAACGCGTGGAGGCCCGAACGAATGAATGCCCCGAGGAAATGGCAGCGCGGGGGGAAGGAGGGGGGAGGCAGAGCGCGACGCATTCAGTGAATAAAGCAAGCAAGCGAACGGGCAAGGACGATTTAAAGAGAACGAATGATCGCCATGAAGCCCGAGTGCGCCGGCTAAATTTGAAAACGAGATCGGCCCCTACAGTCGTCCGACCCTTCACGCAAACAGTCAAAATCAGTCAACACGCACACGCACCCAACCACACACTACAATAATATGAAGCCACCAGAGAACGAAACCAGGGAAAGCATAAGGTAGGTAACTTATCTTTATTTGAAGTGTCGAAACGACAATGTAAAGGGAAATGAAAGTGGATGAAAACACAACTGGCCGCAAGTGGAATTGGTGGAATTGTAACTAAAGAAATTCGGGCACGCCTGGTTCATCAACTAAAAGTTGTAATTAAAAGGGCGCTAGCTCATACAGGCACAACACCATGCATAAGGGCCCATATAGTCAAAACTTAACGATCATAAACGACGAAACTGGCGTCGAGGCGGCGGAGAAATTTTGGCTGCACCACTGCTTTTCCCACGAGCGCGTAGCTGGAGCGTTGCTCGCAAAGCGGCTATTTTAAGATGACTCGCCGCCGACGTCGGTCTGTACACACACTCGGCTAAGTCGAGAGCCGCTTACGCTTATCGCGTACGACACTATCGACGACTCCTTATAGAACCACGGCGCAAGTTAAGACTGCTGCGCAACCTTCGAAGCCAAGAGATAAGCGACTGGGGGACATTCGTCGATGATACGGAATGGGATACTTCCGAGTATGGCGACGCGGTGTGTAACGTTTACTGTGGCAAAAAAAAAACGAATTGCACATGAAATTTCTATTACATTACCACAAGCGACAATTCACGTGAAAGCTACTGCAGCGATGAAGTCCCCGTTTCTCGATCTTTGACGGCGACCTCTCGCGCAAGGCGATTCGCAACTCTCTTAATTCGGAAAGTTTTTAAGAGACCCGCGGCACTTCTTAGAGAAAAGTAATGAGGCGTAACTCATTGCGTAAATCAATCAAGTACACACACTTGGTTACGTTACTCGTTACAGCGCAAACATAATTCTCAGTCATAGAACTGTAGCCATCTCTGGCTTAAAGTTAATAGTAGGAGGTGACGCTGTCGGGCATGGTCGCCGGTTCGTTTCCCAACAACAGCGGCCGTACTGCTATGGCGGCAGAACTTAACTACGCCCATAGCATTGTCTGTAATTGGATATAGGAGCAGGTTAAAAAACCACAGAACAAAATTGGCCGATGAAATTTATGCGCCGCCTTCAATTCCGAAGTATTTGACACTAGTCCCCGAGTCGCCCTGGAACAATTGATCGGTAAAATCAATCAAGCAATCAATCAATCAATCAATCAATCAATCAATCAATCATGTACGAGGCAATGGAGGAAATGATTAACGCGCACGGATAATTTTAGCGACGCTTAGAAAAGGCCGGAATCATAAACTAATTAGGCGGCAAGTCATTGAATAAACTTATGAAACGCTCCCAGAAAACCCAGGAAATGTCAGCCCTCATTCTCGTGGCATGCACGACCGCGAGAATTTTTTGGCGATTCCGAACTCTCGCTAGACCGCGAGTCTCAATAATGAACTGAGAAAGGTATATAAAAACACTTTTCTTTCCGATCGTATTTTAAGTCACAAATTATTCTGCTTACAGCTGCAAACGGGTACAGAACGCGGCACCTGGAAAACGTTCCCTACCTTTCGGCAAGAACACCGCCGTTTTTAGAAGGAAGAAAAAGAAATGCTTTAAGGCTACTGAAACAGCCTGCTGGGTTATAAATAATAGAAAGTAAGTGCTAGGCGAACTCTATCGTTAGACTTTTCGCACTGACTTAGAGCGACGGATGTTGAGAAGGCTGTCAGGAACGCTCACAGCGGCGCTGCTGAAGCTGTTGACGGAAATACGAGATCTCGGAGAGCTAAACAGGCGTGCGAGAAATAGCTCCTCGGGCGAAAGTAATTAGCGATCACGGAACCACGTGCCAGCGCAACCTGAAGCTTTCTTTCTTTCTTTCTTTCTTTCCTTCTTTCTTTCTCTTTCTTTCTTTCATTACGTGAGCTGACGCGTGAAGCGCCGATCTTATTACTGCGTGGGGAACGCTTCCGAGAGTAGAAGGATAATAACGCGTCATCGAGTGTAGCCGTGCTTGAGTTCCGAACGCTTACGTTTTCCGCTTATACCGTCACCGCATCGAGCGTACTGCGAAACTTGTGCCGAAATATGCCGCGAAAGCCGCAACACTCTACCCTCGGCAAGTCCGACAGCCAGAGGCACAGCCGCAGCCAGAGCACGTGCAAGTCAGGGCGAGAGCAAGACTCGAATCCATATTGACAGGTACAGAGCCACGCCGATACCACCTCCAAAGCCGGACGCGCGAGTTCCCCAACCAGTGCTGCAGAGCAACAGCAAAGCACGGCACGTCGCATCTCCTCGCCGCTAGTCTGAAAACTTGCCCACAAATTGGGATCGGAGGAGCAGCGGAAGAATTCCGAGCAAATAATCCCCGGCGATCAACTTCGTGTCTCTAGTTATGAAAAGGCAATTGATCACAAATTATGAGCCGCGTTTCAGAGACCATATACGTTGGCACGAAGAAATGCACGGAACTCTATCGGCGCCCTGTCGTCGGTGAGTCCCGGCGTCATCGCCGTCTGCAGGTATTTAGCCCTGTGCGGTGTAAGGTCACGCTGGTATCGAAGACAGGAACACGTATACCGCAGCTAACCGCAAGGCACAGTCGCAGCCAAAGCGCATGCAAGTCAGGGTGAGATCAAGACCCAATTCCATAGTCACAGCTAAAGAGCCACGCCACTACCACCTCCAAAGACGGACGCCCGTCGGTCACCTTCCTGTCCTCAGACTCTAAGTCCTATCTAAAAGCGGGCCATGGTTCTTGCAGACAAGACAGCTTACGATACGACACACCAGTTGATGCGCTCTTCTTTATTTCTTTTTCTTTTACTTAATTGGTTTTCCCTATAGCCGCCGCAGGCTCCCTTGAAAGCATCGCTTTCGCTGGAAAGCCAAGGCTCGCGCTCTTTGAGGTAAATATATGGATGGGCGGAAGGTCAACGCATCTGCAAAGCGAAAAAAAAAAAGAAAAAAAATATGTATTATGAAAGCAGACGCGGATATCGCACGGTCAAAATAGAGAGAGACAGGGAAAGTCCTCGCCACAAAGTCAAGATACCCCTGACTGCAAAACAGGAAGCAGTAAACAACAACTGCGACGATAACAAAGATAGCAACAGCAACTACCACAACAACAAAGACCAGGACGACGCAAGGAACCCAAACAGGCCTTATAGGCCTTATCCACCCGATTCTTGGCCAAACCCCCAGAAAAGGTATGAGCCATATCGTCTGACGACAACGGCTACAACCGCCACAGGAGAAAGCGGCAACGAGGATGCCCGACAGACGTGGACGCCACGCAGCGCTCACCCCAATCCCGCACACCCGAGCCGTTCCCGTCATGAACTCCAAGCGCGGAGGCGTACAAACGGTGTCGGGAAAAAAATTTGGTTTGCAAACGGGCCCCGCACGCGCATCCGGCACCGGACGCCTCGCCGTCCGAAGGCGTTAACGAATGCGTTGCATACGCGTATACGAACGCGAAACGCAGTAATCCCGCCGATCACCCAGACGGCGCTGTCATACGCACGTGGCCATGACTGGCCTTTCGCGGGTACCGCACGCGGCCCATTCACCGACGGCATACCGCTTGGCGAAGAGAAAGTACAGCGCGCGCATATTTACCTCATTACAGCTAGCTGACACGCGAAGCCCTTTGCGGGTCGTTTTTTTTTTTTTTTTTTTTCGAAGCTCCGTGCCGCGTTCGAACGAACGAACCGCAGAGCTGCCATTAGACGTGGGTCGCAAATCCTTCAACAACGAGTCTCACGGCGCCTCTCTGTCCTGCGTGGCGGCAGTGGTTCGAGCGACGTGAACGTGTAGAAGTGGAAGAAGAAGAATGAACTGCACGAGAGAGCCAAAAGAAGGGAGCGAGGCATTCCATTCGCGAACACGATCGCGGGCACGGGCTCCCAGTTGCCGAGGTCCCGTTCGGTGTGTCGCGCGTGACAGGAACAGTAATGCGGTGACTGGCCTCGGACAGCGAGCTTGCTTGTATGCGCGGCGAGCCGCGGTCAGTGTCGCTTTTGGGTTAGTTATGTCGCGGGGTGTTTCTTGGCGCGTACTGCGTGACCGAGGGCAGAGGTGTCGGTATACCCGGATCGCGGCTCGTGTAGAGTTTTTGTGCGGGTTACCTTTAACCTAAGAGAGCCTATACAGTACAATTCTAGTGCCTCGCGCCATCTGGTTCCATCTCGTCGTTGTGTCGAAGAACTCGGCCTTCCTTCTTTCGCGCTGTTTACCTGCGACACGTCTTCAGGGTTTTGTAGCCTGCGAACCAGAAATTACGCGAGCCAAATCGGTCGGAGTAACCTTTAGAGTGATCAAGCATATATAGAAGCCATCGAGGATGTTGCGTTTCAGCTTCTACTTAGGGTTCAAGGCGCAAGAATCTGAATTTCCGCATGGGGAGTTCTTCCCATAGCGTTGCCCTCGAACTTGGCAGTTTTGCTGCGATGACGTAGTAGTATACGGGGGTTTATTAAGGCCAGCTGCCGGTTCCCAAGCTCCCGTACCACGTGGCACAACTTGGGTCGCGAGGAACGCTGGCTAGCGCTCCCAGGGCCAATCACCTATACTATACATAAATGGCCAAGAAAGTGGCCGGAGGCACGGCCCCCACCAGCGTCAATTTGCTTTTTACTACACATCATTTTTTTTTTACATTTCAATTAAGCAAAAAACTTCGTCTATGCTTTCTCTAGCATCATCGTCTGTCGCATCGTATGACTGATAAACAAAAAAAAAAAAAAAAAAAAAACGATCAAAGCCGCGCGGTCCTCCTGATAAGTTTCTCACTCAAGATGCACAAAAGCTTTGCAATTTCACAGCACTCTCGTCATTCCACAAGAAAGGTTCGGAGCATATACCTACTCGTAACATTAACGCATCAACATATCGCTCACCAAAATTCCATATACCATGCGGCGATGTGAAATTATGGGGCTTTACGTGCCAAAACCCCAGTCTGCCCCAGTCTGCTGACACCTGAGCAACATATTTACATGCGGCGTTGTAGCGAGGCCATTCTTGTTTCTGAATTTCACCTAACAGTGTTGGTGTGCCGGAGCCGGGTGAAAACTCTGCCGCGGAGGAAGTTGCTTCACAAGCAAAGTTTCCAGTTGCTGTGTTGTAAATATGTTGCTCAGGTGTCAGCAGACTGGGCTAGACATTTGCGGCAGTCACTAGTAATTGCCTTCCTTTACTTTATTCATTTACCTATCTATTTATACAGATAACCAACCAGTGACACTACTGCTACGAAAACTTTTACGTCCTCCTCTCCTCTTTCCACAGCGCAGGGTAGCAAACCGGATCTTCCCCTCTGGTTAACCTCCCTGCCTTTCCCCTTTCCTCCGTCTCTATCTCTCTCTCTGCGTTCGCCCGTACACTTCTAAATGGTTACAGTGATCAAGCTTTACGTAAAAAAAGAGCAGTACGTGTATATAAGAGTTGGGTCACCGACGTCACGTCATGCAGACGCGGGAGCTTTGCGTCAGACATTCGGGCCGGGTTGAGTGTTTACCGCCCACGCTAGTTTTGTAGCACACAGCTCGTTCGATAGCCCGTGGGGCAACGGCGCGCACTGCGCATATATCGTATATACGTCGAGAAGGGGGGCTGACCGCGCACACATCCACGCAAAAACACGCGTACAGTGTGCAGCCTAGAACACGCAGACCACACACACGCACACAACACAACGACCGCAAACACCGCGAGTCAACGAGAAAACGGGTGGAGGCGTGTATACGACCGTCGTGCGTATATATAATGCGCGGGCAGAATGGAGTGTGGAGGCAGGATGCATGCACTCCCGTGTCCCGAGAAACGGCAAGTCGGCACGCAGACACCCGGCGGCCCTCGGGTCACCACTTGCAGTTAACCCTGAAAAAGCTGGTCACGTCGCGGTTAACCGCGGGTGGGTTACGAAACGCATTACCGGCGTTAGAGAACCGGGCGAAGCACGCGTCACGAGGGGTCGAGGGACGGCGATTGGTGGCTCTGCTGCGAGTTTCTCTGCGTGACAGCATTGCGACCAAAGGCGTGTCGGTGGACCTTGCGCAAGCGCGACCTTTGTGCTGAACTTTTGAGCGATGCATAAACGACATATACATAGATAAGCACTATTTGACGTTTGTATACAAAGCAGCGACTGCGATGCATACAGGAAAAACTGTGAAGGCTCTGCAGACTTTCTCTCTGCAAGGATGACGTTCAACACGCGAGACAGAGGTTGAGTGAGAGAGAGAGAGAGATCGGTGGAAGTTGGAGAGAGAGAGACAGCAAGGACAGGAAAGGCGGGGAAGTCAACCAGAAGAGCACCCATTTTGCTAACCTACACTGGGTGTGAGGGGAAACGGGAATAGAAAGAGGAAAAAAGGGAGGTTGCAACCACAGAGTGCGTGTGGGAGGGACACCATACACAGGGACACTATAAACGGTCTCTTAAGCCGGTGCACTTCAAGTATCGCACTAGTGCACGAATCGCTTTTCGCGCCAGTGACGGGTGCGGCCACGGTCCGAGTATCTTCGACTCGGTGAACGGTCTCGAGTACAGTCGGTGTGAAGTTGCCCGCAGAGAGAGGCGTTGTACATCGTAGCGAGCGCAGGTACACAATAGGTGCTCGATGGTTTCCTCCCACCCACAGGAGCCGCACATCGGGCTCTCGGCCATTCCCAAATGATAGGAGTATGCGTTCGTTAACGCCACTCCCAGCCACAAGCGGCACAGTGAGGTTGTTTCGCGGCGGGAAAGGGCAATAAATGAATGTGCGTACCTTCTGTGACGATGCATGACAACCCATCAAGACGATAAATGAGTTCGTACCTTTGTTCAAAATTACGTGTCACCTCCGTGTCGTGTGCTAAACAGCTTCGCTGGTCAACCACGCTCACAGAGTGGAATGGCTCATGATTTTTTTTTTTTTTTTTACAACTCGACTATCGTTGGGCGAATAAAAAAATGAGGGGGGAGGGCGGAATCCTCCCTGGCTTCGAATACTTTTCGCAAGGTAAGAGTGACCGTTTTGCGTTTGCAGAAGCGCAATTCACTAATAGACCGCGTTATATCAAACCCCTTCACAGGACAGGGGGGTGAGTGCGCGGCGTTCTGCGAGCTCATAAACGACACGCTTCTCTGTCTCGCTTGCCTATACAGAGGTGAAGCGAGTCCTCTTGTTATTTGTGGAGCACGTCGGTCGTCACGCTGTCAGCGGAGCTCCATTTTCTCTTTTGTCGAGCCTTGTCGTAAATCAACGACGCAATGAGCTTCGCTTCGAAAGCTCGCGCGCTGCAAGACCTAAGGCTTTGTTCATGGGCGCTGTACCCTGTCAGCGTAATTCATGAATGACAAGCGTTTGAAAGAGAGAAACCAGAATACTTCTGCGTACTTGCCGGTCGTGAAAGAGAAGAGGCCATTATGCGCTCGATATACGCACCCCCTTATTGCGCTTTAACTTCCATAAACGAGCACATTTCTTTACATTTACTGGAGAGAGTCATTACGCCACCCCGCGCTAGTTTTTGGTAGATTTGCCGGGCCTAAAGTTAGCCTAACTTCTGCGAGATCCGAATGTAAAGGGTCGATCTACAGCAAGCTGGTGGCGTCGGGCTTGATGACGTACATGGCGTTACAAATGACGCCAGATGGCGTGGTTTTGCATGCGTGTACTCCTGAAAGTTGTACTTCCGATGATGACGACGCAATGCGAAACCTGAACGTAAAGGAACCACGCGTAAGGTATACGAAGGAAGGAGCGTAAGAGCACAGTAGGCCATTAGGGCACACCTGAACGCATAACCGTGAAGTCGCACACTGCCCGGAGAAGCAAATGACTTCACGAATAAGTTTTCCCATTAAAGGAAGGAAAAGAAATATATGCGTACTGGAACTGTTCATCCTTATCGACGCGTCTGGCCAGCCTTGCCGACTGGGATCAACAGTGGCAGCTGTCTCCGACTATATTTCATATATTTCTATTTCATATATATTTTTATATATTTCTACGCCGAAAGACTCCGCCTCCTATGCTTGCAAACTTTCAATTTCAGCTCTCCGTCTAAGTTACATAGCCCCTAGTTCCAGTTTTCTAACAGACCGCCGGTTATCTGTTCCACGGATCAGATATCTGCCCAACTGCGCTTTTGTCTCTCAATGTAAGTTAATATCAACTACAATTTAAATTAACTGCGTTTGATCCTTAATCGGTACTGCTGTCTTACTACCTCTACACGACACGTCCCCATCCTGTTCGATCCTATGCACCGCTTTCGTTGTGCGGTCGTCAACTTTCTTTCCAGCCGAGAGTCACGAATACACAGAAGCGCACAGAGTGGAGCGCACGCAGAAGCAGGCCACCCGACGACAGCATCATCAACACCGAGAAGTCAAAACAACGGCTACGAAAAAGCTCGCTAGCGTGTCATCGCCGTCGTTTCCTGTTACGTCAGCCAACTCTCGCTTTCCCCTCCGCACACCTATGCAGACTCGCTGCGTATACGCGTTGAAAAAGGCGGGACGTACAAAGCCGGTCAAGCCCGGGAGGAGGGCCATGCCGCCGAAGATCCAATAAGTGTTGGAAGCGCATGACGGATCTGCTCGACCTGCAAACGGATCTACACGGCAGCGCGCGCGCGCTCCCTGTCAAGGGGCCATGCGGATCATACGCACGGGTGCCAGAAGGTTGCGAAGACTCCAAGATGGATCCTTTATTCTGTTCGGTGCTAACTCGTCTCTCGAGCGAGTTTCGAAATCATCGACAGCGCCACCTCTTGGGCGATTTACACATAGCGGAGATGACACGGACACAGTTCGCTTACGTAGCTTCGCGGTAGCTGTGTCTGTAGTCGTCTCCGATTTTTATATGGGGTGTGCGCATTTACTGAGCACTTCTTCCTCATCTGTATATTATCATCATCGTGTGCGTGCCCTTCATCGTGCGGGTAGTCGCATCACCATAGGGGAGATGTCGGAGCCGGCGAAGGAGGTATAACAAGAGTCATGACGTCTACAGAACACTATAAGCCACTTCCCGCGTGGGTACACGAGACTGCTTGGATTGCAAGAGGGTCGAGAGGTGTCATGCTTTCCAAAGTCAACGGGAACACTCTAATGTGCAGCTCTCCATTTGCTGCAGCGCTCTAGCAGCCTTTGCCGGCCGAAGCTATGACGATACACTGCAGAAGTACACACAGAAAGGTGTGAAAATGCCACCAACCACAG
Organism: Dermacentor andersoni; assembly: GCF_023375885.2. Taxonomy (NCBI): domain Eukaryota; kingdom Metazoa; phylum Arthropoda; class Arachnida; order Ixodida; family Ixodidae; genus Dermacentor; species Dermacentor andersoni. The sequence goes on along the minus strand of NC_092824.1, from coordinate 90,792,052 downwards.
GTCATCGGCTGCAAATCCTGGTGGTGTTCGCCGGACGGAAAAAATTCGCACACGCAGAACACTCGCGTGTTCCCATTAACACTGTTCCTCACTGTACATCACAGTGGCTGCTGCGGGTACGAATGATACCCTCAGTAGAAGTTAGGGAGTTTTAGTGCACTAAACCATGTCGGCTTCGCTCGTGCTATCGCTAATCTGCTCCAGCGGCCTAGTCCGTGTAAAGGTTTCAACGGTAGCGGTAACGGTATAGAGTCGCCCGCAGTATGCTAAGACTACTGTCACGGTCACGGCGTACTCATACATCTAATGCGCCGCAGAAGAGGATACAACGCCGCTCGTCATTTACAGGTGGTCTCACTATCAACAAGAGTGCGAAATAAAACTGTAGTCGCTTTCCCCTTCCAGTCTCTCGGTACCTTGGCAAGTGACAATAGCAGCCTATCAGACATATAAGAAAATCCTTACGTAACGTGGGAAGTTGTGTGCAACCGCGATAGAGATACGGAGTGTGTTCCGGGAAAAACAAAGTAAAATAAAATAAAGGTAACTGCTGTTGTAGCTATGCATATATACGACATGAAATCGAACGCCACAAGCTTGAAATCACGAGAATGGCAACGCGCTCAAGTTGTGCTCTTTTCTTTTATTGCTCTACACTTAGGAGAGACATGGTGCGCCATAGTAAGCGCAGCGTTAATCGTGTTACTTGGTCGCGGCTTTCCAGTTATTTGACCATGCAAGCGCACTATGGTCACGATACTTTTAATTGGAACCAACCTAACCGACGTGAGCCTCCCCAGTCGACCAAAAAACGCTGACAAGCGCGTCTGGTGGTACGCAGTTTCGATCGTGTTTGCCTTTGGGCCAGCTGTGCAGACAGTGGAAGGAACAACATATCAGGAGGCTATACGCTATCACTTGCTGTGCAACTGTGCGAACGACGAGCTTATCCGACAGCATGAAAAATCGAACTTTGTCCAGCTGCCCGCCGGCTACGTTCGGCTGGCCTTGGCTGTACACGCTGTGGATCGACCACGTGCGTTGCGTCGACGTTTGTGTCACCTTTAAACAGAAAAGGTTCCAAAGCAGACGACAATAAAGCGTAACTCGGCACACGGTTGTGCTTTTACTTCGACGACGTGTTGACGTAATTGTCCTTTCGTTTTCCTTTGTGTTTCAGAGTTTCAGGCATTTATTATGCAATTCTTCATCGTCTGCACATGATTATCATCACATCGGGTTCTTCGTCTTCATCGCTTGTGGGGGCTCATCTTGAGATTGATCTGTGCCTGTAGTGTGAGCGGTCCGCCACGTCTTCAGGGCGTATTAAAAGTCGTGTTAACTGCTACGAGAATAACAAACATTTAATCAGGGCTCCAGGAGCCGTCTTTGCCAACGCGTGTTTAACCCGCCATTGAAACCGTTCACTCTACCAGATTCTCACTCGCTTTCCCTGAAACAGCGTGTCGAGATTGCCAATGTAAGCTGTTGACCTGGCAAGCTACTACAGGTACTGGGTGATAATTATGGTACGCACCTGCACACTAACAGTTGTCCCATTATTTACTATCCAGGTATAACTGCAGTTGTAGCGGTACTGTTAGCAACGTTGCAGACTGAACAAGGTAGTCCCCGTTACTAATGTTACGAAAGTTTATAAGCCTACAGCACATATATCGGACCAGCTCTGACACGTTCCAGAATGGGTCCAACTTAGTATATGCGTTTTTGCTAACTGCCTTTGGAATTGGTGGCCAGCATGAGACACCCATTAGTAACCGTGTCTACCTTGTTTAATGTAACGTTACTAACAATATCGTTACAAGCTGCTGTTATACTAAGGAACTAAATGGTGTGAAAACTGTAAGTGTACAAGGACCTTCTTTAATAAGAGTACTCTGCACTACACGCAGTGTGTCCTGAAACGAGCACAACGGCAAAAAAAAAAAAAAAAAAAAAAAGAACGGCGCCTAGCTTAGCTGCACTGCAGCGGCCGTCGCGTCGCATGGGCGCTCATCATCATCATCATCATCATCAGCCTGATTACGCCCACTGCAGGGCAAAGGCCTCTCCCATACTTCTCCAACTACCCCGGTCATGTACTAATTGTGGCCATGTTGACCCTCCAAACTTCCTAATCTCATCTGCCCACCTAACTTTCTGTCGCCCCCTGCTACGCCTCCCTTCCCTCGGAATCCAGTCCGTAACCCTTAATGACCATCGGTTATCTTCCCTCCTCATTACATGTCCTGCCCATGCCCATTTCTTTTTCTTGATTTCAACTAAGATGTCATTAACGCGCGTTTGTTCCCTCACCCAATCTGCTCTTTTCTTATCCCTTAACGTTACACCTATCATTCTTCTTTCCATAGCTCGTTGCGTCGTCTTCAATTTAAGTAGAACCCTTTTCGTAAGCCTCCAGGTTTCTGCCCCGTACGTGAGTACCGGTAAGACACAGCTGTTATACACTTTTCTCTTGAGGGATAATGGCAACCTGCTGTTCATGATCTGCGAATGCCTGCCAAACGCACCCCAGCCCATTCTTATTCTTCTGATTATTTCACTCTCATGATGTACGAAAAAAAAAAAAAAAAACAGATGCGAAGGCCTTTCATTCGTAAGGCACTCCCCCTTAGACATGGGACGTCCCGTCTAATGATGCCTCGCGCTCTAGGGCATTGCGTCAAGCCGCGTGGCCACCGACGTGCGCCGATGAATGATAAATACATAAGAATGGCTTCAGCACTGCTCGCGTGCGCGCTGCCCGACGTCGCTTTAGAGAGCAAGGCGATTTTAAGGGTCACTGCCTCCAGCAGCGTGGAGTAACGACAATGGGAAAAAGACACCCGAACTGTGGACGCTCACATTTGAATACTGGCTCACCACCGTCTGTTGTCAGCAGGCTTCTATATAAGGACTGCAGGGCACTGTCTGTTGAATAGCAGAAGCAGCGGCAAAAAATAGTTATAACCAGCCTGTAGCCTCGGTGGCATCGCCAGGCGTAATACAGTGTATTCGCTAGGACGCCGTCGTCGAGGAAATCATGGGAGCTGACCTCACGGAACTCTAGCGTACGATAACGAGTCCGTCTGGATGGGCAGCTGTCGACGAAAACTGCAAGGTTAATGCTGAATTTGCTACAGCCCCAATCAATCGATCAATCAATCGAGCAAAGCAATCAATCACAATACCCCCACATTTTAGCCTATCCATCCGTCAATAAGTACACATACAATAGAGTTGGGCCTGGTGGCACCGTGGGTATACGGCGTTGCGCCGCTGAGCGCGAGGTTGTGGGCTCGACTCCGCGACGCGGCGGCCGCATCCTGATGCAAGAGAGATACAAAAAACGCTCGGGTACCGTCTTCTGGCTCGAAGTTAAAGAATCCCAAGTGGTGAAAATTAATCCCCCCTCCCCACGCCCACGGCATGCCTCATAACCCCCTCTGCAGCTTCGAGACGTCAACACCGCACAATTTAGTCTTTACAGGTGGGCCTGGCGCGTGATGTAGAAAACACACTAACGCCTATATCAGTGAGCACGGTGAAAATACGTTTCCATGTGGTTGCCGCCTTGCGTCACATGCCGACGGCGCGAGACGCTCTGCAACAGTGCCTCGCTTTTGAAATCTTCGAGTACGTGCCCTGTTTTTTGTTTTTTTTCCTGTAGTCTCAGAATCGTAACATCAAGCGTCCTCGAGAGGCAAAAGGTCTTTATTGAAGGCCAGTACCGTAACATGCAAACACGCGCTATCCTTAATTGCTTACGCGAGTACACGTCATTGTTAAAAAGCAGCAGGCCGGCCCAATTATGTTTCGCAGGGCTGTCCCTAGTAATTAGATCGTCCGTTCGACAATGCCTGAGTACTTGGTTCCGATTACACCGACTATTTCTTGTGATTACACCAGCACCGGGAGAGATATTTCTTTGGTCATGTAGAGGTATGCCTGGCGGCATGCCTATAGCCTGCTACTCCAGATGGATAGCATAGAATCAGCGCACGGTCCCCTCGCGTTGCATTTCGTTCCACGTGTACAGGTTGTCCTCCTCCGCCTCTACGCGGGCGTCTACTGCGCATCGCGCCAGCGTGATGATCAGCGAGCGACACGGTGCTAAGGTCATCAAGGGCGATCGGAAACGCGACAAGGGAGACGGCGTGGCCTCCGCACGACTTCTGTTACGCAAGCGGCGTCGGGAAACTATACAAGAGACAGAAGCCGAGACCGCACGTCCTGCCTCGTATCTTTGTTCTACACCGATTTCAATGCCAGCAGGAACCGCCGCGCGCGTTTCCGACGGGGCCCACCGCGATGCTTATCTTTCTTCGCTCCGATACGCATGCGGTTATTCGGCGCGCACAAATGCGAAAGCATGCCGACGAACTTTAACGAACAGACGAATGCGCAAATTGCGCAGCGACTCGTGGAAGCGAAAACAGACGAACGACAACAGACGAGCAGACGGCAGATCGAAGCGAGAACAGACGAACAAGTACAAGCGTGCGGCAGAACGCGCGCGCATGCCACACACACACACACACACACACACACACGCACACGCACACGCACACACACACGCACACACACACACGACGACGGCAACGACGACTAGAAAGCGCGACGCCAGCGGCGCACGAGGTGCCGTTTCCTGCGCGCGCATCAAAGCGCCAAAAATCCACGAGCGTGCGGACGTCGCTGGGATTTCGAAGGGCGGCGGAAATGGAAAGTGAACGGCGGCGCACCTCTAGGCTATATTGGTATAGTGCTATTATCGGCGGGTGAATGCATTTCACGGGAAGTCGGCTGTAAGGCGACGTTGGGGGACAGGCTACACCCTGCGTAACCTTGCGCACCCGTAAGCGTTAACAAGAAAAGCCGCATATATACGCGCACGCTCGCTCACATCAAGCATATAGATGTGCTCGTCCTTCCAACTTTCGCGGGGCTGCGCGGATGATGCGAGAGATGCTGTGGCCTTGGCATTCGCACTTTCTACAATCAACGCATACGTACATACCCCTTCACTCACTCGCTCGCTCTTTCCTTTATTTCGCTGCTGCTTTCCGGAGTAAAAGAATCGACAAACTAATGAATGAAGGAGCCAAGGAAAGCGGCGAGGGGCTTCATATACGGCCTTGTTATAAACCTCGCGACGACGGGAGCTGCAGCGCGCTTCGCATTCGAACGCGCCGTTCTGAGGAAAATGACAGGCTTGCACGTCGGCGAAAAGACAGATTAGGTATAATTTCAGCCACCTGCCTTTGTTCCTCCGTGACTCGGGTGCTTTCGACCACCATGCACGGCCAAGCGACGCCGTTTCCTTGCCGCCGCAGGAAAAAAAAAAGAAAGAGAAAAAAGTTAACGCGCGCCAGAAGCTGCGCGATTAATTATAATTGCCGCGCGCCCGTACGCCTATCTTCGCATGAAACTTGGCACGAATTCGTTGTTTATCGAGTATTTATGATTCGGCGAGTGCCGTGATAAGAGTAGCTTAGTCGTAATTTTGATCCACCAACGGTTCTTTAAAAGGAAACGCATTTTTCACGGCACTCTCCCACCTGTGGCTCAGCTCTGATGGTGTGTCATTCTTGTGGTACTGAGGGAACTGTGCGAAAACTTTTTCTTTTGTCTGTTTAAACTGACTATCTGTGAAGTGTCTGTATACATTAGATGACGGGTTTCTGGTCCACACGTTAGACTAAGCGGAATGGCAAATATAACCTATTTACAATTTATTTGTTTATTTACTATGTTTTAATTGCAATTGACAGCCCCGCGTTTGGCTGCAGGGAACTGCTATATAGCTGCAAGTATTGCAATTCAGTTTACCAATCATCACCCTTCATTAATTTACCATTTCATAGTAGTGGGAAAGCCGGTAACACATTTTGCTTCTTGCATTCCTTTTCAATAAATAAATAAATAAATCAGGCCCGTCGTCCCAATTCCTTCCCCCACTAAGCTACGAGATATTTCTGCACGGCAGGTTTGAAATATTACCAGCGATAAAATCACGAAGCACAGCCAATTCGTACAACGAGAAAGCTCGGACGCCTCGCCCGCCTTCCAGGCAAGGGCGTGTGCAAGATACGGCTTCGATTCCTGACTATATCCAAATAAGGCGTCTAGGCGGCTTTGCACATCCAAGCGACAGTGATTACAAAGAAATGCTGACTTAAATTACTGCTGTATACATACGCTAGCACATCGTAGGGTCTCCGTCTGCTGACGGGCGGAAGATAAGGGTCGCAAATGTACGAATTACGAGAACACGCAGCGCCAATGCTGGCAGTCATACTTGCTTGCAGTGTCTTCTGGTATATATGAAAAAAGCAACAAGAGAAGAGACAAATACAAAAAAAATACGACAGTAATAGAGCTCTTTATTATGGAAAGTGCATCACCATACATGTAAGCATCGCCAATTAGACACTTGACAGTCAACCGAAAGCACTTTGACTAAAAGGGGTCCACTGATTAAATCAATTTCGTTTTTTTCTTTTGGCTTTTCCTTAGGAGCAAGCGTCTTATTTCAGGAACCCGACCTTTCATAATTACAAATAAGACGACAGCTCATTCGCTGACCAACAGCGCTGAGTGATCTTTGTACATGCTGCCAGTTCCGCACAACAACAACAACAATTAATGAAAAACTCGGTACACGATTTCACGCGAACTGCTTGAGGCATTTTACATTCATCGAATTGACTCTCGCAGCGTAACGGCGATACATCCGCTAACCAAAGCAAAAGTGAATATGCTTCTAAGCGAGCACTTGAAAGTCGCACTTCTTGTATCGGTCCTTTTCTTGTGCTCTTTTCTCCTATTCAAGAGACGCCGAGACGCGTTCCGTGTAGTTAGCCTGTTAGTACTACACATATATGCAACTCTTAGATGAGCGTATCTATGCAGGCACACGACGCAACAAAGCCAACTGACCAGGTCGGCTGCAACGCCGAACGCTGAAACGTGACGTCTCATTTGCGCGCCGAGAGGCGTCCCATGTGGTTAGCCTGTTAGTCCTACACACTACGCAACGCCTCGATGAGCGTACACATGCAGGCACACGACACAGAGGGCATATGTGCCGTACGAAAAGAAAGCCAGCCGATCAGGTCTGCTGCAGGCGCCGAACGCCGAAACGTGACGTTTCGTTCGCGCGCCGTGACGCGTCCCCATGTGGTTAGCCCCTTAGTTCTGTACACTAACGCAAGGCCTCCAGGAGGCTTGTAGGTCACACGTCTCGCGTGGCAGCAGCAGGGGGTGGGATCTACGGCCACGGCCACACACGGCCGCCGCATGGCTACGGGGGGGTGGCGGAGGCAAGAGGCTAGCGGGGAAGGTCGCCGCCAAGGCCGTGGTCCTCGACGCGAGACGGTCGGCGGTACGCGCGAGCGTCGATCGGCGGCGTGCGACGGATGTATGCGCATTTACGCCGGAAACACCGTATACCTAACATCGACGGCCCGCGCAGCAGGACGCTCTGCGATTCCTACGCTGTTTCTTTTGTTGTTGTCGTCGTTGTTGTTGCTGCTGCTGCTGCGTGTGGCGCTCTTTTCTCAGCGCGATCAGCAAGCGCCGCCTAAGCTGCGTATGCACACGAAACGCCGCGGCAGCGATGGCTCGCGCATCTGCTTAGCCGCGCGCCGCTTGCCGTCACGGTCACGCGATTTGCGCCAGAAGTGAGTCACGCACGCGCCTCCGGGGCCACATATAGGCGGTCAACGGTTCCCGCGTATTTACTATTAGCGCCGGTGAGGTATTTTTAACATAGCGGCGTGCTCTTGAATAAACAGCGGAGCTCTAGCCGAAGCCACAGCGTGCCCACGTACGAGGACGCTGTTTCTTGTGGCTTGGCACTGAGAAAGTAAAGAAACACAAGAGATACGTGACTTCGTAAGCTATATTATTTCGGGGCCGGTTACGTTAGTGACCCGGCGGCCCAGCTATTGGGGCTGGAAAATGTGCCGAGGAGCGTTGTTGGCATTTAGCACTCTTCGGGACTCCACAGACACAGGACTCCATTGGGTCTTTGTAGGACTATACGTAGCTATACAGAGCCCATCACTATATAGGTCATAGTATAGTGTATGTATGGTTACATGGAGCTTAAGATTTCCGCAAGTACTGATTCAGAACACCCCTACCAGAGGTCGCCGATGGCGTCCAGGCCCAGATCCGGATAGGACCGGATCTTCTTAGTCATTGCTAGCGGTACAAGGTAGATATTGAAGTAAAAAAAAATTAGGGAGATGCACACAAAAATACTAGATAAACAACAATGCATGCCATAACTGAATAAATGAAGCAGGCTAGGTGACTATTTGTCACCGCCTCGTTTCAAAGAGGATGCCATTAAATCATCATCATCATCATCACCCATCAGTAAACACGGCATTGCTACCTGCTCAATTTAAAAAAAATTAAGGAAGGGGGTTGTTGTCACGTGTTTAAAGGACGACAGCAGGGGGCGCTTACTCCATCACCTTTCTGCGTCTTACACATTGAAGGCCATACACATGACCAATAGATTCGTAAATAAATACAATTCAGGCAAATACCAAATACCACAGATGCCACGATGGAAGGGCCAAGCTACGCGATTTACGCGCAACATTTGCCTCCACATTGTACCCACCTTGCATCAGACGCACGGAACGAAAAAATTCAGCCGGCGAAAAAAAAAATTGTGAAGAAAGACGGAAGGAAGGAAGGAAGGAATGCAACGGGGAGGGCGCAGCAAAAGCAACGTCTCGAAGATTCTTCAAGGTCAGACCGGCGGCGAGAAATCCCCAGGAAAGAAAAAGCGATATCTTGCACACGCAAGCACGATCCACGAAGCGTACAACATTACGTCGGTTCATGCTGCCTGCGCACGCACGAAGCGGTTGGCGATCTGCCTCGACATGCGAAAAGCTAAGCATAATTTAGTTTTTTTTTTTTTCTTTACCTTCTCTTCTCTGCCTTCCTCTAGGGAGTCACCTTCATTTCGACACAAGCGCATCTAATAGGAAGCATCCATCCAACGCTTACTTTCTTTTTTTTTCTTTCCGCGCGACGGCGACAGCGGCAATCGACTCGGAGAAAGAGATGCGATCGCGCTTCGCGAGCGACGGTAGAGATAGAGACGGCGAGAGATTCGTTTCGAGAATTGCACGCGTTGCGCGTACGCAAATGCATGCGTAGGCACCGAGCGTGCGGCGCACTTTGAAATTCCGAGCAGAACGCTAGGTGTACCGTTACAAGAGCAGAGTTCAAGGCCGCAGAGTGCTTACGTCACTGCGAGATCAGACATTCAGTACAAGTGCCGCTCCCTGCGTTTTCGCTGGAAAGCTTGACGAAAGCGTGGGTATCAAAGTTTTCTTTTTCTTTTTTTTGCTCAGATTAACTATATCTGCGCGACCCATGACTACGCCCGATGGTGCTAATAAGTGCTGCTTATAATGCGTTGTATTACTGCGGGGTGGGAATTACGGCAATATTACACTCAGTAAAGAATGATGACGCGCTAGATGAACTTGTGATCAAAGCTGGTTAAACAAGGGATGTCGCTTGAGCAGAGAGAGAGAGAGAGAGAGAGAGAAAGAGAGAAGCAGCGAAAAGCAGCGACGTTCACCAGACGGACGTCCGATTTGCTACCCTGTCATGGGAAGAGAGGGATGAAAAGAGAATGGGAAAGAGAAAACAATAGTTGCGCATAAACTTGAAGGAGCAGTACAAGTCTACTGACGGTCGCAAAGACCTGTCGACTTCAAATGCTGTAACAGCAACACCTTCATCGCTTTCTGCACCAGTGATGTGCGCGGCCATGGTCCGTAGATGTCGGAGCCGACGTAAGGGGACTAGGAATCCTTGTTCCACCACTCTTGATCACTTCATGTCTCAACTTTCTGGTGAAACTCTGCATTGCCGCGCTAACCATCTCGCATACTTGAGGGTGGCAGCCTGTGAAAGGCACTGCAAACACGATGACAGGAATGTGCGCACATGAATGGATTCAGCCGCGTCAGTTTCCTGAAACATTCACGCCCGTATTGGAAGCATCATGCGCAGAGCGTTGTCTTCCGAGTCGCAGACGGCGACACACCGACATATCTTTTGACAAATGACAAAGCACGACGTCCAAATCGGGCGTCTTCCCGCTTAAGCGCGCTTACCGGATTTAGGAACTCAGATTCGCTATAGGTGGCTCGAAGTAGCGACATATAGCCGGAAGAGGCTGTAAGCGTTCCAAGTAGATCCTCCGATAGCCGCCAAGTATACGCGGCGCCGCAGGTAAGAGTTGGCACGCAGAATGCAATGCACGGACTGTGTACTTTCACTCCGCGGGAGGTTGGCCATTAGCCTACAAGCTTATGACCCTGTAAGTGACTTACGACAGCACACGCCGACTTTGTAAATTGCCTTTCGAAGACGCGGCTATAAGTTGGCGCTCTATCACGACAAAACAGCAAGTTACAAGCGTACATGCGTAAACGCCTGCCAGAGAGAGCGCGGGTGCGACACGTGTGAAAGCTCACGCAGCTCCCGCAACGCGTAATGTGCCGTTTTCGGCAGAGGTGTTATCTATTCCTCAAGGCCACGGACGACAGCGTCTTCATACGACCAGACACGAAAGAGGATGCAAAAGAATAACAGAAAAAAAAAGATGACACGGTAAAAAGGGGGCGCGCTCGCCTGCATCCCATTTGCGGGCCCGCGGGTGATGAGACGCCTCGTGGAACGCATGCAGTATATTGCACACATACCTAGACCTGCCACGGGGAACTCTTTTGCAGAAGATTTATCGCTCGCTGCTCTCTTACGTGCTCGTCGTATTCCCGTAATCTCTGGCTGTACGTCTCCCGAAAGCGTTGAGCAATTTGCCCACTCCGGGCGGAACGTGAAATACGGCAGGCATGCGTTACGACAGGGGAGGAGCAAGCACGAAGCGAGTGGTCGGGTTTAGGATCACGGGAGTGTTCATAGGCGCCCACACCCGTGGTGCAACAAAAAGGAAAAAGAAAAACAGCGACCTTCAGCGAATTCTCGGGATATACGAAGTCGGTTTATACTGCGACAGCCGCATGTTCTTTCACAGCGGACACAGCAATCTTTTCGGAAAGAACTTGGCGATGAGCAGGCCTCTCACTGTAAACACTATTTCCCGCTGTAGCCTGGGAAATACACGAACAGACTGTCACTTATCTCGGAGTCGGCGTGGCGCTACAAATCTCCGGTCAAGTTACCATAAGCGCGGATGTTGCGTGGCTAGTTCAGTGGTTACAGCTAGCGCGCCCGGCTCCTATAGCTGCAAATGGTGGCGCCATGGAGGACGAGTTCGAGTACCAGTAGCGACGATGGTACGCAAAGTTTCGTTTCTTTTCTTTGCCATACTGTGAGGGCGAAGTTGAGGATGAAGCGACGGTCCGACGACGTAGGCGGCATGACAACGACGGCGCAATGGAAAGCACTGACAAACACTGGCACCTTAAAGGGCGCCTCACCGGGCCCGTAGCAAAATTTGGTCATACACTGGAAGTTGTAGGGCACATATCGTCTAAAGGGCGAGTCTTACCGCGAGAATTTTTCGATTTTGTTCGTTGCTAAAGGAGACAGATGAAATTAAACAGACGCGTTGCCATGCTGCCAGGAGGCGAACTTCACTGCAAATGTAGACGCTTTTCCTCCGCTTTCACTCCGGCTATAGGGTCCGCAAGCGACATTCGTTTCCTTGCCTTCTTTCATATACCAGTGCCGGTCCCCCGCTGTCTGGTAAATTCTACCAGGGCTGCCATACCAGAATTGAAGTAGTACCTTAGCGCGATAAAAACCACAGAGACAAGAAAGGTGGACAAAGACAAGCGCTTGTACTTTTTTGTCCACCTTTCTCGTCTCTGTGCTTTCATCGCGCTAAGTTACTACTTCAATTATGGAAAACCACCTAGCCCAACAATCAACTCTTTTAGAATACCATACCATAACCCGAGGGACCGGCTCTGGTATGGGAAAACGAGAAAGCAGTATGTGTTCTCTCCGAACTCTTTCTCGAGTCTGCTGTAGCAACTTATGGGTAAACGCAAAGCAAAAAAAAAAAAGTTCGCGCTGAACGAACGAGGGGAAACCAAAAGACAGGCCGGACACCGTATACAAGCCAGCACGAAGGCGAGGCAACCGAAGCGAGTGCGTACAGATACGTAGATATGCATATACACGCCACAAGATGCACGTTCTATACGTTTGCACGAGCAGGCGTCGGAGGCGCCGGCGTGCCTGCAAACACAGCGGCCTCTCCGGGCACGACGGCCGGAAAAAGCAAGCAGCAAACGGCGGCGACGGCGGCGACGTGATCGCTGCGCGTGGTGGACCGCATAGGCGGCGTGCGCGCGGGGTCCACCGTAAATCAAGCTGAGGGTGGCACGACCTCGACGGCCACGTATAGGTAAGGCTTGGTAGCCTACCTATACGTATGGGTAGGCTTGGTTAGGAGAGAGCTTTTTAACGGGTAAACGAAAAAAGAAAACTCAACCGCGCCGAGAACCACAAGAGAAGCGCGCGCGTCTTCCTCTCGCGTTGACTTACAGGGTTGCGCGTATATTCGAAATTGCGAATACGAATCGAGTACTCATCTCAACCGCATTCTTTTCAGCCAGAATGCGCGGATAACGGCACTTATTAACAAGAGACACTAAAGAATAACACTAATGTGCGAACATTCCAAGTATAGAATACAAATCGGATGGTCAGTCCTTGATATTCAAATTAGCATTCAGCTCCAGAATAACTCTTTGAAGTTATTGGACATTCTTTGCTGTCAGGATCGAAAATTGCTTATTTGCGAATGTTCCAAATTTCGAATACGAATCGGGTGGTGGTAGCTATTTGATTGATGTTAGATTCGACAATTCACCATTCGAATTTTTCGATATTCGTTGCTATCAGCATGTAAGGGAATGATCACTTATTCATTCGGTTTTACGGCGCAAGGGCTACGAATGGGAAAGCGGGCTGGTTGAAGCGTTTGAATCACGATTCATATTACTAATGGCTGCAGAGATGTTGAGCAGAAATTTGTTATTGCTGTAAATGGCCAATGTAGGAGAAAAAAAAAAGAACAGTCTTATGACATTGCTTTCGGCATTACAGATGATCATGCAGCACTCAAGCGCATATATTATATATTGTGCTTTTCGGCACAATATACAGGAAGCCTGCAGGGATAAAAAACGATGCAAGTAGCGACTGTCAGGCATTAATTATGCTTTAGGGAAGCGGCGATTCCTGTGAAGACACCATGCAGTTCCTGAGCGCCCGCACAAAGTAGCTTAAATCGTGCGCAATAATTTTCTAATTCAGCGAGCGCGCCCTCAACTTTAGGCAGCCAATAAATTTGCTTTCCCAATCTAAACAAAAAAAAAAAATGCAACCTAATATGTCGACAAGCCACGTTCCACGTTCTACGTGACCACGTTCCATAACTGCCATTGTCATGGTGAGCAAGATGCAATCTCATAGCAGCATAATATACCTTTAAGAGCACCATCCGCTATACTATAGTACAGTGTACGTGGTTACTTTGTACTCGTCTCTCTTTATATCCCCTTTCCCCTGTGCAGTGTAGCCAACCGGAAGTACATGTGGTTAAACTCCTAGCCTTTATACGCGGCTTATCTCCATCTCTCTCCGCCAGCCTTTTCTCATTTAAAAGCTACTCAGTGACTGGCAGTCCAGTTGTTAATGTAAGCAAGCTGCCACCCCCTCCCCCCCCTTCTTTTTAAAGAGAGAATCTTTGTTATTCGACTCTATATGCAAAGGTCGTTTTCTTAGAATATCCGATTCGATTGAGAAATATAATAGCTCTTTCAAAAGACCCAGCTATATGTCGATTTATTTTTCTTTCTTTCCTTACCTTCAGTTATTTTCATCGTCTGACAGCGATTTCGAGCGGAATAGCGAAATTTCATGGAGTCGTCACAACCCCACGCCGAGAGTAAACGAATAAAAATGGGGAAGGAGGCGAGTACGGGGGGAGGGGGGCGTGAGGAAAAGGGGAGAGCGACTTCACTTCATGTGCTTCTTTAGTCGTTTACTTTTCTTCGATTTCTTTTCCAGTGGTTCGTTTGTTTTGGCTCGCAGCAGCTTCGAGCGAAATTTGCTGGAATCGTCACGGAAACCACGACGCCGCGGAGGCCGTATGCTTAGCCACTAAGAACAGTTTTCATTTTTCTTACCGTTCATTTCGACATAGGTGAAAGATTTACGTTTGCAGCTCTAAATTTTCCTTCTCCGTTCCGGTTCGGAATATACACACTCCTGCGGCGCACACCACAAACGCTCCTAAACGAACTTTACACTTCGTTAAAGCCGCGCGGCGCGTACAAAGGAATTGGCGACGCGCTTTACGAACTTTCGTAGTTGCGATCGAGTGCAGGTATCGCGGAAGTATAAAACCAGATCCCCGCTTGCAAAGGTTGGAAATAGATGTGCATATATAAATATCCCGCGCGTGAACACACACACACACACACACACACGCACACACACACGCACACGCACACACACACACACACACACACACACACACACACACACACACACACACACACACACGCGCGCGCGCGCACGTCCAAAAGCAGCGCGGTCGAACGTGATCAGCCATAGCTGCTGCGTCGCCGGCAGCGGCAGGGTTATGTATAGGTTCGTGCGCAAAAACACACACCGGTTGGTTTGCGTGGATCCACGATCGAGGAGTCGTGAAGTAAGGGTTACGGCGCTCTTCGGTCGGCCGTGGCGAACGCATGCGCGAGCGAGGCGGTCAGCTGTGGCGGGAAGTGGAAGACGAAACGATCCTTAAGAAAAAGAAGAAAAATGACCCAACGCTCACATACGGATCGGACACATCGAAACTCCGAACACACATATAAGAAGTCACGCTTTCCGCAGCATATGCGCGGCACTCGGGAGCGTCACGTTTTTTCCTCAAATGATAAGACCTTGAGAGAGAGAGAGAGACAGAGAGAGAGAGAGAGCTCTGCATTGAAAAGCAGAGTGATTAGCCAGCGTGTTTTTGCCTACACGCAGGGAATGGGAGGAATGATGTTAAAACCAGGAGGGCGCGGAAACTGAGTGTGTTGATACATTTTGAGACTTACTCGCAGGATCGCTAAACGACGGGACGAGGAAGAACAAGACAAGGGCGCAGCTTACATAATAAAGGTCCTAGAAGAAGGTGGACAGAAGAAACAAAGGAGAAAGAAGGAAAGTGAGGAGGCGGGAGTAGGGAGAGGAAAGCCGTTCACAGTAAATTAATTCAAGCAGCTGATCATACTTAAGGACTCACAGGTGGATCAAAAGAAGGTTACTACTTCAAAGGAATTCATTTTCGATATATTATTAACACGAACTATTCATCTAAAAGGCAGAGCATATACGCAGAGTGAAAGTTGCACAAAAAGCCGTCAGTGGCGATTTAGCCGCAAATGCGAGAGAAATGCTTTAGCATTACGTCGCAACCTCTTGGAGATTGCGACGTAAGGTCCCGGATCTGTACGATTTAAAACGTATTCACAATATTGCATAGTGCTTTGTCAGGAGTTCACTCGACACACGCCCTTCCTCATCAAGGAGAGAAGCTCAACTGACGGTTGTCCTGGGCAGACCGCCGTCAGTTGATTACATATATATAAATGGAGGACCGTTAACAAATTTTGACGACACGGAGTTGTTTCACTTGCGCCTAAAAACTATAGGTACCGGGGGCATTTTCCGCATCTTCGTGCGCACGAGGTACACGGCAGCGCAGCGGCTGGACGTCGAAGCCACGACTTCGCGTCGAGCGGCCATACAGCCGCAAAATAAACGCGCAATTTATAATTCGAGCCAAGTCCACTGTCCTGCGACCATTGCCAACGTAAACTCGACAAGACGAGGTCCGTTTCGCCTAGCGCCAGAGAGCACATCAATACCAACGATCTGATTTATATAAACGCGCGCACATAATCTGAACTCTAGCCTTGTCTCTCCTTCACTTCTATACGTATACCTAGGAGTGTAAGTATCAAACTGAACGAAGTCTCGTTACCCTCACTGATTTTTCTCCTCCTCCTGCACTGTCCTCCTCCTCCCGCTCTCTATCTCTGATAATCGCGCTCTATTGCTACGGCTGGTGACGCGCGCTCGTAGTTAACAATGGACACCGACGACTCTTGCGAACAACACGAGCTTGCACCGAACCTGCGCGAATCCCGCACCCCTCACACTGGGACTGGAGATGTCCGAAGCTCCAGGTCACCTCACATCTTCAGCGGTTACCGAGGCTACAAGAGAGAGAGAGAGAGAGAGAGAGAGAGAAAGCGCTATACAATACAAACTGGACCGCTCTCTCTCTCTCTCTCTACCCAACACTGCGTAGACTATAGGCTTATCAAGCGCACTTGCGGTGCTGACACATCGATAAGTACACCCTCGCAAGTCCTGTGTACTCACATTTCAACCGCGTCGCATCGATGTCGCGTCGCCGAAGCACCACCATTACTAAGCAACTTCCTTTCCCAATGAAAAAAAAAAGAATAAAACACCTCGCTTCCGCACACACGCACAAGCAAACTAGGAATAACGCTTTACCTGCGCTCCTTCCAACGCCGAGCTTATATCCACGCGCATGCGTCGTCTCGCCAGCCAGAAAAAAAAAAAAAAAAAAAAAAAAACGATTCCTCGTCGGCTGAAAGAGACGCGCCGTGGCGCGACGTTATTTATTTCTCCCCGTCGGCGCTCGAAAGAAAGCACGAGCCAAATGTTAATACAGCCGCGGAAGAGGGGAGAAAAAGAGCGGGCCCGTTCAAGTCGCTCGCCGTCCACTCGAAGAAGACGACGACAGGAAGCGGCCACGGCGAGAAGACTCGCCGCGCGAGCCCTTTGAACGGCGCCGCAGCCGCCATAGACGCGAGAATAACCGCACGAAAAGAAGCCCCCCGCGAGCGAGTGGACCTTCCTTCCAAAAGAGCCTTCACATCCCAAATAGGAGACGGATGAACGGCCAGAGGCTTCGAGAACGTGCCTTACTGCGTTCTTTATCTTGTATACGTATATATTTGCTCCTTCGCGTATTTCTCCGAGGAGCGCGTTAGCGCTTTCGCGTTGAAGGGGGACACCATAACGGAAAGCACTTATGCATCAAGCGTTTCGAGAAAACAAAATTAAATTAGAACTTGGGGGTTTTACGCACCATAACGCAGAACCGATTTACGAAGCACGCCGTATAGTGAGAATGGGAATTTTTTGACTACCCATGGGGATTACGTGCACTCCACTCGATGCACGGTTGGGGTTTACACGAGGGATTTCTTGCATTCCGCGCCCCCGTCGGAATACGGTCGCCACAGTCCAGATCGAACCCGCGACCTCGTGATCGGCACCACAGAGTCACAGCCGCTGCTTCGCTATAGGCGCGATGTTGAAACGGGTAGTCGGCGTGGGTGAAGTCGAGATGAAGTCGGGATGCAAAGTCGAGATGCAAAGTGAAGAGGCAGATTTGGGCAGGTCAGTGTAATGTGTGAGAGCGGATCACAGGTGGACGAGGGCGAAACGTAAGAATGCGATGCTTAGCAGAACATCTTGCGAGCCTTGTCGGTGCATTATTAAAGGCTGATACTATAACGACATACGGGAAAAAGACAACACAAAGAGAAGGAACAAATAGCAGAGCTTTCTTCGTGTTCTTCTCTTTGTTTTGTCTTATTTCCCGTCTCGCGCAATACCAATCAGTCCTTAACAGCGATGTTTAGCCTCTTACGCCAGCTTTTCTCGCTACGTTCATTCACGTATATAAGAAGCACGTAGCAAGTAATCAGCGCACCTTAGTAAGTGTAACAGCAACCCTTCTGCGAGAAACTGCTAAGCGCTCATTTGGCACAGCGTTCCGTTGTTTTCCATACAAGCTTGCACGGCAGAGGGCGCTAGTTTCACACTTATTCCTGTTCGTTGTGGCGCACTAGCGGAGAGGTACAAAGTGAGCGCGTAATGAAGTTTACGAAGCACTGAATTCCAGGCCGAAAATGTGTAATCTCGGTAAGTACGTGCGTGTATTGAATACTGATCACGGCAAGCTGGGAAGACTCGGGGAACCGCGGCGTGATAAGAGGCGCTAACAACCCGAAGAAGCAACAGCGAGTGAAGGAACCTTTCAAACCGCTTCCGCACGTTTCATAGATGGGACGAATCTGGCTTCTACGTTCTTCCCGCTCCACTGCACGCAACTTCCGGATAGCAATGGAAGGAAACTTGCCGTCCAGATGGACGCGTGGAAGTTTATTTGTTTGCGCAAGAGCTGAGAAAAAGAAAAAGAAAAGAAGAAAGATAGCTCAAAGCCTCACGCACTCGGCAAAAGCTAACGCAGTTCCGAAGAAGCCCTGTTTACCGCACGAGCGTTCGAGCCGGACACGACAGAGCCTTCTCACGCGGGCGGAGGGACGCGTTTTTTAACAGATTCTTGGAAACGCGAAAAGCCATTTGGTTTCCTAACTTCGGCAGGCGGGCGAAACCGGCCCACCGGACGTCGATGAGAGGAAGACCCAGTTTCTCGAGGAGCAAAAACATCCGTCCGGGGTCGTCTTCGGTAAACATAGCCGCAAGGCCAACGGTCAGCGAATCTGGGGCTTCCTTGCAGGCCGCGAATGCCTCAGGCGATGACTCATCAACTCGAAGTGGGTGCACTGCCCCGTCACGTGTGTGGCGCCTCGAACGCGCGCGGTTTTTGGCGGTGCCCGACTACACTCGCATGGGAGAGCCAGACGCCGGTAGTAACATTTGTTGAGCGGTTCGCGAAAGTAACATCGCCGTCACGACAGTTCAACCCTATAGTACCCAGCACTTGGCCCAAGACCCAAGTAAAGTTACGACGAGAGAGTGAATAACGTATCTATATGTCAGCCGCACGTTTATTTGTGGAAATGGGCAAAGGGATAAGGGAGCTAACGTATAACAACTTGTCGCTCGTCTATATATAGTTGGATCGTACTTACAATAGGACGGGAAGTAATATTAATTAAGAGCATGGAAGGAAAGAACGCCACTCGCAACTATAGAGAGAGATGGAGAGAGACAAAGAGGGAGGGAAAGAGACAAAGGTAAGGAAAGAGGAAGAGAGGGAGAGAGACGTTTTGTTATAAGTAATGCAGAGAGGTCGGCCTCAGGTACATTACTCCAGCCAGCTACTCTATGCTGGCGGAAGGGGGAGGGAATGAAAGCGATAAGAAAGAGGAGCAAAGAGGGAAGGTGTCAGGGTGCGAGTGATTCCAGCCATCAAGCAGCGAAAATTCATTCACACGCCACAATATACCGATTCCGACGTTTCTACATTTTCCAAGTATTCTGCGCGTGCGCGCAGAAGTACGATTTTATAATTTTTCAGTTTTCGCGCGCTGCTAAACGTGTCTATATACTTACGAGAAGCAATAAAAAAAAATGACGCACGTGATTTCACTCGAGCAAGACAGCAGCCGTCGAGGGCGGGCATTTTCCGAACCATACAGACGAATTTCAAGTTGATCATAAATTAGGAGGATCATAAATTACACCATATCTGCCAGGTGCGGCAAACTACTCCGCGTGTCGCAACTCTTTGGAGCCTTTTTTTTTTTTTCTTCTTTAGACTCCCTATTAATAAGAAGCTCTTTCCAGCAACAGCGAGAAATATTCTAGTAATCGACAATGACTGTTCAATTGCGATTTCTTCGACGAATGGTACAAGTGCTGAACCGCTGGTCCCAGCATACGTCACGGGGTCAAGCTGAACGCGTCAGGGCTCCGCCGTCTGCTCAGCCTAGAATACCACGTAATCCGCTTCTCGTATACAGCGTCTGCTTCAGCGCCAGATTGAAACACAGTGTCGAAACCACTCACGCGTGACGATTTGCTGGCCCGAAAGAACTCGGGAACGCCACCGAAATACCGAACATCACAAATATTACAACCATCAATGACGCAGGGCTAGAAAAAACTAGCCACGTTCAAAGTTACGTCGGCCTGATAGAACGAAAACGTGCGATTATTGCAGACGACTAGCCACGTCCAAAGTTACGTCGGCCTGATAGAACGAAAACGTGCCATGATTGCAGACGCTTCGCGGGCAAGTACATACACTGTACATGTCTTCACCGTCACCATGCCCCCCCCCCCCCCCCCCCCCCCCTTTTCACAGCTAGAACCTGGTCACGCCTCGACGCACTGTCCATTTCGTAGAAATCAACAATTCTTTTTTTCTTCAAAACTTTGTACTAAAAAAAAAAAAGACGCATCTCTGAAGCTGAAAGCCAACAGTTGCTGAATGTCGCGAACAGCCAGTGCATCGAGCGGAAGGGAGCCATACCACCATCTGCTAATCAACCGTCGCTTAGAAGTAGTCTAGAAATAATTGCAATATCGGGAAGGCGTATAAGCATAAGACGGCATCGCGGGAACGTCGGGAATCGTACACGGAGCATATGCGTTCGCAAGCACACAAACTCCACTTGAATGGCATCGCCCGTCTTTTTCCTCGAGAATATGAGAATATATACATCGCATTTCCCGGGAAAAAAGAAGGAGGCGCTGCGAACCGGAATCCCCCAGATGGCGCCGATGAAAAGCGCATTCAAGACTGCTATACCGTTCGCGCATCTTCCTATCCAGTCTGCATATAAATACATCTATATGTCCGTTTTACGACGCTCTCGAACGCAGGGAAAGACGCTTCTCCGTTGCGCTTTCCTATACGAGATGCGTATACTACGTGCAGAACAAAGCACGGTTCTCTATAGACAGGATCCCGCGCGCGGACTTCCAGGTAAATAAACTGAGCTGGTAGTGAAATCAAGTCCCGAAGAATGGAGGGGGAAAGCCAATACCCGCGCTTCGCAGACACTCCCGCTGGAAGGCGAACGTGCGCGTCCAAGACACGCTTCGAAAAAAACACCTGGCTTCACGCGCATGCAGCCTCTAGGGAGGGAGGGAGGGAGGGAAGGGGGAGCAGGAAAGGACCGAGAACTCCGACGGAACACGAACGAGTTTCTGGGCACGCAGACCAGGCAACGCTTTTAGTTAATAGAAGACAGGCACGGTTGTAAGACAGGTTATACGTTCGTCAATTAAAGGGACGCTACACAGCTCCAATATACGGATGGGGTTAGACTGACAACGCGTCTCTCTAAAACGCTATTTTTTACGCTTGTCGGGAAAAGGCTGATTTCCAGCGGAGAACATTCGCCAGAAATTGTACATGGGCCAGCTGTTTTTATTAAACTTCTTACAGTACAAATCTAAAGAGAAAGAAAGAAGGAGTACGACGAATTTCAAGCTGGCCAAGTTATCAGCGCCTCTTTCCGTAGCCTTATTGTTTTAAAGGAACCTATGGTGTGGGGCTCCCATCTAAATACACGGGAAAAGAAATCTCTCACCAACCACTGCACAGGGTTTGATGAGGTTTGTTGCATTTAAAATGATAAAAGTTAAATTTAGTGACTGTTGATTGCAAATTTTTGACTGAGGAAGCCAAAATTTTAATAAAGATTGGCAAAAATCGCAAATTTTCAGAAAGCGAAACTATGAAGTTTACAACTATAACTCAGCAATAAAGAAAAAGATGATATCGCACTTCTGTAAACTAAGCCTAATAGTACATCTAAAGCAGAAGAAATTGATATATTGTACATGGCTCGATCTCAAGTAAACTTCTGCAAAATCCTTGTAAACAATATAAGAAATTCACATAAAATATGAATTGAAAAATTTTGAATTATGGTGTTTTACGTGCCAAAAGCACTTTCTGATTATAAGGCACGCCGTAGTGGAAGACTACGGAAATTTTGACCACCTGGGGTTCTTCGACGTGCACCTAAATCTACATATGAATTGACATATCCAACTTGTCCGCTCTTGGATGCTCTCACAGACGCAGTTTACCGAACTGCGATATATTTTCTTGGTGCAGAGCTAAGAATTTCTAAACTGCGTGCTTCTATTTTCTTCAACCTTACCACTTTATGAAAATTACTTTTGAAAAATTCAGGCCCTAAATCAAAATTCCACTTCCAACAAAAATCACTAGAACTTAGTTTTCTCCCTCAAACGCAACAGGTTTCCTTAATATTGGTCCAGGGGTTATCTCGGAAAATCATTCCTGCAATTTACATGCATTTGAATAGGCGGCATCGGAGTTGGGCCCGCGCCAAAGCTTCCTCTTAATGAGCAAGACCACTTCTTTGCATTTGGCGTCGAAGTTGCTGCGCTAGCACGTCAAAATATCAAAGGATTGCAAATGCGCCCAGGTTACCCTGCAGGCCCCAAGGTCCCGTCAAGCTGTCTGCAACAGCTTTTTCGCCGGGGGATCCCCAACTTGTGTGTTGGTAAGAGTGGATTCTGTGTAAAATATGAAAAAATGAAATGAAGCGCTTTTTTGTAGTGGGGGAATTTCGGTGCAGCAGAAGGTCTCAGAGCTTGCCTTGTATATTAAGTATCTGGTAGTACGCGCCTTTACCGATAAAAAGGTTAACTAGACTAGAAGAAACGCAGTCAAAAATCCACGTCACCTTTAGCTTGTGCGAGAAGCTGAAGAGGGGGCGATATAGCAGGAGTAAACGTGTTAGAAATTAACGCTGCGCGGCTGTTTTTGGGGCTACACGGTGGTGTTCGAACCTGAAATCTGCAATGCGGACTATAGACTCCCGACTGGCCATGCACGAGCTCGGGTTTCAAAGTTCGCTGCACAGTACTGACACGGCCACGCGTGACAGACGGCCACGAAACGTACTGAAATAGATGCAGAGGAAAGCTTCGGCGAAGGTGTGCATACGACACCCGCACACACATACACCTGCAAGATATGCAGTGTCTACACGGGCCAATATACGACGTGGTCCGCAAGTAAAAAGGACAAGGTTAGAGAGAGAGAGACACTTCGCTTAGACGATTTGTTTCGACCGTGGCCTTGCGGGCTTGCGAGGAGAGATCATTAAAGGTGCAGCTGGAGGTGAAGGAGCTTGTATGCAGGGTGAAGGTGAAATGCGAGCGCCTTTCTGGGGCATACGCGATCCCTATGCGAAGGGGCTGAGGATGGACGGCGTCCTTACGTTTCGTAGACGCGCGAGAAAATAGCACCACCGAGAAGCGTGAGGTTGGATACGCGTAGTGGGAGGGGGGTTCGAGCACGCTATAAGAGAAGGCGGCGAATAGAAATGGCGTCGAAGGATCCGATGAAATAAACGGAAAAAAAAACCGCTAAACATGGCGAAACAACAACAAAAAAAAAAAGGAGACCGATTCTTTCGGCCTCGAGCTTATTTACTCCCACAGCAGCACGTGCCCACAGAGGAGAACCCCATCTTGTGTGCTCTCCTGCTTGTTGCTCAAAATAATTACGCTCACCCAACGCGTAATGAGAGAGACAGGGATACGAAGGCTACGGTTTTCCGTGCCGGCTGTGAGCGAAGACTGAAGTAGCAACCGGAGACCCTCATGAAATAAACTATGCAAAAGAGGGGGGGAGGGTGAAGCAACTCGAGGGCTTTTGAGATCTATAGCATACAGACATGGTGTGCGCAGCTGTCTTACAATGGGCGGCGTGACTCAGGCAAAGTGTCTGAAAAAGGCAAAAGGCGCAGACGTCGCACGGAGGGAGAACGCGCCGGACAGAAATATGAACGCAAAAGATTTAAAAAAAATGCAAAACAAGCTAACTACGCAAGTCCACTGAAAGATAACGGCCCTTTATTAACTAGAGCAGGAAACTAACGGCGTCTGCGTTGACTTCAAGCAACACCCGAACCCCCCTTTCCTCCAACACACGCACGCAGACAAACACACACACACGCACGCAGACACACACACACACACACACACACACACACACACACACACACACACACACACACGCAGACACACACACACACGCACGCACGCACGCAGACACACACACACGCACGCACACACACACACACACACACGCACACACACACACACACACGCACACACACACACACACACACGCACGCACACACACACACACACACGCAGACACACACACACGCAGACACACACACACGCACGCGCGCACAACAGGTTATGGTGAGTGATTCATTTATCGCAATCGCAAATACCAGAGGAAGGGCTGTCAGCCACTACAACGAGAAACGAACACGACTCGGTAAACGCGAACAGGAAACCGCTGGCGGTACGACAGAGCTTCTTCACACCTTGGTGACCCCGATGGAATCATTGATAGTCAAGTCAGGAGCCAACGAATGTACAGTGTAGATACACCAGCTAGAGCCCATGATATTCCAACCAGGATGCTTTCTCAAAACTATCCGAGAGGCGCTACTCGTGTGGCAGTCATCGTCTCGTACTCGTTTGTCAACGCATTTGCGTCTCGCGTGCTCAATGGTTTTCGATGAGGTGACGATTTTGAAAACTTTCGCACGTGGCAAGGACAAGGGTAATAAATCGTGCGAAACGTCGCCAGCTCTCCGTTTTCACGCGCCTTTTTCCTTGCTGTTCTAGCTCTCTCTTATTTTCTATTTTCTTATTTTTTTTTATTTCTTTGTCTGTGGTTTGTACGAAGAAGCAGCAGCAGCAGGTATTCCAAATATGCGACGACCGTTTTAAGCACGCGGCATTCGCCGAAGGAGTCACGCTCGCAGTAAATTCCGAAACGCTGCCAAACCTCTGTGGAGCGCACGCCGAAAGAGAACAGAAATGCTCTCCGAACATAGGGCTTGGCGGTTAAAAAAAATGTGGTAAGAAAAAAAAAAAACCTGGGAGATCGCACAAACAGCAAAATAAACCAGGCTTTCATTCTTCTTTTCTGTTCTTCTTGTTGCGATCACGAACGGAGGAAGAATAATAATAAAAAAAAATCAATAAACGTTCTCGCTAAATACACCTCACCAGTTGGTAAATTAGCACGACAGATTCCCGAGCACGACATAGAGCGACCGCACGGGAGTAAAGAAACGTAGTGGGAATGAAGAAGCATGACCCGCGCGAGTTGCCGCAGCTGCGAAAATTTTCCCCTAACGGCATTTATTCGGACTAGTCGCGATCTCGGATTGCGTTAGGCGCGCATTCGGTGATAATTACTTCTCAGAACCTTGGTAGCAGCTTCAAGCAGCAAGAAAACACATTCACGTGCTTACATGCACTCACATGCGTAAACACCTCAAGACCCCCCCCCCCCCTCCCTCCACCCTCTTTCCTCAAACGCTCACGTTTCGCTTTAGAAGCGTTGTTCACACTGGAACTAAAGAAGAAAAAAGGAACGCCTCGTAGGCGAACTTTCAATTTCCCTGCTTCCAGCCGAGGTCAGCTGCCTAAAGTTTCGATCTTGAACGGTGCGCTATAGGATATCACGCTGAAGTAGATGCTCTATCGAGCTTTCGCAGCGATGGTGTAATACGTGGGGACCAAAAATGGCTAATAAACAGTTCCGGGCTATTTTCCAGTGTTCTAACAGACCCGGCCGAGTCTAATGCGTAAATCTTCCCGCTAAATTTTTATTACCTTGACTACATAACAATCTCGTAATGATCTTATATTACTAGTGTGAAATTGTATTCGATCACTACAAATACAATTACAATTTCAATACAATACAATTTCACACATGTTCGGAATCCATTTTCATGTTTAAAGTGCTGTCAAATTGTTAACAACTTTAATAAGACATAGTGCACCCCCAAAAACGTTATAAAAAAACATACAGCCGACGTCCCCAGTTGTGTTGCGATGGCTATAACCGTGTTACCGGGGTGGCTATAAGCATGTTATTGCGGAAAACAACGTGGCTAGCTCCGGCGCATTCCGACATGTTAGCTAGATGACTAAGCTTGAAAGTAACGACGCGATCAATATGCGCTAGCGCGCATCAATCGTTGCGCAGGTACAAATTATCGCAATTAGTGCGCAATTACTGAAGACTCCCCTCATGCTAGATCGCGCGTACGCCGCTACCGAGTCGCGCCGCTGGCACTCCGCGCTGCACACCGGAAATTGGCAGCCGAGCTACCGACAGCGTTTTGATTTTACTCAGATTTTGCGGTCGCGTATATTCTTTATTATCCATCGCCGTGTAGGAAGCGCAGACTTACCGGCTTGTCACCACACCCACGCTACGTGTCCCTTTTAAAATTGCTCGTTCGAGACGGAACACCCGTATACGTTAGTGTGACCTCACAGATATGTGAAAGTTTTGGGTGATATTACGGCCACGTTCATTCGTAATAGACTTGGAAAAATTCACTCGGTCGGGTCACTGGTTCGCTCAGATTGGAATGCAATCCTTTAGCGTTAGCATTCCTGCATCACGTCCCACTGAACACACCGGAACGTGCGCGTAGCTGCGAAGTTGGAACTTCACCGCCGAAAGCTCGGGTAAGGAAAGGTATAAGCGAAATGACATGCGGACGTGGAAACGTAGGCTCACTTACGAAACTGCTCCGTCGGTGCTCGGACAACAACACTTGCGCACCCCCTCCGCGATTTAGCTGAAGGAGAAAAAAATAAGAAAAGAAAGGCTAACCGTTGACAGCGGCGAGACCAACGGTGAGCCACCGATATGTGACGAAGGTGGCGCGAAGGTGTATCGCAGCCGAGCGCGCGCCAGAGCGTTCGTTGAGGTTGTAGTACAAACCTGGGACTTCTGCCAACTGCGAACGAGTCCCCGAAGTTAGCAAACACGGGGTGTATACGCACGACTAGAGAGACTGCGCTCGGCCCCTCTCGGCAGCGAAGAAGGAAGGTGCTCTGAAAGAAAGGGCCGCGCGGCCACGCAGCTGAGATTCCCCGCTTTTGAGTCCGCGAGTTTCCTCTCGGGTTCATTTGGTGCGAGACGCCGGCAAGAGGGCGTACCGCGTTTTCGCGACTTTAACCCAGCCATCACCAAAGATAACCGCGAAGATGTGCTTCTCATCTTTCTAAATACGATTGGCGTATTGGCCATGACTGTAGTTGGACGGCGGCGACTCAGCGTTGGTGTAGGCAGAGAGAGCGGATGAGCACGTGAACAGTGCGCTTCACAGCTATCAGCCGCGTCCGAATGACATGCATCAGAAGAAAGCTTTTAAAACCTTGTCTTGAAGGAGTATACTATTGCCTCTCGAAAACGCTTACGCCGGTAGGGTTGGTCGGTGTTGCGTCCAAATGCGTCAGAGACCTTATAGAGCACGTTACGCTGCGAGGTCGTCATCGCTGTGATCGTCCTTATATAGTTTCGTTCTGAATGGAAGGGCGGAGAGCGCTGTCACGGTCTGCGCGCCTTCATTAGTATACTAGAAATGTAACTAAATCTATTCGTTATCATTTTACTTTTCCCTCCCCTCTTTCCCCTGCTTAGGGTAGCAAACCGGATCTTCCCCTCTGGTTAACCTCCCTGCCTTTCCCGTTTCCTCTGTCTCTCTCTCTCTCTAAATCTACTATATCACTCCGATGGAGTTGTTGTAAAGTGTGAAGTCTCCCAGATGCATGCGATCCGCGAAACTCAATCCTCTGCTGAAATCGGCTGCGATTTTCCAGAATGCAGGTTACACTTCGGTTACAACTTAATAATTTCGTTATGCGGCTGTTCGAAACTCTGAAGTAAATTCTGCAGGGCCGTTCTTGTTTCTTTTCAACAGTGCGGTCATACTCCCACAGTGTATGTTTTTATAGTGTCGCAGTTGTATGCTGTAGTGTTACTCTCGAATTACCTAATGTCTAAGACCTGCTGCATCCGGCCAAACGCCGCAAGACGTGGCAATAAGAAGGTTAACCTCCCCGTATTATACGCAGTGCAGTTTACGGAGTACTGGAACGTCGGAGACTTGGTACGGCAGTAAAAGCACTACCAACGGCAATCTCTTGGGTACGTGTCCCAACAGAAGGCGTCAGTAACCTTACTGCATCTTATGTTGCTCTTGTCGAAAGAAGCGAACTGAGCCACTATGCATAGATTGCGTCGCTGTCGACTCCTTTGTGCTAGCAGGTATGCCATACATATTAATAAATATTAGCATTACGCGCTTTTTGAACTCCATGCCACAAGGTGCCGCCACCAGCGCTGCCGTCAACGTCTGCGTTACCGGTGTTCCAAAAAAATATCAATATACTCCTTAAATATCTCTCGTATACGCATCCCATGGCGGCTGTTCGGGTGCTTGAACATGTCTTCTTATCCTGAAACCGACAACAGCGCCGCCCTACACACATGACGATGTCACGTTACGCGGCTTGTCTACACAGTCGACCAAGCAAAGCACCGATAAAAAAGAAAATATAGTACATGAAAGCAAGCACGACCGCTGTCAACCAAAGACCGCGGCGCGGCCTGCCCATCGTCAAGCACTTGCGCTGAAGACGCGACTGCGAAGAGTTGCCGAGTCGAGACGAGCCAAGTTCGGGTCAACATCTTTGCAATGTAAACAAATCGGGCACCACCCCTCATCAACCCCCCCCCCCCCCCCCCCCCCCCCCCCCCTTTGATCAGCGCTCGCGCGATAACCAACAAGGCGCGTTCAGTCGAGTAAATTCTGTAGGCGCCAGTTTGTTCTGACGGCACCCTCAGCAATCGGCCTATACGACGATAAGGCCGCGATAACTTATGTTCCAACAGAGTCTGCCAGCGACCAACTGCGCAGTAAGCAGGCGTTTGTGGACTCCCTGACCTCCGGTGGGCCCGCAATACAACTCCTAGCTCTTCGTCTCCGGGTAAGATTTCGCGGTTGTATGGACTAACCTTGATGATGAGGACCGCCCTCTCCGTCATCACGTCTCGTCTACCGGGTGGCGGTGAAGACGCTGGGATGACTCCATCGCGGATTCTGCAAGACACAATGAAAAAGAGAAAGCGTTCGTAGTTAGCATATATGCTCATTCAACTCACCAAGAAACAAGCGCGCACTATATACGGAAACGGAAATTAAATGAACGAATTCTTATAGCGGGCAGCCCTACTGTAAAATTTTGCCGCCGTACATATTGCGAATATGGCCAACGTTTATCTTGGAAATAGCTTCTCTTCTATTTTTCTCTTCTCCTCTATGAAAGTCGTGGCTGCCGTTGGTTCTTGAAAACAAGAGCTCTGTCGCGGAGAGGAAACTTCTGGTTACTTCAAGCATAATTTCACATTATTATTTGTAGTCAAATTAATTAATTAACCAACACGTGTTAGCACAGGTTTCCACAAGACTTTTCCGTCTCTTGACCAACCAAGAGCCTTGACCGACATTGAACGCTCTCCGCATAAGGTGCATTGAACACGACATAACGCAAGGAACAGCCTTTTACGGCCAAGCCTCATCAATCAAGGATCTAATTTATGTCAATGTTGTGCACTTGCTTTGCTTCCAAGATTGAACCATCTTCGTTCGGAACGAAAAAAAGATAGAAAGGAAAAGTTTTGTAAATATAGAGCTCACAAATTGCGTTTATGTGCCACTCGCCGATCGTGCGATGCGCGCAGTGATCGAGTGCCTACGCAACACATGACTCGCGCCATTGAAAAAGCAGTTTCTGAAAAGATCCTTTGTCCTCATCGCCATGTTTCACCTCTCGATGTATGCCTTGTCCCAATCGCATTTCTATAGATATTTGTTGTTGTTTTTAGTTATTTTAGTTCTTTATTTCCCCACGAGACCTTTCGAAAAAGGTCCAGGGACTTTAGTATTGGCGGAACTGAATTACTGAGAGCCTCTGTGCAAGCAAATAAATAAACGATGAATGAAACGAGCAGGTCAGCCACAGCAAACTGGCGGCACAAAGCACATTGTCATTGGTTACCGGTAGCCTTCAGGCACATTATTCAAGGTAAGATTTGCAGTAGGTTCTATATATGCCGATCGTCATATAAAAGTGCGAAGTCGTAAATCCATCATCGGTCTCGCAGAACACATGCTGGTCTGCCTTTCCGCGTAATACTTTCACTTGAAAGTATGATTTCGAATGAATCATACACTGCAGTCAGTCGTAACACATTTAAGTGAGTCACGCCACAATGAAGAGCTGGCTACAAAATGAATGAAAGATTGAGTTCTGAAATACATTTTTTAATGCAACGCCGCATAAATTTTATCCGGCAGGTTTTATGGCCAAGTTGTTACGTTCACCACAATTTTTTTTTCTTTGTCTATTTCTTCAGAGTAGTTCTTTCTCGTCTGTCTTAGCCCTGTTTTGCGAAGTAGAAACTTATCTACGATATTGGAGGGGGGGGGGGGGGAATTTGGGCTTGTTGGGTCACGATCATCAGTTTGCATAGCGCAGATGGAACGACCACAATAAAGAAGGACACTACGACACACAGAAAGCAAACTACGAACTGAGGTTTATCTTTACAGAACGATATCTTACACGCTCGCGCAAAGCCACCACGCATGCGCAAATGATGGTCTCCTACTCGACGCGGCGGCGATGCGTATTCGAAGGCTGCTCCAGTCGATATTTCTTCGTGGCGATCCAGGTAGCCAACAAACTCCTCAAAGTCGTCCATCGCCGCCATTTTGTTTGTATACAAGGGAGCGTTAAGGTAGGTCAGAGGCTACCTTAACCGAGCCTTACTTATCATGTGCACGACCATAAGTACGAGAAAAGTTCTGCGATAAGTACAAGGTTGGTTCTTGAAACGCGTTAAGGGCTGTTCACCGACTTAAGTCATAAGCATAAGTTTGGTTGGTGAATACGGCCGTTAGTCTCGCTCTGTAGCCTCCTTTAAATGAACAAGCCCGCAACGCCAATTCGTCGGGGCTCGAAGTGTGTGTGTGTGTGTGTACACACGAGTAGGAATGGCCGTCGGCGTGTATTTGCCCATTGGCTACACCGCTGTAAAGGGCTGCGCGCGTTCCACCTTCAATCCGAACCGCCCGCCGCCGCGTCAGGGGCGATCTCTCTCTCTCGAGAAACGCGCGCATCCAGATCGTTCGGAGCCGCTCGACCCGCCACGCCAAACGGGTCGTCGTGCCGGCGGGAGTTCGCGTGCTTGTCTCTGCCTTGTCGTTTACTCAAGAATGCTGCTCCCGCGGCGTCGACGTCGAAACACGCGCTTCGAGAGCGCCAGAGAAGAAGTCGAGTCGTCGCGGAGGTGGGACTGCATTCCAACAGTGCGCGCGTCCGCCGCTTGGCGTCGCGGCGGAGCTGCTGCTGCTGCTGCTGCTAGAGTTACTGTATATGCTAACAAAGGTATACCTGCGGTAGTGAATACAGTTTAATTTCGTTTAGTTTTATATCCATTGAAACGAAGCAACGAACGTAAACGTAGAAGCGCAACCTATATGACAGCAAGGTTTGACGGGGGGGCTTGGCGACTCCCCTAAAGCAAGCGTTTAAGCGTTAGCGCTGTGGTATATTTATCGGGACGCCGGACGCGCGCGTCATCATGATATGCGAGACGAAGATGACAGTTACGTATAGGAGGACATGACGCTTAATTCTGCAACCTTTGAGGGAGCACGGCGCAGCGTCGTCAAGGGACAGGGAGTGGGAAATGAAAGTGGATGGAGGAAGGAGAGTATGAGGGGCATTAGACTCCACCATGTTCAGAGACGGACAGGTGGCAGATCCACGAGTTGTTACGAAGGTGTTAAAAAGGCGGAAGAGATTGGCTCAAGTTTCTCTAGATGGCGTTGGTAGGCTGCAAGTGAATGGAAAAAAGAGAAAGAGAGAAACAAAGAAAAGGGGGAAGAAAGAGAGGGGGCAGCTAGTAAAAGAATAAACAACCTGGATTCCAGGTCACTGCCTTGCCTTGAGTGGAAGACACACTGACTGACTGAATAATGAGGAAATATGAAGGACACCTCGATGATGATGATGATGTGTTGTGTTTAGTGGCGCAAGGGCCAGGTTTGGCCAAAGAGCGCCATGACAAGTGTTAATGTTGATGTACTATGGAAGATGTGACTTGGCTGTAAAGTGGCCTAAAAATAGTCGCTTAAAAGTGCGTAAAATCTATGTGCTATAAAATTATGGCGATGATTATTGACGAGTACTATGAACCTTAAAATCCATCGTAGAAGGATGATGCAAATTATAAAATATATAAGATGGTAAAATTACTTGCAGCACTGCTGCCTCGCCAGAGCCCTTGAACCACAAGGGCCTAGAGGCATGTGCTATTCAAAATAATTATCATAGCGCCATCCTCTGAAGAGAGGAGACGCTACGAACATGTGGGGCTAAAAACATGAAACACAACATCTTTCAGATAACTTAGGACTGCGATGGTCTCAAATAGCGGTTCTGGGCCGAGTAACATTACTGGATGAAGGGGGATCTGCTGGCGGTATGCTAAGGGAAAATGTTTCTTTCTTTCATATTCGGCTTTCCGACACTCCAGAAGAACGTGGAGGACGGTCAGCCTCTCCCCGCATCTACCACAGGTTGGAGGCTCGTTTCCAGTGAGTAAAAAGTTATGTGTGCCAAATGTGTGTCCTATTCTTAGACGACAGAATAGGACATCTGTCTGGTGTGATTTTGTTACGGAAGGCCAGAATCCTAACTGTGGCTTTATCACGTGGAGCTTATTATTTGTTTCCGTGTCCCATAGGCGTTGCCACTGGTTCCGTAGTTTCCTCCGTAAGAAGGGCTTCAGGTCTGTGACAGGAACTGCAGCGGTGTGATTAGCAGAGTGTGATGCAACTGACGTGGCCATCTGGTCCGCCACAACGTTACCTTCGATGCCCCTATGACCTGGCACCCAGCATATGATGACATGCTGATTACCTATATAGGCTTTACACAGAGCAGAATAGAGTTCGTTAATTACCGGATTTTTGTGGTTAGAGAATGCCATCAAGGCCTTCACAACACTAAGGGAATCCGTATATATGACTGCTTTCTGGAGTTTTGTTTTTCTGATATGCATCACAGCCGACAATAGTGCGTAGGCCTCAGCCGTAAAGATACTAGTTTCCGCATGTAGTACATCGGTTTCCGAGAAGTATGGCCCGACGGCTGCGTAGGACACCCTGTCGTGTGACTTTGATGCATCCGTGTAGAACTCCGTGCAGGAGTGTTTGTGCTGGAGTTCCCGGAAATGATGATGATGATGTGTGGAGTTTTTTGGCGCAAGGGCCAGGTTTGGCCAAAGAGCGCCATGACAGGTGGTAGTGTTAACGATGTATTATGGAAGATGTGACTTGGCTGTAAAGTGGCCTAAAAATAGTCGCTGTAAAAGCGTAAAATCTATGTACTATAAAATTATGGCGATGACTAATGACGAATACCATGAACATTAAAATCCATCGTGAAAGAATGAAGCATTGTTTAAAATATGCGAGATGGTAAATTGCTTACAGCACTACTGCCTCGCCAGAGCCCTTGAACCACAAGGGCCTAGAGGCATGTGCTATTCAAAATAATTATCGCAGCGGCATCCTCTGGAGAGAGGAAGCGCTACGAAAGTGTGGGGCTAATAACATGCAACACAACATCTTTCAAAAAACCTAGGACGGCGTTGCTGTCAAAGAGTGGTTCTGGACCAAGTAACATAACAGGATGAAGGGGGATGCGGTGCTGGTATGCTACGAGAAAATGTTTTTTTCTTTCGGATTCGGCTTCCCGACACTCCAGTAGGACGTGGAGGACGGTCAGCCTCTCCCCGCATCTACCACAGGTTGGAGGCTCGTTTCCCGTGAGTAAAAAGTTATGTGTGCCAAAAGTGTGCCCTATTCTTAGACGGCAGAATAGGACATCTGTACGGCGGGATTTTGACACAGGAGGCCAAAAACCTAACTGTGGCTTTATTACATGCAGTTTATTATTTATTTCTTCATCCCACATGCGTTGCCAATGCTTTCGTAGTTTCCTTCTTAAGAAAGGCTTCAGGTCTGTGACAGGGACCGAAGCAATAGGATTAACTGCATGCAATGAGATTGATGTGGCCATCTGGTCGGCTAGAACGTTTCCCTCGATGCCCCTATGTCCAGGCACCCAGCATATGATCACATGTTGGTTAGATATATATGCTTTGCACAGTGCGGAGTAGAGCTCAATAAATACTGGATTTTTGTGATTACAGAAAGACATCAAGGCCTTCACAACACTGAGGGAGTCCGTATATATAATTGATTTCTGGAGTTGTGATTTATTTATATGCTTTACGGCCGACAGCAGTGCGTAGGCCTCAGCCGTAAAGATACTAGTTTCCAGGTGCAGTACGTCGGATTCCGTGAAGGATGGACCGACGGCTGCATAGGATACCCCGTCGTGTGACTTTGATGCGTCTGTGTAGAACTCCGTGCAGGAGTATTTGTGCTGGAGTTCCCGGAAATGCATCTTGATTTCAATCTCTGGGGCATGCTTTGTGACTTCCACGAACGATATATCACATTGTACGAGCTGCCACTCCCAAGGAGGTAGCAGCTTGGCTGGATGCATTAGGCGAAGCTCGAGGAGTGGAACGTGCATTTCCCCGCTAAGCTCCCTCACACGCAGCGAGAAAGGCTGTCTTACGGACGGACGATTGCGAAAGAGTGTAGCACATGTCATGTCATTAATGGTACTAAAACAGGGATGTTGGGGGTTTGAGTGGACTTTCAGAAAATATGTATGACTGATGTATGTTCTCTGCAGATGAAGTGACCACTCATTTGATTCTACATATAAACTTTGTATGGGACTCGTTCTGAAAGCGCCAGTGGCCAGTCGGATTCCTAGATGATGGACTGGGTCTAGCATTTTTAGCG
Source organism: Dermacentor andersoni (assembly GCF_023375885.2). Classification (NCBI taxonomy): domain Eukaryota; kingdom Metazoa; phylum Arthropoda; class Arachnida; order Ixodida; family Ixodidae; genus Dermacentor; species Dermacentor andersoni. The sequence goes on along the minus strand of NC_092824.1, from coordinate 90,757,397 downwards.
CACTTGGGGCGGCAGAGTGGTAAATCACGGCGCCATAGTCTAGTCGTGATCGAATGAGGCTTTTATAGAGGTTCATTAAGCACTTCCTTTCACTACCCCACGTAGTCTGGGATAGAAGTTTGATTATGTTCATTGTTTTTAGACACTTTTCTTTGAGATGTTTAATGTGTGGGACGAAGGTGAGTCTGTAGTCAAGTATGACACCTAGGAATTTGTGCTCTTTGTTTACTGGTATCTGTTGTCCACACATTTGTAAGCAAGGATCCGGAACTAGGCCTCTCTTCCTTGTGAACAGCACACAAGAACTCTTTTGAGGATTGATTTTAAATCCGTTTTTCTCTGCCCACTGTGACACCTTGTTCAAACCATGCTGTACCTGTCTCTCGCAGACAGTGAGATTGCAGGATTTGAATCCTATCTGTATATCGTCTACGTAGACGGAGTAGAAAATAGCTGGTGGTAAAGATGCACGAAGCGTGTTCATTTTGACGACAAAGAGTGACATCTATGAGTGACAGTGACAAGAACTTTATTAGTGAATCTATACTTACCTGAAGCAGCCTCAAGTACCTGTGTATAAGGAGTGATCACATGGCACAATCTATTCAGAACCATTCATTTACTTAGTACTGGTTAGTTTTGACACGCTGCACGAGGTACCAGACACCAGCCATCTGCGGCATCTCTCTCGTTTTCTCTAACTATACACCAACCCGTGCGAGAAGCCACGGCGGCAACCGCAAGCAGGCCTTTCGAGCGAACGCCGCTCGATGCGAACACGAACGCGGACTGGGTCAGACGACGGGCTGCTCAACCGAACGAGACCTTATCGCGCGCGACAAGCGGTCGCCACACGCCGCGCGCCGGGTCCGCCTCATCGGAAATGCGAATTTCGCCGTGAGCGGGAAATCGACATCGGACGCGGGCCGGTCCGACCCGGCCGCCCCGGGCGTCGGAGGAAAAGCGATGGAAGGAACTTGAAAGGCAGGGATTACAGTGTCGGATCGTAATAAATAAAGACATGCATAGAGCGAGAAAGAACGAATGAGAAATGAATTATGGGGTTTCACTTGTCAAAACCACGATTTAATTTGTATAAGGCATGTCGTAGTGGGGGGGGGGATACTCCGGATTAAATTTTGACCACGGGGGCATCTTTAACGTGCCCCCAATACAATGCACGGGACAAGAGCGCCTGTGCGTTTTGCCCCCAGTGAAATGCGACCGGGAACCAAAGCTGCGACCTCGTGATCAGCATGCTGGACGCCATAACCACTGCCCCAGCACGGCGGGAGAATAAAATGGCGGCCATTCTTAGAGCCTACGCACGAACGCACTTCTCTCTATGGATAGCATGGCGGCATCCAGCTGTGCGGCGCGGGATGTACGGTAGGTGGCACTGGCTACCCATTGCAAGGAGGTTTATAGAAAAATGCTACATGTATCGAGCAGGCTAGGTGACTGTGTGTGACCGCCCCGTTTCATAGGAGATGCCATTAAATCATTATCATCATCGCCATACCAGGGCTCGTAGCGCCAAGGCGTTAAGAAAACACAGAGTAGCGTCCAAGCTAAATTTTATCTTGTGCGATTTTTGTGGGGACATCAATTCGCTCATGGGAAGTAAGCTTAGCCTAAGGAAAAGACAACCCTTGCTATGGTATCTAAAACGAAACAGGAAAGAAGACCACGGAGGTCACGACCACCGCCCCACGTCAACCATTTACGAAGTGGCTGCTTCTATAGCCTCTGTGCATCCGTCCGTCCTTTGCCGTCAAGAGTGCATCGACACCAGTTCCACCGGCCGCCCGCAGCAAGCGAAAAGGTATTCGAAGCACACGCCATGCGACTGTGCTTCGTTTAACACCGCAGACGGCCGGAGAAGCTCACGAACACGCAAAAACAAATGCACAAATGCAACGAGTAGCCGGCAGAACGAATAAACGCCGCAATCCGTTTCGCGCCGTTGCACGACATCTATATGCGAGACAGCGGGAGGCTCTCCGGCGCCGGCTCAGGCGGGCGCAGTTATCTCGTGTGCAAGAGGTGCAAATCATCCTGCGCACGCTAATGGGCCCGCGCAGAGGAGGAACACACAGCAGGTGTGTGTGTGTGTGTGTGTGTGTGTGTGTGTGTGTGTGTGTGTGTGTGTGTGTGCGTGTGTGCGTGTGCGTGTGTGTGCGTGTGTGTGAGAGAGAGAGAGAGAGAGGACCGCTGAAGGCTGAGAGCGAGCGTTTTTCGCTCCAGGAGGAACTGGGCTCAATCTTCGCGCAACGCGAAAGTCAAACGCGCCCGCACGCGCCTTATACAAGCGCGATTGCACTGCGCACCGCGCGCATTTTCGCCTCCAGACGCTGGCACTCCTCCTCCTCGGGCGATCTGACATCCTAATGACCGAGCAATCGCCCAGGACTAACACAGACTGCGCGCGCGCGGAAGACCGGGCGCTCGCTGCCGCTCGCCGGTCTTATCGTCCCGCGGTCTGCTTTGCTGTGCGTTTTTTTGTTGCATCTGCACCGCCGCGGCCGCTGTCGCGTCCCTAGAACCAAGACTAGTCGGCTCGCGCGAAAGCACCGTCCGTCCGTCCGTGCAGCGAAGTGGGCAATCAGTGACCCCGTTCGTTCCTCCCCATCTTCCGCACCTTCCCCCCCGCGACCCTTTCTCGAACGCACTGCCGTGCGCGACCACTCTGTATACCTCTCTCTCCAACCCCACCCCACCACCTTCGCCCAAACTTTCACCTCCTCCGCATTTCTCTTACGCACTGCGGCACGTTCGAGCGGCGTCATTTTTCATTCCGCGCATCCTGTGATTATCCAACATTTACGAGTGAGACGGAGGGGGGATTCCCGGTGCGGTACGTACGCACAAAGCATGCCGCGCGGTGCGCGCCGTCGTTCCGCATTCGAGCGCGGAGGAGTCTAGCTGTTCTGAGCATGCGCACAGGGCTCAGTACACATCATGGCGAGACACTGCACTCCGAGCCCCTTCATATGCAAAACGAGCAAAATGGGGTGAAATACCCTACTGCTGCTTCAAGCAAGCCTGCATAACAGTACTGGTGCAGGATTTCGCTTTCTTCGGACAGGCTAAGGGCTTCTCTGAGTACGCCACTATGGTACTCACCGTTTACTTTTATTATCTTTTTTTCCCCTCACGCAGCTGTTTCTTCGTGATGGATGTATAGCAGTGAAACGCGTATAGGACGACAAGAAGAACACGTCCTGGGTATTTCGTAACGGGTGCATTCGTCAGGCCGGACGTCAAGCAACTTGGTCGATCGTCAGTTCTGCTACGGAAGTTATTTCTCCTCGTACGGAGTACAACATACGGGTACCTGCTTTTTAAGCTATACCGAGAAGTTGCTCAGATGCGGCGAGTCTCTTAAGCACGCGACCGCGGCGTTCCAGGATCGCAGCTTCGCAAGGCGCAGTTACGGTATCCAGATAGAGCGTATAGATACATCACATCTCCATAGAGCGGGTGCAGGTCCGAAGCAGCGTTCATCGAACTTGACTTCGGGACGCCTTCAAGGACAGCGGACTCGCCGAGCTTTCGTGGGTGGGGCCCTACGTCACGCCTCCGCGTCACGTTTCTCCCTCGCCCACGACACCAGAGCCATCAAGATGCAGCGCTCAAGGTCTGCTACCGATATTTATAAAATGCTCCGCCGTACGGGGCGCAGGAACTGCACATTGCGAGACTACTACTACTACTACTAGTAGTACTATTAGAGAACTTGCGCCGGCACCCGCGGTAACGTCGTGCACCCTCCATCGCTGTTAACGTGCACGACTGCACAAAACGAGCTTCGGGGCCTCGTGCAGTTGGGGTAACAACAATGCTATAGTGTAGGAATCGCGCTTTATAGTCTCACTGGATGTCAATGCCCTCTATAGGAGAGTTTCACACGGCATTCACGCTAGCGAATCGCGCAGTGGCACGTTCGTATTTGGAATAACAAAACAACGCTATACCCCGTTTTATTCATGGTAGTGTACCTGCGTATGTAACGCCTTTCGGGCTTTTTGGGCACTTTAATTAATAAATAAATTGAACTGTTCGACAACATTCGCTCTCAAGTAAGTTGCGGTGCTACTGGAGTAATTTTGGCACTCGGAAGTTGTGGTTGGCGAGAAACAGTGTCCCGTACCCTCTTCACAAAATTCTTGGGGCTCTTATGATCCGATACATGACGCGCCACACGGGCACGAAGTCAACGTGCCCGCGCAAGCTGCGGCTTTTGATACTTCTGACCACCCCTGTATTTCCTTCAGTCTGTAGCTTCTCGCCATTGATGCTGCATAGCACTATTAATAGCGTGCCACGTAAGATTGCTGAGTGAGTGCAACATATTTGTAAGAAACGTTCCACTTAGTGGAACTCACGTGGAAGGGGATTAAGAATGTTGGAAGAACAATTTTGTCGCGCAGCGACGATCGTGAATGGTTCCTTTACCCGCTGATGGTCGAAAAGCGACTAATAGGGGTAAGTCGCTCGCTGGTCGATTTTTCGGTTCCAGCCCCAAAGGTACTGAACCAATGAGAGGCGCATGCAGCAGGACGTCTGTATACGTCAACGCTTATTTTACGGGGCGCTGACGGTCCGAGCAGGCGCGAACGGAGCCAATCGCGAGACGTTTCAGTAACGGGAAGGTAGCGCTTAAACGAACAGAGGGGGGGAAAAATGTCTGAGCTTTATTAGTGAACTACCCTACTGCAACACACATCCACAAAGAAAAAGTGAGAGTGAGAAAGAAAAGAAAAGGCAATGTTATCGTGATAAGAGGCTTTGCAAACAAGAAATGATCATAAACGGAAAACGGGTGACGACGTCATTCCTGAGTTTTCCGTACCATTATACGCCATGACATCACCGATTTCGACGCCACCTGCTCGAGCCCAGTTAATTTGTTATCGGGAAAGGTGAACTACATTGCACTCTAAAACAGCCAAATTCCTACAGCTCTTACGGAAGCCCAACTCCACCCCCCCCCCCCCCCCCCCAAAAAAAAAAAAGATAAGAAAGACAAAGAGAAAGGTACCCAAAAATTCGTGACGTTTCACTGACATGCCGGCGCTGTGGTTCTGCCGGGAAATTCAGAATACTAAACTTCAAACCATTTCTTCATTTAGTAATGTTATTACCACAGAAATAACGAAAATAGATTTTTTTTTTCAACCAACACGTTACCAGCATCAACTGATTTCGCCGGGAACGTCTGGTTGGCTACACTACGTTGGAGGACATGAAAAATGGGAATGCCAGAACGAATGAGAGAGAGAGAGAGAGAGATGGTGAATTCGAGCACATGTGCGCACAGCGCCACAAGGTCAAAGACGTTCATCACCAAGAAACACTAAAGTGCCTTCACTGAGAGAGAGAGAGAGAGAGAGAGGAAAGGGGAAAGGCAGGGAGGCTGACCAGAGGGGAGATCCCGTTTGCTACCCTACGCTGGGGAGAGAGGGGAGGGGGAGGTGCCTCCACTAAAGTGCTTCCACTATCTTATAGGCCGACGAGCGATGGGGATGGTGTTCGAGCAGCAGCTGCACGGACAGCGACCGATGGTGCGGCCGCCGCAATGCGTTGGAGAGTATCTTTTTGTGACTGAAATCGAGCACAGTGATACAATAAACGTTCGACGTTCTATTCGCTGGCGCAGATATCGCACGCAGCACTCTCGGCCATTCCAGGCAACACAGGCAACCACAGGCAACAGTTCGAAGAGTCTGGAAGCGAACAGGAAAATAGTATATAGTATGAACAGTGCTCCATTTCTGAGGCAAACGTTTTATTCTAGCGCCGTCCAGAAAGAAGACGACGATGTGCCTAATGGTCACGGTATTTATACAGATTAAGATGAGAACAGTAATGAATACATAGTAAGCAGTAAGAATTCAATTCCCATCACATATATGTAATTTGACAACAATTTAACGTCGTGGTGGTGCAGACGAGACACATTTGCTTCCAACATTTCTAATACCATAATAAACAAATCGGCGAATTGTGATATCAGGAAGCAGCGATGGTGAGTTAGGACTGCGCGCTAAAATTAAGTGCCGCTCGATCCTGCCCCCCCCCTCCCCCCCAAAAAAAATAAATGAGTCAGCCTGAGAAAGTTGAGCCTAAACACCATGACCGCCGTACCGCGCGCAACAGTGCACGTAGGCTACGTGTGGCAGGTCACGTGGCGGCGACCGGTTAAGATGGCGTTCCCGCGGCACTTAGCAGTTCGTCGGCGCCACGGCAGAGCGGCCACGTATATATATACATACGGCGGCGTATATCGAAGGGGAAGAGCCCGAAGGGAGGAGACGCGCAAATAAACGAACCGGCTGCGGACGACTGGCTGGCGCGAAGGCGAGGCCCCGTTTGAACTACCGAATGAAATATATGTATGCCCGCGCAGTCTCACGAAACCGGACAACTCCAGCATTCCCGTGGTTTGTTTAGCAAACCTGCTCCGTCCACTGTTATTTTTTTTTTGTGGTCATTACTTTGTACGAGTTACCGCACTGTCGCGCGGGGCGCTAAATCTTGTACTGCGCCGAATAAATCTAAAGTCTCGCTTCCATCCATTCACCTTGGCACGCCGAGCCACGCCCTCTCCCTTCCCCTTGCTTACTTGTAGGGTCGTAAACTGGACAAAGCCTGCTTAACCTCTCTGCCCTTCCTTATCCCTCTCTCCGTGAAAAGTCACAGCAGACGAAAACAAATCTTCGGCTGCAGTGCTTTTCCTCGTCGCGAAGTCTTCCTAAAGCTCCACCTCAACGCAGTTGAGAAAGAAAGAAGAAGAAAAAAACATATTGTCACCCGGCAATTTGCATTCCTGACGATCGCGAGAGGTCGCAGCGCTAATATCGCGAACACAAAGTGCCAGTATAGGGAAAGCGTCCCCAGTACGCAGAGGCATCAATTCAACGGCTTGGATCGTCATACCGCCAACGAAAGGCGTTACAGCAACCAACAAGCATCAATTGTTACGCAAGGAGTGCGTATACATGTGATCGCGGAAGACGTAGACGCTGATACATTCAACGCAAGCATCTGCGCGCACACCCACGCACACGTACATTTAAATAAGCGTGCGCGCGGGCTTGATAACTGTTAGGAAAAAACACGTAATTGGCACGTATGCATACTAATTACCGCCCTCTAATGTGGAAGAAGTGCCTGCGAATCGTTTGCGAATAGGTACTATGAACACTTCAAACGAAGAGTATGCATCCAATGAAGACCGATACGCGTCGCCCTAATATCAAATCCATGTTCGCTTACATTTCTAACAGAAAACGAGTGCAGAGCTATTCAACGGCATTCACACGTATATAGGTGGGTAAAAAAAAAAGAAAAACTGGGATTAGATTTTTTTTCCCTTTTTTTTCTGATCATGTTTCAATTTATGTTAGCGGTATACACGGGTGTTAGACGGCACGTCGCCCATTTCCTTCCCCAAAATACACTTGAGCAAGTGTTGACGTTATATCGGACCGAACACTAATTACGTGCTTCCTCATTGAGCCGGGGGGCGAGGGAAGGGGGAGGGGCGACCCTGCACGTACGACAATATATATTCAGGCACTGACGTGTATACATCCCGAAGCCCTTGACAGCGACGCTCTGTCAAGGGCACACGCCGTGCACTCCAGGCAAGTAAATATCGAGCGCGTCCCGAAACAGCGGGTCTCCTCAACGGGCACGTCAACGCGAAAGAGGCCGCTCGAGCTTGTTTACGAGGACAAAGCACTTCGGAATTATTGCCCGGGCGCCCGAACATCCCCCCCCCCCCCCGACCCCCGGCCCGCACAGCGCATCAGACGCCAGCGCATGCATGCCAAACATGTAAACACATCCACGAAGACGTACACAGCATACTATACGGCCCAGGATGTACGCGCGCAAACATGTCTTTTTTTTTTTTTTTGTTTACGCGCTGGACTATATAACTAACCTACGGGGAAAAATAAGCCTGCCCGGACCGTGTCGCAGGAGCACGCTTCATATCGTGCGTTGTCCTCCCGAAGTTGCTGTGGCGACAGACGTGCTTCACTCGAAGGGCTGCGTGCAATATATCTACGGGCGCGCCGAAGCTAAGTTTGGCAAGAAACGTTTACGAAAAACGCAAATACGGTCTCGTAACTATACACATACACACGCGATACGTATAAGAGTGCCCGCGTATACACAGCATTCTGCGCTTCCCCAGACGACCGTTAAACATAGTTGATTTGAGAACCAGCTCATACGAGAGAGAGAGAAGTTTAATGATACGAAATGCTGAGAGGTCGGCCTGAGGTATATTCCTCTAGCCAGCTACTCGGCATTGGGGGAAGGGGAAGAGGGAAAGAAAGAGGGAAGAGGTGCATGATGGGTGACGATGACGATAGAAGGAAGATGTAGAACATATCGCAATCAATTTGGCATGCTCAAAGTCTGCAATCCAAGCCCGTAGTTTTTAAATAGTTCAGTAATGCCTGAATGGCCTTGAACAGCTCATACGAGGCTTCACAGCAACGGCGGAGATAAAAACTTACGCGATGACTGCCGATATAGGTAATCCATTAACGAATTTTCGTTACTTTCTCTTTTTATATGTATATTATTTACAGACGGCGTGTTTGCATTCGAATACTACAGCAATTCGGCATAGAAAGGATGCAAGTGCCTCGCACTCCAGTTGCTGAAAGTTGCAACATTAGAAAAAGAACCACAAAAGAAAATCAACTCAGTAGCTTAGTGATTATTAACAATATCGCAATTCCGCAAACTGCGCTGATTAAGAGGTAAAGGGAAATTGACGTATTATACGCTGCCCTCTGATATTACTCCTATATAGCTTTTGAGCAGTGCCTCTTGCAAAGACAGAGGAAAGGGGAAAGGCAGGGAGGTTAACCAGAGGGGAAGATCTGGTTTGCTACCCTACGCTGGGGAGAGAGGGGAAGGGAGGTAAAGTGATAACAAAGCAAAACATTATAGTAAGCATTATGTAACATTTTCACGTATGTAGGCTTTAAGACTCGCGCATCACATTCGCCCGCTTCAGAGACTCCGACGGACGCACTTTAGAGAGCTGCGATATACTTGCCTGCGGCACATTGGCGGCGCATGGCAAAGCACCAGCTGCGCGATACGCGCCACGAATGCGCTGCTGACGTTCTCGCGGGCGACAAGCCGCAACGAAACTTCGTATATATCTATACAGAGTATGTGCGAGCTGGTATGTATGCTGGTAAGTGCTTATCACTGTATATCATGTCAGCGGTACAGCCAGGCTAACATTTCCAGCATATCATTAAAGCCGCTCTCTCTCTCTCTCTCTCTCTCTCTCTGTTTCTGGTGCGGAGTTACGAATTTCCCACAGTTCGCGCTTCAATTTACTTTACGTACCGATTTTCGGCAATTTTTGTAGTAAGTAGGCGGTCTACATCAAAATTCTGCTCACTACAGTTACTAGAACTTAATTTGCTCACAGGCGCAACGAATAGCGCGCTCAAATCGGTCCACCGGCTGAATCGTGAGACCGTTTCTGCGTTCAGCATGCAGCTCAATAAAGAAATTTGAGGTGGCACCGACCTAATATTTCTCTTAAAAGCAGTTAGAAACAAGTTAAGCACCGAACAAAGAGCGACGGAACGAAGAATGACAGGCGTAACGTTAAGAGACAGGAAGAGAGCGGTGTGGATCAGAGAGCAAATGGGGATAGCCGACATTCTAGTCGACATGAAGAGAAAGAAATGGAGCTGCGCAGGCCATGGAATGCGTAGGATAGATAACCGGTGGACCTTTAGAGTTACAGAATGAGCGCCAAGAGATGGGAAGCGCAGTCGAGGACGGCAGAAGACTAAGTGGGGCGATGAAATGAGGAAATTCGCGGGCGCTAGTTGGAATCGGTTGGCGCAGGACAGGGGTAATCGGAGATCGCAATGAGAGGCATTCGTCCTGCAGTGGACATAAAATGGTCTGATGATGATGATGATGATGATGATATATTGCGTTGTACTGTGTATTTTGTTCCACATGTCAAGCTACTTGGGTGTATTCTAGTCCAAAATAAACATTAAGTGTATTTTAGTGGAAAATAAAATTTGTTTTCATTTCATTGCAAAGCAAAAGGTTAGAAAATATGAGGAAAAAAAATACAGAAGCATGAAAAGAAAGGACGCAGCTGGTTTATTATTTTTTTATTAGCTATTCACCGACTTAGCTAACAAACTGCGCGGTAAGAAAACGAACTCGAGCCAGCAGCATGTGCGTTTCTCTCTCTCTCTCTCTCTCTCTCTTTTTCGCCCCCACTGGCCTCTTCGTGACGTCAAACTTTTCAGCTGCGCATACGCCGACTCTCCCAAGTTGGCGGACGCGACCTCCCTAATTCCACAACGCAGCATATAGCTTTCGCTTTTAGATGCAAATGTAGCGTGTTCCGGTCGATCGAAAGCTGCGTGCTAGGGGACATCAGAGAGCCGCCCATTGGGTCCTCGCTGCTCTCAATCCGTTCGCAAGCATGACCGGTCTTATTCGGTCGCGGAGATAATAGACGCAATGTTCCCTTCTGGCGTGGAAATGCACGATTAAGGGTTACGCACTGTTTGCACAATCTCGCCCCCCCCCCCCCCCCCCCCTCTTCCTTGAGTCTAAATAGCTTGAACGGACGATCAGCGATGTTGACGCCCCGGTTCCGCGCGAAAACGTCACGGCAGGAGGCGAAAACTGCGCCGAAAATAGAACGCCGTGGGCCAAAAGCGGCTTCCAGCGCGAAATGTGACGTCAGGAGGCATTGATGCTGCGCTAAGAAGCTGTACGTGCACAATGCGCGTGCCGCGAGCGATAGAACCGCGGCGAAAATTATTTACTACGAGACAGTGCGGACATATATCTCCGTGGAGGTGTAAGCAGAGAGGCCACAAAGGGCCGGACGCCAAAAATAAACACGAACGATTCAGGACAAAACAGAAACGTCACGGTTTCTACAAGTTAACAAGATCTAGGGACAAGCACAGTTTACATAACAAGGCCAGGAAGACATTTGTAACTATTACTGTAGCTTTCACATGCATCGGAAAAGAAAATACGGTTCACAAAATACCAGCTGAATTACCGCGATGGGGAAAACCGGGAAGGGTGCTTAGTGCGTGTTATAAGTTTTGACAAGTAGCAGTAGCTTGTGGCAAGTCACTGCACTCATTTATTTGCTTACAGAAAGCACTACATTAATTCGGACAAAGTGAGAGGTAAGATCCAATTTGGGGTCGATGGCAGGTTCCTTTTTGCTGGTGCCGGGGGTGAGCAAAATTGCAGATGAAAAACATAGTTTTGACTGGAGTAATGCCCGCAGAAAGGTTAGCCTGGATATTAACGTCTAAGCTTCATGCAGTGGCTGAATGAATCGGTATTGACGATTACCGCAGATGGTCCTACCGAGAATAGTACGCAAGAAAGTGTCGCTCATTCTTCTGTCTTTCGCAGATATCTGAGAAGAACTGATGGACACATGGTGACATACAGTCGGCGCGGGAAGAGACGCTCAGGCGTGGCATTTGGCGGACAGGTTTGCCAGGCCAACCCCACCGCTAGCAACATCACCACCACCAGCTAACGCAGATGGGGAAGTGCCTTCTATTATACTTGTCGCAAATGAACCGCAATAATAGGTCGCTTGCGCGAAGACATCAACACAGTAAAATCAAATTACTGGGATACGATCACAGTGCACCGTCCGGTGCCTATTATTTCGATCTACAGTCGGCCATGAAGGCTTACGGAATACAGAGTTCTGAAAGGGATTTTAAAAAAGAAAGAAAGAAAAATCCAAGTTCCTGCAACGCCTACGAGGACGCGTAACCTCGAATTAAAAATGCAGCATAGGTTTTCCAATATAACACAGTGATCCATTAAATCAGAAGCGACATTTCTTAAAAGTACAATGCTTGCATTCATGAAATGCTCTGACGCTAGAGTTGTTCGAAAAAGCGAATTCTAGCGAATAAAACAAACTATGAATTCAGCCCCAGACGTTTACATTCTACATTCGTCGTGCAACTCGTGCCCCGTCAACTTTTGCGGCAAACTGTACACCCGTTCGCTGTGTGAGAAAGGACAGCCGAATTGAGTTTCAAGCAAATAGTAATCTTTGTGTGTGAATGCCAACTGGACACTCAAATATGCGATTGATTGATTGATTGATTGATTGATTGATTGATTGATTGATTGATTGATTGATTGATTGATTGATTGTATTCAACGTCCTAAGACCACAGGGACTATGATACAAGCGGTGCCAGAGGGCTCCAAATCAACTTCGACGACCTGCATCAAGTACAAACATGCATCAAGCGCAACAATATTAGCTGAATCTTTCTACCTCAGGTAACATATTTTCATGTTCGACCGCTCGAATGCGTACTTGAATGTTCCCAGTCAAACTGACTTCGAGGTCATCGTCCGTTGTCGTCGTCCTCGTCGTGATCGTCCTCGTCGTGATCGTCATCGTCGTGATCGTCATCGTCGTGATCGTCATCGTCGTGATCGTCATCGTCAGCTATTTACGTCCACTGCACGACCGAAAGCCTTTCGCACCGTTTTTCACTCACCCCCGTCCTGCACCAGCTGACCCCAATCTGATCTCTACAAATTTGCTAATTTCATCACACCGCCTAGTTATATGCCACTCTCGACTGCACTTTCCTTCTCTTGGCATTCGTTCGCTAACAAACCTGCCACACGTACGGTATAATCTGTTCTGCACGTACGACGCACGATATGCTCTACAGTTAAAGGGAACGCCCAAATGTGCGACCCTCACTTTCCTGGCGCGCTGGCTGCAAAAGGCTGCGGAAGCAATCTCGGCGCACAGCACAGATGCGTCGAGAGAAGTCAGAGCTACCAACGCCAAATTATCTGCTGCAAGTCTTGGCGAGTGCACCCTTGCGAGAGAAGAAAAACGCGCTGGCACACGATTGGTTCCCCTTTAATAGTGGACCGCTCTGTAGGTCACCATGTCGGCGATTCCAGAACACTTGGCTTTTTCTGTATCTTATCATCCACTTCCCCTGATGCAGGGTAGCCAACCGGGTTCAGTCCTGGCTAACGTGAATGCTTTTAATTTATTAAAATCTTCTTCTCTCTCTCTCTCTCTCTCTCTCTCTCTCTCTCTCTCTCTCTCTCTCTCTCTCTCTCTCTCTCTCTTATTTTTCGGCACTGCGCACGCCGTAGACAAACGAAAGATGGGCAGTCCATTGGGCGCGCGCCGATTTCCGGTCCGCGACAACTCCGCCGCACCAAACAAAAAGCAGCTGGAAAAGGGCGCGTCGCGATTGGCCGCCGAACCTGTATCCATACGCGAGCATGTATATGACCAGAAAGCCCACTACGCTAACGAGATATCCCGCTTTCCTGATTACTGATCAGATACGGAGGAGAGAGAAGCCGGAAAGATGCACGGGGAAAGAGTTCGAGCGGAAGAAGGAACGCCGGCCGCAACGCCGGCCGGACACACTGGCCGCCGGTCACTCGTGCGTGCTGCACGTGCCCGACCACCGGTAGGCGCGCTGCAGCAGCGGTGGCCGGATTTTCAAAGCAAGCAGTGTGCGGCGGAGGTGCGCCAGACACGGGTCGCGCCAAACTTTGGCGCCGCATCTTTTTTTCCCTAGGCTTCTTTCTTTGCGAAGACGTCCATTAGCTTAACGATGTCGGTGGGCGCGCGCCACAGCCAACCCCACGACGACTACGACGACGCCAGTGCGGGCGACGCGACGAAGGGACAATTTCACCAAGCCACGCGGCGCCACAGAAAAAAAAAAAAAAAAAAAAGGATTCGGGCGGAAAAGTGGTGGGGAACAAAAAAAAGGAGATGCCTGCGGTTAGACGAGTCGGGCGAGTTTCACGCTAAACTTTCGTCGTTTGAAAACAAATAAGGAAGCAGCATCGAGAGAGAGAGAGAGAGAGAGAGCTTGTATGCGTGCGTGCGCGTCGGAGAAACAGCGGGGAAGTTGAGGAACGACTGGCGGGGGCCGGAGCGATGCGGCTTTCACCCGACGCGACCGCGGGTCCCTCGATTTAACTTTCTCGTTTCAAACGATCGCTTTGCGTTGGGTTGCCGCGACCTCCGCAGTGGCGTGCCCGGCTCGATCGCTTGTTTGTTTAGCTTATCGAAACAAACAAACAAACAAGAAAAGCTGTTAAAATTGGGAGCGTTTTGCGGCGGAGTAGCACGTGTGTCCGTGACAGTGAAGGACGTCCGAGGAGAGTTTCTGCGTTTACTTCCCGCACTGCGGCGCTGGCTTGCAGGTCGATATGTGGGGGAAATATAGATATACACGCGAAATTTTTTGTTCCCCCAGTTGTACGGGGAAATAAAAAGAAAACGTGTCTTCCACGGAGGTCTCGAACACATTCGATCTCCGGGTGGTGGGACAAGGATACACACACGCGAAACCGAAAGAACCCGAGCACGCATGACGAATGCGAACTAAAGGCGCCACCGTCGAGAACATGGCGTCCAATGCCAGTTGCATATATACCGTACCTTCCGCCTTCCTGTCACGTTTGTCTGTTTATATGCTCGGTGGGATAAACAATGTGAAGGGACCGCGTACGCGGCGGTGATATCGAGAGGCAGAAACTGTACGATGTACGAAACTGTACGATGCAGATACTTGACAGCAGCAAAAATTTTAAAAATAAGGAAGAAAGAAAAGAAAAGCTGCGGAAGTTATGGAAACAATAGACCAGGCCAGATTGAAAAAGGTCAGCTTCGAAACGTTACGTATGCAACGCGTGCAGAAAAGGAAAACGCAACGCGTTCGAATGTACGGCAATGTTTTAGATGCAAGGCGCTTATTCTTCTGTGCTCTTTCCGTTCTTGGATCGGGATCGGCGATGGATGAGAAGGTCTTTCTTTCCCGCACCTTGTGGATGCGCATTTCACGCAATGCACTACAGAATTCGGGGTGGATGAGAGCGGCCGCTCGCCTCGCCTACGTGCTCGATCACACGTTACATACAGTGGTGCGCCGAGTTATTAGGGGCTGTCGAACGAGCCACATGCCATGTAGAACATGTTTATGCGCGGCTTGGCGTCTGGGGTGCTTCTGCGCACGCGCGGACGTAAGCTCGCGTGCAGAGGAAACATACGCACGCTTTTTTTTTTAGAGGACTACACTTTAAAACGAAATTACACCCTTTGGGTTGTATCTTGCCACACAACGATAAACGTCATCTGTCTTTTCCGCATTTCCTTTCCTTAACGCTGCGAGCCCGGTACTTCCCAGTAACGAACGGCATGCGCGTTATCAGCATGAGATATCATTCCGTACAGCAAAGTAGCGGGAGCGGCGTTTTCAAGAAAGGAAACGCAAGCAAGGCAGAGGGTGATTATTGTTGCATGGCAGATATACACCCCAAAGGGTATACCTTTGTCTAAGAGGGTACTTGAGTCACATGGTGATCAAGTGGGCATACGTCACGTACGGGCTGTATCCCTCGTTTATAAGCGCGCGCGCGCGCGGACACACACACACACACACACACACACACACACACACACACACACACACTACCATATATATATATATATATATATATATATATATATATATATATATATATATATATATATATATATATATATATCCTGCGTTTAACTTTGGAGTGCGCACAGTGTTTCCAGCCCGTCTCAACCGGCGTCCGCAAACAGGTCCAGTTTAAGCGGGAGCCACCGGTTGAGTCACGCCAAGCCGCATGACGTACAACGATGGGACACTGGTGGGCGCAGTACGAATTACTGTCGAGGGTGTACGAAGGCGAGAGCTGATGAGAAGGGGAGGGTAGAGGGAGGAAGGCCTTGCCTCCTCGCCAATCGATTGGGCTTCCGCCTGCGCCGCGTGTGACACAGAGAAAGGGGGGATGACACCCGCCGAAGGGGGGGTTGTGCATGGGCGCGGTGGGGGATTCAATATACCGAGGAAGGGGAAGACACGTCGGTTGCCCTGCCAACGCCCGGTGGGGTCCGGACCGCGAGGGGTCAGAAGGCGGGACAACGCCCGGAAGCTAGGCTTCTCTGACTGCACGTCCTCCGCCTGGGAAATAGCGTGCAATGCGGTATAGAGCTTCCTGAATTGCTGACCGAGTCACCAGGGCCCAGCAGTGGGCTACGCCGTAGACAGGATACGATGTCCAGCCGGTTGCCTCCATTAGGGGACTTCTCTAATCAAAGAGAACGCGAACGAATACCCATTTATATGTAAGGTCTACAAGCTGTAGACCTTAAACCGACTAGACTCGAGACCGTTCTCCGAGTCAAAGATACCCGGACCATGGCCACACCCGTCACTGGAACAAAAAGCGATTCGTGCACTAGTACACTACTTCAAGTGAACCGGCTTAGGGGACCGCTTACAGTGTGCCGGTGCATCCTCCCACGTGCACACAGTGCTCCCTCTTTTCCTCTTTCTATTCCCCTTACCCCCCCCCCCCCCCCAGTGTAGGGTAACAAACCGGCCGCTCGTATGGTTGACCTCCCTGCATTGTCTCTCCTTGCTCTCTCTACCAGCTGTACATATACAGACGACTACATTCGATTGTCTATATGGCCCGTCTTATGCACGTCCAAGGACCGCTTATACGAGCTGCAATACGCCAGCTCGCCAATGTTTATGAATTACACAGCCACACAAAGTTTCAAGTTATTGGACTGTCGTCCTCCTAGGGCAGTGATGAAGAGTCAGTTACTCATGGAATTACTCTATTGGCAGTCTACATACAGTCTCTGGGCTTATCACTTCACGTGAACAAGACCACATGTAAGCCAACGAACTGTCTTAAGACAGAGATGAACTAGTGACTTTTACTTTGCTTAAGAAAATAATCACAGTGCTTATCGCCTTTATAGCAGTTTAACATTGTACGTCCCTGTAGCCAACTCATAGGATACATTCAGACTGCCTACTGAAACAGACCTGCTTTTACAGTGAATTAGGTTCTACAGAGCTTGCATTGCTTATCCTAAGAAAAGTAATCTATTAATGGGACACAATTAGGCAATATGTAAGGCACAACCTAGAGACAACCTTAACCTCATTTCGGGAGTCGTACACTGTACGGGCACCTGCCGATCAGAAACCATTGTTGGGCCTCAACATGTTCGTGGACTTGGCTTCCTGTTGGCTCACGTTGACCTAGCACGGCACAAACGATGGCACACCGTCTATGGCCATCTCTGGAGCACAGCCTATCATATCCTTGCACGGATGTTGCTATTAAAAAAAAAAAAAAAAAAAAAAAGAAAACTCCATACGGCTGCTGTTGGCGACGACGCGCCCGGCTTTGCGAGATGCAAATTGGATCGGCGGCAGCATGCTCCGCGCTTCCGGCGGCGGTCGAATGAGTCGCGTCGTTGTGGGTGGGGTAGTCATGGCTATATACCGTATTTTCGGGTGTATAAATCGCGCCCCTGTCTGTGGTCGCACCCTTCAAAAAGCACCTTTATTACCAAAAAAAGTTTACCATAAGAGGCACCTGTGTATACGGGGCGTCCCAGCTAACTTTAGCCAGCGTTTAAAAATATGCAAATGCCACGTAACTGGACAGAACCAGGGCAATGTTGCCTGCCGTCTTTGTAGACAACCAAATTGCCTTTTTCGTTCTGCCTAATTAGATAACTAGTCTTAATTAATTCCTCAAATATTAATTAGTTGAAAAATTGTCAATGCGAAAATTGTAGAGAGACTTGAAAAACACCTGCGCGCCAGTTTTGCTGGCATTTGCGGGCTTGTTTCACGCTCTGAAAAAGACATATAGCGCGTATTGAACAATAGAAAGCTGTATCGGGAGTTTTTCGTGTCGCTCCACAATTTTCTCATTTACACTTTTCAGCTAATTATATTATTTCAGAAGTTGATTAATTCATTACGACTAATTATCTAATTAGGCGGAATGAAAGAAAAGTAATTTGAGTACCTCCAAGCGACGGCAAACAGCATTACTTTGGTTCTGTCCAGCTACGTGGCATTCACATATTTTTTTTTTTTTAAAGCTCTGGCTAAAAAGTTAGCTAGGACACCCTGTACAAGACGTACGTCTTACACAAAGGTGCACACTTTCCAACGAGACGCCAACGATTTCACATGCCATACCTTCACCCACTTTCCAACGAGACACCAAAGGATTCACATGCCGTAATTATCCGATAATGACCCGCTCGACTTCTACGCACGGCTGATTAAGGTAGATTTAGGCACCCACTCCCCCCCCCCCCCCTCCAAAAAAATTATCTTACATCATTTTCCGCATACACAAAATGTTTCTTTTTTTTACGTCAAGAGAATGCTGTCTACGCGAAGGCATTAGTGCAGCCTCATACTTTCATTAGGGGAAATTGCATGTATAAGATGCACCGCCGAGATTTTTAGAAAGAAAAAAGGCGTCTTATACAACGAAAAAGTACGGCATTCGATGGCGGGCATAACGCATTGCGCCTGCAAATAAAAAGCATTAGCCTCGACGCCGCGCTTCGTAATGAATTATTGAGTGGCGCCGTGCAGCCCACGCGTGTACGGTAGAATGAAATAGACGAAAAAAGGAAAGAACCGCATTCACAGCAGTATGAGTGCACGCGAAGACAGAAATAATGCAGCACAAAAGTAGGCGAAAGGCTCCGGCGCCAGATTATCAAGACCTGGAGAGATTCCTGAACGCAGAACCGCTCCGCGTGCAGCTTTGTATTCAGGGACTGCACTACACGAATAGCATGACGAACGTAACCAAGTATGCTGTGCAGTCTGTCTATCTGTCTGCAGACACACAGACAATCAGACAGACAGATCCTCTTCAGGCCCTGTGTCCATCCCCGTGGACAACAGATTTCATCACTTCCCCAGGTAAATCAGGAATGATAAGCTAAAATATGGTGCGTCATAAAGCTAGATGCAGGTGACACATGCCAAGCGTATAATATAATTTTGTTGCCACTGGTTCTCGAAAAAATTCATACTTTGTGCAGGACGTATACTGCTGCTGTTACGATCGGCATGCAAGAGTACCGACCTGCAAAATTTTCCCGGCCCGCTGCTACGACTCGCTTTGTCAACACAACAATGCGCCTCCTCAACAGCCCAACGGCGCCGGCATGTCTAGCCACGTTCGGCGGACCGAGTATTGCTAGTTGATTCGCTGTCGCCTTCACGGTTTGCTTGGAGCAAGATAATTCCTGGAAAAGGATGTGTTGCGGTGTATTCTCACGGGTCCCACAAGCCGTCACAGTCAATCGACAGACGCGGCGGCTACTGACTGCAGGGTCAGCTCTGGGATCAAGGGGCGCCTGCTTAGGTCAAGACCCCTGTCTACGAGAACCGTCTCACCTCGCTGCGTTCAGTGAAACCAAAGTGTCGAAGTGAGCGTGTGAACCCTCCCCCTCAAAGGCTGGTCGACTGCGATGACTTTGGACGCTCCCATTGGCCGAAGGTTGAACGGCAGTTTTCCCTCACCTAGGGATCTAGGGAGGACAAAGTGTATTTAAGCAGCCGTTTACGGCTGCTTGGTGTGCTTTCTCTTTCAGTCATGATAGACTGATGAAGTGTAAAGTTCTCCACCCTTCATGTAGATTTGTAAATAAATCCCGTATTCCTCGTTCTCGGTGAGAACAAGTACCTCCCTTCAACAACGTCCTCAGCGTGGATTAGTCGGACGACGGCATGGGCCAGTTACCATTTATTGCATGCCCGATCCCAAATCTTGCACTGCGTCGTTAGCGATGGCAAAAAAAAAGAATAAAGAAAAGGAGAGTTTTATACATTTTAAATGCCACCAGATGAGGCGCGAAAATAAAGCATGAAAAATGGAGGTGAGCAAACCACCTTTGTGATGTTAAACGCGTATTTATGTGAATATAGGAAAGTACGTTTCTTGATCTGTATGTACCGGATAAATGGACTATTTATCGACATACCTATATGGAGGTGCTGATGCGAGCATATTTACGTGCAATATGATCAAGCAAGTATTTTGTCAGAATCGCAACAGACCAGTTGACAATAAGGACGGGCTAAGAGGTGTGACAAAGGAGGCTCATTCCTTTAAATAATAATAATAAAAACAGTTGTCTGTGGAGATAGTGAGACCCAAACTACAGCGACGACTCCACTCCGCACTAGGCAACAGTGATGTACTCGGGAACAGAGACCGGGATGTCGGCTACAATAACGCGACTGGGTGTCCTATAGTTGTACACGCTGCGCTAGCTCGGTAGCTACATCGTCGCACGGCTGAGCTCGAGGTCTCGGGTTCGGTCCCGGCCACGGGGTACGCATTCCGTTGGAGGGCGGAACGACAAATAAAAGAACTAAAAGTAAAGAAAACGCTAGCGCGCCGTACGAATTCTACGCACATTAAAGTAGCCCAAACATTAATCAGGTGTCCCCTACTAAAGCGTGCCTCATCACCATATCGTGGTTTTGGCACGTAATACCCACGCGATAAACCCTTCTGTTGGTTGTCAGCGAAACGTCCTATGTGTTCTTGTTCTGTATATCCCGTACTTAGCAGCGTTTGACGTTAAAAAGAAAAAAAAATTAAGTTACGCTGTAACCGCGTACGCATGTGCTCACGACCAGCATTATTGAATCCGCATTTACAGCGAGGACGATGGAGTGTTCAGACGTGTACAGTGGTATCGCACACGAGAATCAGCAAGAACCGCAGTCTCCCGCAAATGCGTACAAGACTTGGAAATCTCGCGCTACGGCAACATCCCACACACAGCTGGAGCTGTTTAAAAGGCAACACGTTCTTCGAAATACACGTGCAGCGCGGCAAATCGCGTTACATATCTGAGCGTGTTATTGGCTATTACGTGACTGCCGACTGCGGCGTTACGGGGGGTAGCAAAGGCCCCGCTAACAGACAATCAAGTTACGCTGTGCAAACAGAAGAGGCAGTAACAACAAGAGCGGCCCATTTGCATGCAGAAGTTGTTACATAAAGTCAACACAGAGACGCTGCTGTGCGCGTGCCCGCATTTGCAACCGAGAACGGGAAAAAAAAAGTGAAATTGAACAAAGAGGCAGACGTGCCCATTAACCAATCTATTTAACCTTTCTTTCCTTCTTCCTTCCTTTTAAACTTTCTTTTTTTTCTTTGGTTTTCCATATGCGCCGCCAGCGCAAATGAAAAGACAACGGAGCCGAGCGCCAGCGATGCGAATCGCGCCGGTCGGTTTCAAGCTGACGCCGCAAACGAGGGTAGCAACATACGGCGCCACATGGCGGACGCCAAACTCAACTCGAAGTCGGGTCAGGAAACGGCGCGCTACATACAACGTTGTTTCCGGCGCGCGCAATTTCACGCCTCATTTAGCGCCCGCGAGTACGCGGCCGCGCACGAAGCAACAGCACCGCCGCGCGGGTTGGAACGGAGACGGCGGAACGGAACGAAAAGAAATAAAATAAACGGCCCGTTGTCCTCGTAATACGGCGGTAAAACGACACATCACCCGAGAGAAACGAAAGAAGCAACACGGAGGCGAGACGGTTTTGTCGAAAGCGGTGTTCCACCATACGCAGTCATCCGAGCCCATAAGTGCCATGATTGACGTACGTCCTTTTGTAGCAGACTAGAGCACACTATCTCAGGTCGGCATCTCTCTCTTTCCTGTCAATAAATTATATATATATATATATATATATATATATATATATATATATATATATATATATATATATATATATATATATATATATATATATATATATATATATATATATATATATATAATCTCTACGTCCATGAACATCGCGTAAGATCTTTCGCTCGAATCAACGGTGCCTCGTTGCGCGTTGTACGAAAGCCTCGAAACCGGTGCTGCGCTTCTTGAGGTTCGCCAGTCGTATGAGCGCCTGTGACTGTCTCAACGATGAACGCTTGTGCTTGCGTGTGCGCGCATGCTGCGAAGTGCTTCTTTTCTGCTTCTCATATTTCACTCCATGCCCAGCAATTTCGGGCATTGCGCCTTCCGCTAGCTGTCGAACCTCCCCGCAACGCTCCGATGTAACTCCATGGGCTACAGTTAGCAATGCCTAGATGCGAATTAGGCCCTCCTAACAACATACATATTTACCGCAGTTAGTCGTAAGTTCACTAATCTGTCGTGGCAGGGTTTTAAACCTGACCTAAACACTGCTACAACGCAGCAGCTAAGTTCCCATTAAGTGCCGTAAATACGCGTGTTAGAACGGCGTACCCTCTCGACGTCGCCAACTGATAGTTCTTAAAATTCGGGCGGATTTTGTAGGGGGGGGGGACATAATGCTACTCACTGAGTTACTCTGGCACGTTACAGTGAAATACGACAGACAGCCGAAGAGGCATTGTGCGAAATTCCCAGGTATGCCCCTTCCCCAATGAAGGGTAGCCAACCGGACTCAGCCCGGCTAACCTAATTTCCCTTGTCACTCCTCTCTCTGCTCTTGACTAAGAGTTACGCTTTGAGGCGACAACAATGAGAGAAATGATGAGGGGGCTATTCTCCTGCGCATGGTTTTATGACACGCCTACCTTTTGTTTTCCATGTCACAAGGCAAGGCTCTTTATATTCCCCTTTCCCCCGCCCCCAGTGTAGGGTAGCAAACCGGATGCTGTCCTGGTTGACCTCCCTGCCTTTCCTACCCTTGTTTTCTCTCTCTCTCTCTCTCTCACAAGGCACGCAAGAAACCTAGCGTTACAGATGTGACAAGGCCAGGCCCGCTTATCGAAACGTAGGCCAGTCTTTCTGAGTCTTTCTGTAAAACAGTTTAGTACTCCAACAGTCTGCCCCCTTCTTGATTTTGAACCACGAAAAATGGTCCGTTCAGTATCAAAACGAGAACGACGCAAGTGCGAGAAGACATCACCGACAGGATGAGTCGTCGCGTTCCTCCTCTTTTCTTACGTGCGTATCCTCGCGCTCTTACTTCCAAGTACGTAGCCGCGCCGACTCGCCCAGTTGACAACGGTGTTACTGCGGCGCATTAACTCAGCAGCGTATGCAAGTGGCCAGCTCCTACCCTGTCCAGCTTAGAACAAGAAGAGCGAACAGAAAAGGGGGCACCACCATCGTGAAAAAAATGCTACAAATCAGGGGCGCGCGCAGGCAAAACAACGCCGGCCACGCAAAAGAGCCAAGGACGTGGAACAAAGCTACGTTGCTCCGCATCCCATTACTGCTGACCCGGGCGGCGGGAGGAAGCCAGACAGGGATAATAAAAAGAATACAGGATGTCCAGCAAAAAATAAGCGAAATAAAAAACAACCTAAATGAAAGAGAGAGGAGGTCGAACATGTAATCCGTGACAGTGGGAGTAGGAGGATACGCGACTATAGTGACGTAACATTGCCTCACGGTTAAAAGCGCATATATGTGCTTATTAAAGATGAAGAAAAAAAATGTAGTTTATCTTTTGAACATGCTTAACACAAAAGCGTCACTATGGTTGGCCAAACCACCACCAGATTTCGCTGCAAGCGCTTGTGCTCACGCTCACGGCTCCGCTCTTGCAGTACTCCGTAAACTGCAGGGTGTGGACGGTCAGTACGGGCAGACTAGGCCTCAAATACGTTTATGAGAAGAAAGCTACAGCTTGTCCGTAAATTTCGTTGCCGTTTACGGGTTGCCGGAGCCGTGGAACGGCACTAGGAAAGCTGGTAGCGACATCTCGTGACGCATTGTCCAACTACAATTCATTTCAAATATTTATGAATCGTAGAAAGACTACGTTGGTGATTACGTCGCTGCTGACTCTTTACGCTGGCAATTAAGTAGAATATGATAGGTGACTGTAGTATTGCGCTTAAACTCTGCGTTACCTGATGTCGCAAGCGGCGTTGTCACTGCCGCACCCCTCTCCGGCAAGCCGGTATAGTCCGCAAGCGCTAATACGTTTACGGACAAGCGATAACTCGCTGCTATCGCAGCATCCATCGTACGTACAGCGTCGACCTAAGCGCTGGACGGCTGCCACTATGAAGTGGCACCGCGGGTCAAGGGGTCAGGGATCCCATGAGCCGCCACCCCCACTGCCGGCGCCTTTATAAGTGTGGCCATACGCAGGGAGGCCCAGAGAGGGAAAAGGCCAGGCGTGATATCCGACCAGCCTCTCTCAATCTCCCTCCCTGCTTGCACGGGGCTTGCTCGCGCACTTGACCTCGTTGACGACGATGAGTTGGTTGGTGAGGAGAGAGAGAGAGAGAGAGAGAGAGAGGAGGGAGCTTAAGGCATCGAGTGCCACAGTCACCCTTCGGCAAGGACGGTGGATACTATGTTGCGAACGTGAAGGCGCGCCTTCCTCGAAGCGATTTTTTGGATTAACGGAAGGACACGGGGCGGCGCGGTACGAGGCATCGCATGCGCTATGCGGCAACAGAGTAGCTTCAACAAGACTACGTCAAGTCAGTGGAGGTTCATTATCCCAAAAAACGACGCTTCAGCTGTGCAGCTATGTTTAAAAAAAGCTACAAAAGTATACCTTCTTGACTTCCTTCTGCGGACTGACAATTTTATATGAAGGGAACAGCACACCATACAGCAGACAAGTGGTTACTTGAATATGGATGGATGGATGGATGCAAAACTTTAATAAAGGTCCTGAGGTACTTGAATATGGTTAATATTATTACCGCGTGCGCGTTTTGCTTACTGACAGCTGTACGTAGCACAAGCATGACTGACCACAAATGATGCCCCGCATTTGCTGCTTCAAAATTTTCTGGTCTACAATATTGATAGCACCTTGGCGATACTACAGTATCAGTAGTGAAATACGATAGCTAGATGGCAAGTGATAACATTTATTTTCCGTTATGGTTGTCCTGTACAGCGTGTATATGTCCCGTGGTGTGCAACCTATCACCTCGTCAGGTAGTCGTCAGGATTGGTACATGGCCTCTGCGAACACTCTGCAGCATTCCAGCGGCTGCGGAAGCGCTGGAATAATTAAAGACTAAGAAATTACAAACATACCATCCCCACAGTTGACGTCAGCTGCACGACTTGCAGCCAAACAAGCAAGCGGACAAAAAAACTAAGCAAAAACTTTCAGTGCATATGCAGACCACAACCCGAGTGTTTTCCACACCAGTTGCGCAAAGAAGTCAAAGCCCATCGACTACTAATTCAAGGCACTCATATTAAGATTGGTCGCTTCCTTCGAACAGCACAGCATGCTGTAGCCTCACCACTTTCCGTTTGATCAGCAGAACTGTTGCTTGCGCCTCCCAGAATGAAAAGATGCAACCCGGCCCGGTAATTGCGTTACTCCCGCTTCTTACAACAGGAAAGAAGCTAAGCAAGGCCATTGCAAAGTTTCTCGCTGATATCGCGCTACAATGCCACATCTGTGTGGCGCCGCAGGCGTCGAAATTGAGACCGATGATGAAAGAAGAAACTATAGTCCGGACTTCTTGGTGATCTGATACATGTGCAAAATCTGCGAACTCATATATAGCCTCTTTCTTTCGCTGTCACAGAGTCGTCGCCGGAGATCACCGGGTAATGCCAGGTGAGCGAGCAAGCGCCATTCATCGACCCACGCACAGGTATAGGTGTCACACATCACGACGCGTTTCGCGCGACGTATATTGTTCGCAATTGACGCCACGCGATTGTTTCCGCTGTCATGTGAACAAAAAAGCTTCCGCTGCCCCTTCGTGGGAGTACTACGGACGTTACTCTTTGCCTCAGCGTGACGGCAACTGATTAACGTGCTCCAGGTTACGTATAGCGTAGAGACAGCCGAAACAAAGATACGTTCATGGCGCGCGTCCGCTACGGACGCCTAGACCTTGTGTTGCGCTTTGATTCACGAACTCGCGTGATGCCCAAACGACTGCGATCCCACGGGTATTGTCACCGATTGCGCGTTTTCGTTGGCTGCCGGGGATAGTTTCCAGCACACACTAAATTCACACTAGCGAGATATCACCGGTGCACTCTGGCAGAATGTCTGCGGGGAACAACGGCGACCGAAGAACGCGCACAACGCGCCATCGGAGGCCATCAGGCTCATAAAACCGCCATTCATTCATAGACACACCACGAGACGTTGGTGCCATCTGCAAACTCTGCAGCGGCGTGAGATCCCACACGGGGAACTACATGCGCGCTCGATTCTACTCACGAAACATCGCAAGCGTATACGTAACCATGTCTCAATACCGCTGTCACGCAAGCGTGCTCGCAGATAGCCTAACGAGGAAGCTTTGAACGCTCTGCAGGCGATAGACGTTAACTACACAGGCCCCATAAGCTAGCTGCCTCGGGTTGGCGCGTGTCTATATATACATGTCACCAGGCACACGCACGCGTTTCATCTTTCATCCCAGGACGTCCGAAGTATAACCTGCCTTGCCCGAACGGGCAATCTAAACATGTACGGCTCATTAACAAAACGTCGTTACCAAACTGTGTGAGTGGCGACGCAGCTGGATTATCGTGCGAGCTAATTGACGGCCTGACGCACTGCCATTAGGATTGGCGTGAAAACGGCTGCAGTTCGTTTCGCACTGTCATTCATTACTTTGTCTTCGTTGAACGAGATAAGGCAACATTGGAAAGGGCGTAAATGAATCAAAGAAAGGTGTGAAGAGGGAGGGGGGGGTCATTCAGACAAAACAATATGCTGGGCAGGTGCTTCTGCATTCGCGCTTTATAAAGCATCACTTGTAAGCGTCGCGACGGTAGTACAATTCATGCGACCACCCGCAGCAATACCGTTCTCAAAAAGAAACAGCACTTTCAAGCAGTAAAGAAAAGAAAAAAAAAAGATACTTTAATTTGAGCGTGGAACTGCACGCGAGCGATTCGAGATTATTGGTGGACAAAAGTGTGAGCGCGCAATGGTGCCTTTGTCTCCTTGACGAACAAAAATGAACTTTACCCTAAGGAAAAGCGTATTAAGGAACTGGTTCTACTTTCGAGGAAGCTGATTAGACACTACATACATATAAAAGAATGCTATACACGTTTCTTATCCGCGCTCCGCCGCTAACGTCATGTTTAAGAAACAAACATCCATCATCTTTTTCATTCTTCTTCCACTTCTGTAGACGCAAAGCAAACTGGATTTATTGAATGCCTGGAAATGACATCCCTTTCGTCCAGAGAGCCACGCGTGCATGCAGCCGTGAGAGGAGCACCGTAGACACGGGGCATTCAGAGCGGGACAGTGGAATGCAAACACGCCTGGGTGCCTTCGAATGCAGGCTTGTAGCCGGGCTGCACGATACAACAAGGGCGAAGACAATTCCGTAAATAAGTATATTTTGTTTCTTCAATTTCTCGTATCCACCATGGCCGGCGTTCAAAGCCGCTTCGTTCGCATCCTGGCAACCCAAAAGATCATGGACCCACAAATGAAGATACCGTTTCTTATGACAGTGGACCGGACAATGAACGCTATGCAGTATGGGGGAAACGTTTGAAAGGAACTTGGAAAAAAAAAAAGCGAACCTTCCTGCCCGTTCGCTCGCATTTATAAAAGCAGCGAACCGGTCACTCACAGAACGCTTTACGGAAGCGTGCAGATACAGTGTCCATACGTTCTGCACACTTAGAGTAATTGTACAACTGGAAACTTCAGCAGCGCTGTCTGGCCACTCACACCGAGGAACTTCGATTCGAAGTCAACTGCAGATCGTAGATTTTTTTTTTTTTCGCCAGTTTGAGTTTCAGCATGTCATGTACAGTTTCTCATTTCGAGAAGTACACTGTAGCCGGCTGCTCTAATCAATGCTACCATATTTTTCCTGCTACTCTGACCACTCGTCGACTAGGCAGAGAAGCGAAATCGAGCAGTTCTTCGCAAACCCGTCCACTGACGCTACTTATTTTCCATGTAGTTGTCGTTATTTGTTGTTGTGTACCGTCGAGTCGCTGTGGACGACTACGACTCCAGGAATGTACAAACGCCAACGAGATCCGTTTAGCACAAGTTCCTTAAGCTCACTGAGACGCATCTCCCTACTTATTTTACATAGGACTGCGACGGAATATACACGGATGTAAGTGCCTTCAAACTCTCCGTCCCCCCGCATTCTGAACCTTACTTCTACTTGTATTGTGCCGTTTTCTTTTCTTTCTTGCGCCAAAGCAACCAAGGCTATTTTGCGCCAAATGCAGTCACTTCTAATACAACTACAGTTGCTATACTGTTACAGCTGCAACGAGTCCTGCTGCTGCGGCTACGACTGCAATGACTATTCCATCATTTGCTCCAGCTGATACAAAAATAACCTTTGGCTACACGTGCCGCAAGACGCATCTCAGTCGGAAATCCGCCCTGGTCGCGTATCAACGGATCCGAAGGTCCGGAAGCGCCGCAGCCACTGGGCATTCTCCGGCGTCTAAGCCGTATCCGACTGGCTGCGGGCAAGCACTCGGCAAGACAAAACTAAAACACTCGCCTGCACCGAACACGATATGCCGAGGACCGCGGGAGACGTCTCGTCTTTGCGCGAACACCGGACGAAGGCGCGTCGATGTACCACCACGGTCGTAGTTGGGTGCACTGCTTCGAAAGCGCAACATACAGTCGAAGCCGGTTATAGCTAAGATAGGCTTATATACACCGAAAATAGTTCGATATGGAAAGTAATTCGATATACCGGGTGCGCGAGGTATACGAATTCGTTCAAGATATTTTGCATTGCTTCATTTAGGGCCGCTTGCTAAGGCTGCTCAGTAAAACCATATTCGGCGACGATAATTGACTGAATGCCGCTGCGATAACGACTGCACGTTTGGATCACCGCATAGTGTTCGTTAATGTTGAGCAGTGCTTCACCCAACAGCAGCTTTTAGCAAGTTTCGAACACTGGGTGGTCGCTTGTTAGTCTCCATCTAGTGATGGACCACAGCTTTACAATATCTTCAAGCTAGACCCGAGTTACAACCTGCAATAATAAAAAAAGAAAAGATACCCTTTCGAATTCACGGATTGGTCCGTGTTCCAAACCACATTAAAACTCTTGCAAGGAGACACATTCACTGGTATCGACATCGGCCGCAATGCGCCTTTCAGTACGCTGCCTCCGCTATAGAACCGCGTTATGTTGCTTCAACGATAATGTTACCTGTACGTTTAATGCTATCGCATTGAAACGCCGCCAGCGTATCGGCCGTAACACTGCACCGAACTAAGAAGGCGAGACGAACGAGACGAAATATCCGTGGGCAACGGCGGGGATTAAGCCGGCGGGCAACCGCAGATCACCGTTATGCGGTAGCGCGCATTCCTGGCAAATACGTCGAGTGCCAGGAAGCGACCAGTCCTGAGGAAAGCGACCCGACACAGCAAGAAAAGACCTGGATGCCAAACCGGAACTGGCCCGAGGCTCTCCCCCACTTAAAAACGCGCTGACGCTAGTCTCCTCGCGTAATCAGAGCCCGGCATCGCTGCTGCTGCTGCCACCACAGCAGCACGAGCAAGGGCGACAATGGTCCTTCGGCGACCCGCACTTCCTCCGTCCCAACGCCAAAAAAAGAAAAAAAAAAACCAGGGGCGCCGCGCGTGGGACCACTTGCCCTTCCACGAAACGGGGGAAAAACGCATGTAAGGTTCGCGCCGTGGCCTCCGAGATCTCATACGGTGCAAAGGCCGAGGCTCGCGCCACAGAGTTTCCCACTAAAATTACTCGAGGGAACTCTGGCGCTGCTATCGTTCTGCTACCTGACGAGAAAGCTTATGGAAACAATCGATTTTCAAGTCGGTTCTTATAATTGACTGGTGCGGTACGAATGTGAAAACTATTTTGTGTGTGCGTGCGTGCGTGTGCGTGTACCACTGTTAGATGCCAGAGGCAGCATCTTTATGTACATGGACAAAGTAACCATCTCTTCATGTTTGACAAGGTAAGAAGTTCTCGTCTTTGCATAAACAGAGATGATGCAACAGATATGATGCAACATGCTTGATGCAACAAACAGATTATGCTTGATGGACTGCCATGGCTACACCGCCCTTCGAGTGGTCACTGCGCTTCAGAAACAATTACCCTCGAAATCTGTCGGCGCGCGCTGCCCGATCTCGGAGGCTACGCTGTGGTGCTCGACGGCGATTACAGAGCTAAAATTGTTTATCCAGCTGCATTAGGCGTCTAAATGCACACACCGGGATGCGGGCGCGTTGCTGAAGCAACTACACACGTCGAGGGAGTTCCCGAAAAGCTTGCTTCGCTGAAGTGCACCAGCAACTGAACTTCACATGTCCGTATATCGTAGCAAAGCCAAACGATGCTCACCGCCTGTCTCTAGCTCACAGGTCCGCAAGAGTAATACGTAAAGGAAGCATATTTTTCTACATTACAGGAAAACAGAATGTGTGTCGCCACACGCACGGTGTCCTCATTGGTTAAAGACTTTGCCTCCATACTCGCTACATGCATTGACCATCGTGGGAGCTGACTATGCAGCACCTCACGGCACACAGCCACAATTAATGCAATGCACAGACGGGTACCCCTCTATCAACAGCTCTTCACACAGAGTGTGAACACGATGTAGATAAAGAATGACGACTAGCTTCTGCTTATCTCTGGGTGCAATCAAGTGAACCTCTAATGGTAACATGGTACCCGTGAACACACGCACTCCACGTGAACACACGGCGATGTTTTGAACACGCAGTGTTCAGTGAGCACACACAATCGACAACGCGGACACACGGTATACAGACACGGCACCCTGGCCAATCACAGCGTCGGCGTCAACGCGCTCCCCCGTGTCTCGTATCCCGTACCAGGCGCGCTAGCGAGCGAGCGAAGCGTTACAATGGACAGGCGCCGGCGTAATCGGAGACCCATCGTGTCGGTGTCCCGGACGCGAACAGCAGAAGCGGCGGCGGCGACTATGGTCGAATGCCACCCATTCGCGTCCCCCCCCCCCCTCCCTCCCCCCCCATTTCTACTCCCACCACGTCCAGACGCAACCTTATCGCCTACCTCGTCGACGCGCCGCGTCCATTGTCGACTTAGCACTGCGCACGGCACAGACGCCACGGCGACGGCCGGGTGCTCTAATGGCCGACTCCTTTGCACTTCCGCCGGAGGGATGTGTGGCCGCGACACGGGACGGGGGTATACCCGTACACACCACACGTAGCCGTACCATTGTTGCGGGTTCTTTTGTGCTAGAGACATGTTGTATTTGCACTTCCGCCGCTTGCTTTACAGACGGGAGGAGGACTGGCCGACGCCTATACGCGTAGGCGCGGTAGAAATGTAGAGTATCCGCTAAAGGTTCCGACGCCATAACCGCGACTGCGTGACCGTCGAGACTAACAGTGTCGCTGGGCGGCGCTACTGGTTGTTAAAACTTGCAGCGCTCCGCCTTTCTGGAGTCTGAAAGGCACGACTTAAACTTTGGTGTCACTCATACAATGTAGACGCTATCGTTGTTCTCGCTGATCTTTCTCTTCTTGTCGCAGTGGTCGCTTCTGTCATCGCCGTTGTTTCCCTACACGTTTATGTCGAGGTTATGTCGCCTCTAGTCCATCTGCTGCTAAGTGCGCGATATGGAGCGCAGAGGCACAGGGGTCGGCTGCGGTGTGGTTTTGTAAGCGTAGCTCTAGTCTCGATTGTAGCCGAGTAACATTCGTTAATAGTTGTCCCTGAATGCAGGACTCTTTCAGAGGACACCTGTGCGTCTACAGTAGCACGAAGGCGCAAAGGAAGCCCAAAACAGATTTCTCGGAAAGAAAAAATTGTTAAGCGAAAAAATTCAGCGAAAAAAATTGTTCTGGTACGGGAGCGCGAACTCAGGACCAACGCCTTAGCATCTGAGCTAACTAATATGCATGCAGATGCTAGAGTGATCGTCCCAGAAAGGCGTTGGTCTCGGTTTCGATTACCGCACCAGGAGCATTTTTTTTTTCTCAACTGCGAGGCTTTCTGAGAAACTCGTATTGACTTTTCTTTGTAGCTTCGTGCTGTTGTCGAACAGATGGTATTTTCTTTTCCCCACCGTTAATCGTTTTATAGGAACATGACTCGGGCGTTCTCGTTCGCCTTCACCGGTACAAATCGGGACACACACGCACAACTCAATATCATCGCCAAAGAAAAGACGTCAGGAGGGCGATACACCATATCCGTTTACACGCGAGCAGTGACCCTGGCACGGTATACGCAACACGATGGGAGGTATATAGCGTGTTTTTTCTGCACGCACGAACCAAAGGCTCGATTGGACCGCGCCTTGCGCTACACACAAATGGCTGCGTCACCTTCGAACAGGGATTAAAAAAAAAAAAAGAAAACTGAAGGACTCCGCGGGGCGGGGGTGGCAGCGGTTCCAGCCAAAGGCGCTTGACCAGACCTTTCACGCGCACGCCGAACAAAAGGCGTTGCCACGCCGAAATCCCACCAGGCGCGCAGCGCGACCGCAAGAAAGCACACACACACAACGCGATGATGGAAATACACGCCGCGCCTCCAGACTTCCGAATTGACCGCGAACACGCAAAAAACGTTTAGTCTCGCGTACACGCATGTACGGCCACAGTATAGCCGAGGTGCTTTCATTTTTCTTTCGCCCCTCGCGATCAAGATTGAATACGCCAGGCTGGTCGCGCGGAAAAGGACTTAACTTGGGCGGAGGCGAGGAGGGCGGGACAAGGCTGTCCCAATGCACCGCGCCCGCGCCCGTGGCACGGTTGAACGAACGGCTGCGCATCGATGCCTATCGGACAACAATGCGCAAGACGGTGTTCTCATGGCGCTGCTACGGGGGCGAGTGTGTCTGCGAATAAGCGTCGTGGGCCGGGATCCCCGAAGCGAGGCTATTTCCATGTGAAGCGGGCAGGTTGCGAGCGATATCTGACCGGGAGACGCGTCCACAATCGTCCACGGTCAACAGAGCACACGCCGACACGGACACGCGGATACGTGCACACGTCACTGTTGGGGAAAGCGGCGGAGGGCGTATAGAATGGTCGGTGTTTTGCTGTTGTTTTGTTGTTGGTTTCGTTGCTGTCGTTGTTGCTTCCGTGTGAGTTTCAGAGTGTACACACGAAGCATGTATCCACCGATTCCCTCAGATTAGAGAAAGTTAGAAATTCAGTCTCGTTGGTACGGCGTATTGCGAGGAAAAGGCGCAAGCAAGACGCGGTCTCGAGGAAAGAGGGGACACTTGTGCTAAATTAAAAAAAAAAAAAAAAAAGGTTTTATTCGACGTAATAACTACGTGAATTGATAGCTGATTGAGCATTCCTTTCCTTCCCTTTCTCTCTCTTCCCTATTTCTGCCAAAATAATGATGTCATCGTTTTTGACCGTTTACTGTCTCCGCGCATGGCGTCTAAGATATTTGAACGCCATGTGTGTCCGTATACCAGATGCGAGTTCTTCCGAAACACTCTCCTTAAAACGAAACCACCCCTTCCATATTTGCAGATAGATGATATAGTCGGGCGCGTCTAGAACTAACGCCTCCAAAACGAAATTACCTGTACAACGAAGCAATAGAACTCTCCCGGTTCTATCGTGAACTGTGCGGTGCGAGGCCTTTACAACGAATTAAGTGACCTGTATAATTCCTGAGGCCTCAAGCACTTCGATATAAAGGCGTTCGACTGTACGTGGCTATAGCGGACATTAGCAGCAGAAAAAAAAAGGAAGAAACGACAATTACTCCGATGAATCAACAAAACGCTATAACTACCTTTTTAATTGCTAACTTTTCGCCATCTGTCGTAATGGCGAAATTAAGGCCGACGAGTAGTGAAGTCATGTATGCGTTTTTGTTCATTTTCGTTCAGTTCTTGTTCTACCATTGAGTCTTTGTTGCTGCTAATAGTGTCCGCCTTTGTGACTATACGCTCGTCACTATAAATTGTGACTATACACTGTGTGACGTAGGACTGTACGGTGACACTGCGTAAGACTAGGACCGCCTTTGCGGTCCACGTGACAGTGCCCACAGAAATAGTTCGTGTGTACGTGCGTGTGTGTGCTTAGGTTTTTTTTTTCTTTCTTTATCCTTCTTTCTTTCTCACCTATTGCATCCCCTTGCCCCTCCCCCAGTACAGGGTAGCCAACCGGATCTCTGGTTAGCCTCCCTGTCTTTCCTTTGCCTTTCTTTCTCTCACGCTATTTTTCGAGTTTAGAGTATTTCGGTTGACCCTCTCGGCTGACCAGTTGGGTTGAATTGAGTCCCCAAGGCGCTTGGGGCCCCAATTCTGAAACTCTCTACGATTAATTATCCACGTTGAAAGCGCCAGCTCACGGGAGCTGAGGAAATGCTCATTCCCGCCGCCTATACCTGCGGGTTCAATTTCACCCGCGCCTGAAAACAACGAAAAAAAAAAAAAAGACACGCCGACTAAAATCGGTCAGCGCGATAGACAAAACAAAACAACCACGCGACGCCAGGGAAAGGCGCCCGCCCCACCCGAGAACAATCTCCGCGACAGCGTCGAGCCACGTGCCGTTATCTCAGGCTTCGCGGAGGAAAATCGCAATCGGGAGCTCGTAATAATTGGTGCTAGCAAACCGGCAAGTCTTATTACAGGAGGCAACAAACGCCACGTGCGTGCTTTCAGAAACGTGCACTGTAAATCGCAACGCGCGATCTTTATCGCGGAAGACGATACGAAGCGTTTGGGAGATAACGAAGCAGCAGCGAAAGGGAGCGTACTGTAGTCTAGAAGACTGAGTGGAAGGGGAGGGGGGGGGCGGCAGTGCAAGGAAAGAGTGAGTCCCCACGGCCGTATGCGAGCGGGCCACATTAGCGCACGCTGACGACTCGAGAGCAGACGACGAGAATCGCGAGGCGCCGAGCAGTGTTTCTTTTTTTCTTTTCTAAGCTTCTATCCCTTGGAAAAGCGGCACGCTTTCTCGCGGTGTTTCCTCTATACACTTTCTTCGCTTTCTCTTTTATTTGTACTTTTGTCTTTCCCGACTTTCACTCTTCGTTTTCTTTTCGGGTCTTCGCAGAGATGGAATCTGCACCGGCTATAAGCTATAACACTGCGGACGCGTCGTCCCAAGAGCGGTAGCCGCTAGTCGTGACGTCAGCGGACTGCTGCTGCCCAAATGACCCCATTTTCTGTGCGCCGCGCTAGACTTTGCCAGCGCCATGCGGTATAACTGCGCGGTCAGTTCGCCTCCACCGCTTGACTGTATACATAGTCGAGGCACTCACGGTCTCTTCGGATTCGCTGGAGAGTGAAAAAGATGGCGCACTTGTGCGCGAGCAAAAGTTTGAGAGAGAGAGAAGAAAAAAAAGAGGTTAGGAGAGAGGGATCGGGAAGCGCGTCTGGACAAAAGACGCCGGATAATTTCGAAAAAAAAGGAGAGAAGAAAGAACTCGTTCCGTTAGATGCAGATCTGGAGAATGCAGAGGCGCTTCCGCGTGACGCTTTTGTGGCAATAAACTCGATTCAACAGCTTAAGCTTCCTCCTTACGTTAATGGGAACTAACGCGAAGCAACCCAATGGTGTAAAGAAAGAAAAAAAAGGCGGGTTTCTGGGGTGTTGCATCCAAAAACAACGGTCTAATTTAGGAGCGACGCCGTAAAGAGAGAGAGAGAGAGACTGGGATTTCAGGTGCCGAAACTCAATTTTGATTATGAACGAGAATTTTGAGGTATCAAAACAGCGCAGCGTATACATGATACGCTGGTCACGCTGCCTCGAGTTGTTTCTGCGACTGATACCAGGCGAAATAGTGCGCCTTATACTGCACGCAATAATGTACTGGCTTTATATCGGCTGTCGCGTGCTTCGATCTTTGGCCCAAGTGCCACGTTATTCATCCACGCTACATTGTTCATCGCGCACTCCTACCGATTCGTTAAGCTTTGCGTTAATAATCACCCGAGACAGATTCTTTCCCCCAAGTGCCTTTGCATCATAACGACGATGCTTCCGATCCGGCTTGACATATCGTTTGGCTTCTTCCGATAACTAGCTACTTAACTTCACGCATCGCTTAAACTATCAAAGACGCCAGACGCATAATTCATTCTAATCTGATTGCAAAGGGATTGCCGCTCCGGTTCACCGCTCACTTTCACAACTTGTCCTCTCTCACTTCTTCGATCGTTATCACACGACGCCCGCCGATAACGCAACAAAAAAGATTAATAAGCTACAGAGAGGCGAAGGGGAGGGGGGGAGGGTGATGCAGGGGGAAGGGCGTCGGGCCAGCACGTCCGCGACACGAAAAAGAGCAGGCGCGACAAGTATTTCCGGTTCGCGACATTCACGGTCGTACAGTGGCCCACGCTGGATCGCGATCGTCTCGCCACCTCGACGCCCTCGGAGCTGTCATTCCGGGAACCGCCCCGATAAAGAAATAAAAGAAATGAAAAAAAAAAAGAACGTTCAGCCAAGCTCGAAACAGGTGACACCCTACGTTTTCGAGCAGCGAGCACAGTGTAACGAAGATCGGACATCCGCGCAAATATACGCGTCCGGTCATGCGATTCTGTTTTCGAGTATATACGTGGAAATCGCA
Organism: Dermacentor andersoni; assembly: GCF_023375885.2. Lineage (NCBI taxonomy): Eukaryota > Metazoa > Arthropoda > Arachnida > Ixodida > Ixodidae > Dermacentor > Dermacentor andersoni. The sequence continues at coordinate 90,720,920 of NC_092824.1, read as the reverse complement.
GTTTCCTCCAATGAGGGAGGCTGGTGACATATAACGAGGACTGGTGCACATAACGAGGACTGATGGAGCAGCCTGTCTTCGTTCGTTGCGATCTTCACCGCACCAACCTTGTTTGACTGGCGACGCTTAATACGCAGGCGGCCTTCCGCACTTCTTCCGCACGCGTGCGGAAGTCCGCCTGCGAATTGAGCGTCGACAGTCAGGCGCGTGCGGACTTGTGGAAAACTGCACGCGTCGCATACAGGTGCACCAACTGCAGTTCATACCACTCGTGCGGGCCCAGTGTAAACCGGAATTTGGGCACGTGTGTGCGGCATGGGCAGTTTCTAACACGTCCGCACGCGTGCGGGAAAGTGCGGACGGCCGCGTGCGGATTGGACGTAAGTCGGCTAAGAGACCTCACAGAACCGAAGCTGCCCACCTCTATTGCATCCACACTCCAGCATGGCGGAACAGATGACTTATAGCAAGTCATAACAGCTCTTTGTGACATTGACTTATCTGTTAGTGTGTTCTGGACTTGACACAGAGTGCAAAGTGTTATTTGATGGACTCAAGCGTAGAATGCTTCGATACACAAGCGAAAGTTACATGTCGTTCCCGCGTTGACACTGGTTGTTTCGGAAGGAGGCGTTTAGACTCCTCCTCAAATTCCTCCGCATTCAGAATTGGAGTGCGAATGGTGACACGGTGTCGCCGTGCCAGCAGGGCGCCGTGCGATAGACGGTGCGCAGCATGTTGCATCCACGTTTGAATCCCGTCCTCGCCGTTATAGTCTTTCACGTACGTGTCGCGGTTCTGGCTCCACCTCAGTTGACAGGTGGCGCGCAGCTCGGTTGGAGCAATCGCCAGCGGTCTTCAAAAGGCTCGGTCTACCTGCAGCTAGCAACAGCCTCTACGCTTTTAGTTCGTTCGGAGACCATTTCACGATATCCCAACTTTCTCGAATTCTTCCGATTCTCCAACTACCCTCCTTTCTAAAACATCAACTGCAGCTGTAGTTAAAACATCCAACTACGCTTGTATGCAACACTGTAAAAACGTTTCCACCCGTAATGGTGTTTTCTTGTCGCACTGGTAGCACCCTTACCGTTAGGGCTTTACAAAAATTTAGAGAGGTCAAGTACAGAGCTTTAACTAGACGTGCGATGACAAAATATGTAGTTAACAGTTACGTAATCATTCTGACAGCCCTAGGCGCACAGAAATATCGGACAGGAGAGTTTCGTATCTCTCCCTGCGAAATTCTCTTGTCGAATATTTCTGTGCGCCCAAAGCAGTCAGAATGATTACATAGTTTTCAACTACATCTTTTGTCATCGCACGTCTTGTTAGAGCTCCGTTGTCGTCCTCTGTAAATTTCTGTAAGGCCCTAAGAGCGAGGGTGTTACCAGTGTGACACGAAAACACCCTTAAGGGTGTAGAAGTTTTTACATTGTATCCGATCTACACCACCTTCTTCCTCTTTCGCAGTCTTGCGCCCAACTGGCCCCTTTGCTTGTAGCGCGGTTCCTAGCTTACCTCCCGAACTTCCTTGCTCTTCTCGAAAGCTCCAGCCCCATAATCTCCATCGGTACGGGAACTATATTTATACTATATTCGCATGAACGCAATTCGAGACGGACACTTGCCCAACGAGGGCCGATGCAAGCGCCTGACTTACGCAGTGCTCCATATAACGCACTGGTTTCGCAAGTTTCCCGCGAAAGCCACACAGCTAGCGCATACAAAAGCAATTGTACAGAGCCGAATACGAATACGCGGACACACCTCGGACGTGTAATCGGCCACCAATGCATGCGCCGCGAAGGACCAGGCTAGTTTTCCCTGCGCTTACGACCACGCTCCCCAACGTCCGACGCAGGCTCGATCGAGGCCAGTCGGAAAACGTTCGCAAAGCCTTTCTTTCCTTCTTTCCAATGCACACGCCCACACATTGCCGAAGCGACGCGACGCAGTGTTGAGTAATGGCGCGCCGGGAGTTTTTCTGACGGCACACACGATCTGGCTAAAGCTTGCTGTGCTCATTCGCTTGCAGGCTTGCTTGCTGGCTTATTTGCTGGCTTGTTTGCTGACTTGTTTGCTGGCTTCTTTGTTGGCTTGTTTGCTAACTTGAAAGGCTTTGCGCAACCCGCTGGTCTTTTATCGGATGCGCCTAGCAGTACAGCCCCCTGCGGAGCGTGTTCGGCTCGAAATACAAGACTCTGGAACATGCTTGACGCTTCGGGACATGTTCGCGGAGAATTCTTTCTCGACATGCACACGGACGATTTTAGACCTATGGAGAAGGAAGCATCTCTGACTGTAGTGAATGCGACTATATCCGGTGTAACTCGACAAACTCTCGCGTCCTTTCTTGTATGTGGCTCACAGTGTCGGTAATACGCTGTTTTGGGTTTTCTTCAGTCCGCAGGTATATATACAGAGCCCGTCTTCCCTTTCGAAAGAAAGCACTTCGCTAGTATTCCGTGTCATAGATGTATAAGAGAGAGAAATTATGTATAGCAATGTAGTGGAGGTTAACCAGAGGTAGTTCTGGTGGCTGTACATATGAGGAGCAAAGGCTCACCGATAAATAAATTGTCATTATCCTACAACACTATATCGACCACTCCCTTCCCACCCACGTGTGTGTGTGTGTGTGGACAGGGTGCGCGCCGCACCCTGTCCAGATGCATAATAAATTTACAAGGTAATTCAAAAAGAAATTTGAAGGTTTGGCAATTCTGTAATGAAAATGAACAACTTCGCATAAATTTTCGTGACCAAGGAAAAAAAACATCTTAGCCTTTTGTAAAATGCTGTTTTTTATAGCGCTGTGCTAATAAACACTTCGAATGACAAGAAGAAACGCCCATGAATGCATGTGTAACATATATGAGGCACCGCGCAAATGGATAGCGTCGGCTTCCAGGAGCAAGCTTTAACGCTAAGACAGATAGCGTGGTCGCGATGCTCCGTTCAAACAAAGGCATTCCACACCTTCCGAGTGTTCGGCGAAAAAGGCTTTAACGGTTTCGGCTAAACGGGTACAGCGCGATACCAAATGCATGGCGCTCAGAGCGCACAGCGCCCTCTCGTGACCTCTTAAGCTCTTATTGTTTTTCAATGCATCCGCCCACCGAACAATGTTCCTCCTTTCGGTTACGCAATCGCCCACGTTCACTGCCAGTGCAGGAAACCCGCTCCACGGACGCACAGCCTTCCATTGTCCTCGAAGAACAGTACGCGCGGTCAGCGTGTTACGTTTTGTTATGTCCGAACATGAATTACGGCGTCGCTACACAGGAGCTACAATTCGCAAGCAGCGCGACCGAGTGAAGCAGATCAAGCAAACAGCGATCGAGCATTGTCGCCTAAAAATATCCCCAATACAATATAAATCTCGTTAGCGTAAGCGGCACCCTCAAACGACCGGATAAATATGTTCCGATTAACAGGAGTTCCGGTTGCTCAAAGAGAGAGAGATGTGCAGAGGTGCAGCAGTATAGGTCCTACACACTCTTAACACTACTATAGATGTTAACAAATAACCGGTCGTAGCAGCTAGTTCGCCCCGTGGTTTGAGCGCGCTAGGCGACTTGCAGATCGACACAGGCTACTTCGCTCTTACTGCTCGAGCCGGTGGCTGAATCAGCACGAGGCTTCAGAGGTCGGGTCCAAATTATCGAACGGCGCTCTGCAAGGTGCGCTAAGTTTCGGGCGTTCTTATTTCGGCCATCTATGGGGTGAGTGGCGGGGCCGGCAAGCTGTCCGCACTGCACATGATATGCATCAAATATGAAATTTCTGCTCGGTTGAATTCTTGCTACTGCTTTTCAAGAATAACTTTCGGCACAGAAAACAGGTGTCTCGAAATAAGAAATCAATATTTGGCTTTCTGCGAAAAATTATGGAAATTACGTGAAGATTACTCAGTATAATGTTACCAGGGCGACGTGCAATGGAAATATGTCCTCTGTACTGATAGTGCATGAAAGTGTTTGCACTCTTTTCTAAATGAGGCAAAAAAGGCGATCGGAATCACGCCTATGATGTTCTCCTCAATCCACCGTCTCCGTAAACCGCCGTCTCCGTAAACCGCTGTCTCCGTAAACCGCTGTCTTCGTAAACGACTGTCTCCGTAAACCACTGTCTCCGTAAACCACTGTCTCCGTAAACCACTGTCTCCGTAAACCACTGTCTCCGTAAACCACTGTCTCCGTAAACCACTGTCTCCGTAAACCACTGTCTACCGAGTGACCACGGTGGGTTAAAGCAGATTACTCGCGCGCAATTGCCAATTCTCCCTGCAGTATGGATAATGCACGAAACTAAGTATTACCGCACGTAATAACCCACCAGTTATTATTGTTAGTGTTGCGTTCTTCGTGCGAAAGTGAACTTCCTTTCTTTCAAAGAGCTTCGTTCCAGAAGCAGAGAGCAGTAGAGAGAAGACAGTGTGGATAATCAAACTAAGTCAAGCTAGCAGTTAGTAGTGGATATTCCCCATTACGCAATTGCATTTCAGCGCAGGCACACAAGTACAAGACGTAAACACCTTGGCATCCGTACACATTCCTCCTGTCCATGACCGCTAACGCTAAAATACTTGCCAAGTACGCTTACCAACATGCCCAGCGCACAGTTGTACGACGCTCCGGCGACATGTTACTGAAACGTTGAGCGCGCAAACACGAACACAAGTAAACACGAACACGGGCATGACCTCCAAGATAGGAGCTGCGTGCGATATCTCGGAGCCCACGCCCGTATACGTTCCTTCTCGTGTCCGCGTTCGTACGCCCGCCTTTCATAACACGATACCCAACAAACTTGCTCAACTCTGCGTCGTGCTAAACTCCAACAATTTTCTGCCAACATAGCCGACGTGGTGTCGGACATCTTTTCCTCCATACCTGCCGAACAGGTTCGAAACTCATACTCCATCAGTCACAGCGCCAAGCTGGAGGCCAAGCAGGTTTCTCTTAAAGGAAACCGATAACGGTATATGGGCGCACAGTGGGATCGAATACGGACCCTCACTCTGTTATAAATCCGCACAGGGTTTCTCAAGGAGAATCCGAGCGATCGCATAGGCGATCGATTAAAATCGAAACCCGCACAGCCGGAACCGAACGGACACGCGTTTCTCTCCGGGCCTCCTACAATATGCGGTTTACCGCGGAACCCTCGAGCGCGACGTTGCAAGAAGCCGATGTGCCTGCATGCCCTGTAGGTGAACGTGTACATCGATCGCAAAAGCCCGAAGTATACAGTACATTATTTCGTGTCAAGGAAAGTGGCTAGCCGTAGAAACAAACTCGCGACGGGGGCATTGGGGGAAGGAGGAGGAGGAGAAGGTCAACGAGACGGGCGACGGTTTATTGTTACCCTAAGCAAGGGGAAAACGATTAAGGGATTGAAAGAAAGACAGGAGAGGGAGGGAAGCATTAGTAGTGCGAAAACGATCGGCTGCCAATAACCCCAGCAGTCGGTCGTTGAGGCCAGTCGATTTCATAAGCAAGAGCAGCGCCCGAGTTGTTTTCCAAGCCTGTGACGCATGGGGGCAATAGTCCGAAAATCTCAGGTCTCGAAAAATGGTCTACGATATAGCTCTTTTACCACAGTCCGAACAACGTCGCACTAAGCGCCCCAAACGACGACACATGTCAAGGCGAAAGCGTCACATGGCCCATTGAGCGAAAAGGCCAGCGTGTGTAGCAGCGAAGCGTCACCTAAAGTCCCACTGGCTCCGACGCCACTTCAAGAGCGCACCTCGACGGAGCAGAGCCGGCTGCGGCCAGACGTTGACTGAGGGGAGAGGGCACTGCCGCGACGCCACGTCATCCTCGCTCTCACTCTCGAAAGCTGGCGCGCGGCCGTACGGTACATTACTCTCAGCGCCAAATTCGAAGGACCATTCAGCGGTGTTCAAGTAGGCATTAATGATTTTGCAGTCACAACTCATAAGAAGTGCTTCGGTGTCCTCGGATTTTTCTCATTTATGTTGCATGCCCACAAGCGTACTTGCGCAACAAAAAATAACAATAAGACACGGGTTATATTGTCTGTTCGCAACTGCAACACGTGTGTTCGTCTGCCATTCCAACAAAGAATGAGTAGACCTTGAAGTGCCACTTAGACCAGGAGTAGCATGCAGGCATGACGACAGTGACAATCGCACACAGAAAGACGACAATAACCAAGACGACGATACTCCGCGACTCACGCCGTTAGGAGTCACCCGTAAATTATTTATATTTTTGTCCCGTACACTATACCGCTCGATATTTGGCGTGACTCCCAAAGTGGGTTGTGCCATTTTCATCATCCGTCATCATCAGCCTGGCTACACCCACTGCAGGGCAAAGGCCTCTCCTATACTTCTCCAACTACCCCAGTCATGCTTTTTTTTTTGTTTTTAGCACCCTCTGCTGCGTCACAAGTCTGACCGCCGCCGTGGCCAGTTGTTTCGCAGCTGCTGGCGCCGGAGTTTGATTGTGGTATTCATATGTGGTTGTGGCCAAGTACTGCACCAGGGTGGCCAGTCCTGCTCTGGTGAGGGAGTGCGTTGCCGGTTCTGGTCACCGGGATCAGGCCGCACTCCAGGCCTGTATATGCAATTTTATCAACACGCCGATTTTCTTTAATCCGGTGGAAAATTGCGCGGCACCGGGATTCGAACCACGGTCCTATTGCACGCGAGGCGGGTGCTCTACCTTTACGTCATCGCTGCATCCTACGCCATCGCTGTGCCATTTTACTTGCGACCAACTAACAAACAACGACACTACACTACACTACACTATACACTACACTACACTATACGCGCGGATCATTCACAGGACCGATTGGCTCTCATTCATTCCTCATCCTTCGGATGACAGCGGTTACTGTCCGCGCCGAGCGTCAATCACTTCGAGCCGGGAGAGAGCCCAGAATAGCTTCCCATGTGCAAAGCGAACCGACACACGGAGATCGAGCCGCTTTATACCTCGGTACACAACCGCGCCAAGCGCTTGCAGCGAATAAAATGTTTCTTTAAGAACGGCAATCTGAAGAATATCGATCCCCAACTGCGAAGGCTGTATACCATGGAAAACGATCACGAACTGAGCAATCGACGCACCCTTCGCCCCGAGACTTTTCACACACACTCAAAGGCACAAACCGAGGTCTTCCCCTGATTGAACGACGAGAGTGAGAGGGCCGGCATCATCGCGCTGCAGCTGACCTGGTTTCTGAAGAGGCGATTAAGCTTCTTCCCGCGCGCTCCTTGGAGCCGGTGAAGAGGCGATCACACACGTATACCGGCCGCCACAACGCATGCGAGGCCAGGGCCTTTCTACAGCTAAGGCACGCACTTCTTTCCACGGCGCAGGCAGCGAGCGAAGCGGTCCTCGATGGCCGGACGGGACACAAGGCCCGGTCGGCGTAGTCCAGGCGCCGCTGCCATAGCTGCCGATACATATCGGCCGACGCTTCTGCAAGCTCCGGAGTTGTGCGACGTTACACATGCATAAGCGACGCAAGTTGGCCGCGGTGCATCCGGCAAGAAACGCAAGGGAAAAAAAAAACTGGTTACCGCGCTCCAGATGCGCGCTGTACAGGACGCCGCTTATCGCGGCGTCGCCTCTATACATGCTCCTGCAAAAGGAAGAGGCCCCCAGGATTTCTCTATTTCTTGCTTTTCATAATTTCCTCCCAGCAGCCCTTCCTACATGGAACCTTATCTTGCTGTTTTTCTTTTCCTCACTGCTCATACGCGATTATTACTTCTATTTTTCTTTCCCGTCGTCTGCCGCGTTCGTGGCCAAAGGTCACTCAGTGCTTAAAAGCGCGAAGTGGATGTAGCGCCGCGCCACTTTCGGATTCTAGGCATTAGCATTTTCTTTTTTTCTTTCTGTGCTTCCCACGCTACGCGACTCGCAAGAAGTGATCCTCCGGTATAATGCGCTATATATGCCGGCTCAGAGGAAGGGGAGCAATTCCTTCCTCTAATGAGTTAAGTTCCATGCTACGCAAAGTCCTTTCTTCTTGTATTTTTTTTTTTCTAAAGTTTTCACGAAGGCCCATAACCGCTATCTGCAACCCGTTCGGGCAAGCAAGACGTCCCAACGCCGTAGTACGCGTTTCTAAAGGAACGTTAATTGGAGCTTTCTGGGATGTGTGTATAGTCGAGATCAGGCGCCGTATACCTGTAATGATTTAGCTAAGCTTTCGTTCACTTGGCCATTACGCATTATAATGTTCTAGCCTGTACGCATACACGTAATGCAGTTTGTGGAATACTAGAACACAACAGAGCGCGGACGGTAGCACCGGCGATGGTAGCGACATGTGGTGTTTTACGACCCAATGGCCGGAAGGAAATGGAGTGGAGAAGAATTTTGGGATATTTTGCGAATTTGTCAACAGGTTTGCTTCCGCAGTCGACACAGACATTGGTCGACAAAATGAGAAGGCCGTACAAGTACTCTGGCTGTTTGCAGACAAAATGATGGCCCTATAAGAAGACGTATGCAAATATTCCGTCCAGTCTAGCCTTGGCTCTCTGCGACGATGACGCTCGGAACTATAGATATGCATTCCTGTTATTCAATTTATTGCCGATAAAACTAAATATGAAAAAAATAAAACGCTTCTTGCAATTAAAAAAATGCCCAGATTAATAACATCGAACCGATATAAATATACGTATTGTTACCCACCGAGGTGACGTAGTTGCCGTGGCGTGGCGCTGCTAAGTCCGAGGTCGCGGGATCGAATCCCGGCCGCGGCTGCCGCATTTCGATGGGGATGAAGTGCAAGAACGTCCGTGCACCACGCATTGCGTTCACGTTAAGGAACCTCAGGTGGTCGAAATTTCCCCCGCTACGGCGTACCTCGAAATCTAATGGTTGTTTTGGCACGTAAGACTCCCGGAATTTAACTTCAACTTAAATGTACGTATTGTTCAGATGTGACATCGTGCATTATCGAGCCGTCAGAAAAAGCACCGACGTTAACAGAGTTAAAAGTTCGGCGCTCCGCGTGTACTAGCTGGTGCGGCATTTTGTACAACCCTGCAGGTTTAAGAAACCCATTTTCAACACCACGTCTGTTACCTTAAAACAAAATTAGCGATTTGCAACTACGTCTGAAAGTCCTGCAGTTAATATTTCTTGGTAAAAAAAAAAAAGACACTTCGACGACGTTAAAACTGTTCTTGAGAGCTATTTTTCGCACTCCTTGGCTTGATGTCCATTGGTACGCGTCGCAAACGGCTCCGCGAAGAGAAAGGTCGCCGGCGAATCCGCAGCGAAAGGGCCTGAAGCGCATATCGGGACAACTTTTGCCAACTTTCTTACGGCTTCACATTTGCCGCGTTTGTCGGCTGAGGGAATAGCCGGCACTGCTAAAGGCTGCAGCTGAAACGACCGCAGCGATTTTCAGTTTTTTTCTTCCCGTCGCGAAAGGGGAAATAAAAATGTGCAAGTCAAATTTTGAAGTCCGCCTCTCAAGCGCTGCAGATTACATTTCCGCATGCTGTTCCGGTCTCGCGCATGCGACCTATCTTTAAAAAAGTTTTCGGCTGGTTTACAATGCACGCGTATCTGCCTTTTTTTTTCTTTATTCTTTTGTTTTCTTACAGTGACTGCCGCGAGAGGAGAAACATGCTCTCCGTCGGATCCTGGAGAAGTCTGCCGGAGGGCGAGCTTACGGCATGGAACTGCAGATGGTCCCGACGAAAAATAATATGATGCGCGCGGTTGACGTCACAGATACACAACAGACGCAAAACACACAACAACGCTCGATAAACTAAAGTATCTCGTTGAGATCAGTGTCACTGAGGATTCAGGTGCGAAGATCTTTCATCGCGCGCGACGCACAGGCAGTGTCAATTCACACAGGTCAGGTACTCGAGGGATGACAGTCTTGGACTAAAATTCTGTGCGGGCATTATGACCTTCGCTCCTACTACAGACTACAAGCGTAGTTGAAGCGAGCTTTGTTTTGTACTTTCTACGCAGGGCACAGGAGTGATCTTGTCCTTTTATTCCCTTTACCCCTTTCCCCAGCACAGGGTAGCCAGCCGGTACTTACACTGGCTAACCTCCCTGTCTTTCCTCCTCCTCCTTGTCCGCGGGTGAGGAAGGTGCTTTTTGTTTCAATGAATGAATGAATGAATTAATGAATGAATGAATGAATGAATGAACGGGCGAGTAAGCGAGTGTGAGAGAGTGAATGTGAGTGCGGTTGGAAATAGGTTGGCAGACATTTTGTCGTCAACCTCTACCACGCATTGTTAGAGACGCTTAACTATAAAAAAAAAAAAGAAAACTCGAAGGTTCCAACTTTCAAGACCACCACTAAAAATAAGTCCTCCCTAACACGCGGAGCGCTTTCACGCCAAGTTCACGTGCTCACTTGCGCTCTTGGGACGCCGGCTCATGACATAGCGCAGGTCATTAGAGAGAGAGAGAAAGGCGAAGGAGCAAACGCGCTCTGTACGAGAACTAGTCATCAGAGAGTCAAAGCACAGCTGCTAGTTTTCTGCCAAGCGCCAGGGACAGATTGCGGAGAGTATAACGCGTACGGACGGCTCTTTAACGGCGTAAAATTACACGTCACGGCACGTATAGAAGAAGGCCCTTAAGGAAAGATTGCTCGCATACGCAAGCTATAAAGCGAAGCGTTCGAGCAGGGGAGACGCGACGGTCGTACACTTTCATGAGCGGCGTACGTATACGCGGTCTCGAGTGTAATTATAAACGGGTGTCCGCGTAACGGCAACGTGCAAAGACGCATGGAAAATGACATCGTTTACGGCGCAGTTCTCTAGAAGCTTTCTTTTTTTGCTCGCGTGAATGTCCACAGCAAGGCGGCCCGGCTAGATAAGCGCCCCCAAACCCAAGAATGCGGGCATATACTCTGACTATATAGACGATCATCAACTAACGCTCTGCGCGGTTAATTAACTGCGAAGTGACAACGCCGACTTGAGCATGTTTTCAGGTGAACAGAATACACCCAGAAGGTGCGCTTACATCGACAGTCGGCGCCAGAAGGTTGCGGAGAGCGGGCTCCACGAAAACGTCGAGTTTCCGAGCAGTTTGCGAAGGTATAGAGTAAAATCGTACAACACTACGTAGTTCGCATATTACATTACATATAAATCCTATAGTCCAAGTAGGAAATTGGCACACCAGGGAGCGCAACTTATTCGGCTATATTTCGCTCACCATGCGGCCAGTAAACTTCCGATACCGGCCGTATACATATGGTGAAACCCTTCAGCGGTATTGTAAGAGACGCTCGGGCGGAGCAATTGCCGGCCTTGATCGCCAGGCTTAACCCGCCTGTTGCTACAATTCACCGCCACCACCACCAAGCCGGCACGTTACACCGCATCTGCGCTGAAGGGGTGCGTTTGACCCCCGCCCCCCCCCCCCTCCCCACTGGCCCCAGGCGCACGAGAAACGAATGAATCATTCTTTCCATCAAAACGAAACCAACGTAGGGATCCCGTAACACCGCTCCTTGAGAGGCCTGACACACACCCGAGTTGCAACTTATTTGGGCTCTGAAGTCATGACAATACACGCGAGTATGAATATTACGTAAGCTTGGTCCAATTCGTCGGCAGCACACAACGCCGACCGCGGGACAACTCGTGCAGTCGCAAGACGCTCGCGAAAAATGCGTCCGCGAATACAGGCTTTCTACCTACGACCGTTCTGATGCGTCGATGCGTGTCAAAAACACCTTGGATGCGAAGAAAAATACGAAGGATCCGAGAAAGACTGGCAGTAACATGAAGTGCAGTGACGACGCTTGCACTGAGAAACAGAAAAGACCGAGTTCTCCTGGTGCAGCGACTAGAGATTTACGAAGGTTGAGCCGTGTGTAAAGAAAAAGAAAAGGAAAGAAGAAGAAACTCAGACGAGCGCCAGAGCAGAACGATCCCTAAGTGATGCAGAACGCGAGTCGGCGAGTCTCTGCAGCCAAGAATGCTGTCCGGCCGGCGGATGCGACCAGCATCCGCCCTTCCCTAACACAGGTCGCTTCTCCGAGACACGAGAGAGAGAGAGAGCGCTGGAGGAACTTTCGTATACATTACATTACGCAGGCGCAGAGGCGACGTTTCATAAAAGCCCTGCCGAGCAATTCATTAAGTCGGTGGTGCGCCTGTGAAAGCGTGTACATGCGATCCGAGCGGCGGTCGTACGATCTTGCCCCGCGCGGTCACTGAAGCGCGACGAGGATGATGCAGTGTTCTGAAAAAAAAAAAAAAAAATGAAAAAGAAACATACGAAATGAAAAAAAAAGAAAGAGGCCGTGCACTCAAGGGCGAAGCAGGAAGGTGTACGGAGAAAGTGGTGAGCACGCCGACTGTCGATATGAATTCGTAAGAAGTCACGTAAGAAGACGCTGGAGCTTTCAGAAACGAGCAGGCCGCCTATCTTTCTTTCATTCATTTTTCTTTTTACTGAAGCGTGAAGTAGACGGCAGGCGCTCGGAAAAAGTGTGCATGCACTGAACTGCAGAGAGCAGGAAGTATAAGCGCTGCTTCGGCCGACTGTTGATGACTTCGTGAGAAGTCACGTTAGGTAACTCCCAGACGCTTGACAGAACGGGTTTGCAGCCGAGTTTCTTAACTGGAAGTGTGAGCGCCGGCGCAGGACTTGGAAAAGTTATGAACTCAACTGCGAAGTGCAGAGATATGGGTATAAGAGGAAAGCGGTGCCTGGCGGGGCTCCTGGCCGATCTGCGCACGAACACGTGACGAGACCTCGTGACAAAGCAGACAAAAACGCAAGTGTCACTTCAGTCTGTTTTCGTCCTCGATACTCGACCACGAACACGCCGATATGAATTACAGTTACCAACCTGCCCATGGCAGTGCGTTTCTCAGGTTTCGCAAGGCCTTACGTAAGCCGTGGCTGAGGCTTAAGACAGCGCGACTGCAATCCAGGCGATGCTTTCGCATGGACGACACGGTAGCCAGAGCCGTGCGATTCGGTGGCGCTGAACGGCGAGCGCCAAGCACAGGCTGCGTCTCCATACAGATGCGTGTACGGTGCGATTCTTCTTCGCGGCTACCGACAAACAACTGCCTGTAAGTACAAACACGCTATACTTACGAAGGAGGCGGAAGTGCATTATTCTACGTTCTATTTACATTGCCCCTACACGGACCCACCACAGAAGTTGTAAGTATAACTCAGTCGTTAACTGAATGTGCCCAGCCTCGAGTTCATAAAGGTTGTCCATAAACGGTATATTGCTTGCGGACTCTCTACGAACTATAAATGTCTGTACACAGACGTCCAGGACCTAGTGAAAACAACTTTTCGTAAAGAGCAGTGTTCCGAACGCCGCGTCCACTGATTACCGCGTTATCGTCAAAGCAACGCAAGGATCACAGAGGAAACGCACCGTTCCCGCGTAAGGCCACCGCCGCGAAGGGACGTACCATTGTTTCCCGCTACAGCACTCACTCAGCAGGCGCGTCGAACCCCGGTGTAAAAGAAGAGACCGACTGCGACAGTTGCTCCAAGGACAACGCGATTCGCACTCCGCGCTGGAGCACCAGTGCTAACTTTTCCTTTTCACCGGCGCAAACGGCCTCGACGAATCGAATGGGAAACAAAGCTTCGACAGTCACCGATGCGGCAGCGCTTAGACCGGCACGGGCGCAGCAGCAGCAGCGGCGGCGGCGGCAGCAAAGCCACGACACCACCGCGCGTACGCACACAACAATGAACTCCCGCGCGAGTTGTACGCGCGGGACGCCGCCCTGCGTCCGGAAACACGCGCCGAGAACTCATCGCTGAGCTTCTGTTGTTTGTCCCTTGTGCCGACTACATACGCGCGGCTGCGCACAGCTCCACGGGACCCCGCGATGCTGCCTTTCGCGGCAGGCCGCACAACACGCCACAAGCACGTCCCCCCTCTCCTCAACTACCGCTTCCCCGCACTGCCGCTACCCCTATACACTACCCCCCCCCCCCCCCCCCCCCCCACACACACACACCCCTACCGGCCTGTCTTTTGTCTTTGGCCCCACCGCGGGTGTCCATACAACACGTCCACACACACAAGGGGGAGGCCCTGCCCGCGTCACCTCATTACGCCTGTAGCTCGCTCGGTTGCCCGTCGCAAAAACGCGCGCACTCATGACGTGTGCGCGTCCCCGATTCAATACGCGACAGCGCAGGAGGGGTGGCGAAGGTGATGACGTCGTCGACTGGAGCGCCTCTCTCTCTCTCTCTTGCGCGCCTTTCCTTGTTAGAAAGTAAACGAAAATGACAGGTGTCAAAAAAGAAAACAAAAAAGACAGAAAAGAAAAAAAACGGGGTAGGCTTGGCCAGGCGCAGGGACGTGGTGCGGGCACAGCAGAAACAGTTTAGCGCTATATGATAGACATTATTCGGGTGTGTTTTGGTCGTAGTTACGTCTGCGCCGCTCGTTTATTACGTCAGTTTTTTTTTTTTTTCCCTGCAACAAGTAGCTATCACGGGCCACATGTATGCGAAAAAGGAAAAAAAAAAAGCGGTGTTTCTCCACCAGCGTGGAGAAGCACTTGGTTGTTTTGTTTTTTTTCAGTCTTCTTTTGAAACGCTCACAAGCAGAAACAAAACGCACGACGAGGACAAGGAAATGCGTGACTCGGTTTCAAAGTAATTTACACCGCCAACCGCCATCGTGCCCCACTGTTCTAGCACTCTCGCCGCGTGCCACTACGACTACAACTACTACAGCTAAGCCCCGTTCTTACTCTTGGCTCGACTCGCACTCGACTTGTGTTACGACCTCTTCAAAGCCGAAGTCGCGTTTAACACCCATTTGTATAAAGCGCCTAACGCCACCCCGAGTTATGGACAGTGCGATTCTCGTGTCTTCAAAATTACGCGGTTGCCCAAAACAGGCGTCTATACGCGTCGCGACGCGACGACGATTCGCATCCAAATAAAAACGACGTCGGCCTCCAGAAAAGGGGGGAGGGGGGCTCTTCACGCGCGTCCGTAACGCTCCAGAGAGCACACGTCCTCAATTCGACTCGTAAACAATGGAAATGTCGGGCGGTGCGCGGGGTGACGGAGCGCGCAGTCGCCTCCGCGAAGGCGCGTCGGAATAGGCCGCACGCACTACGCCCCGCCGACGCTAATATAGAGAGTTTTAGATGAACGGGACCCAGGCGCTGGCGGGGGAGGGGGCAATGCCTCTTGGGCTTCACTGTCGTGAATTCCAAGAAGTCCGCTGACAGCACTTGAAACATGATCATCATGTTCCCTCAACCTATCATTCAGACATCTCCCGGTTTTGTCCAACATGTTTTCGGTCGCACGATAGTGGAATACAATATACAAATCCTTCGGTATGAATTGGACCAACTTCTCGCGGCGTTGTTTTTCACAAACCGTTCTTTTCTTTTCCGTCGTGGCACCTCGATTAACCTTCACGCACATGCTTTTCTTTTTTTTTTTTCAGGGGTAGAAAGAAACCAGTCGACCATTGCGACGTTTACCCATTTTCTCTAACATGCACGCGATCGAATGACCGTATAAGGTACCACCGCTATTTTGTCACGCCTGCTTGGGTCGATGCGTTTCTGGCTGCATATAACGGCTGGTTGGTTCTTATTTCCTTTAGCAACGATCGTGCCACAAATAACCCATGGGAAGGGAAAAACCTGTTGCAATGAGCGTAAGTGTTTGTTCCCAGAAGCTGTCAGCAACGCTACAATGGCACAATTTTTGTAACGCATGCGTTTTTCTTCCTTTTCTTTTTTTTTCGGCACGGCCTAATTATTATTCTTTTCACGAGATTCGAATGAGCAGATTCGAACGACAAAATATACTTCCTCGCGCGCGACTGATATTGTTATTAAAAAAATTTATGGGATTTCACGTGCCAAAACCACTTTCTGATTACGAGGCACGCCGTAGTCGAGGACTCCGGAAATTTCGACCACCTGGGGATCTTTAACGTGCGCCTAAATCTAAGTACACGGGTGTTTTCGTATTTCGCTTCCATCGAAATGATATTGTTAAAACAAGTGGCTCGGATAAAACGCATAATTTAAGTCGAGCAATATTACACACGTCCCATGTGGCTCTTCGGATGTGATGAGATGAGCAAGTGGCTTTTGACACTCGGTGAATGTTCCTCATGCGTATGATTGAGGCGACTGAGTTCCATTTTGATCACATTTAACTAGTACGGGGTAATCGTCCACAAACTTGAACATGCGAGCAACCCGCGAATTCCTCAGGCGGGCCTGCATGGTTTTGTCAATACTGGCCGGGAATTAATAACTAGGAACCGGTGCGACATACAAGCCCTGCTTTTGTATGAAGACGTCCCCATTCCAGAACGACACGCAGGTGGACCTCCAGATACTTATACAACTCCAAGAAGGCTTCGACATACGTCTGCGAGTCGTTTTGAAAATGCAACATTTCCGTATTTGTCAATGCACCGTTCAGTGCAAAGCACGCGAACTCTTTATGTGGAACGGAATAATACAATTCCTTAACATCGAAAGAGTAAGTCAAATACCCCTTGCTAGTGTTTCCTTGCAGGAAGGCAATTACTTGCTCTGATTTTTTTTCTTTTTTTTTAAATGAAAGGGTTGTTAACTTCCAGCACCCTAACCTGATCTGCAGGAACAAGGCTACCAGGACCTGCCAAGTGTCGCTTGCATTGACAAGTGCCCGTAGTGGGCAGTCCAATTTACAGGTATCTGCTGTAAAAAGCATTTGCAGGTTTTTTATTTTTCTTTTTATTGAGTGGCTTGCTATGGTCACCTATTTTCCACTTGGCGCACAGCTTCTTCGCTTCATGTTTCCCTTTAGACAAGCAGACATATATGTGCGGCTTGATAGCCGAGTTGCCTTGATGGCTTGTCTTGCTTTTACAAAATGCCGTTCATTAGGCAACACTAAAAACTACCCCCCGCCCCTCTACTCTTACTCTACCGGTACTAAAACTAGCGAATGTTCCTTTAGGAAAGACACCAAAAATAGGCTTCTCATAGGCTTCTGATAAGCCTGATAGCCTTTGTAGGCTGATGACTATCACTGATAATCTTCTATCGACCTTTTCTTTTTTTCTCTTGAAAAGCACACTGAGCAACGAGCGTAATGGGGAGATCGTTTATATGCGTACATTATCTTATCTGCGTAAATGTACACACCTGCGACTACATAAGTACCTCATTTATTTTCTTTTATTCTTTCTTAGCTTCCCGCTACTGTGTTGCAACTACACGTTCCAGAACATCTCAAACCACATCGGAACATTTAGCGAAGCT
Source organism: Dermacentor andersoni (assembly GCF_023375885.2). NCBI lineage: Eukaryota > Metazoa > Arthropoda > Arachnida > Ixodida > Ixodidae > Dermacentor > Dermacentor andersoni. Next base: position 90,703,633 of record NC_092824.1, on the reverse strand, counting down.
GTGTCGTCCGTTACTAGATCTTACAATATACTTCTCCCTTCCCCACTATACGTGACATTGCGTATATAGCAGTCACCAAAGCAAGACGAGCGTATCTCCATAGGCCGGTGTATTTCACCGGGTCATGATATATATCGCTGCCACATACTTCCACAGGCGTTAGACGGAACGCTAGCGAGTGCCGCCTGGTGTCAGTGGGCGCGAGCACGACCTCAAGTTGGTGGTAGTAATGTTGAGCGGACATGAATACACGAACGCGAACGGCTGCCAGCGAGTGTGAGTGTGGACGAAAGCACGTGACTTGATGCCGGTAAGAGCGAACGGAAGTGACGAAGTGCGAACGCGGGATGAGCGTACTTAGCGTGAGTACGCGCGAGATTTAGAACGTGAGTGAGCACCGACAAATGACATATAGCCTGAGCGACTGGCTGGTTATTGGATGTTTACTAGCGCAAGGGCCAGGTGGGGCCAAATAGCGCCAAGGTGGGGGGTAACGAGTTGTCAACGGCGCACAAACTGAGAACTGCGAACGGTAGGTGGTGACAGCCTACAAAAAAAAAAAAAAAGGAAAGTGAGTGTGAAGTCGCAAACATGCGTTATGTCGGCCTATGTAGATCTCCAACGTTCGACAATTGTTTCCATTTAAAGGGGGGGAGTGACAGCTCACGTGTTCGACGAGGTTGACCGGCGGGTCGGTCTCGAGGTCGGCATTCAGCTTGAGAAGGCGTGCGCGGGTCAGAAACACAGCGCGACGGGCTCGCATATACGTCTTGCGAGACGCATACAGAAAGGGTGGCAGCGCCACGAAGCTCGCTCTACCAGCTGCTGCTGCTGCTGCTGCGACGGGGTGTCCCCCCCCTCCGAGAGATCGCGACAGGCAGGACGGCTGCGGCAGCTGGGAGCCTGTAATTGCGCCGGTATGACTGGCTGCGGCCCAAACGCGCGCCACTCAACCGCGAGGAAAAAAAAAGAAAAAAAGAAACCGTGGGGGGAGCGCGACACGACGCGGTAAACGTGAGAAGAACGCTGCTTATGTATCGGCCCGCTGGCATGCGACGGAGCGCACTTGCGGGCACACCGCGGAGACCCTCTTGCTCGCGAGTCGCGGCGAACAACGGCGCGAGCGCGTCCGTTCTCACGGCAGGACTAACTGCACCGGTAGCTGTAGTTGCGACAGTGCTGAGTACGACTGCCACTGCCGATTTCTGACGCGACTCCACGCGACCTACATGCGATAGTTCCAAGTGTCCTTAAAAGAAAAGAACGTGATATAATCTCAGGGAAGAGAAGAACAGCGCAAGCAACCGCAAAACTGGAATGCTGAACACATGCGCGGATTGCCTCCTTTCGCGGGTCTTTCTTTCTAAACCTGGATGCTGCTCAACCAACGAACTAGTGCACAACTTCGCACTGTTGTACAAAATATGCCGCAATCACGACACGCGATAAGGGTGCAAAAGTGGCCTGCTCGCCGCGCCTGGGTGCCCTTGCACAGAAGTCTACATAAAACATGTTGTTTCTCTGCTAAATTTTCGTTGTCCTGAATAAACAACCCGTTGAAATACAAGACATATTTTTTTAGTACTTTGGTGCGTTGGAATGGGAGGGGGGTGTATGGAGGGGGAGTGAGGGGGGTAGAAGGATAGTGACATTTTTGGCAAGCTTTGACCGAGCAGCCAATGTCGCTCGAGCCGAATTGAAGTTCGTCCTCGTTCGGAAAACTTGGCTTGTGTTTTCCTCTCCAACGGACAGCAGCACAAGTCGTACCCACTACGTGTATTCTCAACGTCCACAGGGAAGGCTCGGCAACATCTCAAAAGTGAGGCCCAGCGATTCCGCGCGCTTACAGGTTTCCCAGACAAAAAGACAGCCCCCTCCCTTTACACAAAAGCAAGCCGGATCAAACAGGACAATATTTACCTTCTAAAAGCGGCGAGTCGCTGACGCAAGCACCCGTCACTGACAACGGGCAAACGCGCCGCTACAGGACGCCAGACGTAGAAGAAAAGAAAGCGAATCCGGTCTGGCCAGACGAAGAAGCGGTCGGCTTGGCCCTGCTGCTCAAAGGACTCGCCGGGAGAAATAAGCGCGCGGCCAGTCCCACTTCGAAGATTTAAAGAATGTCCGCTTCGCGCGCTTCCACGCAACCCGTCAAGCTCTGTTTGCAGGCGACAAACGGGCTGGGCGAGGCCCCCCTCCCCTCCCGTTCGCTTTCGGCAAGGTTCGCGTTGCCGTGCCACCGTCCAGCTTGCGTGCGCGCAGGACCAGACACGAAAGACGGCATCGCGCGCCGATGGCTCTCACGCTTGAAGTTATATACACTACACACGGTTCCTTCGTGGACGTTAAAACTTTCTCCCTCGCCTGGCCACGGCTCGTTGCCTCACGACCCGATAAGAAGTCGGAGGAAACAGCTAGCGACCAGCACAGACGTTTAGTGAGTAGGGCGCTTGTGATAAAGGCGCTCGCTTCAGGAATTCATTAGCACCAGACGCTAACAATATTGCGTTATGGCAAAACGAGATTGATTGATTTGAGGTCAACGTCCAAAGCAACACATGGTCAATGAGAAACGCCGTAGCTGAGGCTCCGGATTCATTTTTAACATTCCTAGTTCTTTAGCAGGCACCGGGATAGCTGTTTTTCTTTTCTTTTTTGCACTATTACCCTCAAGGGAATGAGGCCGTCACAGCTGGAAGATCAAACTTTAAACCTTGTGCTGAAGTTCGAACCCGAAACCGTCACCTTCTGACGCGCCGCAACAGGTCATGGGACAGATTAACCGGGCGCACATCCACAAACGTGATGATGATGATATGTAGTGTTTATTGGCGCAAGGGCCAAGTGTGGCCAAAGAGCGCCAAGGCAGTGGTGATGAGTTCGCAATGTAGTTATGAGTTCTATGGGGTTAATGTAAAGTGGCTGTAAAGGGGCCTTAAAAATAGTTGCTCTAGAGTGCGTAAAATCTATCTGTAGTAAGATTATGTCGATGAGAAATGGCGTGTTCTATGTGCAATAAAATCCATCGTGAAAGAATGATGCAATACCGAAAATATATTAGATGGTGAAATTACCTGGAGCACTACTGCCTCCTTAGAGCCCTTGAAAAACAAGGGCCTGGAGGCACAAACGTGAATGACATACGCGATGTTTTACTGCTCGTAAAGTTTGTTATATTTTACTGCACGTGCTTAGGGTTCTTTCATAATTCCATGAAGGCGGTTTAAATGTCACAAAATGTCTTGAGCGCCAAAGACCGCCCCGCCCATCGCTCATCAAAATGTAAGCGGGAGGGAATGAGGGCACGTACCAGAGAACGCCTATGCCAACGCTTGAAAACACCACGCTCAATGCATACAAGGCGACGAGCCATTTCTGCGTACTGGCTAGCTATTCACGCAAACTGCGCGTTAGTGTATCGAAGCATCACAGTGTGCATATCAAGCATCACTGCGGATACGCATACACGCAAGACGCGATGACAAAAGCAAGGAAAACCGCGCGCGCGCGCGAATTTCGTAGAAACGCGTACGTAGATCGCCCTCCTAATTTGGTCCAAAAACAGCACGAGACCGACCCGCGCGCGCGCTACAAGGAAGGACGCGCGCACAACCACTGGACGCGAAGCAAGAGATTATTTTCTGTTGCACTTTTCTTTCCTCGCCCTATTCTGCGCGGACTCCAAACGCGAGTCGCGTGCGAATATATGAAACTAATCCGCGCCCCGCCTCGCCGCATGGTCAGAACACTTGCCCGCACAAGAATTCAGTCCACGCAGCACGCAGAATCTGCATGCGGCCTCTCACACCGCAAGAAAGTGGGGGGGGGGGGGGGGGGGGCTGCACCGTATACACGCGACAAATCTATCAACCAGACACGTATAGGGCACAGCAACAGCAGGCATGGCAAGCTTCGGGGCAGCATGTATATAAAGGCGCGATTTTTCTTCAGCGTGCGATGCGGCGTGGCGCGCATATTTTCACACACGCACGCACTCGCACGCACACATGCTCGCGTTCCCACGAACCGCACCGCACCTGAAGACGCGCGTCCCAGAAGGTTTTTCGGGCGCGTCGCGCCTCATCGCTCGCGCTGGGCTCACGCACATGCCCAAATTTAGTTTCGGGTTTCCAAAGTCCACCCCTGTTTCGCACTCCTTCCCTTCCCCGCGGCCCCTTTCGGTCGAGTCTCTCTCCCTCATCCGATAAGACCCCAACGAGCACGACGCATACGCGACAGTTCTCCCAAGCGCGGTTGTGTGTACACTATATACGTCTAGACGCGCTTTTATATACGTTGGGAAAGGCGCGGAACCAGCCAGCAATCTAGCGACTTACAGCAGCACTTCAGCTGCGACTGCCCGCGCGGGACCCATGCAGCCCCTCTATTGTGTCGCGGACCGCAAACGCCGACCGCAGCGCTAGCTGCGCGGTCCATGGGAACCTGCCTCGTCTTTCCTCCGGACGCATGCGTGGGGGCGAACGTCGCGCGCTGATCGCCCCTGTCAGAAAGACGCGGTCCACCAGCGGTGGCTTATAGAGGCGCGCACACCTGTGTGAGCACGGCGCCGACGCCGCCGACCTCTCCCACAGGAAACGGAAGGAAGTGCGCGAGGAACGCGCTAATTCGGCTGTTGTTGGCAGTGCGTGAGCATCGCGCGCGCGGCGGTCGCGCACGCAATGCAAGACCGGCGCTGCGCAGTATGCGCCCTTTGAAGCCAACTCGCGGAAGTAACCACCAGCGGAGCGTTTCACTGCGGGAAGCTGAGAGAGACACTGAAGTGCAACAGTGAATCAGTTTAGGCTGTAAAGGTGTCCTTTACAATCTCTTTGGCAGGATAAAGTTGCTGATATTATGCGGAAAACAAAGAACATTTTCTTCTCAAACTTCACGCGGCACGGCAATGTGACGTGTGATGCACGGCGGTGTGACGTAACCAAATTTGATTTTGATTTATTGACGGATTTCTTTGGCAATTTCAAATGCTTAATTTTCTGATAGAGCGTAACCTAACATTTCACACCGTGGTGACCCTTAGCCAGAGCGTTGTCGTCGTGACGTCTAGGACATGTCGTGAAATGGCGACTACATGAGGCGTACTTTCGACGTATTTCATGCACCGCGTCTCGCGCCGTCACCGCATACATTTAACAGCGCGCGATAGTCACGCACGTTTCAGCGCAGCGTCGGCACTTCCGAGGTAGGTATCCGCTATATTCTTCAATTTACATGAAGTATATTTTGGCAGGAATTGCGGAAGCATCATCGCGCACGGTGGAATAGACGCGCCTGCGCCAGGAATACGCTGGAAATGCGCCCTGTGTGGTTGCCGCTGTATACTTCTTCCGCTATAGGTATCGTTGTATTCAGGTAGCAACAAAATGCCGACATTACGTCAAGCACCGGCATAACTCACAAGGGCGCACGTTAATATCTTGGCGCTCCCGCTATGGAAAGTTAGGTGAATTATATTAAAATATGGAACGCTCATGTCGCACAGCATGTAGAGCGGTAAATCACTGCACAGAACTAAACACTCGACGTTCTGAAAGCATTAACAATGTGGGCTGAGGAGCCGAGACAAATGCAATGACGTCGTTTTCTCGACAGTTTTTTTTCACGTGCAGACGATTAACAGCTATACGAGGCGTACAAAATGCAAATGAAAAAGCACTCACAGAAACAGTGTCCGCCCCCAGGTTTCTTGCGTCACGTCCGTTTCCGCAGCACCGGACAGTCGGTGCACGCTGAAAGAGACGTGCCATACGATCAGGCTACATACGGACGTAACTTAAGCAGCAGAGAACAGTCGTCAAACCCCATTTTGCTGCGTGAAACCCCATTTTGCTGAGTCAAACCCCATTTTGCTGAGTCAAACCCCATTTTGCTGAGTCAAACCCCATTTTGCTGAGTCAAACCCCATTTTGCTGAGTCAAACCCCATTTTGCTGAGTCAAACCCCATTTTGCTGAGTCAAACCCCATTTTGCTGAGTCAAACCCCATTTTGCTGAGTCAAACCCCATTTTGCTGAGTCAAACCCCATTTTGCTGAGTCAGACCACATTTTGCTGAGTCAAACCCCATTTTGCTGTTTCTCTGGGGGTAAGCGGTAAGTTTATTTGCATCAGTACATGACGCGAGGGGCATGCAGAAAAAGCTGCCACGTGGACAGCTTAACGAAGCCGCAGGCCCCCGCCTTGGCGTTTGCGCGGCGTTAGCAAACACAAAGGCAGCAGATCATTGTTTAGAAATGCCATTTAAACAAAATTGAGCATCGCGAACCATGTGAAGCAAATGAAGAAAAAAAACACTAACAACAGGGCATAGCAAAAAACATCTCAGGCACTCCAGAGAACTGCGTTCATTTTGCATATTCGATAATCGCGCGTCCCGGAGACAGGAGCGATGCGCGATCACCTTTCGGCTGCAAAACGACGAAGTCAAACGGTGACACCGTCGCGTTTAACTCACCAAGCTCGACAGCGTAGGCGAGGGATGCACTTCAGTTCGCACTGCCGATATGAAAACTGTGCGCACGCGCACTATAGCATTCCCGCGCAGCGGCTGTGCGCAATTCGTCAGAATACACAAGTCCGAGCGAAGCGGACTGTAAACGCAGAGCTAAAACTCTCTATAGTCGCAAGACACTTCACTTCTGAACACGACGAACTCCACCAGCATCGCTTTAGCGACCGGTTTGCGTGGATTCGAATAAGGAAGCAGTGCAAGTGAAAAAGGATATTCTTGAATGCTGATGACCTAATAAGGCACACACACACACACACACACGCCTATACTTTTGGATATGGGACAAGCGCTCCTTTTTAACGCGCTTGCGTGTAACGTATACAACGCGAATCGTGTCATGTTTTTATTGCGGTAAGTAATGAGGCGAGCTTCTCGGTTATCCCCCGCTTTTTGTCTTCACTGCTTCCTTGCACTGCCTCAATCGAGGGTGCGCCGTTATCCACGGGAACAACCGCGGCCATTTCAGCGACGAAGTAACGGAGCGGCGATGGCTACGCACTAAAGGCGCCCACAAAGCGAAGCAGACCCGAAGCCGCCATGGACCTCGAAGAGGAACACCAGCGCTTCGCCGTTTCAGTGCGCCGTGGCACGCAACGGCGTACAGATGCGGGATAGCAAAACTCGGCTGTCTCCACCGACTGGACCGACAGTAGACTGTATCCACCAGACTGCACCGACAGTAGACTGTATCCACCAGACTGCACCGACAGTAGACTGTATCCACCAGACTGCACCGACTATAGACTGTATCCACCAGACTGCACCGACTATAGACAGTCTCCACCATACTGCACCGACTATAGACAGTCTCCACCAGACTGCACCGACTATAGACAGTCTCCACCAGACTGCACCGACTATAGACAGTCTCCACCAGACTGCACCGACTATAGACAGTCTCCACCAGACTGCACCGACTATAGACAGTCTCCACCAGACTACAGTGACTGCACCTGTACTAGACCATAGACAGACAGACAGACAGACCAGAGCAGAGCAACCAATCAGTCGTTGACCGCGTTCACGCTAGCACTCTCCACGAGGAATAGGAGATGAAAAAAAATAAGACAATGTAGACCCACCACTCGTACATTGCCTTTATTGCTTGTAGGGCGAAAAATTACGCGACCCCCTTGTTCGACCCGGGCGAGACAGACGGGCTGTCAACGCTGGAATGAGCACACGCTCAGAGCAAAAGTGCTTTTACTTTGTCACTGACTGGGCGGACGCGAGCGCGGAAGTAGAAGCAAAAGAAAATTGCAGGTCTTCCCTGAGCAAAAGCACAAATGCATTGCTATGCACTGCGAAGACAGTTTGTCGGCAGAATGGTAGCTGCATTCTTCAGCGGCCCAGCAGTTAACCGGGTGTTTTGTTGCTGCGCACGAGGTCGCGGGTTCGATTACCAGGTCCTGCGTCCGCGTTTTAAGGGCAGCGGAATGAACGAATGCTCGTGTAGCCTAATTTGTGTGTAATTAAAAAAACACAGACGGTCGCAGCGAAGCTCCACACACTTCAGGACTTCCTCTCACGTATCTTATAATTTCCCATCAACTGCTTGCTCGTTTGAAACGAGCGAATTCACAATCCACAACAGGCGCCACGCTAGCGATAAAAAGAAAAAGAGCTGTCGTGGCGCAATTCACTGGAGCGTAAATTTAAAAGCAGAAGGTCACAGCCAGTAGAGTCGGATGTCGGTTGCAACGGTTGGGAGAGGCCTTCGTCCTGCAGTGGACACAAAAATCGGATGATAACGATCTTTCTGAAAGTTCGTGTGGAGAAGATGGTCGCATCAGCATCACGGCAAGAGTAGAGAAGCCAAACTCTGGCATCACCCTCTTGCTTTCGGTACCGTACGCTTGACACCTCACTTCCTCTTCCCTTCCGGTGGAGCACGAATGGTTTGTAGCAGAAGTACCCATTAAATAACAGACATTTTCAAGCAAGGGAACGCCCATGCGCTCCGGCCCAGTCAGCGCCGTTACCACAGTATGGTCCTCGCCGCTTACATAGCGATCCACTAAACCTACAGCCACTTGACGCTATCTTGAGTTGAACATGTCTAATTTTCATCACCACAAACCAAGTCGTTTAAATACAGTTATGTTGTCCCAGCTACAAACACTGGAGTGCTTTATCTAGTAATTTCCGATCTTTATTGCCTGCCGTTTTTACAAACTGTTAGCCATTGTGTCTTGCTTACTTTTACCATCTTTATATCTCGCACTCCCCCTTCCTGCGATGGCCTTTCGGGGCTGCAGTCTGTTGAAATAAATAATCCTCGCCTCTGTATCTGGGTTCGAAACGACAGCGAGTGTGGGAATACCGAGCACAATGCCACTGCGTATTTCTTCTACCAATTCTACGGGGAGGTTGGGCGCGGCGCGCATCCTCAAACCCCGCTCCTATCGCACCATTTCTCGCAACATCATGAATAAAGGGTTTTATCGCGTAGGGAGACAATTTCAAATACAGCGAAACACTACCTCCCATTCACTTGCCTCCCCCCCGCCCTCTCCTCTCTCGCCCAAAAGCAGGCACCATTACCTTGTCGAGGAAGCCGTTGTTGCCTCACAGGGCGACGCGCGTTTCGTCACCCTCGACAATCGCCGCAGACACGACGAGCGTCGGGCACGCGCGCCCGCCGTGCACGCGACCACGTGAGAGCGAGAGCAACCCTGCGTGTCTTCCTTCCATTCATTAGTTCCTTATCCTATCGACGTCGCGGCGAAGCCCGCCCCACTCACTGTCGGCGGCAGCACAGCGACGACTCGGGGAGAAGGAGACCGGCGTCGCGACTCGCGTCCTTGGCCGATCGCGAACTGGCAACTTTTGCGCCGCCGATCGCCGCCAAATGCGACGCTGCCACCGCTGCTACCCGCCCGCGAGCGCCGACCGTCGCGGACGGCCAGCCGGGAAGCGATCGCGGCTCCGAAGCATGAGAGGCTATCGTTCCATCTGGGGTCACCGGAGCCGAGCGGTCCCTCTCCTTGCTACGCCGTGCCAAGGATGCGCCAGCCAGAACCGCCGAGAAGAAACTCGCAAAGCGTGCGCGCTCCTCCGGCGGCGCCGCAAGCAGAGTGCCACTGACGACACCACCGAACGCGCCACCGGCGGCGACGCGATACTCGCGCTACCGACGAGCGTCAAACGTTGGCCTAACCGGCGGCGACACGATACTCGCGCTACCGACGAGCGTCGGACGCTGGCATAAAAATTGAAGACTCGCTCTCTCTCGCTCGCTTCCGACGCTCTTTAGAGGTTTGCGCATATTAAACACTTCCGAATAACGAATCATATATTGGGTGTTCGAATCGAATAGTCACTGTTCCGTAAACACGAATACCCTATCTTGAACATTTCGAACAAATCCACGTTGTTAAATAATTTACACCGTTAGAGTGAAACAAAATGGTTTCGAAAACTCGTTTCAACAGTGGAAATACACCGTGTGGCTACGTTGATTCAATGCTAACGCATTGCCGTCGACAGTCACCGTGAGGTGGGTTACGCCGCAATTTCTTGCAAATACGAAACAATGGAATGATTAATACAAAATAACTGCCCCGAAAGTTATACTTGCTCTTCTAGAAGTCACTAAACAGCAATTGCGGGAATGGGCTAGCAGCTTTCGAAAGGTCGCGTAATAAGGGCGCATAATTACAAACCTAACACGAACGTCTAGGCAGCCCAATCCTAATCTTGCTTAAACCAGATGCATGCCGCTTTCATCCAACAACAACAAAAAAGGGGAAACAGAGAGGGAGAGAGAATAATAAGGAGGCCAGGAAGGCCCCCGTCGCTCGCTTTCTTAGTTATGCGCAGAAAAGATGCGCCCCCGTTCTCCGAGCGTAGCGCACTAGGCGGCGCAAGCATCGCACTGGATTCTCGCTTCCTGCGTCGCATCTCCATCCATCACGCGCCAAGCGCCGGCAGACCGCGCGCTAATTCGAGAGGAAAGCGAGCGAGCTGGCTACATGTTGCACTACGGACGAGTAAGCGAGCGGACGGGTTCATACTCTGCCTCAGAATATCCGTGCAGTGCCGCAAACGCTACGCGGATCGCGTCAGTCGACGTGAAAAATGAGAAGGAGAAGGGCTCCTCTACTGGCCTCCTGCGATCGCCCCCCGCCCGGCTCAATGAATGCTTCACGGAAGGATTAGTAGGGCACAACTGAGGAGCCCTCCACGCTTGAGCAGCAAACGTTTTTTGTTACCGCATCAGCCAACAAGGTAACCTATTTTTACCCAGAATTAACGCCCATTGCGGAAGATTTACCGTTAAATATCTCCGTCATACCTATCTCGAACTCGCTTCTAGCTAACACCATGTAAGCATGTAACTTCATTTAAGTAAGTTTAAGCAACGTACACTGTATGTATTATATTGTATAGCACTTTTCTACTGTTAATTTTGAATGCCTTGCTCTTTTCTAAATAATAAAATGTATAAATATGATTAAATGTCTCATTTTTATTTTGTATAAAATGTCAAATACCACTGTGCCTTATTTACTCTGCACTTGCCGAATCTCCTCAATTCTGAAGTACACTAGTCTTATAGGAGCTGGTCGCTCCAACAGTTTGACTTCGGGGCGTCCTTCGCAAACTTTTTTTTTCATGCAGCCATATCGACCGATAAACAGAAATGGAAAGAAGGGCCGTGACAAGTTCAGGAATGCAACACTTAGCTAAGCTTGTGCTGACTTCTTGAACTTGTCCCGGCCAGTAACTCTTTTCTCGCGATAAAAAAAAGACGAAGAAAAAATTACCGACGATTACGTTACTTCCTAATGCGAAATTTGAGCGCAGCAAATAAGCTGTTTCACCTTTTCGATAGATTGAGGCAAAGAAATCGAGCAACACATGTATGCGCTATCACAGAATTTTTTTTTTATTTTTCACACGTATTCCTTTAACAAAGACTCCACTAACAGTTCTTGACAGTCATGAAGGAAGCTTTGTGGTCGGAGAAATAGACTGATATATGTTCGACTTGGTACACCAGCGGCAATTTCGGCTCGGGCGGTGCACATATACAGATCCGCCGCCACCGATCTGGCTCTCTGATTGCCACCGCACAGGGCGAACGGCAGCGGCAATTTCGGCTCGGGCGGTGCACATATACAGATCCGCCGCCACCGATCTGGCTCTCTGATTGCCACCGCACAGGGGTTGCATTGGAAGAGGAGCGAAGAAAGGAATTAAGTTCGAGCCGGCGCTTTGACAACCGGAGACTCGCAGGAAGAGGGGGGAGGGGGGCGGCGTGTACACCCAGCGGCAAACGATGGGGGCAGAAGCGCGCGCAGCAAGCGGACAACACGATAAAGGGAGGAGGGAAGAGATAGCAGCGACTGACTGATGCCGCTGACGCCGATAGTGAGTCAACCCCAGCTGCGGAGTTGGTTTCAGGGACAACGCCGCCGATGCCGACACAAACAATATGATACCCTCGCTTCCGCAGCGCTAAGAACCAGGTCTAGCCGTGGGAAGGTGGTCACGTATTCGTCGACGTGCCGGGGCCTACGTGAAATAACCGGCGCGTCGGCAACTGAAGAGCACCCTATCCGCCACACAAGAACAGGGGGGGGGGGGGACCCTTTCCTCCTCTTTCTGCATGGCGGCGACGGTGTTCTATGCAGTCACGTTATCTTGACTCTCTAGCGGCGTCAGCGGCATCCAGCGGTATCAGTCGGTCGCTGCTAGCGCTGGGGGGATGAAAGGGGGGCGGAGCTGGTTACGAGGCCGACGACAACGCCGACGACGACGCGAAACCCAGGAACGGACGCCAAAGAGCTGCGCTCTAAAAAAGAAACTTTTGGCTGTCCAGCAGGCCGAGGATGCCGCTAGAGCTCAAGGGCTTCTAGCCGCTATCTAGGCGGGGTTGCCCCCCTCCCCACCAATCTGCCGTTTATATAAATAAAGGTTATTTCTCTCTCTCTCTTTCATATTAACGGAGCACCAACTCGTCAAAACATCCATCACGCCCTTATTTCCAGCTTCCTTTCTCCCGCTGACACTGCTAACACAAGCGCCAGCGTTCGCTGCAGTGCACGGAATTAGCGAGACGGAGTCTAGATGGCAGTGAAAAAGCGGCGGAACCGCGTGGACGCCGAAACAAACGAACGTGGGAGCGAACGGACGATCGTTTGGCAGCGGAGGAGCGGGGAAGGAGGGAAAGGTGCCTTTTAAGTTCACCTCGCCGACAACCTCGCCGCTCCTTTTTTCACGCCAACACGCGTCCGGCCCTTCAACGATGAAAAAAAAAAAAAGAAGTCGGTGAAGAAGAGACCCCGTTGCGGAGCCGCTCAGCCTAGATCTTTCTCCTGGATGCCGGCCAACGGTCGAAGAAAGGAAGTCATGGCGCAAATGCGGTGTACGGGACCGCGAGCGTGCGCGCTGCGCTGGGTTCTCAATGTACGACCCAGAGGAACGCAGAGAATCGGCCTGCTTCGCCCTGAAGGACGATGTTGCGATGGACGGTTTTTTTTTTTTTTAGTATGAAGGATAATAAAGCTACGGATAACGAGAGAGAAGGAGAGAGGGAGGGAGGGAGAGAGAGAGATAAGGGACGCCTGCTGCCGTCACTCAAATTGCGCGTGGTCGGCGCGTTCTTCCTTTCCCCGTTTCGAATTCCAAAAGCGGTCCGAGACGGTTTGGTTCGCATAGTACATACCCCGGATGTGGACGAGCGCGACGCCCCTAATCCCCTTCCGGTTCTCGTTTTGTCTCGTAACGTGTCAGGCTCAGTAGCGCACGCGTGCAGATTACGTAACACCGAGACGGATATATATCTTTCCGGCGTACTAACTTCCGTTACATGTTGAGGGTGCGTAACGGCTCTAGTAATACCTTCAGTATTGTGCGCGCCCATGGCTTACGCACACTTCCACCTACAGAGCTTGATGCTCCCCGCCACCCCCTTGAAGGATGGACATCTCTCGGCGGACACGCGATAACGTCATATTCGCCTCCCTCTTGGGCTTCCTACGGAAGGAAAAGTTCACTTGTCTGCTGAATGCGTGCCCTTAATCCTACTCGTACTTCATTTATCGCGCATTATCGTGCTAGAGGCAGAAGCAAACAAGTAAAAGCATTATTGCAAGATTAAGTTACAGTGCTCGAGCGACACTCGAGCAGGCGCTGCTTCATACGTCATTTCTACTAGAAATGCATGGAACGACTCACGTTACATACCTTCATCTCTTTCAACCAAAAAGGTTAGTCGTTACTTCTCGTCCTTAGTACTTAGTAAGAATTTCCTTCCCAAATTTTTCACCCTAGACCGAGTATTCAAACTACAACGTATAGTATTCTGCCCATTCTTGTGCGCAAAAAAAGTTTTAAGAAATTCTTTATCAGTAAGCAGTAAACCAGTTCCCAGAAGACGCGATCGGGATCGAGATCCATGCGGTAATGAATCGGGCAAATCTTAACGAATAATAAAAAAAGAAGTTTGGGTCAGGAGTTTTACGCGTCCAAACCACAATATGATAATAAGGCACGCCTTAGTGGGGGACTCCGAATTAATTTCGACCGCCTGCGATTCACCATTAAGCCACCGACATATAGTCCGCGTCATTTTCGGCTTAAAGCCACCGCTTTGGATAAGGGCGACCTTTCTGGTATTTTATATGCGCAGTTTACCAGTTCAGCTTGACATAATATTATTTTCTTAGTGTTCCTTTGTGCAGATAAAGAAGACACCTTGTGGACGACTACTAACAGAGGTCTACCAGAGGCCTAATACCAGGTGATTTCTTTCTTTTAATTTTTAGTCGAAATATGCTCACTAAAAATATCAGTGGCAGGTAGCGAAATTCCGCCATATCATCTGGATTGCTTGAAAAGGGAGACGTAACTACCATAGTGAATCAAAGCCTGACGTTAGTTAACTAACAGTGTTTCACTATGTGCCTTGGTAATCACAACTTTAGGGCGAAATTGAGAAATTAAGTGTTCCTTCGCCCAGATAAAGGTGTCTTGTAGACTGCTACTAAGTGAAGTCTACCAGGTGTCTACCACGAACCCCGCGAAGAAGCCTTTTCTGAAAGGCAACGATACATCTCTAGCCGCGCAGCATATGTTCGCTCAGAAAGACGCGACAGGGGCGCGTACGAGCTGGGAGCAGCGCGGGCGCGCAACCGTAAACGAGGCGACGGACGTCCGACAGATAAAAGAAGACGTCTTGTAGACGACCAGCAATAGAGGTCTATCAGACGTTGTGGCACCTCTGATGCTGCAGCGGCGCATCTGAAAGGCAAATAAAGACGTCTTTCTCACGCAACATCTTCGCTCAGAAAGAAGCGACAGGGGGGGGGGGGGGGGGGGGGGGGACTCGCGGACGCCGAACTTGCAAGCAGCGCGCCCGCTGTATATAGTAGTCCCGTCGTTCTGCACCGCTGGACGCCGCGACACGCTCGGCTCCGCTCCCGACGCGGCACTGCAGCTATTCGCTCGGGCAAGCGCGAAAACGACACCACGCCCTGAGCGCACACACACAACACGGGGAGGGCGCGACGCCGGACGCAAGTGAAGCTTGAAGAGAGGACGTCAAAACAGAAAAATAAAAGACGAAAAGAAGCGGAAGGAGAGAAGAGGCTGCGACGACAACCGTGTGCTCATCTGGCACGGGCCTTGCAACGAAGCCGAACGCGTCCGCGGAGACGACGGCCAAGCTGGCAGTTAAACCTGTTTTTTTGACTCGGAAGTGCGCCGCGAGCGTAATTTAACCATTCTGGGACGATTAAAACGCACGAATACGAAAGAAGGCCAGCGCGGCGTTTTACACGGCGAGGAAGCAGCACCGCCACGAGGTTATTCTATTTCGGAAAGAACCGGACGGAAACGTAGCAGATTCCCACGGTGGCTGCTTTAACGCGGGCATAACCAAGCATCCTTTTGTTTCAGCTTGGGTTAAAGTTTAGTTCTACTAACCTCTCGCGGCTGTTAAAACCGCGATGCACCAGACTCCTCCGTAAATTACGCTTTCACCTATCTCTCATTGTCTCGAGACCCCTCTCTCAGTGTAGCGCGCCGCAAGACCAGGGGAGGCGCGAAGCACCTTGCGAGATCAAGGAATGCGTTGTGTTGAAAAAGCACTCGACTCGTCAGCTTTATAAGCTCTTTGCGCGTAATTGCGAAACGTTCGCTAAATCGGGACAGTACGCGAGTTGGATTTTCGCTTTATCGAGGCTCGATCGTTGGCGTGGCTTCCTGCAGTGCGTCACGTGGGCCTCGTCGCGTCGCGCACACGGAGAAACAGTGCAAGAACGCCCATGGATGACATTGTTATTACAGTTACAATAAATCATGTAAATGTACATAAATAAACACACAGCGAAATAGAAAAAAAAATGGGCTAGCATTTGTCTCCCGAAAGGAACACCCACAGTCTACCCGCAAAGAGTAGAGAAAATGAAAGAGAGAAATAAGCAGAGAAAAAAAAAAGAGGCCGGCACATGAAAATCGAAAGCAAAGTATGAGCACTACAGACGAGAACAGAAAAAGAAAGAAGCCGGAGCGAGTATACGGCAGTCGAATTAAGCCGGTTCTCGAAGGACCAGCTCGTGACACGACTCGACGACGGTATCGAATCGATCGGAATAGCGCGACCGGCAATTTTCACCCTGGCAACGAACGTGAGAGTAGAAAACAAACAAACAAAGAACGTCGCGGAGCTGTAAATAACACAAGCCAACGGGTGTAAGTTCGCAAGAACTTGGGTTGCTGAAAGAAAGAAAAAGAAAGAAAGGGAGAACTCGGCAGGCCCGACTACACGGGAAAGGTATAGGGCGTCACGAGAGACGCAAACCTCGAAAGGTGCGGCGATCGATTGGACCGCCTGTCCAAAATAAGCGGCTGGACCAACGCGCCTTTTTTTTTCTTTTCCCACCACGGCGCTACCCCATAGAGCGCATTCGTAGATGTACCTATACGAGTGGTGGTGGTGGCAAGGGTCACGAGCCGGGCGACAATGATTGAGGAAGGTCGCTGGAAGGCCGCGCGGGCCCCATTTTCAAGCCCAATGCGGAGAGCACGCGCCCAGCGTTAGGCGCCACCTACAGTTTCTGCAACATCTGCAGGAAGTCCCGAAGAGCGCTGTGCATCTTGCTATTTCCCGTTCAGAGTGGGACAGAACGAAAACGGCCGCAGCAGGTGAGTTGCTTAAAGCGAGTAGTGCGGCTGAACCGGGAAGACGTGTCAATATTATTACGATATGATCGGTAAATACCCGAGAGACGAGCCGCCATGAGAACGACGACGAAGTGGGTCGGTGCCCTTGGCGCGAGTGAATGTCGGCCTGGCGCTCTGGCTCCATTCTAGTGTAAATAGTCTGTAAATAGCCTCTTTTGTCTGTGTCTTTCTACACGTAACATTCTGGTGGAGGTCAGCGATCCCCGTCCTCGCCACGGAACTCCGGAGTGGTCGGTACGTCGAGCTTGTCACCATGCCTCCCGGTGACGAGCCCGCCTCTGCAACGGCTTCGGCTGGCCCGACTGCTCCCGTCGTCACGGTTGCCCAACATCGCGACCCTGGTGTGTTCTCTGGCCTGGAGGGACAGGACGTTGACGAATGGCTCAAGCTATATCAACATGCCAGCGCTAACAACAGGTGGGACCCAACCATTATGCTCGCCAATGTCATCTTTTATCTTGGCGGCACGCCACGCGTGTGGTACCAGACGCATGACGAAGACATCAGCAGTTGGGACTCTTTCAAAGAACAGCTACGGGAACTGTTCGGCGACCCCATTGGCCGCAAGGTTGCCGCGAGAAAGGCTCTTGCGTCTCGCGTTCAGACATCTACAGAGCCGTACGTTTCCTACATCTTCGACGTCTTGGCTCTATGCCGCAAAGCTGACGATGCTATGTCTGAATCAGATAAAGTGTCACATGTCCTAAAAGGCATCGCCGACGACGCTTTCAATTTGCTTGTTTTCGGCAATGTCTCGACAATCGACGACATCATTAAAGAATGCCGTCGCCTTGAACAAGCCAAGAGCCGTCGTATCACACACCACATCACGCGGCTACCCAACACCGCTGCTACGTCGACATGTGAGGGTCGATCGCGTCAGGCCACCACCTGTGACGACGTCACCCGTATTGTTCGCCGCGAGCTTGAGGCCGCCTGTTCGCCAGCTTTCTCCACGACGCCTCCCGATCCGCCAGCAACCACGATTGCCATGATTCAGGCCGTAGTCCGACAGGAATTTGAGAACATGGGTCTGAACTCCGTGTGTTCAACATCTCAACCCAGCGTTCCCCAGTTCTCTACCGGCCCTCCTCGTCCCCGACAGTCCTTTTCCGCCACATCTCGCCGCAACCCGTCCGATTGGCGTACCCCTGATGACAGACCAATCTGCTTTCACTGCTGTCGCATCGGCCACGTCGCTCGTCACTGCCGCAACCGTTGGCCTCCGCCTCCTCGGACATACGCCGCCACTTACTCCCGCACCTTTGGACCTTCCGTTTCCTATACTACCCGCCATGAATCCACTGCCGCTGATGCTCCTGCTCCGAACCTTCGCTACAGCCGCTCGCCCTCACCTCGACGCCGTCAGTCCCGTTCGCCCCAACCCCGCCGCTTCTCTTCGCCGCCTATCACCTCCCGGGCCCAGCCGGAAAACTAGGCACTGCAGCTTCTGGAGGTGAAGCTGCGTTGTCCACACTGCCCTCAAATCCTCTGCTCACGTTAAACACGAACCAAAACCTTCTTGACGTTGACGTTGATGGCTATCCTGTCACGGCACTCATCGACACAGGGGCACATCTTTCTATTATGAGTGCTGCCTTCCGACGACGACTGAACAAGCTCCTCACTCCAGCGTCGGCACGCGTCGTCCGCGTTGCGGATGGTGGTACTGTGCCTATCATCGGCATGTGTACGGCACGTGTTAGCATCGCCGGCCGCCACACTCCTGTCCTCTTCACCGTGATTGCTCATTGCCCCCACGACCTCATTCTCGGCCTCGATTTTCTCTCCGCGCATTCTGCTCTTATTGACTGCTCTGCCAGTACCCTTCGCCTTGAGTTACCGATTCTCGCAGAACCTTCTGACGCACCCCAGTGCCGCCTACGCCCCACTGGCTTTATTTGCCTGCCGCCAAAATCAATAGCCTATATTGAACTCTTGTCTTCCCCACCAGTCCCTGATGGCGAGTACCTCGTCACTCCTCTGCGCGACATTCCACTACAGTATGACGTTACCGTGCCTCACAGTATACTTACTGTTACTGCGAACCGCACTTTCATGCCTATCTTTAACTTTGGATTGGCGAAGCAAATTCTACCACAAGGTATTTGCCTTGCCAACGTTGATTGTCTCGGCGACCATCACGTGGCAAATTTATCAACCGATCCTTCTTGCGAGCTTAGCAGGCCTCTCGTGCCAGCCTCGGCCGCCGATCCCAAGATAGAGAAAATGGTTGCGACGGACCTGTCTTCTGCGCAGGCTGAAGACCTTTATCGAGTATTATCGGCCTACAGAGATATTTTCGACTTCGACGATCGCCCTTTAGGCCAGACGCTCGCGGTCAAGCATCGGATTCTTACTGGCGATGCTACTCCTATTCACCGACGACCGTACCGGGTTTCTGCGTCGGAACGCCAAGTTATTCAAAGCGAAGTCAACAAAATGCTAGACAAAAACATCATTGAGCCTTCTTCGAGTCCCTGGGCGTCACCTGTAGTGTTGGTTAAGAAGAAGGATGGCACGTGGCGCTTCTGTGTAGACTACCGTCATCTGAACAAAATTACTAAGAAAGACGTCTACCCGCTCCCACGTATAGACGACGCCCTTGACTGCCTCCATGGTTCCAGCTATTTCTCTTCTATTGATCTTCGTTCTGGATACTGGCAGATTGCTGTTGACGATATGGACAGAGAAAAAACCGCGTTCATCACACCTGATGGCCTATACCAATTTAAAGTAATGCCGTTTGGATTATGCAACGCCCCTGCCACCTTTGAGCGTATGATGGACTCCTTGCTCCGAGGTTTCAAATGGTCCACATGTCTCTGCTACCTCGACGACGTCATCGTCTTCTCACCCACGTTCGACACTCACCTTGAGCGTCTCACAGCTATACTTGATGTATTTCGAAAGGCGAAGCTGCAACTTAACTCGTCCAAATGTCGTTTCGGCCGCCGCCAAATTACTGTTCTGGGCCACCTCGTTGACGCTTCCGGAGTACAGCCTGATCCTGACAAAACTCGCGCTGTCCGAAACTATCCGGTTCCGAAGACAGCCGCCGACGTTCGAAGTTTTGTAGGGCTATGCTCGTACTTTCGTCGTTTTATTCAAGATTTTGCGGCAATTGCTAGACCCCTCACTAATCTTTTGAAGAAAGGCGTACAGTTCTCGTGGGGTACTGCAGAAGCCGCCGCCTTCTCTCGTCTCGTTACTCTTCTCTCCTCACCACCCATCCTCGCCCACTTCGACCCTGATGCCCCTACAGAATTGCGTACAGATGCCAGCGGTCATGGCGTAGGTGCCGTCTTAGCCCAGCGTCAGCGTGGCCAGGATCGCGTTATTGCTTATGCCAGCCGCCTCCTCACACCACCGGAGCGCAACTACTCCATTACGGAACGAGAATGCCTTGCTGTAGTCTGGGCGGTAGCGAAGTTCCGTCCTTACCTTTACGGTCGCCCTTTTTCCGTAGTCACTGACCATCATGCTCTCTGCTGGCTCTCATCGCTAAGAGATCCTACAGGCCGGCTTGGTCGATGGGCTTTGAGGCTACAAGAATTTTCATATTCCGTCGTGTACAAGTCTGGCCGCCTGCACCAAGACGCTGACAGCTTGTCGCGTTACCCTGTTGACGACCCTGACTCCTCCAATATTACCAGTGCAGCTTGCATATTCTCTGTGTCGCAGCTGCTTCATTTCGCCGACGAGCAACGTCGTGACGCCTACATCAGAGCACTCATCGACCGTTTTGAACACACTCCGGCCGACGCCACACTACGCCTCTTCGTCCTCCGCGATGGTACTCTGTACCGTCGTAACCTTCATCCGGACGGCTCTGAGTTCCTACTTGTCGTGCCTAAACACCTCCGCTCAACCGTTTTAGAAGAGCTTCACGACGCACCAACGGCAGGACACCTCGGCGTATCTCGAACCTATGACCGTGTACGTCGCCGTTTTTTCTGGCCGGGCCTTGCCCGTTCCGTGCGACGTTACGTCGCCGCCTGTGAACTTTGCCAACGACGCAAGAAGCCTTCCCAGCTCCCCGCTGGTTACCTACAGCCGCTCGACATCCCTGCCGAGCCCTTCCATCGTGTCGGCTTAGACCTTCTCGGCCCATTTCCGGAATCTACATCAGGAAACAAGTGGGTTGCAGTCGCGGCGGACTACGCGACCCGCTATGCCGTAACACGCGCTCTTCCGACCAGTTGCGCAACTGATGTTGCGGACTTCCTCCTGCATGATATCATTTTGATTCATGGTGCTCCGCGTCAATTGCTAACAGACCGTGGCCGTACGTTCTTAGCCAAAGTAATTGACGACATCATGCGTGCCTGCGCAATACAGCATAAGTTTACCACCTCCTACCACCCTCAAACGAACGGCCTCACTGAGCGTTTGAACCGCACCCTTACAGACATGCTATCCAAATACGTTTCAGACGACCACCGTGATTGGGACCAGGCTCTACCTTACATCACCTTTGCGTATAACTCTTCCCGTCTCGACACTGCTGGCTTTTCTCCTTTTTACCTCTTGTATGGCCGTGAACCGACGCTACCGCTGGAAACTGTGCTTCCGTCCAACACAGCATCAACTAGCGCTTATGCCCGTGATGCTATCGCCCATGCTGACCATGCTCGCCAACTTGCGCGCGCTCGGCTACAAGTCTCTCAAGACAAACAAAAGCAGCGCTACGACCTCCGTCACCGTGATGTCACTTTTGTCCCCGGCACCCTCGTGTTACTTTGGTCACCATCGCGTAAAGTTGGCCTTTGTGAGAAACTGCTTTCCTGTTATACCGGCCCATATCGCGTGCTTCGCCAAGTGACAGATGTCACCTACGAAATCGTTCTCGCCACGCCCACTACGTCCTCTGCTGTGACTACCAGTGACATTGTCCACGTCGCCCGACTCAAGCCCTACAACTCTCCACGTGCCTTGGATATTTAACTGCACCGTGACGGCGCTTTTGCCGCCGGGGGGTAGTATTACGATATGATCGGTAAATACCCGAGAGACGAGCCGCCATGAGAACGACGACGAAGTGGGTCGGTGCCCTTGGCGCGAGTGAATGTCGGCCTGGCGCTCTGGCTCCATTCTAGTGTAAATAGTCTGTAAATAGCCTCTTTTGTCTGTGTCTTTCTACACGTAACAATATGGTTCAAGCGATGGATGAGACGAGTAGTGGATTATACGAGGTCTTAAATTGAGGCATTTAACGTACCGAGAGAGAGAGAGAGATAGAGAGAGAGAAAAGGTCGTGAGGTTAATTAACGTAGTTGAAACCAGGTGCATAAGTTTCACCTGGTTTGTTACCCTACACTGAAGGAGGAGATAGCGGACAAAAGAAGAAAAAAAAAAAGGAAAGAAAGGGAGAAGGAAAAGGAAGAACAAGTGGTCCTGAAGCTGCGCAGTTGGTCATGAGGAATGGAGGGATGCGGCTTTGTTCTGGCAACATGGGGTTCTTTAACCGGCACATAAAATCGATGTGAATCAGCGTGTTTTGCATTCCGCCTCGAACGGAACGCATCTGGTTTTCTGGCCGCCGCGACCACGAATCGCCCCCGCGACCTCCTGCTCGGAAGAGCAATGCCAGAGTCACTGCGGCAGCTAATGATGAACTATACGAAATAGGAAGATGATGAACTGATAGGTAAGGGGGGGGGGGGGGGGGGAGGTGGCTCGCAATAAACGCATGTACATTTTGATGCTGTACAGATTCAGTTAAACCATGACGGTTAACATGTCTTGAGATGTCCCTCCCGGAACTGATATATGATTTGATCTGTATGCGTGTACCTAAAGTTTGTCACCTAAAGTAAACAACTACAAAGTGAATTAGTGAGTTATTGTTAATCAGCTAACATCACACATCGATTTGTCGTGAAAGTAATGTCAGGCTTCCAGGAGTAATGGAGCTAACGAGACAGACTTACGCTATCTGCCAAATGAGACCTTTAATGAGTGGTTCCAATGAATGAAATAAACTGTTTTGTACGTAGTCAGAGATGACAGTCACTAGGCTTCGAAATTGTCAACGCAGGGCTTCAAAGGTTAGTCTACCGGTGAGTGATGTAAACGCATCAGACTTTTTCCTTAGTAGTACACATTTGCTTCATGAGCAGACGCACAGTCTGCATGTCGACGCCCACATTAAGACAACCACGCGGTAAATGCATTCAATAACATATAGATGCCAATTACATTGACGTCATAGCGACCGCCTTCTTAGGGTACTAGTGCGTCGATAAGCTGCAGAAACAAGAAACCTGCCAGCACGACAGACACGTCTTGCACCGAGCAAGAGTTTGACAAAAGGGATAATCCGTTAAACAGTCACCGTCAAAAAACTAAAGAGAAAATAACGATATACGCGCGATGATATGGTGCACCGTCGTCATCGCGGATTTTTGGTAAACGCACCACGGCGAGGAGCGGCATCCGTGACGTCACATGCAAACTACAAGGCCATTCGATTAGCCCGCACTTTCTGAACTATAGTTTACAAGGGGTCGCACTTCGCTATTCCGTTTCACTCGGCGCGGGCTTCGAGCAAGACGAGTTTACAGCACTCCCTGCGATCGTCAGAAAGGTAGGAGGTGGTGGTGGTGGTGGTGGTGATGTTGAAGCAGGCGGGGTTAGCCTGGCATACATAGCCGGCAATTGTTCCGCCTGATCCTCCGAGTCAGAAAGGTAGTGTGCCGCAGGCGACAGTAAGAACTGGCACTGAAGTCTCGGTCGCCATACTCCGTTCCATACATAGCAGTCTACGCTGCGGAAGCTGCGCAAGAAGTTCGGTCAAGAAAAGGTATCACTCCGCGCGTTCCGTTCGTGCTTCGCTGCGCGCAAGCAGCGTTCGTTCGCGCGAGCATGCACGTGAGGCTCCTCGCGACGGGTTTCAAATAAAAAATCCGAAAAGAACAAAAATAAAAGTGATCGAAAACAACGCATTAGCAGCCGTATACCACAATGTGTTTGTTGCTAAGGATTAAAACTTGTTTCATTCAATACTGAGCCTATACATAAAAACTATACCCAAGTGCGAACGATACCACTGCAAGAAGTCTCTCTAGAGCCTCTACAGCGTTCGAATCGAATGGACCCTTCGTATACATCTCCCATAGGTGCCTCGTTTAGATTTGTGAGGGCGTAAGGCTCGCGTTAATTCAGAAACTGAATCGAGTTGCACATGCAGCTTCAGGCCCCGTGGCTCGTGCTGCTGTTTCCGCCAGTCAAAGCACAATGTGCCCCGAAAACTCGTGGCCGCCGCTGGCTGCGGAACGTATATATATATAGTCACTCTCGTGACCAAGCAAGAGTGCTCGCGCACCTATCTATATGCGGGCGGAGATAAACATCTCTCTCCCACGAATCGTACGCAAAGGTATATATGCATGCAAATGCAATATCGCCAATCCCGCAAAGGCACAGCTTATCCGATTGGCAAGTCTCGAATTTCGCAGTATAGGCGCATATCGCTTAAACCGAACACTCACTGCATTCATTCTGATCTCTGCGATGCGTCACATGCACACAAAAACACGTCACTCCCGTGCCGTAAGTAAATTTTATTTGTTTATGCTTTCTTTTATGTTTATGTTTGCTTATTTGTTTATTCAAGATACCACACACACAAACACACACACACACACATGCGCGTGCGCGCAAGCTAGGATACCTCGATACTAAGCCCAGCGCTGATGCCAAGCGCTGATACCAAGCGCGTCAGCCTCGCTGGAACGTGATCTCCTGAATGAAAATATGCCCTCTCCCCCTAAACGTGTGGACGAGCCCGTCACGGTGGCTCCGTAGCTATGGAGCACTGCTGCCGGGCACGAAGTCTCGGGTTCGACTCCCGGCCTCGTCTAAACGCTAAGGACACGCGTGCACCGTGCTCCAAAAGCACGGCACGCGAGCTCAGATGGTATGAATAACCGCATGTGGTCAGATCTTATACGGAGCCTTGAACTCCCATAGCCCGTGCGTCGCTATACGGAACGTTATAATCGACAACAAACAATTCAATACGAACGACCCCATCTCCCACCGACGTATACTGGTGGGACTCGAGGCGTTGCAAAAGCCGTGCCGATTAAAACCGAGTCTCTCCTGTTCAGTGGCCTTATAGGCCCCGTGCGCCGCGCCATTGTCTCCGGGGCTATAGCTCCTAAGGACAATCTCTGCCCGAGAGGCTCACGATCGTCGTCGAGCTGCGCATATAACGGTACCACTTTCAACACGCGACTGAGCGTTGGCGCTCGAACGTGGGGAGATAGAGATCTCCCCGCCAGCCGCCGACCGTTTGCCGGCACACGGGACCGCCCACCGCTTTCCGCGGCGAAGGCGCAGCAAGCTTGACTCAGCGGCGTTGCATTGCCTTATCTCGGAACGATCTGCCGCTCCGATGGCCGAGAAAGATAACGGCCGTCCAGCGTAAGCCAATCGCGTAGCGGGAAGAAGGGGGCGGAAAGAAAAGTGAACGTTGCGAACTTCGAGCGTATCATGCGTTTTCGACGTCGTCTGTCAAGTAGCGCCAATGCCAACTCGCTTCGGCAATAGCAAACTGTCCTTATAGCGAGAACACACACACACACACACACACACACACACACACACACACACACACACACACACACACACACACACACACACACACACACACACACACACACACACACACACACACACACACACACACACACACACACACACACACACACACACACACACACACACACACACACACACACACACACACACACACACGCGCGCGCGCACACGCGCGCACACGCGCGCACACGCGCGCACACACGCGCGCGGGGCCGGTTGGCGCAACAGCATTTAACGCAAACGCGGTTTCGCTCAAGTTGAACTCGTTTTGTGCCTTGTTGGTCATTTAGTAAATACATGCATAGTGCGTGCATATACATGCATAGTGGAGCCCTCGAACAAGACAATATCTCTAGGACAATTAAGAAGCGACCTAACTGAGATGCGCGAATATGGAAATATTGTGGTTTTGAAATGCATGCGATCCTCGTAGGTCTGACGCATGCGTGACGCTTCTAAGTATGTCCCGTCCTGTTTAGGCTACTCATCCTTCGGATAACCCACCGCTTCCGCTTCCGCTTAAGAAACTTCCCTCGGGAGAGCTTACACATAAGGTCTCGTCCTTAGGGACTTGCCAATGGTAACCCTGCCAACAGGATCGCACTCGGCCACACGTACACCTCGCCTCACGAACTTGCACTAAAGCATTCCCGACAGGAATTCGCCAGTAGAAACATGTCCTCTTCAACAATGGAATCGTGTACTAAGGATCTATCCGAAGGAACGTCCCCTTGAATGTAGCTCGCGATTAGCTGCAACGTCTTGGCTTATACACGGCATCGTAGGTTATCTTGACCGACCAGCTTACGGGCACCGCCTAACCCTTGTATGCTGTACCACTGCTATACTACATGCAGGCCGACAGCGTTTCCTATTCCGCGTCTGATTGGCTGATACCAGCTTTCGCTTCAATGTCGCACATATTTAGTGAAAGTATATAGCTCTCCGGCAGAACCGTGCACGGCGAACAGTGAAGCTGCTGCGGGCGCCACCTTGCACTGAACGTGGAGACGTTTGCACCCAATCGTTAGCGACTCTCCAGAGTCGTATACAGACCCGCTATCATGAAGAGCGCCGGAATCTTTCCTAATTGCCGTGAAGCGACACTATGCCTGTGCGCAAATAAGTTTCCCGCGCGAATGCGGCATCAAGAAGGTTTCCATATACCTTACGTCTGAGAAGCACGCGGTTACGGGCGTATGTAGACGTTAACATCATTAGCGCGTAGTGACACGTCAGCAAAGAACGACATGTGCCTGCGTTGTGTAAGCACGTGTCTGAATAAGGGCGCCTTACGCAAACCGCGCCGCGTGAAACACCTACACGCGCTCAGCCGGGCCCTCCCGCACAGAGTCGCGCAACCGACCTATAATGAATCGACTGATTGGTTCGCCCTTGATGTGAACAATAAGGGCGGTTCGCGAGGCATCTGTGCCGGCTTGCCGCCGCTGTTGATCATCGCTGCCGATTCATGAAGGAAGGCGCATGGCGGGGTACACGAAGCATCTACACCCTTAAGCAAAATTACACCCTTTGGGTCGTATCTTGTCACGCAAAGATAATCGTCATCTGTCTTGTCTGCATTTCCTTTCTTTAACCCAGCGAGCCCGGTACTCGGCAGGAAAGTAAAGGGCGCAGCGTTTTCAAGAAAGGAAACGTATAAGCAAGGTAGATGACGATTATCGTTGTGGGACACATGTAAACCCAGAAGGGTGCAACCGTTTTAAGAGTGTAGAGTGTGCAAGGAATGAGCGAGTACAGCAGATACGTATACACACGTGGACGCGCCAGGCGGCTTCAGTGGAGACCAGAGAGCTGTTCACTAAGCAGAAGGCGCGCGCACTACGACGCGTCATGCAGAGGGGAAAAAAAAAAAGAAAAAGGAAAACATCCGCGCAACGGGCGTTTCGAGCGCGAAGTGGCAGCGCGCCAGGCCGAACCCCCCCCCCCCCCCCCCCCTTCTACATCACCGCGCACGATAGGCTGAGCTTAGCTATAAGCCGCGCGCAAAAATCACGGCTCCGCAAGCTATTCATTAGGGAGACAAGTCAGCAGCGACAAAGACACATTGTGCCGCGGGGAAGATATATTTATGCGAGTTGCGCGGGGAATGAATGTGTTTACGTACTTAGTTCTCTCTCTCTTTTGTTTTTCCTCCTCGTCACTGTGCTGGAAGCCAACATGAACGCCGAGTTGTTACTCGCCTTACCCCCGGGGGTGCTTCCTAACGACGCAAAGGAGGAGGAAATGTCACGCGTTGCAAGCTGCGCGAAGCGGGGGCTAAACTGCGCGAAAACAACCCAGCGACGCGGCCAAGCGTATGGGTACCCGGCCGGGATATGGTTGTAGCGCTTACATGTTTTAAGCGTGAAATTATCCCGGCAACAGGTAACGTGCTGCAAAAAAAAAGAAATGTCGCCACGCGTTAATGATTGTTGTTGTCAACGCCTTCACACCAGCAGCTAATCTGAACATAACATGGCGTCAACAGCGTCCGCGTCTCCGGTATTACGTAAACCTTGATCGTTTCATGGACAGAAATAAATAACCTAGCAAGACAGGTAATAAAATCGTGATTCTCGTCATCCCTTATTTCTTTGGAATGAGTTCATCAGGATAACAACAACGTAAACCGCGGTTTCGCGGTAACCAGCCCGAGATGCAGTTGTACACACATGAAATGGAAGATTGCGAGGGATAAAAAAAATGACTAAACCTCAATTAAGAGCCCGCGGCCAAGAAAACAACCACCAAGTCTATAAACGAATCCGGAAACCTTCAACGTCAGAGCCACGCTGAACGCGCCCGGCATCATCCAGGAGACGTCAAAAACATGGCACACGTTAGATCATATCCCATAGCAGCTTGAGTCGCACGTTGCTGCAACTCGACCCGTGTTGACCTTGAGTGACGTCGTGATGGGACACGGAGCAGGTATGGCTTCCGTAGCCCTCGCTCCGTGGGGGAGCACTTCTCTTTTTTTTTTTTAAGGACTGATTTTGAAGTCGCATAAGAACTGCATGGGTGCTGATTGCCGCACAGCGTGAGCCGCGCTTCCGCAGGGCGTATAATTAATGCAACATGTCAGTGCGACCGACGCGCTCCAGGAGATTGCCGATTATAGAAGACCCGTGGAATACCCCCTTTCGTTCGCAATGCGGATATGCAATGTACACTGTAAAATAATTTACACCCTCAAAAGTGAATAAGGGCGTAAATATGTGTAACTCACACCCTTACACTATCTTAAAAGTATTTTACACCTTTACAAATTGAAAAGGGGGTAAATATGTGTATAACTCGCACCGCACCATTTTAAAGCAATTTACTCCCTTACAGGTTGAAAAGGGCATGAATATGTCTAATTCACACCCTTACACCATTTTTGGCTGTAAGGGTGCGAGTTTGACATAAAAGTTCTGCGGAAACCCGCAAGGTGGAGAGAAGTAATTAATTAAAGAAAAATGAGTGGATGTCTCATTTTGCTTTAATTAAGGGTGTGAGTTGGACACATTTACACTAAAATTGTGTAAATTACATTACAGCGTACTTGTAACCTCGCAAATACCGCAAGTCACGTGTTTTTTTCTTCTTTGCCATTAGGTTTGCCATGATGATGATGATGATATGTGGGGTTTCATGGCGCAAGGGCCACTCATGGCCAAAGAGCGCCAAGCAATGTTTTAATGGAGTCAGTGATGCAAATAATGATCAATGGCGTCGTGGTTGGCTATAACAATGGAACCTGGCTGTAGAGGGGCTTAAAAACAATCGTAAAATAAGTATGTATCTCTTAAAATTATCACAATGACTTTTCAGATGTACTATGAATTTAAAAGATATGTTCTGATGGAAGGAGGGAATAAAATATGTAAATGCCAATAGCACTATTGCCTCAAGAGGCCCTTAAATGCAAGGGCCTGCAGGCACGTGCTCTACAAAGAAAAGCAAGTAGCATATCTTTCAGCAGACAATTCTGCGGATACATGCTCCTGAGCTCGAATATAGAAAACAAGCCACGTGCGTTGACATCGCGAACGGGACTTCCGAACCAATTCGTGCGCTCTGCAACCAACGTGCGCTCTGCAGGTTTCCTTGCGTCGCCACCGAAAGCTGACTGCAGTTGTCGAAGACTTGCGTGAATACGAGAATGCGAGCCGCAGTTAATCAAGCCTCTCTCGATAGCCCTGTGTGTCCCCCCGTGCTTTCTTTGTGACTGGAGCGTGGCGCAGTGCATCGAGCAGATGCGAAGCAAGAAACATCCTTACAAGCGGGTTTCGGACAAGGCGCCGGAGTTGCGACAAAAAAAGAAATGTCGTGGAATAGCACCTTCCTCACAGAAAACCGCCAGAATTGTTGCAGCAGCCTGCGAGGAAAACGCAAACGTTCGAAATGTTTTTCGTCCCTATTTGCGCAGTGCACATCACGGATGATCAACTAGCCCCAGTCTCACATCTTGTAATCCGCTGGAAACATGGGGGTGTTGTTAAAAGTTAAATTGCGCGGTTAGTAACAACCGGAAACTGCGCCGGGGGGAAGGGGGGGGGGGGGGGGGGGGGACTAAATACGCGTTGTGGAGGGCTCCGGATTCATTTTGACCACACTGTTGTTTTTTTTTTAATGTGAACCCAAGAAATAACGGACGAGCGTTTTCGCATTAAGGCCTCATTGGGAATGCTATACCGCCGCGACCGGGAAACGAAATCGCGAGGGTGAAGTAACTGACGAAACGCATGGGTTCGAGTTACGTGCGGATTTATACGGTACACGCACTACACGCAGTACGGTACACTACAGTCTTAGAGAACGCGGCAAAGACCAGCAAAGGTGCAAGCAGCAGCAGCAGCAGCAGCAAAAAAAAAAAATAATAAAGGACTAGTCGACAGTACAGGAGCCACGGTGTGATAGGAGCAGGGATCGTCGCTCAGCCATCGCCTGCTGCTTGTTGCCGCGCCCGAAAGGAAGGCGCACGCGCGCAGGGAAGCCTCGATTACGCTATCAAGAACCGCACCCCGCAGACACTCGCTCCGTCGCACAACGCGCTGTCAACTGTGTAACCACGCAAAACACGCCCGCGAGGCATTTCAGTCGCGTGGCGGCGCGGTTTCGCGTGTCAGAACGAGCGTCGAGCTTTTTAGCGCCGCTTTTGCTTTATTTTATTTTTTTTTATATTTCTTCCCCTTTCTTCTTTGCGTCTTCATCACCGCTTCCTGCTTCTTAAAAGGAAGACAGACAGGGCAAGAGGCAAGAAAAAAAGAAAGGAATTAAGAAAGAAACAAGTCAGGCCTTACTCAAGAAAACAGAGAAAAAGACTACTCGGAAGCACACTTCGCCGGGCTAGCCTTAACAATTTCGCTTCTTTCTCATCCCCGACGGGCACATATGACAAAAGGCCATTAAGCACGCGCCGTAGGGGATGACCGAGCGCAACAGGAGAAACATCATGAGCGCGCTCTCTCGCCCGCCAAAGTTGGACTGCAAATGTATTACGTTAGAAGCGCCCCCTTTCAACTCCTACCACCAACCTCCACCTCCATCCTGCCGCGCGAGCCAGGCAGGAAGCTTAGACGTTCGAGAAGACGTACATGTGTGTACTGGGACGACAGCTTGGGGCAAAAGGGCGCCGCAACGGAAGACGACGAGATACGTATATGCGCGCCCCCGAGATAAAATTATTCATACAGGGGAGCGCCGAAGTTTCGTATGCGATAGACGCGTATAAGCATCGCAGATTGCTTTAAGTCGTCTTGTTCGCTACTCACACGTCACTTTTTCTTTTTTTTTTTTCGTCGACGGGAATGCTCCCAAACGACTTTCGGGGCATTGCGACCCATCCGCGTATATGTATGTACATTCCTCGTAGCTCGCATAGTGATGAGAGGCAGCGATGCCTTCCATACCGTCGCGATGCAAGATGGACAGCCCATAGGTGTGCGGAAAAAAAGAAAGCAAAGAAAAGCCTAACGTATACATCACGCTGTAGCAAACCTGGCGGTATACTTATGAAGGAACATTAAAAAGAAGAGGAATCGCTAGATCACTAGGTAGGCATAGAAACACACACCGAGCTGTCACAAAGCGTACATGTATCGAAACGCGCCAGAATTGCGACAATACCGAACCCACGATGCGTATGCGGTGATAAGAGCTGCAGGACGAGGGCACGTCCGTGGAAGACTATTGGTTTCGGTATCAGAAATAGCAAAAAGATAGTAACTCTTATACCGGTACCTAAGCTCGTTTTATAACTTATGGATGTAATTATTTTTCTTCGAGAAAAGCGTATTCTTCTTTCCGCATCTCGTTATGTTTTCGTGGCAGTATAGTTAGTGCGCGTTGTAAGAGTTGGGGTCGGACATGGAATAGATGGTAGCTGGCCTATGCCGCCGTCCGACTCATCCACGCTAAGGACTTTGTTGAAGGGAGGGACTTGTCCTCATCGAGAATGGGGAACATGGGATTTCTTTACAATATCTGCGTGAAGGGTGGAGAATGTTACAGTTGATCAGTCTAGCATGACTGAAAGAGAATGGACACTGAGCCGCCGTGAGGAAAACGGCCGTTCAACCATCGACCAATGGGAGCGTCCAAAGCCATCTTAGCCTTTGAGGGGGAGGGTTTACACATTTCCGCGCAGGTTTCACTGAACACACCGAGGTGAGAGGGTTCTCGCAGGCAGGGGTCTTGATACGAGCAGGCGCCTCTTGATCCCAGAGCTGACCCCGCAGTCAGTAGCCGCCGCGCGTCTGTCCATTGACTGGGACGACCTCTGGGGCCTGTGGGAAAGCACCGCAAGACATCCCCTTCAAGGAGTTCCCCCGCTCCAAGCAAACCGTGAAGGCGAACGCGAATCGACCAACAATACACGGTCCGCCGAACGTGGCTACAAAGCGAGTCGTCGCAGCGGGCCGGGAAAATTTTGCAGGTCGATACCCCTGCAGGCCGATCGTAACAGCGTGCTCGCAGACGTTGTGCTTGTAAAGCGGCACTCGTGAAGGAACTCACCTGCACCTACCCAGAAACCTTAGAACTGACGTCACCTTTTGTTCTGATCTGCACTTCTGACATTTTCATCGTGTTAAGCCCAAATGTTTCGGTAGATGAATAGCCGGCACCGCCTACAAACGTCAGTCATCGCCTTGAACCAAGCTAATATAAAGAAAGGCCTAATTTATTTCGTGCTCTCGCGAATTTTGGCGGTACGACTGCAGCATCAATAAAGAGAGAAAGAACGAAATACAATAACAGTCTCTCTCTCTCTCTTTCTTTCTTCTGTTAAAAGAAAGAAGTTCGGATCACGCGACAGCACAGGTCACGCTAGCGTCTCACTAGCTCATACAGCCACGTCTTGTAGCGGGAGCCAGTTCTGACTATCACGAAATGCATAAGGCGGGTTGGGAAAAGCAGTAACGAGGAGGGAAAGGCAAGACGTGCAGTTGGATGGCAGACGGAGACGCCTAACGTGCTCGTACTTTCAGTTGAGTCAACGATAAAGATGATGGAAAAGAATAACAAGAGAGCACAGGTCAGCTTTCCTCTGCACAAGAAAGAAAGAAAGAAGCAAACAAAAGAAAGACAGAGCAACAGTCACACCGCTGTCTCACAACGTGTACAAATCGCCGCAGCTCCCACCCGAACCTTGACAGATGTACACGAAGAGAAACGAGATCGCTTTCAAGTTGCGAACAAGGCATACAACAGAATATCTGTATGCCTCACCGGCAGACCGCGCAGAGACCGAACTCCATACTGTGGACACTCCCACCTTTGTCGCTTGTGCGAGCCACCGCATCTTTGCGCCACGCATAATCCACTCTTTCTAACGCGCGCACAGACCGTCGGCCGCCTTTGGACGCATAATGGCGACAGTTAATCCGAGAATGCGCAAAGGAGTTAATCAAGCCTCTCTTGAGATCAGCGATGGGTCATGAATCGACCGAGTGTTTCGCAAGAAGGCTGTGTCACGCCCTCCCGTGCTTTGTGGAACTGGACCTCGACACAAGGTACAGCAGAAGCGATGCGAGAACGAAAGTCCTAGGTGACCTAAGCACTTCAAAATAGTGAATGCGAAAGCATTAGTGCCCAATTGCGCAGAGACACTTGGAGCGTTTTGATTTGGCCTTATACCGAGGCGTAGTTAGAACGCGTGCGAGAGCTTGCGCGGACCAGGAACGCGCGGATAGCACAGGATTTCTAGAGCGAGGGTGACGTGGCGTCGCGGCAACGCCCTCTCCCTTCATTAAACACTTGGCGCGATACCGTAACAGTAGGAGTACCCTTTCGCTGCTCTGCTCCGTCGAGGCGTACTTGGGCCGTGGCGTCGCAGTCGGTGGGAATTTATGTGCCGTTTTGCCGCTACAGACGTGGGACGCCGGCATTTTGTCGCGCAATGAGCCATGCATTTGATGCTTTCGGCATCAAAACCGTGCCATAAAGTGGGTTTTAGGACAAGGTGCCCGAGCTGGCTATATAAGAGAAACGCGGACTGGCACTTTCCTCACAGAAAAGCGCCAGAATTGTCACAACAGGCTGCAAGAAACACTCGAGTGTTTGCAATGCGGAGCGTATACCAGAACGCACATCCACGCTGTTTGGAAATGTAGTCACATATACACACAAAAACAGGCGCACACACGCGTATACATGCACAAAAGATTAACAACATGCCCCGGCCGCTACTCTAAGCCAACTTTATGGGATGGGAAGCACGAGACAAAACGAGAGCGCGCGCCGCGCGAGACACACGGAGAGAGAGAGAGAGTCATTGGTTATTTTTTGCATGCGTGGGTTGGAACTGCTCGCGTAGCTATTTTTCTCCAGCAACACGCGCGGCTGCCTGACCGCTCGAAACTGCGAAGTAACCCGCTCTTCTAGGTATTCGCCCGTAAAATTCACATCTCTCTTAGCTGTCGCTGCAGCCTCTCGTTTCTGACGCATGCGTCGGGAGCCGAAACCCGCATACGTTTCCGTCGGCGCACGGTGCAACTGTAACCATGGTCTTCGAAGCCGGTGTTAGACTATTAAATTACGTTAAAGCAGCGTATGAACTGTTTCTGTGAATTGACGTGGCCATCATTCCATCTGTCTATCGATCTATCTGTCCATAAGTATGTCTATCCGCCTGCGCCATCGGCTTGTCTCTATCCATAAACACCCGTTTCATGCTTCCCGTACAGTGCTGTGGAAGCTATGCAAGGAGTACCGTCACCAATATTTATCACTCCGCGCGTACCGTTTAAGCTTCGCTGCGCGCGAATACGCACGTGAGGCTGCCGCGTCGGAATGGGGAAAAAAAAAAGGAAGAGAAATTGATCTGAATCAACGTACCAAAAGCTGTTCTCTTTTCAATTATTAACTTTCTCACTTTTTACTATTTATTAACTATTATTAACTTTTTCACTAAATGCTCAATCTAGATAGAGCACCGCACTATTTTTTGGTGCGAAGGCAGCCACTGCAGTGCACCTCTAGCCGCCACAGCGTCGCATAAGATTTATGAGCCGGAGTAGTTACCTCTACCCAACTGTTCATTTCCATCCAGCTATCTCCGTCTATCCACCTCTTTTATCTAGTTGTTCTAGCTAGCTACCCTAGTAAGGTTCGTTACAGCGCAATACAAGACAAGGACACAAGAAGGTCTAAAACGACTTGTATTGCGCTGTAACGAACCTTACTATGAATCCCAACCAACTGGCCCAACTTGCCGTTTTGATGCTAGCTATAGCTACCTCTGGATAACTACATCTCGCTGTACACTTGTGCATCTATTTCTCCTCCACGGAACCCGCGTTCCAGAAACTTTCGCGGCCGGCCGTACACAATCGAGCGCTTTCAAGCGGGCCGCCGCGTGCAGGAAATGACCGTGAAAGACGCTTAAGCGAGGGAGACGGAGCGAACGGTCAAACGAAGGCAATTACCGAGCGCACATATGCAAGCGGTCACACACGCGCGCACTGTGTTCGAGCGTTCCGTGCTGAAAAAACACTTCCGCCCCACCGTCGACACCGGTCAGTCGTGGCGAGCGTACGGAGCGTGCCGTCTTTTTTTTTTTTTTTCACAGAGTTTAACTGCGGGGAAACACTACGGTCTTTT
Source organism: Dermacentor andersoni (assembly GCF_023375885.2). NCBI lineage: Eukaryota > Metazoa > Arthropoda > Arachnida > Ixodida > Ixodidae > Dermacentor > Dermacentor andersoni. The sequence continues at coordinate 90,668,213 of NC_092824.1, read as the reverse complement.
TTATTACCCGCCCACGCTAAATCACTGGCCCGCGCCTCACCCGGTGCCTGCGCGCGCACTCGATTGTAAGCCGGTTGGACACGAGTGCGAATGGGGAGGCCGCGGTTGGGTACGCGGGCGACGGAGTTCGCCGCAGGACGCCGCAACACTGAACGCTGGGCTGCAGACATGGTGTATCACTATTCGCATTATTTGTTTTGAAAACATACATACGCTTGACAGGAAAAAGAAAGAGGAGCAGGCTGGCAACTGCCATCGGAAGGAGCACAACTCCTGCGTAGTCTTCGGAAAGGAGGAGACGGAAACGGAAATGGAAGATGGGAAGAAGAGGAGGAAAGAGAGAAGAAAGTGCAAGATAACGAGTCTCGCATAATAAAGCCGAACATAACACAGTACAGGTCCCCCACAGCAGGGCCGGTCACTGTAGGTGACACTACTAAAGAGTGTTACGATAGAATGTTACGATAGAATAGTGTACGAGGTCTTGTCATTTGAAAACAGGAGTAGGCTACAAACGTGAATCTACGTTAGTTACTTCTAGATAAGTAAGGAGAGTACGATGAGCCTGATCGCGCCGAGGCGCACAACCACTGGTGTACAAACACACGTCGAGTATCGTGCACCGCAGGCCAAGGAGGTGATAGCCCCTCATGAGGGGCGCAAGTCGCTAGGGCACTATAGCGACGTGCGCTGCGCAATGAAAGCGGGACGATCCAACATCACGTGCTGAAGTGTCTCGCAGCAACCGCAAGACGTACGCGATGGACAGGCCACGTGTCCTTGCAGGTATAAACGTTCGCACACGTTCACACAGCCAATCCTTACTTTTTGTTGTGTATAGAAGTCGAAACGGGAAAACATGCAGAGACGACAGAAATTTAGAAACAGCTGACGCGGCAGTACGCCCAACTGCAGAGGTCTAAGGAAAACTCTGGCAAATGTATACAGCGAAACATTTCTCTATCAATGTTCGCATTTCTATCATTTCTCTATCACTGATAATTTACCGGGAAACGTGCGGATACGCAAGTTTAGAACTATCTATCGCTTTATTCCGCTTAACAACAACGAAAAATCTGGCAAATGTAGAGAAAACATCTTGATTTAATCGATCGATTGATTGACTGAGTGAGTGATTGATTCAGTGATTGGCTTTAACGGTTCAAAGCACAACAGGAGCTGAGAGACGCCGCAGTGTGGGGCTCTTGGTTATATCTGACCACCCGTGTAGTTATTTAGCACGGCACGCGAGCATTTTTACACCCTGCCCGAAGGGATGAGGCCGGAAATCGAACCCAAGACTTCACGCTCTGCATTATAGAACGCCATGACCACTGAGCCGGTCCGACAGGTAACTCCAGTGCGACACGCAGCACGTGGGAATTAGTGAAACACTTTTTTGGGTACCTTTAGATGAAGGGTCAAAAGTGTACGCTATCCTTGGGTCCACTTTACAACTACCTAAACACGGTCATGTGCAGCTACTTGGCAGCCGAATAGTAGAGGATGGAAGTTTGAGCTTCCAAAGAGTGCACAATCCTTGAAGGATATAGAGAGAGAGAATAAAGAGGAAAGGCAGGGAGGTTAAGCAGGCCAGACGGCCTGAAAACACCGCGCAGCAAGTGTCAGCTACATCTTGCCGCCCACTCGTTGCTGATCACTTCGCAGTCCGTTAGCATCGAGCGGGCTTCCTGCGCTGGACGCCGCGTCGAAACGGGCAGCTGCCACATCAAGCCGCGCGAGTCCTAGCGAGATTTGCGACAACCGCAAGTGGCCGCAGGGAAGAACCGAATCGGCGAAGAACGAGTAGCGCGAACTTCCGTAAGCGGGGCTGAACGACAACTATAGAGCTCGCCTATAGAGCTGCCCATCTTTGAAACCTCCCCGCTCTTAAAGCTCCCCCAGCCCATGTTATATAGTAAGCCACATACACGTGATGCAAGAAATAGCATTGATGAAATTATTTATTGTAAAGTTGAAATGTAGAAATGAGGTAAAAGCAAGCCACACCCACATCATCCCTTCTATACTCCCACCGGCGGGCAAGCTGTGCGAAACCCGCATCCCGTAAACTTCTGTGGCTGACTGTACAGACACAACGCACGCATAATGAATGAAAACAGGATGAATAGAAAAAGCTGTCCGACGTTGTTAACGTGGGGGACAAACAAAACTGACACTTCCACTGCCGTAAATTCTTCAGCTGTTGCCGAGTGAACAAATACGCATATCGGTAGACCAATGCAAGCGCTGCACTGTGTAAGGATTCTTTTGCTTCGAATCTATTAATTTCCCATCACCCGTGCGAACGCGTGACCGATACCGGAGATAACAATAAGACCAGATGAATATACTATAACAGTACATTGTGACACCGTTTGAAATCCCAATAACAGTCGATAGAAATCCAGTCCCCGAATGTAGTTATTTCAGCATACGCAGAAGTAAAACAGCAGACATGGCACGATTCGTTGATCGATACTGCTCACCAGTAGCCACACCAGAAACTGCATCTAAAATGCTTGCAACAGGTTCCAAGAGGCGCAGCGACCACCTTTTATATACAGGTTGTCCCAGCTAACTTTATCCAGACTGCTCGATGAAAAGAAAAATAAAAAAAAAAGATTTAGAAAACACGGTGCAAGATACGATTGAACACCATAGGCTCTATACGTGTCTTGCACCGTGGTGATTTTTTTTTTCGATTTCTTTTTTTTTTTCGTTGAACAACTTGCTAAAGTTAGCTGGGACACCAAAAGTCACCTAATGTAAGCTGTAGATACGTGCTGCGCGTTCTACCGGACGCTTTGCCGTATCATATGTCTAAGCAAATGCGTGAACACTATTATACCCTTCCTACTAGTCTTTCCACCAAGGCAATAAAGGAATTTCATGGTATTAGCAGGGTTTCAGCAGATATCAACACTTTTCCGACGCTTCGCGTCGTACGACGGGTCAGGCGGTTTTGACGCACATGTCTTCAGGAATTTAAATGGGAAACGCACGAGCTCATAATCTTCCGACCTGCCGCACATACCTCTACTTCAACTAATAGTGCCAGCTGGAACCGTTTGGAAATCGGATATGAACGCGTTCGACACCTGGAGTGAACGTGTTCGCCACCTGGCGTGAACGTGTTCGCCACCTGGCGTGAACGCGCTCGAGACCTGGCGTGAACGCGCTCGAGACCTGGCGTGAACCAGTTCGAGACCTGGCGTGAACCAGTTCGAGACCTGGCGTGAACCAGTTCGAGACCTGGCGTGAACCAGTTCGAGACCTGGCGTGAACCAGTTCGAGACCTGGCGTGAACCAGTTCGAGACCTGGCGTGAACGAGTTCGAGACCTGGCGTGAACGAGTTCGAGACCTGGCGTGAACGAGTTCGAGACCTGGCGTGAACGAGTTCGAGACCTGGCGTGAACGAGTTCGAGACCTGGCGTGAACGAGTTCGAGACCTGGCGTGAACGTGTTCTGGCGTGAACGTGTTCGAGACCTGAAGTGGACTCGCTCGAGACCTGTAGTGGAGTCGCTCGAGACCTGTAGTGGAGTCGCTCGAGACCTGTAGTGGAGTCGCTCGAGACCTGTAGTGGAGTCGCTCGAGACCTGTAGTGGAGTCGCTCGAGACCTGTAGTGGAGTCGCTCGAGACCTGTAGTGGAGTCGCTCGAGACCTGTAGTGGAGTCGCTCGAGACCTGTAGTGGAGTCGCTCGAGACCTGTAGTGGAGTCGCTCGAGACCTGTAGTGGAGTCGCTCGAGACCTGTAGTGGAGTCGTTCGAGACCTGACGTGGTGTTGTTGGAGAACTGACGGAATCTCCTTGAACTGATCACGATAACTTGTTCGAAAGCTTATGGACGACATGAGTTCTATGCAATTTTATTTCGCGATTTACATATGTGCTTTCCGTATTACGGGCAACTTCGCGAAACCTACACGACGTCCTTCCAATCCGTCATCGTGAAAACCGCCATGCGGAAACCTACGACGCCCCTCGCATAGACCTTACTGACCCCTCCCGAAACCGCCTTCCAAGGACGGTGTGCGAACGAAGGAATATGAAGCGCAGTGAGCTGCCACTCTTCCGGTAAGTGAAGGCGGCCGCCGGGGAAATAACCGCCCGTATAGAAATGGGCCTCAAGACTTCCAGCCTCAACCGGCGAGCGCAGAGCGACTGAACAGGCCGCAGCCGCGGGAATTCTCATAAACGCATCCGCACATACAAATACGCAAGCAACATTATGGACGGTCAGCACAGGCACATTATAGACGGTCAGCAGACGGTCAGCACAGACGTTCCTGTTTGAATCGGCCGTCGGATTCTATTGACCCGGTGAACTAAGGAAAAAAAAAGAAAAAAAAGAAGGAAAGAAGAAAAGGGGAGGGGAATGCGCGGGGCATATGCGGCGAGGAGGTGATAAAAAAAGGAGTGGAAAGGAGGAGAAAACGCTGGTAGGCTTCGGAATATTCATGCGAGCGCGAAGCGCCTCGCTAATTCGGCGCAGTAAGCGCAAAGAAGCCGAGTGAGCGGCGACTGTACTGCCGCTATCACATTGATTGATTGATTGATTGATTTTAACACTCAGAATCAACACTGAGGGTAGGAGAGAAGCCGTAGTGGAGGGCTCCAGATTATTGTCTACAACCTTTGCTACTGAAGCTACACAAACTCGCGCTCTTTCATTCTGCCCCCACCGAAATGCGGACGCCGTCGTTCGGAACCAAAGCCGCGACCTCGGGTTCAGCACCAAAATGCTGTGGCCGATACGAGCCACCACGGCGCGCGTCAGTCATTGTCACCGTCGGCCTTAATAAAACGACTTCCTTGTGAACGCAAGTTTCGCCTCACGCTCATGACGGTCGTCCTCAGATTTCAATCAACTGCTAAAAAGTTAAAATAGCGCAACACACGTATGACTAAAGGAGAAGGAGACACGCATCCGTTTTATGAACGGCTGTACCAACTGTCCCAAAAAATCAAATTAGGGAGATTCAGCACACCGCCCAACCGTTAACGCTAGCGCCCCGCGGCCTTTCCATCAGCTTTGCTCGCGCCAGCAAACGCATCCCGGCGGAGCGGCTTAGCCCCAATGCGCGCAAATACATGTCAGGTACGGCGCAATGCGGTAGCGCGGTAACTGTTGGGCGGTAGCGGGAACTGTTGGGCGGCAACGGTACGCTAAAACCCTCTAATCACAATCACACGCGTCGACTCAATCGTTGCACAGAATTCAACACAGAGGCAACGGCAGGAGGCGCGGGAAGGCAGTAGAGAGAGCGAGAGGGGGGGAGGGGGGTGAAAAAAAGATCTGAAAGAACGATGCATGGATGCCGGCGCGCACCAGTACTGACCAGTTCCCACCGAGCGCCTCCTTTCGCGTCCCATTATTGTTATTACACGGCTGGTGCGCTTTATTCGACCTAGCAACAATCCGTGCCCTCCTCCTTGCCCCACCAGAGTGGGCTGGCTGCGGAGAAGGAACAGCTCTTAAAGAAGTCGGGCGCCGCTCCTCGAAGCTACCAATCAGCGGGGGTCGAGGTGACCACACGACAGGGTCCGAAGCGCAAATGCGAGGGCAAAAAAAAAAAAAAAGCAAGGCGAGTAGTGCGGAGACTTAGGTTGTCCTCTGAACGTGTGTGGCTCATACCCACTAAGGGGTATTGCCCGAAACGTAGGTGGATAGAGGTTAATGAATGTAGAAATTAAATTTCACTTACAAATTTCGGGCAAAACTGATAGATAAACGAAAACTCAACGACGCAGCCTGAATCGAAATGTACTAAAGAACAATAATTTGGCGCGAACTTCCGTGTTCTTTTCGGAAACGACCCGTGCTTCAGGTCATCGCGGTATACGCGTTCAAACGTACACCCGCGAGCAAAATTATGCGGACCACGGGGTCGCCGTAAAAACAGAATTTCTTTGTATTTAAGACGCATAAACGGAAACTGACGAGTGAACTAGAAAATTGCTATTGCCAAGCTTGGATGGAGTCTTGATTTCAAGTTGCATTCACAGATAGAGGAAAAAATGAGTTGTTGCGCAATACCTGGTCCGTATTCTTTTGCTCACGGGTGTATACACTATATTATATATATATATATATATATATATATATATATATATATATATATATATATATATATATATATATATATATATATATATATATATATATATATACGATTACTTAAAAATACTATGCAGTCCTCTTTTACTGATAAACAATTACGCTCGAGCCTCGTTATAACGAAGTTGAAGGGGAAGCCGGAGTTCGTTATATCCGTTACTTCGTTATACCCACTATTGGCATTTAGTACAATATATGCCAATGGGGTGCAAAATTGAAAACATGACCATAAGAAGACGCCTTTCCAGCACGCGGAACCACTACGCGACCGCGGTTGCGATAAAATTTGAATAAAGCAACAAAAGAATCTTCGGCTTGTGCAACAAGCGACTTAGCACCTGACGAGACTGCCTTTAAAGAGCTTCCTTCTATTCCGTTGTGATGATCTTTCGCGTCCGCTTTCCCCTCGACTCGTCGTGGTCACGGTTACGCACACAGCACAGTATGACCGAGGAGGCAAGCGAACTTCGCCGCGCCGGCTTGGCTGGGCCGGCTCGGGGCCTCCGACACTGCACCGATGCCAATACGATCTCGGAGGCCACGCCCAGCTGCCAGCCTGCGCAGTGGGCCACAGAGGGAGGGAGAAGCGAATGCACGGCGTGTGACCCGAGATTGCGCCGGGGAGATCTCGGAGGTAACGCCAAGCGGCGCCTGCCTGCCAGCGCGCCGCGGAAACGCGAACGCAGTGATCTTTCGCACCGCCGCGCGTAGCCGCGCAGCGAGGCGCGGCTCGCGCATCCATGCACATGCACGAGAGATAGGTCAGTGGAGAAATGGTGCCTGTCATTCTAGGGACCATATTCTAGGGTCCACATATTCTAGGGACCATGGAGAAGTGGGATAGTGAACTGCTGCTTGTGCGCAGCAGGTGCCCATCTATGCGCGGCGATGAGAAAGACCTGTGCTGCTCGACGACGTATTTGACGCGGGAGTTTTGAACTGCACCGGCAAACAAGTGCCGAACAAACGCGGAAAGTAATGCACTCAGACTGCAACGGTCGTGCATATTTTCTCTCGGAGACAAATCTTGTTTGTTATATCATTGGCAGGACAATTTCACTTCGTTAAATCAAGCTTTTAAATAGAGGGATCTTGTCGGGATTTCAAGTGGAATTTACGTCGTTATATCCCGCTTCGTTATACCGAGGTTCGAGTGTAACTGGACGAGTAGTTCAGTAGCACACGCTGTCAAATGCATGACGTCATAGCGAGCCATTGAGCAGGAACTTCAGAGCGGCGTCTTCGCCGGTTTTTCGCTTTTCCGTCTTTCTTTGCTGGTTTACAAAGCTTCGTCGCACGATAAGAGTGGTCGGTTTGCTGTTGCAGAATCGTAAAAAAAAGCAGTATACAGTTTAACTTCTTTCTTCTAAGTGTGTGTCCCTAGACGCGGCTAATGCGTCGATGAGCCGTAAGCCTAATCACGGTCGCCTAGGCCGAAACTGCGAGGCTCACCTTTATCGGGCGCGTGAACACGGCCAAGGATGTCCATTGTATCGGCGCTACCATTTAGGAACGGCTTGAGATAGTCAACCGATAATACGCGCTATTGTAAATAAAGTATCTGCGAGGCCACAGTGCAATGAGCGCGACTCTGTTCAATGCCTGGTTAGGCGGCCGCGTTAATGTGGCGAGGCGTCGGCGTTGGTCACCGCGAACTGCGATCTGCCTTTTTCCGCGCGAAGCCAATGTAGTGCGCATGGAGGAGGAGGAGGAGGAGGAGGGGGAGGAGGAGGAGAGAGGCATCGAGCAGAGTTAATTCTCCCATGTAACACCTCGGACCGCTGGTGTCGCGGTGAGCGGTCGCGTAATTAAATCATAGGGCTATTTTCAAATTTCGCGCCTTTCCTTTATAACGCGAAAAAAAAAAAAATAATTACGCGAGACATAGCGCACTGGAAAGAACTGAATCGGGTGTTTTAAAACACAACTGTAACTTTTCTATCAACATTCGCGCCCTCGATTCAGTAATTCAGAAGTTCGTGAAGTATTCTAATCATCCATAGCTCAATTAGGAAAATAGTACTCCTGGTTCGGTACGTCCACTGCTGACAGAATACCATTGGTTGCGTCCTCGCATATTTTATATGTAATTCTTTAAGCGCTTGGCTAACGTTGATTGATTAGTAGAGTTTATTGGCGCAAGGGCCACATGTGGCCAAAGAGCGCCAAGTCGATGATCCGTGCTTGTCAATGTTATGTGAGTGTTGATTGTGGGGAGTATATGATACACGGCTGCATAGTGGCCTAAAATATTCGCTAAAAGATGGAAAATATACATATGGTGCAATGTGGCTGTAAAAGGGCCTAAAATTTATTCGCTCTGAAGTGCGTAAAATAAAAGTATAAAAAAATGACAGTGACTGATGGTGTCTGCAATGAAAAGCGCTTTAAGCGCTTGGCTAACGTTAGCTTCGGACACCTTGCATAGCAGGCATCCTTAATGTTCAGGGCCCTGGCGAGAACTAAATTCTACCTGCCTTTGTCAGCGGTGCTGCTCTCCGCAAATCTTCGTTTACGAGCCAAACTAGGGGATACAAAAGAACCAAAGGTGTGACGTGGGAGTGGCCAAAGCTCGATTCGAGGCAGCACCGGAGGGCATAAGGGACACAATAATGCCCAGGGAAAAAAAACGCAGCCAGCCACATTGGATGCGTGTCCCGTGCATTCGGGGCACGTTAGAGGTCCCAATATTAATCCTGAGCTCCCCCCCTACCGCGTGCCTTATAATCAAATTGTGGTTTTGGCACGTGAAAGCCCAGAATTCGTTTATTTATTCATTCATTCATTCCACAATTCATTCATTCGTACACATTGGGTGATATTGGCCAAATAAAGCAGGAGGGCGATTTCCTTCTGCGAGCTAAGCTGGCCGCATTAATCTATATACCACGAAGACCTGCCAGGCCGCCGCATACAAGGAGGCCACCCATGAAAACACGGACTACATATGGGCCTCGTAATGGGTTAACGCACACGCGTCTATTGCCTAAGGCAATTGAATCAACACGTTACGAATAAAATCACCTCTAGTCGGTTAGACATATTTTATCAATGACGAATATTAGCTCTTCAGCCAACGGCGCGCATTCGTGCGCTACACTGCTGATACGTAAGTGAGCGGCAAGTTATCTCCGCAGACGATGAATCACTCAAATTAGTTTTCGACAAGAGGTAGGCAGCTGGCGATAACCAACTGCAGCGGCTGAAATCACTCGTCGGACCATTGTTATCGAATGAACCACTCGATAGCCACTGGCCCAGCGAGAGAAGCCGACCAACCTTTGCGAAGTTGCGGCTGTACCTATATATCCCACCGGGCCTGAATACCAGCTCTTGCGAAGCGTCCCGACTAATCATCGGCCGCGCGGTTTCTTGCGATGTATTATGCAAGGCCGATGACCGCGCGCACGGGACTATGCACGATCCCGTGGGAAGTTTTTTTCTTTTCGCCGAGAAGAGGCACGCATGCGGGAGGGCGGTGGGTCGAAATTGAGCAATGATTAACGCGCACGTCGTTAATTGCGCGCGAAGCCGTCGACATGCGCTCAAATCGGGCTCATTCGCTCCTCCCCCTAATTCCCCCCCCCCCCCCTTATTTGTGTGTGTGTCTTTAGCCGGGATTCATCGAGTCTTCCCAAGCTACACGCACGGCGAGGTAAAAAAAAACCGGAAAAGAAAAAGAAAACTACGGAGAAAACAGAATCAAAGAAATTGAAGAACTTCGACGTTAATTTCATCAGGGTGGGTTCCGAATCAGCCGTGTCCTTACGGCCGAAACAACAAAACGAACGAAAAAAAATGAGTACGACAAATGAAAGAAAAAAAGCAGTAAAGAGTCCCACGGATAACCCGACTCGCAAGGTCATCGACGCGGAGTAAAACAACCAATTAGCAACCGCATCAATCATCCAATTCCCCTCTTCTTGGTCAGAGTCACGAACTTGCGTGGCCGCGTGCGCGAATCGATGGAACCCGCGTACAAGCGGCATCGTATTCCCGAGCAGAGGTCTCGCATAATCTCGAAGGCAGGCGCCTCTTCACCGCACACGATCGAGCCCGACGGCGAGGGGGAGGGGGAGGTCACGATCCTCATGAGCTGCCGGCTAATTCTCGTATAAGCTTGTTAGTAATGCATGGGTTGCTTGAGTCAAGTTTATCGATGCGGGGCGCAAGTTAGCGGCGAAATAAAGGGGCTTAAGCGCTGGGCCACTCAGCTATCGATGTGTGTTATCCTTCCTTCTGAGGCATAGCTACTTTACCTGACAAGTGGGAACGCTCCGCGGCTTCAAGGTTGTAGATGTCACTCACACATCACGGGCGCCTGCCCTAAGTTTGCCGGCACGGCTTGGAAGGGGGCTATTATACGGCGGTTGACGGCTCACAAATTCGGTTTGCAAAGGCAAGCGTAGATAACGTGGACCAAAGAGGAAGGACAATCACAATGCGAACGCCGACTATATGAACTCAAAGGTCGCGCTATATGGTGGAGAAGAAAAAGTCAAATGACGATCTGCGCAGGCGCGGGGGAACACGCGCGAGCACCTTCGAAAGATATGGGTCGGGCCACACCGGCTTATAGCTCGGTATGACAATTCCGTACAAAGAATATATAGTACACTGTAAAATAGTTTACACCTTTGAAAGTGAAAAAGGGCGTAAATGTGTATATAACTCACACCCTAAGGCTGTGAGTTACAGACACATTTACACACCTTTTTCGCACTTAAGGGTGTAAATTATTTTACAGTGTACGAGGAACGCTGGCTTACACACGCGCGATGACAATTGTAGTGTATCACGCAAGCCTCAACCATAACAAGCACATCTTAATTACTGCGTAGCGCAATTCCGCAGAGACCGATTACTAGAGGCGGACATCCCTTCGCTTGCACAAGTTGCAATGCTCGATTACTTGATAAAGCTTCCGAATTATCAGATTAACAATGCCAATTCAATAACGCTATAATCATTCGCTTTAAGGCATGCGTTGCAATCGGGGTATGAAGCCGGTCCGGACCGCACAGCGAAGTCGCATCGGCTTGGCACAAAATCCCGAGAGTTGCGCATCAGTTTCGACGTCTCCATCTCGAATATATAATGTGAAATATACATGCATTACACTTAGTTTTGTACGGCAGTGCGCGATGGAGGCTCCTTCGTCGCCGTTTTCGCTCTGCCACGGTCGCGACAGGCCATAAAACACCAGCCGAGACAGCAAGAAGCAACGTTGCCTATACAGTTGCGTAGGTCACGTTCTGTGGCGACGTGACGTCGCAGCAGCTTTAAAGCGAACGCAATAATATATATACATATATACCGCATACGTGTCGACGCAGCGCATACGCAAGTTCTGTGAAGCCCCGATCGCCGATCGCGCGGCAGCTGCTTGATTTGACGCACTCTAAACGCTGAACGAAAGAAATCACGCGAACCTAACTCGACTGCCTGTCTCAAGCTATATACACGAGCACGCGGGGAACACAAGCAGCAAACCAACAAGCAAACAGAGCCAAGCGCTCAAGCATCCACCCCCTCTACGTCCCCACTCCTTTTGTGTGACACCGGACTTGAACCTTGAGACTCAATAAGCCCCGCCGTAGTGCGCCGCGTATTAGCGAAAATGTACACGTGCCTCCTCGTCGCGTCAACAAATCTTCACCTGCGTCTCATTCCCCTTCGGTTTTTTGCATTTCTTAAGAATATATACGCGTTACCTACCTGTGCAGACGAAAGGAAGGAGGAGTTGTTTAGTAGGCGCCTGTTTATACGCGACTGCCGCATCCTGTTCCGCGGCACAGAACACGTTTTTGGGAGAAGCTTTTCTCTTGACGCGGCAGTGGGCGCCACAGATGTGAATCTTGCGCAGCTTACGGGGATACGGAACCGCGAAAGCCGAAATAAAAGACTTGTCAATACTCTCTTTTCGTATAGACTGGTGCACGCGAAGTACACATTTCTAATCGGGGCCACTTGTTATATAGTATAGTGCTAGCCCGTTCGTACTAGTTTACGGAGCACAGAACGCCCAGACGCGTTTCAGCATGAAGCACAGCAACGCTGACAACTACAGAGCGCGCAGAAGCGCAACGGCCGCATTACGCCTCTGCTGGTGCAAAGGCGTCTGCAGCAGCAACCGATATAAAGGATTTCCTTCCGACTTTTTTTTTTTCACAATGACGCAACACAAGAACGTTTCCCCGGCGAATTCATTGAAGAAAACGCAGCAAGATGGCGCTATCAATGCCGCAGTTGCTGTTGACGTCTAAGGTGTTTCGCTATATATGCTGTTAACTAAAAACATTTATGGGTGGGCTAAAAAAGTTATTCCTGAAGTCTCGGTGTCACACATTACCGACGGAAGTCGCCGTAAGGGCCAGAGGCCGAGCTTTAGCCTATCAGCGCATTTCTATCTAGGGAAGCATACTACATGAAATACCAGAACAACCGAGATATACATGAACAGCAGCGCCATCTTGTCACCCTGGCATCAGCTATGTAGAGCACGCACATAATTCCAGCGGCCGTGTTCTCCATAGTTCCTGGCGTAGAGGTTTTTATTAGCAATCGGTACATTTCTGCACCCTCCCGCCCCCCTTTCTGCAAGAACAATAACGCAACACAGTAATGTTTCTGACGTTTTGTGACTAAAGAAAGTGCAGTAAGACGGCGCTACCAAAGCTGCCGTTGTAAACATTCTGCTGCCGTATTCCGTGAACTGTAATACCTGAACAGGCTAAATCAATTTTTTATGGGCACAGAAGAGGGCAATAATCAGTAGAGCAATGATTAACACCTCGTTTGCTTTCCCGACACAGCGGAGGCCCTTGCAAGACGGTGCCGTTGAAGCAGATGCGCCACCGATGTCCCTCGTCATCGCATTCATCATCATCATCATCAGCCTGGTTACGCCCACTGCAGGGAAAAGGCCTCTCCCATACTTCAACAACCCCGATCATGTACTAATTGTGGCCATGTTGTCCCTGCAAACTTCTTAATCTCATCCGCCCACCTAACTTTCTGCCGCCCCCTGCTACGCTTCCCTTCCCTTGGAATCCAGTCCGTAACCCTTAATGACCATCGGTTATCTTCCCTGTTCATTACATGTCCTGCCCATGCCCCTTCCTTTTTCTTGATTTCAACTAAGATGTCATTAACTCGCGTTTGTTCCCTCACCCAATCTGCTATTTTCTCGCATTCCCATGTGCTTTAACTTGGCCGTCTACACCTGCCGCGTCAGCAACAGTGCTGGTATGGGGATCAAAGTATTGCGTGACACCATCTTCCGACTCCTCGATCAACACCGAGATGCAGCATTTTCACTGCAGCGTTCACTGCAACAATTTTTCGATTAGTCATTCAAAACTGACACCCTTTCAGCATAATCCGTTCGCCATCACACCGAGGGCAAGCTATGCGGACGGTTACCGTGGGTCGGGAATTCGGTTCCGATAAGCGATCGAAGTCACCGCAGACGTGCGGAGAAATCGAAGGCATCTACGCGTGAGCTCAGGCAAGTGAGCTCACGCGTAGTTTGATAATATCGCTTACCGCATTAAGCACCTATAAGGAACGATATTTCCAGCCTGCTGTCAAGAAGCGCACAATCTCTGGGCCTATCGTTCCTAGGTTTCGACCGTTAATTGGCAGCGCGAAGGCGCACACATACCAAAGAGACCATGGAAGGAAGAGCTATCGATCTCGTCGACCTGACTTCCGGCATTCCATCCAAACACCAAGGTGCATTCGGGGGCTCGACGCGACGTACATACTGATGACATACCGATGGCTGTTACGCCGACCCTGGCTCTGAAGCACGTTGGTGATAGTTGCAGGGAGCCAGTCACTAATATGTTAACGAAACTTCCGTTAATTGTGTCACGAGAGGGCGTGGAGGAGGGAAGCAGGACAATGACTTAAGAAACATGGGGCTAGAGCGCCTGTACACGCTTCGCGAGCTACGTGCCTTCCTTACGAGCACCCTCCCCCCAACCCCCTTATTATACGCGCAACACGCGGAAACTTTGAAGGGTCTCGCAAACGTTATTACGCCACCCAAGGGCGCCACCCGCACGAATAAATTCCAGGTGCCGTCTTCTCAAACGGAAAACGCGCTAGACGAAAAAAAAAAAGGGGGGGAGGGGGGGGGGGGGGGGAGGGCTCAAACGAGAGACGTGCCTGGAAGTTTGAGCGAGCGTATACCATTGGAGCTCACTCACTCCGGAGGAGACAATGGGCTATCCTTGGCAATCGTCGCGTGATGCGCAAACGGCCGCCGCAAGAAAGAAACATTCGCTAATAGTATACATATGGACGGGAGGCACGCAGCTACAGGCACGTAAGTTAGGCAGGCAGGCAGGCAGGCAGAGCGAGCTCGCGCGCTGCCCCTTCCTAGTGGGACGCTCCACGCGGCCTCGGCGAGGCGAGCGAAGGAAGGAGGAGGAGGAGGAGGAGGAGGGAGGAGAAGGAGTGACCGGCGGCGTGACGCGATTGGCGAAGCGTGATGATGGCGGCGGAATTAACGCGCGGCAATTACGAAAGCGGAGAGGCGGCTCGCTCGATCTCCGGGCAGCGAAAGAGGATTCCGCGCAGCTTGTATTTCTCGAAAAGCGACGGCGGCGCGGGCCTCGCGTACACGCCAACATCACGAAGGATGAAGCGGCGCGAGTCGGTTGTACAACGCGAGCGCGTTGGCGTGCCGTACGCGCAGCGTCGCCATGGCAACGGCGATATCTGGCTCGTACGGAGTGGAAAATGTATGGCCCCCGCCACAAACTCGAACGACGCCACGTGTACTGTACCCAGAGTTGCGGCGACGCGGCGCACGCGATAGCCAAGACAGGCCTCGTCTATTGATGAATACTGCCTATATCCGATGCTATTCGCGCTGCAGTAAGCGGCGATATACTGCTACGGCTACTGCCGTATGTCTCAGTACAGTAGCTACGACCTCCACTACAAGCAATAAGCATCACGCCCGCCGTGACCACTATAGCAGTGGACCCGTTATATCGAAACAAAAGCGCCACCGCACAACTGGCCAAATCGTGCCAAGTTCGGGAGTTGAGTGATTCAGGTCCGCGCATACGCGGGCATTGATATCTGCTAATCCGTCTCGGACGCTAACAATGCGCTTCAATCTTCAAACGAGATCGCTTCAAACGAGATCGATTTGGTTCCGTTGTTTGCATTTGTCCGTCACTATCTGTGTTTAGCATATACAGTGCTAAAAAGCGGGCATGTACTGTGCTACCGGGGCTTAGCGGAGAGACGAGAACTAGGAGTCGGATTCCTGATTAATAAGGAAATAGCTGGTAACATACAGGAATTCTATAGCATTAACGAGAGGGTGGCATGTCTTGTTGTGAAACTTAATAAGAGGTACAAAATGAAGGTTGTTCAGGTCTACGCTCCTACATCTAGTCATGATGACCAGGAAGTCGAAAGCTTTTATGAAGACGTAGAATCGGCGATGGGTAAAGTCAAAACAAAATACACTATACTGATGGGCGACTTCAATGCCAGGGTAGGCAAGAAGCAGGCTGGAGACAAGTCAGTGGGGGAATATGGCATAGGCTCTAGGAATAGCAGAGGAGAATTATTAGTAGAGTTTGCAGAACAGAATAATATGCGTATAATGAATACCTTTTTCCGCAAGCGGGTTAGCCGAAAGTGGACGTGGAGGAGCCCGAATGGTGAGACTAGAAATGAAATCGACTTCATACTCTGCGCGAACCCTGGCATCATTCAAGATGTAGACGTGCTCGGCAAGGTACGCTGCAGTGACCACAGGATGGTAAGATGGTAAGAACTCGAATTAGCCTAGACTTGAGGAGGGAACGAAAGAAACTGGTACACAAGAAGCCAATCAATGAGTTAGCGGTAAGAGGGAAACTAGAGGAATTCCGGATCAAACTACAGAACAGGTATTCGGCTTTAACTCAGGAAGAGGACCTTAGTGTTGAAGCAATGAACGACAATCTCATGGGCATCATTAAGGAGTGCGCAATAGAAGTCGGTGGTAACGCCGTTAGACAGGAAACCAGTAAGCTATCGCAGGAGACGAAAGATCTGATCAAGAAACGCCAATGTATGAAAGCCTCTAATCCTACAGCTAGAATAGAACTGGCAGAACTTTCTAAGTTAATCAACAAGCGTAAGACAGCGGACATCAGGAACTATAATATGGATAGAATTGAACAGGCTCTCAGGAACGGAGGAAGCCTAAAAACAGTGAAGAAGAAACTAGGAATAGGCAAGAATCAGATGTGTGCGTTAAGAGACAAAGCCGGCAATATCGTTACTAATATGGACGAGATAGTTCAAGTGGCTGAGGAGTTCTATAGAGATTTATACAGTACCAGTGGCACCCACGACGATAGTGGAAGAGAGAATAGCCTAGAGGAATTCGAAATCCCACAGGTAACGCCAGAAGAAGTAAAGAAAGCCTTAGGAGCTATGCAAAAGGGGAAGGCAGCTGGGGAGGCTCAGGTAACAGCAGATTTGTTGAAGGATGGTGGTCAGATTGTTCTAGAGAAACTGGCCACCCTGTATACGCAATGCCTCATAACCTCGAGCGTACCGGAATCTTGGAAGAACGCTAACATAATCCTAATCCATAAGAAAGGGGACGCCAAAGACTTGAAAAATTATAGACCGATCAGCTTACTGTCCGTTGCCTACAAAGTATTTACTAAGGTAATCGCAAATAGAATCAGGAACACCTTAGACTTCTGTCAGCCAAAGGACCAGGCAGGATTCCGTAAAGGCTACTCAACAATAGACCATATTCACACTATCAATCAAGTGATAGAGAAATGTGCAGAATATAACCAACCCTTATATATAGCTTTCATTGATTACGAGAAAGCGTTTGATTCAGTCGAAACCTCAGCAGTCATGGAGGCATTACGGAATCAGGGTGTAGATGAGCCATATGTAAAAATACTGGAAGATATCTATAGCGGCTCCACAGCCACCGTAGTCCTCCACAAAGAAAGCAACAAAATCCCTATAAAGAAAGGCGTCAGACAGGGAGATACGATATCTCCAATGCTATTCACAGCATGTTTACAGGAGGTATTCAGAGGCCTGGAGTGGGAAGAATTGGGGATAAAAGTCGATGGAGAATACCTTAGCAACTTGCGATTCGCTGATGATATTGCCTTGCTTAGTAACTCAGGAGACCAATTGCAATGCATGCTCACTGACCTGGACAGGCAAAGCAGAAGGGTGGGTCTGAAAATTAATCTGCAGAAAACTAAAGTACTGTTTAACAGTCTCGGAAGAGAACAGCAGTTTACGATAGGTAGCGAAACACTGGAAGTGGTAAGGGAATACATCTACTTAGGGCAGGTAGTGACCACGGATCCGGATCATGAGACTGAAATAACCAGAAGAATAAGAATGGGTTGGGGTGCGTTTGGCAGGCATTCTCAAATCATGAACAGTAGGTTGCCACTATCCCTCAAAAGGAAAGTGTACAACAGCTGTGTGTTACCAGTACTCACATATGGGGCAGAAACCTGGAGGCTTACGAAAAGGGTTCTGCTGAAATTGAGAACGACGCAACGAGCTATGGAAAGAAGAATGATGGGTGTAACGTTAAGGGATAAGAAAAGAGCAGATTGGGTGAGGCAACAAACGCGGGTAAACGACATCTTAGTTGAAATCAAGAAAAAGAAATGGGCATGGGCCGGACATGTAATGAGGAGGGAAGATAACCGATGGTCACTAAGAGCTACGGACTGGATTCCAAGAGAAGGGAAGCGTAGCAGGGGGCGGCAGAGAGTTAGGTGGGCAGATGACATTAAGACGTTTGCAGGGACAACATGGCCACAATTAGTACATGACCGGGGTAGTTGGAGAAGTATGGGAGAGGCCTTTGCCCTGCAGTGGGCGTAACTAGGCTGATGATGATGATGATGATGATCTGTGTTTGCATGTCGCCTTGACAAAGACAAGTACATGTAGGAACGCTGGCTCCGACTTTCAGCTTGTTCTCGCTTAAATTTGCCCTGCGTGTACGCATGTAAGAGAGGGAAAGAAGGGCATAAAATTTCTCCTTCGAAGAACCAACAAATACTAAGATGCAGTATAGAAAACGCGTCCTATCGGAGAGCATAGAAATAGGTAACGTGCAGTTAAACTCTGCGTACGAAAAAAAAAAAAAGGCACTCAATGGACGCCGCGGCGAACAGAAGCTATAACGCCTTACGTGTCCGTCGAACGAAATCAAAGAAGCCGCAAAAATTTATTTCACGGCACACAACAGGAGCCCACCCGACGCATGTTTTCTCAGGCGATAACGTGTATAATATATCCTCCTGTGAACCTACGCGTATATACCCGCGCCGCTACTAAAAGGAAAGAAAGAAAGAAGGAAACCAGCGGGGCCGACGGGTCGGCGTACCCGAGGAGACTACACTGACGCGGCAACGTACATACGCCCAGTGCGAGACGATTTGAAGTTGATCGACCCACGGTCGACTGGGCAGAACCAAAGAAGAACGTGCCGACGCCGCGCGGAGTCTGTTTTTGAGAGAAGATGCAAAATCGGCCGAGCTGCAGCATCGCTCGTTATTTTCCGCTCCACGCCTCCACCGGCACTTCAGCGGCGAGGCCGGCGGGCTGTTGTGGCTGCAGGAATATACACACAGGGCATTTTTTTTTATGTACGAACGATGACCACGTAACTACTCCCCCGGTAACTTTAAACCGCTGCTTATACGACTATAGAAGATGACGGGGGATAGAGGAGAAGATATCTGTAGTAGTCGGTAGGTGGTTGGACTTTTTAGAGGGCCGAAGAGCGAAACGACGTGAAAGAGACGCGGGAATAAATAAAAAGTACGAAAAGGCGGCGTAGGGCCAGTTCCGCCTGCATGTGTGTGCGCAGAATCCGGAACTAAGTTGCCAGAGACGGCGAAGTCGTTCGATCGTTAACTGCGGCTGAGCGGCGAATACAGATGCGCGATGCGAACACGCCCCGAACAGTTTTGATGTATACGCTCAGAAACGCGCTCATAAAGAATAGTTGTTGAGCATTGTGTTACGGCGGCGAACACAAGTTACGATTCGACGGGGTGTGACAGAGCGCGAGACTCGACATGGGAACTAAACAAGATTGACAAACATAGACACCAACGCGTGTGGGAATTACAGTGAGGGAAACTGCGGGATTGTACACGCGTGTACGTGAGGACGAAAAGAACAAGTAACAAAGTTTAGCAAGGTATAATTTAGGCCAGTTGGTGGGGCATTGCGAATAAAAAAACCACTACGGAAACAGGACGGAGGTTACAGTGATAAATATGGTACCTTATCGAAGCGTCGAAACTTAGCGCACTATAAAACCTGTAATTACTATATATATGATGGCGTACGAGTGCTTAAGACATGTGACAGCACAACTCGCACGGCAACGTACTCCGATTCCTCGGGTTCTCAGTGCCGAGCTTCAGGCGACGTCGACAACCACCGCGATCCATCTACACCTTCTCGGATGCCACAAAAAAACTTACTACCAAGGATGTAAGTATGGCCATCAAGACACGGTCGCCACAGCATTGTTGCATGACACGTGTATGTACAGTTATTTAGTTAAACTTAACGTGCGTTTGACTATTGGTTCTATGCGTACGACACATGAGAAGTGGCGCCGCTATTGTAGCTAAACTTAAGATAGCAACAGAATAGCGTTTTCTCTCCCTCTCTCATCTTTACGCTCGCCTTTCGTTGCTTCTATTTTTGTCCTCGTCTGCATGATCCCACTGTGCACCTGAACCAAATTTAGTTAGAAATTTGCATCCGCATCGCACTAGCTTGCCGAGTCCTTTTTTCCGAGTCGCAATAAACACGCCACAGAGTAGCCACTGAGTTGCCTACTCCTACACAACCGCTGGCTACTCAATATACCAGCTTCGGGAAACCCGTTCCACGGAGACGATGAATAAGGACGCTGTACGTTCAATTTTCCTCGCGTTCTTCTGGGAACAAGCCAACTTTATTGGGGAAGAAGAGCCAGCTGTCACGAAGGGTATGGGCGATGCGCGTGATTTACAGTGTCTTCCAGAAAAACGCATCTGCTGTTTCATTCCAACTCCGTTTTCGTGGGACGTGTCACGACGGGTCTTTCAACCCCCGCGGACGACACACAGTTCGACATCGCGACGCGCACGTTTTCTGTGACGCGTTTATACGAAAGACGTCGGAATATGTATACACCTATATTCGCGATCTCGCGCATACACGCATACAGAAGAGAGTCGGCGTTGCGTTCGTAGAAGCGAAGCATTCCGATTATTTTCTATTCACCACGGTTTCGAAACTGCACATAAATACCCGGCCATCTTCGATGTTGTATACGGCCCTCGTAACTACAGGTAATGCACGATGCCTGTTTCTAACTAAAAGTGATCTATGCTGGCAGAAAGACATTCACGTGTATACGAGATATGAATGCGCGAAGGGGCAAAGACGACAACAACATAATTGAACGGGGAACCGAGATGGTGAACCGAGGTGCGCGATTTTCATTAGTCGCAGCCATATCAAGCCAACAAACAGCGAAACCAAGCAAATAAAAAAAAAAGCTTGCTATGGTTGAAATGTAGATGTGACAAACGACGACGATAATGGAAGAGGAAATTAAAGTGGACGAAAGAAACCACTTGCCGTGGGTGGGCGTCGAACTCGCATCTTCCGCATCTCGCCCACATTTCCTTTATTTTTATATTTTAATTTATGTATCTGTACAACGCTTGACCGTGGGAGTGTCGGTCAGAGCCACTAATGGCCATGGCGACGGATGCGATGCATCCTTTTGACCGCAGGCTTCATGTATATGTAGTACGTGAACTTTATGACGCAGACAGCGGCGGGCCAGCAAGCCAGATATAACATGAGCGCTCTTCCTGCGTTGTTGTGACGTCGTGGTTGGTCCCTTCGCACTTTCCCTAACCATGAATTCCACACCAATTCGCGCAGTTACCCGCCTTCTCCGAGTATTAAGGGATGGACCCTTATATGAATCGATCTGTGCGAACTTATCGGCATCGACAAATCACGACTTTGTGCGTCCGTTTTTAAACAAAACGGAAATCACAGCGCTCCCGCATAGCTCGCGAATGAGAAGAAACGTGCTCACAGAAGCACATATTGCGCGTACACTGGCTTCACACGCAATCCGCACGACAGTGTTGCATTGGATAATATTAAAGTAAAAGTAAGAAAGACAGAAAGAAAACACGAAATCTGTGCATGCGTCAGTAACGAGTTGTACGCAACGAAACGCACTTCTACCCCTGTCCCTCCTATCACTCGAAATTTTACATTGAGTGGCGTGCATCGTCCATTTTCAACCAACATTTCCTTTAAGCCCGAACACGATGAGAGCGATCTTGTGCGCGACGGCTTTGAGCGACGAAACGGGCCCTCAGGCGAACAGATCGCTCGTACTTGTCGCTCGATAGCTCGTTTTTGGAAATCTACAGAATTAGTCGATCGTCGCCCGGAAGTGCTATGAACGACTAGCCAATAGCACGAAGCCGGAACTGTAAGCGAATCGATGTAAGTGAAGCTATGTATGTCGTTTGCTTTGAGTGACGATAACTAGCGGTGATGTTGGCGGCGAGTGCGTAATTTCTTCAGCGTTTAGTCCAATACGAGAGTGGCGAGTTGATGTTAAACGCTACTTTGCGTGCACCGCTGCCGTTTGTCTGCGTAGTCCACAGATGATGATGATGATGATGTGTGGTGTTTTATGGCGCATGGGACAGGTTTGGCCAAAGAGCGCCATGACAGGTGGTAATGTTGACGATGTATTGTGGATGACATGCACAATGAACTCATCATGGTAGATGTGATATGGCTGTAAAAGGGAGACGTAAAAGGGACACAGGGAGACGTGTATACGCTTGAGGCGTTGTTGTGCGTCATTGTTCATTATCTCAGAGGGTTGGGCGTTATCGTTGCCTCACATGGCACATCGCATCGTGGCGGAAGTGTTAAACTTTTATTGAATTATGCGGATGTACGTAATTCAATTAGTTATTTCATTTGTACGTATACATTGTATACATACATTCGCGGTCTGCACGTTTCGCTGCGTAGCGAAGACGCGCTCCTGTTCCCCGCGACGCTTATTTTGGGCCTGGATGTCCTCGAGGCTGAGTGCACGCTTTGGGGCCATTTTGCTGGCGCTTGCTTGCATGGGTGCTCCTTCTGCATACGTGGACAACGCGTTGTTGAGACGCCAGCTCCAAGCGCTCTCCCCAAGCTATGGACGATTGTAATGTTTACACTATCACAGCCCAGCACCTACATTGTTGCCGCATAGGACGGCAAGCACAGCACGTGCCATACGCACAAACTGAAACGCTGCCGCGGCGGCGCCGGCCGGCTGCGCGGATGCGAGAAACCCAGCGGCGCGCGCGAGCAAGACCGCAGCTGCAGCAGCGCCCGGAAAATCGGAAGAGGCAAACAAAGCTTCGCTTCAATATTTTATGCTGCTCTTTACAGTAAAACACAGCGAGGCAAATGAATAAAGCACGCGTCACGGCAGTTTCGGTGCGTATTTGCTGCTCTCATACCGGCAACACCGGGACAGATGTCGCTCAAGGTCGTCGCCCACGAGGAGTTCGAATTGCACGCGACAGCCGTCTCCACCGCGTCGCTTGTCGCCATCGTGCGCAAGATCACTTGCGCGAGAGCTTGATGCAACACGAGAACGTTTCTCTATTCCGTTCCCGCGGGAATGCAGCGCAAGCCGCGGTCTGGAATCGAACCCAGGTCATCGCGCTCAAGCAACAGAAAGCCATACCAACCAAGCCACGGCGGAGAGCCGTCGTGTTTTTCTAACGCCACGATTGCTTCTTGGTTTTGTTTTCGTGTTTCTCAGCACTGTCAGTTACAGACCCGAACTTACGCTACTCAACGCGCATGCAGCTATCAAAGGACAGCCGACGCATGCAGCGCACGGTAAGCCGACAGCACGTGGTTGTCGCACTGACGCACGTGCCTTAAAAGTACCCATCCGTTTCCTTCCAAAGTGCGTTCCACCATCGGCGTTTCGCAGAAGGCGGACTGGCACGCTGTTACATTCCGTCTAACTCAGTGTAGCCGCCTTATCTGCTGCACACCGGTTCCAGACGCAAGACGTGAGACAATCACAGGGCTAACGACCTCCCCCCCCCCTCCCCCCGCGGCAGGGAACCGGTCAGAAGTGCGGCAGGACAAAAAGCGGGAAGAAGACTGAGGTCCTAATTTTCACGACGCTTCGAGAGCAGCTCTGCACAACGTGACAAAAGACGCGGCGTGTGGCGCTTATCGCTAGGCAGACGCGTTTTTAATTAGTATAGACGGTGCTGGAAAACGAAAGAGCTGGAAGACAAGAGGTACCCTGTGGCTGGGCACAGTCACGAGGTAACCTCCTCCCTCTAGCCATGGCCTGCTTAGACGAGCGGTAGCCCGTCTCTTCAAGATAGCGGTCACGCGCATGGTCAAAGGGAGCAGTAAAACGTCAACGCCTCGAATTCAAAAACCGATCGGGATATCGTCGAGAGTGTAGACTGGCTATCTGGTACTGCATAGGAGACCAACAATGGCTCAAAAGTAGAAGTGACCGCCAGTTTGTTGAGGGGGCGGAGGAGCTCTTAACGAATTTTTGATTGGCCTGATAGGCTACGTGACGTCACTACCGGGACTGAAGGAAGCGCATGTGACGTGACGGCTGCAGTAAAACAAGGCACACGGCCGGAGCCGCATCTGATGTCGCAAAAGGAAACACGCAAGCAGGCACAACTGGACAATAAGAAGCCAATGCCAAGACGTGCATCGGCTGATACCGAGCCGAACTAAAGTGGCAATTCCGGCTACGTTGCTGTGTGGAACGCATGCAATGCGAATTGTAGTGCGACCGTGCGTAGAGGTCTGAAAACATCGCAGGAAGACTGTAATTACAGTCTTCCTGCCTATTAGAAAGACGGGCCAGGACTCTACATGTACCATCCGCGCATACATGCACAACCCCTTCGCCACAGTTAGCACATGACCGGGGTAGTTGGAGAAGTATGGGAGAGGCCTTTGCCCTGCAGTGGGCGTAGCCAGGCTGATGATGATGATGATGAAACGTCGCCAGCAGCTTGGCGGCACGCTTGTATCGATAGGAAGTGTGAGCAGTGTGCGCGATAACGTGCACCGTGTTTGTAGGGTGCTCGATTTTGTATAACCATTCCCGATGGTCATACCTTCACGTTACGCATACCACAAAGAAAACTGCTTGCGTTGAATTGAGATGGCTGGTAACGAACTGACTTCGTTGTCACAGTACGACGACGACAAGAGCACCCGCACTGCCGTTTTTTCGTGCGTCTTCTTAGCGTTGTTTGCTCGAGGTGTTGGGGGGAAATCACCGCAAACAAACAACACGGCGCATATGTAATCGCACACATTGCAGAGAGGCGGTTACCTATCGATACATCTCGCCGAAAGGTTATCGCGGTGTTTACTTGGCGATTTTTTTTCCCTGCAGCAACACAGAAAACAGGGCCAGGGTTCGCACAACATCGGACCCTGCTTTTAATGGCGCTCGGGCTGTTTCGACGTGGCTATGCATCGGCGACGGGCGCCCCCGTTTCGCAAAACACACGGTTAGAGACTTCCGCCCGTGTAGTGCATTATGGAAAACATACGTTCGTAAAAGCGTCGCGTTCCTATAGCGTTCCTATAGGCGGCCCTCAAGTCTGTGCTCAACTCGCTCAGTAGGTCACCTTCTGAACTGCACGATGCGTGTACTTGGAGCCATAAAGGCAGGCAGAATAAGCGGACGCTCGTCAGCCACCATTCACGTTCCTTTTTCACGCCCACTCATACTCACCAACACTCATTCGCGCTCATCAGTCCGACTAACAAACACTCACACATACACTCATGCTCGCCGACGGCCACTCACGCGTTCGTATACCAACGTGCACTCAAAAATCACCGTCACTGAATTAAAAATTATGGGGCTTTACGTGCCAAAACCACTTTCTGATCTTGAGGCACGCCGTAGTGGAGGACTCCGGAAATTTCGACCACCTGGGGGTTCTTTAACGTGCACTTCAATCTAAGTACACGGGTGTTTTCGCATTTCGCCCCCATCGAAATGCGGCCGCTGTGGCCGGGTTTCGATCCCGCGACCTCGTGCTCAGCAACCCAACACCATAGCCACTGAGCAACCACGGCGGGTGCCGTCACTGAATTCAGTTTATATACTGACACGGTAACCGCCCCACACTCGCGCCCAATACTCACGTCCCACTCACATCTTTCATCAATCACTAACGCTCCATCTCGTGTGCGAAGTGCGAGCCTGGAGCCAGTTTACGAGTGCCGTGTAGTTGCGAGTGTGCTCAGACGCCGATTTATGGTGGGAGCTGAAAGTAGCATTGTCACAGCTTCCCTCCCTCTCTCCCTCCGCCCTCTCTCTATCTCTCTCTGATACTTTGGCTCCGGTCAAAGTTGTGTGCGTTATTCTGCGTATGAAGCTCACATTTTACGTGCGATATGTAGTCGTCTGGAGTATACCACCAGTCACCGTATGTTTCTCCTGGAACGTTGAGACCTCGACCCTTTAGACAAAGATTCTGGGTACTTGACCTCATCCATCATCAACCCAGAAAGCTAAGCGTGCTATCACTTAAAAAAAATCAAAAGACGTGAAAATTCGCTTGAAGACACATTGCACCTACTACGCAGCGAGCGAACAATTTCCCTCTTCACCTTCTTTCTTCTTTTAATCCCTCACCCGCTCTCCCTGTGCAGGGTAGCAAACCGGACGTCGGTCTGGCAGGCCTCCCCATTTTTGCTTGTTACTCTCTCTCCCTCTTTTGAGACCTCAACTGCATGTGATTTTATGCGTTTGCGGAAATAACGAGATTGCTCCTGGCTATCCCCGTTTCCCGCTCCCTGCATGATATATATCGGAAGAGCTAGAAGGTCTCACTATGCGACGATTCACACATTCGCACGCATTGCGTTATTGGTTTGTGCGTCTATACGAGGCCGTGTACCTGATAAGTACTTTACGCAACGCATCCGCTAAAACAGCAAGCAATATTACTCTGATATTACTCAGGGAATGAGGCCAAGACTCGCCTAACACCATCCGTAAAAGAAGGCAAAAAAGAAATTCCTACGTAAACGATGTTAAACGAAAACAAGCAGCAGCAAAAAGAAAGGATGTCAAATCGAAGAAAGGGAACAATAGAATTGGCCTAACTAATAGCGAGGCGAGCTGTACAATTACGAGGAAGCAAGCTAGGGCACGTAACACGGGTGACCTCGACGCGGTCATCGATTGTCCGGCAGGACCCGCCTAGTGGCCTAACGCAACGCAAGTTCCATTATACATACGCGCCAGCGCCTACTTACAGACTATTAGTAAGGGGCTTACGTCACTCACGGCAATGCCTCGTCCGCGGGAGCAGCAACTGGCGCATCTAAGATTTGGGCGCACTCCCGCGCCTCCCTACTAAAACCGTACAGCGCCGTAATAGTTACGACGTGCGCGCCGAGGAGGCTTAGAGCGTCGAAGAGTATACCACGATGCCACCATGCTCAAAGGTGTTTGTAACGTATACTGAAGCCAGCATAAGCAGAACAGGATACATCAATCTAGATACACACGGGCCCACATAGGCACGCACACCTCAAGCTGACTTATTCACTGTGCACCACGCGGGAAAACAGTTAACATGTTTAGAATGAGCAAATGAGCCGTTTCGGCTGTGATAATCACTTGGAATAATCAGTCAAACGGTTCTCGGTCTGCAAACGTTTACTGCTGAATATTCTGCACTTTTCCCACGCCATTCGTTTCAGAGCTTCATCTGCGTACAGTTCTCTTTAGAAGCTTAGCAGCTGCAAGTGATAAAAAGATAGTTCGCCATGCGAACCAACTTTTTTTTTCTTTCTATTTTGCCAACGTAAACAGTGCATCGTATCGACGATGCTGAAACCGTGTACGGAATCAATAAATTATCAGCCCGGTCTACGGCGTATACTGTGCAAGGAACCTATTGCAAAAAATCCTAGCGCAGCGCGAATAGAAAAAAAGAAAGCAAAGAAAACATGATTACTCTGTTCGCAGCGATCTTTTCTATGTCACGCGCTTTGCCATAACGACACGCGCGTTTTGCAGCTTCATCTTCGAAAAGTTCTCGCAGCAGACGACGTACAGACGCGAACGCGTACGCCTTTGGAGCAACGGAGACACGCATTGATTCAGGGTTCGTTCGCTTGATTGGGTGACGACACCTTCAGGTCTATAGCTTCACTACAGCTTTGCACGCATCTGGAGAGAGAGAGAGAGAGGGGGGGGGACTAGACCGGGGAGTTCTCGCTTGCGAAACAAGGCGACAGACGAGCGCGCACGCCGACGGGCCCATGTTACATACGCTCGCCTCGGCCGCGCGCGTCGCAAGGCTGCCGCTGCGCCAGTGCGGCGAAGGTCGATCCGATAGGAAGCCGATCGCTCATCGATACAGGACGCCGGTGCAATCACTGCGACGCCGCCGCAGTCGGTCGCGAGAATCAGTGCGTTTGCCTCGCGAGGCCTCCCCCCCTCGACGCCGGAAGAGCGCGTCGTCCCTGCAGGCTCACTCACTCGCCCCCCCCTGTGCCGCGGAAGCAACGTTCGCGTGTGTACGAAATGCACGCGCGCAGGAACCATCCGATCGGTCATACACGACCGGCCGAAACAACGAGGCGCCCCAACGAGCTTCCAGAAAGTTTCCAACCCGTCTGAACGAGGGTTTCGACACTCCGAACATTATTACGCACATGCCTTCACTATACATTTGTAGCGCGTACTCCCCCCCCCCTCACCCCTATGTGGATAAAAAACGCGTGGTTTATCATACGACTAGTACCAGCGAGACATATCCCACAAAGGCGGTGGTGGTGAAGCAGGCGGGGTTAGCCTGGCATACATAGCCGGCAATTGTTCCGCCTGATCCTCTTTCGAGTTGAGATGAGGGGTGTGTCACCAGGTGTCGATGAGCCCCGTGTCTCGCAGGAAGGCTATCAGACACATATCCACATATCCCACAAACATCCAACGAGTTTCCTTCGAGTTTCGAACATTGCGAGTCCGTCTTTCCCGTGCGCCGTCCAACGGATGAGGCGGTTAGCCATGCGCGCGTCTCGGCTATATGTACGGGTGTCACACGACCGACAGTCGAACCCGAGACCTCGTGTTCGGTGGAAGGACACTGCAATAAGTGAGCCAACGCAGCGACGGTAACGGCAGCTTCGATTAGTCGACTTTGGCACAGTGCTAGAGAGTGGCGTGCTGATAGAGTTAAGAGGACTTATGGCAACGATAATCAGCCTTCGTTAAACGTGTTGGAGCCAGCTGAGATTGTTTACATTTTTATACGGCGACCTATGCGATGCCGTCGAACCTTTTTAAAATGACCAATCAAAGATGGGAAAACGCAGAAAAAAAAGAAGAAAAGGAAAAGCCGCCCGAAACTTCAAGGTGTGACAACCGTCAAGAACCAGTCATTAATCAACAAGCCATGACCAATCAGCCCAAATGAGTTCGCTTATGCAACCGCATTCCAATCATCACCACCCACCGCTGATTCAAACTGCAACACGATCGCACACACCATCTAAAAGAGAAAAAAAAAGGAAGGAAAAAAAAATAAATAAGAAAGCAGATACAAAGAATATAAGCAGACGACGCTCGCAAAAGCACCAGAGCCGGGAATCACGTATTAGGTTCTATACAGAAAGTGCGGGGAGGGGGGTTCTTCTTTGGGCACCGACCTTTTTCTTCTGTATCGTTTTTTTTTATATATTTACTGCAGTTCTGGGATACGCGTTCACTGGCCGTTCGGTCGATGCCGGCCGACACGAAGGAGGGGGTCGTGCCTCAGGAAACCGGGTCCCCCGTCGCACGGAGCAAAAAAATCACCCCAACGCGACGGCGGCGCGGTGATCCGCTGACCACGACTACGCGGCTCGCGACAACAGCGACACGACGCGCGGCGTCCCCGCCTCGGTGGACGAACAATGCGTGGTGTCAGCGGCAAGTGGAGCACGGGGAAGACGTGTGTATATAAAGAAGTCTATACGGCCGGCGAGGGAGTGTCGTTGCATTCGAGACGCACGCGGGCAGCCAAGTAGCGAGTTGGCTGCCGACACTGGGCTTCTCCCCCCCTCCCCTCTCTCTCTCCCTCTCTCTATTTGTTTAGTTATTTATTCCCAGAGCAACCACTACAGCGCCGGTCTGACGATGATGTTCGAAGCCGGAATCTCCCGACTGTACCTTTATGTGTATGGACGCGAAACACGTGCGTTAAAACCGTCCGATCCAACGTAAGGCTGCAGCCGTACCAGATTTCTCACCCCGATCCTTAACCCCCTTAAGAGTTTATTGAAGTTTCATTTACTTTATATTTTATATATTTCGTTTTTCTTTATAATTTTTACTAGTTTCCACGCTACCATCAGGCTTCGAACAGGCTGCATGAGACCGGGCAACTTTATTTCTGACGCGTCGTCGAACAAGTAAGGCACCATTCCAAGAACTTCGCAATGGACCTTTTGTTGGAAATTTGTTGAAAGGCTTGTCTGTTTTGTTCCGAAATAGACCCGTAGACACCCCAGGAAAACTTGGAAAGGAACTCCACGTGGTTGGTCTTGAAATGGCGAGTGCTGATGATGATGTTTGTGGTTTAATGGCGCAAGGGCCAGGTGTGGCCAAAGAGCGCCATGCTAGTGGTATTGAATATGTCGTGGTCTGATGGGTTTTGTGAATTTAATGAGACGTGGCTGTAAAGGGGCCTAAAAGAGTTGGTGCAAATTGCATAAAAATTACACGTAATAAAATTATGGCAATGATTAATGACGTGTACTATGATCACTAAAATGCATTAAGAAATAATGATGCATTATATAAAATATGAGAGATGCTAAAATTGTCTAAAAGCACTACTGCCTCGCCAGAGCCCTTGAAACGCAAGGGCCGAGAGGCATGTGCCATACAGAGAATCTATCCTAGCGATATCCTACGGAAAGAGGACGCGCTACGAAATGAATGGGCTTATAACATGTAGTACAACATCTTTTAAGAAAGCGAGGACTGCTGTGGTCTTAAAAAGCGGTTCTTCACCAAGAAACATAGCCGGATGCAGGGGAATACAATGGCGGTATGCAAACGAGAAATGTTTCCTCCTGTCTCTTTCGGCTTCCCGGCACTCCAGCAAGACATGGAGGACGGTCAGCCGATCGCCACATCTGCCGCAGGTTGGAGGCTCATTACCGGACAAGAGAAAGTTATGAGTGCCAAATGTGTGTCCTATTCTCAGTCTAGTGAATAGGACATCTGTTTTTCGTATTTTCGTAGTTGGGTGCCAGGGACCTAGCTTCGGCTTAATTAGGTGAAGCTTATTACTTGTTTCTGTATCCCACAAGCGTTGCCAGTGGCTTCGGAGTTTGTGTCTTAGAAAAGGCTTCATGTCTGTGGCAGGGACAGCAGCAGAACGAATACCTTGCGATGCTATTGATTTGGCGATCTCGTCGGCAAGCACATTTCCCTCGATTCCTCTATGGCCAGGAACCCAGCATATTACTACATGCCTATGTGATAAGTAGATGTTACATAAGAGTGAGTAGAGTTCATTGCAGACAGGATTAGTATACTTTTGAGAAGAAATGAGTGCTTTTACAAGGCTTAACGAGTCTGTGAATATGATGGCTTTGTCCAGTTTCAGTTTCTTTATATGTTTTACTGCACACAGTACTGCGTAGACTTCTGCAGTGAAGATACTTGTTATGGGGTTCAACACGTCAGATTCAGTAAAAGAGGGCCCAACAGCAGCGTAGGACACGCCAGCATGTGATTTTGATGCGTCTGTGTAAAACTCGGAGCAGGAGTACTTCAGTTGAAGCTCCCGGAAATGCATGATAATTTCAAGCTCAGGAGCGTGCTTTGTGACCTTTAGAAACGATACGTCACATTCTATCACCTGCCACTGCCAGGGCGGTATTAGCTTAACAGCAGGCATTAGGCGATGTTCTAGAAATGGGACGTCCATTTCTTCGCCAAGTTCTCTTACACGTATTGAGAAAGGTAATCTCAAAGAGGGTCTATTACGAAAAAGTGTTTCACACGACAATTCGTTAACGGTTGTGAAACACGGATGTTCCTTATTAGAGCGCACTTTCAGGAAGTAGTTAAAGCTGATGTATGTTCTCCGAAAATGGAGTGACCACTCATCGGACTCGGCATACAGACTTTCAACAGGGCTTGTTCTAAATGCGCCAGTGGCCAGGCGGATTCCCAGATGGTGAACGGGGTCTAACATCTTTAGTGCACTCGGGGCGGCAGAGTGATATACTACGGCACCATAGTCTATTCGTGATCGAACTAGGCTCCTGTAAAGATTCAACAGGCATTTCCTGTCGCTACCCCATGTTGTGTGGGATAGGATTTTAAGTAGGTTCATTGTTTTTATACATTTTGTTTTTAGATATTTTAGGTGTGGAATGAAGGTAAGTTTGGAGTCAAGTATAACACCTAGAAATTTGTGCTCTTTGTTAAAAGGAATTTGTTGTCCACCCAGCTCTAGAAAAGGATCTGGGACTAGGCCTCTCTTTCTTGTGAAGAGAACGCAGGAACTTTTCTGGGGGTTGATTTTAAATCCATTTTGGTCTGCCCACATGGACACCTTGTTTAAGGCCTGCTGTACCTGTCTCTCGCAGACTGTGAGGTTGCAGGATTTGAAGCCTATTTGTATATCGTCTACATAGACGGAGTAAAAAATAGCTGGTGGTAATGATGCCCGAAGCGTGTTCATCTTTACGACAAAGAGCGCGATATCACGGACTGCATCGTGTTGCAACATCCAGAAGCTAAAGAACACACTATCCTTATGCAGACAGCCAACGAGTATAGCGTGGGTTTTAAACTCGCATTATGCGCAGTGCGGTTCTCTGTTAAATAGAACACACTAATGTGTGTGTGTGTGTGTGTGTGTTTCTAATCTCTATACATATTGTTTTCTAGGTTTTCACCTCCGGCAAGTTCACAGCCGCAGGGCTTTGCAACAGATGACTCGTGGTCGGTGGCTCTCGCACCTCTCAGCACCCATGCGGAGTGCGCATCGACAGATTCAGCTCAGGTCTTGCAGCTAGGGCGCAACCCAAGTGAGAGCCGCGCATTGAGGCGCTCCCTCGAACAAGCGACCGACAAGAATCGAAGGCTGTACGTACCACAGGCCGCCCACTACACATTGCCGGCACATGGGGTTTCGATCGTTTGAGACGATGCCACGGAGCTATATTAAGCTCGCGCGCATACTGTATACGTGCCAAAAGGACGCGGGCTACAAGATTGCTCCTAAGTTGTATATACCATTCGGTCCAGCTACATGAAGCTATTCCGCGCGCTGGGCAAAAAGACACACGCGGCAAAGCAGGGTCGAGACCGCGGAAATCGTACTTTTAGAAAGCAACACGCGAACTATGCATTCGCGCACTATGCGAGGGGGGGGGGGGGGGGGGGGTGCACGAAGGAAAAATAATTCGAGCCGGCGCTTGCGGTCGATCCTCCTCGTGTATCACAAGCGCAATTCCTTTACCACGACACACGACGGGGCCCGTGCTCCTCCCGGAGCTTTCTCCAACACCTACACCGTGTTCTCTTCGCGCGGTTTCCGTTAGGGTCCTCGAAGAAAGCCTATAAAACACACGGGCCGCTATCGCCTCTACGCTTAGAAACCTTTCCCTGTACACGCAACAGCGGTCAGCAGCCGTTTCTTTAAAAGCGTTTCTCCTACACGCTTACATATATACACTCGTCCACAGACACTCCCACCATTTTTCTTATTCAGCGCGGCTTCCTCGAGTGTCAAAAAAGGACGTCACGTGCTCTTCCTTCGACGCGACGCGCGAACAAGCGGTCGCACTTCGCGCCCTTTCCGCGCTGTTTTGTCCAATGCGCCGCCGCTGCTGAGTCGATGTATATAGCTCCCGACCGCACACGCTTGTAGGACACACCGCGCGTCATACGTGTAGGGTATAAGCAGGGGTCAGGCACGATCTGCCTTATGGGCCGTTCGTCCGTCCTCCTTTAAGTGGTCACGCCACGTGGAAGGCAGCAATCCATCGGGCGCGCGCGATCGCCTCTGCCAAACCAACCTTGTCATCTTCCGCCCCCCATCCCCTCACTATGTTTTACCGCTATCAAGGGAGAACAGCACGAGAAAGAAAGTGACGCAGGCGACCGCAATAGGAAGACTTGAGACGGAAAATCGGGAAGAGAAGAAACTGGCGCACATTTATCCAATGACACACAATGAGACACACGCTTTATATTGGTACACACGCCACTTGTCCGTTGCCCTGCCGTCAAGGCGCGGGGCCGTCGGCAAGAACCCAACCGTGTTGGGTTGCACAGCCCCGGTCGACCCCTTTGTCACGCCTTGTTCCGGTCTCGCCTATTTCTAGTCGCTACGCACCCCCCCCCCGCCCCCCCCCGCCCCCCCCCGCCCCCCCCCCCCCCTTCTCGTTTTCTTTGATGCCCGTGTTCCCAGGAAAGAATGGGGCAGCAATGTGATATCCGCACGAGCTGCCACAACGTCCCTCGATATGCATATCTCGACGCTGCATTCTGTTGCCTATTCTGTTGCCGATGGCGCTGGCCGTTGCTCTTGTTTACTGGTCTTTAGCACACTTTCTCTTGCCTTCTGCGGCCGGCATACACATCTTGCCGTCTCCAAGAAAGCACGCGAAGATGCAGTGAGCGACGGAGACTTGTCTCTTCTATACTCCAGCGACGCGCGAAAACTCCCGACAAAAGCTATTCTTGGACACACGCAAAGCGAGCACACAAGGCGTGAATACAGCCATTTCGAAGAACGCCACGACACGCAGGGAAAGAAGAAAAATAGGCTACAAAATAAAATAATAATAAAGCCTTAACAACACCTTCTAACTGACTGCTGCGGCGCATGATACATACATCATATATAAATACGTTTTCTTTCTTTACCTCCTCTGTCTGGTACGTCTTATAGCATTCGCCTCCGGGCTATTTGAATAAACACCCCGGTCACGTTCGCTCGCCGTTCATTCGATACTTCGCGAGGAAGGCGTGACGCTAATGAAAATTGATCGCTCCCGGTTTATTCCTCATCACAAAGGCACGCGTGCAGCTCAAATAACCCAGAGAAAATACCAACAGCGCCACAGCAGGGCCTCGTCCTATGGTCTTCAGACGTGAAACCAGGTGAACACCAGTTAAAAGGGTGGGTCGCACTACCATCCTATACGCGACGTTCTCTTAATATGGAACAGGCGGTAACAAAACTAACGTGCAAGAAATGTGCTTGAACGTCGTCCGTTCCTTCGGTGGAGCTTCTTGCTACTGCTTTAGCAAAAGCACGACTTCCTCCCGCAAGCTTTACTGAGGGTAAACTTGCGGCAATGTGTGTATTAAGAGCGCAACGAAACGCGGCATCCTCGAAAGACGAAAATCGGGAGACTTCAGCAGGCAATTTCTCCAGCTCCAATACCAATTGCTGCGGCAGCAGAAATCTCTCACTGCGGACAGCGCCTTGCGTCCAACAAGTTGTAAAACGTAGCAGTTAAAACGCAGGAAGTGTCGCAGATCAATTATGGGTGCCCTGGGCAAAACGCGCGAAGTGAGACTTCCGTGACCGCAATATTTGCGTAGCTTCCGCGGCGTTACCTGCTACACTGTAAACCAATCTGACACACTTAAGGGTGCAAATCGGTTGACAGTGTACGTAAGAAAAAAAAAAAAAAGGCTCGTTTCCAACGCTCGCAGTAGAGGGCGAAATAGACAGCAAAGCGGAGAGCGGCCCCCTAGCCGGCAAAAGAGAGAGCTTGAATTTTGACCAGCAGGGTGTCTTCAACGCGCCCCCGATGCACGGGACACGGGCGTTTTTGCCGGGATTCGACCCCCCGACCTCGTGCTTATGACGCAACACCACAGCCGCTATAAGCCCCTAAGCGGCAGGTGAAGGGACAGCTTCGCGAAGACAGCATCGAAGCCAAAAACAATGCAGGCTACTTTGCTATAAATCTTCTGTTAAAACAAGATTGCGACTAAGCAGATGGCCTGGAAACCCGACGGGTAAGGTCGTCTTCTCGCAGGAAAAAGTGGTTACGTTTTCTTACGAGCTTATAGCTGCGCTGCGTTTCTCATGGGTCTGCATACAAAGAAAGCCGGAAAATAGCGACAACAGGGGCTCTTTCTTGTCGACGCGACATGGCGTCAGGCCGCAGAGACGTCTTAGAAATGCGTTACGAGGGTTTGAAGCTGTCTTCTTTGCAGTCAAAGCATATATTCTTCTATAGTTGCCATAACTGGTACACGCCCTCCCGTGTTCCCGGTATCTTGTAGAATGTAATACGCTAACGGACAAGCTAAAAGCTATCGTATTATATGCCTGTCTTTTTCTGAAACGCACCGTTTTCTTTTGGGAGAAACGAGATCGTGCAGAACTGCTGCGAGCTGGCATTCGGAGAGGCCGAGGGCGGCGCGCTTTTACGTGAGCGTCCCGCTCCGCTTACGGCGTGAAGAGGCGAGAATGGAAGGGGGGATGGGGGGCAGGGGAGGTGAAAGCTGAAGGGAGCGCGCGGGCGTCCTCCATGCGTCACGCGAGCATCTAGCGTGAGCGCCCTGACCGTACTACGTGTGGGTGGACCGTGGAACACACTAACACACTTGACTTGGTGGCGGCTTACGAGCCGTGTGTTTCAGAACTTAAAGAGACCTTTCCATTTGAGTGCAGGAACACCCCCTTCCTCTCCGGACTGTTGCACATTAGTATGTGTAAAATGCACGTGCTAGTCGCTGAGAGAAAGTGGCGGACCACGTAGGCCCAGAAGTGAGCAAAGGTCGCCCATAGGAGCTCTCCCCTGAATGACGTATAACGCCTAGCCTCTGAGATCGGTCGGAGCACGCCAGACGATCTCACACGCCACGCATAATCCATGGACGTCTCCTATACAGAAAATTACTAGAGGGAACTTTGGCGCTAGTGTACACGGCAGCTGCAAGTATGGCGGTTCGGTCTGCATGGGAATGATGGGGCAGTTACACGTATTCGTCTAGAACCTCCGTCCTTCTGGATTCAAACGGTGTGCCTGTTCAAAGTGACCATATTCGAGGAGCTAGCGCATTATAATTGCAACAATTAACGATGATAATGCACGTGCGAAGAGACTAGTTGTCTTGCTGTGTTTCGAAAACTAGGCGTTCTCGGGAATATAGAGAGATAATAAATGACTAATAAAGTCGTATAATAAACAACGTAACAAGAACATTCCCTCTCTTGTAATCTCACGTGGCGCAAACACACGACGTGGAAAAGGAAGGACCGAGAATCGAAGCGGTGCCTTTCTGCATAGTTTGTTGCCCGAAAGAGCATAAAAAGTAATGAATATGCACCATTCACAAATGACGCAAATCCTAGACCGTCGACGTGTACGACGACAATGACTTCAACCTACTGTCGCAGATGCCAGCCGAAGTAACTGTCGGCGTCGATATAAGCGCACAGTACCACCGCAACGAAACTGCCGTTACGTGACTGTAGACGTGCTGATGTGACGTCACACAATGCCATCACAGCCTTTCTTTCCAGTGATAGCTCGGAAGCTCCGCCCACGGCGTGAAGCCTGGGCTTGTATAGGGAAGCGGCTCTGAAAGAACCTCGCATCCGCACTGTTAATAGCGGCCACTGTGCTTCGCGAAATAGAAGCCTCCTGGGCATACCTTCATATCGGCGCGGGGCTTTAATAAATGGACCACACACCATTTAAAGTGCGAAACTAGCTTCCTCGCGCTAAAACGTGAAGGAGGGAAAAAACTCGCAAAACTCTTATACCGCATTTCACGCGCATGCTCGTAAAGCATCCCGCGCAGTTATTAACTGTTTATACTTGCAGTACAGGCAGTCTCCTTCGCGTGCGATATTTAAATTTAAAAAAAAAACCACATGGTCATACGCCTATTACTCAGATATAAACATTCGCTGTCAACTTACTCCTGCACCTACGTGCATGCATTCAGCAGGGAGGGGCCCAATCTACGTTCCGGCTCAGACTTGTACGTTTAATTACTCGGTAAAAACCAACTTTGGAAGTCGAGAGCGCCCCCTCTCTCCACGAGCCATACATTCTTTTTTTTCTCGTCCCTGGTGTCTTTCACTTCATATCTCGGCAAAGACCTTCTCGGAACCAACGTCCTGAAAAGGACCACGTTCTCCAGAGCGCACTCTATAGGAGACAGCAGGCCTCGCACACTCCCACAGTCACCTAACTGCCAAGTGTGACACACAGCCACGCATCGCGATTCACCTGGAGCCGCCAAGACGAAGACGCTCCCCACTCGGCTAGAGCATTCGTGGCAGCAAAAGCAAGCGGCAGCTCGCGAGAGATTTCTGGAGCTGCCGCGCTCTCCAGCTTTTGTGCGCCTGTCGCGGGGATGAAAAATTTTGCACACACCGCGTGCCCTGGTTGCTGCCACGGCTGTTGTATGGCGATGATTTACCACTCCCGAGCACCTCACTCCATTCCTACATGACCTCACCCTCCTCCCCTCCGCACACAAACACCATAGTTACGGTAAAGCAAACGCATAACTGGTTCAGGCAAATAGAAAAGCAATAAAGAAAGTAGGAAACATAACTTAGATTCTACAGGGTCAAAAGCTGTCAGCCACTCAAACCAGAATAAAGGGAGGGAGGATGAGAGAGAGAAGGCGTTAAGCAGTAGCCCATATGCTATATAGGGTGGTACGGCATGGCAGCAATCGTGATTGCTTACGTCAGCAGACAAAGCACCCGAGATGAAGACGCGCGGAATACTTTATGTCTATCTCCATACCGACGACGTTCCAAAAAAAAAAAAAAAAAAAAAAAAGAAGGAAGGGAACGCTGGCGTGCCCCTGAAAGCAAGCGCGAGCTACAAAGAAAAACCACATATGAAGGGTCCGCTGAGAAACGGCTTCAAAAACGTCGATGTTTGAAACTTGCTGATAGAGACATCTTTAACGAATGGGTGCATAACAGATGGCACATTTGACGGCAGTTTCGGTCCAAACGGGACGACATTCCGAAACGCTACATTGCTAGCAGCCGTCTCGAGTTATTCGGATTATTTTTTGAAGCGTGATCGATTAGCTCATTAGTTAAGTTTAAAGAAGCACAAATGTAAATATTCGTTTTACGGCATAAGTCGTATTTGAGAAGCTGTACAGTGTGCCTAGAAACACCACATGAAGCTGTTTGAATGACGTGATCTCTTACGCTGCTTTTATTTATTTATTTATTGAAGAAAGAACACGAATAACGAAAATAATGACGTCACCGCGCTCTTGCGCGCGTCGAAGGCCGAACTTTGGTTCAGGTTATCTGAAACACCCATGCATAGCTTAAATGCATAGCCTCCAGGAAGATACAAATGAAATTCATGTGAGCTCATCAGACAGATAAAAATATAAAAATACATAGCTTTCCAAGTGAAGAATTCGCCCTAAAGTTCAGATCGCGGTACACCGCCGCCTTTCCAGGCAGTCGTACTAAATGGATCAAGCAGGAGGTTGGCAAAATGGCGGTGCGAGGACGAATCGCTCGGAAAATGTTCTCGGGAAATGCACCAGCAAGTGGAGCAAGATCGACGGGCGGGAAAATTGGCATTCAGCCACGCGATAATATAGGACGAGGATACGCAGGAAAACACCCATACGGGTTTCTTCACGC
The DNA here is from genome assembly GCF_023375885.2 of Dermacentor andersoni. Classification (NCBI taxonomy): domain Eukaryota; kingdom Metazoa; phylum Arthropoda; class Arachnida; order Ixodida; family Ixodidae; genus Dermacentor; species Dermacentor andersoni. The sequence goes on along the minus strand of NC_092824.1, from coordinate 90,629,303 downwards.
TAGAACGTTTGATAATCCGGTACTATCAGAGACAGTTGCAGGGTCCACCGAACATATTGACACGTGTACTTCTATATCTTTACCGGGCGACCCCGTTTCACCGGGCGACCCCGTTACACCGCCTAACAAATGTTATCGCACAGCGAAGACCCGACTGCATGTATCGGAAGTTTCTGGAATGTTATCGATGGTTCCATGTGTAATCTGATTGCATGTATGCGCGACGCGAATGGTGTATAACTTTCGCTTGAGCGGTAGATCAGATTTCGACGACCGCCGATCGTGTTAGCCGCTTGCTTTTGCGGGCACAAGTTCGCCCAATAAAACGCTAGTTTCGCGATTCACCGTTTTGCGCTTTTCACCGTCACTACCACGTGACAATATTGTCCCGTGGTGCCTGTCATGTAGACACAATTTAGACACTGCTCTGCGAAGTCCATTGATGCGTCCGGAATGTTACGCTGTTTATGTTTATGAATGAGCCCTCAGAAATGTTGCGCTAGTGTGACCTATTAATAAAGGAAAAATCAGACATCCACCCGTTCGTAGCAATTGCTACAAAGGAAACCCGTACGGGTTCCTATCCATAGTGTGACCTATCCACATCGCGGGTATGAGTTATGTTTTGAGGCTACAACAACCGCACCAAAAACAAGTGTCGGCGGATATCTTCCCTGTCATAGTCACAAGCGCGCGCCACGTTGTTGCCGACTTGCCCTTAAGTTCAAGCTACAGACTAAAGTAGAGCTTCCCTGAAGGATCCAAAGGTCGCGAAAAACGCGTATTAAACGATCTGTCGAGTAAAGCTGCTAGTCCGTGCACGTGTCAAGTGAAGCGCCCAGTTTCGCAACACTATGAATAAGTCTTCAGTCAAGAATGCACGCCGGTCGCGCAGCGCGACTGCTCACGTAACGAGTCGTCGTTCCCTTTCTTCTTAGTTCTTTTTTCCTTTTCTTTCCTTCCGCAGGAAGTAAGATGTTCTTCCTCCACCAACGACGCCGCCATTACGCAAGCGCTCTCAGAAAAAAAAGAATCCCACGGTTGACCGCTCCGCGAAGAGCAATCTCGTTTCGAGCCAACCGTTTTCCTTCCTTCTACATATAAACTCAGAAGAACACAGTTTCGTACAAATCTAGGTCCTTGGTTTGAAGCGAGAGACGTCGTCTACCGCCAGCCACACGAAAAAAAGCAACAAATCCCTTGCGCTCATACCGGCGTTCTTTCTCATCCCTTCGTTATCGCTTGCGACATCTAGCGATGGCAGGTACACTTAGATAAGCAGCCTTCCAAACCGCTGAGGGACGCTGGGCCGATCACGATACGGACAACCTGTGGGCCTCAAGGCGGCTACAGGAGAGGACAGACTACCCTCTCCCATCTCCCCTCCTATGGAATGCCACAATATCGCAGTTACTCGATCCTATGCCGATGCTCACATTCGAGAATGAACACAAAAGCCGGGACTTGGTGTAAATATTAGGCTATGCGATAATAATAATAAAAAATGTTCGGCGATTCAATAGTAATTTCGGTACATGGCGCAGCAGATAAAACACGGACGCGAAAAGCATTCTTATGTTTTCGGTGGCGCCATTTCCCATGAAGAACTCGTACCAACTCGCACAAAGGTCAGTTTCTTCATATTGAAAAGCGTAGTCGCAATCTTTGGAGAAAACGAGTTTGGAAGAAGGACTGTTTTAGGCAATTTTTTTCCCATCCTGTGGCCTTTATTAAATGTATGTCTATGTAAAAAAAAGAGTAGCTGGCGCCCCCTAGAGGCGCTAACGTCTCCTAAAGATCGTGACTTGCTCACCTTTATTTGGCCATGGAGAGAACACACGTAAAAGAAAGAAAAAAAACGATGTGTTATTAAGCGGAGGGCTCAGGATTAATTCTCACATCCCGCGCTTGTTTCATGTGTACGTGAATAAAAGTACACGAACACCTTTCTTCTTTTATTCGCATTTCGCGCCCCAGTCGAAATGCAGCGGCGCCGCGGCCGGGACTCGAACCAACGACCTCGAGCCCGGCAGCGCAACACCATAGCCATTGAGCCATCACAGCGGGGTGGATTCTTCCTGGGCCAGCTTACACGGGCAAATACGGTAACGCCTACGGGAAAGGTTAAGAAAAACAAGAAACCGAAAAAGAACAAAGGGAAGATGACAGAAAAGACGGTCCAATAAAAAAGAAGCAGCAAACCGAGCGAAACGCAGACGACAACGCAGAAAACAGAACCAGCCGGACGCCCTCTTACATTTTTTTCTTTTTTTTTTTTACGCACGCCCCACGGAATGCGGTCCATTTTGCCAACTTCCCGAAACATGGAAGAAAGGAAAGGGAATTCTCTGCGCCTCCACCCTCTCTCGCGTAGTGGTGACTGCATGTACCACGACGACCGCCGAGCGCCTGGAGTCTTTCCGCATTTCCGGAGGCATTTTGCCACGCTTTCGGAGCCTAGCCCCAGAGGGCGAATCCTCTCTCCTTCTCGGCGCGCTTCCTTGTACAGCGTCGTCGCCTTCGTCGTTGTCGGCGGCGGGTATTCCGCCGAAAGCGCGACACGACGATTGAATTCATTTGTTTAGTAATGTGCCCCCCCACCTCCTCTAAAAGAAAAAAACAGCTTACGTGCCTTCTAAATTTGGTGCACAATGAAAAAAAAGAAAAAGAAATAAAGCAGGAAAGGAGGTCAAGAACAACATACATATTACTTAGAGGAATAATTCAACGCTTATATACAGAGGTAACTTATATGAAAATGGCAGCACTGTCAATACCACTCACGGTGTTAAGTAAACAATGCAATCGAATTACGGGACTTAGGTTACAAGCTTTACGACCTCTGAACACTCCATTCCGCCGAAATCGCCTTTTCGGGAAATAAAAACATTCACAGAGTGAAGTTAAAGCGGGCATTCATACACGCACGAATACACTTGCAAAAAAAAAAAAAAAGAAACACTTCACAGAGAGCTGTGCGCCATATTAAGAAACACCAAAGTGAGCGAAGCTGCATTAAGCGTCTTCTCGCAGATTATAACATACGGAGTGCTATAGAGCGGTCTGTTTGCTGGCTCACAGCTTCGATCGAACGTGCTGCCGCGTTCTGGCGCGTTTGCGGATGGCTGTTCAAAGGGAAAGTTAATACATAGATCGACTAACGTAATTTTGTTTGATCTTATCTGTCTTCGGTTGTTTTTGTCTTCAGAAAGGCAATTCTTTCGAAACTACCACCCACCAACCAGCGTCCAGGCAGCTGGGAGGAGTGGGTCACTCACTCCCCCACGAAAGTTTGAAAAACTATGGGGGCCGATTCTGGCGCCGCAGGTCAAGAACGTGCTGGGCCAGGAGGCATCAGCCTACCGGGAGGTCCCGAACGGGGCCTTAGTTCCACTGGGATTAATAATAACGGTTATTTCTGTCTCACGCGCATACTGCAACTTAGATGTTATTGTAATGCGTCCTCGGTGACGGCTCCCACGCGATCTGCGTTCTCACACGACGGCGTCGGCTGTCGTTGCCGCTGCCTCTAAGCGGCAGCTCTCTCAGCTGACCTCCGTCCCGAAGCCGATGAAAGGCGACATGAGAAACGGAATTTACGAATTGCTGAATTAAAAAAAAAAAGAATGGGACACATAAGTTGTCGTTTATACGAATGCGATATGGGCAAGGTAGTTTTCATTACAAAATCATTGATGATTACGTTTCAAAGCAATTCGCGGGGCTCCAACACACACGCTGCGTTGCGGCAACTCTTCACATCGAACCCCGCTGTCGCACGCCGACCTACACCACCGCACGAAGAAAAAAAAAAAAAAAAAAAAAAAAGCTTTCGGAAATCAGTGCTCGTATTCACAAATCAAGTTCTTGCGACACGACTCTTCGTAAGAGCACATGTCATCCAATCGTGATATCGGACACATTATTGGCGAAGGAGGCCCGCCGAAGGAAAACAGCTCGTATACACGAACGAAAAAAAAAAAAGAAAAAAAATGAGCTTCGCGGTAACGAGACGACGACCTGCGCGCCGCCGCAGAGGGCGCGACTCGCTACGGGCGCTCGCCATCTGCTGGCAGACGCGTTCGATCAGCACTTAGCAGCTTGTTGGCTTCGGGACGTCGCCTAATTGCTTCCAAACAAATCGAGCGGATCAAGCTGTAGCAGTGAGAGCCGGAGGTGCCACGCACCTGCTGTCAAAGTGCGATCGGTGCATTGGCTTTCAACGAGTAACTTTCGTGTGGCATCGGTTCCTCTCGGCGCACCCGGCGGCGCGGTATAGCGCCAGTGCCTATATGGCGTTGCGCTGCCGAAACCGAAGTCGCGGGTTCGAATCCCGCCGGCATTCTTACGACGGTCGCGAAATACGAAGAAAAATTACGGTGCGCGCTGAAAAGAACCCGCGGCGGTCGAAATTGAATGTCCGCCCCTACGGCCTGCCTCATAATCTGATCGTGGTTTAGGCATGTAAAACCCCAGAAATTAGTTTAACCGTTCCCGTTCGTCGCAAGGCAGGCGCGTGCGCAGCAATAGCTGCTGCATTGTGGTTTCACGAATCATCTTCATTTTGTCGTAAAACACTTATTACAAGGTTTGCATTCGTATATAGCAGTTTATTTTCTTGAAGCAGGCGAAGATCACCTGAGGCAGGATGCGCAATTGTAAAAATTAAGAAAAAAAGAAAATCGCAGTTTCGCCCGAAAGGCGAAACATCGATTGCGATGACGAATTACTGGGGAGCTATACGAAGGAAGGATAGTAGTTCTATCGCCGTATAAACGTAGGCATACTACATAAAATAACAAGCATGCTGTCAATCGGGCACAAGCCAACATGAACACATTTCACTCGATCACCGCGGAAACTCGCTGTCAAGACGCTGGAGTGAGGAAACGCGGCAGCAGCAGCGAGCGCATCGACCTTCGTGTTGCCGCTTGCATCAACGCGAACTGAAGCGCGAAAACACAGCGGAGCGCGGACCCTGTGCTCTTCGCAGATGGCTTTCTAGATGCAGTGGTACGGCCGGGCGCGCGCAGCCGCCTGGAGAAGAACGCCCCCTATCTTTCCCTGAGGTCTTCAGCGCGACGGAAGACAGCGCGCTTCCTCCCCACTTTCCGCCGTTGCGTGCGCAAGACTGAGCCACCCTCGTAAGCTTGCGTTCGCACAACAGCATACGGCGCGCGGCGACGATTTTGTCACCCTTGAACTTTATACGGAACCTCACGGCGACGCCGACGGCAGAAATGTGCCTGGAGTGTCCATATAGTTGCTATGACAATAAAAGTAATTCTGAGTAGCAGATATCGCAACGATGACTTAATTGTGGCGAAATGCAGCGCTGACAAGTGTGAACTGGAGGTACACATTTTCAGTCGCCGCAGAACGAAGATGTGTACCATTTCGCGAGAAACGCGCTAGAAGCACTGGGCTTCACTGTTATATTGTTCGACTTCAATTCAGCAACAAGGAAATGCGTTTTAAAATGATTATTTCCAACGTTATTTCGTATGTTAACTGGATAACGCGCACCGACTTGTCAAGGCAACGTCCACTTCGTGTATAGTTCAGCTAACACGACAGAAGCGAAACACTAGTTATTTAGCCGTGATGCGGAGATAAGCCAACCCTCTTCCACGTAACATGGGCCTGTCAGAAGAACGATCAGGTATCCAGAGTAGAAAACCCGAGTGCGGAACAGTGGGAGGGGATGCTCTCCAGAGACAACCTGGACATCCAGCTTGGATTGGTCGGGCGAGCTCACTGGACAGCAGTCCTCAGCGGAGCCGTGGACTATATATAGGGGAACCGACCCTGTCTGAAGAAGATGGGAGACGCCATCAGAAGATGGAAGAAGCCGTCTGAAGCCAGGAAAAATTACATCAATTTAGAGCACAAAAAATGTTTTCCCTCCTCCTACTCCTTAGCCTAATAAAATGTTCCTTCAACAGTATTTTCCAGATACAACCCCCCACCATCCCGACCGCCCCCCCTCCCCCCCCCCCCCCCCGAGCGATGGGAGACCTTGTTGTCCAGCCCCGACCGACCCAGCTCGCGCTGGCGGCTAGGGGCCAGGAACTGCTGGGCACATATGGGACCTGAGAAGGTTCCACCCCATCTGGTGCCAGCGCGCACCAACCGTCACTAAGGGCTCAGTACAAAAGTTGTTTCTCTCTCTCTCTCTCAACAGTATTTTCATTCATTTCGCTGAACAGGTTGATCATTACAAGAGAAAATGGTCAAAATGCAATTTCTCCTTTAATTTCGCGCGCCGGAACCTCGACACCGGCAGGTCAGTGTGACGTCACGGATTTAAATGTATCTTCTCGCATTTCGGCAGCTTTGGTTCAGTAGCCGTTCTCGAAACTTGTCACGTTCTCTCTTTGTATACTTTAGGACATAACAGAGTACATGTTTACCGATAAGAAGTTAACTAGGCCTGAACAGACACCGTCAAGAAGCCATGACGTCGTGGCGTCGCCCCTCGCCTTTCGTTCTTCAGTCTATTCCGGCTTAACCAGATCGAGTCTCCCGGCAAGACTGCCTTCTTTGGTATTGTAGCGGGTTAATTTTACTATCGTAATACGTTATTTTATTATTATAATTATTTTTTTTTTTTGCTCACGTTCCCTTTACGACGCACGCGCAAAGCAAAGGCTAAGCGTCGATAAACACGTGAGGTCTGCTCCGTAAAATTCCGTATCACCATCTCGAAGCAGGTAGATTTTTATTTCTTTTGTCCCATTTTCATTGAAGACTGTCAATATGGTTTACAAGAGTGGCCCGCGCGATTGACCATGTCGGTACGGAAGACTGCACAGATCCTGGGATACCGGTTGAGCAAGTACGTGCCTGAGAAAAAAAGTAGACATGTTTCACAACGCCACCGGTTGCTGAAGTCGGGCAGTGGTGAAATCATGCCACAGATATTAGAAATGCATTTCTTTAGCAAATCTTGCGGCGGATATCTGGAAAGTAGTGCTTGGGATTGCTTGAAAGCAGGCATGACTTCACTACAGCTAGACTTTAATTACGCAATGCAACGCATGGCCTGACACGACTGCGTGAAAACATAATTAGCACATTGTAGGCAATTACCCCGATCATCATTAAAATTTATGTAGCTGCTAGCGTGCGCCTGGCCGTGAAAACGGCAGTGGCTTAAATACATTTAAAACAGTCACACAAAACATGTTCAATGGTCTCCTCGCGACTACTGTCACCACAAACAGCGTTATCAGCCATTCCAATGCGGAAGGTAGAAGATTCTGTAAAGGCTATTCCTGGCCGTAGCCGACAAAGCAAGGCATGCAGTCCTGGCGAGATGCAAAGGTACAGCGAACAGTCCATGCGGCGCAGACGGTTATTTTGAAAACTTCGCGTTGTTCAACGCGGAGAACGTGACTGCTAGTGCGGGGTGTATTCTATAGCTGCTTCTGCACAGAGACCACCCCTCGCAACTACGTTGATTGACGTCAGATTACCGTCGGAGCAAATAGTTCCGGTATACCGGCTTCACCAGCAGTCGCAGAAGAGGGCTACGAATGCTTTGTTACAAGTCTTAAAGGCAACAAACCTAACGACTTTAGCATAGACTGGCGCTAACTGCTATGCTGTCCTGCGAACGATTGTAGTAGTGTCCATGCGCTGTGTGTGTCGTCCTCTCTACGTTCCACTGATCTTTACGTCTTCTCTTCATCTGGCCCAAGTGAAGGGCAGTAAATGGAATGTATTGCTCTGGTTAACCTTCCGGCCTTTACCCTTTCTTTCGTCTCTCTCAAAGTATTTCACGTTAGAAATAACACCCTGTATATTTGCACCAAAACTGCACAGAATTTTGTAAATCGTATATCAGGGACCACGAGTTGTCACTCCCATTCCTGAAACTGCGCACGATCGGGGTAGTCCTGCTTACGCTCCGCGAGGCGTTCTTTTTTTTTCCAACCCAATTCACAGCACTCTGAAAGATGCACCGAGGAATTGAATCCGACGGAGAGCAGTTACAACAGCTGCGAAAGTAGAAGCGACCGCGTGTTGGAAATGGCGGCGTTGGAAATCCGAACCAGAGCGTGTAGAGATACGACGGCGTAACCTAGCGCGTGCGGTCGAGATAAGCAGTTGAAAGGCCAAGCCCGACAACGACACTCAGACGACATGCACGCTGCTAATACAGTTTCAAACGAGGTCACCAAACCAATTTGTTGGAAACGCATAGATGAAGTGTGTAGATGAAGTGTGTAGACGCAGAAAAGGTCCCATGCGCGTATTCGGGATGAGTACACGTCGACGTTGGGGACAAAGCTTCCCGTGAGACGCGAACGTTAAAGCGTTGATTAGCACGAAGCTACTCCCAAGCGAAGAAATCTGGCCACAGCCTTCGAACTAGTTTTGCAGAGGTACAATATCAGTTTCGAGCGGCAGCGAAACTATCGAACGATATATACTATACGACCTCCCAGTTGAAACAAGCACGACAGTCGAAGAGCGACTTTGTGCAAGGTGTTCGAACGACTCGCGAAGGCGTACAGTTCTTGCGATAAATTTCTAAGCCACAAGATCCGTGAACGGACCTGGACCTGTCTGCCCAGCTACTGAAATCTATGTAAAACGCCCCGTAGCTTAGAAGCTGCGGAGAATTCGAGGAGGCCAAGAAGGGGGGCCGGCGACAGACCGCGACACTCGCAGGCATTGGTTTAGAAAAAATTTCCAACAAGAACGTACGATTCGTCAGATTGACACATCCACGTCTATCAGAAAAAGCACAGCCACTGCCCGACGACCATCGCCGCCGGCGGACGTCCGACGATTTCCAAAGATCCCCAAAACTGCGACACTAATCATCGAGGGAGCAACGGCCGGATAACGATGGTGCCGGATACGACAAATGTAGCAGCTCCTGCCTCGCCCCGCCAGATTCGCTTTCCGACAGCGAGGCTCGCGCTCGTAGTCGACGGCTTCGGCTGCCGCGCACACGATCAAAGAACGCCGAACGGGCCAGACCAGCCAAACGCTCCGTGAAACCCCACCGATGTTAGCAGCTGTGCGGCAGCTCGGTGTATTGTACGGCAAATCCGGGCAGCCTCGGCGCGGTGTGTTTTCCACGCCCACGTTGTACATAATACCGTCGCGGAACCCGGGTTCTGAGAAAAACGATCGCTAATGCAGTAGGCAACAGCTTCGTGGCGAAGCCGCAACACGTGGAACGGTCACAGGCGAATCCGTCGGCTGAAAGTTTCGTTGCCGAAACGGCGCCTACACGACGACGGCCGGAAGCTTGGAAGGTCGCGAATCTTACCTTAAGTTCAACTAAATGACTAGATGAGAGCCAACCACCGCGACTCACCGGAGTAAACCCGAGAATGGAAACGTGCAGCCCGTGCGAGAGAAGTGGTGAACCCTCAAGAGTGCTACCACCTACGCCGATCATCTAGTCCAACCACGAAAAAGCGCGCAGAATGTCTCATAAAAACCGAAGGAGAATCTCGCCTCCGCAACCCCCGCACAGAGGTATTGCAGTGAATTGCTAATGCCATGTCTTCTCTTCGACGGGCTTGAATTTGTTCCCGGTTACGCGACGGCGTTTTCAAGGTTGGGCACCCAGCGACCGGCCGGCACAACCACAAGTCGGCAGGACGCGTGCACGACACGGCGCCCGAAGCAGGCAGGCGGCGGGCAAACCGGAATCTTTGATATCTCGTGCGGCGTACCTCGCGCTGTTCGGCCCGTGTACTAGTGCGTCCGTCTAGCCAGGCCGCAAAAGTGGAGCAAGCCCGACACGCGCCGAGCTCGTTCACTAGCGGCGACCGGCGATTTCCGATCTCGGCAGCCCGCGGTCTCTGCGAGAAAAAAAGGAAAGCCGCAAAGGCCGCAAAGGCCAGCTTCACCACACGGTTTAGCGAGTTTTCGCGCTCCCGGGCAAAGAAGCCGGTACGATCTTTACAGTCTCTCACGAGACCCAAAAATAACCACGGAAAAATGATGAGAAGCACGGTGGCGTCTGAGGCTTGCGTGCAGCTTTCATTTACCGTCATTTAACCGACCTGCCACGGACAGGCAGTGGTTACCGCGTGACGGCAAGTTTCCAAAACTAGGTGTCAAACACACGTCGCGGTTAAGCGGGCGGTCGGAACAGCCGCCGGCGCGCAGTGCCAGCTTTCAGGGAAAAGCCGGGAAAACGTCCCGCAAACAGCATCGCAGCACTCACCGGTTAGCTGAATGCGAGTGTCATACTGGGGGCGATCCGCAAGCGGTCAGTGTAAAGGTCCCGGGGCGTGACAAAGGCACAATTCGCACGCTTGGAGACGCAAACACGGCCACAAAACAGCGCACTGACGCGAACGATGCAGACACCGAGCTAACGACTGAGAGGAAACGCGCGCCATCGCCCGTGGCGACTCCTCGCCGCAGGGGCGCTAAACTCGCGGCGACTGGGACGACCTCTAACGTTTACTTCGGAATGCGCCGCTGCAGCAAGGCGGCGCTACGCTCCTGACCATCCCTGCAGTGGTCTGGCTTGAACCTCCCGCACACACGCGCGGATAATGCACATTTACCTATTCATTAGCATTCGCGACGTCAGATACATTTAAGCAGACGCAATACTGTCAGCGCGTTTGAAGAGTTCTGAAGACAACGTTGGGCATTTGAAATAACTAGGACTTTGAGAACATGACCGCCGCTACGTTTGCCAAAGAGATCCAATGGACAGATGAGATCAGCGCGGCGAAGCAGACGACGTCATCACAGACGGCTGGAGCGCACGCTACCCTTCCTCTCAGCATTCCTGACAAGCAGAAACTGGTTTTACTTTTTGTTGGTGCTTTTGTTTCTGTCCTTGGCACGACCCATCTCCTTTATACCTGCCTCGCGACTGGCGGCGTTTTTAAAGAAAGAGCAGAAGGAAATACTCGTTCGCATTTCTTTTCTGTCGAGTATTTTTTAAGCCACGCTCTTTCCTCCCGTCTCGGATAATCGGCTCCTCGCCGCAGGACGCATCTGTCCGGAGGCACTTCTAGCTTAGCAAAACGCCTTTCCTTCTCCTTATTTCTGAAAAGCGCGAAAATGACTGTCCGCTTAAAGCTTACACGATTATTTTTTTTTCCCTGCTTCGGTACGCCGGCTCTGATGCGCGGTTTACACAAGAGACAAGCCCCCGTCGGGTTTAGGGGCTTCATCGATGCGAGATCTAAATTTCGTCTCGCCGGTGTGTACATGAACATCGGCGATTTTTTATTTATTTATTTATTTATTTATTTATTTATTTATTTATTTATTTATTTATTTGCACTGCGATCCCCATTCGTATATTGGAACGGTCGGTTACAAAACAACACTGATTTTTAAAAACTGGAAAAATGAAATAGACATAGTCACTAATAGGTGCATAGTATCGAATTCTGGGGCTTTAGGTGCCAAAACAATGACTTCATTATGAGGCACGCCGTAGTGGGGCGCTCTGGATTAAATTTTACAACCTGGGAAGTTTTGATGTGCCCCCAACGCACTGCACACACTTGCATTTCGGCCCCATCGAAATGCGTCCGGGATTCTTTTGTGCACGTTTTTTACGCGCAATGCTGCATGTTCGTAGCAGTTTAATGTTGACCGAGGCGTAGGGGTAGCTCAAAAGAGTTCTTGAAAATCCAGAGGGGCAAACCGATGTAACGCATCCAGGTGGCGCCATCAGCCACACTGAGCATGAGCAGGAAACGAACTCGGTTGGGGTTATTTTGTACACAGCCTGGATAGCGTATATGTGTGCCTTGGGAGCACTATCTCTACAATTGCGTGTTGTGAGTGATAAGAGTCGACGGCATTTAGGAAGGATGGATGGGTCCTGCCATGCTATAAAAAGGGGAGGGTACGCAGACGACGTTCAAAGTGAAACAGTTGATTAGCGCCATCAACGCTATTTCAAGACCGAATTCACTGCGTCATTTCTATCAATGAGCATCACATCGGAATGCATGAATTCGACCCTCTGCGAACTCATAATTTTCAAGAAAGGATCGCGTCATAAATACTGAATAAACATTACAAACGCAGGACCTCTAGCACAGAAGCTCTATGTGGAAGCCATTACGCCACGGACGCGTGTACGAGAGGAACCGTTGCAATCAGCAGCGTTTATGCGTTTTCGCAGACTTATTGCCCGCTGTATCTAAAAAAAATATATAGCTTTGGAATTTAAGCTGATGAAAGTAGATAAAGCACAATAAACGAAGCCACAAAGACGTATGAAGCCACAAGCACGAAGTTCAGGCAAATCCCTGTACTAACTATCATTCCCGTGGTGGCTGGACGATTGCAGCGGCAGAGTTCTTCCTGGTAATCATTGTAGGAAACTCTAATGTTCCTAGTACCTCGAAAAGGTTTCCACATACTCCAGGTACCTCTGTTTATATGCGCAGTGTCGGTTGGTCGGTCAAGACTGTCAAGTAAGCTTAAGTCACTCATTCAGTCATCAAAAGGCGGCAACCTTGCACGCTCTCGCTCCAATCAGCCCGCCTCCGGTCAGTTCCAATCAGGCCTCAACATGGTTAACCTTGCACGCTCGCGCTTCAATCATTCCGCCTCCGGTCGGTTCCAATCAGGCCTCTAGTCAGATAGTTAGTCAGTCAGCCAGTCACTAAAAGATGGTTAACCTTGCACGGTCGTACTCCAATCGGGCCGAAGATTATCTTGTAAAACATCACTGATGCAGGTGAAGGTCTGTAGCAACGTTCCCAAGCTTCAATTGCCACGGTTCGACAGCATTATAGGCGTCTGGTACACGCCCACACACTTGCAACACCTCGCATTGCAAAGAAAGGAAGGAAGAAACAGGTAAGACGTGCGTGCATTGTCGTGACAAAGAAGGAGGGGAGTCCTTGGAAGAAACGGGCGATCAGATTCCGCAAAAATTCGCGCAGGCATGCCAGCGTGCGAAAGCAAGAAACTCAAGCGGGGACGGCTTTCGGTTTTCACCGGACAGCGGAACGAAAGCGCTCAGAGCGACCACCGCGAAGGCATATTCGTTTGCCTTGAGAAGAGACATGACTACGGGTTGCACCAAGTGGACACGCGCAGCTGCGTTGACTTTTATCATCGCCAGCTTTACCACTTAACTGACCGAGCGCGCGCGCGCGCATGACGCAAACTTTAAGCGCGCGCCGTAACCATCCACTGAGGCGTGCACGTATACGCTTGCGCAGATTCATCGAAGAAGGTCGTTTCGAAGCCGCCGGCAGACGCATCCTCCGGTCGCCCTTCTCCCCCACTTCTTCGTGTTCTTCTCCGGGATGACTCAACGCCCCCTTCCTACGCTGGCAAAGAACAAGAAGAGCGGCCCGGTGTTGTCCGCACAACACACGTGGACTCACCCTGGAGCGTGCGCAGCGAGACGCTCGTCATAATGGACGTCGCTGCGGAGGCGTCCCCGTACCCGTGGCCCACGTGTTTCTGGGTCACCAAAGACCTAATGCGCATCTTTTATGGCTTTCTTTCCCTCCGCGAGCGCGCCGCACTTTCTACTTCACTTGGTACTTGTTGCCTTCTCTGAAGAACGGAACGCCGGTAGGAGTGAGAGGGGCGGGCACAGCAATAACAGAAATTTAGAAGGGGGGAGGGGTAGGAGGAGGAGGACGATAACGGGGGGTGGGGGGGGGGGGAGGTCAAAAGCTGAAGTGCGGCTTAGCGGGGTAGTAGGAAGGCGAAAATAATTACTCGAGGGCGAACGCCTCGGGTAGACAGTGCGACGTGGAAGTGTTATTCTGAGAGACAGAACAGCCATATTTAAGGAGTTGTTAACGCAGAGTGCAGAAAGATAATCGGCACGGCTCGTTTGCATCTCTAAGCGTTCGCTTGCTTGCTCGTTCCTTTGCTCCAGATTGCGCTTAGCTTCCTTTTCTGTTATCTGTGTTTGCGTGCGCACGTGCGTGCGTATGTCTGAGAGAGAGACCGTGCGGGGCACAATGCATGCGCACAAAGCGGGTTCTCTTGGTCACGTGACTATGAGATAAGCCTTCCGCTCCGCACAATTACTCGATACGACAAAGGGTTTCACTCCTAACACAGGTCAAGGATGAAGTCTAATTGTTCGGTTCCCGGCGATCTCAGCAAAATCGTCTTGGGGCAATATGTTCTTGTCGGCTACTCCGCACAGAGGGAAGGAGGATTGTATGAGGATTGTTGATGAAGATATGCGCCACAACCACTCAGGCCAACAACAGCAAGAACAAAATAAATAGCAGGATCCAACTATATGCAAGAACGCTCCTACACTTAGATTTAGGTCCACGTTAGAGAACATCTGTGCGTGTATTATTTTACCTCTGTGTGATTCCTGATCTGTTTATATGCTCATCGCAGTGTACATCACGGCCATTTGTGTGTGTTTGCAACTTTGTTTACAAACTCATTGTGATGCGACATGGATTTGCCTTATATATCTATATACTGATGGGTGTATAGGACTGTGTGCTGTGGATTTCGCCCTACGACGGGGTTTCCTTTCATTTTCTCACAACATATAATTTTTAATATTGTTGTTTCTGCTGACATGCAGCTGAAAACACCCGTTCCTATAGTTTACAATTTCCTCAGTTGACTGGACGTCTGGTTGCGAACGGCGTAAAGTGCACGTATGAAATAGTATACGTAAGCCGCCTTCCTTACCAAATCGACTTCACATAAACTTTATACAGACCAATATCGATAGAAAGGTCACGGATCTACCGAATAGCCGGGTGTAACGAAGCAAGTCTAAAATGCTTCTCGCCCATATCAGCATGAAACAAATATGGTTATAAAGAATATAGGATATAACGAAGGCATTTTCGTGTTTGATGCAACTTCGTTATAACGAGGTATAACGGACTCCACAGAACATTTACAATTGCTTTTCTTTTACTACATTTAGAGAAATGAGAAAGTACTCGATCTTTGAAGGTCCTTTTTCTCGAACATTAGTATTCGATTAGATTAGGAAATTTCGATATAATAACGCCCCTATAATATAGGGGACAACGAATGTCAGGCGAGAGACTGATCATACCTGTAGGGTGCAACACCGGCTAAAGGGGGGAAGGTTCTGTGGTTGTGTCGCCGCACTTTCGTAGCGCTACCCACACTGCCTGAAGAGTCGGTCACCCCCTACGCACAGGGTCATCTTGCGTGAGTACAATGCTTCCCCATGCACTCTCGCTACATTCAGTGCGTCACAGCTACAGCCCTCCGCCCCCGCCGCTTTCTTTTGTGCCTTCTTGCACGATCAGAAAACAAACTGGATCACTCGAGACGTCTCCATTCTTTCCGTGCGGTGTTCGCAGACTCTTACGCCCGGACCACCCGCGGCGGTAACCCCCGACAACGTAGTGACTGCCGGCGGAATGTATTACGTCAGAGGGCGGAAGCGCCCTCGAACTAGGCCTAATGCAGCCTTCTGGAAGACGTCCCGATCTGGCGCTGTTAAACGCTCAGACAGTGCGCACGAAGGCATACACCAATCCGGGAGCCTCGCGTGATGACGAAATTCAGTCTCAGTCCAGAGTAATATCGTGGTTAAGATTTTGTAGAAGTCCAGCCCCCGTAATTTCTGTCTAGAGCGATGGAATTACGTTGTGATGCTGAACGAAGAGCGAGATATTCGAGGGCAGGTTGAGGGGGATCGGGAAATAGCGCTAGAGCTCAAGGAAAAACACCCGAACCTGCAAGGCACACATTCTTGTGAGCCATACCTTGATTTCCGCGAGGGCTGTGGGATTACGCTTTCTTTTCTTAACAGCACAATGCAACATGGTGCGACGGAGGCTGTGCAAGCGTATACGTGAACTCGCTAGGGCGGGGGGAGGGGGGCAGCTGTGATGGTGGCGACATCGTGTGACGCTGCGAACAATTAAAGCGCGCAGCGATACTTACACATAAGACTGAGCTTCAGGTTATCGCAGAATCATGAAATGTGACATCGTCATCTACCCGGCTGCGCCAAGAATAGACACAAAGAAAACCCCAAACGGGTTTCACAGACGCAAAGCCTTATACAGCTGAATAATTCGTCTTGGTGCGGGGATCGATCCCTACAAGAAACGTCGTGACGGGGCTTTCGCTCAACCATTTCCGGGGCGGTCGCCTCAAAAAGCGTTGGTCCCGGGCTCGATTCCCGGACCATAATGAATGAATGTGTGGTTTTTATTCGCGCAAGGACCAGGTGTGGCCAAAGAGCGCCATGCAAGCGTTAGTGATTAGTTAGTTAGTGACCAGGACCAATTTTACTTAAACTGCAAAGATTTCCTCCTGAGAAACGGTATTGGGCTTCCTTCGTAGCTTCTTGCTAGTCGATGGATGGATGCTACCAGCGTACCCTTTGAAACGGAGCGGTAGATTGCACTACTAAACTTTCTTCTTATTTTCCCCAGTGTCTTACCTGCCTTTTTTTTTTAAAACAGACTAACATTCCCAGCGTCAAACGTTCTGAACCATTATTGGGAACTTTGCTTTCGTACGCATCTGTTATTTGTGGTCTGCCTGCTTTTCTGCCACCAAACTTCCAATCGCCTCTCTGTTGCAGACATGTCTATACTTTCCCTCTGCTATTCCTGAAACTAAGGACTTCAAGGTGGTCCGCGGAGCCTCGACGAACAGCTGTGCAGGTATTTTCACATTCTAATAAAAGATGTTCCATCATTTCCCTATAGCGTTACCACAACACAGCGTTACCTCGCTTTGCCTTTCGTCATACCCCGGATCATTTCGTGCCTATTGTATCCCCATGGCACTCTTGTTTCATTATGGCCGCATTTCTCTTCCTTTGTGATATTATTCTTTTTTCCCGTGTTCCCACATATATTTTGCCCAAGTTTATCCATATACCAATGTATTTGTATTCTTTTAACCGAGGTATCTCTCGGCTTTGTATTGGCCTGCTCCTTTTCTTCATTGAACACCATAAGACCCGATTTTTACCGCTGAATTTCAATCCTAAATTCTCACCTTTCTATCCACAGATATCCACAGCCAGACGTCGCATGCAAATGTGCCTGTTAGCAAGCAACACAATGTCCCCCGCATAAGACAAACCTGGCAGCTGATGCTCTTCTATCGCGCCCACTTGTTTGTACGAATGAATGAATGAATTCATTCATTCGTTGTTTCTACGTGACCTCCAACCCGATATCGATTCCTTCTTGCGCCCTTTCCAACCTCACCGGGTACTATCAGCGTCACGTGACACGTAAACAGCGGACGGCGTGACCCAAGGCTAAGTGAAAATACAGTACGCGCCGTCCAGTCATCACCATTGACAGGCACGCACATCCGGTTTGGCCGCACGGCGCACGTTTGGGAGTCGAACCCGGGTCGAACGGCCAAACGCGCTCGGCACACCCACGCCGGCCACCGTCGTGGCTGCCAGCGATACCGCGCTGCGACAGTTGGCCGATTGAAAGAATGAATGAAGCGCGCAAGCGGCAAACCACGTGATCGAATCTATCTCCAATGATGACGGTGCAAACATGAACCACGCGCACCGCTGTTCGCGCCGATAGCGCTTATGATTTCGGCGAACTGTGCGACAATGCTCGCCGTAAGCTGCAATATTTTAGATTCTGTTATTTCAGTTTCTCCATTTCAAATGTAAGAACCAGGAACGAAGCGAAAATATCTCACTATCGGGGGATCGCGTGGTGCGGCCAAACCGAATGTGCGTGCCTGTCAATATAGTGATGACTGGACGGCGCGCACTTTACCTTCCCTTAAGCATGGGCCACGCGCTTCGCTGTTCCCTTTTCATTTGACGCTGATAGTACATCGGAAACAACAGCGTGGATAAAGGGCACCATTGTCTTAGTCCTCTGGAGATATCAGCTTTATTCTCCTCGCTCCTCAGACGCAGAACTTATTTGCCATACTCACGAGGAGTGGATTATATAGAGCTACAAGTCGGGGACAACCAATTCGACTTATGCACACGAAACGAGCGTTCCGTCTTTTCTTTATCGGTGCTTATTTTACCAGATGACCTTTCCCTCGATGAATATCCCGTTCACTGATAATGTTGACGCTGAAACATGCTGCGCGACTGCAGATCATGCTCTTCGGTTGTGCCCAATACGCAGAGTAACCGCTTTAGAAAAGCAGTTCTGTTTTCAAAAGGCGGTTTACAGCGAGGGCGCGACGCCATACGGGAATGTGACCATGCAGGAATTAAATGCGAGGGCATTTCATATTTGAAAAAAAAAAGAAAAATAGAAGGGAACTTAATATTCATGATCTTATACGAGTGCAGAGCTCCAACGAATAACACAGAGCAATAAAGTGACCCTTGCAGTCACTTGCGTAATATTCCGCGAAGTCACGTAAGTTTTGGTCGAATTATCCAGAAGGTCGAATTAACAAACGGTGGCAAATTAATCAGTTCCCTCTTTTTCTATTCTTGAATAATCTGTAAAGTATTTTTCTTTCTTTTTCGAGATGCGCGACTCAACTAGCATGAGGCGAAAAGAGCAGACATGTTTAAAAGCTGCTTCAGCGTGGCACGACATGAAATAAGCGGGAACGAATGGCTTCACGGGAGGAAGTATCTCCGGCCACTAAAAATATAAAGATTTAAGCAATCTGCTCTTATTAGTGTTTGCGAAGAACACTGTTTCAGTTTAGCAACCATCTGCATGTAGAGACCACGGCACATGACCCAGTTGGACACGGGTATTTTACTGGGAACCACCTCATTCAACATTAACTTGTTGCGCTCGAATCATGCATATGCGAAGGATGACGACGAACGAATGACGATCGTCGAACGACCACGACGGCATGACCACGTGACAACAGCATGGCAACCGTGAGATAACGACGCTGCTACGTAACGCGACATGAATGCTGAAATGATGCCGATGGTATTACGACGATGGCATGACGTCGACGACAGTGTGACGATGGGAATTACGGAGCTGAAATGAAGACCACTGCTTGAAGACAATAGGACGGCGGTGATAAAATTACTACACGACGACGACGGCACGACGACAATGGGAACCGCCACGACAAAATCGCTACAATGGAACGACCACGACGGTGCGATGATGACTGCACGACGACAATGTAATGATGACAATGACAAGACTACGACAGAATGACTACGACGATGTGAAATCGATGCTGGATGACGATGGCATGAAGACGACGGCACGATGATGCTGTAATGATTGTATGACGACGACGTGACAACAAAGGCATGACGGTATAATGAAATGACTGTATGATGACGACAACCGGCCGTGGTTGCTCGGTGGCTATGGTGTTGGGCTGCTGAGCACGAGGTTGCGAATGCGAAAACACCCGTGTACTTAGATTTGGGTGCACGTTAAAGAACCCCAGGTGGTCGAAATTTCCGGACTCCTCCACTACGGCGTGCCTCATAATCAGAAAGTGGTTTTGGCACGTAAAACCCCATAATGAAAAAAAAAATTATGACGACGACAGCGTGGCGTGACAACAAAGGCACAACGACAATGGAACGACGGCAGTGGAACCACGACAAAATGACGACGATGGAAAGGCCACAACCGCGCGACGCCTATCCGCGCGATGGCAGTGGCATGACGACGTCGCCGCGGGCCACCTTGATTCTCACCATGCCGTCAAGCCAGCAACTATAGCCGTATCGGCGGGGAGATCGGCGGGAAAATCAAAGAGGTTAAGAAAGTGTGTAAAAGAAAGTACGACATGCTTGGGCGGCAGGCTGAGGCGTGACCGCGACCCCGCCAGGCTAATTGCTTAATTGAAGCCCATGACGGCAGGCTTGCTGTTGCGCGCTGATCACCGTGTTATATCTGTGTAGTGAATTTGCCTTCAATAACCGTTTCCGATTAAAACCGAATCCCGAGAGAAAAAAAAATCGACGTTAGCTTTCCTTTCTGTTTAACCGGAAAGCGCTAAACGCTACTTATACCCAACACCGCCAATAATTCTCGTCAGACCAGCGATTATCAATAAAGTTTTCTCGGTTTACTTGAATTACTGGAATCCCTCTTATATTATCTGGCGTAAACGTGCAACGTACGTGTTAGAAGCCGCACAATCGTCACCGTTTCTTTAGCCCATTTCAGCTTCTTCCGCCACGAACTGCTGCAGGTTGAACATCGCGGCGGAAGACGCGTCACCATCAGAGCTGACACCGTCTACGTTACGCCAAAACTTTTGAATGTGAAATCAACGTGTACCGACGCGTCTTGCCTTGCCGTTTTATAGGATCGCACATATTGTTAGCTTTGCCGGGAATACTGGAAACTCACTCTCCACTTCCCGTGCCATGACGTTAAGCCTGTCGAAGAAATCCTCATCATAGGCTTCACGTGGCCATCTGCAAAGTGCGGACGCCCCACGGCACCCGCACATAATGTGACACCGTGGGACACCGAATTCCAAAAGCAAGTTCTCCGCGAGTTGCACCCAGCGCCTAACCCACGCTGCACGTTAGTTCAGTGCTGCCGGTATTTGGCGACTATAGCGTAGGCGACACAGGCACGTAGTGTTAAAACCCGCTCAACGGCACATTGTATGTACCGCACATAATAACCTGCAGCGCTAAGGCGGAAGGCTGCGAGTTCGAACGTCTGGGTCACGAAACAATTCAGGAAGGTGCCCGCATTCACCGCAGGTCACAGCAGCCGGACCCAGTACAGCGTTCGTGGCCTAATAACGTCAGCTCTGGCCAAATACCGATACAACGTTCTGGCAAGCGATGCGGCTGCTCGGTCCAGACAGAAGTCTGACGGCGGCGACCGTCAAAACCGCTTAATCAAAGCCGACACTCAGACCCTCTCGAGGAAAAAGATAATGCAGGCCACGTCCGACGCCGCCCTAAGTACCACTCGAAATCCTGTCGTCAAAAGAGCCCGCCGTCACTTCTTCAAGCACGGAGAAACAAAGCCGCGGCGCGGCGGCTCGTAGAGAACCACCGGAGACGTGACCGCCACGCGGAGGGGTCAAGCCGCAGGTCAATTCATCATTCATAATAGCGCACCGCGCGGGCTCGCGAGCAGCGCTAGCGGCGTGAGCTTCCGTCGGCCGCGATTTGCATAATTCATGCATGCCTGTCTTCTACTAAAGCACGAGGGAAGGGGGGGGGGGGGGGGGGGGGCGGGCTCCCGAAGCCGACGGATTCGAGCACCTGACCCGGGCCATGCAAATATTGCCGTTCGCGCCGCCGGGCCTGCGAGGGTCACGACGAGGAGTGTTCAGCATCGTAATAATTAGCCCACGAGGGGAGAGGCGACGCGTCATGCACATACCTTGTTTTTTTGTTACTCCCCCGTCTTCAGCGACCGCACGCGCGGCCCGCGAGAGTACTATAATAAAGCATGCATGCGTAATACACGGATTACGGTCATCCAGCCCTAAACGTAGCCCGCCCACGCAAACTGATCGGCGTTAGCAAGTTCGCCCCGGGTGCTTCAAACGCGAACGGAGAGCTAGTTGGCTATAACGAAGTTTGCTTCAATGGTGGTTTTTTTTCTTTAGATGCAATAATGCAACGACCACACGGAACGTAATAAAAGGTGTAACCTCGGCGGCACCACGCTTTTTGGCGTTGCCGCGTATCCTTCGCGCCGCGCTACGATTCCGCCAAGATGGCGTCCCCAGATGCACTTCACGTGTTGCTTTAGAAACATTACCTTCAGAAATTAACAAATGTATGCCAATCCGAGCAGCTCATCAATGACAGTCATGGTGTTGTTACGTTTGAATACGGCGGTGAGCATTCCTTAGACGCCCCCCCCCCCCCCCCCCCCCGCCCCTCCCCTTTTCATTCATCAGGACCTATCCAGAAGTCCACACAAAAATGTTGACGCCGAAATTTAACGGATCAACAAAAGACCCCTCTACCTCAACCTGACAACTTGAACTGATTGATGAAAAGGGCCAACGTCGAATGCTACCGTGGGAACGGCTTCGACTTCGGATTCCAAGAATGCTGCGCGCTTGCGCCATGTGCGGGGGCGAAGGCGCAACCTAGGAAGTGGAGTTCGGCGGAACGATGCGATAATGGGCGGGAATTTGCGACCGATTCCACAACATAATTGGTCAAGATACAGTCATCAGAGTCCCTAGTCTAGTCTCCTAGGGAAGGCGACGCTACTAAATGGGGATATTTTTGGTGCAGTGAAGGGGCTGACGTGCCCTAATGTGAACTCAGACCTCTGGAGCCAGTGTAGATAACGTAAAACAAACCCTTTTTAACGCGTTAGCGTTAAGGAGCCTGTGTCGCGCGAAAATCCGGCGTCTGACGTCGTTACGGCATAAGGATTTTCGAACCACACATATACCCAGGCGGTTCATGTGACCCAAGGAATTCACTGAACTAATTTCTCAAGCTAAAATGGAAAAATATTACGATTTTTCCATTTTAGCTTGAGAAATTAGTTCAGTGCATTCCTTATGTATAGTCATGACTGAAATAGTCATGACAAATAGCATAGTCATGACTATGTCAGAGAAACTGTAAGGCGCAAGCTATGGAAAAATTCAGCTTCAGAAAGGGCAAACGGTGCTCAGGTTAAGCTGGCGCATGATAAAATTAGAATAAATAGTCGCCTATATGGGTGGGATATCAACCAAGACGAACGATATTTGTGCCGAAACCACAACGATAACAGACATGTGGACGCCGCCGGGGCCGCCGCTGCCGCCTTGCGCAGTATGCCGAAAAATCGCACATCGTGTGACGCGCTGGGAACACCGGAGTCATCACCACGGGCATAGCTCCGGCTTTTTTTTTTTCATTGAATGCAAGAAAGGAGTTGCTATAATTGTAAAAAATTCTATTGTGGCCTCAGCAGTTGAAAGTAATGTCCCAGAAACAGTGTACCCGCCGTGGTTGCTCAGTGGCTATGGTGTTAGGCTGCTGAGCACGAGGTCGCGGGATCGAATCCCGCGAACGGCGGCCGCATTTCGATGGGGGCGAAATGCGAAAACACTCGTGTACTTAGATTTAGGTGCACGTTAAAGAACCCCAGGTGGTCGAAATTTCCGGAGTCCCGGAACGACAACGCATGCAACGACAACTTGGTGTCATATGTAGATTTTGCTAAAGCTTTCCATAAGCTGCATCACGATAGAATGATCAAACTCCGTGATGCCGGACTTAGTCAATCTGTGCTGTGTTGGATCGAAGCTTACCTGAAAGACAAGAAACAATACGCGAAAATAGAAGATGTCATGTCTGGTTCACTAGAAGAAGGCCGTTATTATTTTCTATATATATTAATGATATTGCATAGATAAGATAGCAAAGCCTCCTGTAAAGCTCAAACTGTTTGCAGACGATTCTTTAATTTGCGCACAAATAGGTAACGGGGATTATCACCTAAACATTAACCAGTATCTGCAGGCGTTACACTTGTCGTGTCAAACTGGGCAATGGAAATAAACGACTCAAAGTCAACAATTACTCCCATTTCGAAAAAGAAAAATTCTACTTGAATATCACACCTTGTTTATCACGGCTTGTTGACCGTAGATACGTTCAAGTACCTTGGCATTACAGTTACGCATAACTTTAGAGTGGCATACACACATTGATAATGTATGCTCCAAAGCATCACGGATGCTATACTTTCTAAGGAATAAACTGCCCGGCTCAACTAGGGACGTAAAACTTATTGCTTTTAAGACTTTTATACCACCGATACTTGAATATGCAAGTGTTGTCTGGAGTCATCAGAATATGTTGAAAAATAAGTTAGAAAGAATACAATGTCTTGCGATCCGTTTTATATGTTCAAAGTACACAACAGATGACTCAGTTACAGCTACGTTAAGATTGTGTGATTTAGAATCACTAAACAAACGCAGGCTCAAAAGTAGGATTAGGTTTCCTTTTCAATTGATGAAAAGCGATCTTCGTATTAACAAAAACGACTACTTACTATTGCCTAGGAAATGAAGTGAGAAAGCAAATCATACGCGAGTGCTTCAGCCTTATTTTGCTAGAAAGAATGTGTTTCGGTATTTTTTTTTTCTTGATGCAACTGAGGCATGGAACGGCCTTCCGAAAGATGTGAACTATACAAATGATGTTTCTGAGTTAGTGCGTTTACTTGATGTGCATTTATGTAATTAATTTCGATGATTAGCTTTGGTTCATTAATTTGGTTGTGTTACATTTGTCAACTTCCAACGCAATAACAGGCACTGTTCACAGAACTGCAATGCCTGTTTCTGTGGCAGAGTTAGAGATGAAAAAAAATAATAATAAATAAAGCACCATGTTTACATCTTCAAATTTCCTCGTATTTAGAAAGTAGTTGACAGTCACTTTAGCATATGCTAAAGAGGATGAGGCAAAAGCCTGTGCGCTCACGATAAATTCGTTACATTACTTGACATTTTCATTCATTCATTCATTCATTCATTACTTGTTTTCTCCCCCCAAAGGTCATAGGTTTACGTGCCTTAACTGTGCCTTCCTTAACACTGCCCTAAATAACACCAAAGGTCATGGGTTCGACTCCCAGCAAAGGTTGTCGGATCGAGCGCCTTAATTAACTATCTTAATGAACTGTACCTTAATTAACTTCACTTTAATTAATACCAACAGTAGTGGGTACCTATCAACCTTCACGAACTGGAATCAAGCTTGGAGATATGGTCGGTGCACCCATATCTCCAAGCTGGCTTGCTTGAATTTTGGCGCTATAACGCTGGACAACGGATTTTTCGACTCGGGAGCTATCTAAGACTTTCGCCTTAAAAAACTTTTTTAAAATCTGCTTTGTACAGTACAGCTTTTCTTTTTTTCCTAAATTTAAGAAAGCTCATGTGAAACACTTGAGCACTTGCAAAGGGAGAGCATCTCTATGTTTCACGCTCAGTTGAGCAGGGCATAAAAGAGTTACAGCTTCCTCAAGTTCAATGGTATACTTTGATCTGAGCATTCATGACAAAAAGGTATGCAGGTTGTGTATAAATTACAAGTTCATTGTATGACCTTGGCTGACATATGGCAATGCAATCAACATAAAGAAGGCAAGCTTGAGAATGTAGCAGTAACAACAGCAACATCTTAAAGAGAGATAACTAGGCCCATGGCCAAGAAGCTGATCGAACTATATTGTTTCTTTTAAACTGCGAGGAACCAAACCACGTGTAACAAAAATTGTCTATCACCAGCAACCAACACAACAGAATGGACACAATGACTCATACAAGTATAAAAAATGATAAAATCTCCGATATTACAAAATCTGAGATATTACAACACATGCAATGTATAAACAAAGCACTTGCTTGACAAGGCACATGCAGGAAATGCAGGTTGCAAGAAGTGTAAGTATAATTATAGAGAAGTTGAACTATAAGTTGTGTGTAAACTTCAAGAGGTGAAACGGTAGATATGAGAACAAACTGCCCTAAAGACAGCAAGCAACACAGGTAAAGCACTATACAAAACAAGTTTCAGATTATAACCAGAACATGCAAAATTTCTAAAAGCTCATGGAAGAAAATTGCACACCAATATAAAACTTTTTCATATTATTTAAACCATTAACTGTGCGTTGCACACCAAAAGCGATGGTATGTAACCAAAAACAAACGACACCATCAAAATAAATGAGAAACTAAAGATTAAAAATAGCCTAGAATAAGACGCAAGTTTTTTCTCATGCGAGTTGGAATGACATGGCAGTGAATAACTTGCAAACACCATCTGTAGAGAACATGGCACCAAATAGGGTTGGATATGAAGTTTTCTTTAGTTCATGTCCTCATAACAGTTTTTGAAACAATTCAGTATATCCAGATTGCTTATACAGATAGAAGCTGCAGGAACTGCCTAATGGTAGCACACAGAAATGAAACAGCAAAAAAATAATTTCCGAGTAAAGAACACGGGAAGACCAACAAACTTTGCAAAAGGTTCTTGATTGCTCCATAGCATTGAAAATGAGACAAAGGTACTGCATATCATAGACACATACTGTGTAAAAGGCCAGAACGAAAATAACAGGCCTGAATGCCAAAGTAACCGCCAGCAAACCGTACCTGATAGTGAATGTTCTGTACTAGGAGCAAGTGCCGCATTTACACTATTATAAGAAACTTTTTGTGGATGGTTTATTTCCCTTCATTTTTGCCCCCTCGACTATGGCTGCCTTTAAGTGCCCCAAGCTTGCGTTATAATCGCAATACTAATTTTTGTTTCTTTTCCTTAAGGGCGCAAACTCCCTCCTTGCTTCATTTTTGTAGTCGCATTAACTCGTGTAAATATGGTACATCCCTGTTTGGCGCCACGCAGATGGTAAAGGATACAAAGAGAAAGGAACATGCGGTCAACTTTCAGATGTTCTTATTCAGAGGCAATGGAATATTAAGTAACCCTATTTAACTTTAGTACTATGTAAGGTAATGCAATCATGAGTACAAAACAGAAAAGATCAAGAGAAATTAGCCAAAAAGCTTTTGTTCTTGTCATAGCATCTTCTCATTTTGCAACTTGAGGGTGGCAGTTTGGCTGAATTGGCAATTCCCAGTTTGCAAACATTTCTGCCATTCAATATCACTTGTCTATGATCTCAGTGACCGATGTGTTGCTGTTTTACTAATTGCTGCTACTGCCTGGAAGACAAGGTAACTATAACACAGTTCATTTCTGTTAATTCAACCACGATGGGACCGACAAAATCTATCAAATTACTGATGGACTGAGCTAAACAAGATGCAGAAAAAACACCAAAACACAACGCTGATTTATTTGGCAGTATTTGCAAGATTCTAACCTGCCTCTTAATCAAACGCACACCCAATTTCTGTGTCCAAGGTGGAAAACTAACGCAGAAACAATATTAAAGCTCCAAAACAAAGTAGAAATGTGAAGTGCATCCAATTTTCTAGGAAGAAAAATTCAACAACTAAAATACTCTGTAATGCGAAATTTAAGCGAAGCTGTATACGTACATTAATTTTGTGATATATTGGCTGGTACGGACAATGTCTCGTGCGGCACGTTGCAAACGGAGCGAAGTGTGGCGCAACTGCCTCACTAATCATAATGCTGTTCCACCACAAGTTCTCTCATTACATTTTGTCTCTTTCATCATGAAATGTGATTAGACAGCCTTCGTTTTGATAACCTCATAAGCAAAAATACTAGGTTTTCAGAGCGCAATAACCTTGTTACCTAAAATCAGTCAACTATGGATTGGATTGGAAGCACGACCACTGTGATTGTGGTGTTCCTGGGGCCCAAGGTACCGAACCTCGTCCGATACGGAGTCACCCTGATACCGTGCCGCCTCTACAAGAAACAGATCGACGTCTGCCAGCAGTGCGGCCGAGTGGGACACCGCAAGGACGTGTGCCCGACCCCCACAATCAAGACGTGCCTGGCTTGCGGACTCGCGAACCCTACAGAAGACCATCGCTGTACCCCAAAATGTCAGTTGTGTGGAGACGAACACCCGACAGGAGACCGAACGTGCAAGGCGAAATACAAGATCCCCTATGTAGTGCGCAATGCGACAATGGGAGCGCCGACAGGCCGAACACCAGCTGCTGTCGGAGAGCGATTTCCCGCCACTCGACAAGCCGGCAGATGCGCGAAAGTCAAGGACCCCATCGGAAAACCGCGCGCCCAAATCCAGAGACAGCAGCTGCTGCAAGCCTCAGCAGGAAAACATCATCATCACGTGAGCGAGTGAGCTGGGTCGACGCAGCGAAAGGAAACAATATAAGGAACGCGCAGAAAATCACCGAAACCACGAAGAAAGAAAATATGAATAAGGTGCGGGAGGAAAATGAGATCCTAAGACAAGAAAACGCGGCGTTGCGAGTGACCATCAACAACCTCACGAAAGAGATCGCCGCCCAGGCAGCACACCAGCATTGGTCCAACCATGGCCCAATGCTGGCAGAAATTGGTACCAATGTTGGACCAATGTTGGCATATTGGCAAAGTGCAACCCAATCCAATGCTGGCCCAGCGTTAAAGCCAAGATTGGACCAATGTTATGCCAATGCAGCAGCCATTGTGCTGCCAGCGTAGGACCAGCGTTAAAGCCAAGATTGGACCAATGTTATGCCAATGCAGCAGCCATCGTAGGACCAGCGTTAAAGCCAAGATTGGACCAATGTTATGCCAATGCAGCAGCCATCGTGCTGCCAGCGTAGGACCAGTGTTGAGCCATATCGTTGCCATTATTAATGCCAGCTTTGAGCCAATGCCCTTTGCATGACGAATATTCTAGATATGCTGGCTTTAGAGCACGCACACATTCTTACCGCAAACATTTTGCTAGCGGCATTTTTTGTAGCAATTATCCCCTTACCGTCTTCCTCAATAGTAGCTAGGAAAGCTCGACAAAAAGATGTCAAGAAGCAGAAGTCATATATGCTTGCAAATAATAATAAAAGAATACTGAAATTGACGTTTATGACAATTTATTTGCGAATAAATTTTCACAAACAGGCATTTTCCGTGGACCTAGATGGGTGACGCTCGGTTATCTTCAAACAGTTTATTTACAGGCACTGCCCTCAGGATAGGAATTGGGCAAGGTGCCGAGGACGGTGGGTTGGCCAGGGGTTTCAGGGCAGGGAGCTGACGTCGGTAGGCAGGTTGGTCAGTGCTTGGATTTCGGCGGGCTGATCAGGCCCCACGAGGACCACGATAACGCGGTGGTTTCGTTGATATTGCTACCATATCCCATAGCGACTTCACCATTACTTGGAGGAAATGCTTGCACTGTAAAATAAAAAGAAACATTATCAGAGATGTTGGTATGACAAATGTATGTGGCAGCGTTTTCATTTGAAAAATCGCCATACTGCAACAATATTATAAGTCTGATCAGAGAGTTCGAAGGGGTGAATCAAGAAACTTTCTTGCAAGAGATTTGTCAGGTAACACTTCTTAATATTTCGACATATATGGCATATCTTGTACAAGGTGCAACGTAATATTTAGAACAGACATAATATGCACAGGATCCGTCCGCCTTGTTTACAGCCCACACCTAGTCAGCGTAGCACTTTATAATTGAAAAATTGCAGCAAAACCTGCTACAGCACAAAAAGCTTAGTTTCAGACTGTGTAGACACAATGCGATCTTCGTGCGAAATTTTTAATGTGGAAACCGAGAAGTTCCGTCAGGAAACACTAGTAAAAGAGGCATTTATTATACGAAAAGAAAGAAATACTGTCGGCTGGAAATGATGCTTGACCTAGAACAGTGAGAAGAAGCGTGGTTCCTCGGTATCACTAGCAGGATCAGGCCGCGCGCGTGGCTTGATAAAATCATAGTCCTGGAATTTGGGTGAAATTCACAGAGATTTACACGTTGTTCTACTCCGGGCACTATTCAAAGGCTGCAAATAAAAAGAGCTATGTAATTACAGGCACTGTACATTAGCCAGGCCTGTTTCAGTAATATATATACCGCGTGATATTGCTTGGGTGATATTGCTCCTTATAAAACTTATAACATGCGCAAAACAAATGCACTCACCATTGTAAGATCCATGCTCCATGCGATGTGTATCCGAGTTCATCCCACATCGAAGACGGTGGCCACGAGCGCCGACTTTTTTTCTGGTTGTTGTTTCGCCTATATTAATTCTAACACTCACGAAAATTCGTGGCCACTTTGCTGTGTATTTCAAGATGCAGGCTTCTCAGTAGGAATGACGACCGCAAGCGAGCATTTTTCACGATAGGAGTGCGCTGACAAACACGGACAAGACGGCAAGCACTCAGGCGGTGTTGCACCCAGTCGGCGTGCTAGCGATGCATAGAAGGAAAGAGTGAAAGGAAAGGGTGAATGAAGAAAACGGTGTAAACGCCACTTTCCCCCGCTGGACCTAGCCCGACCACGTTCCTTCGGCGGCAGCGACGGAGGGAGACAAGGAGGACAATAGTGACCCCACTGCTTTTCCCCGTATTCCGAGAGCAGCCAATTCGACACAGCAGCTTATAGCTGCCTGAGTGCTTGGCTGATAGCTTTGAACAGGTTCACGTGGGTGTGTGGAGGAGAGGCGAGTGGCGGCTGAAGGACGAAAAGTTAGGCGGAAAAAAAAAATCCGGAATGCGCCGTGCCAACTACAGGCAAAGACAAGAGGAAAAGCCAAAACGTGCAATAAATTTTTTTTTTTCTGTCAGGGGCATTCATACAAGGAGCTTACTAAACATGCCCGAAAAAACAAATATATTGGAATAGGAGCATGATGATTATGTCACCGCAACATGCCATGCATGCTAAACAAACAAGCGAAAGTTTCACTAATACATATGCGCTCCATCTCGATGCAATATAAAACGGTTCCATCAACTCTGTGGCACTGTAATTATCGATTCCCCTCTGAATCCTGATCATCCAAAGCCGCGGAGCGTACATGCAAAATATACAATGCGCAGACAAATTCGCAATACCGTTGCTTCTTATGGAAAGCTCATGTTCCCATGCACGATCAATAAAGCAGCGGCTAATTTTATGCGACTTCCCCTGCTTGCTACGTGGTGCACTGGCTTTTCTCTTTAGGGGGCGCATTTCGCTGAACGCGAAGTACAAAAATGGCGGGATACCATGCATGGAGTTGACACGGGAGAGCATATTTCTGGTTCCTGCGCAGTGTGCCTGTGATCAGTGCATTAGTTTTCAAAACACGTTGTTCAATATCAGCAAGTCGTAGAGCACTAAAAACCGACAATGGGAAAATTGGCTTATTAAGGGCCAATGTCCTCCAAAGAAAGCCAACTATTAACCCATATTGGCAAATCCGTTCGAAAGTCGGTCCAATAATTCCCGCCTTGTTGAACGGCAGTGCCAATATTGTTTACTGACTGTGTAATGTGGGCCAACATTGGATCTCTATCAGAATGGCACAGCCAATATTGTTTACTGACTGTGTATTGTGGACCAACGTTGGATCTCTATCAGAATGGCACAGCCAATATTCGCGCTACGCTGTTAACCTTAGGCCATCATTGGGCCAGGATTCAGAATGGCACTGCCAATATTGGAACCACGCTGTTAATCTTGGGCCGTCATTGGGCCAGGAAGTGCCAATATGTTTCCAACGTTGGCCCGACCTGACGTGCCGCCTGGGCGAGATCCGTCAGTTGCTGCTATGCAACAACGAGCCTCTACAGAGACCCACGCCAAGCACAGGCAAGACCGAGGAATCGACAACGAACATCCAGGAGAAAGCCATAGAGGAACCGGCACCGAAGAAGCGAGCCGTAGAGGCCACGCGCACGCAAACAGAAAACGACCGCATCGACAGCCTCGAAGCGAAATTCGAAGCGACATTCAGCAAGCTCGAACAGCTAATCACGACAAACATCGCAGCAGTGACAGCACTGAAACAAACAATGGAGACCTACCAAGCCGAGAACAGGAACAGAGTCGCCTGCATCGAAAGGACCCTACAGCCGATGGTAAGCCACCCGACGTTTGCGCCCCTCTTCACGCAACATCCACCCAACCAGGGAGCCCCGTAAACGCCAACGCAATCATGGCCGCCAACGCAACACCAGCAGCAGCAGGTGTAACCGCGTGGCAGTGGAACTGTCGCGGCTTCGGAAGGAAGAAGGCAGTCATCCAACAGCACATCGTACATGCCGCGCGCAAGCCAGACGTTATACTACTACAAGAAACACTAACCGACGCACCGTCCCTCCCCGGCTACAGAGTGCACAAGGGACCGCCCGACGGCAGAGGCCTGTGCACCCTGGTCAGGAAGGGACTCACGTTCGTCGAACATGAGCTGCAAAGCAATATCAAGATCGAGCACACACTCACCGAAATCATTCCGGGCAAGAAGAGAAAAGGAAGCATATTTCTGCTCAACGTCTACAGCAACCCATCTCAGAGAAAACAGGGATTCAAGACATTACTACACAGAGCCAGCACCGCAGCGGGCCGCAACACGCTGAACGCGTGCGGAGACTTCAACGCGATGAACCCTGCCTGGGGCTACAACAAGTACACAGCAAAGGGCCGCGACCTGTGCCAAGACGCCACGGAACTCGACTTCACCCTCATCACGGACCCGACACATCCGACGAGAATTGGTAACTCCGTGTCCCGGGACACCACTCCGGACCTCACGTTCGTCAAGAACGACATGCGGGGCACGATCACCTGGAGAAACACGGGGACCGACCTATAGGCAGCGACCACACCATCGTGGAAATCGGGATACCGGAACACAACGACACCAGCATCAAAACACACAGATGGATAGACTGGGATGCCTTTCGAGACGCCAGAAGCCAAAAGAGCGACGGTGACGACGAGATCGAAGACATCGACTCGTGGACGGTCGAAATCACCAAGAGCGTACGCGACGCGACCAAAGAGATTGAAACGGGCGCGGAGATCGACAAAGTAGACAGCCGGCTTGCGCATCTTATCGAGGCCAAACAGTCGATACTCAATCGCTGGAAGAAACAACGGCTTAACCGCAGACTGAGAAAGAAGGTGGCGGAGCTGAACCGAGCGATCGAGGATCACTGCCGCGCTATCTGCACGCAACAGTGGAACGAGATCTGCAACGCGGCAGACGGGCAGATGCATAGCGGGAAGACGTGGAACCTACTGCGGCACCTGTTCGACGAAACCAAGACCAAGTCGCACCAAAGGGACAGTCGCCAGGCTCATACATCGGGCGGTCTCGGCACACGGCGTCGACGAAGTCACCAGGCGCATTAACGACAAATACCTGCCGACTACACCTACCGAACAACACGCGCCGTACAGCGGCCTGCCTAACGCGAAGCTCGATCGTCACATCGACGTCGAGGAGGTACGCGCGGCCCTGCACGACCTCAACAGCCGGTCGGCAGCCGGCCCGGACCTCGTCACGAACAAGGCGCGCAAGAACCTCGATGACGGCTCGATTGAAAAGCTCGCAAAATACTACAACAAGTGCTGGAGAGCGGGCGCGCTGCCAAAGCTGTGGAAGACAGCGAAGACCATCCTGATCCCCAAGCCGGGGAAGCCGCCGGACACGGATAACCTCCGGCCCATCTCGCTCACGTCCTGCGTGGGCAAGGTGCTGGAGCACGTCCTGCTCAACAGGTGGCAAGCCTACCTGGAACGAGAAGGGCTGTACCCGGCCACTTTGATCGGCTTCAGACAGCACCTCAGCACGCAGGACGCGATGCTGCAGCTCAAACACCAAATCATCGATGATGGCAGCGGCGCCCGCGACAACAAAGCCATCCTAGGGCTCGACCTGCAGAGCGTCTTCGATAAGGTGAAACACTCGGCGATTCTGTCCCAAGTCTCCAAGCTCAACATGGGATGATGATGATGTGTGTGGTTTAGTGGCGCAAGGGCCAGATATGGCCAAAGAGCGCCATGTCCTTGTTAATTAGTTTGCAGTGAAATCATGAGTACTATGAAGTTGGTGTGCCGTGGCTGTAGAGGGGCCTTAAAAATGGTAGCGCTAAAGTGCGTAAAATCTGTATAATAAGATTATGGCGATGACTTATGAAGTGTACTATGAACAATAAGACAGTTAAAAAGAATGATATGATGTCTAAAGATAAATCAGGTTATATAAGATATGCTAGAGCACTAATGCCTCCTTAGAGCCCTTGAAACACAAGGGCCTGGAGGCATGTGCTATTTAAAACAATTATCGCAGCGGCATCCTCTGGAGCGAGGATGCTCTACGAATTTAATGGGCTTATGACGTGTAGAACTACATCTTTTAAGAAGTCGAGGACTACCTTGGTGTTAAAAAGCGGTTCATGACCAAGAAACATAGCCGGGTGCAGAGGGATGTAATAACGGTATGCTAGCGGAAAATGTTTCTTTCTTTCAGGTTCGGCTTTCCGACACTCCAAGAGGACATGGAGGACGGTCAGCCTCTCACCGCATCTACCGCAGGTTGGAGGATCGTTTCCCGTGAGTAAAAAGTTATGGGTCCCAAATGTGTGCCCTATTCTGAGGCGACAGAATAGGACTTCTGTTCGCCGAGATTTTGTTGGGGAGGGCCAAAAACCTAACCGGGGCTTTATAACGTGCAGTTTATTATTTATTTCTGCGTCCCACATGCGTTGCCAGTGGTTTCGCAGTTTCTTTCGTATGTAAGGTTTCAGATCTGTGAGAGGCACCAAAGCAGTATTATTAACAGCAGGGAGTGTAATTGACGTAGCCATCTGGTCTGCCAAAACGTTACCTTCGATTCCCCTATGGCCGGGTACCCAGCATATGATGATTTGCTGGTTAGATAGATAAGCTTTGCACACGTCGGAATAGACCTCAGTAAGTACGGGATTTTTATGTTTGTAGGGTGACATTAAGGCCTTCACCACACTTAAGGAGTCTGTATATATAACAGCTTTTTGGAGTTTTGATTTCTTTATATGCTTTACAGCCGACCATACAGCGTAGGCCTCTGCCTGTAAAAATACTTGTTTCTGGATGTAGTACATCGGATTCCGAAAAAGAAGGACCGACGGCTGCATAGGATACTCCGGCATGCGACTTGGAAGCGTCTGTGTAGAACTCTGTGCATGAGTGTTTGTACTGAAGTTCTAGGAAATGGGAGAAACATGGGAGAAAGATCCTACAACTACATCAAGGACTTCCTCACGGACAGGACCGTCGAGCTACGAGCAGGCGACCTACAGACGCAAGAGAAGAAGCTCGGGTGCACCGGCACACTGCAGGGATCGGTCATTTCGCCGATGCTGTTCAACCTGGTAATCGGAGTGGCCGAAAAGCTCGGGCGCATCAAAGACGTCAGGCACACCATCTACGCGGACGATATCACGATATGGGTGACCGGTGGCAGCAACGCCCACATCGAGGACGTGCTGCAAGCCGCCATCGACGCAATAGAAGACCAGCTGGAAGGCACCGGACTGAGATGTTCGCCGAGCAAATCGGAGCTTCTCATACTCCCACCTACCAAAAACAGCAGAGGCAAGACCAGACAACGCGAAAACGAAAAAATCAGAATCGTCACCAAATCCGGCAACGTGATCCCCGAGGTCGGCAAAATTAGGATCCTAGGCATGGTCATCGAAAAGCACGGAAGAAACGGAGAAACCATCACCCGTCTCAAGGCAAAAGCAGCCAACGCGATTCAACTCCTCAAACGAGTCACTTCCCGAAAGGCTGGCATGAGAGAGGAGAGCCTAAATAGGCTCGTCCAATCCTTCGTCATCAGCCACGTCGCGTACGTTGCAGCCTACCACAGATGGCTGCAATACGAACGAAACAAAATCAACGTGCTCATCAGAAGAGCGTACAAGACGGCGCTGGGCCTGTTCGAGTCCACAAGCACGACCCGCTTGTTACAACTCGGGCTGCACAATACGCTCGAAGAAATAGCCGAAGCGCAACGGACCTCTCAACTGGAGCGGCTGTCCATGACCAAAGCCGGGAGGAAGATACTGGACGATCTGGGAATTAGACGCTCGAACGAGGTGGAGATGAAGCTCCCCGTCCCCGAAGAGGTCCGACGCCAGAGCAGAATCGACCCCATACCGAAGAACATGAACCCCGAGTTCAACAAGGGAAGAAGAGCGGCGAGGGCCAAGGCTCTCATCGACCAGCATGCCAACGATGAACACGCGCGGTACGTGGACGCGGCCGAATACCAACGGAACGGCTTCGCAGCGGTCGTCATAGAGGCGTCAACCGGCGCCACGAGGACGGCAGCGAGCATGAGAAGCGCCGGAGCGGAACAAGCGGAGGAGGTAGCCATCGCCCTGGCCATCGCCGACGCAGACTGCCACACGGTGCTGAGTGACTCACGATGCGGTGCAAAACTTCGCCAAAGGGCAAATCTGCAGGGAGGCTGAGTGCGTACTGCAAGCGGGAAAACTAGAAGAACGAAAAGTACGACTCAAGTGGTTCCCGGCGCACGCGGGCGACGCGTCGGAACGCAATGAGAACCATAATGAGACGGCACACGCAGCGGCGCGAGCGCTAACCAACCGCGCCCCGGCGACAGACCGTCCGATGTGG
Source organism: Dermacentor andersoni (assembly GCF_023375885.2). Classification (NCBI taxonomy): domain Eukaryota; kingdom Metazoa; phylum Arthropoda; class Arachnida; order Ixodida; family Ixodidae; genus Dermacentor; species Dermacentor andersoni. The sequence goes on along the minus strand of NC_092824.1, from coordinate 90,593,346 downwards.
TTAGGAACCAAGGGCCGCATGACGGATTACCGTATTTTCCGGTGTATAAGACGCGGTTTTTTTCCAAAAATCTTGCTGGTGCGTCCTATACAAAGGTGCGTCTTATATGCGAATTTTTCGTTTTTTTTTGCGGGTTCAGAAATTACTCAGGTTCATGCTCAAGCTTTTTTCACCGAAAAAATATCACTACCAATGATGCGGTAGTAGCACGGTTAATACTTCAATACGGGGACCACCGTGCGCAACTTTTTTTAGGTGAACTTTATCATGAAACGGCGGGGATGACGACTTCCAGAATCGCAAACACGCGGTCGTTTCGGAGGCGCAAGCAAAAGTAATGTGAAATTCCCAAAGATGGCGACAGTCGCGCTTCTCGACATTGTCAAGACAAGCCAAGCCGGCGTTCTTTTTTTAGTCATTCTTTGCAACTTCGCAACCGTGTACGTATTACGTCTGTGTTGGTGACTTCGGCGTGTGTTTTCCACTACCTACACCTGTCGTGCTCGGTCTTACTACAGTATGCCACCGAAGTTGCGCAAGAGCTACACCGCAAAGTTCAAATTATCTAGTATGCTACCGAAAACGGAAATCGGGCTGCGGGCCGCCATTTCGACGTCACCGAGTAGATGATTCGCACGTGGCGACAGTCGTCCGCCAAACTGCAGGCGATGAAGAGCGGAAAGAAGGCTGACCGCGGGAAGAAGGCGCGGTGGCCTGAACTTGAAGACCGGCTCCTCAAGTGGGCTCTTGAACGGGCTCAAGGTAGGGCTCTGTCAACCGTGCAGTTGCGCTTGAAAGCACGCACTTTGGCGAGTGAAATCGGTGCCGCTGATTTTGTTGGTGGGCCGTCATGGTGCTATAGGTTTATGCAGCGCAAAGCCTTGTCAATAAGAGCGCGAACGACAATGTCTCAACAACTACCAGACGATTTCGGAGAGAAAGTGGAGAAGTTCCATGAATTTGTGAAGAAGGAAGTCGAAAAGAATAACATCATCGACAGCCACATCGTAAACATGGACGAAGTGCCTCTAACATTTGACATCCCTATGTCAAAAAGTGTCGCTCAGAAAGGTGATAAGACTGTCACAGTACGAACAATTGGGCACGAAAAGTCTCACTTCACTGTCGTACTTGCGTGCTGTGCTGACGGAACAAAGCTGCCGCCGATGATAATTTTTAAAAGGAAAACGATGCCAAAAGAAAGCTTTCCGCCTGGTGTTATTGTCACAACTAACCAGAAGGGCTGGATGGATGAGCAAATGATGGGAGTTTGGCTCGAAAAGTGCTTTTCGAAGCGCCCGGATGGATTTTTTCACTCCCGGAAAGGCCTTCTGGTTATGGATAGCATGCGGGCGCACATTACTGACTTGACACTGAGGCAAATCAAGGCGAAGAACTGTACCCCTACAATAATACCCGGTGGTTTGACGAAGGTTCTACAGCCTTTAGATATTTCCGTCAACCGCAGCTTTAAAGCTATTTTGCGACGTATTTGGGAGGCGTGGATGACGGAAGGCGAGCACAGCTACACCGCAACTGGACGCATGAGGCGCGCTTCTTACAGCGAAGTTGCGAAGTGGGTCCATGAGGCCTGGAGTGCTGTTAGAGTGGCAACCATAACTGCAGGGTTCCGGAAGGCTGGCCTGCTAGCTTCATCGCCAACCGAGCACGACGACAATCAGACCAGCGGTTCTGAGTATGAAGAGAATGCTTCAGCCGCGTTGCCTCCAGAAATGGGCGAGCTTTTTGAGAGCGCATCCGAAGATGAAGACTTCGATGGTTTTAAGTAAAAATAAAATGTTGTTGTGGACATATGGGAGAGTTCTTTCGTCGTATTTTTCTTTCTTTTTTGCTAAAACGTGGGCGGGTATGGCGTGAGTGGTGCCTTTTGCGATCACTTAGCGTTGCTTAAGAACTTCTCACAGGCCGCCGCGGTGGCTCAGTGGTTGAGTGGTGATGGTCGATCAAGCGTGTTTAATTAACCCTGACTAGCCTAAGTGGGTAAATTGGGGTGCGTCTTATACACGGGTGCGTCTTATATACCAACTTTTTCAATGAGAGCCTTCATATATGGCGAGTGCGTCTTATACAAGGGTGCGTCGTATACACCGGAAAATACGGTACAATGAAATCACGAAGGCCTACCGCCTGGCTCGCAGGACTCTCCCACCCCCGCACCCGAGACTGAGTCGAGCGGAGGCAGTAGTACTGAGACAGCTCCACACCGTATCGCTACAGAGCCCGAAACTGATGAATCGCATGTACCCCGAGACATATCCGATAGATATGTGCAGAGTCTGCCGGAGGGAGACCGCAGACTACACGCACATCTTGTGGGACTGCGTTAAATATCCAAAAGACGCTAAATCAAGAACACTCCCTACGCGGCTCGAGGCAGCCGCGAAGAGCTACGACCGAGACGATAAGCTCTGGGCCGTCCAGCAGGTCCTCGAGGCGCTCGAAAGGCACGGACCCAGCGAGCCGGCAATGGCGAGCGGAGACCCGCGCCGAGTAACGGCAACTTCAAGGATGACGTAGGCCCTCGTCGGGGCGCGCGAGCGCCCAACTGCAGGCATAAATAAAGTTTCTCCAATCCAATCCAATCAACTATGGAAAACTTGCACTTCGCTTCTATGGTATTGCAATTTGGGATCGCATGCCTGTTAATATTAGGTCATCTCTTTCATTGCAGTTTTCTAAACACATGAAAAAAAAAGTACTCTTAGCAGAATCATCTTTTCATGTCATAAATTTTCACAATTATTCAATCTTCTTTACATTACCTTTATTACTGCATTGTTATGCTTCATATTTCGTAAAACCAATATTTTTCATTGTTAGCAATGTGCAGAAAAGCGGAATTTTTGTTGTACATTACTAGACATTCCTGTTTATGAGTATTTATTCATGTTGTATAATGCTGTTTTAACGCACATCGAATTGTTTTCAGTTTGTTGTAACTTGTTCCCTACGAATTTATATCCAACACATTTTTTTTCCTTGCCCTGTTCTTGCTGCTCTAATAGTCTTATCTACCCACTAATGTTAGGAGGTTCCCCTGGCAGTTACTCACTGCGGAACCTCCTGATGCTGTGTACAATATGTAATCCCATTTTTGTACATGCAATAACCAAGAGTAAACTGGGTCAGGTTTTGAATTCAACCTGCTTATTAGTAGTACTCAATCCAGCAACTTGCCAGCTCTCCACTTATTATATTGAGCTGCAAGTGGGAAGGCTTGTCATTAGAATCATCACTTCTTTCACCACCTGCAAGAAGGAAGCATAAGGTAAAATCTTTTGTGCCTCTTGAGAAATAGCAGCACTTCCCGAACATCACTTATGCTAAATGCAGAGTAATTGTAAAATGCACAACCACTGCCATATATGCCTATTAGGAAGTATTTATATTCACTATACACAAACGCCTGAGGCACATCGAAGATACTCGGGCCTGACATGCTGCCAAAGTCATACCTTCTAACATTTTATTTTACCCACCTTTTCCTTTGAAGTAGTCAAATCTCCCATTGTGCATTTTTTTCTTTCTTTTCTATGCAAAATTTTGCCATGTACCACAATGAGTTGGGAGGGGCAGGCAAGAATGTGGTCCCAACACAGGCTACTTCTAAAAATGTTCTAATGGGTGCCCATTAACTCCACAGGAGAATAGTGAGACAGCCAGTATTTCACTTCAATGTTGCATGCACTGGTGTAATGAACTTTAAAGAGGCTTTATATTTGTTTATATTTGCTGCCGTTTGTGGCTTGCTTTGATATACAGTGGACACCAACGTTCTTGTCAAAACCACTGGAAACCATGCAACACCGACCTGAAATGCAGACGAAATGCTGCAAAACACACAGAGTTGCTTGCAGTCAGCCTCGTATCATCCAGGGATGAGCTGACATGAGCAGCTCGCCTTTGCAAATGGCCGGGCTTCACTGCTGATTTTGGTAGCTAGTGCCGTACCCTGTAGGTCACTTCTCACTTCTTGTATGCGGATTGTACGAAGTCAAGAGTACTCGACTGGCGATCGTCCATTGGTTGTTTTGGCTACCTCTGTTGCCTCTACGTTTACAATGGATGTGCATGATGCCTGTGCAGCACAGAAAACCTGATTTTTTGGATACTGCAGACAGCCGCTGGCTGGACAATACGAAGCTTTGGCCATAGCTTCAGAGGACGTGAGCTCTTCCTCAGCTCATTACACCATGTACAAACAGTGCAAGCAGCGTATACTTTGGTTGTACTAGAAGCAGGGCTGTAAATGTATTTCAAGCTGTCCAATCTTATCGCATTTAAGTGTTATCGCATTTATAGTGTCTTCGGCTCTTCCTTTGTCACTTTGGAGCAGCAGCTTGTCACATATTTACTCGGTTATCATTCCTCGGTGTGATCGCTACCAGATAGTTTATTTTCTCCCCAATCACTTGCTGGTATAATCAGTTGTGGTAGATTAGTTCTATCGCATACAGTTAAGGCTTAAAACATGCCTGTTCCATACTTTGCGATAGCTTAATTGTAGCAAAGACGTATTATCACTATGGTAGCTCGCTTGCTTGTTCTATGTGCTGTCGGTGTAGTCACCCCCCATGCTTCAGTGCATTGATTCCATTCTTATTTTTGATACTGTTGTCTTGATACGGTGATGAGCATTCCTTAGACATTTTATAGGCTGTCCTTTTATCAGCATGCGCCTAGACGGCGATGAGGCCAGAGACAGACCGATGTGCAAACAAAGGAACCGCCGCCCTCCGTGGAAGTGGCAACCACAGCCAAGACCACTCTACCTGAACTAATTGATAAAAGGGGCCAATGTTGAGGACTACCATGGGAATTGCGTCAACCTCAGTTTCCCAGATTGCACGTACCTGAACCTGACCTCGAAAAGCTGTACTAATTGATAAAAGGGGCCAACGTTGAGGACTACCGTGGAAACTGTGTCAACCTCGGTTTCCGAGATTGCAAGTGGTTGCAACATACTCAGGGGCGATGGTGCAACATAGGAGGCAGTCTGGCAGAACGGTGTGACGTCATGGGAGGGACTTTTTGATGGATTCAACAGTTGTGATTGGCTGAAATACAGTCATCAAATTCCCTAGTCTAGTCTCCTAGGGAAGAAGAGTTTTAAAAGCGGAGACCTTTGGTGCAGCAAGACTGCTAATGTGTCCCGATGTGAGCTCCTACATGAAGTGGGCTTCCAAATCTGGAGCCAGTATAAACGATGTAAAATAAACCCCTCTTCCTTCATTCCTACTGCCAGATATACTCATCAATGTGCTTTGAGGATTCCTGGCCTAAACGCTACCCCAAGCCGCAGCAATACAGTGATACAGTGTAATTTTGAGTGTGTTGGAGTGGATGTGTGCAGATAGCATGCGAGAAATTTACTATGCCAGGAAACGATGTCATTCCCTTTGCTACTGTGCGACGAGCAATACTCACTCTTGCTGACGTTCCGGGATCGAAGTTACATTTCTGGAGCTTAGCAATACAATGCTGCTGGATGAGTGAATTTTTGTTATGCTTGAGGGCTGGCAACACAGGCCATTGTTGTGTACAGCGCATTTCCATCTGACAACGCATACGCACACTGTAAGAGTAGGGTAGGGCATGTCAAAAAGGGTAGCTGGTCCATGCCATCGTCTGCCTTAACTACGCTAAGAATGTTGGAGAGGAACAGGTTCTCATCGAGAACAAAAAGTACTGGGCATATTTACAACACTACCTACATGAGGAGTAGAGAACATTACATCTCAACAGTCTATAGATGACTGAATTGAAACACACCTGAAAAGCCAAAAAAGTCCGTTTAAATCCCCTGTGCTCTTTAGGTCCCTAGGCCAGGGAAATCTGTCACACAACCTTCCCCCAACCAGAGCGTCTACAGTCGCCTTGAGAAGGCAAGGGTGCACACGATCACTTTGGCATCTGTGTCCACTTAACACAAGCAGAGAAATACACCTAGGTGCACCTAGTTCATTGCCCCGGAGAGAGGATGCTCATAGACAGGGGGTGTGACGCTTTAGTAAAACTCTTGCTTGGGCTAGTTCATTCATGCTTGAATTAGCAAAGGCAAGGCGCAGAAGACCAGGCCTCAAGAGCAACACACACGACAGGACCGGCGACAGGACTTTACCTAACTGGTGCTGGCGCATCTTGGCTCCTGGGATGGCCCGGCAATCAGCTAGTGCGCCTGTCGATTGGCTTTGATGACTAGCAGGGGCTGTAAGGAAGCGACGTAGAACACTCTTGGACTTTCTTGGTCCCAGCGTCAGTGTTGACAGCAGAGTGGTATCTATCAACCCTGTAATCGTCAAACTTGTCTCGTTTTTGTGTTGCCGCTGGTCTATACGATATTGGTCACATTGTAAGCTTCACACAGCTGATTTGTTGCAGTAAATCAGGCGAGACTCGAAGTTCACTGGCCCCACTGGCCGACAATGCCCGCATTTTCCGGACATGCGTGCATATGTGAGAGAAAAATGTGGTGACTGCCCCTATAGGTACTATACAGACATACGCGCCCCCTCCCATTTGTTTCTAGCCGAGCTGCACAACGTGACTGCGGATAAATACTCTAGAACAGGTTCTCCCCCTGTTCTTTCGTGGCGTAGTGGTCACAGCACCGCACTCGTGAGCGACAGGTCAGATGTTTGTTCGAGTTCGTATTGCCACATCTTTTTTCCTTGTTTTTCTTTTTGAAAAAGAAAATTCTGCATTACTATAGCAGTTCCCCATTTGACTTCTCCAGTTCTTTTCCTATGCTTCACCACTGAGGCTTACATGGAGGGTTTGTGCCATGGGAAGCAAAGTGCGGCAGGGGGTGGCTTAGGTAGGTGCGACTTTAGGAGCAGCAGACCAACATACAATGACAGGTTTTTACTGCGAATTTAGTTCTGTATACTTCCCCATTTGCGGACTTTGTATTGACCGCTTTGATCACGTTTGAACGAAACTTAAGTGCCAGTTCTTGCGTAGTGTGCATTGCTATTGCCTAGGGACGAAGCGAGCAAAGTGTGTACGTACTCTTTTTTAGTACACGTAGGCGCAGTCCCCAGACAGCTCTCTCACAACTCGCACACGTGCACAAGCTACAGGCAGAGGCGGCGCAACTGTCACAATTTCTCTTTTTATACACCAACGCTAGAAGTATTATCGCTAATGGTATTGCACTCTCATCGCTCATCGATTCATTCCAGGCTTCTTTAGTGTTACTTACCGAGACCTGGCTTAACAACACCATACACGATAACATCTTTATGAGTGAATCCCCTTTCAAGTTTTTTCGATGTGATAGGCAACAGCGTAGAGGGGGCGGTGTGCTCATCGCGATAAAGGAAGAATTCATCGCCGCACCCATCATTATCGATTCTTTTCTGGAATGTATTTGGATTTCCTTGAAGGGTGCTGCATTTGGTGTGATAATTGGCGTTTTTTACCGTCCACCCGACATGTCTGGCGCGTTTTCCGAAGAGTATCATCGAGTGCTGAGCGAGGTGTGCGCGCATTTTCCGAGGTAGGCAATTATCATATTTGGCGATTTCAATTTTCCAAATATAGATTGGTGGACGCTCTCCGTATCGGCCACGGATGCGGCTGCACATATATTTCTCAGCACTTGTCTTGACTTTTCATTAACCCATCTTATTAGTCAACCAACACGATCCACTGAAACTTCTGCCAATATACTATACTTGGTTTTAACTAATAATCCTGATATATTATCCGACATAACTCATGAAGCAGGCATCGCTGACCATGATGTCATAACTGGATGCATTAACTTTTGCTTGAGCAAAAGAATAATTACCAAAAAGAAAATAAGGTGTTACGGTAAAGCCAATTTCGACGCAATTAACAATGAATTACCAACATTTTCAGGTCAATTTCTGCATGATTTTCATTCACGTTCCATTGAACAGAACTGGGTCCTCTTTAGGCCATCCTCAGTTCACTCATTGACACCTACATTCCTGTGTTATCCATTTCCTGCAAAAGCAGTTCTCCATGGTTTACAAACAAGCTTCGGCGGCTTAATAACAAAAAGAAAATACTTTACAGGCAGGCTAAGCTGACTGGTCTAGCGAGTGCCCATGATAAACACAAAGCGTGTGAAAAGGCTTATAAGGCATTGCTAAAATCCACTCGCAATAACTTTTTTTCTCATGATTTACCATACATGCTAAAAAATAATACTCGTCACTTTTGGTGTGTAGTGAACCCTGCAATTCCCACTGACATCATTCTTACCGATTCTTTTGGTGTTCCCATCCCCGATTCAGATTGCGCTCAACTTCTGAATGATACATTTGTAACAATTTTTCACTCATGAAGACGTTAACTCATTGCCAACTTCAAAGACATTAGTGGGAATCTCAATGCATGAGGTAGACATCAGTGAGGCTGGTGTTTTATCTCTACTAACCAATCTTAAAATGTCATCTAGTGCCGACCATCTAGGTTCCAACAATAAAATTTTAAATAATACATCACAGATTATTTGTCCTATGTTAACAGCTCTATTTTCCCAGTCACTATTAACTGGTGGTATTCCTAATGACGGGCGCATTGCTAAAATAATACCCATTTTCAAATCAGGTGATCGTGCTTCTCCCCTTAATTATCGTCCCATCTGAATTACTCGAACATATCATACACAGTCAAGTCATCAACTTCATTGAAGACCATAACATTATTTTTAAGCATCAGCACGGTTTTCGCAAGGGCTACTCATGCGACACACAACTTGCCGGATTTATTAACGACACACACGCACTAATAGACGCCGGGTTCCAAGTTGACGCAACATTTTTAGATTTTTCTAAGGCATTTGACCGTGTTCCACACCATAGGTTGTTACTTAAACTTTCACAGCTTAACATTCACCCTACTATAATTGCATGGATCACCGATTTTCTCTCATCTAGAATTCAGTTTACATCAGTTAGCAATTCCAACTCGTGTTATGCTGATGTTACGTCTGGAGTTCCACAAGGCAGCGTACTTGGTCCTTTACTCTTTCTAATTTATATTAATGATTTACCCAGTTGCGTGTCATCTAAAATCAGACTATTTGCAGACGATTGTGTAGTTTACCGATGTGTAACAAGTAACACCGATAGCCACCTACTACAAACTGACCTGGATGCAATAAGTGCATGGTGTTCTAATTGGTTAATGGCATTAAATATTTCCAAAACTAAACTCATGTCTTTCACCAATAGGCCACGAATTCTAACCACCTACTCCCTTGATAACAACCCTGTGGAACTCGCAACTACTTACAAGTACCTTGGCATCAATCTTCAGTCAAACTTATCATGGAATAATCATATTAATCTTACCCTTGCCTCGTCAAATCATACTCTCGGACTTATTAAACATAACTTAAAGGAAGCCCCAATGCATGTTAAAAAACTAGCATACACAACATTAATCCGTCCTAAACTTGAATACGCGTCTGCCATCTGGGATCCCGAACAAACTTATATCATCAGTAACATCGAAGCCTTGCAGAACCGTGCTGCGCGATTTATATTATCAGATTATTCACGTTACACCAGCGTCACCTCATTAAAGAATAAAGCTGACATGGACAACTTAGCACTTCGCCGCAAAATTTCTCGCCTAACACTTTTCCATAAGCTTTATCACCATCCATCACTTCACGATGATTTCTTTCAGTCACCAACAGTTATTTTTCCACGCCGTGACCATCCATACAAAGTCAAACGCATTAACTGCCAGTCATCCCATTATGCATATTCGTTCTTACCATGCACAATAACTAAATGGAACGCCTTACCATCAGTCATTGCCACGGAACCAGACTTGACTAAGTTTCAACATTTAATTCGCTCACGACTTGTCGACTAATCGTATTATTATTCTTTTTTTGGGACTTTTACAGTGTTTTCGATGTTTGTTGGTGTTTTTCACTGCAGTTGCCTTATGTTCTCCTAATATGTACTAACGTTTTCTCTGTAATAATTGTGACCTAATTATCTTGTATATTACGTATGTTTCACTGTATTATTACTTTTGTTACACTCTCTTGTTTTTAGTATGTACTAACTATGACCAGTGCTCGTGATTGCACCTCCCCCCCCCATGTAATACCCTCGTAATGAGGGCCTTTGGGGGTATTTTGAATAAATAAATAAATAAGTTTGTGCCGTTTAGTTGGCCACACAAATAATTTCAGTCCATAATATGCCATTCACTATACTTTTGCGGCACTCACTTTACCTCTATTGTTCATCGCCTAGCGGCATTTCCAACAGCTGACTGCACAGTAGCAGGGTAGAAGAGGTAATGGTTACTCACATTTGCATGCTTCTGCATCCTTTTGCCTGATGCAACGTGCAGTGCACCATCGGCTGCACCATCTTGTGTTTCAAGATGCAAAATACTAGAAAGAAAAATTCACTCGCCATCTGTTGAAAAACTACCACTACAACTGATAAGGGGTAAGCAATGTTTTATTGCATTAGAGCAATGGTAGTAATGGCAATTTTGACAGCATGCCGCTGCTGGTCGTATCTCCGTTTCTTTTTGCCTTTGCCGCTCCTCGGGAGTTTTAACTAGTATGCATTGGCTACCCATAGCGCTGCTGCCACGACAATGAAATCAGTTGCTAGGCTGGTTCTTTGATATACGAAAGGCTAGTGACGTCACTCCCCACATTGCAAGCTGCCGTCACCGCAGCACCTTGCACATACGTAATCTTTACTGGGAAACATATGCATTAAGTGCTATGCACGTGCTTTGCATTACTATCAGAAGTGCCTTATCATCAAGTGGTTTGGATGCTTGTTTTGGGCTTGTTCTTTATTGAAACAAAGAAAGTCTGTAGTTTTCACTTCACTCTGCTGAGTGCTTGAAGCCTTCTTCATCTCCAATGCGGGTCAGCCCAGTATTACACTACCTACAGGATTGGCCCCCATTCTTGCCCATAGACAACGCCAGGCAAACAAAAACATCTATTCATATAGAATATGGGTGAAAATTAATCAGTGCTGGAGCTGAATGATGGTCAGAACCTGCTCACAAAACACAAAAAGACCTTGCCCTGTAAGAAAAAGGTAAGAGACACTTCAGTTCCTGAACGCGGGTTGCGCGCAAGCATATGACTGCTATTTCTTTTGCACGTTGCGTGTACAATGTTTTAATATGCACGACATGAGCATGCACAATGACCACAGTGGCATGGAAGCCTAAACGGAAAGGGCGCAAAGCGTGCGCCAGCAGCTGTTATGGTGTGGCTTTGCACTTACTAATTTTTGCGACAGCAGACTACAGCCAGGAAGCAGCAACCTTTCCTACCACAAGTAAGTTTGCATTCTTAAGTGTCCTGAAACACACATATATATGAGCATGCAAACAAGCAATGCGTAACAAAGCTCTCAATCAAATTTGACTGTCAACCCACTAGAAGTACAACTGTCTATGTCTTGTATCAGTAGTGCCTTCTTTTTGCTCTTCTGGAGTTTTATAAAGCACGTAGCGCTACAGCGCCAACCTAACACACTTAACCAATCAAGCTCAATACGGTCAAAACTCTTTTTTTTTTTTTAAAGTTTACGATGCTGTCGCTTTCTCATCAGTGCTTCGACACCACACCGCGACACAAACATCGGCCCAGCCGCTGGCCCAGCGCGCTATTATCACTTCGAGCAACAGAACAAAGGCAGAGAGCTTTGCATCACACTACCCCACTGCGCGTTACAGCAACTGCGCTTGGAGCGAAACCAAAACTGCTAAAAAACACTTGTAAACTACTTTGCCAATCAAGAGAATACAAATCCATAGCCTTTACTTCCCATCATTCGCATGATAGTTGAACGATCGCAGCGCCAGATTTCCCTCTAGTCACTTAATATGACACTATGTTTAGAATTCTCTACCCGGTAACATTCATTTACTATCACTAAAAGATTTCATAGCTGCCACTAGTAAGCACTTTGCTAATATGTAAAGGGCTTCTTTTTGATCATTCATCTTTTTGTGTTTATGGTAGTTAGTTAATTTGGGTTTAATGGTGCAAAAGCGACTAAGGCCATGCTGCACCAGTCACAAGATATGAAGAAATCAAATGTTAAAGCAGCGAAAGCTACGTTACTTTAGAGTCTGTGTAAAAAAACGGTTTCTTTTATAAAGCTGAACAAGTCAGTGAAGGGCACTAGCGGTTCATCTGAGTATTGAGGCGGGATGTAAAGGTATGTGTAAGTTATAAAGATTCTGTAATAGCTTCCGTCTCTATGTTTCAATATGTGGACATGTCATAATAATGTGCATTGCTGTGAGTGGTTCATGGCACTTCTCGCAAGTAGGCAGGTTTTCGTTTTGAAGTAGAAAATTGTGTGTCAGGTGTGTATGCCCGATTCGGAGTCTACATAGGATCACCTCATAGAAGCGTTGCTCATGACTGCACGACTTCCACTCGCTAAGCAGGGGTTTTATAGTGTGTAACTTATTTATGCAAGAGTCCCATTCTAGTTGCCACTTTGATGCCAGGGCTTTATGAATCGCTCGGATACTGTCTCTGTAAGGAAGTGTTGTTTGCGTTATGCTTTCATGCACTGCCATGAACGCGCATCTATCTGCTGCTTCATTCCCGGGTATCCCAACATGGCTAGCGACCCAGCAGAATCGTATGGTTCTCCCATATTTATTACAGGCCACAATGTTTAAGATACCGCCAAACAGGGGTTCAGATGCTGAGTTAGGGTTTAGAGCTCTGAGTGCGCTCAACGAATCGGTATATATGAAGGGATTCATGTGCTTGTTGGCGGTGATTTCTTTTACTGCCGTCCATATCGCATAAACTTCGACGGTAAGGACTGAAGAAAAATTATTTATCGGAATGCTATATTCCACATTTTTCGTTATGATCCCGACACCTACGCATTCTTGTGTTTTAGAGCCATCAGAGTAAAATTCCGCGCAGTTTTTATACTTTTCTTGAATAGCTAAGAACTCTTGTAATATGTGTTCTTGTGGAATGTCCTTTTTCTTTAGATGTGTTAGTGTCCAGTCACATAGCTGTGAAAAGTTGTACCATGGTGGCAATCTTGGTGGCCTTTGAGCAGCCTGCAGGGCCTCATGAGGAACATCATAAGTCTGACAGTATACTTCGTGTCGTAAGATTAGTGGCCGAATCATGTTCGGTTTGTTTATGTAGTGTATCCGTGATTTGCACTGTGTTAAGATGCTGTAGCATACATGTTGTGGTAATATAATGTTGTATAATGTTCCCACTCCTGCTATAGCCCTATATTGGGCTGCAGTATATGTAAATAAAATAAATAAATAAATAAATAAACATCCTATGCCTAGAGAATGAATATGCTGCTGTATGTTCACCTTGCTTCAAATTGCTTTGCGTGCTTTTTTCACCATTAAAAAAGAAACCTACAGACTTCAGTGACCTCGTTGGCAGATTCATTTATCAGCGGCGTGTTAAATGCACATGAATGATGTGCGTCTCAGTATTGATTCTCTTTCCAGTAAGCAATGCTAACGACTCGTGAAAAAATATTATTTCTAATAATTTACTACATTTATTAGGGATGGAAACACCGTCACTTGAATGCAAAGGTTATAAATATATACAGGGTGTCCAAATGAACTATCATGCACTAAGATTTTAAGAAATAGCAATGCATTACTCGAAGAAAACCTAGTGCATATTGTTTCCAATACAGTTGAATAGCTGCCAGTAATTTTTTCGTTGCTGAGATTTAGTGAGGTAATTCTAACTAATTATCTAACTCCAGACTTACTATCCTAATTATCAAAGTGTCAATGAGGCATTTGGAGGCACAGCCAAGGGACATCTAACTGCGGTATTTTCAGCGATGTAATAATTACATACTCTTTTCCCACTGATAAATAAACCCTGCAAAATATGGAGAATTCCATGTGACTGTTTTCCCACCCATATCATGAATCAGCGTCCTAGAACAGGCTCCTTCTGAGTTATCCAGAACGAAATAAAGGAAATAAGGAAAAACATCATGATTGAGCTGGTGCCTTATCTGCCGCGCCCCCACCGAAGTAATAAGTCACCTTTGGCATTAGTTGGAAACAAGCTGTGACGATAGCTGTTGTCTTAGAGTAGAAAGAAGGTTAGTATGTGGTTTTGGAATTTGGAGAGAAATTGTGTTTAACTCGGTTCTCCTGAAACATGTTTCGAGCTAGGTCTAGGCATTTCGTCCGACAATGAACAATCCTACATGATACATTCTAACGTGCGCATTGGATCTGCACAATTTCTGGCAATTGTAAACATTTGAGAAAGTAACCGAGTCAGTTTGCAAAAACCCAATGGAATTAGAAATACCCACAAATACTTACCGACCAGCTTCTTATGAAGCCAAACGATGTCTTATGCTTCCTAAAATACATCCAGCGAAGCATAATACTATTTCGGCGATCCAGAGGATCTTTAGTGTCACTGTTGTCCACTGCAACAGAATATGCGAAAAATAAAATTGGTGAAAGAAAGCTGGAACATATGATGAGCTAAAAGTGGCTAGCTCTCAATTCAAGTCAACAAATGCATTGCTAAATAAATGCTTTGCACTGCGAAGCTTGATTAATTGGGTCACAAATTACGTGTTATTTGATCTCGCATTTTAGTCCAAGAAGCTTTTCAAGTGAGCATCTGCCCATCTGCTGTGCAATACTTGAGGCTATAATGAAAAATCACGCTTATTGTAATATAAGTGTTTAAACACCCTTAATTTCGACAAATGTGTTGACATGTATTAAGTATCATATGCAAAAAGCAATGCTAATGCAAATAATTTAGGAATCTTATTCTGCTGTTCTGAAATAAGTTCAGAGGGGTGTGCTGTCCTTTGTCAAGTATATGCATTTAGTGTACAAGTCACACACAGTATACATGTCACTTGTGTGATTGTGAGCCATTAAGTCGGTAATTCTCAAACTGAAGAGGAATTGTGAAGCTTGAGTTTCATAAATTTGACTGCTGCCATAGCCACAACAAAATATCTATGTGCATTTGCCGGTGCAGCAGCTACCAGTAACCATGACGAAATTTGTGCACATAAAAATTAACATGCACCTTCAAGATAAGGGACCTTTGCCCCTGCAAGCAGCTTGCGTCAGCCGGAGTAGCAGTCATTGGTAAGCTTCAAATTGGCACACGTTTAGCAAAGCAAAAGTTCAAGCTTAGGACTTGTGGGAATTAAAGCAGCATTTTGGTTTTAAACCACTACAAATACACAGCACCAACACTTAAACAGCTCTTAATTTCTGCACACACTCAGAGATGATGTTGCAAAAATAACATCATGTCATTTTAACATCATGTCTACCAGGTCTAGGCATTTCGTCTTGAAACTAAGCTCGAACAGCTCACCTCAACAAGATCATAAACGCGAACACGTACTGCAATACAGGCGCGTACGTTCAACTGCTTTCTGTCTAGCTCCCCAACTTCCCTTTTATATGACACATGGTAGAGGTACAGGATAGTGTTTACAAACTGCCATTATACATGGAACATTTTTTTCTGCAGTGCCGTGATAACTAGATAAGTAGAGCAAATGTCTATAATAACCCACTTATTCGCATGCATGCAGTATTTTAAATGGTCACTGCGCATTCATTAACCTTGTCGTGTGTCACCGATCTCGGGGGGCATGTGGATGCCACGAGAGATGGGGTTGGGACACGCAAAGCAGCACAGCAAACAGATTTTAATTACCCCAAATTCAAAATAAAACTCATGTAAACTACAACACCGTGAAGAGATACCAGCACTTATGCCACCTACTTAACAGTGAATGAACATGTCCTTACTGCCGGCCACTTAAGTAAGTCCTTGGCGCTTTCTATTCGAAAGTCAGGCAACCTTAGCCTATGGCTGCACACTAATCATATGGTGTTCTAGAAGGGGGTAATCGGCTCAGCAGCAGGGGTGCCCGATGAATTGCAGCGAGGCGGTGAGTGCGGATGAGACGCTGATTTTGGTGGTGGCACTGTGGTCGTGTGAGCTGGCTCCTTCCACTGCTTCGCCATAGAATAAAGGGCTTCGCGCACTTGTTCATGCGGGCTTGATTCGCGACGTTGACTCTTTTTTGGTGTTTCAACCGACCATTCGAGTCTGTTTCGCGCACAGTCAGCCGAACACGTGAGAAGTAGGAATGTCCAAACGTGAACGGCAACGACACTGCTTCGCTCCTGGCTGTGAAACAGGATATAAGTGGAAAAAAGGAAAGCAGCCGTCGTTGTTCACCGAGCCGAAAGACGAAGAAAGACGGCGAATTTGGGAACGCAACTTACACCAACAAGATGAAAAACTGTGAACTTCATTTCGACCCATCGTGTATTGTGCGAGACTATGTGCACATAATAAACGTTGAAGAGGTGCGTACTCCACGAGGAAAGCCGGAGTTCCTGCCCGATGCCGTGCTGACGCTGCTGCCAAATGCCTAGGAAGTGAAGCAGCGCCGACGTGTTATGTTGTTAGTACAAAAGGTCCAAAGTGTGCGGTGATGAGCAATCCGACTGAGGTGAAACGGAAACATGCCGATGAAGCTACCGCGACGACGTCTCAATGTGAGCCCGGTGTGCCTGAGTATTTACTGGCTTTGAGTGTTCCCTCCATCTACTGGAGTTACCACCGTGTTCCCGATTACACTGGCGTTCTGTACTGCAAATTGATGATGCACGCCAACCAAGAAGTAACATTAGAAAGGGTGGTGATCTTCTCGCCAGATGCGGAGACGAGGACGCTCAGCGTCGCATATACAGCGTACCTTTGTGGCCGAATGGTCGACCAAGGACACGTCACATGCGGTGCGGAAGCAGAGAAAATTCTACGAAATATTGACACATATCGTATCTGCAAAGGTGCATTGCCGACTAGCAGCATGTCACGGGCGGACTTAACTAAGGGACGCCGACATGGAATATCAAGTCGCAGACACCTCCATCAGCCCTGCCGAGCTTGAAGCTGACTCACGCTGGGTCCGTGCCGTGAAAGCACGCCGTGCAGCCGCGGCCCACCAGCCCGTCGTCTCGCCACCGCCTGCCTCGCCACCATCCAAGACTGCCTGCACTACCACTCTCCGTCGTCACGCTCCCCTACCTCGCCTCCCAGCGGAGGACTTCAAGATCGTCTACAGACCGGGAGGAGGGCTTGACCTCCGCACAACCACTAACGGAGCCCTGCTCCAAACCCTTTGCACTCGTGCGACCATCGACTACGCCAGCGCACGCACCGCCGACCGTGTACGGATAATACCCCTGTCACACGAGCACTTTAAAGGCATTTGAAGAAAAAGACATCTCACACAAAGGAGTTGCATCCGCAGACACACGCCAAAGTTTAATCTCTTTTTCAGAAGCGGTCTTTTCCGAAACCGGAGATCACCGATCTCTTTTACGGCTGGAAAGGCGTAGCCTCCAACGCAGTGGGCACCAGTAATTATCATGCAATAAAGAAACGAAGCAAAAGTGCATTTTTATTTCAAGTGTACACATCACAAAAAAGGGTTTTGTCTTTCGTTGAACCTTAAGTAGGCGCAGTTTTGCACTTTTTGCACGGCACTCTCGTAAGCAGTTCGAAAATATCACGTGACGCTAACAGACGATGCAAATTCGCGCCATTTTCTGCGACCATGGCTACGGCGAGCGGTACCGACGAACAGCCTCCGGCACGCCAAAGAAAACCGCGGGTACAGTGGTCGGAGAGAGACACCTGGGCGTTAATCAAGTTATGGGAAGACAACCTGCCCTCGCTGCGTGCGCAGAAGCACAACGGAGGCGTTTACGATGGCATTGCACAAGCATTGACGAGCATGGGTGTACCTCGCACAAAGGCGCAAGTGCACAGCAAGATAGAGAACCTGGGACAGACCTACAGGTAAGACAAAGCACAGCAGTAAGCTGTGAGCGCTAAATTTACCTTGAAGCGGCTTCAGGCTGTGGTCGCAAGCTGCAAGCTCTCGTTTGTGGTGTCGCGACCTCAGCATCGAACGTTGTTTCCGTAGTAGGCAGCGACGGAACCCTAATCTAGCGGACGGAGCCGTAGTAACGAAGGTTTTAAGGCAGAGACCCTTCATTTCAGCTAGCGTCGAATTTTGCAGGGCTGAACTGCGCCCTGCACACACGAAAGTCGACGACGCGCTAAAGGCTGTTTCTGCAATTCCTTTACAGTGCGAGTCGGTCTGAGTAAACGCAAATTCGCCTTCACATGCGGCGAAGAATGACAACCCGCGCAGGTCGTCAATAGCATGATTTCGTTCGTCACAAGATAACGGGAACCTTAACTTATGGACAGGCGCATTTCACATTATATTGTACGCCTTCTCACGGCAACATATAATACGAAGCAGGAAGTCGTCTGCATGTTTTCATTTCTGCAGATGTGACTACGGTTTGCATTTTTCTCGGACCATGCGCAAGCGTTGTTCTCAGACAAGAAAACATGAGAAACTTTAAATTTTTTCGAGTAAAAAGGGTTACCTTCGCTTCTCAGGCTTTCTGTACCATCAAGTCGCGTTTGTATCTATCGGCAAACGTTTTGCTCTGTGTATATCTTTACATTTTGAGTATATAAAATTTTAGTTCTTTCGTTTTCTTATCCAGGAGCTGCCTGAAACACATGACAACAGGGTCATCACCGCCGAGCTGGCCATTCTTCTCCGAAGTCCATAGGTTTCTAGGATCCCTGCCTGTTCACGATACATCTTTAATGGAAGAGGCTGGGTGCAGCGAGAGCACAACAAGCAGCACTGCCTCCGTCGAAGAAGTAAGAAATGCATAGTGGAGACTATATATGCTTTATTACAGTCAACTAAATTTCAAGACATAATGTAGCATCAGCTGTGCTGCCAAGCCCATAATCTGCACAACCCTGCAGTGTAGCGGACTGCTCTTGTTAATACTGTGGTTCATTTCTGCTTGTGCTCACGCGCTGTTCATTTTGCAAGCTTGGCAGTGCGCTGTTTGGAGAATAAAAAAAATGCAGACTCTAAAATAAAAAAACGTGAATACATACACGCAAGGAGAGGCAGCTCTCTTGCAAGTAAAAACCCTGAACTAATTGTTTACCGCTTCACACATCAACTAATGTGGTCAATGTATTTCGGATCCCTTCTTCAAACGCAGCTGATCTTCGACATGCTTGATTCCGGCTCTGCTTCTTGTGAAGACGTCGCCGAAGATTGTTCACCTTCCGAGTCGCCAGTACAACAGGTTGAATCCAGGAACCTCGCAAGTGGCAGTTCCGAATGTGCCCGCAGGAAGAGAAGGCAACCGGCTGGCGACTTTCAAGAAAGGATGCTTGAGGAGCAGCGACGGCAGAGAGAGCAGTTTGCTGATGCGCACAAAATGGAAATGGATCTCCGTAAAGAGGGGCTCAAGTTGCAAGAGAAACTTGTAGATGCAATGTTGAAGTTTTTTAGTAAAAACTGACATGGTGTTCCACAATTGTTGCTGATTCTTGGGACTCTTGCGTTCAGTTCCTTCGCTTGTAATATTCCACAAGTGCTGTCCTGATGGCGGATGCATTTCCAATTTCAGCTTCTGTTCTGCGTGATGGCTGTGGAAATGTAGCATTGGACTGCTGCACCTCACTTAACCACTGTGGGTGGACACTGTCGTTGAAGTGCTCGCAAATGTTATTGAGCACGCAGCATGCTCGTATAGCCAAACGGGCATTGCCAACAGAACACTCCATTCTTTTCGCAATGAAACGGAACCGGGCCTTTAGCCTTCCGAATGCGTTTTCAACTATCCTCCTTGCTCCAGATAAATGACAGTTGAAATTCCTTTCAGCTTCACTGATGACAGTTCGGTGTCCAAATGGCTTCATGAGGTTTGGGGTTAGTGGAAATGCTTGATCGCATAATATTATCGGTGGGACTGCTGTGGTACCCACTGCGGCAACAGGTGCTTTGAAAAGGGGACTGTTGACAATCTTCGACAGCCGTGAAACACCAAACACATGTGCGTCGTGGCAGCGTCCTGGGGCACCGACATTGCAGTATCTGAATCGATACTTGTGGTCGACCAATGCTAGTAGGATAATACTGTGCCTGCAAGAAAAAACAAAGTGCAAAGTGAATAAAGGTTAGTGCAGCATGGCACTGCTGAGTTCACTGCCTTTAGTTACTGTGATGCGATTTTACAGCTTGCTTTTATTAATAGCTGTGAGTGCAGCTCGGATTACATTATTTCACATAATGCCACAACCGGTCGCTGTTAGCGTACTCTACATCGTATAGGAGTTGCAGTCCTGCGGAGAACTCTTTTCGTCGTCGCATTAAAATTGTCGCTGCTAAACACTGCAAGACTGCGAACCAAATTACGCGTTTTCTTAAGAGCTGCTGGTAAAATTGAATAACATTTTACTTAGCAATAAAATATGGGTCAGTCAGTTACTTTTTTTTACTACTATAAAAATGGGCCCAAACAGAACACTTACATGAAATAAGTTAAATCGTGGCCACTTACCAACCCTTGTAGTTGTAGTAGTCGGTGGCGTACTTCTTTGGAGGCGAAATAGGGAAATGGCAGCCATCAAGGGCACCGACAGCTTGAGGGAAATCGCACACGGCTTCGAACTCTTGGATGTGCCTAGGCATTTCCTCTTCAGTAATCATTCTGATCCAGTCACTTTCGAGCACAGAGACAACAGCTGCGCAAAACTCTCTGTAAATGACGTTGACGGATGAGCGCCCAACGCCGAAGAGGTTTGCCACAGTTCTATCTTCGGCAGAAGAGCACAATTTGTAGAGGCCAATGGCGACACGCTTTTCCGCAGTGATCGGGTCACGCATGTTGGTAACTTGTTTTTCGAGCACATGGCGCAGACTTTCCACGAGAAACCGGAACGTTGAGGGGTTCACTCGAAACGACTGCTTGAAGTTGTGGCCACCGAGGTGAGGCACAGTCTCCTCGAACCACTTTTCGTGGCGGATGAAAGCCCACGTCGATCGGTTGCAGACTCTCGTGGGAAGCGCCAAGGCATAAAATGTACACCCGTTGAGTAGCAACTGCCGCTTAATACGGTCTTTGACTGCCTTTGCGGCGTCTGCTTCGCTCTCTGCAGCAAGAATCCTTGCCAAAATGCATGCTATTTCGACTTTTTCCTTCGTGTCCGTGCAGTCCCCCATATTCTCGACCTCCATGTTGACTCCGATGTAAACAGTGGCCCAAGGTTGCTAGACGAACATGTAAAATTTGCTACTTCTGCGAAGACTCTTGAAGCTACCTTATTAAATCTTCTTTAATTTAACCTTTTCGAATAAACTGTATCTAAATTCACTAAAACAAGCATATTATAGTACGTTTCTAATTTCTATATTGAAATACGTTGGTTTATTCTAACTGGTTTTGTTTCAGAATCTAGCGCCATGCTTTCCATAGCGTGTTCGGAAGGAAACGATAAAAGGAGATCGCCCGCGCCGTGTGTCTGCAGCGCAACTCCTTTTAATTAGAGGTCTTTCAACTCGGTAAAGGACCGCTTAGGTAAAAGAGTTTTTGCGTGCTTGTGTGACAGAGGTATAAATCCGTACAACAACTCCCTTACTGTCAGCACCCCATCTGAGCCGCGCGCTCGCCTCTACCTCCGAGTCTCGGAACTCCGCCTGGGTGCCATATCTTACCCCCTGCGTGCCTACATGGCCGCACCCGACAACGCCCTCCGCGGTATCATACACAACGCAGTGGACTCCCAAATCCAGGACGAGATCGTCCAAGACCTCCAGTCAATGAACGTGAACACCCCCTACGCCATCGCTGACGCACGCCAGATGGAGCGCTCCCAATCCATCCTCATCACCTTCGTCGGCACTTCTACTCTTCCCTCCACCATCGTCTTCAACTGCGGGGTCTACCGCTGCCACCCGTTCCGCCCGAGAGCCGAGGCCTGCACGAACTGCTGGGCTCCTGGCCACCGAGCGGATGTCTGCACAAAGCCCAAGTCCGCCCTCTGTCACCGCTGCGGCCAGGCCCACAAGCCAGTCGAGCCCCCGGCCTGCGTCCCCTGCTGCATCCTGTGCAAGGGAGCCCACGTCACGGGCTCGCGCTCGTGCGGGCTCCGGTTCAAGCAGAACGGCCCGTCATCACCCCCGGCCACCTCCAAGCACCAGCCTCCTCCACCAGCGCCACCCACCGTGCCCATCCTCAAGACCCCCCGGCCTTCCCGTCCCCGCCACCACTCTGTCTCCCGTGGTGCCCAGTCTGCCAGCCGCCACCGCTCCGTCTCCTTCCCGCCTCTGCCTAGGTCCGAGGCGTCCACCGCCCCCGCCACCACCACCACATCACCGGTAAGCTGGAAACCGCAGCCTCCCACGTCGGACCCCCAAACCGCGGCCGTCGAGGCCACTATCGCTGCCCAGCAGCTCCAAATTCAGGAGCTGTCGCGCCAGCTGCAGGCCGCGCTAGTGCGTCTGTCCTCCCCCGCTCCTCCTCCTACTTCCCCAGCTCCCGCACCTCCACAGCCGCCGTCGCTAGCTGTGGAGCCGATGAATACGGCCTCGGCTGCATCATCGCGCGCCTCCTCTCCAAACCGCAGTCCCCCGCTCAAACGCCGATCACCTTCCTCCGACCCCGTCGCGCCCGAGCGTGACGTGATTCGCCAAACAACCTCCTTCTTGGAGGCGTTTGAGAAGCGTGTCATGGCCCGCTTTGCACGACTTGAGGAGCGCGTCGCCAGTATCGACACCCGTGTGGCGGCCATCGAATCCCACCTTACCGCCCTAGACACCAGGGTCGCGGCCTTAGAGACCCGCCAAAGCGCCACTGAGGCCACCGTCGCACACCTGTCGCTCCCTGCCCCACTCACCCCAGCACCTACCCCCACTCTGTCGGGGGACTCCGCCATCCATCATGGCCAGACACCCCACGCGCCTTAATTTCTGGCAGTGGAACTGTCGGGGGTTCCGCAGCAAGCGGAACACCCTGCAGCTCCACCTCCAGAACATCCCTCCCGACACTCTCCCCTCCGTCCTAGCACTCCAGGAACCCCTAACTCCCGTGAAACTGCGCGACTACACCTCCTTCCATCCTTCTTCTGAAGCCCACCCAAGCGTTGCCACACTGGTGCAGCGAAACCTTGCTGCCGTGCAGCACCAGTTGGACGTTTCGGACTGTGCCCATCTCCTCCTTGAAATCCTTCCTCGCCGTCGCACTGAGACAAGCCTCTTTGTTCTCAATGTGTACAGTCCTCCCAAAGCCCCTTCAGCTCCTCTCCTCCTCGTCCTCCGCCGAGCGCTCTCCTGCGCTGGCCGCAATGCCCTGGTCGTTCTTGGCGACTTCAATGCCCCACATACCAGCTGGGGCTACCTCCAGAACACTCGCAAAGGCCACTCACTCTGGACTTTCATCCACAACGAGTGCCTTTCGGTCCTTAATGACTTCGCTTGCCCCACCAGGATCGGATCTAGTGTTCAACGAGACACCAATCCGGACCTTACCCTCGTCAAAAATGTCACCAATCCGACCTGGACTAATACAGGGGTCTTCCTCGGTAGCGATCACTACGTCCTCTGTACAACTTTCCCACTCCCCTCCCTTGCTCGCGCCTCTACTCGTCTCACCCAGATAGTCGACTGGGACCGCTTTCGCTCCACTCGTCTCTCTACTTCCTCCTCTGCTCCTATCACCGATCTCTCTGCCTGGACCGAGACCCTTTTGGCGGACGTCCACACTGCCACATCCACACTCCCTACAGCACCACACTCCACTACGGCAGACAGCCGTCTGCTGCACTTTTGGGAGGCCTATCACGCTGTCCACCGCCGGTGGCAGGCTCAGAAATACAATCGCCGCCTGCGCCTCCGTTTGGCCTGACTCGCGTTGGACATGGAGGAGCACTGCGCCTCTCTCGTTAGACAACAGTGGGGCCAGACCTGCGACCGCATGGCAGGCAACCTGGGCCTCCGCGACACGTGGTCGCTTCTCAGGGTGCTGCTAGACCCTACACACACTAAAGCTTCCCAGCGCAAGGATATCTCCCATCTCCTTCATTCCTCCCCACTCACCGATACTGACTTCCTGGCGGCCCTCCGGGACCACTACCTCTGCACCGACCTACCTACTCCGCTTCCCACCTACTCCGGCTCCCCAAACCCTGACCTTGAGGCGGACATCTCCGTGGGCGAGGTTCGTGCGGCGCTACTCACACTCCGCACCACCTCGGCCCCGGGGGCGGACCGCATCACTAACAAGGTACTCCGCAACCTAGACACCCCCTCCCTCGAAGCCCTTACTGATCTCCTCAATACACATTGGCAGGCTGGCACTCTTCCATCCTCCTGGACCCATGCACGTGTCTCATTCATCCCCAAACCCGGCAAACCTATTGCCCTCGAACACCTCCGCCCCATCTCTCTCACCTCCTGTCTCGGCAAGCTGTTCGAGCATGTCATCCTGGCCCGCCTCCAAACCTATCTGAATGATCATGACTTTTATCCGGACTCCATGTTCGGTTTTCGTCCCCAGCTGTCCACCCAGGATGTCATGCTCCAACTTTCCAAGGATGTCCTACACCCCTCCCACCACAAACGCACTCGAGCTATCCTGGCGCTGGACCTTACTAAAGCATTCGACAATGTACACCACACCGCCATCCTGGACGCTCTCTCCTCCCTCCATGTCGGACCCCGTGTCCATGCTTACGTCACTGCGTTCCTCGCCCACCGCACAGCCGAAATCTCATACGGCCCACTTTCTTCTCCTTCCTTCTCCCTTGGCAACAAGGGTACCCCCCAAGGCTCTGTCTTGTCCCCTCTTCTGTTCAACATCACCCTCTTCCCGCTGGCACGTGCTTTACTAGCTATCCCAGCTCTGTCTCATGCTTTCTACGCCGATGACATCACCCTCTGGGTGACCACCGGCAATCTTGGCGACATGGAGACCACTCTACAGGCAGGTGTGGACGCGGTAGCAGCTCACGCCCGGGCCATCGGGTTGAGCTGCTCCCTGACCAAATCGGAGCTTTTGCTCCTTCGGCCTGGGCGGATGGCCCCCCTGTCGCCTTCTCCACTCACCGTCTACCTTGACGGCACACCCATTCCTCTCGTCTCTACCCTCCGCATCCTCGGACTCTTTCTTCAGTCCAATGGCAAGCACACCACCCTCATCACTCGACTCACAAACACTGTACACCACACTGTCCGCCTCATACGCCGCATTGCAAACCGCCACCACGGCATGCGCGAACACGACCTCCGCCGCCTGGTCCAGGCATTTGTTCTCAGCCGCTTCATTTATTCTCTTCCGTATCTCTACCTTTCTCGTACCGAGGAAGACAAAGTCAACAGCCTCATTCGCCACGCATATAAATCAGCCCTGTCCCTTCCCACATCTACGTCGACGGCTCGGTTACTGTCGATGGGCGTCCACAACTCCCTGACGGAGCTGACGGAGGCCCATCGCACGGCCCAGCTCCTCTGTCTCTCCCGCACCCGCCCGGGTCGCGCACTTCTCTCCACCCTTAATCTCTCCCCTCTTATTCCTCTTCCCACATCACTGCCCATGTCTTCCCCCTCCTAACCGTTAATCCCCTCCCTAAAAATATGCATCCCGAACACCACCCCTCCCGTAGAGCAGCGCGAGCCTCCGCGCTCTGGCGTCAGTACGAACGGCAGGCCGCCGTGGCTTACGTATGTGCTGCCCCGTACCGCCGCTACCCAGCACATGCCCTTGCTGTCACTGACAATTCTCTCCGACCCACTCTTACTGCCTCAGTCTACACTTCTACCTCTGTCGAGGCCGAGGAGGCAGCTATTGCCCTTGCCATCACGCAAACCTCCGCGAAGTACATCTTCAGCGACTCCAAACCTGCGGTCTACAACTACGCGGTTGGACGGGTGGCACACCCGGCCATCGGAATCTTGCGTTCCGATACCGTTCCCTCTCGCCCCATCCAAATCATCTGGGTGCCCGCTCACGTGGCCCATCCTGGTAACGAGGCGGCCAATTCCATCGCTCGAGATTCGACTGACCGAGCAAGCCCGTCCCCGCCGGGAATGGATACGCGCGACGTGCTCCTCACGTACCGCGATATCACGCAGCACTATCGCCTCTCTCGTCTCACCTTCCCCCCTCCGCACCAATCCCTTTCCCAGCCCCACGAACACTTATGGCGCCACCTTCAGGCCCATACCTATCTTACTCCCGCACGTCTTGCCCTCTTCCACCCCGGGACGCACTCGCCGGCTTGCCGCTTATGTGACGGCTCCCGCGCCGATTACGTTCACGTCCTATTCTCCTGTCCGGCACACTTGCCCCCTGCCTCTTGGCGCCTAAGCAATCCGCAGCAGTGGGAGGCTGCTTTGTCCAGCACCGAGCCGGATATCCAACTCCGGCTGGTGAACTGGGCGGAGGACGTCGCGACTAGGCATGGCCTGGACGCCACAACCGGCAGCCTGAAGGCCGCCCACAATGCTGCTTTTTAATTTTTTAATTTGCTTTTACTTTTGGCCTTCTCATCAATAAAAGTTTTTCACCACCACCACCACTAAGGGCCTTGAGCTGCAAGTGACCACCCGTGAGGGCACGTACTTCAGCAAGCGCTGTTCTGGAAAACAACCATCGGAAGGTATGTTTAACTGCTGCAGGATTGTAATTATAACTGTCATGCAAATAATTTTTCATCATAGCTTTTTAACACCTGCACTGTCTGTTAGAATGGACCAGGCAACTGCCCCATTTGCTGTTTTTGGTTTTCAAGGCAAGCATGCATCTCCTGTCGATACCTGAGAAAGGCCCATCTAACGCGACAGTCAAGGCTGAAGCGACAACTTAAGAAGAAAGTCTCAAGTACGACACAGAAGCTCCCCGCAGCAAAGAATAGAATCAAATGACTGGCATCTGGCTCTGCAGCCCTCAAAGACCAGCTGATCAACATGCAGCAGGAGAACGCCTCAAAACCAGAAGTCCTGCGAGCACAGATTGAAACTTTGCCTCTCAAGCAGCGCAAATGTGTTATGCACTGTTTCTCTGCTGCAAGCAAGAAAAATGCTAAAGGAAACATCATTCAAAAGACTGAATTCTTGAATGTATTCTTTTGAAAATGAAAAGCACCAAATTGTACGAGCATCTTCGCAGACATAACATCATTTCCTTCCTGAGCAACAGTACATTGAAGCGCTACCTGAGGCTCTACAAGAGTGGATTTGGGTTCAGCCACAAAGTGCTAAACCAGCTCAAGCTCAGAACAAAACATATGAGCAGCATGAATAGACGTGGCGGCGTTTTGGTCGATGAAATTAAACTGCCTGAGCGCCTTATGGTAACTCCTTCGGGCCACATAGAAGGCTTTGTCGACATGGGCCCTTTCACATCTGAAGGGCAAACTGTAATCTGCGGCCACGGCATGGTAGTAATGTTCGTGCCATTTACTGGAAAATAGAGCCAGGTTATTGGTGCATTTGCGACAAGCGCTAACGTGAAAGCAGAAATGCTTGCGAAAGTATTAATTGAGGCAACAATTCTTGCTGAAGCAAATGGACTGTTTGTCGATTTCGTTACGTGTGATGGCGCGTCTTGGAATAGGTGGATGTGGAAAATATTGAGAATTGGAGTCAAGTCAAACAAAATCACTTGCAAGCTGGACCACCCTGTGGACTCTGCTAGGCATCTCCACTTCTTGTTCGATTTTCCGCATTTGCTGAAGTGCCTCAGGAACACGCTCCTCAAGCATCCCCTGAATACACCTTATGGCATGGTATGTGGCAAAATTTCATATTTGTAACACAGTTCAAAATTTCACTTTCATCTTGTGGATGTTCCAGTGGAGAGTTATTTATGCTTCTAAGTACAATAACACAAATAAAGAGCTAAATGTCTGTTTTATATTATTTGGTCATTTTTTCAGGTTTCTATCCAGCCTTTGAGGGAAGCTTTCAAGATCGACTGCACCAATGTCACTTTGAAAGCAATGCCTGGCCTTTCATTCATTCATCTGCAGCCAAATAGTTTTGAAAAGATGTGAGTGAATTTCGCTTTTCAACTCTTCGGAGATTGTGTTATCAATGGACTCCAGTTTTATAAGAATAGACTGGAGGCTTCGGGGGCGGCATTGATGCTACACTGTCATTCTTTCGGTAAGCAACACAAAAATAATCCATGTTACTGTTATTCTGCATGATGGAACAGCCCCATAGAAATATCTAAGCAATTGTACTTTGTATTGTATTGCGAGAACCTGGTTTAGCTCACTTTCCATATGCTTGCTGATAAGCACGTATATTGACTGTATTAAGGGGTCACATAAAATAAAATATAAAAATTCTGTAGTGGCAGCCCTTATTCCAAAAAGAATTTCCATTTCTGTACTCTTTCAGGACCATCAACTGCCTCATCAAGATAATGACATCCCGCTTTGCAGCAGAAGCTTTGCGCGCCTGCACCAAGAAGGCACAGACACTGAAAGACTTTCTTGAATTTCTTCCTTCTTGGCAGAGTCATGCTAAAGGAGTAGGTGGATTTTTAAGTGATTCAACTGCAGATGGCCTAGGGGCGATGATATCCAGCACAATATCACTGTTGGGTTATCTTGTCAGCCAGGCATTTAGGTATGTTATGACATCCAAGTTAAGCTAGAATTCGCTGGAAAACTTTTTGGGTACAGTCAGGCAAGCATGTGGGTCTAATGACCACCCAAAACCAACGCAGCTTCTAATTGTCGTTAAGTGCGTATCCTTTTATAACCTTGCGAAAATATTACGCTCAGGCAATGCTGGCCTTAATGGAGCTAGTGGATAAATGAGTTCTCTCCTGAGTGCGCAAGATGCTCCAGCTGAAGAAGCCAGGGTTGCTGCAATCGACCATCTCATTGAGGAAGGAAACCTAGCTTCAGCCGAGCGCATGCTTCGTAGTATTCCTGTTGAGCACAGAGAGTTGGTGGACAGAAGAGCGACGATTGTCTAATGCATTACATGGCAGGGTATGTCGCTCGAAAGTTTCTGAAGCGTTATGACTGCATGCCTTGCAAGGCCTTTCTTTTGGAAACCCCCAATACGGAGAGCAGAAACTCCGAGTTCACTGTGACATGCGACAAGGGAGGATTGTTATATCCTTGGCTGGAGCTTTTCAGGGCACTGAAGAAGTTGGAGGACATCTTCACTGTGTTCTTCAGCCGAGAGAAACTCTGCAGTGACAGCATAGTGGATGTAATGTTGCTAGTGAAGGAGAACTTCGGCTATGCCTTAGGCTGCAGCCAGCACTCAGATGCGCTCACAACAGAGTTGACCAAGTTCTATGTGCTGACCAGGCTGCACTTCTATGTAAAAGGGGTCAACCAATTGCGACAGGAACGGCATAAAAAGAAATTGCACGCGAAGATAAGCCGTTGCTCATAGTGCCTATCTCGTAGCAGCCGTAAACCCTGAAAATGGAAACAAATTGCACGTGAACATGAGCCGTTCCTCATAGTGCCTCTCTCATAGCAGCCATGCACCTTGAGAAAGAAGTAGCTGCCCATCTTTTGTACCAATAAAGAGTTGTTTTTGGCCACCATGCATTCTCTTTATTTTGCTGTGTTACGAAATTTTGCTATCCCTGGTAACCCCTACGACCGCATAATAGTGGCATTGCCATAGGATTAACTCCCTAGCTTTCAGTGGATATATGCTTTCGTAAACAAAACCACACTTACAGGATTAAAACCTCATCATATTGGGCCTCTGTTCCAAATGTGTTAGTACATGCGCCGCAATTGTTTGGCTCACTTGAACTTGTAAATGTGATTGGGTCCTAACCTGTATGAAAATTGTTAATGGCAAATGAACTAACCAATTTACCCATTCACATCTTTACCTCTTCAGTGTTCGCAAGCTTTTAGATTAGAAATCAGTCGCACTGTCGTGCGGCCGTTAGTCTGCACTCGTTGGGTCGGCCTTATTTTCACACAAGCTTGAAGAACGTTCACCTTTCCACCTTTCTCTGCACCTTGCCTTAATTTCAGAGGAAGTTTTCAGAAAACATGCTACGGAGCTGCGCGCTTTCTTTTTTTTGGCACGACACCAAGCGCACACAGCTTTCTCTACGTTGAAAATGCTCCGAGTTTCGTGTTCCGTACAGCCCATGCTCTAGTGGCGCAATCTGGCAGTGTAGACGTGAGATGCCCCACCCGCGGGCTCTCCCTGACCCCACTACCCCCTTCTAGCTCACAATACTAATAGAAAGGAGCATTCTTACAGACTTTTGATGTCGCATGTAACCTCAGAGTCCGGTGCTTGTCAGATCTTCATCAGTCAGTGTTCTCGCTGTCACCGCCAGCGTTGCTGCCTTGGTGTTGGCCAGTCAACTCGTCCGTCCCTGATGCCGGTGTCTCGAACTCTGTCGGTGACGTGGCATCCCAGCCTCATCAGTTAGGCCTAACTCCAGGTCCCGCTGCTACTTCTAGTGGCGACGAGACGCCCTGGGGTCTATCACACGTGCTGGTCTGCCTCTGAAGGGGAATCCTTGCTGGAGTGCCCGAGACTGGCATGAGAGGCTGAAGCAGGTCCCAGGAGCCTCACTCGAACGTCGCCGAGGTCGACGGCCATACCCTGGACAGCCAGCGCCACGAACTTGACCAAACCTCCATCACTCCCATCGCCAGTGTGATGCTGACGCTGCAACCTTCTTGGCCCAGAGCCATGACGATAATGCCAGCTCAGCGCCGTTTCTCTCTTGATCACAGCTTGGGTCACGTGCCTCAAGGGCTCGTGCCATTCGGACCGATACGTGCACATTGTCCTCTTCCTTTCTTTCTGCGCCGCATGCCTCTTATATATGACACTCCTCATATTTCCAGCTGTATGTCCTGGACAGAAAGCATCAAGCAGAAGTTGGCAACCAAAAGGAGAAATTAACTTAAAATTCTGCAGGCAATACATGGCTAGTCACTGCCACAATCCCATCTAGCACGTTTCTGACGCACCTGGGCTTCGTCGAGCCTTAAGAGCCTGGCCGTGATAAATTAGTGGCTCTAGTGTCGCAGTGTTAAGCTCGAGGTTGTGGATTCTATTCCGACCGTGGCATTTCGCAGCTATATTTCAGTTGGAGTGAAATGGTAAAACGCTTGTGTAACTTTAATTGAGGCGAACAGCATGGGTGGACCTAAATTTTAAAAAGAATTCTTTACTTCTTTAATGGTTTATGCAATCATAAGCTGTAGGAGATCGGTATCCAATTCAGCACAACTGTGTACTGCAAAACGAGAAACAACATTTAAATAGAGTATTTTATACAACTGCCTCCTATTTACAGCGTGGAATTTTGCCACAAGTGCAGGTGACAAGTATGCTGCACAAATACATAGTGATTCACCGGGAGAATGTAGCGTATTGTTTACAAAAGTTGCACAGGCCATCACTACGAATCACTACATCATCACTACATCATGACTACATCACTCATCACTACATCATGACGGCCGCGAGGATCCCCTACATTTGTGGGTATTTATAGGGTCGAATTGTCAGCAACAACTTCAACATGCTGCTGACCAGCGGATCCACATTCTCTAAACAAGAATGTGCGAACACGTACAGTCCCTGTTGGCTGGGTGGGATAGCCTGAACTTGCGCATCGAGGAAGTCCCTGCTTGATGACACGATAAAAATCCTCAGCAGACTTCTCATCCCAAGCATGGCAGTCCAACCGTCCCGTCGCCAAGAGTTACTCAAAACTGAGGAAATTGTGGGGCTCCTGGGCCAACTCTGTTAGTGAGATGGAACGAAGAAAGTCTGATAAGCAAGCACAAAAGACATTTTGGAAGAACGTGAAATGAGAAAGAAATAGTGCAGTGTGCAAACGTATTATTGCGTGCCTACATGCTCACGTAAAAGGCAGTGCTAGAAAGTCTTATTTGACAAAGTAGCTGCTTATCACATGTCGAACTCTAACTTGGATAATTTTCGTACAACCCTACAATGCACGTTTATTCTGCTTGTGCTCTGGCCGATTACGTGCTCTACCAGGGAGGCACAAGGATTCTGAAGAAGGAAGTTGAACATGGGACGATAAGAGTGTTGCCGGTACTTCCTCGCGTAGAGATGTATACTCAAAATTAATGTGCCAGAATCTCATCTCCATAAATATCTTTCCCTTGAACAGTTGTGTAAATATTGAGATGACAAAGGAAGATAGGTGGCTATGAGACACCATATGGGACGTCTGCGGGTTAACAGCAATTTACATGACAGCAATTTACATGACATCATGACATCAACAAGCAATTTACATGACATGTGGACAGAGGGAGGTAGCCATGGCAACAATTAAAGAAAAGCGGAATAGTCACTGGAGTCGAAGTAGCACATCTTTACAAAGTAGCACTTACACCACTCATTGGGGGCAGGAGGAAAGGGTCCCTCGCTTCTTGTGCTACTCTGCTAGAGCTGATAACCCATCAGAATGGTAAAGCTTAGCATTGCATACGAAATCCAGAAGACCATCTTCGAACTATTCTGAATCATTCACGTTATATCTAAATGCTGGCTCATACCCACTAGGGGGTATGATACAAGGCCATGCTATAAAGATTTAAAATTTTATTCCTGGCTTTACAGTACACTGTTGTGTGGAATTGGATACTGGGTTCCCATTGATTACGGTGACACAAACCGTTAAAAATTCAATTATAGGCCCATTAGTTTGCTTTCGCTATTGTTTAATGTATTCATGAAAGTAACTTCCAATAAAACACTTGACTGAGCAGTACGACAGAATTCGAGGTGCTTCAGTCAGCTTAGTAAGCTCATGGACTGCACTCTGCATTTGCAGTGAGCGACAGATTTGGTGCGGAATTCCACTGGTCGCTTTTCAATGAACCATTTCCGGATTCAAATGGAAAGGCTGAATAAGGCCACAGCAGCCCCCATTGGTGAACACTTTAGACTAAGAAACCTATAAGAAATTGCCTAAACTACCGTCATTGCCGAGGGACGATTACAAAATCGTCATTTGCCTGAACCAGGACCTTCCTCTAAGGAACATTCTCACTCCCATGCTTGCACAAGCAATCATAGAGGCATTTCAAGCAAGCTTCAAGGCTGACCAATTCATCCTTAGAATTAATCCTGCATTAAACATAGCGATCCTATCGACCAAACACGAGGAAATTGCGGACAAGGCACGCCTCATACGCAATCTTGTACTGAACGGCAGGGCCCACGCTGTCCGCGCCTACGCTGCAAACGGAGACGACACTCTAAGAGAGGTCATTCACGGTGTACCGATGAACACCTTGACAGACACTCTCATGGCCCATCTCCGAGTGAGAACGCAAGGGGTAGAGATCATCACAGCCCAAATGATTGGCACAACCAAAAGTGCAGCCATCACCTTTTTCGGGCCCAAGCTACCTCAGACAGTCTATTATTATGGAGGGGAGCTCCGTTGCTACCCATTCAGACCCACAATTCAAGTTTGCAAGGTCTGCCGAGAGAAAGGACATCGCACGGACATCTGCCCAAATCCGGACCGCCCTATCGGCTGGCTGTGTGGACTGACAGATCCAACAGATGGACACCCATGTGCTGTTAGTTGCGCCTTGTGCGGGGAGGCCCATCCCACAGGGGACCCAACTTGCAAAGAGAGACTTAAGCCACTGAAACCTCGACAGCCACAACAGGAGGCCAACCACGTCCATAAGACCCTCCGGGACAACAACAACCACCCACAGAGGACGAAGAACATGTGCTGGTTCTGCTCTGAAGAGGAAGAAGCCTACAAGTGGGGCGACGACAAGCGCTGCTCCCGGTTGCGCTCGCGGTCCCCAGGCCGACGACCCCGAACGCCACCAAGGAACAAGGCACAAACACCAACTCAGCAGAAGAACCACCACAACAATTCGCCAGCAGCAGGTCGCAAAAGCATCGGCGGCAGCTATGGACACACCCAACAGACACCATCAGCCAAGGTAAGCTGGGCGGAGGTCGTGGCTCCCAAACCTGCATATACTAAAACCATCACACAAAACGTAGAATATCAAAGAGTAATCACAAAACAAACAACTTAAACAACGCCTAGACAGATATATGAGAGCAAAATAGCCTACCTCGGAAAACAGCTGGCCCAGCTTATGGGAACCACAAGACCCATAGTACAGGCTACACAACAGCAAATAAGTAGCCCAAACAAAAAACCACCAGACAACGGGCACACACAACCACAACCTACACCACCTGGAGATACTGTAGTTCACACAGGGACACAACAACCAGAAGCAAACCTCACGGTACAACAAATACAGCAGCAAACTCGCGTACAAATGCAGCAGTTCTTGGTAGAATTTCAGGAACTAAAGCGATACGTTGATGAAACCCTTAAAAAAGAATCGAAGCGTAAACGTAAGCACAGCAAACAGCGATCCCAGGAGACCGATAACAAAAGCATGTTGACCTCGGACGCTGAAAGCACAACCACCACCACTTATCATGGTAAATAGGCGGCCTCGAAAAGAGAATCTCACAATATGGTCCTGGAACTGTCATTCTTTGCACAACAAACACACTTCACTCACACCATACATACAGGCGGTGCTGATTCCTCCAGACATAATCTGCCTGCAAGAGGTGAGAGCTAGGCCCAAGGCGATTACAGGCTACAGACTACACATAGAGCCAAACCACCCGAAGGTAGCGACACTCGTCCGGAAGGAATTGGCAGCAACACTTACAATGGTACCACATGAAGACACTTCCACACCACATCGTCACGATCTGGCCAGCCAAAAAGGGACGACCGAAGCTGGCAACCCATATAGTCCCCCGCAAGACTGGAAAGCAGAGTTTGGCCACATCTTCCAACATCTGAACACCATGCTTCAACCAAGCGACCGCTTAATCATCACAGGGGATTTCAATGCATGGCACACGACATGCGGATATGCTAAAGACAGGCCCACAGGTACAAGACTCCTAGAGGGGATAGAGCGATATGACTAAACACTCCTCACGACACCAGGCAGGCCGACCCGTATGGGAAACAGTGTAAACAGGGATACCACACTCGACCTTACAATCGCCAACAATGCCATAGCCATGCACTGGAATGTGTTAGATGACACCCTAGGAAGCGATCAAAATATAGCGTAAATAACCTATGAAACAGTTCAACTATGACGCCCGCTCGGAAAAGCCAACTCACTAACTGGACTAAGTATCGAGAGCAACAGCAAGTAGGAAATCGGCCCAAACCAGAAACAATAACTGAATAGACTCACTACACTAAGGGCACCTAGGACGAAAACGATAAAATATATCAGACTACGGCAGACACCCCCGCCATTGACAACCACTTGACAGACCTTTGGGAAGCTCACCGGGGCCTTACCAAGCGGTGGCGCCGACAGAAGCTAAACAGAAAACTCAGAATCCGAATAGTGGCAATCATAGAGGAAGCAAACGCATACGCCCAAGAACTCTACCATAAGAATTGGCGCACATTCTTTGACTCCTTAAGAGGTAAATTAAACACGAAAAAGACATGAAACATCCTACAGAGTTTTTTGGACCCCTCTATCACAAGAGCTGAAACAAATGCTACCCTTCAACGACTAGCAGGGGAATTTCAAGGGGACCAGGATCAGTTAATACAAGAACTGAAACAACGGTACACGGGAGAAGACAAGTGAGGCACAAATCCGATACCAAGTCAAGAATACAAAGGAGCACCCAACCACGAGCCAGATGCACTCATCACCTTTGCGGAGGTGTATGCAGTGGCACAAAGCTTCAAAAGGAACACAGCAACCGGATTGGACGGCATTACAAACGCAGAATGGACACTGGCACAGATTGTACTCGTACCCAAACTAGGAAAGCGGAGAAGCCTTGATCAGCTACGACCAATCTCAACGCCATCCTGCATGGGCAAAATCATTTAAAGTTATACTCGCCCGTTTTGAACAATACACAGAAGGGGGGCTCCGACCAACATCTATGTACGGATTCAGGTGAGGGATGTCTGCCCAGCACCAGGACATATTTTTATTGCTCAAAGAGGAGGTGCTCAACCCACCTCCAGGTATCCTCAACAACTTACTCCTTGCACTCGACATCAAAAAAGCCTTCGACAACATCGCGCATTCTACCATACTAGACGGTCTCACAGCCATTGGATGTGGGGAACGCGTATTCCACTACGTTTCTGCATTCCTTGACAATTGCAAGGCACAGATTGGCATGGCTGGCACAAACTCACCACCATACGACCTCCCACTGAAAGGCACGCCCCAGGGTTCCATCCTGACCCCGTTCTTCTTTAACATCGGCCTCGGGAAACTAGTCCTACAACTGGAGGATATACCAAACCTAGGCTGTGCCTTTTACGGACGACATTACACTATGGGCAACCAAGGGCTCCTATGGAGAGTGGCAAGATATACTGCAAACTGCTACAGACAAGATCCAAAGCTACCTTCAGGCAGCAGGTATGACCTGCGCCCCCAACAAATCAGAATATAAAGTACGTCACCACTTACGGGCCTATTTTATGTTATGTGAATGAATGAATAGCTTTCCATCATGTGCAAAAACCTCTGCAGTGCTTCATACCAGTTTTGCTGCCAATGTACATATGCCAGTAAGTGATGGAGGGTGCATGGAGGCTGGATCATCGTGCATTGGAGCTGGGAGTGGTAAGTATTATTACTTTTTTCTTAAGCCCTAAATTTACTGTTCTTCCATCTTTATAGGTGTTAGAGATGCCATTCTGCATAGAAGCTCGTCAGCCATTGCAGCTGCACCAAGTGACGCGAAGGCACCAGCTCTGGCCAGACCATCTGGCACCAGGAGAGGAGGTGGTGGTGAGCGCCTCAGCGTTTAGCGTTTCTATTCGCGGTCTAAGATGTATTTTCATTCCAGCTGTTGAGTGGACCAAGGGACAGACGAAGCTGCTGCTAGAGTACTACTACAAGTACTTCCCGCAGATTGGCCCGTTCAAGAAATTTAAAAACAAAAAACAGGCTTCCAAGCAAATCTCCATGGACGTTGAAGCTGTACTTGGCATCAAAAAAAACAGACGAGCAGTGTGAGAACCGGTAGAAAACTGTGATCAGACGTCGCAAAGCTGCCTCAGACAACAACAACAGATCTGGGGCATCACAGACTCTTGTGCCATTCGATGATGAGATTCGTAAAATAGAAACCATTGACGACAGCATTGAACCAGAAGTGCAAAGAGATGCCTCGAGGGTTATATTCAAGGACTCGCTGAAATCTCCAGCACTAGTCTCACCAAATGCAGGTAGCATTAAGAAAAATGAAAGCCAGTCACCAAATGCTGATGTAAAACCATGTGCAAACACTACACGCTTGCAACACAAGCAACTGTTTTTTTCTGAAATGAGGGCGATTAATGAAAAGCGTGAGTGTCAGAAAGTAGCCAGAGATGCCGAGAAAAAAAATCGCAGAGCTCAAAGGCAGGTTGAGCAACAGGCACATCTTGAAGAACGGCGCAAGATGCACGTTGAGTGAATGGAAATCCTGCGTCAAGCTTTCGGTCTTCAGAAATAAAAGACTTCATATTCAGGACTAGTAAAAGGGATGGTAAAGCAAGCAAGAAGCGACAGGGCAATATGCAAGAAATTGTGGATTGTCCTGCCCCTTGTGCTTTTGAATTGCGCGTTATGTGCTAGTCCTAAATATGTCTACTATACAATTAGATTGCTTGGTTTCAATGCATATTTATTGTTACCATTTAGGCACAGAAACAAGGCACTACACTGGACAAAAGTGAATGGACCAGCGACTCTGCCTCTTTTTCTGCTATGGTAGTAAATTTAACAGGTTGTTTTTCTCAGCAAGCCTCTGGTCCATGTACTTTTGTTCAGAGTCATGTAATTTCCTGAGTTCATGGTTTCGGTCTCCGCAGTCCCATCTTCACCATCAAGTGAGCTCTCCTGATACCAGCCAAGGCACGTAGTAGGTTACTGTAGCATCGCCAAGAAAAGCCAGCCTACAAGCAGTGCCCCCTACGCGCATTACAGAAGAATCCTGGTGCGACAACTGGGCTGGGAGAAGCAGGGCCAGAAAGAAGCCCGGTGCTTGAGAGAGTGGAATAAATGTTCCTTTCAGTTTTATCCGAGTCCAGTCTGCTTATCTTGAACATAGATAACTCCCGCGCCGGGAGCAGACATTACAAACTGGCGACGAGGATCATCCAATCATAAAAAGCCCACATGGCACCAGAAGAGGCCAAGAAACAAATCAGCGGACGTAAATCAAGAAAAAAAATCCATGCAAGATGGAAGCCATGCTGCCCGCCTTCCTGCCATTGGACCCGTACTCGAACCCAACGTCGCTCGCCCAGCAGTGGACGAACTGGCAAGCCCGTTTTGACAACTTTCTACTAGCAGCAAACATACAGAATGCAGCCCGCAAATGCCCTATGCTGCTACACTACGCAGGAGATGCGGTGCACGACATTTTTCTGACGCTTCCGGATCGAGGCACAAACAATGAAACGGCAGTTGCGAAGCTGAACGCACATTATGCACCAAGAAAGAATGCGGTCTACGAGAGGCATGTTGCATGAGAGGCACACACAGGGGGGCTTTTTTGACATGCTCCCATGTCAAAAAAGACAGTGGCGCAGTTGCTTGTTGCAAGATGTGCCCAGTCGGGGAAATGCCATGAGCAGGTGTTTGATAAAGACTGTCTGAGGACGGCCAAGGCTGCAATGGCCTCTGTGCTAGCCCAGCCCTCCACATCCAAGATATCAGATCCTTGCGTACCTCTTTTGTGATATGTTTGTTATGTATTTTATTCAGCTAAGCGAGTTTTGGAGAAATAAAATGGCATTTTAGTATTTTTCTATGCAATTTTAGTATTTTTTGGCATCTTCTGTAGTACTTGTTGCAGTGTGGGATTGGCAGGTCTGGTATAGGACTTCCATCCGAGTTCAGGATGAGCGTCAGATCATGCTCAGTCATCCCAATTTCAGTGCGTGTAGCATGGTAGTGCTGGCCGCCAGTTATGTCATGCATAGTGCTTGCCAGGAGCATGTTCAAGGTGTCCATTACTGCATTGCTGGTTGTCTTGCTTGACA
This sequence comes from Dermacentor andersoni, assembly GCF_023375885.2. Taxonomy (NCBI): domain Eukaryota; kingdom Metazoa; phylum Arthropoda; class Arachnida; order Ixodida; family Ixodidae; genus Dermacentor; species Dermacentor andersoni. The sequence continues at coordinate 90,554,307 of NC_092824.1, read as the reverse complement.
ATAGTGACGATAGCTGCTTCTCTAGAGGAAGACTCATGAAGAAGCTGCCGCTGTGCTCAAAGTCGCTACCCAGGTATTCTTTCTGGCACACAGAACACTACACTTTCAGTTCTTTATGTTCTTCGAAAGTTCTTGCCTCGGCGAGCAGTGCCATGCAGTCTGCGCAGTAAAAGTGGAACATGATGTCGTTCAGGTCTAAGCCACACAATTTTTTAAACAGTTACTTACTTTCGGGGAATGCTTTTTTTCCAAGAGGTTGTTAAACAATCTTTGAATATTTTCAATCGCTGCCCACTACAGCCCGTGCTTAATAGCGATGTCCAACAATCATACGAACGCGTCAACGTGCGTCAGCGTTCCTCCTTCAATAAACAGTTCACCTAGATCTTCGGCATCAAAAAAATGGCTTACGCCTGCAGTTGTGTTCCCTGAATGATTTTCGTGCGGACCACTTTGCTCATCATGCGATACTTGCAGCAATGTTCAGGGAGTCGCCGTCTCATCTGGTACAATTGGTGAAGGCTGGCTTTGCTCATCATAGCAGTCTTCATCACAGCTTGCCTCTAGAGATGAAGACGTGTCTGAACATGCGTAATGTTCCAGAGGCGAACATTCAGATGAACAGGGGTCATCACATGGCAAGTCTTGTGGAGCCAACATTGTTGTAGCTGTTGCTGGGAGACGGTTGGACAAGTCAATGGGCGCCATTTTGTTGACTTTGGCACGCAGCCGCTTGATCCAGGGTAGAGGTAGACTTTGCGCGTTTTCGGCAGAGCCATCGCGTCCTGACGCTCGCGCAAACTATGACCACGCTATGACCAAGTGGCGAGGGATAAGCCAAGTGACCTTTGCACACACCATGCACTCTGGCTATCGCTAAAGCCCAATGGCCCAATGGCTGTGTTATGGCTAGCTGGGTGGATACTCATCACACTCGCAAGATTATTTTTTTAAAAATTTTGGTGTGGTGATGTAAGTGACGTTGGTATGTGGTGCCCAACGATGGAGGTTACACGTATGCTCAATCAAGGCGGCAGTGGTCGTGTTTTCTGTGTCTTCAGGTAGCTAAAGCACAGCCCTCCGAGATCTAACGACTCACTCCAAGACCCCACTATCACTGGGGTGCAAGCGCTGGGGCGTAACTTTAGTCACCAGCTATTTCTAATTTTATTATTGATTTTTACATAAAAAGTAGTTATTCTTGTCTACTGCACTTTTTAGAGTTTCACACGTATGTTTTAGCACATGTACATATGCGCATGTTTCAGCACCTGGCATGGCCTGGTTGTCTGGTGTGCGTGCGTCATTTAGCATGTGCATGTTATAGAAATCTGACAAGCCCGACAGGCCCTAGCATTGTCGTCAGAATTGTGTATCATATCGCAGGCTGAGGCCGGTTTTCGTGAACGATGTTTGTGCTTGTGTGCTTTGTGAATGAGATTGACAAGACGAAAAGATATGCCATACCCGTCAAAGATATACACGACTTCGACCCGCTCCACGTGTTGGACTTAGATAATAAAGTGACATCGTTAACTGGAGCGATCTGAACATCGAGGACAGCGGCGAATGTGTTGTCCAGATTCTGAAGCTGGCAGGTAAGTGTTAATTGTATGTGTGCCTTGCGGTTTTATGATTATTTGTGAAATGTGATGCGTTATTTCTGTTTCCAGAACGTCGATAGTGTTTCGGGATCACCTCGATCCTGTGCTCGCACGAATGGCCAGCTCAGCGACTTGTGAGCGGTAGATTTGCCATGCATGTCGGCTGCTTGTACGGATCGTGTACCAGTACATTCCATCCTGTTGACGTTGCTCTCGATCGTAAATGGTGTTCTTTAGTTGTCATCATAGCCCGTAAATTCCACCAATCATTAGTGGACGGAATTTCTCATATGTATGCGATCTTGAGCACCTTTTCATTCAGCAGCTAGAATTATCATTGCGAATAAAAATCAATTATGCAATCTTGCTTATAGGAAGTTTTTTTTTCCATTTTAGTTATTTTAGACTTGACAATTGCGTTGTCAAAGTTTACTGATCTATATGTCAATTTAGAATGCACGGACGCGTGCTTAAATTTTTCACTGGTTTAAATTTTTTATCTTGAAGCGATTTCCGTTAGCAAAGCTATTTTAGGTCCCTTGGAGTGCATATTTAACTGCCATATCTGTGAACTCACTGCCTGTGACAGACAAACTCGCATTATCAGATCTGAGTGTATTAAAATCTGTAAACATGCGCCTTATTACAACACTGTACTACTGATCTAATATTGCGTAATACTGCGGCAGGAATACTGATGCACTGCTGGGTAAACTGTTTGCAGAAAGGAAAGAACACCTGCTCCTCCAATTCATGCGCCCGATTTGGAAGATGCAAGCAGAGATGATGTTCGAATGAGCAGAAAAACTGCCATGCAGGTAAACTTTGAAAAGAGCCTTTGCTTTGTCAACTACTGTCATAACTGGGGTTGCATGCATTTTAATGACTGCGCATCTAAGCTACATTATACCAAACTTTATTTGCAACTCTCGGTGTTCACTGCCTGAGCAACTTTTCAGAATTCATGAAGCTGGTGCGCATATTATAAATAATCTGGTGAGCTGCCAGAATGAAACCCAGGTCCCTACGCAACCTGCTAATTTGAAAAATTAAATGCCTTCTATATGGGTAGTGTTAATGAAAGCTTAGCATTGGCAGATGCCTAAAATTTGATGAGGAATATGTTCCAATATGCAGTATCAAAATGGTCGGAGGAAAGCAGGAAAACTCATGTACTTGTTCAGATACATTCAAGCTACTGTGTAATTTGGGTAAATTAATGCCTGTGGTAGACAGCATAACTGGGTTCTACATTAATGTTGTCTGTTGTAGGAGTCAAAGAGAAAACCACAAAATCAGGTGTGGGCCAAAACGTAACAGCTGACAGCAGTGCTCGAGCAGCAGACGAAGCATGTACTGTTAAACAATGGCATGGCTAATGGCAAAACTGTTGCAGCTCCAAGGGCAAGAGCAATGTGCAAAATTGCTTTGTGCTCAATCAGGCCTCATTTGCCTCAGTGCTGACTAATGGCACAATTACTGAAATAAATGAACTGGCTTTAGTTGCCATTGCCCTGTCTAGTTTGTCATAAATGTAATGCAACTTGCTATCTTCTGTATGTACTAAAATAAGTCCTCGAAAGTTTTCGGATATGCGCAATAGCTTAGGCTACAGCTAGATCAGTGCCGTCGTTTAATCGGTACAGTAGTAATTGGATAAAGAAATTGATTTTGAAAGCCACCTGCATATCTATACGTATTGCACTTACCACTACACCCCACTCATTTTGGGAGACAATACATTTGCGCCTCTTACACTTGAATGAATGAATGAATTGAATGAATGAATGTTTGATGTTTTGTGGCGCAAGGGCCAAGTATGGCCAAAGAGCGCCATGTCCGTGTTAATGGGCTTGCAATGAAATCATGAGTTCGATGAAGTTGGTGTGACGTGGCTGTAGAAGGGCCTTAAAAACGGTCGCGCTAAAGTGCGCAAAATCTGTATAATAAGATTATGGCGATGACTTATGACGTGTACTATGAACATTAAAATGCATTTAAATAGAATGATACGATGCGTAAAAATATATAAGGTTATAAGATATGTTCGAGCACTACTGCCTCCTTAGAGCCCTTGAAAAAACAAGGGCCTGGAGGCATGTGCAAGGCAAAACTTATCGCAGCGGCATCCTCTGGAGCGAGGATGCTCTACGAATTTCTTGGGCATATAACGTGTAGTACGACATTATTTAAGAAGCTCAGAACTGTCTTGGTGTCAAAAAGCGGTTCCTTACCAAGAAACATAACCGGGTGTAGAGGGATGTGATGTTTGTAAGCAAGCGGAAAATGTTTCTTTCTCTCCGTTTCGGCTTCCCGACACTCCAGGAGGACATGGAGGACGGTCAGCCTCTCACCGCATCTGCCACAGGTTGGAGGCTCATTTCCAGTAAGCAAAAAATTATGGGTACCAAATGTGTGTCCTATTCTGAGGCGACAGAATAGGACATCTGTTCGCCGAGATTTTGTTGGGGAGGGCCAAAAACCTAACTGCGGCTTTATAACGTGCAGTTTATTATTTATCTCTGCGTCCCACATGCGTTGCCAGTGGTTTCGCAGTTTCTTTCGTATGTAAGGTCTCAGATCTGTGAGAGGCACCAAATCAGTATTATTAACAGCAGGGAGTGCAATTGACGTAGCCATCTGGTCTGCCAAGACGTTACCCTCGATTCCCCTGTGGCCGGGCACCCAGCATATGATGATTTGCTGGTTAGACAGATAAGCTTTGCACATGTCGGAATAGACCTCAGTAAGTACAGGATTTTTATGTTTGTAGGGTGACATTAAGGCCTTCACCACACTTAGGGAGTCTGTATATATTACGGCCTTTTGGAGTTTTGCTTTCTTTATATGCTTCACAGCCGACCATATAGCGTAGGCCTCTCCCGTAAAGATACTTGTTTCTGGATGTAGTACATCGCATTCCGAAAAAGAAGGACCGACGGCTGCATAGGATACTCCGGCATGTGACTTGGAAGCGTCTGTGTAGAACTCTGTGCACGAGTGTTTGTACTGAAGTTCTAGGAAATGCATTCGAATTTCTACCTCTGGAGCATGCTTTGAAACTTTTAGAAAGGATACGTCACATTCTGTGACCTGCCAGTCCCAAGGAGGTAATAGCTTGGTTGGGCGCATTAAGCGGTGCTCCAGGAGTGGGACATGCATTTCATCGCTAAGCTCTTTCACACGCAGCGAGAAAGGCTGTCTTATAGACGGACGGTTGCGGAAAAGTGTAGCATACGACATATCGGTAAGGATATTAAAACATGGGTGTTCAGGAATGGAATGCACTTTAAGGAAATAACTAAAGCTGACGTATGATCTCTGTAAGTGGAGCGGCCACTCATTCGATTCGGCATATAGGCTTTCGATCGGGCTTGTTCTGAAAGCACCAGTGGCTAGTCGGATACCTAGATGATGGACAGGATCCAGCATCCTTAGCGCGCTCGGGGCGGCAGAGTTATACACAACGGCCCCATAATCCAATCGTGACCGTATTAGGCTCTTGTAGAGATTCATTAGACACTTTCTGTCACTACCCCACGTAGTCTTGGATAGAAGTTTTATTATGTTCATTGTTTTTAGACATTTTTCTTTGAGATATTTGATGTGTGGAATGAAAGTGAGTCTATCGTCAAGTATAATACCTAGGAATTTGTGCTCTTTGTTGATAGGAATTTGTTGTCCACACAGTTCTAAGCAAGGATCCGGGACCAGGCCTCTCTTTCGTTTAAAAAGTACACAAGAACTTTTGTGAGGATTGATTTTAAATCCGTTTTTCTCTGCCCATTTTGATACTTTGTTTAAACCATGCTGTACCTGTCTCTCGCACACTGCGAGGTTACAGGATTTAAAAGCTATTTGAATGTCGTCCACATAGATAGAGTAAAAGATGGCCGGAGGTAATGAAGCACGGAGCGTGTTCATCTTCACTATAAAGAGCGTGCAGCTAAGCACGCCTCCTTGGGGTACACCAGTTTCTTGTGTAAAAGGACGTGACAGCACATTGCCGACTTTTACACGGAATGTGCGATTGGACAAATAGCTTTCTATGAGGTTTAGCATATTACCATGAATGTCCATTTCTGCCAAGTCTCTTAAGATCCCGTATCGCCACGTTGTGTCGTATGCCTTCTCCATATCGAGGAATATGGATAAGAAAAACTGTTTGTGTACAAATGCGTCACGGATGTTTGCTTCAATACGTACAAGGTGATCAGTTGTGGAGCGCCCTTCCCTGAAGCCACACTGATAAGGATCAAGTATTTTGTTCTGTTCAAGGAAATGGATGAGGCGCCGATTTATCATTTTTTCAAATACCTTACACATGCAACTTGTGAGGGCTATCGGGCGGTAGCTTGCCACTGAGGAAGGATCTTTGCCTTGTTTTAAAACAGGGACCACAATGGCTTCTTTCCATGCAGTCGGAAGGTACCCTGCTTCCCAGATAGTGTTGAAAAGTGTAAGTAGTGTAACTTGCGTGTCATTGTGTAAGTTTTTCAGCATTTCATACATGATTCTGTCAGATCCCGGTGCAGAGCTCTTGCATGCGCTCAAGGCAGCTCTGAACTCTGCAATACTAAAAGGACGGTTGTATGGTTGATTTTGACGACATTTTCTGTTGAAAGGCTTACGTTCTTCTATTTGTTTGTATTTGAGGAAGGATTGTGAATAATTTGATGAACTTGACACGTTCTCAAAATACTCCCCAAGTGAGTCTGCCTGGTCTTGTAGTGTATCGCCCTGTGTGTTTACCAGGGGGAGTGAATGTGTTTGCCGCCCTCTAATCCTATTAACTCTGTTCCAGGCTTTGGCCTCATCCCTAAACGAGTTAATACTCGATAAAAACTTGTGCCAGCTTTCTCTTCTGGCCTGTCGGCGGGTTCGCCTGCCTTGGGACTTTATTTTCTTAAAGTTTATAAGATTCTCTGCAGTGGGAGAAGCGCGTAGCAACGCCCACGCCTTGTTCTGATTCTTACGGGCGATCCTACATTCGCTGTTCCACCACGGTACACGTCGTTTGCATGCCAGACCACTCACTTCGGATATGCATTTTGATGCGGCATCTATTATGAATGATGTAAGATACTCTACAGCAGCATCAATTTCTAGAGAAGACATGTCGGCCCATGAGATGTTAGTGAGACTTCGAAATTTCTCCCAGTCGGCTGTGTCTATCTTCCACCTAGGAGCTTGCGGAGGATATTCGTTTTCTTTAGATGTCCTTATCAGTATGGGAAAGTGGTCGCTCCCGTAAGGATCCTTCGTAACTTCCCATTCAAGTTCGAGCAGTATAGACGGGGAAACTATACTAAGATCTATTGAAGAAAATGTTCTGTTTGCTTGAGAGTAATATGTGGGTTCCTTTTTATTCAGCAAGCACGCACCGGAAGAAAAGAGGAACTGTTCAATAAGGCGACCTCGCGCGTCTGTACGAGAGTCGCCCCACAGGGAGCTGTGGGCATTGAAATCGCCAAGAAGAACATAAGGTTCTGGCAATTCGTCTATAAATGACTGAAATTCATGCTTGTTTAATTTGAAGTGTGGGGGTACATAAAGCGAGCAAATGGTGACGAGTTTATTTGAAAGAACAGCTCGAACCGCCACTGCTTCAAGGGGCGTTCGTAGCTGTAAACGTTGACAGGCTACGCTTTTTTGAATTATAATTGCAACACCGCCCGACGATGCGACAGCATCATCGCGATCTTTCCGAAAAGTAACATATTGTCGAAGAAAGTTTGTATTTTGATTTTAAGTGTGTTTCCTGTAAACACAGCACCTTTGGACTGTGTGTATGGATGAGTTCTTGCACATCATCAAGATTCCTAAGAAGACCTCTGACATTCCATTGAATGATTTGTGTATCCATATTTAAAGAAATATAGGTGCTGTGTTTACGGAAACGGAAGGGATGCCTTACATTACAGAGCCCTTTCGAGGCCCTGTAATAGGTGTTTTGTTCTTTCTGAAGCGTTCGAGCGAGTCTCGACGCTCCTTAGGCGTTTGGTGCACCTTGGGGACAGGTGTAGTGTCCATTGCCTCCTGTGAGACGCCGGACAAGCGCTCTTGCGAGCGAGAAGTTTTCAGGGGGAGTCCCGCCTTGGAAGGCAAGACCCCTGCTCCCACCAGCCCGGAGGTCGATGGGGCTCCCTGAGGGATTTGGCTGCGCTGGCCGTTGCCAGCGCTGGAAGGGGTCTCGGAGGTTGGGGCAGCTTCGGCTGCGCCCACCTTCGGGGTCGTCTGTTGGGTTGGCGGAGCAGCGCTAGCTGCAACCACCTCTTACACTTGTAGTGAATTTTTTAGACAAACTGAACACTTTAAATAATGCCAGTTTTACTGCTCTACCATTGACCAACACCCTTTGTCTGGTGCAGCAAAGCCTAAGTTGCTTTTGCGCCAATAAACCCAATTTAATTAACATGTGTGAATTTAGGGGCAACTGCTGTCTTTAAGGCTAGAAAAGCCCCTGGAAGTATAAAACTAGTCTCTCATCAGTTCATAAAAAGTCTTTTTGATAACTAGCTGTGCACACATAATATGTTTTAATTTTATTTGCAACTTGTTTATGCAGAGAAAGAGGACCTTGGATTTGCAGAAAGACAACTGCTCTGACTCTAGTGATGACGAGAGTCTCATCGCATTATGAGAACTTAGAAATTCTGAGAAGGAGGCTACGTTCTGGAAAAGTAGATTCAAATTGGAGTGTCAACATTCAGCGTCCTTAAAAAGGCACATCGACTTTCTAGAGAAAAAAATCGAGCAACAGATGACTTTATGTAAGTTGAATTACCAAATATTTTGCGAGGGTAATAATATACATGAACAGGGCTCACAAGTTACTTTTCTATTTTTTTTCCAGTTCAGCAGACAGTGGAAAATTTTGACAGCCAGCCCTGTTGGTGTGGGAATGGCAAGCTCACAGCAAATTTCTGCAAAAAGGACAGCAAACATATTTTTAAAACTAACTGTAAGCTTAGTGGTTATGACTGCTATGCTGTTTCTCCTGAAGAGTTATTTGCATTAAAATTAATAGGCTGATGTTATTCACATCAAAAGAAAAAAATCTACTGTGTAAAAAGTGGAGTTTTCAGGTCACTTGTATGTGGCAATGCTCACATTGAACTAGTTTTGTGGACATCACACAATAAATAGTTTTGTCTCCTCTGACAACATTTTGCCTGCACTTGCACATTCTCATGACCATTACTTTTTCTTTTTTTGCATCTTGAGAACATGGTTCTGGCATCTCCCCCATATGTCATGAGAAAATTTGATTCTAAGGCCAGAAAACTTGCTTTCATTTACACAGTAGGAAGTCTGAAGAGCGGTTCATCTCTCTTCTCAATAATGTAAACAATAGCGTGGTTTTCACAAAGAGGGGTCATGCGGAAATTTTCAAATGTGTTAACCAGACTATTTCTTGCAGGCGTGATTCTGCAAAGGAACATCGCAGCAGAGCTGTCAAAAGCTGCATCAGAGCCAGCACCTGAAAGTGCTAGGTGCCACGAGAAACCCTGTGGTAATGAAACAAATATTTAACATTGTCTATCTTGAGCTTCAGTGCATGTTGGTTTTGTATGTTGTCCTGTCATCGCTCTCTCTAAAGCTATAAGTCAGCGTACTGCAAGTAAAAAAAAATTGTGCAGGGGATAGTATGCAAGTGACCACAGCTGCTGCACCTACACCACCAGCCGTATTGACTGCATCAGAAAATGACTGCACTGAAAAAGCAGTTGAAAATATGTGGACTTCAATATGTGGACTTTCGTGGACATTTCTATGTACTCATGTTTCGTGAATTGTACTTCTCAACATTACGGCAAATCAAGCAGCACAGAAGATGGTGCCTGCAGAATTTTCCCCATGTGATGGGGTGCTGGTAAGTGAAACTCCAAAACTGTTTTCCTATGCATTTTTTAATCCTGTGGGTGAAACAAAAGTCGAGCTTAAGTTGACATGCACAGGCTCTTTTACCGCTTAAAATAAGGTTTTCTTTCTCCATGCATTTCTTTTCTTTCAGTTCAATCTTTCAAAAAACATTTTCATAACAGAAGAGCAAGCAGCTAAGCTGTTCAAGAACAAAAAACCGAGCATTCTGGTCAGGGATGATGTGCAAGTTGTGTGGGGATGCAACACACTTGCGCAGAGGAGCATAAGCGGTCGGTTGGCACCCACAAAAGCTAACAGTGGGCAGGAGCCATCCAAGCAGCTGACACCAGAAAAAGTGGAGGTTGTTTACGGTTAGTCTTTTTTTCATCATAATATTGTGCTATGTTTATAATGAGTTTATTTTCAAAATTATTTCATTATACTTTCCTGCAGGGTGCCTGGCCTACTGGGGCAATGTGAACAATGTGGATACTAAGCTGGCCCACCACAACGTGATGCGTACTCTGAGTGAAAACATACAAGACTGCAAGAGAAAGCTGTGTATTAACTAAATGCAAAGCTGTGCATGAATTAAGAGAGAAAAACTATATGTCATGTATGATATATTTGCACAACTATGCATGGATCAGCAGAGTAAAGCTAGTCATGCATGAAGTGATATTTTTCAATGAAATACATATTACACCTTGCATCACAGCGCTTCTTTATTTGCGCACGAGCTGCTGGTGAAAACCACATGCCGCAGTGCATTTTCTTTCTAGCTTCCAGCAAGTTTAAAGCAGCTAACATCAGCAGTCTGCGATCAACCTGGGGCCACAACATTAGCGCTAGGATTACTTTTTCTAGAGGCAATATTTTTCAGCTGTGGTGACTGGTGCTGTGTGCCAGCCCGGACTGTGGGTCTAGCTAGGTTCTAGCTGGAACCTCTTCCAGCCGAATTCCAGTTGGCAGTTCTGGCAACTGGATCCAGCTGGAAGATGTTCCAGTTGGGACATATTCCGGCTGGATTAAGGAACTGGAAATTTCACCCAGCTGCCTTCCTATTTTTCCAGCCGCCTTCCTAGCTAGTAAAGCCTCCAGCTGGGTGAAATTTCGAGTTCCATAAGCCAGCTGGAAGTAAAAACTTTTTTCACCTGGGACCTTATTGTGCAGTAAAGGATGAGCCTTTTTATGTGGAAGGATTGGTTTTTCGTGATGAACGTGCTACTATCCTCGAGTCTTTAAGAAACAAGCTTATACTGCTTGATCATGAAAACCATCAAAGAGCAGTTCCAACAGCAGCTTGGAGAAAGGTACTGGTGGCCTTGTTTGGGCTAACAGGTTGAAAATGCAGTCCACAATTGTTACATTAGTCAGGCCACAGATAAGTCTGCTAAACCAGTCCTTGCTCCATTAGAACCAGTTCCCTTTCCAGAAAAAGCATGGGAAAAGTTAGGTATGGACATAGTCCACCCTTTAATAAAATTGATTGTTTATTATTCAAAATGGCCTGAAGTCTTCCATGTGAAGTCGCACCTGACGTTGTCATGACCTTGGCTACAGCCAAGAGGGTTTCCCCGAATCCATCGTAACAGACAATGGACCACAATTTAAATCTCAGCAATCTGCCTTTTGCGATGCATTGTGGCGCCACCGTGCGGTGGCCACGAGAAACAACTTGGCAGGCGCTGCTGCACGCCGCGACAGACAGCCGCCGCACGCAACATTCGTGTGCAAGCAGCAGCGTGTGAGAAAATCGCAACGTGTGCGCGCAGTTTGTCACCGTCCGCTAGCCATGGACCCCGCTGGTGAATGCTTTATACCTGGAGGTTTCTTCAGTGTGACGAACAGCTGGAAAACTCGCTTCAGCAATGTCAAAATACCCACGGAAGTACAGCTCGAGGAACACATGGAGTTGAGCGGAGCGTGCTTCGGGCGTCAGAAAATGAAAGGAACAATGTTCCAAGAAGAAGGATACGTGTGCAACATCATGTACAATGACGTGTCAGCAGAATCCACGTGCAGACTTTTGCGTAGTGTCTGCCTTCCGCCAATGAAAGGCGGCTATTACATCATGCACGCTGCGATTTCCAAGGCGTCTGGCTCCATCTTGGCTGGTCATTGCCTTGGCCCCACAGGGTGAGAAAACTTTCTATCTTATATCTGGAGTGCAACCCGCATTAACCACGTGCAGGAAATGTAAGTCTGATTGGTAAAATTTAGGAATTCGTAAGTATACCGGCTCTGCCGTTGTGGACTAGCTGCTAGCTATATAAAGGTATGGTTGCTTAAATGTTGAAAAAATATGCATGCTGTAAATGTAGAAGGCAGGGAGTTCTTGTTTGTGCGCATTTGCATGTATACCGATCGACAGGGGTGAGTAGCATACCAATTTGAGCTTGTCTGCGACCGTATGCAGCCTTGGATTGCCGGTATCATACAGTACACTATTTAGAAATCCAGGGAATACATGGGAAATGCGGGAGATGGAAACTGGAAATTCAAGACGATGAGCAAAACGTGAACAAGGTGAAAGCAGGAGCCAACGTTTCGACAAGTGGACTTGTCTTTTTCAAGGCGACATGTGCTTTCCTCGCCACAGTATATATAGGTGGGGTTCTTCTGAACAAGGCGAAAGCAGGAGCCAACGTTTTGACAAGTGGACTTGTCTGCAGGAGCCAACATTTCGACAAGTGGACTTGTCTGCAGGAGCCAACATTTCGACAAGTGGACTTGTCTGCAGGAGCCAATGTTTCGACAAGTGGACTTGTCTGCAGTACAAGTACACTATTTAGAGGCATATAACGAGAATGACTTCCAAGTTTGGCTGTTTACTGTAAAACTGCTAGTTGTACTTAACTTGGTACTGGCATAGCTGTCTGACAAGCCAGATTGCATCGTTCCATGATGCTGTTAATGTGTGCACATGGTGTTACAAGGCTGATGCGCGAGTGGTGGTGTGCAGCTCATGTCTGACATTGATGCACGTATTTCATGTTGAGTGACATGAAATTAAACCCGTTCTTTAGAATTCGTAAACACCTGATTCCATCCTTGCCTTGATGAATACCTGTTGAGCACGGAAACTCATCTCCTCTTCAATATTATTTTTGCAGCCTGAGTGGCACATGCCAACATTTTGTTGGGTTAATCCTTCATGCCATTCACTTGACACAAAAGGATGCAGCAGCGTGCACAGAAGATTCATGTGCTTGGATTGTTCCTGCCCAAAGAATGCTGCGGCTTAGCAGGCATTAATTAACATAGAAGGCGGCAAAAGTGCCTCATAATCTGGGAACACACTTCCGGCCCCTTTCTGCAAAGGGTTCTTTGTGGCACCATGTTGACCCTTTGTGTTGTAGGATTGTTTGCATTTGTGGTAGCAGCTTTTGACTATCAACTCATTCACATAGCTACCTTGTTTACAGCGTACATGAGTACTGGTATGTGGACAAATATATGCTACTGGGTTTAATTAAGAAGACATATTGGTGTCGCTTTGTGAATTCTTAACTACAAGACTTGCATTGAGAAAAAATAACACAAAGCTGCCACATTTAATTTCCTTACATTGGATGTGGTCGCTGACTAAACATCACAGGAAGCACTTAAAATTTCGTTATTGTACTTGCAGAAACAAAGCTTCTTTTTTTTTTTTTTCAGCCAAAAAGCCTGAGCCACCTCTGCCTCTGCAAGGCATCACTTTTCACTCAAGGAAACATGAAGGTGTGAAAAGGCGGCGGTTTGACTCGCTGCCAGGGCTGTCACCGAGTGACACATACCTGCTTGCTGCTGATCTCGAAAAGGTGGCAGCAAACTGCCTGCTTCTCCATTATGTAAGCAAAGAAAACTCAGGCAAATAAATTGCAAGTGCATTTCACTCTGCATTTTTTTCATCTGTTAAAATAAGAGTTAGCAGTGTTCCATTAGCATGTGACCACAGACAGGAACAGTGTGAGAGCCCCTTTTACTGTGCTTTTATGTGAAGTACAGTTTGCATCGGTATAACGCTAATGACAGTAGTGCTTGATATGTGGTGACATTTTTTATCTCACTAACCAATCTGCAAGCTTAGCAATGAGCTTAGCTCTTTCATTTTTAGGCATGTTTAACTCTTTCGGTACGGCGCCATAGGCCATCGAACACAGAGTTCCAATGACTTTGAATCTCCCGCAAAATTTTGAACCGCTGCGCTACAGACAACTAGCTCCATCTGGCGGATTCATTTAGAACTCCTCTTTCAGTTCCGTTTTTGTGCCGCGACAACTGACTCCTGTTCCAAGCACTTTCACCGCTTCTGCTGCCAATTTTTGTGATCCAAGCAGCAGTGATAGCTCAAGCAACGATGCGGGATCGTCAGATTTTAGCTGTGATGAAGACGCTCCAGCTCAAGTGCCCCGAACGTCAACAGGTGCTCGCAGGTAGGTTTCGTTTTTGACTTAGCGCTGTAATTATACAAAAACGTGGTTCAGATTTGACGAATGCAGTCTTATTTTTGTGTTTAGGGTCTCAACAACCTACGGCGGGGATGTTTTGCCAAGTACACCGCGCCGTATCGAGTTTTCGCCCACGAGACAGCCCGGTGCCCATGTCGGAGCAGTGCAGCGGAGCGATGCGCGTCGATTCTCAAGAGCGCTGGATTTTTTCCTCTTGTTTTTTACTACAGAGGTGATCAAGACTTTGTGTGAGAACACAAATAAATATGCCTGGATGCATATTTTGGACCGACCGACATACTCTCGACGTGACGGCTCTTCGGAGGAAGTCACTCCACTGGAGATGCTCAGACTTATTGGGATAATCATCTACATGGGAGTTGTTGAAGTGCCACGACTGCACTTATACTGGCGATCAACAGGAATATTCAGTAATCTTCTCCCGCGAAATATTATGCCAAGGGACCGTTTTTTCGCGTTGCTGTCATACCTAAGTGTAGGGGACCCGGAGGACTTCGCAGCTGCAGCATCTGTTGGAAAGACTTGGAGGGTGTCCTGGCTTCTGGATCACATAAATCAAGAATCTGCAAATTTGTTTCAACCACAGCGCGACCTCGCCGTTGACGAACGTATGGTGAAATCGAAGGCTCGATCAGGTATAAGGCAATACATACGAGACAAGGTGACGAAATTTGGATATAAACTCTGGGTGCTGGCAGATTCAAGAACTGAATACACCCTTCAATTTTCGGTGTATACTGGCAAGCGTGAGGCACCAGGACCGCATGGCTTAGCCTTTGACGTCGTGAACAAGCTTTGTACAAAGTACCTTGATCAAGGCTACAGAGTTTATATGGACAACTTCTACACTTCAAAAAACTTTTTGAACACCTCCTCGAGCTCAAAACTCTTGCATGCGGAACAACACGCAAAGATCGTCGCTGTTTTCCAGTTGAATTGAAAGACTCATCATGGGAAAAAGGCGCAGAGTGTGGAGATGTCAGATGGATTCGTGACGGCAACATCCTTTACATGCAGTGGAAAGACTGGCGTGCTGTAAACTTGATGAGCACGATGCACACAGCAAATGAGCATGTGCCTGCCAAGAGAAGAGAGAAAAGGGGGCGCCAATGGGCTCTGAGAGTCATCCGAAAGCCACTCCTTGTCCACGACTGCAATGCCGGGATGTTAGGCGTGGACAAATCAGACCAAATAATTGCCACATACAACGTCCTCAGAAAATGCGTACGTTGGTGGAAAACGCTGCTTTTTCACTGTGTGGATATCGCGTGCGTGAACAGTTTCGTACTGTTCCAGCAGCACCGAAAAGACAACCCAACAGTTGGAGAACTTTCTCGAAGCACCTACTTTGACCAGCTTGCATTTAGGGAAGAACTGATTCAGCAAATATTTGGCTATGATGAAGTCGCAGAAGGTCATGCTCCTTTCTCACCCCCCTTCTCGCCCTTGGACCCTATTCGGCACCAACCAAAAAGAATGACGATGAGGAGAAATTGCAAAATCTGCTATCAAAAAACAGACACAGAACAGAACAAACGTCATGTGCTCCACTTGTGAAATATACCTTTGCTTCTTGCCCTCACGGGACTGCTTCGCCGAGTGGCACAGCCGTCAAGGCTGCTAGATTGATGGGCCCCGATAAATGCAATACGTGGTGTACAGGATTGATATATATTGGAAGCATAGCTAAGGGGCCTAGTAACAGTTTGTATATTTCAGAATTCTCAAAATAATTTTCTGGCTAAGCACAGTCACTGATTTCTCTTTGTTTATACTTTTATGTGCACATTTTTTAGGTTATTTGACAAATAAAATGTGAACAATTCTAAATCTCGCAGCACAGTCCTTGTTTATATAAAAAGCCACACCAATAAGCTACGATTTGCTGCATAGCAATGTTAAATGCATTTCGTTGTTCAAGAGAAAAAATTTTTTTACTGGAAGCACTCTAAATTAGCCACTTTTCTGCCGTAACGAAAGAGTTAAATACTTGCAATGCTGAACCAACTACTATTTAGCTATGTTGACCAGCATTATTAGTGAAAAAAAATCAAATGGCATAATGAGCTCATGCAAGTTACAAGCTGCGGAAAAATTCTTATGTTACTGTGAAAGTAAGCTGTAAAATTTTGTAGGAGATCGGTATCTCCCTACATTTTAAACATTGCAACATGCAGTTGTGTCATTTGACACAACCTAAGTACTTTAGCCTCTTTGTGTAGGCCTGTAGGGGTTTCTTTGTAGAAGTAAATAAAAGCTAACATAACGGTAATAAGTTTCTGTCAAGCAATTCATCATAAAAAAGTAAGGTGTGCAAACACCAACAAGAGAACTAGACAACATCGTGTTTGTGTAGTCTGGTTCTCTTGTATCCATGTTTGCATGTGTTACTTTCTTTTACTGTGATTCCCTAGCAACTAGCTGAACTTTCTCTCATTTTAAGCTTCATTTGTAGTACGCTGAGCTACTATCTGCAGCGTTTATGTTGCCTGGTTCTCTTGTGTCCGTGTTTGCACCCCTCACTTCCTTCCACGATGAATCCCCACCAAATAGCTCAACATTTCCATGACAAGTGATGCTTTGTTGACACCGTGCTACTTGTCATTGCTTTAATACAATGCAATGCTTGCTTTATGACTTGTAAAATGGATTCTAAACCCATAAATTAACAATACTTTTTTTGCAGCTATACAGGCTCTCTCGGTGGACAGCAGAGCTGTTATGCTTGAGTCAACGATTGGACAGGCCAGAAATCCAAACTGGCACATGGAGCGGATTGGTCGACTAACTGCCACAATGTTTAAAAGAATTGTGAGGTGCCGAAAACCTGACAGTATTGTTAAAGAGATACTTTACCCACAGAACTATAAAAATTGGAGGACGCTTAAGCTTCACCTTCAAGAGTGGATTGCAATAGCGTTATCGCACCCCATTCGCACCGCCCACTCATTCACTCGGCATGCTCTTGAGTCACACAAAGACGAAACGTGCGCCTGAGCAATCGAACAAACCAAAGAACTCGGTGTCTCGGAGGGAGAAACGATCTACGCGAGCGAAACGTCGTGACCGGCACGGACACCCGGGCCGCGACGTGCCATGAAGGCTGACGCCTTGATGGGATCGTCATCTTTCTCGCTTGGGAGCACCATGCAGACGCATGACTCCTCGCCAGCAACCCGGCACACACCGCAGGGGACGCTTTCCCACCAGACACACTACGGTGCAGCGATCACGTCAGAGGCGTCCCGCATCGGACAGATCACCTAGGAATCATGCTGTGAGCGGAAAGACGAGCCGCGTTGCGCGGGCGAGTGGCGTGCCACCTGTCGGGGCAGTGCCGTACATTGCGAGGAGGGGGTCTTCTGTGTTTGCCGTAAGATGGCTCTGCGTGTGCTCCAAGCACAGAAGAAATGTAGCAGAAACGTACTTCTCTATGCATTTGACTGTGATTTCTGTAATTTACATGCTCATAATTATTGACATACACCGCAGCATAACTTTCTAGGCACGTTCCTAAGACAACACTGCATTTACTAGAGGCGCTCTTGTACCGCTTTGAAGCATTGAATTCATGGCTGAGTGGTAGCATCTCCGTCTCACACTCCAGAGACCCTGGTTTGATTCCCACCCAGCCCATCTTGCAAGTTGTTTTTATTCATGAACTGCCTTCCGCCATTTTTCGCTCATGGCCAACGCCGACGAGACCGGCTTTTCTGCGACACGAGCTCTTTAAGCTATCGCGTTAAATCGCTATCGCTATCGCGTCATGTGCATGAGCCAGATGCCATTCAGGCATATGAACAGCTAATGGCCTGCATGGATAAGACCAAAACAGTGGGATATACAGGCCTGCACGTGCATGCTGAGCATCCGTTTATTGCTGCATCCCCAGATAGACTGGTATTTGAGGGTAGTGACATGGGGCTGCTAGAAGTTAAATGCCCATTTTCCTTCAAAGGAAAAAGAATCGAAGAAGCTGCAGCTTCTCCAAAGTTTTGCTGTAGGGCAACAGATAATGAAATTACATTGAAAAGGGAGCATGAATACTATTATCAGTTGCAGGGCCAAATGGCAGACAGGACTACGCTGGTGCGACCTCTTTGTGCGGACTAATGCAACATCCATTGCATCCTCCTTACATGTAGGAAGAATTTTCTTTGACGAGGCCATGTGGTCTCAGGAAATATTGCCAGAATTACTGCATTTTTATAGGAATGCTGTGGTAGCTGAGTTGACCAAGTGAACTAGAAGAGGGCTGCCCCTGTATAGTTCTGCCAGGTATGTTGGCACTGCCAAAAGAAAACTGAAAACCTGCAGAAAGCAGGAGCCCCCTACTACAGAAATATGTGCACCACAAAGAGAATGATGGCCATGCTTCTTCAGCAGCACTGCATGACACTGAGATGGAAACGGGATGGGAAAACGTCTTGTCACTCTGCGAGAAGAAACGGCAGGCGAGGGAGTGCAAAAGAGAGCCCGGAGGAGACATCTCGTCGAACTTAACCAACAAACTGAACGACGACGATGCTGACCACGCTGGAGGCGTCTACCACTGCTACCGAGGGAAGACGTGAAAGTGGTTATCTGCCTGCATCAGGGCAGATAACCACTTTAACCAAAATAACGGCAGTTGCACCAGCAACTGCCGAAGATAATCGAAACCTGGGCGACTACCAAAGAAGACTTCGCTAGGCAAGCGAATACCGTGGTGGTTTGCCACCGAGGACGAGGACACTGAGCTAGAGGCCTACCCAGAACTCCAGCCTGAACAACAAAGCAGCAGTTGCCGTTCAAGGCCGTGAGAGCTGCCCTGGTTTGATCACCCTGGAGTGCAACCAAGACAGAGGTCCCAGTCGTGAATGGGAAACCAGCAGCAGCAACATCCCATCCAGATGGAAGACAGTGCCAAGGCTCCAAAGAGCTCGCTGGCATACTCTATTACATCTTATTAAGAAATGTTAAAAGGAAACTCCGGCAATTTTGCTATGTAAACGGATGTCAATGAAATTCGCTGAGTACGTTCCTTGAACACTTCCGTCATGTCCACAAAAAAAAAAGCAGGTTTAAGAGTTCATATATTTTTACAAGTGACTAATTAATTGCCTCGAACACCCTACCTTACCTCCTCCTCAGTTACAGAGCACATTGTGTATGACATGAGGAGTGCTCTATGCAGGGCGTGCCAATCATGCAGACGACAGTGACGATCATCAGCTAGTGCATGGTGTGAGAAGTTGCTGTCATGAGAAGTTGCGTTCACTGTAGATGAGCAAGAGATGGGACGCAAGTGGTGTTCCATTGCTGGCCACACGAACTTCGGCCCTCTCCATCTGCACACACAGTTTAAGGTCATGTCGATAATGTTCAGCCGAAGTTAAGCCGATATGTCACAGTAGCATACAGTAAAAGCTCGTTAATTCGAACTTCAGTAATTCGAATTTCGGGATAATTCGAACCGTACTACTTGGTCCGGCCTAGCTCCATAGAAGTCCATGTATAATAAAGCCCGTTAATTCGAACGTGAGTTGGTTCTGCCACGGTTAATTCGAACTACGCGCCGCCGCGCCTGGGCGGCGTGCCGCCTGGCACATGGCCAGAGCAGGCCTTGTCGCGAGGCTGCAGCGGCTGAGTTGCCTCCAAAATGGGGCGAGAAGGAAAAAGCGGGTAAAACCGGTGCCAGCACCCGGCGCAGAGGCTGGAGGGCAAGGGGTGACAGCTGTGGCAACAGCTACGCCCTCTCTCTACCTCCGAGAACTGCGGTTTCCGGTTTTGAGCCGCCGATCTCAGAGGCCTAAGAATCTTGTCGTATAGCTGCAGTTGTTAACCGATGGATGGCGCAACCAGCACAAAAAATACAGCGAATCCAGTACATCGCAGCGCCGCTAGCGCTCGAGAATTGAACGAATAGGAGGAGCCTTCGTCAACGTCTTTGTCCTGAACTCGCGGTGGTCTCGGCCACTTTCGGCAGCCTCGAGTTTTCTGGTTTTCGGCGCGCTTACGACCTTTGTTGTGCGGATCGCTTGAAAAGTTAGGCCTCGGTGGTGTGCTTCGCCGTGCTGACGTGCGGTTTCAGAATGGCGTGCGCCCGCGGTAAATACTACTGCGCCAAAACACTGAAGGATAAATGCGACATCTTACGGGAAGTGGACGCCGGAGTCTTGTCGAAACAAGAAATCGCCAAGAAGCATGGGATACCGAAGAGCACGCTGTCCACTTATATAAAAAATAAGAGGGCGATTGAAGACGCCTTAGAGGCAGAAGTTGCCAGGGAAAGGAAGAGGATGCGGCTGGCAAAGTACCCCGACCTCGAAAAAGCGCTTCTCCTCTGGATTAAGGAGATGCGTGCTCAGGACATACCGCTGAGTGGCCCCGTCATATTGGCGAAGGCAGCGGACTTCGCCCTGCGGCTGGGCTACGACGACTTCGCAGCTTCAGATGGGTGGCTGCACCGCTTCCGTGAAAGGTACGACCTTGTGTTTCGTGCGGTGTCAGGGGAGATGAAGGCTGTTAACTTGTAAACATGTGAAAGTTGGCGCTCCGAGGTCCTACAAGGCTACCTACGGAAGTACTCTCCGCAGGACATTTTTAATGCTGATGAGACAGGCTTATTTTTCAAGTTACTGCCCGCCAAAACGATCACGTACAAAGATGACAAGTGTACGGGGGGTAAACGAAGCAAAGAGCGAGTAACGGTGATGGTTGCGGCAAATATGACCGGAAGTGAAAAGCTACCGCTGTTCGTGGTAGGAAAGTCGAGCAATCCTCGCTGCTTCAAGAACATCAGGTCCCTCCCAACAGACTACGCGGCAAACAGGAAGGCTTGGATGACTGGAGAGTTGTTTAAGCAGTGGCTCATGAAGGTAGACAAGAAGTTCGAGCGCTGTGGCCGCAAAATCCTTCTTCTTGTCGATAACTGCTCTGCGCACAAGATTGAAGTTCAAACGAATGCCGTTGAGTTGGCCTTTCTTCCAGCCAACACAACGGCAGTGCTGCAGCCCATGGACCAGGGCATTATAAAAAATTTGAAGACATTTTATCGGCGCCACATACTAGAAAGAGTTATTCTATGCCAGAATTACGAAGTGACGCTCTTGAGTGCACTGCATATGCTTGTGCGTGCTTGGGAACAAGTGACAGGGGCTACAATAGCCAATTGCTATCGCCACTGTGGCTTCACCACGCAAGGCGAGCACGTGGACGAGCCACCTGCGCACGGAGACTGCGTCACTAGCGTCACCGCTCCCATGTCGGACGTTCTGAAAGACGTTTCCTTTGCCGACTACGTAGACGTGGATGCGAGCGCAGTTGTCTGTGGTGTGACCACAGACGAGGACATCATTTCCCAAGTTAAAAACATAGAGCCTGTCGCTGCCAGTGACGACGACGAGGAAGACGACGAGGCACCGGTGCGGCCCTCCGCTGCGGAAGTCATGGCCGGACTTAATGCCACCCGCCTGTTCTTCAGTTTTGAAGAAAGCGAACAGGAAGCCTTCCGCAACATTCGCTCTTTAGAGCAGAAAGTGCTTGCTGTTGCCTTCAAAGAAAAAAAGCAGACCACAATTACGGATTTTTTCAAACATTAAATTGAACTGGCGCCATGCCCTGCTGCTTCCTGGTCGCGGTGTCCTGTTTTTCTTCATTGCTTTCATTAGTTCGAACTTCGTTTAATTCGAACTGAGATGGCGTCCCCTTGCGGTTCGAATTAACAAGCTTTTACTGTAGTTTAAGCATCTACTGCTGGCAGACCTGAGTGACTGACCTCAATGTAATTAAGCCATCAAGGTGAAGAAAACGCCTCCTGTAGTTCAGTGTTGACCATACGGATTTGAAATAAGCCATTCCCAATTTGATACAGTGCCCACACAAAAAGCTAAAATCGTCGACACAGAGGGGTGTCGACATAGGTATGTTGCCGTTTTCAAGGAAAGCTGCCAGCCGCAGCCACCGGCACTTTCCTAAATTAAGTGCGACTAAGAACATGGGTGTATTTTCACATATTGTCATGCAGACTCATTATTTAGCTTTTGAGGTGCACTGCTTGCCTCGTATCCCAAATGGGCAGCAAGCGCAGGCCCTTTGATACAGCAGTGCAAACAACCACCTTGTTCAGCTGCCAACGGTGTCAATACTGGCATCGCCATTTCCACGAGAAAACCCCACGTTCTCTAAAGGAGCGATCATACACACGAAGTCCTCATCTGTGTCTGTTTTATGGAACATATTGTGTATGTGAAGAGAATACGCAGAATGATAAGGAGGCAGCCATAACAATGTTCCCGTACTACAGTCCCCCCCTTGCTGTTTTCGAAGTTGCATGGTCACTCATATCAGCGCGATCCAGAGCGATGCAACATGCATGATATGTGCCCGTTTGATATGTTCTGATATGTCAACGATGAGTGGCTAGCATCCCAAGTGAACAAGCGGGGATGCTGTACTTGTTGATGTAAACAAATGCACCGGTCAGTGCTTTGGACATTAAGCAGCGTTCTTGCGTGATACAAATGCTGAAAAGTGGGCTCCACATCTTACAGTAAGCATGTGAAGTGCTTCCCTGAGAAGGAGTAATACCCCAGTCACATGAGCATGCCAAAGGTCCTTTAAAGTTAAGCCGCATTGAGCTTTCAAAGGCATATTAGTTCAAGGGATATGCGTCGGTGCTACATGGTCTCCAGATGGTCCCCGTTGAAGCTTCTAACAGAAACTGCAACGCATCCTTAGCACTGCCATCACCTCAAAAGTAATAAAAAAATATGGTCCAAATACGTCTTATAAAAAATTTGTCATTTCTTTCAGCAATATTTATTTTTCCTAATACATAGAAACATCAAAACAAAGTGCACGTGTAGTAAAGGCATTACTTTCCCAAATACATCTGTATTTGGGAAAGATGGGAATACACTTGCAGATGATGGCCACTATTTGTACCGCTTCGTACACCGCATGTTGGCGTCGATTATTTGTTGGTGCTCTTGCTTCAGCTGCATTGTCTAGTGTTCTCGCCTTGCTTTTCAAAGCAATGAATTGTGAAGATGAGCAACAACGCTGAAGATGTGAGAAAAAAGTATGCAGTAGCACTGGCAACATCGCTAGAAATGGACGACGAGGCATCAAGAAAAAGGGTGCGTGATATACGGCAGCGTCTCATCGCCAACAGCTGCCTGTTGACAGTGCTCGCTTCATCGTGACATGCAGTGCAGCGACGGGTCTGGGCCTATCGTTGCCACGAAGAATGGTTCGAAAGAACACTACCAAACCTTGGCAGCCGGCATTGCAAACAGTCGTTTAGAGTATCGAAAATGATGTTCAAATACTTGGTTGACGTCTGCCGGCCAGCAATGCAATGGCAAGTGACAAATATGTGCGAGTGCATCGCTCTAGAAAAGCATGTGGCAGTCAGCTTGTATAAGCTGTGCTCGTGTGCGAAGGACAGAGCAATAGCGGACATCTTCAGCATTGGTCGTTCTACCGTGAATGTTATATACAGGAAATTTTGTGCGACTATGGTTGCCACCCTCAAAAAGGAATGGGTGAAAATGCCTTCATCGGACGACACGCCAGCACATGTAAAAGAATTCCAGGCAGCTTGTGACTTTCCGCAAGGCGTCTGGGCCCTGGACGGCTGTCACATACCGGTATCGCCGCCAAAGGAGCACACAAGTGATTATTATAACTACAAAGGCTCGCAAGTCTCTATGGGTCTTTTTGTTGTCGTTGACGTGACGAATAATTATGGCTGTAGTTGATGAAATTCTAAGTATTCTTTCTTCAGGAACCTCCTCTCTTGGAAGCTACCTCAGTGATGTTTGCTCAGACGTAGAGGAATTTATAGTTGTTTAGTGAGATTTCTTCAAGTTCTTCATATGTTACCTTTATTCCTTTCGTCTCAGACAATTTAATCAATTTCAGTATTAACAACAATTTCTTAATACCATCCAAATCTTAGCCAATCGCTCGCAGTGAGTATGCGCCACCTTAGAAGCCGATCCTCGAGAGAAGACAACATGTATCGTCTGCCTTTTTACAAGTACTTAGATTACCTCCTAATGTTGGGATACTTGGATTGTTTTCAGGAAGTGAAGAAGAGGGATGACCCCTTCCTCTACCTGTCTTACAACAAGGTAAGTGCAACTCCGGAAAGTTGTGCGACTTCGACTGCAATGACTGCTCCATCTTCCTTTATCCGTTGTGGTGACTACCTGTCTATCCCACTGTTAAGCACCTTCTGGTAGCGGGTGTCCTGTAACCTGCTTTTGACGAGTTTTCAAGAAACTCAGGTGGACGTATTGAACCCAAAGCCACATAGCCATTGGTCTTGCTTTGGCACGTTCAACTCCCTATTATCATATCCACATTTACACTTGTTCAAGGGAAACAAATTTATGGAGATGAGATTCTGGCATATTTATTCTGAGTACGACACATCTCCAAGGGAGAAAGTACCGGCAGCACTCTATGGTTGCTCCATGTTAGGCTCCCTTGCTGAGAATGTGCTCCACCCCTAGTGGAGCATGTTCACTCCGATCGGCCACAAGTGGAGTAAATGTGCTACTGAGCATTGTATCAGAGTTAGAGATAAGCAGCTAATCTGTCAAATAGGATTTTCTAGCAATGACATCTTCCTTAATGTTTACGCAATGTGTACGCTCGCTCATCGCTCGCTGCACACCACTCTCCGGCGCATGCCGTAGCAGGTTTTCTCTGACGCGCGGGCGCCGCCGCCGCCGATGCTCCGGAGCAAGCCGTTTCAGGTTTTCGTTGCGCTGCAGCGGCTGCGATCGGTGGAATGCACGAGTAGTCTTTTCTTGTCGCATTTTGCATGAGCTTGCTCGTTTGTGTGGTATCTCGCCGCTGACGTCTCATCGACTGTGCCGATCATGGCGAGCCGTGGAAAGTACTCGGCAAAGGATTTAAAGACTAAAGTTGAAATATTGCAGGCGGTTGAACGTGGTCTCTTAACGAAGACAGCGATTGCCGAGAAGTATGGCATCAAAAAAAGCACGTTGTCTACCTACATCAAGAACAAGGACTCTATCATCGATGCTTACCAAAAGGAGATTGAGCCCTCGCGGAAAAGACTACGGACGTCGACTCACCTCGAGATGGAGACTGCTGTCATTACGTGGATAAAGGATGTTCGCAGCAGGAATATTCCATTAAGTGGACCCATAATTGCTGCGAAGGCAGCGGACTTCGCCAACCAAATGGGCATCAGCGACTTCAATGCATCGAAAGGCTGGTTATCACGTTTTAAGGCCCGCCACGGGCTGACGTTTAAGAACGTCTGCGGAGAGGCAGCCGCAGTCGACAAAGAAACCTGCGAAAATTGGGTCTCAGGTGAATTGAAGGAATATCTTGCCGATTACCCGCTCAGCGATGTTTTCAATGCTGATGAAACCGCACTTTATTTTAAGTTGCTCCCAAACAAGACTGTGAGCTATAAAGGTGATACGTGCTCGGGCGGAAAGCGCAGCAAGGAAAGAGTTACCGTGCTAGTGTGCGCGAATGTGACGGGCACGGAACGGTGCCGCTTGCTCGTGATAGGCAAAGCAGCGTACTCTGTACAGGCGCCACCTCCTAGAACGGATTCTTGTATGCATGGAAAGCGGGAAGCCCTATGATGTCAACCTGCTCGGAGCTTGCCACATGCTGGCAACATCGTGGAACGCCGTCAAGGCAGACACTATCGCTAACTGTTTCCGCAAGTGTGGCTTCAGTGAAACCACAGAAGCCTGCTGCACAGCCGACTTTGATGTTCAAGTGGATCAAGATGATGGCTCCATCGTGCTGGACCCTGCCTACGCTGTTTTATCGGAGGGTGTGGACTTCGAGAGCTTTGTCGACGTAGACAACGGCGTGGAGACAACGGGGCCTTTAACTGACGCCGAGATTATCGAGGCTGCGTCCAGTCAGCAGCACGACTCACGCGCGGCGAGCACGCCTGACAGCGACGACGAGTCCGACAAAGAGGACGATCCGTTGCCTCCTCCGAGCGCATGTGAAGCAGCATCAGGACTCGATCTGGCTGCGCGCTATTTCTCCACCGATGAGAATTCGGATGCTGCGCTGGAGATGTTGGGCAAGTTGCAGACAATGCTTCTCGAGTCGCGGCGAAGAAAGCGCAAACAAATGCAAATCACCGATTATTTTTCATGTTGATATGCTTCGATCATTATTCTTTTGTTAATAAACATGTTTTTGAAGCATAAATAGTGTCATATTTCATCATTAAGCCTGACGCTCACGTGGGTACATTTATCATTAGTTCCAGGCGCATAAATTGATTGGATATCTTTATTTCCTTTGGTGTTTGGACTCGCATGATTTTAATACCCGCAATCGCCGACCTCAAAGAGTAGTAGTGCGTATTCCTCGATGACGATCCCAGATATGGCTATTTTGGCTTCGGCCCTAGCAGCCAAATGCAATGGCCATCTTTTTTTTTTTTTTGGCCGCCCGCTCGTTAATTCAAACTCCGCTTAATTCGAACAATTTTTCAGTCCCCCACGAGTTCGAATTAACGAGCTTTTACTGTACCACATTATTACGCTGCATTATTTCGTTTTGATTTCCTGCTTGTTCTTCCGATTTCTCTTTTGTGCTTGCTTATAAGCTTTCTTTTGTTCCATCTCGTCCTCAGTGCCACCAGATTGCTGTAACAGTATCTTCTACGTTGTCCCACTAAGGAAACCAAAATCATTGGACAATCCTCTTATGCGTCAGGCTCGCACTCAGGTTTTTCTTGAGGCACTGGCTTTCGAACTTCTATAAAGCACAAGCCACCGCATTGCTGGTACAAGAAAGGCCATTATTCACCACAAGCTGCACATTCGTCAGACACACCGAGTTGCCGTTTGGATCCATCCTTGCGGCATTGCCCACTGTTGGCTCATAAAGCTACCCTACACTTCATGGGGCATTGGCTGGAATATTCATAACTGGAACGGCAACAATGGCCTCTGCATTGACTTATATGCAGATCAAGGTAGACCCAGGCTAGGCACCGGTATGTATTTCTGCAGCATGCATGCGACCTATATATGTGGCAAATTGTTGCACAACTGTCGGAGAAATATGCCATGCCATTAAGAGGCAAGCAATCAGTTGCGCATCATAAATACAAGGTCGTTGTATAAAGATTTAAAATTTTATTTCTGGCTTTGCACAACATGGTTGTGTGGGATTGGATACTGAGTTTCCATAGCTTACGTTGGCATAAAACGTTAAAAATTCAATTATAGGCCCATTAGTTTGCTTACACTATTGCATAATGTATTCATCAAGTTAACTTCCAATAAAACACTTGACTTCCATCAACATCGAGTGTCGAAAGTCGCAAATGACCGTCAAATATTGTTGCACCCGTGGTTGGGGGCACGACGATGCAAAAGAGAGAGGGAGCCGGCGTATGGACGAGGGGAGCCCCACTGCACCACGTCCAGGCCAGCGCCTCTATCCGCAAACTGATTTGTTGCACCGGCTTTTCGGCGAGCCGCCTACTGAGTACGAGGCGCCCGCGCCCCCGACAGGGACAAAGGCATCGGTGCGGCCAACAGAGAATGTGGACATTGCGTTTCTTCTCTTTCCTTGCTCCTTTCTTCAATCTATCTTTTGTAAATAAACCAGTCTTGAAAAGGATCCCAACGAGTGAAGTTCTTTCCTTCGAGGCTCCTGCGTGCACGGCCAACGCCGTCCAGCTTAGTTAACGCACAGCAAAAGTTAGGGCAGTCGTCTCAGAGCGACAGCAATTAGAGTCAGCCCAGTGGCGCGAGCATTCATTCACATTTTTGGTGCCGAAACCAGGAAGTACTTCGCCTGCTGACATGTAAAGCGCCATGGAACGACTACAGAAGAAGCAAGCTGCCCTGCGACAAGCAATCGAGAAAATCATTGCAGCAGCCAGTGACTTACTGCAATCGCCAACCATCCAAGTCGGCGAGCTTGAGGAACACCTCGACCTTCTCCTTGAACAAGCAGATAAGTTGAAATCCCTTAACGCGAGCATCGAACAGAAGATAGATCTTCAAGAATTAGACGCAGAATTAGAAGCTTGCGCTGCATACACCGAGAAGATCTGCTCCCTCAAAACAAAGATCAAGAGAGCCCTCAGGAGCCAACAAAAGCCGGTCGACAACTCCGTCAGTGACAGGCAACACATCAGAGCAGGAAGCACACCACATTGGTTCTGTCCCACCTGCGGCATTCCAGCCACTATCAGCAACAACCAAATTACCGAAGTTGGAAATTGCAAAATTCAGCGGGGACCTGCATTCGTGGCAGAAATTTTGGAAGCAATTTGAATCGACTATTCACAAGAACAACACCCTGCCTGCAATAGCCAAGTTCCAATACTTAACAAGTTACATAACTGGAAAGGCCGTCGTTGCCATGGAGAGGTTGCCGATCAGCGATCGAAATTACGATATCGCGGTGAAGACTCTCATTGAGAGATTTGGGAAGGAGGACATCATAACTGAGGACCACATGTCGCGCTCGCTTGACGTCCGCCCAGTGCACAATCTGCCGGACATTGAAAGGCTGAGGACCCTCTACGACGAAATCCGCTCTGGAGTGGGAAGTCTAGAGGTGCCGGGAGTGTCGTCGAGCACCTACGGCGCGCTGCTTCTCGCCGTCCTTCGTAAAAGCATTCCAAGCTAGCTTTGCTTGGAGTACTTGCGATGGAAGGCCGCCTCACCTGAAACCCCCAAAGACGAGCTTCTCGGTTTCCTCGATTTGATGAGAGAGGAGGTTGAGAGCCGAGAGAGAGCCCAGAGTGAATTACGCCACCTGTACCAGGACGCCGCTATCAGACAGAAAGCACCAATCAAAGAAGACGTTCGTCCTCAAAACCTATCGGCATCTCTTCTCGCCGTAACCGACGGCGAGGCGCAATGCGCATTTTGTGATGCAGAAGGACATCAACCAGCGAACTGTGTCGCCCCCATACCCATAGACAAGAAGGAAGTGATGTCAAGAGAGAGGCGCTGTTACAAGTGTGCGAAAAAGAAGCACTGTGCCACTGAGTGCAGAAATTCAAGGTGGATAAAGTGTGCCAAATGCTCTGGATGACACGCAACTGGCGTCTGCAACCTCATTCAAAGACTGACACGCCCTCCTTCAATCGAAGATGCTGCACCAACAGAGACAACAGTGCAATCATCGCTTCAGGTGGGATCAGCACTGGGAAAGACCTGTGTGCTTCTACAGACTGCACGAGCGTATGCGGAAGGCCAGCACAACAGTGCTCTGGTGAGAATGCTGCTTGATGGTGGCAGCCAGCGAACATTTATACGACAGGAGGTTTCCCGATGCCTCAATCTTCGCGTCATAGGAGGGGAGAAGCTAGCTATTTACGCCTTCGGAAGCGAGAGACCGTCTGAGGAAAGAAGGTGCCATCGCGTGGAATGCTGGCTGCGAAACTGGCGCAATAATACAGGAGTCCGCATCAAAGCATTAGAGGTGCCCGAGATCTGCGCAGACCTCCTCCCAACCCCTGACGACTCCATAGCCTGCACCACTTGTGAACAAGACCTCCAGCTTGCCGACACCTTAACTGACGGCTACCATATATATATATATATATACACACACTTAAGTATTTACACTCATGTAACCACTTTGAGACGCCATGTCCGCATTTGTGGACGTGAATAACATGTATTCAAATATGAAAATTTTTGCATCGTTTTTTACGCTTGACTTTTCTCTGGCCTACTAATCACAGATAATGAAAAAAATATTTTTTCCTCTGAAAAGATTTAATTGGCGCCTGAAGGCGTTAATGGAGAAATCTGCAGAGTACAATCAACATCTACATATGGCTTTCATAGCTTATGAAAGGCATTTGATTCAGCAGAGATACCAGCAGTCATGGAAGCATTTCATAATCAAGGAGTACAAGAAACATAGGTGAATACCTTGGGAAATATCTACAAAGAATCCACCACTACATTGGTTCTACACAAGTAGAAAATTACCTATTAATAAAGAAGTGAGGCAAGGAGACACAATCTCTCTAATGCAAGTGATTGCAGCATAGAACAGGTATTCAAGCTATTTGACTGGGAAAACTTAGGAATGAGAATCAACGGTGAATCATAGAGTTTCCTACAAGAATTACTAGAGGGAACTCTGGCGCTAGTGTCTATGGAAGCTGCAATGGGAGCGGTTGTCTCAGCATGGGAATTATGGGAAGTACATGGATTTGCCTAAACTTCATCCTTTCTGGCTTCAAACGGCTTTGTGACTTGTAAACTCGTCATTTTCAACAGTGTATTGCGTAATAAATAATTAAATAAACATCATTAAAATTGCCCGACGGCAGGATTCGAACACAGGGACTCTAGCACAGAAGCCTGATATTGAAACCATTAAGCCATGGACGCACGTATCGACAAGCGAATGTAGCGCCCTTATGAATTTATCGCGGGCATGCCAGTGCCTTGAGACGCTTGGCGCGTTTCGATTTGGCCACCTGGACAAGCTCAATCGTTGCAATTAATAGAAACTGCACGTGTTCCCGGCATCTTCTGCACTTCGAAGAATATAGATTGTGCCGAAATATACGACAATAATATTTATATAGCATAATATACAAAGCCACAAGAACGTCTGAATCCACAAGCACGAAGATCAGACAAATCCATGTACTTCCCACCATTCCCATGGTAGGACAACGACTGCAGCGCCAGAGTTCCCTCTAGTAATTTTGTAGGAAACTCTATGCGGTGAATATCTCGGCAACCTTAGCTTTGCAGATGACATTGTCCTGTTCAGCAACACTGGAGATGAATTGCAACAAATCTTTGGGGACCTTAACCGAGAAAGTGCAAGAGCGAGGTTGAAGACTAATATACAAAAGACAACAATATGCTGAATAGCATGGCAAGGGAACAAGGATTCAAGATGGCCAGTCAGCCTTTAGGGTGTGTAGGGGAGTACATTTATCACGGTCAATTATTCACAGTGGACTCTGACCATAACAAAGAAATTAAAAAAAAAAAAAAAATGGGTTGGAGTTCATATGGCAGGCCTTTCCAAATCATGACTGGAAGCTCAGCACTGTCGCTGAAAAGGAAAAAAAAAAAATGCCGCAGTTTCGCCAGAGGGGCGAAGCATCGATTTAAGTTTTAAGCTGTGGACGTTTCATGACTGAAGAGTCCTACCACTCTAAGAAGGGCACAGAGCTGCCGTTATTGCAGGCAGAGTCTTTTGCAAACTGGAAAGCTAAAGTGAAGATTGGAGCGGACACTGAGCAGGAAATATTGCCACGCACATGGGCCACTTGCTCCCAAAAGAAGACAAGGACGGGCTGGCTCACAAGCTCGTGCCTTGGCCATTGGTCAGTGCTGCACTGTCCCTTCGATGACTTGTACTTTAACGGCCTCTTTTAGAAGTCGTCTATCAACTAAACGTGACATTTCTGGTGGAGGTGCTGGGTAATCTCGACCCATGAGACAGACACCTCCTAGCAGCGGGAACGCTTAGACCGATACTGGAGCTCATGCCATTACACTGCGCCAGCCAGAGAATCTTGGGATTGGCCCCCGTGCTTGAGGTTTTACCTGCGACGACAACGAGAACGAAGGCAGGTATGGATGCTACATCCCATACAACCATCCCTGCGATAGGTGCTCCGGTGCCTCCTCATTACACGCTGCAAAAACTATGCTTGCCAAGTCCCTTCCATGGCAACCTTCTTGAAGATGCGGAAGACGCAGAAGACTGGCTGGCGGACTTCGAGCGCGTAGCAGAGTTCAATGGATGAGATGACGAATCGAAGCTCCAAAACATCTACTTCAGCCTTTTGGATGGTGCTCACAAATGGTTCCAGAACCGCGAAGGTGTTCCGACATCATGGCGCGAGTTCTGTCACAGCCTCTTCGACACCTACGCCAGCTCCAATCGCTGGGAAAGAGCAGAATGGGCCCTCCAATCTCGCATTCAGAAACTTAGTGAGAGTGTGGCTATGTACATGGAAGACATGGTGTGTCTCTTCAGGCAAGCTGACCCTACCATGTCTGAAGACAAGAAGCTGGGTCACTTGATGTGGGGCATGAAAGAGCAGCTTTTTGGTGGACTCGTTCATAGCACACCCACAACAGTTGCAGAGTATCTCACTGAAGTCGTCACCGTGGAGAAGGCCCTGCACCAGCGCTCACACCAGTATGATCAGCAAGTGAATCTCTCCTCTGCTACCAGTGGAGTAGGAGCTCTCACAAGTGACGTCGAGTCGCTTTGCGAGATTATCCAATCGATAGTCCGCAATGAGCTGCAACAGCTGCATCAGGTGTAGCCCCCTTCAGCTAACTTAATAGCTAGCGTCGTGCGTGACGAAGTGCAGCATGCACTTGACGTACCGTGTTACAAAGCATCACTTCAGGCCACTCCACCTCTTCAGGCCGCCCCACCACTTCAGGTGTTCCCAACTTCAACTGAACCATGACGCACAACATACGCTGACGTTTCAAGAGGCACCGTCCCGCCGTGAGCAAATACCAGAGTGTGACTTATGCCGACGCATTCAGGCGGCCTATCCCTGCACCAGCGCCGCTACCTGCCATCACCCCGTATGCCATGCTTCAGTCAGTGCAGGTGGTTCCTTGGGAGAGGCTCGACCAGCCGCATGTAAATCGGACATTTGGGCATGCCCGACCGACGACCGCTCTGTTACTGCTGTGGTGAGGCAGGTCATGTCTACCAAGAGTGCCAGTACCACCGCCTTGGACTCCAGGGGTTTCCTGTTAATTCACTCCGACCCCGTTTTGGACAACGGCCACCTGAGATTGAAGATTTTATCGGCCGACAGCGCGCCCCACCCTCATCAAGGCGCCAGTCGCGATCGCCGTCACCACGATCATTCTATCCGAGAGGTAAAAGTTGGATGTCGCAAGGGCGATCTCCGAGCCCTCGACTGGAACACTAACGTCAGCGACCTTTTAAGGCGAAGCCGCTGGCACTCGACGTGCGAAAGTCCCCCAATCGATGCGACTTCAGACCAACGGGGGCTTGATGACACCAGTGTCTCAGGCTTGGTTGTTTTAGAAAACATGAACGAGACATAACCACTGGGTCTCCGCCACCGACGTGGCCATACTTTGACGAAATTAAAAGGTTTATTGGATGTTTGCCTATAAATTACTCATCCCTCATGGAGGAGAGCTGCTGCAACAGCAGCAGTGACACTATTAAAAAGCTATGCAATGAACAAATTACCATTGTGCAGCTTCCCAGCAATAAGTAAATGCTTATGCATTTATACCAGTAATGTTGTACATGCTTATGTTTTACCATTATTTGACTCACAGAAGTTTACATTTGACTCACAGAAGTCTTTTCAGAGTTGTGAAACTTTAGGTCTCCTCGATTTGGCTGTCCTTTCTTGAAGTCACTTTCTGCACTGCCAAATCGAAGAGGCAAGTGCTGCGCTCTGGCTAATTCAAGAAGTGCAGCCAAATTGAAGAGACCTTTGCTTTGCATAATAAAGGTGCTTTTGCTACTTTAAGCTTGCTTTTTTGAAGAATGCTCCTAAATGCTCAGAAAGCCTGTCGTGTTTGGTGCAATATTGTACTGCATCATAAAAAATTCCATCTTCATTTGTGCAGTTTATTTCTTCAATGTAATTATCAACATATGTGATTGTGGCTATAACGAAGTGGCCGTGTCTGT
Source organism: Dermacentor andersoni (assembly GCF_023375885.2). Taxonomy (NCBI): domain Eukaryota; kingdom Metazoa; phylum Arthropoda; class Arachnida; order Ixodida; family Ixodidae; genus Dermacentor; species Dermacentor andersoni. Next base: position 90,520,712 of record NC_092824.1, on the reverse strand, counting down.
TACGCTGAAGAGGCTGCTATGCGCTGCCTCTGGTGAAATAAATTGCTTGCAATCTTTGCAGCAGTTCTTTCTCAAATGTTTGCAGCTGATCTCCGACATGGAAAGCGGACTGACTTCAGATTTGACCAATAGTGAAAGCACATCAGTGCCAGGAACACCGGCAGAAGAGCCACCACCACCTTCACCCACTGTAAGGTGAACCTGTGGGATGGGCCAACGGCCATACCGCCCTTTTTTCTTTGTGTATTTGGGCTATAAAAATCGGGACGACATGCTGTCCCTCAGACTGGGCTGAAATCAGGATTGCTGATAGATCAGCGAGGCTCTGTACTATGTACGTTAAAACGAGTCTGGGCTCGTTTTAACTACTGTCTCGAGTCACTGAGACAGTCGAAGGGTGAGACTTTGTTTCTGAATTGTTCAAGTTTCTAATGTATTTGTTTTTACCTGCCATGTATGTAGAAAAGTTTACCTATAAATATTTCTTGTACATCTGATCTCCATCGCTTCCTGTCTGCATTTGATCAACAACTGCCGATCATCGTCTGAGAAGCTTCACGTTCCAATGGAGAAGCGAGGACAAGAGAACGAACGTAACTTTACTCCCACCATGGAGTGTGCTCTGAGCCTCGAAATGAGGACAGCAGCGTGTGTAACAAGGAAGCAACGGTGGACCATGACCACAGCAACTGAAATTCAAAGTGCCATGCTTGCTGAGCAGAGAATGCTGCAAGCGCAACTTCAACGGGCGCAAGAAACCGAATTCGAGCTCTGAAACAAACATCTGCAGCTGCAAGAAAAGCTCGTAAATGCAGTTTTTTTTAAAAATAAAACCTGAGGCAGAAAGAATGGTCACTTTGTTTTACTCACGAGTGTCAGCACAAAGCATTGCATGTTGGGGCCCAATTTCTAGAAGTGAGCTACCTAGGTCTACATCCTCTGTCTGTAGTAGTCCATGAGTGCAGAGTGCACACTGGCTGCATTTCAAATTTCAGAATCACTACTATGCACCGGTTGGGTCAGTTGGTTGTCAGACTGTTGTACTTCCTGGAGCAACTGAAACTGAGCCGCATCATTGAAATGCTCACAAATGTCATTGAGCTCGCAGCATGCATGAATCACCAGGCAGGCATTGTCAATATCACATTCCATTCTCTTCGACATGAAGCGAAATCTTGCTTTAAGTCTCGCAAAACCGTTTTCTACGAACGTCTCACTTGGCTGATGTAATTGAATGTTCTCTGGTCTTCGTTCAGTGGACCGTTGTGTCCAAATGGCTTTATGAGATTTGGTGTCGCACAGTATCAGAGGTGGGGCGGCAGGTCCTCCAATTGCAGCAACCGAAGCCTTAAAAAGGGGACTTGCAACCATCCAGGAGAGGCTCGACATTAGGTAAACATGAGAGTCGTGGCTACTTCCAGGGGCACTCACGTTTATATACCTGAAACAGTACTTATGGGCCACGAGAGCCAGAAGAATAATGCTGTGCCCATAAAAATGAACATATACACAATAGTCTAGTCAATAACACTTACTGTTTTACTTAAATGTGGTTTCTGTTGTATATCCTCCATTCTGGAGCCAAAGCATGTGCACATGCGGGGTGCAAGAATGCCTGTTTGGCATGGTGTATTATGACTTTCCTCTTCTATCTACTCTCCCCCCTCTCCCATACCTTCTAGTCAAAAATAAAGGATTCTCCTTGATCCGCTCGAAGCGGATGGGCGTCTGTCATTTTTCCATAAGTAAAAAGTTCTCCATCTCTTATTCCACAACATTTTGGTGCCGAAACCCGGGAATAGGGACGTCAAAAGATGGATATCGACAGAATCAAGCGAGGAAGGGCTGTGGTTCAAACATCTACAACCAAGCTGCTCAACGATGTATCTACCACGGGCGGCAGCACATCAATCTTCTCTCTCTCTTAAAGAGGACTCACTGAAAGAGCTAGATCGGGAGATAGAAAAAGGCGTTGAAGATGAAGCTTACGAAGAGGAAGTTGCATGCTCTGAAATGTACGGAGCAAAGATCAGCATGGCAAAAACAAAGGTACAACGCATGCTACGTGACTTTAGCTGCATAAATGCTTCATCAGATTGCACACTAATCTCCTCAGCTCAAAGAGAATCTAGCGCAAACGATTCACAAATATGCCCCACTGTAAAGCTCCCAAAGCTCGAAATCAACAAGTTCAATGGAGGGCTTCGAGAGTGGCAAGGGTTCTGGAGTCAGTTTGAGTCGACTATCAACGCTAACCAGAACCTCTCAAACATAGACAAATTCAAGTACCTCAACAGCTACTTGATAGGAAAGACGGCGGCTGCGGTAGCAGGACTTGACTTGTTGTAAGGCAACTACGATGTTAAGCTATTAAAGGAGAGGTCCGGCAGAAAGGAAGTAATTATAGAAGACAGCATGTCACGGCTACTTAACATCAAGCCAGTGCGTGACTCACGGAATCTCGGTCAACTGTGCAGTCTCGTCGACGAAGTAGAGATAGGTGTACGCAGCCTCACTTCTTTAGGCGTGAGTGTTGGCACTTATGGAACTTTTTCATTGACTGTAATAAAGAAAGCAGTGCCTGCCGACCTTCGTCTGGGATACCAACGAAAAAACGACGCTACAAACGAGGGAAGTGAGCTGGAGGAGCTCCTGTGTTTTTTGAGAAAAGAGGTTGCGACTCGGGAGATCATAAAGCAGGCCAAAGCTCCGAGAGACAACAGTGCTGAATTGGTAAAGGAAAGGCACAACAGCAACATTAAAGTGGCGAACATGCCTACTGCAGCGGCACTGCACACCACAATCGAGGACAGCACACGATGTCTATTTTGTAATTTGAATGGCCATGAGACCAGCAACCACAACGCAAAGATGTCTGTGGCAGGTAAGAGAGAGGTGCTGAAGCGCGACAATCGGTGTTTCAGGTGCACAACAAGGGGGCATGTGGCAAGAGAATGCCGTAAGGCTAAGTGGCTCAGGTGTGCGCATTGCAAGAGCAGACACTTAATGACAATGTGCGACCCTGACTTTAGAAGACACTACAACACTGATAAAGGGGATGCATCTTCGCCACCAGTGATTGAGCAAGCCACGGTGCTGAAGTCCTCATTAGGCACGGGAGATAACTTGATGTGCACTGGAGAGCAGCAGTTTCTCCTACAGACAGGGCGAGCTTGGACAGAGGGTCCCCATGAACGTGTACTTGTCAGGCTTCTCCTTGATGGTGACAGTCAGCGAACCTTCATCCATCGCAACCTATCCGAAAAGTTGCAGTTATAAGTGCTGGGGGAAGAGGAGCTTAAAGTATTTGCCTTTAGTGAGCAATCAGTCATAACACGCACAAAAACGCGTCGAGTGGAGCTGTGGCTCGGAAGCCAGTACGACGGAAAAGGGGTGCGAGTGCAAGCGCGGGAACTTCCTTGCATCTGTGCAGATATCGTGGCTACGCCACCAAATTCTGTTCTATTTCAATTTTCAAGATTTCACTTTTCACTTCCAAGTCGCAGACGCCTCGCAGGCCGGCGAAAGTGAAAATATTTGCAGTCGACAGAGAGCTATACAAACTACAGCACAAAGCGTTTTGCAAAAATTAATTATACGATACAGTGCCCACAATATCCCTCTATTTTGTCATTGTTTAACTCAAGAACTGTAGCAGCTACATAGAAATTAATGACATATTTGAAATCTGCTTGAAATGCTCTATAAGTGGGAGGATTTTCAAATCTTTAGTGCGAACATTAAAGAAATGTTTTTTCGAGGAGTGTCTCCCCTTAATCATAGAATGTGACACCCTCCTTCTGTAAACTCTGCGGTAACATGCAGATTCGATGAACACTGAAATTAAGTGGCCGCAAGACGCTACAGCGGCACTATATTGTACGTCTATCAAAGAAAAATGGGCGAACGACTCCGATGGGCCCATTGAGTGTCTCACTATAGAGTGAGAAACTCTGAACTCTGCTTCCTTTTATGATGATGATAGCGTGCTTTTGGTTTTGATTTCAGTTTTGCAAGCTGCGAAGTATCAACGGAAGGAGGGTTTCGCTTTCAAGCATGCTTGGGCATAGCGTCGTCACAATTTTCTGCTAAAATGCCCTTTTGGCGCCGGATGGTGCAAAGGGTCGCTCCCGGCGCAGTTTGGTGCAAATGGAGCAGCTGTTCCACCACTGCGCTATGGCAACACTAAGGCTATGTTCACACTTGTAAAGTGGCAAGCGGGCAGAAAATCTTCCGTGCATGTCCAAGATGTTCACAATTGCTTCGCCACTGCAGTGGAAACCACTGCCACTTTCGTCCACATGCATCTAGTCGGTCCGAGACCGATAGGGCTCACCGCCTGGTTTTCTGCCCATTTCGCCGCCTAGGCGGGCAGATTTTGTCAAGTTTTTGCCGCTTCCACCTGCTCCGAGACCAAGCGTGAACGTCGCCTAACAGTGATGAAATTCCAGCTCCATAATTAATCGTCACTTTCAGAATTGTGGACTAGTTCATCGCGTGAATTACTTATATACTGTGTGTATTAATGCACTACGCACCTTCTTCTCAAGGGACAGTACAACCATGTGAACTTATTTCAGCCCAGTTGAGTAACTTTCCAAACTTGCTTGCCATAGCATTGTGTTTAGCGCATCATACTTAATACAATTCAATACATTTCTTGACAAACTATTCCGTATTGAAATTAATGGTGTTTGAACACTTATTTTATAGCAAGCGTGCAATTTTTCATGCGTTGCTTGACATATGCGCACTTGAAAAGCTTGTCAGACTAAAATGTGAGATCAAGATGCAACTTAATTTGTGACCCATTAACTCAAGCTGCCTACTGCAAAGCCTTTATTTAGCATTGCATTTCAGGACCTGAATTCAGCACTAGCCACTTTCAGTGATAGAAGCTGCACAGATACTACAGCGTAAGGTGATCGAAAAAAGAACAAGATGTGTAGACAAACAGTGTAGGGACTCGGGAGTCACATATCATTGCGCTTCAGTATTAACAGGCACCCTTTCTGGCCCAAAACAACCAACGTTGTCCGGCCTCAAACATGCCTTATGGATGTTGAGCATCACAGGCGCCCGTAGATATAGAGGGCGACACATGGGGCTAAGGTGGCTCAAGGGTCAGAGGCGTGCAAACTACTGCGTAGTTGGAACACTCGCCTCACTGGGCACAATGCACCGGGCATCTCCCTGTTCTGTACCTTCAAAGCTTGTAGTAAATGAGTTAGTTCAGTTCTAGTGCATATCACCACTGAACAAAGATAATATAGGTACTTGGAAAAGGGTTTCACACAAAGGAAGTTTGATGTTACTACGACTACCATCTCTGTTTTACTTGTTCAAGAAGTTGAAATAAAGAGTTGCCAGAGAGTGTGTAGTCTGTGTCGAAGAGACAGTCACCGAAATGGTTGGTTGGTTAGTTTGGGTTTATTGGCACAAAGGCAACTAAGGCCATGCTGCGCCACACACAAGACAAATGGATATGCAATGTTAGAGTAGGAAGTCACCGAAATCTCAGTGCACTTCAGTGCTCTGCACATAGCTGTAGTTTCATGTGAAGAAGAGCTGTGCTAATAATCCACGTATGTGGGTCAGTTGAACACGTGGCAAAATGTATCAAGAGTTGACTTACTGCCGCCACTGATGTTCACCAGTCATGCCAGAGCACCAATGTAATGACGGTTAGTTCTTGTGAGGGAAGAGTTTGGGGAGACCAGAATGGTGGGTTCGACTATGGGGTGGCCCGTGCTGCGGCTGGCATCTAGCACCTCGTGCAGAAAGGACTTTCACCCACCATGCCTGTTCGAAACGAAGAGTGACTTCCTAATTCGCCATGGCCATCTCGTGTGTCTGCTGGTCTGGCGGAAGCCCCGCAGTGTTTACAGGCCTCTTTTGTGTGTGTGTGTGCGACTTCTGAGGGACCCTTTCCTCGAACTGGCAAGCTCTACAGGGGAAGTTCCGCGAACCAGCAACGCCCAAAAGAGAAGGACAAGCGTTTGCAATTCCCGGACCTGAGGCTTGGTATACCCGAGGTGGGACACCCTCCTCCTTGCAGCAGGCTCAGTATAACCAGAGGCTCGGTTTAAGTGGAGGAGGAGGGGCCCTCTTTCCTCGAATCAGACTCTGTGCCGGTCACGTGACTTTGACGGAAGCAAGATCCCTCCCACGATTGTAGAAAGCCTATTTAAGAAGCTCCGAAATGTAATTTTTTAGATCACTTCATTCTCCTCTCATCATCTTTCACCAACTTTTGAATAAACCGTGCCAGTTTCGGGTTTAGTGAAGGAATAGTACAAGCCTCAACTCGTTCCAAGGTAAAGGAGCTCGCGGCCAAGGCAGTGTACGAATGTCCAGTGGTGAAGGACAGGTTTGACGGAGGATTCGTCAACCAGTTCCAAACAGGACAGCCCTATAGGGGATAATGCGGAAAGTGCACCAGCTAAGGAAGAGGTCAGGCAAGCGCCGGAGCCTGAAATGTCTCGAGAGGCACAATGCAGGAGAAAGTTATTGAACGTAAGCCCTGCCACAATGATTGCTGAGCACGAAATGCCTAAGGCACAGAACAATGCTGAGCATTACTACGATGACAGGACGGCTCGGACGCGACGCTCTGAAGTGGGGGAAAAGGTAATGATCTTGAAACCCTCGTTAAAAACAAACTTGAGGTTCAATGGAAAGGACCAGTGGACATAATTCAGAAATTATCTGAAACAAACTATGTAATCACGGTACCGGGAAAACTAAGGACACCACCAAGTGTACCATAGAAATCTACTTAAACCCTACCGGCAGAGGGACATGTCCCTTAACCAACCTGAGGAGATGCCTGTCGACTTTCCGGAGTTAACAGCAGTGACGGAGGCAAAAGACATTCACAAAACCATTGACAAGTTAGTAGAACAGGCGGAGTTGAATCCCAATCAAAGGGCCAAACTGAGAGAACTCGTGTTTGAATTTAAAGACGTATTTTCAGACACACCAGGCAGGACCACTGCGATCGTTCACAATATCGAGTTAACCTCGTCGAACCCAGTTCGTTCGAAAGCAGTCATGGCCGCTGAAATAAACAGGATGTTAGAGCTAGGTGTAATCGAGCCAGGAGAGAGTGATTATACCTCGCCTCTTGGATCAGATCCCGGGAAAGGAGCCGCAACCATGTATCGACTACCGCAGGCTCAATTTAATCATGAAGTACCAGACTTATCCAATACTGCACATCGAGGAAAGGCTTGAGAAAGTGAGCAGTGCAAATTTCATCTCTACCCTCGATTTAGTCCGAGGGTACTGGCAGGTACCGTTGACCGAGAGGGCAAGCAGGCTTGCGGCGTTTATTTTCCCGATGAGAACTTTTCGGCCGAAAGTTCTAAGCTTTGGATTGAAGAATGCACCATGTTGCTTCTCTAGCCTTATGGACCAGGTGCGACGAGGAATGGAGGACTTTGCACTTCCCTATCTCGATGACATAGCAATCATTTCTTCATCATGGGCGGACCATATGCAACACCTGCGAACCATGCTGCGTTGTCTACGAGAGGCCAACTTAACTGTTAGGGCTCCCAAATGGAAATTAGTGCGCGTGGAGGTAGCTAGGTCACGTAATAGGGCAAGGCCATCGTCAGCCTTCCGAGGTTAAACTGACCGCAATAGACAACTTCCCGCAACCACGCACCAAGCGGGATATTAGGTCATTCCTTGGCTTGGCGGGTTATTATCAAAGATATATCCCTCATTATTCCGAGATTGCGAGTTCTTTAACGGATGCTCTCAGAAAAACCGAACCACAAATGGTAAAGTGGAATGACGCCAAAGAAAAGGCTTTTAGTATGCTGAAGAAAGCGCTAACGAGTCAGCCAGTGTTGAACGCGCCCGACTACTCTAAGCCATTCATTTTCCAGTGTGATGCCAGCAGCAGGGGTATGGGGGTGGTGCTTTGTCAAAAGAGAAATGACAAGAATGAACACCCTGTACTGCACGCCAGTAGAAAGCTTTCAGTTCGTGAGGAAGCATAGAGTGCATCAGAAAACGAATGCGCCTGCGTAGTATGGGCGGTGCAAAAGCTGGCTTGCTATATCGCTGGTTCAAGGTTCACCATAGAGACTGACCACTGTCCTCTCACATGGCTGCAGTCCATGTCTACGAAAAACGGCCGTCTTTTGCGCTGGAGCTTGGCTCTTCAACAGTACACCTTCGATATTCGCTACAAGAAGGGTAAGCTTAACAGCAATGCCGATGGTTTGAGTCGTTGCCCCTAGAGTAATGAAAGCCTCATGCTCACCCGGGTTGCCGTGGCATTTTTACGCTCGTTCATACGTTCTTTTTTCCGAAGTGTAGTCGATTCTTAGCTGATTTTAATAACCACGTCTTAACACTTTCAAGAAATGGCTGTTTTTGTTGTTCAGGGGGGGACGCGCGTAAGGAATGCTTGCCCACGCAGGAGACGAAAAGTTGCGAGACCTGCTTGCAAGACCAATTTCACCGAACCGGACCAGGAAGAAAAGTCACAAGAGCGCCACGAGGAATGATGACAACTCCCAGGAATCTACCATCTATGAACTAAGGGTTCGTCATCTCTTAGGGGAATTCTGCTACTGAAACGCTGATCCCTCGCACAGCGGCTGCTGGCCCCTACACGTCGGGATCTTCCTCCCCCGCCGGGGGAGGAAGATCCTCATCATCTTCTCATCTCGTCATCGTCTCTTCTCATCATCTTTCACCAACTTTTGAATAAATCATGCAAGTTTCGCACTAGAAATCGTCTCATCCTCGCTCGGTCGCCATGGTGTACCGGATGCCTGCAGCCCGCCGACAACGCCACGCTACCCAATAGTAACGTCGGCCGAGCTTCGATAAGCAGGCGTCGCTACAACTCGGCAGCAGTACGATACACTACCCTGGAGTACACAACACCCGCCACCAAGGTTTAACAGATGTCCCCTCCATTAACAGCTGAATATATTTATTTCTTGATACTTAATTCATTATACTTGTTTCATTCATCCCTCAACAGCAGAGTCGCTGTAGGGGGGAGGGGGAGGGTGGAGCCATTCAGAAGTGTTGGGAAAGGATGCCCACCGTGCCATAGCATGTGCGGAATATTTGGGTGACCACCACAGATCCCGCACTGTGGCGGAGGGTGTTACTGGCCCCAGATAAGGTGCCCCACTGGTGTACGCAGGGTGTTTGCGCTTGGCAATTGAGTGTGCCCCATCGTCTCGTGAGGTGTGGGCTGAGAGTTGCAAATTGTCTTCCGTCTTCTCTGTATGACACTTATGTGGGCATTGAGGGAGCCATGTGAGGATCTATCTGAGCAGGGGATGGAGGGGGCCCGGCGCAGTGCTTCTCGGGCAAGCAGGTTAGCTCCTTCATTGCCCTCCATTCCCACGTGCCCCGATATCCAGATCACCTCAGTGGGCAAATGAAGTTGTTTGTGGATTGCCTCACTTTGGGAAGTTGTCTGCTCCGACGTATCCAGCAGGTTTTCGCCAAATCTATAAATATGATCGTACGGTGGCAATCAGTAATGGCTATGGCAACTGCGCTGTTGGTGATGGCAGCATTAGTGTGTAGGTATGTGTGAGTGTTGGCTCGGTGAATATACTTGGTGTAGAATGTGATGCATTGTTCTCTGTGCTTTGTTTCATTGGGGGTGCATATGCCGTGGTATCGAGGCTATTGTAAACAGTGCTCGGGTGATATTGCTGTGTGTTTGCTGAGGTGATTCGCTGAGATTTTGCTTCCCAAACAAGAGGTCGTATATGCGGCCGTGGCCACACCAAGGAATTGTCCAGGCACTGTCTATAACATGCGCGCCAACAATGTTTCTGAGGTACACCGCTGGCGTCCATTGGTCACAGCAGCAGTACTGCAGACTTGACCGCACGATTCCAGGCCACGATCCTGGAAACGCTGATGTACAAGTCGACACGAGCAAGCGTCGCAGTAGTCATTGGTGACTGCCGGCCCTTTTCCCAACCGCCGATGTTTGCGAGCCGGACAAAGGCGACAGCCAAAGTCGCTGCACCGAACTGGCCACAGGCATCTCCATTGCCTGAGGTGGCTCAATCGTAGTGCGGGGCAAACACGCAGGCAATGTACAAGTGACAGCTAACGAGGGGTGACTCCGTTCACGCTACGTACACTCAACACACTCGACAAACACTAAAGTTGTGCAAGGGAGAGGGCTTCTGCATCCACATTAAAAGATCGGGCATCTACTCAAATGCTAAGTTCAATGTGAACTACGCTCGCTTTCTTGTGCCGAACGAGTATTTTTAATTCGTGCGAGGCTAACCACAATGCCGGAAGCAAAGTGCAACATTTCAATGCCAGTCCACAAGGTTGTGTCCCTTCATGTGCAAGAGGCAGCTTGTGTCGCTACCTTGACAACAACCGGCATCCAAAAACAATGCCCAAGATGGGCACAAATCAGACAGCCCTGAGGAGACAGCTCTTTGAGATGGTCCTACTCTGCTCGGTGCACACAGCACCCGAGTTAACGGCGCACACCGTCCCAGACGGCGCCCACCGTCCCAGACGGTGGCAGAGCACCTGGTGCCAGACTGCAATACCAGACAGCCCGCAGCATCCCGGCTCCCTGAGTCACGACTTCCAGAGTCAAAGAGATAGAAGAAGCTATGTACGTAAGAAACTCGGGACCACCCATGAGGCTTACATATTCATTCGCTTCACGCTTGCCAATGTTCTGCGGGCTCTAAGCCTCGCTCTCCCAAGTTGCAGACAATGTGGCTCTCGTACCGACGAATATTCTTCAAAAAGACTTATGAAAAGGCTTTGCATCTTGAAAAGTTCACGCACACTACAGCAACCATTGTCTTGGTGAAGAAGGCATGCCGCCGAAACTAGCAATCAAAATCCTGTTAAGAACGGCCCAGCTGAGGTGCAAGTTTGCCAGCCATTTATGAAAGCGGTGGCAACCTCATCTTGGAACGCCATCGTTACACTCTAACCTCGTCGCCATTGTGACTAAACGCGCTCGGCAGGCCAACTATTGTTACTGTGCCCCAACCGCCGCCCTTGGTTCCCGCGAGCGCTCACCCGCTCGCGGGAACCAAGTTCGAGGCTCCTTCCTGCGCGCCGTCCAGACGCAAGAAAATGCGCACTTGGCCGCGCTGTGGAGGTCAGCTCGGGGAATAAAAGGCACCTTTCCTGACACAAGCCCCGAGTTCTACGAAGTCCGGCTGACGTCGGCTCCGGACTGCGAATCGCGTGCAAAGAAGTGTGTGTGTGAAAGCCGCCCCAGAGAGAGGCGGCCAGTTTACAATGACTAAACGAACGTTCGCGTCACCTTGTATCGGAGGAGGACCGAGTGTTTAAAAACCGCTGTTGTGCGGATACTCGGCGCACTCTCTCAAGCAGTCATGTTAGACTGATGTATTCTCTCAAGCAATCATGCTAGACTGATGTAGATACTGTAAATAAACCCATATACCTCGTTCTCAATGAGAAGCAGCCCTTCCCTTCATCAACGTCCTCAGCGTGGATAAGTTGGACGACGGCATGGGCCAGCTACCTTCGAATTCATGCCGGACTCCAATCTTGACAACGGGTTACGAGCGATGGAATTGAGCCCCCAATCCTGACAACTGGCTGACAGCGGTGGGATGGACTTTGCGACGTGGTGCTCTGTCTGCGGTGAGTGCTTGGTTCTTGCTTTGACTCTCTGGGCTTCATTTTGTCGTTGTTCTGTTTAGAACAGTAGGGAAGCTAGATTGTTGAGTGTTAGCTAGGTTGTGTTTTCCTAGCTAGTTTTAGCGAGCAGGACCAAGGCAGTAAAACAGCAATCATGGAGTTGAGGACACTGCTGACAGACAAATTGTTGACTGTTGGTGAGGAACTGGGCCTAGATGTACGCAAAGAAATGCTAAAATCGGAATTATTGGAGCTAATTTTCAAACAGGCCAGTGAGGAAGAAATTGAAATGGGGTTGGAACTTTTGAAAAAAAAGAGAGAAACGGGACAGAGAGAGAGAACGGGAGAGAGAAGAACGGGACAGGAGAGAGAGAGGAACACGATAAAGATAGCGAGTTAAGAAAAATGCAACTGGAACTTGAAAGCAAATGTTTGGAGTTGTCTCAAGGAAGTCAAGGGGCTCTGGGACGATCAAGTTAGGAAGAATCATACCGCATGGACAGATATTAAAGCCATTTGAGGTCGGGACCGACATAGGCTTGTTCCTAAGCAATTTTGAAAGGACTTGCGAGAAGATGAACTTCAGTCCGAGTACATGGCCACAGCGGTTGCTGTCGATGTTGCCGTGTGAGGTGGCGGAAGTAATCGCCAGACTCAGTGCACAGGATGCATATGATTATGCAAAAGTTAAGGCTAGTCTCCTAAAAAAATACCACCTTTCAGCCGAAGCTTTTCGACAAAGGTTTAGAAGCACAGGCAAGAAAGATAGCGAGGGGTATCCGGAGTTTGCATACAGCTTAAAGGCCAACCTAGTCGAGTGGCCGAAAAGCGTGGAAGCGTACAACAGCAGAGACATGATCATTGAATGCATGTGTCTAGAGCAGTTTTACAAAACCATCTCCCAAGCTGTGAAACTGTGGGTGCAAGACAGAGGGAATGTAAACACTGTGGAAAAGGCGGCTGAATTAGCAGAAGAGTACGCAACGCGTAGAAAGTTGAACGCCGAGGACGGAAATTGGGACGGTCGAAATGGACTGCGGAAACCATTTCCGTTCAAAAGGGTTTGCAGACTAGACAATCGGAGACTGTAGACGTGGAGGAAAAGCCCGCAGAAAAGAGCGAGGAGAAACCTAATGGAGAAACCGCACAAAAGGAACAGAAAAGAAAATTCGAATCTTTTAGGCCGATCCGCTGTTATAAATGCCACAAACTGGGACATATAGCTATAAACTGCGCTAAACCTTGCGTAGCTTTCTCCTACGTGGAGGAGAAAGACGAGAATATGGAACTTTTAAGCCCATATCTTCACGACCTGCAAGTTAATGGCAAACCATGCCGAGTGCTAAGAGACAGTGCCGCCATGATGGACACTGTCCATCTGTCTTACGTGACGGCAGGTGACTTCACCGGAGAAGTAGCATGGATAAAACAGGTTGTAGAAGAACACAGCGTGTGTCTGCCCATGGCCAAAGTCAAAATCAGTGGACCATTCGGGGAGATAGTGACCGAGGCTGCAGTTTCCAAATTTTTGACACTGCAGTACCCTTACATTTTCTCGAATCGTTCTAATCAGTTACTGCGTGAAAAAGGGCTTAAATTGGGAGAGGGAGTAGTACAGGCATTTACGCGAGGCCAAGCTTGTAAAATCGCGTCGCTTTCGGCCGAAAATGCACAAGCTGCTCCAACGGAAGCAGCAAAAGAGACAACTTCAATAACCGAATCCGAGCTAGACTCTAGGGATGAAAAAACGGTCGAGGAAAGCCCGCCATCTGACCAGCTCAATGAGAGCGTATCGCTAGGGTATCAAAGTTCGGGCTCTTCCCCTGCAGGAAGAGCCCGCTGATGCACTCGCAAGTGAGACAGGGTCGTTATTATCACCGGCCTCAAAGAACTTTCATCAGCTCTTACGAGTGGATAGAGAGTCACTGGCAGCGGAGCCAAAGGAATGATGACAGCTTAGCTAAATTACTCTGTTCGAGTGAAGTCTCTGAGCTTTTTCTCGAACTGTACACGAGGCGACTGGACTTTTTCATATCTTGACGTAGTAGTTCTGCAGAAACCCGCAAGGTGGAGAGAAGTAATTAACAAAGGGAAAATCAGACATCCACCCGTTCGTAGCAATTGCTACAAAGGAAACCCATACGAGTTCCTCGAAAGAAAAGCCTCAGAGTTGACGAAAAATTCGTCCTGGTTCGGGACACGAACCCGGGACTGTTGTCAACAAATTCAACTTCGCCCTACCATCTGCTAGCTGCCTGGTTAGCTCAGATGGTAGAGCGGCTGCCCCGGAAAGGCGGTGGTCCCGGGTTCGAGTCCCGGACCAGGACGAATTTTTCATCAACTCTAAGGCTTTTCTTTCGAGGAACCCGTATGGGTTTCCTTTGTAGCAATTGCTACGAACAGGTGGATGTCTGATTTTTTCCCTTTGTTAATTTTCATATCTTATTGTTATCCTTGAAATACAGAAGTTCCACAATGATAGGGCACACGTGATCCCTTGTTCACTCTCATATTCTGTGAGTGCACTCAATTTAACCAGCTGGTATGCCAAGTTTTCTTGACAAAAGTCTGCAACAGGTTCTTCCGTATCCTTCAATTTTTCAAACGTTTGTTTTAGGATGCCTTTAAAAATCAAGTTATTACATCGCATTCAATTATTTAGATTGTCATCGAACATGCTACGCGCTGAGGTCTTACAAGTCTGGCGCCGTTGAACCTGGGGCCCTCCACGCTGGGTGGGCGCCAGTGGCAGTTGTGCGTGGGCGTGATGACTGGAGCGGCAATCCCCCCACATTGGAGACAGGATCGTGGCCCTACCCGTTCTCCTCGACGATATGGTCCGGGTGGCAAGACTTCGAGACCCGCGAGGTCACGACTTTGCTGCGCGACGGGGATCCAGACGCGTGGGTCTCAACGTTGACGTACGGCGTTAACGGCCAGTCCGCGGGCGTGGCTTTCGACCCCGCCAAGAAGCCATGCCCTATCGCAGCAGGGCGTGGCCCACCCGTTGGCCCCACAATCCAGAAGTTCATATTTCTGGTGGGAAACGCTCAGAGGGGGGTCAGAGATAGAAGACTCCAAGAAGCAGGGACACACCTGTGGCGACCTGGCCGACAGTGGTGGAGTCATCAGTCAGACAGAGCCGTCCAACCTGGCCCCCAACCCCAACGGCGGCGACAATTCGAAAGAGACCCAAAAGTAAAGCACCAGTATTCGCCTGCGGACTTCACTTACGTGCAACTCGACGCTGAGGCCAGTGCGGTGGTGGCCGAGGCAGTGTGTGCTGTTGGGAGTACGACAGACTGAGTGACTTTGTAGCTGTAATGGCAACGTGTGCAAAACGGAACTTAGCGTATGACCCAGTGTTTCTAGCTTGTGAGTATGGTGGCGTGAACGTGTATGGCCAAGAGTCCCCGGACTGCCTGAAGCAGCTGTACGAGGCCAACACTTCGCTGCTCCCTGACAAGTGGTTGTGTTGTCTGTGTGTGCGTGAGGTGTGTGAGACAGTGGCGTGACGGCATCCAGTGAACGGAGCCAAGACTTCCGAGCCAAGTGACTCTCAGATAGACGAACTGCTGTCTTACGTTTACGATGATGAGTTGGCCCGTCTTTAACCTCCGCGTACTAAGGTTGACCTGGGCATACGAAACCTGCGAATGGCTCAGCTTCATGCGGCGCAAGGCCATCTTAAAGCGCGGGGTCCATGTGCTTAAGTTGTGTAGGGGGTTTGACCATGCGACGACATGCAACCTCTTGATTGCAGCGATCTGCTTTGATTACAAGTGGTGACGCATTCTCATTGCCAGCGGTGTGTTCCTGGGCGACGCAGAAAACTTCAGAACCGCCTGCAAAGGCATTATCCGACGTAGTTAAGAAGACCCACAACAAGCTATCTGCTGACGACCATGTGTCGCTGTATGAGTGCGCTTCTCTCTACGGCGCGATGTGTCCACCCGTTCCAGGCTGGGACCTTGTGCTCGAGACGCGTGAGCTGGCGTCAGGCGGTCGAACAGCTCACGGCCTACTTGAGGGTGACTGGCTCACTCCCAAAGATGTGATCGCCCAGATTGCTCGGATTCAATTCTGTTTAGCTTGCATTACGATTCCTTTAGCACGGTTCCAACTTTGTTCAGGATGTCACAAAGATTCTTGGCAGTAACTTAACATTCTTCCAGTTTAGAAACGTGTTCCTTTATGTCCGTAATGTTCATCTGAATTTCTTTCATCTTGCCCCAGATGTCTTTCTGGAATTTTTCATTTGACGTTGCTAGGTCCTTGACTATACTAAGCAGTTGGTCTACCTTGTCATGGCAAAGGTTGATTTCAATGTCTCCAGCGCAGAGAAGGAGATATGTCAAGCAAAACAAAAGCAACGTAATCCCGCATCCTGTGCGGAAGTCTGTATTTGGCTCCCTTGGACTAATAAAAAAATACATTTGTACGACTCTGCCTCGACGATTGAAGGGGAGATGCGGGTCGAAAATCGCCTTTTTTTCTGAAAATTATCCATTTTTTGTTTTTACTTGTTTTGTCAAGTTTAGTACCTCTACATTTTTGAAAATAAAAATCAAAGCTGAATTTAAAAGGGAAATAAATTAAAAATGCATTTAAAGAGCACAAGGTGGCTATTAAAAAACCGAAAGTACGCTGTCTTCGAGCGTCTCGCCGCCGCCATGGAGCGGTTCCTCGCTGTTGCGGATCGCGTGAGGAGATCAGCCAAGCCTCATTCTCTGAATCGCCACGGTTGCCTGGGCGCATAGAGTTTCTCACTACATTATCTAGAGGGAAATCTGGTGCTGCTGCGCTGTGGTATGCATGGGAATGCCGGTATATTGTGGATTCGGATTGGGATCGTTCTCGTAGAGACAGGACACCTTGAAGACGCGCTTGGCAAGTACCATTTCGTCTGTCACAATGATTAATTTTCCACTAGAACAGCACGTGAAAAGCTGTTTTAGCTTTATTATTACGTGAAAACATGTTTTGTTTAACTATGAGAACTTGTTATTGTGTGTACGACTACATGTTACGTAAAAAGTATCAGCGGGCCGCTAAAGTTGGAGGACAGACGACAAGATTCGCGCACGCTTTGAAACAGTTGGTCGTCTGTTCTTGCTTTTCTTCGCTTGGTCATGCATCGTGGGTGAGTAAAGATGTAATATGCGTGAATGGTAACATTTTATGAAGATTTTACTTTGAGAACGCGTTATTTGCATAGCCATATCCACGTTTTAGACGAAGCCTCTTACAACACCAGCCAACGCGAGCCTCGCAGACACATATACCGTCATTCCCATGACGACACGGTGCCCCCTTAAGAAACTCCCATAGACGGTGGCGCCAGATAACCTGTAGGTGTTATAGTGAGAAACTCTATGCCTGGGCGTCTACAGCGCTAGAAATAATAAAAAAAAGCATGTTATTGCCGCGTTTTCCGAGCGCTGCAACTGGTTTTTAAATCACGTGGTACGAATCGGAAAACGCCATTGGCCATCATGCGCGTACATGTGGCGAAGCCTACTTGCTGGGTCCATGTTTCGTCGAGGTGCGCTTCAGAGTGACGATCGTTCGGCAACTATATCTTGGTCATGGACGAAGCGAGACCAAGCAAGCGCAGTCATCATGGAGTGAAACACCGTTCGGTGCACAAATATCGAGGTCGCTGGCGGAAATCTCGGGCAAACGCTCGTCCAGCAACAACTCGATCCACGGCCGCCACGGCGGTTAGGCCTAGCGCAAGCGGCGCCGATCCCGCCCGTGTTACAAATGCCTCCGGCGAGTTTTAAGCGGCCTTAGAATACGTGAGTGCGTCGGAAAAGAAGATTGGACATTTCCAAGATGAGCAAAGAGCGCGTGATGGGGTGTCATCATTCATTACTGATTTGACAGCGCTCAACATTCTTGTGAGCGGCGCGATTTGCCCAACATGCCAGCGCTCAGAACTTCGTGTCCGGGAACCGGCCACGAAGCGCAAAGGACTCGCTTCGCTCCTGGAGCTACACTGCGAGAACTGTGCATGCCCAAAAAGTGTTTTTTCCGCAACTTATTCATCGCGGCGAGTTGCGGCGTGCAGGGACACCAGCAAAGGTGCGCGCCGAGACTATGACAGCGGGAGCTCGCGTGAAAGCTTCGCCGTCAACGTCAAAGCTGCTGTGGCGGCCCGTTCCATAGGAATTGGGTATGAGCAGCTAGTGCGGTTTTCATCAGTGATTGGCCTTCACAAACCGATGCATCACAAATCTTTCGCTGCAATCAGCCGGAAGGTACACGATGGTGCGATGAGCGCACTCTCCAAAAATCTCCGGAAATCGCAGGAGATTACGAAGAGAGATGCCGGCGGGGATAATATTGCTGTGACGTATGATGGCACACGGCATAAACGCGGCCATAAAAGCCACAACGGCATTGGGACAGTTGTTTCCCTGGACATCCTGTGTCTTGCCTGCAGCAGGCACAGGGTCCTGCCAGATGAGGAAGAAGTCTGGCAGGCATTTCATGGCCCTGTGTGTCAAAAGAATGTAAACTGTTCGTCCCATGCTATGGAGACTGAAGCAGCAGTGCGTATATGGCTAAGGAGCCGATCTTACGACACACCACTGTATTTCAGAAAGTTTCTTAGCGACGGGGACTCGAAAGCCTAGCAGCAGTGGTAGAGGCGAATGCCTAGAGTGGTGTCCTTATTGAAAAAGAAGATTGCACTAATCACGTGGCAAAGCGCCTCGGAACCGCTCTCCGAGAGCTAAAAGAACCCCTGCCAAGAGGAGAGAAACCGAAGGAGCCTGCTATCCTAAAGCTGCAGACCTACTATCAGGTTGCTATTACTAGACACAGGGGCAGCGTGAAAGGAATGTATAGAGCAATTTGGGCCTCATATTTTCACTCATGCTCATCCGATGGTGCTAGCAGTCATAAGTTTTGTCCAAAAGGAGCAACATCCTGGTGCAAGCACCGGCGTGCTGAAGCGTCGGGTGAGCCTGCACTAACCCACACACCGCTACTGACCAAGGCCCAGGGAAAGGCAATACTGCCGATCTACAAGCGGCTCACCGATGAGAAGTTTCTGGCCAGGTGCATCCAAGGCAAAACCCAAAATGCCGCGGAGTCATTGAATAGCAAAATATGGCTTCACTGCCCCAAAACGAGATTTGCCTCACGGTATGCAGTGGAAATGGCTACTGCCCTGGCTGTCCTCTGGTTCAACAGAGGGCACACCAGCTTTGAGCGTGTCCTCGAAGAACTAGGCGTGCTTCCATCTGAAAGTCTGGTGGAGCTTGGCACATCCAAAGACATTGCAAGGCAGAAAAAAATGTCCTTGAAGCTGACTGCAGAAGCAAGCGCAAATCGCCAAAAAAAGCATGTGTTGAGGAGTGCACTCGCAAGGGCCGTGAGGGAGAGATATACCCTGCAGGAAGTTTCTAGTGGCAGTCGCTGTTTTATGAACAATTTTCTTCTTTTATGTCAAAATTTGATTGAAATTCAAACCCGCTTTTGTAAATAAACATGCAATTATAACTTCAAATGCCTTTTTCCTAAAATGAAATTTTGGGCAATTTTTTGAGTTTGCCCCTCATGTTTTTGGCACTTCTGATGCTTGCATTTGAATGAAATTTTGCACACATTTTCTCTGAAGTGTGAGGAGTGCCATAATCTCTCAAACATAAGTATTGGTCAAATATTTACAAAAAAATTAAAATTTCCAGATGGTGGTGTCATGAAAATGCAGACTTGCCAGGTTCAAATTTTTCACGTCATTAGCATATTTTGTATGCACTTTATAATTAGTTTTTGCCACTCTACAGTTTATATGGATCAAAATGAGCCATCAATGATCTGCGATTATGGAAGTTAAGTGTGACAAAAAGGGGGGATAAAAAGGTGCAATTTTGCACATTGGCATCGAATAGAACAAAAACTATGCAACTTACAGTGAAACTAATTGCAGGTTTGAAATCAGCATAAAAAACTAAATTAATAGGTGGAGTTTCATAGCTCTAAGTCAAAAATTAAAGAAAAAGTGTCTTCAAGTAGCATCTCCCCTGAAACAACCGAAGCAACAGCATCCACGCCTATTTTTTGAGAAACACACGAGAAACACACTACACACGAGTGCGATCTGCAGCTGAACAAATATAATATGTCTAAGCGACCATTGACACACTCACCTAGAATGTACAAACGCAGCCGTGTAAGGGCGAGAAATCCTCTGCAAATCCCGCTGGGTAGCAGTTGTGAAGGCTTGATATAGTGGAACAGATGACGCTACGTTCAGCAAAGAATGCACTTGCTCTGCTCACCACACTGTAGGCCATGCCAAGTCAGCCCCTGTAACCCTACGTGTCGCTTGATAATCAGCCACAGCTCCCACAGTCATTGCGGTGTCATCTGGTCCAGGACGGCATGGATGAAGAAAGTTGGCTTGCTATGAACAAGAATGTACAAACAGAGCTGTGTAAGGGCAAGAAATTGGCCACAAATGTTATTACGAAATGAAGCAACATTGCGCAAGAAGCTGCAGCTGTGACCTGAGGAGAAGCTTCCAAGTAAGCTTCGGCTGGTAAGACCACTTGTCAAGGACATTTAGTCAAGCAACAGGTTCCGAACTATGGCACATTGGACTTTGCTGCACAATAATCTGCGCTTGCAGGTCTCATAGCCTTTGCTCTGCTGTGAGGAACTACTGAAACAGAGTATAGCTGCAAAGAGTGCCTGTACTCCATGCTCCATGCAGCACCTGCTTCTCCACATAACACAGGTTTAACACATAGCACAAGTGAAAACCAAAGGCTCAAAATTAATATTTTTTCGCAATGGGAAAGTATTGGTGTAACTATTTTTAACATGGTGCATTAACTGAAGTAGTTTCACCTAATACAGTGAAATGCCTTACCGATAAACGTCTTTATTACATGACCAAGTGCATGATGTATGGCAAAGCATGTCCCTTCCAGAAAGTACAGCAGGATTTTTCTTAACATCTCAAGTAGAATCAGGAAAATTTCAAGGTTTACGTAGTTTTATGTGCTGGTCTAAAATTTCAAGCTTATATTCATGTAAGTTATACCATTCTTTCTTAAGAGTAAGTTAATTCGGGTTTAACGGCGCAAAAGCGACTAAGGCTATGCTGCGCCAGCCACAAGATATTTAGAAATCAAATGTTAAAGCAGCGAAAGCTGCGTCACTTTAGAGTTTGTATAAAAACCGGTTTCTTCTAGAAAGCTGTAAAAGTCAAAGAAGGGCACTAGCGGTTCATCTCCGAGTATTGAGGCGGGGTGTAAAGGTATGTGTAAGTTATAGAGATTATGTAAAAGCTTCCGTCTCTATGTTTCAATATGTGGACATGTCATGATAATTTGCATTACTGTGAGTGGTTCATGGCACTTCTCACAAGTTGGCGGGTTTTCGTTTTGAAATAGGAAATTGTGTGTCAGGTGTGTATGCCCTATTCGGAGTCTACATACGATCACCTCATAGAAGCGTTGCTTGTGACTGCACGACTTCCACTCGCTAAGCAGAGGTTTTATTGTGTGTAACTTGTTATTTATGCAAGAGTCCCATTCTAGTTGCCACTTTGATGCCAGGACCTTATGAATCACTCGGATACTGTCTCTGTATGGAAGTGTTGTTTGTGTTATACCTTTGTGCGGTGCCATGAATGCGCATCTATCTGCTGCTTCATTCCCTGGTATCCCAACATGGCTTGGGACCCAGCAGAATCGTAAAGTTCTTCCGTATTCATTATAGGCCAACATGTTTAGGATATCACGAAGTAGGGGCTCAGACGCGCAGTTAAGGTTTAGAGCGCTGAGTGCGCTTAATGAATCGGTATATACGATAGCATTCATCTGCTTATCGCTCGTAATTTTTTTTACTGCCGTCCATATCGCAAGAACTTCAGCGGTAAACACTGAAGAAAAATTACTTATCCGAATGCTATTTTGCCAATTTTTGGTTGTTATTCCGACACCTACGTATTCTTGTGTTTTGGAGCCATCAGTGTAAAATTCCGTGTAATTTTTATATATTTCTTGAATAGCTCGGAACTCTTGTATTATGTGTTCTTGTGGAATGTCTTTTTTCTTTAGATGTGTTAGTGTCCAGTCACATAGCTGTGAAAAGTTGTACCGTGGTGGCAATCTTGGTGGCCTTTCAGCAACCTGCAAGACTTCAGGAGGAACATCATAAGTCTGACAGTATTCTTCGTGTCGTAAGATTAGTGGCCGAATCATGTTCGGTTTGTTTGTGTAGTGTATCCGTGATTTGCACGGTGTTACAATGCTGTAGCATATATGTTGTGGTGATGATCGAATTCGTAGTACATAGGAAAGTGTAAGTAGTGCTCTGCGTTGTTGTAAGGAAGGCTCATTGCAGTCTACATATAAACTTTGAACAGGCGATGTTCTGTAGGCACCGCTCGCCAGTCGTAGGCCAAGACTGTGAAATGGATCAAGTCGCTTGATGTATGGCTGCCTAGCTGCACCATAAACTACACTACCGTAGTCAAGGATGCTACGTACAAGGGACCGGTAAATACGTAGTAGACAAGTTCGGTCAGATCCCCAGTGCTTGTGCGATAACACCTTGAGGGTATTTAATGCTTTATTTGTTTTAATTTTAGTTGTGTTACAGTGGGCCAGGAAGTTCAGCTCTGTGTCAAATGTTACGCCTAAAGATTTGTGGTTGTCTTTGACCGGCAAGGTTGTACCATCCAATGTGAGAACTGGATTGCAGTGTAACCCTCGTTTCTGGGAGAACAGAACTATAACAGTTTTGTCTGTTGAAAAACGGAATCCATTTTTGTCAGCCAATTGCGTAAGATTATTTATGGTTATTTGTAGTTGCCTTTCACAGGTGGGTAGATTTGAGGCGCGGCAAGCCACTTGCAAATCGTTGACATATATTGAGTGCATAACAGAGGATGGAATGATCTTATTAACAGAGTTCATTTTGATTATGAAGAGTGTCATACTCAGAATGCAACCCTGTGCAACGCCATTTTCCTGTGTAAATGTGCGTGAAAGTATTGTGCTGAGACGCACCTGAAATGTTCTATTTGCCATAAAATCAGATAGACAGTTCAGCATTCTGCCACGCACTCCCAAGTCAGCCAGATCTCTTAATATTCCATACCGCCATGTGGTACCATACGCTTTTTCTAGATCGAAAAAAAAACAAAAACAGCGAGACAGTGTTGTTTGTGTAGAAATGCGTTACATATTTCATGTTCTAATCGTACGAGGTGGTCAGTTGTAGAAGCAGCCCTTTCTGTATCCACACTGTGCATGTCTATTAGGTTCCTTGATTCAAGAATGAATGTGAGCCTTATGTTTATGATACTCTCATAGGATTTGGCTAGACAGCTTGTTAACGCAATGGGCCTGTAGCTTCTTGGGGACGTTGCGGGTTTACCTGATTTCAGAAAAGGCATTACTACTGCATTTTCCCAGTCTGTAGGCATTACTCCAGATTCCCAGATCTTGTTGAAAAATTTAAGTAGTGTTTCTACTGATGCTTCAGATAGGTGTGCCAGCATTGTGTAGTGGACACGGTCAAGACCTGTTGCCGTTTTTTTTTTTACCGGCAGAGAGAACCCGGTCCAATTCTTGCATTGTGAGGACGTTATTATAAGGTTCATTTGAAGCCCCAGTAGTGGGCAGTCTCTGTTTCTCTGCCGACATTTTATAATTTAGGAAAGCATTGGAGTAGTTTGCTGAGCTGGAGGCCTTGTAAAAGTGTTCGCCTAATAAGTTGGCCTGGCCCTGTAGTGTTGTTTGTGTGCCTGGACATGTGAGTAGTGGTATTGTGTATGATGTGTACTCTCCTTTAAATTTCCTCACCTTGTCCCACAATCATTTTGGCGCGATGGTAGTATTAATTACAGATATGTATTTTTGCCATGACGATTTCTCTGCTTGTCTTCGAATAAATCGTGCTTTGGCTTTGGCCTGTTTGAAATTTAAAAGGTTGCTATAAATGGGGTACCTCTGCAGGATTCCCCAGGCCTTATTTTGTTTCTTTTTGGCTTTGGTACACTTGTTCGTCCACCAGGGATTTAGCCTTTTGTGAAAAATACCAGATGACTGGGGTATTGTCTTTTCTGCCGCTGATATTATAATTTCAGTGATTTTTTTGTTGAGTTCGTCAATGCTTAGTTCTTGTGAAAATACAGCTTCCAGTTTCGCGTTTTCCATAAAAGCCGGCCAGTCAGCGAGCTGTAATTTCCACTGACGTGGCCTAGTGACTAAGGTTAGTGGTGATGATAAAAGTTTGATGATTGCGGGCAAGTGATCACTGCCATAAAACCTGTCGACGGCTTCCCATTTAATATCATTAAAAAGAGATGGTGAGCAGAAAGCTAAATCTAGACAACTAAAACTGCAGGAAGTTGGTGAAAAGTACATCGGGGAACCTGAATTTAAAAGGCAGATATCATTGGATAAGACAAAATCTTCAACCAGCTGTCCTCTTAGGTCAGTTTTGATGCTGCCCCAAAGAGTACAATGAGCATTAAAATCCCCTACTAAAACAAGTGGTTCCGGTAATTGATGTGTTAAATTTTCGAATTGTTTAGTTGTGAGGTGGGTGTGGGGTGGAATGTACAGTGAGCAAATGGTGATGGTTTTGTAAGACAGAATGGTGACAGCTACGGCTTCTAAGGTTGTATTCAATTGGACGTTTCGGGTAGGAGTGCCACCCTGCATGACTATAGCCACTCCGCCTGACAAAGGGCTGGAACATTCGCGGTCTTGAGAAATTGACTTTGAGAAATTGACTATTTTTTGGACCGAGACTTGTTTCCCGAAGATATACAGCAAGTGGTGAAAAGATGTTGATGACGTCTTTGATGTCACCGAGATTGTGTATGAGACCTCTACAATTCCAATGGATAATAAAAGCCATTTTGAAATTGAAAGGTAAGAAATGGCACTACGGAAAAATTAAGAGGTGAGATGTTAGGTGACATGAATTTTAAAAGGCTTATACAAATGAGCGATAACCTTTAGGTTACCGCTTTCTTATTCTGAGGGGTTATTGGGATTTTGTCCCTCTTACTGCGCTCGAGGGAGCGCTTGTCCTTTGGTGTCAATGACACCGGGGTTTTTGCGTCGACCTCCATCGCTTTCTCTGAGGCGCTGGAGGACCGAGAGTTAGGCGCCGAAACACGTGTCTCGGGCCTTGGGGTTCGCTTGATCTTAGGGCCCTGCGGGACTGGTGTCTGCAGGGCCTGCGAAGATGATGGAGCAGCACTGGCTGCTTCCAGCACGGGGGCGGGAGGCGTCACTACGGGACCACTGTACGTGGGCTCGCAGGACTCCTCAGGCCTCTGTGACGATGCCCCCACCTTTGCCACATCAGCATAACTGCGTCGCGAAAGGTACGACAGTCGCTTTCTGGCTTCGAAGAACGAGATTTTTTCTTTAACAGTTAGTGCAATTACTTCTTTTTCTTTTTTCCAGCAAGGGCAGGACCGCGAATAAGCTGGATGATCTCCCTTGCAGTTAACACAATGTGGGGAAGAGGTGCAATTCTCAGATTGGTGTTCGTTGGAGCTGCATTTAGCACAAGCTGTTTGTCCTCGGCATGCACGTGAAGCATGTCCAAACCTTTGGCATTTGAAACATCGTCTGGGGTTTGGGATATATGGTCTCACATTGACTTTGACATAACTGGCATCAAGAGAGGTAGGCATTAAGCTTGTTCTGAAGGTGAGTATAACATGTTTGGTGGGGATTTCTTGATTGTTTCTGCGGATTACTATTCTTTGCACTTTGGCGACATTTTGTTCCTGGAAACCTTCCAGCAGTTCCTCGTCGCTTAAACCAATAAAGTCTTCTTCAGATATTACTCCCCTGCTTGTATTAAGTGTTCTGTGGACTGAAACAGTCCCTGTCGCCTCGCCAATACTGGTAAGTTCAGACAGCTTATCTCCTTGATCTTTATCATTCACTTCTAGGAGGAGGTCCCCGCTAGAGATTTTGGAGGCTTTGTTTATCTGTCCGATTTTATCTTTCAGGCATTTGGCTACCAGGAATGGAGAGAGCTTTCTAACAGGCGTGTTGCTTTCACTGTGGACTACATAGTATTTCGGGAAAGATGGAGCGTTGCTACGAAAGGAGAATTGGAATGGTACTTCGGTGCGGCATCCTTTCAGACGCCAATCATAGATTACAGGTGCTTGCGCTGCCATAAGAAAATGTGTTTGTTCGGCAACAGCGCCGACCGCCCACCATGGAGCCCAACGAAGGGGACGACGTGGCAGAGCTTGCATACAAGTCTGCACGACGCCAGTCGTACGCCATCACTATAACCAAATATGGTGTACCCAAGGTAGGATAGCCACGCAAGGTTAACCCTTGCCGCCGTGGAGAAAGGAAGTAAATGGAAGAGAGAAGACAGGAAAGATCAAAAAGTGAGAGATAAAGACAAAGACTTAAGGAGAGAGAGACAGGAAGAGGCGACTGCTGATTTCCCCCGGGTGGGTCAGTCTGGGGGTGCCATCTACGAGAAGCAGAGGCCAAAGAGGTGTGTTGCCTCTGCCGGGAACCTTAAAGGTCCGAACACCCGGCATCGGCTCAACCCCCAGGATCCCCCTTTCCCCGGACACGGCTAAGCCGCGCACGGCTACACGCGGGAGGGTCCAACCCTCGTGTGCTCGGGTACGTGGTGTCGCAACACACCAAACGCCTGCTGACGCAGACGCCCCTGCGAGGTCTTTCTTAACAGAAACGTTCTAGTGAAATATTTTTCTCAGCTTTTTAAAAAACCTACTGCACAGTCTTTTGTTTAAGTCTATACCACTATACTCTACTCAAATCAAGGAGTGCCGCAAGAGGAGTTCTGTCATAACTTGTCCAGAACAAATGTTGCAAGTATCTGAAGTTCATGTATGCAGTGCACATATATTTACTTCGATGAAAATCGTCACTTGTTTCAGCGGTACCTTCATCTTGCATTATTTGGCAGTATAACAGCACTTAGCAAACACTAAGCTTCTAAATGAAAGAAGAATTATTGAGATTGGATTGTGGAAGCTGAGAAAATACCATAAAAAAATTGTGAAATGGCTGAAACAGAATTAAAAAAAAAAAAAAACGCACATGGCACTGTTTTCAAGAATTGTGCAACCAACAAAATAGCTTAATTTAATAGCTAAAATGTTAATATTAGCCCCAGGTGAATAGTCAATGCAGGGTTTTGCTTGGTGTCACCGATTTGCTGCAAGAGGGAAGGTGGCCGAAGCTGCCACCTTTCACACTGCAAGTGGTGAAACAGTGACAGCCTTTCTCTTCTCCTCTTTCGATGCCTTTGCTGCTTTGCTGCATTAGCATTTCTCGTAGGACCCGAGGCAAGGCTCCATTCATCCCTGCGTTGCACTTCATTACTACTACTGCAACAGCAGTTTCCACTGCACATAGGAAGCCATGTTTGGTCTTTGGCATGAGGGACCAAATCACAGAATGCGCAGCGACTCATTTGCACGTTGCATCTTGCCTCTGTGGCAGTGCTGCAAATATTTCGTTAGCAAGTCATTCATATACAGGCAGGAGTGCCTTACTAACATGCTCTGGCAAGCTCCGGCGCTTTGGAAATGGTTCTCCCCTAGCAGCAACAGCATTCTATTTGCACCACGAGTTAGCACCACTTGGGCACAGGTTATACGGGCGCTCATCAGTTGAAGATATATAGTGGTAGGTTACCATTACCACTTTGTGCATACCATGTATGTTGCCCACGTTAAACTATAGTACTCAGCCGTAATAACTGGTGAGCTTTGTGGATAGCTCACCTCTCAGTTGACCTTTGCTACCCAGACTCTCACCATGCTGTTTCGCACTACTGGATAATGTTGTGAAGAGCAGTGCCCATCCACTTCTGCAGATGGTCAATGCAGTCCTCCTCCTCTACATTTATGATACCATGAACTCTGGCCTCTTCGAGTGCACGGAAATATCTGCTGTCTCCATTACAAAGTACCGTGGTGCAGTGCAAATGATAGTGTGACAGAGAGTGCTCAAAGAGGGCAACAGCAGCCTCTGCTTTTATCTGGTGTGACTTGCTATCTTTATTTTCCTGGCACACATGATTGGCGCCCGTGAGTACGTGCAAAGTTCCTCGAGCAGCTAGTCGCATTGCAGTTTTGTGTGTCTTTGTGGGATTCTTTCACGCTCGGAAAAACACTTTTTCTGTAGCATGTATTGAGCAACAGAAAGCTGTATGAGGAGTTTTTCAAGTTGCACTACTATTTTCTCATTGACACATTTCATCTAATTATAATAATTGAGCAGTTGATTAATTAAGACTGATTATCTAATTAGGCAGAATGCAACAAATAATCTGAGTATCTCCAAGCGACAGCAAACAGCATTACCTTGGTTCGGTCCAGCTACGTGGCATTTGCATATTTTTTACAGTACGGCTCAAGTTACATGAAACAACTTGTATGAACACACAAAAAGCTGCTTGCGCCAAGGCTGCACAAAAATGGCCTTGTTTGTTTTTAACATTGCACTTGTCTCATCCATGCCTTGTGAATTCAGTACATCAAACAGTTTTTCTTGTTAATGTTTGAGTTAGTGTTGCACATTAATGTCAGCCGTCTTGCTTGAGACACCTGGTGACAGCATGACCATGTGCTGGAGCAATCATTGGCTCAGCGATGGCTGGGTGGTACCATGCATCATTCACTTTGCTTCAGTATCTCACCTTTTCATTTTATTAATGATAATCACATTCATAGCAAGTGGGGTCCTCAATCGATGACCTGTGGATGGGCGTAAACATCTGTGTTGTGATCTCGTTATGTTTTCCTTTGGTAGGTTTGTTACTCTCTTTTACTTTCTGCGCTTACCATATTTACTCCCATAATGAAGGCACTAGTGTAATGAACGCAGCCCCAACTTTTTCAATCAAGAAGCGAGTTTTTTCCCCTTTCTCGCATAACAATCGCACCCTGAACTTGCTGCCATGAGTAGGAGACACACGGTACGATTCGGCATCTGATATGATGTTGAGCGGGTGCGATTGGGTCCGACGCCTTGTGGGATGCCAAATTGTACCGTGTTTCCTACTTTTACTGTGACAGCAATTATATGGACTCTCCAGGAGCATTTTTTGCCCTCGTTATGTGCCTGTGCAAAGAAATTAAACATGCTAATATTCAGACGTTACATTTCGTACTTAGTACATGCACTCATGCTTGCAACTGTACCTACACTGTGATGCCAACAGCCTCTCGGTATTGCGTTCAAAGCTGTCACAGGTATGGATATGCTGATATGTGAAGCAGTGACTTCTTTAATTTCAACCTATAAATAAAGAAAGCGCAAGTCATTATCGTGCAATGCTTCAACACCAGCTGTCACCAGATGCTATTCATTAACACAGCATAAACTTAACATAGCATAAAAGCATAAAAGCCAGCATCTACCTCAAAGAAGCTTCGTGTCCAGTGACTCCCACAGTGCAAGGGAGCTTTCCAGAATGCTCTCGCATAATATGGAGCCACAGAAGATAATTTGATAGACGTTGCTTTAGAGCAATGTGGACTTGCCAGGTGTTACTGTCAGGGTGTCTACCAAGTTGACATTTCCAAATTCCCTGGGTTTTCCAGGTTTTCCCTGAGTGCCATTGCAAATTTCCCGGAGTGATGCAGAACTATGTTTTATGTCAAGACGGACTGAAACCATATAGCCTGATGCTGTCACTCTCTAGTAAGCACATGAAAAAAATCAAAACGTGACTTAATCCAATTTCAATAGTAAGGAGCAGTGTTTATGTTATTCAAAAAGAGAATAGAAGGCATGGGTTAGCAAAATGCACAGCAAATAAAGTGTCTTCGGAAAAAATTGCAAATGGGGTTGGACATTATCAAATACGAATAAAAAGGAGATGCATATAGAAGCAAATATTTTCGAACATGAGCTATTTCTATCAACTGATAGCAACCTCAGCGGGATGAGGCCCGAACTCTGTCCCATTTGAGAGTCTCTCTCAACAGGTCGTAAGTCAACCTCAACTGTCCTGACATACTCTCAACCCGCGCACGACGCCCGAGTGTTGTGTTTCACTGCTTTAAAGAGTTTATTTTGGTTTGGATGAGGGACACCTGCGTCTCGGCATCAGCCAAAACTTTTTGAGCTCAAGCTCCTTCAAAACAGCGGCAGCAAGCTTCCATTCCCGTTTATTCCTCAATGTGTAGGTCATTTCTGTTCTTGTGCGCCTTCCGCCACTCGTTCGCCCCAAGAACCATTTGAAGCATCTTGGTCAGTTGCACAGTCCACGACCGATTTTTCGAACTCCCTAGGGGCCGCGAAAACGTCCGAAAAATCGGCCAGTTGAAAAAAAAAAGAAAAAAAAAATCCGTGTCATTTACTGTCCTTAGGGGCTCAAACCTTTACAGGCACGTTCAAAAATGCTCAGAATGCCTGTCGGTACACATATTGGGCATATCGATGCTCGTACTGTGACAGGAAATACCGGGTGTGCCTGCGTGTATAATTAAGGAATACATACTGTGTTCCGTGGCCCCTTCTCACGCTTGTTATGCTTCACTGCAATACTTTTGCGTAAGCTTCACCAAGTAACATTTCTGTAAAGAGGCGAAGCTGACTTTCGGGAACCGGCATTATACAATGCACCGTGCTTTCCAAGCTTCGAAGCCAATTGCGAGGATCGCCAAGGCGGAATCCGTGCCATTGCTGACAGCAGTGAATTCTTTCAATAAAAAACACGCCACCCAACGGCAAGAAGCTGCATAGCAAATGTCGCCGCATTGGTGGTTACGGCTGCCAGCGGATCTGCGTGCGAGAGCGCCGGTTCGAGGCGGCGAGGTAATCAAAATGGCAGCGGTGGTGGCTTTTATTAATGCCGTGTCGGACCTGCGGTCACGGCAAAACGTCCGGAAATTCGGACGGCAAAGAGTTCTTGCGTCAGAAACTTCACACGTTTTTATACGTTGACTCTATGGGGTACGTGGCGGTGCCGCGAAGCCGTCCAAATTATCGGGAATTCAGAAAGTCGCTCGTTGACTGTACACTGGCAACTCCTCCTGCCGACGACAGGGCATCAAAGACGATTCATTGCGATTCATGTCTGTTACCCGATCCAGCATTACCACGACTTTCGACCCTTTCAATAAAATTGCCGCTAATTTTCCCTGATAGAGGCCCAAATTCCCTGAGTTTTCCCTGACTTTTTCCAGACTACTCAAAATCCCTGAGAATCCCTGGTTTTCGCGGTTTTCCCAGTTGGTAGACACCCTGACTGTGCAAGGGTATGAGCAGCTGAAGAAATACAGTCAACAGGTCAGCATTACAAAGAATATTATTACTCTGCATGCGGAAGCTGGTGGTGGTGACACTCCTTAATGAAAAATGTGGTGACAATTGTGTGCATTGGTTTGATGAGGATAGCAGTAGGGCAAAGCTGCGCTATTGTAAACACACTGCATCCTCAAGTCCGACCTGGCGGAAAAGCAATGTGAGCTCAATAAAATCTCAGCTTTAGAATGACAGGACTCAGTAAGGATAAGATAGCAGTACTCTGTAGCAAAACACTTCACGTACGTTTGGCAATTTATTTGCTTTGGTCCTATGGCCTCCCAACATCACACCAGTGACCGCAATATCGTTGACTAGATCATTTTCCATGCACCTGACAGGCTCGTAAGTAGAAACAGAATAGAGACATCTAGCAAATTAAGTTTACAAATGAAGTAGGCGCACCACTGATCCAAGTGCTTGCATGAGTGTGGAAACTCTGCAAAGTCCATTCAACAGACAAAACGGTAGGAGGGTGTTGTAGTTAAGCGGCATTTGACGACAAAGATTCTCAGGCGCTCATGCCTCATGAGAAAAGTCACGGACTGTGCACATTCATATTTTTGACAGCAGCACAAGTGCAGTACTCGTCAGGATATCCATGGAAGAGCAGTCACTTTTCAGCCTCATCAATAGTCCCGGATGAACACATCGACAAGCTGTCGCTTTCTTGACAAGACTTCAATGTATCCGCAGATTTTGCGAAGCATCCTCGCTTCATTAAACAAATTTCAGTAGATTCCTCGTTGGCGTCGCGTAATTCTCACACGGCCGTGGCAGTGCTGCATCACAAGTTGGTGCCTGGACGTGATTATATTTAACAGTTTTCATTTACTAGTTGTAACAACATGTCATTATTTCGTATTATTGGTGGCACCTCCAGGACACACCAAAGTGGCAACGGAAACACCAAAGCTTAGAGCCCGGGCTGGTCCTTTGGTTGGAGCAAAATGCAACCTATCGTCGCAACGAGAAAAGCACCCCACAACGAAAAAGGTGCCAAGCGACTTCTGCAGCGCTACTGCGACCGTGCAAGAATTATGCAATGCCAACAAGGAATCTGCCCAAACATAGACATAAATTTTGCAGGTTGCTCTGTAGTAAGTCGTGCCTGATGCAGCCGTAGAATAAGGAACCAGACAAAGTGGGCCAGCGTTGCGAGTCAAAGCAACACTCATACAAAAATCAGCAGCAGAATAGGCTGCTGAACTTGCACACATGCTAAACGCACTCAAAAGTTTGAAGACTGCCACAAAGCACTTAAAGGAACAAAAAAAAAACTTCGTTTACACTGAATTTGCATTTCTGCCATTATCACGTTTTGCTTTCGACTAGTGCCCATGGTGATGCGACCGCCGCTTCGTGCAGAGAAGTATAAAAAGTAAAATTAAGAAGTTTACCGAGTAATGCGCATATTTACACCTAAAATTGATTACACACCTTTTTCCAAATATGTCAACGCATTATCTAATGTTCACGTGCAGATTACGTAATTTTCAGTGCACAGGACACAGAAGCTTGTATAATCGGATCATAGATGATCAGATACATAAAGTATGCAGTGAAGCTCTGCCCACGCCCTCATGACCGCCAGCCACTGTTCCTCCGCGAGGCTGCAAATAGTTCGTATTTCAAACTTTCCCTGTTAACTAAATAAGGTGGGAACCACAAAAATAAAATTATAAGAGCACAATTTTGGACGTTTTCACTCGTCTATTATAGTGGAATGGTGAAAGCCTAATTCTTTATTGAACTGAAATAAAACGCATGCTTTGCGGCAACTATTTATTGTCAAGTTTCACTTCAGTTGGCAGTGAAACTTCATGAGTAAAACGAGGTCAGCAGTGAAATAAATTGTACCAAAGACTTTTGAAGAGTGAAATGCTCAGACCGTCATGCACTTTGTCCACGTCCAACGTTTTTAGATTTATGAGTTGGCAAACTGGCTGCGAGAGGCGGCCCCATTTTGTCGCTGTTGCGAGAGATGGCGCTGCAGTTCCGTTGAGATCTAGTCTGAAGAGCGAGGCTTGCCTCGGCCATGTGTGTTTGTCACGTTGTTGGTGCTCGCGCGTTTATCACGCCTGTA
This sequence comes from Dermacentor andersoni, assembly GCF_023375885.2. Classification (NCBI taxonomy): domain Eukaryota; kingdom Metazoa; phylum Arthropoda; class Arachnida; order Ixodida; family Ixodidae; genus Dermacentor; species Dermacentor andersoni. The sequence continues at coordinate 90,487,658 of NC_092824.1, read as the reverse complement.
TTTCTCGCTTTAACACGTTCCGCAAACGTATTAACTCTGTGCAGTGAGCGTCCTCACGTGTTTGAGTGGATGCCGTGAAGAGTCAGCGCGGATTCTCAACATGCCGACGTGCAGCGCGCCAGGCTGTCGTTCGGGATATGCTTCGGCAGCGGCAAGTCCCGTGCCGCAACATTTTTTCCAGCCCCCAAAGGACCCTCACATATTGAAGGCGTGGGAAAACGCGATCCCGCGGAAAAACTTTAAGGTGACGTCAAAAACATACGTTTGTGACATTCATTTTGAGCCTGCAGACATCATAAGCTGTTATGAGCATGTCGTGAATGGTCAAACCGTTAGAATACCGCGAGGCAGGTGGACCCTGAAGGAATGCGCGGTGCCTCGAATTTTTCCAAACATACCTGAGCATTTGTCAAAACCAAAGACGCCCAAGTCAGCAAGAAAACCACCCAAAGTGAGAACAGTGGTTCCTGCCCAAGTTGCTTCCTGCCAAAGTAATGGGAGTTTGAACGACGAAATTGACGCAAGTGACGGCGTGGATGGCGGTGAATGCGCCGAAGTAAGTACGCTAGAAGCTGCGCACTGGTTTGCTGTTATGCAGGACGGTCAAGCGTTTGAGTTGTGGCGTGTGAAGGCTTCGACCAACCAGGTTATATTCTACAAGCTGGAGGAGTCCGGGGGCATTGTACGCATTGAAAAGTCCGTAGTAATCAGACAAGACTTGACGGTTGAAGTTAGTTCAAAAGGTGTGCTTGTCCCGCCGTGCAGCTACATCGTCGACAACGGTAAAAATGGAAACATTCAGACTCAACTAACAAGCCGGAAGAATGTAGCAACATTTCTTCGCTACATCGATGCCCTCAAGATTTATACTGGGTGCAAATGTGAGTTGTTTCCAGGCATTTCATCTTCAATGAAAGCTGTTAAAAGGCAGGGTGTGTGGCGAAACAAGAAATGCATGTTGCTGTCAGAGCGAAGCTTGTGCCCTCCATGCAAGAAAACAAAAAAAAAATTTTTGTGGATAGAGTTAAGCGCCGCCCCCAAAAAAGCACAAAACTGAAGCCACAATGCGAAATTAAGAACCTAAGGAAAAAGGCGATTAGGGCCACTGTCTTTCGAGAAAAAGCAAAAAGAGAGCTGGTTACACTGACGTGCCGTTTGTCAGAAGTTTCATTAACCCTTTGAAGGTTTTTGCCGTACATGTACAGTGGCGGATTTCTGTCCTGCAAGGTCTTTGCCGTACGGGTACGGTTTCAACCCTCCGTTTGAAATTTCGCGCCATAATGACGATGCGTGCTCACTGGGCGGTCCTACCACCTCTTAGGACTTACAAGAAGCGTTTGAAATTTGTGCTGTGTTCTTGGGGAGATAAACAGAACTGATTTCTAGCTTCAGTGCATCGTGCAGACTCCGCCAACACCCCCTTTTCCGGTTTCGGTTTCGCCGCGTGATCGTAACAGAGGCGCCTGAAACGTCATTTTTCTCTTTGTTGGCACTCTCTCACAGGGTGGTGCAAGTTGATTTCTATTTTGATTGGCGCTGCTCTTAGCTTGTTTATTACCGCCGCTCGCGCGATATTCTCGCTCTCAGCGGCAACACGCTTTCGCTGTCTCGGTTCCGCCGCGGTATCGCAACGGAGGCGCACAAAAGGTGATTTTTCTTTGTCGGCTCGCTTTCGCAGGGGCGGCGGAAGTTGATTTCTATATTGATTGGCGCTGCACTTAGCTTCTTTATCACAACCGCTCACGAGGTATTCTCGCTCTCTGCGGCAATGCGCTTACGCGAGAGGGTGCCTCAGACCTCTGCCCAAGGCAGCCGCACGCAGAGAAGATGTCATGTGTGCGCCAACACAACTCGTCGCTCCAAGATGAGAACAGACATGCATTTTAGGTGTGCAGACTGCGATAAGCCGCTGTGCGTAGAGCCGTGTTTCAAGGAGAACCACACTCTTCAATACTATTGAACATTTTGCAGTTCTGAGTGATGCAGACACCAAAATACTGTTCTTAATTTTTTTTACTATTTATTCCCGACTTTATAGATGTCGTACATTTAAGATCCGCAATAAAGTCATTTGACCACCTGGGAAAGTTTTTTTCAAAATAATTCGACCCTCAAAGGGTTAAGCGAAGTCGACAAAGCAATGGAGAATCTTCCACAAGCACAGCAACTTGCCTTTCGGGCAGCATTGAAAGCGGCAAAAGCGAAATCGCCACGAGGACGCCGTTATGAACAGGAATGGCTTATGACTTGCCTTCTATTAAGAATTTCAAGCCCAAGAGCTTATAGACTAATGACAAAGCTGAAGCTCATGCCACTTCCAACCGTGACAAAGCTGAGACAAATGATGAAAGGAATGCCTTGTGAATTCGGCTTCAACAAGGTATTTCTTGCCAGTGTCGGGGCCTTTATGAAGAACAAAACAGGAGTGCAATGCTATGGAGCCCTGATACTGGACAAGATGAAGGTGCGAGAGGTGGTTGCATTTAACAAGAGTACCTACAAGGTTGACGGCTTTGTTGACTATGGGGATGGCCATGACTCAGAAACAACAGCTGACCATGCTTTGGTCCTCATGTTTGTGCCATTGTTTCACTCTTGGGTGCAGCCGATTGCAAGTTTCGCGACAAGGCATGCAGCCCCTGGAAGAGTGTTGGCAAGGCTTGTTTTGGAAGCCATTTTGGAGCTATGGAAGCATAATGCAGTTGTTGTCGCTGTAATCAGTGATGGTGCCAGCACTAACAAGGCCATGTGGTCATGTTTCGGTATCAAAGGCAAGCTTCACGCATCGAAACACAAAGTTGACCATCCCTGTGTGCCTGATCAGCAGCTGTACTTCCTTTGCAATGTTCCCCACATTATCAAGTGTATAAGGAACCATCTTCTGCGTCACAAGTATGGCATGGTATGTGGATTTGAATGCTTTTACTTACTTTTCATCCTTAAGCAACTATAGAGTGATGTGCAATGGAGCGCCTTTTTTCATCTAATCTTTTATAAATTACAGATCGGTGAACACAAGATAAACTTTGACCACTACCGAAAACTCCAAGAAGTAGATGGCAAACAGCAGCTCCGGGTGGTACCGAAGTTGACAAAAGAGCATGTAAGCCCAGACAACCTACGAAAGATGAATGTGAGACTGGCTGTACAGGTAAACAAAAATGCCATATCAATATGTATTTCGTCCTTAACTACTCTTTGTTTATGTGCATCAATGAATGTTTAGAAAAAATAAAGCTGAAAAATTTTCCCATATGTTGTTCTCAGCTTTTCAGCCGTAGCACCGCCATTGGGCTAAAGGTCTACCAGCGGTTAGAGGAGCCTGATCTGAAAGACTGCCATGGAACTGCTGAATTCACCATGGAATACGAAGTTCTTCAAAGGAAATTGAGGTAAAGATAATATTCGATACCTTCTGTTGCATTGTTAAAGGAATTTACTTGGTGGTTCATTTTAAAGGTCATCCACCAGTTCCTTGATGCTGTAAATGAGACCGAGGAAACCATATCACCAAAGGGACAGTGATGTTTGCGTCGCAAGTTACTATGGAATCTCTTCGGGTTACACTTGCGTCAGTACGGGACCTTCTAGCAGACCTCCTCTCTAAAGGAGCGCATTATGTGCTCACGGGCCAACTAAACCAAGATCCTCTAGAGGTAAGCAGTACAGTCTTTTTGTTTATAACCTTGATGTTTGTGCAGTTTGTTTCATGAAGAAACCACCTTGTCATTTCATTTTTCCAGAGGTTTTTTGGTGTGACAAGAAGCTACGGAGGTGATGAAGATCACCCCACTCTAATCAGCTTTGCACACATATATAGGCTTCTGAGCCTGTATACCCCAATCAGTACTTGTGTCACAGGGAATGTGAATGAGGAACAGACCTTTGTGCTTGCCACTGTAGCCGACAGCATGAAAAGGGGAAAGAAGGACAAACTTTCATCCCATGAAAGACTCCAGGAGAAAGTAGAAGCAAAGTTGGCGGAGATATATTCTACTACGCAGAATACAGCACTGACAGCACCTGATCACGGATACTCCATGACAGCAGCACAGGACTATGTTATTTACTACTTGTGCGGCTACCTTGTTCACTCTTTTCTCAAAACATAATAGATGCTCTGAGTGGATACGTAGCATCCAGTCCCAAAATGCAGAGTGCCCAGAGGCATTTCTCACTTTGGAGAGGGAACATACGCTTGGATGCCTCAAGTTGCCATCATGGGAGCTTTTCTGTATGTTTCGAGGCATTGAAAACAAGATTTCAGATGAGTTGCAAAGGAACCGGCTCTGTTCCGACACTTTTTGGACCCTTCTCGACGCACTTGGGGACTGTGATGTGACAAGTGTCGGTTGTCCAATACACAAGGACACCACTACTGCAGAGCTTCTTCATTCATACATTGTGCTACGAATGCATTTTGCCTCAAAAGATGCCTGCAAGAGCCTCAGCTCTTCAGAAAAGGTCGCATCTGCCAGAAAGAAAGTCAAGCTAATGTGAAGGCTTCCTCCACAGCTCCTTCACTGTAAACAGTTTTCCGATTATAAATGTGTCACTGTAATTAATTTACCTGCTGCATTCCCTTTCACAACATCAAATAAAAATTACAAGGCATTTTTTCTTGTTTCCTTGGTGGCTGTTGAATTTGTAGGCTTTCCCAGAGTTTTTTGCCCGCGTAAGGCGTGTTCAGGTAAGATTGGAATACGGTTGAGTATTACGGGATACTGGGCTGATTTGTTCAGTATACTGGCGAAAAATAAACATCCATTACAACAGGAAGCAGAATGAAAGTAAGCGCACTGCCCATTGTACGCATTTTTTTTTTTTTTTGCCCTGTCTTACGTGTTGCTTCATTTTTTTTGTTTTAATGTTGAGATACAACAAAAAGGCGCTTTTCACTAAAGCCAAGTAACATGAGGGCGAATTTGCGTTTCTGCTTCTCGTAAAAGAGGGCCACTACCAATGAATGTGGTGGTTGCTTGCCGGCGCGCCTTTCAGAAAGTAGCAGACGACGCGTAGAGACCGATCCCAACGCTACCGCAGCGCCACCGCCTGGTCAGCGATGGCGCCGACTCGCTCCGTGCCACTGGAAGGCCGCGCTCTTTGCCAACTGAACCAATCTAAAAACGTTGTCCACATCTGATGCACACCTCATCGCTCCCACCCATAAAAAGACTTTTTAAGAACAGCAGACGCTCCGGAGGTATCAAGTACGACGCCATTTTGAAATGGTCGCATGACAATTTTGTTTGCTTCCGATTGGCTGGCGGAGTAACGACCCCGTGCAATCCATGTGCCTTGGTTGCCAACTGCTGTTCTATTAAGCAGTATCCCACTATAGCTTGTGCGGCCATCCCCCTCACTGGAAGAAATTAACTTCAACATCAGCCAAATATTAATACAATAAAAGCATTTCTGCGATTCACATGACAGAGTGATAATCACTTTGTAGAATTGTGCAATTTTCTTACCTTCTTTTTAAGACAATTAGCACTCTTTGGGAGCTTCACGCTATTTTCGGTATGTCTGTCGACAACCAAAAATTGCAAAAGCCAGCTACGGAGAAGTGATTTCCCCTGTGTTGTCCTTGGTGTCTGTTTGTTGGCTTCATATGCTACAATTAAAAACTTTTTTCACATTAACTGTTCATGAACCATGGAAGAGTGACAACCAGAGAATCGGTCACGATGAGGTATAAGTTCTTCAAAATTGCATTGACCTCTTTCGGTCGTTGTAGAATTTGTATTTTCATATAACAAATAAGTTATAGTTGTGAGGGAACACACGATACTTGGCGGTATTGCCCACCAAGCTGCTTTGCAAAGAGCAGATGATTGAGTTTATGCATTAGCATGCAGGCGCTTCCAACCTTGTTTGTGTTCGGGTCCTCATCTTTGTAATGACTAAAAAAAGAAACAAGTAGGGCTCAACATGCTACTTCCCCAATTCGTCAAAAAAACAGCCTTAATATTAAATAAGCTAGAATGTCAAATTTTAGCATTCCTGCTCGGTGTAATATAAAACTGTAGACTACTGCTTTCCTGAAAGGGCTCACAACCCTCTATCTGATAAACTTGCCCATTTCATGGTGAGACATGAGTTCAAGAGGACCTGTTATTGTTGGGGTGACCGTTGAGCATTTTATGGCTTGGCATGGGGAGCTTGCAGACCAATAATCTGGTGTCCGTCTTCCTGAAAACAGAAATGAGGCAGCCATGACAAACATGAAAGCAAGAAATGGTGAAACAAAAGTTAGCCCAATAAATGTAACAAATCGTGGTTCTAGGTCAAGTATTCAGAAACGTACCTTGTGAGGATCCTGGCCCTTGTTGTTACTTCCAGTGGTGACACATTCACTGTTGACTTGTACATCCAAAGGGGTGAACAAATATGAGCAGCGTGATGGAGGCTAGAGTCAAAAGAAGAGCCTCATTTACTAAGGTGGAAGCATGAGTGAGTTTGCAATTCATGTCCGAAAAATTGCACACAAAACACTCCATGAGAGAAAAGCACTTAAAGCACACATACACAACAGCTTTTTGTGTGCATTTCTTTCAATGGTGTAGTTTTGTGGGTTGTGGTTATTCAAGCCTCAATTATATTACAACGAAAAAATTATGGGGTTTTACGTGCCAAAACCACTCTCTGATTATGAGGCACGCCGTAGTGGAGGACTCTGGAAATTTCGACCACCTGGGGTTCTTTAACGTGCACTAAATCTAAGTACACGGGCGTTTTCGCATTTTGCCCCCACTGAAATGCCGCCGCCGCGACCGGGTTTCGATCCCGCAACCTCGTGCTCAACAGCCTAACACCATAGCCACTGAGCAACCACAGTGGGTGCAGGTTATATCACGATAGTTTCTTCTAACGTAACTACACTTCGCACTAAAGTGCAGTGAATTTATTGCAGTCAATAATTTATGGAGAAACAGCCAAACCTATTTATTATTTATGATGTACCTTACGCTAGGAATTTTAGCAATTTGGCAAAATAAGAGAGCCTCGTTTGAATTACCTTTGAAGAGCAGCAGCAACTACATAATTAGTATTATTTTCCACATTTCTTTTTTAAGAAATTACTACAGAAATCTGTTTTATCCCCCTCACATACAAAGAAATTAAAAGTTGAAAATGGAAGTGCTTTATTACTCACCGGCGTGCCTGCCCAGAGGCTGGAAGGTTAATCCACTTTCGTGGGTATTCTCCAAGCAGACTGTGCTCAGTTCCAGTGATGAATTTTCGCGCTAGCTAGCGCATTTTCTTTTCAAGCAACACGTCATTACCCGGCCAGACACAGAAGATCACTAACTATGGAAGCTGTGCAACCGTTGTTCCAGTAAAATGCCACAGCTGATAAAATTCACCGTATTTAAACACGTCTGCTTGGTGGTGGCTATCAAATGTTGGAAGCGTAAACTGGTTATATTGCTATCAAAATAAAACTGGTTTTTTAAATTCAACCTGCATGATGCTTCTCAAAGAGAATGACCTGTGTTTACAAATTTTACCGCCATACAATTTAACTCGATTAACGGCCAGGACTTCAATCAGTTGAAATGGGCTGCTGCCTTTTGTACGTCAGTGAGGTCTCAAAAGCTTTATTCAATATGGCAGAGACTTTAAAAACAAAAATTCAATAAAACAATGACATACTTACTTTGTAAAAAATGACATGTTAAATGTATTTGTCAATTATTACAAGTACATTTATAGATCAAATATTTAGCCTTGTTGAGCACCCCTAGCCGAAATAAACATGAATTAAAGAATCCGAACAGATTACATTAATATTTTGGGACTGATTGTGCTTCATGAAACAAAATATGCACTTTATAGACTGGAAGTAGCTGCCAACTAGGAAAGCGTAACTTAAGAAAGCAGCAAACACCTGATTTGTGTTTGATCATGCAGCTTTTGTTTCACAGACGCAAACAAAAAAAGCCATGCATGTATGGTTGAACCTGTGACAAGCAGGGCCTTCTGTGAACGGAACAGTTCAAAGAGTAATGACGGCCGCCATGCGAAGTACCTTGCTTTCACTGATTTTGCCAAGGACAGTGGCGGCAATATGCCGGTAGGCACTTCGCTGATATCCTCACCCAAAGCAATATTGTACTTGCAGTTTTTTGTAGACATTCACTTCTTGCAGAGTGATGGAGATTGCAAGCACCAGCGGGTAATTAAATATCGTATACACGTGTGCCGACGAACAGTTCGTGTGGGTTTAGGCCATCGCACAATTCCGCCTTTTCTTTATAGCAATCCCATGCTGGCTACAAAAGCCCTTCCATGTACGAAGGGGGAAATTCGAGGCTTTTTACCTTTTGCCATCACACAGCTCCGAGGACCATAAACGAGCAGCGTGCAGGCATCGAAGCGAATGCCGAACACAGAACAGAGAGCCTTAACGCAAAAGTGGGGTGTCAGCAGAGCTGAAATATTGATTTGATGTTGTTTTCTCTAAGAGTACTACACCCAGGGGGCTGGTTGTACTAGCGGGCTGGTTGTACTAGCGGACTTGTTGTACTAGTGGCACTGTTTAAAGGCTCTCAGCTTACAGGTATCATGTTGGAAAAGGTGGCGAACGAGAAGAGAGAATGAAGAGAAAAAAATCAAGGTAAGACTGCAGTCATAATCCTGGTTGCTTTGCTAAACGCCCGGCATTAGTAACTCTAAACAACAGAACTTTTGAAACAAATGTCAGTGAAAAACCTCAAATGGTTTGGTTCGATAGATGGTCCCATAGAGCCTTAGAGGAAATTGTGTGGCTTTGGAGCACAAATATATTTTATTGACATAAAATGCATAAAATCTGTCGATAAAAACCGCTGAAAAGATTTAAAAATACACGAAAGTACAGTCGAGCGCCTGTACCGTGAACGATTCCGCAACGAAATGACTTGTATAAGGTAAAAATACGTAATTCTATCTAAGTTATATTGTGAGCTGTGCGGTGCCTACCTTTACGACAAGGTGACCTGTAGAACAAATTATTTCAGAAGCCCCAAGCTTTTCGTTATAAAAGCGTTCAGCTGCATAAAATAGCACACTTTTCTAAGTTCGTAAAAAAACACTCTGAAGCACGCAGGTCATTGCTTGCAGCAGTGGGTGTCGCATTCCGTTGCAAAGGTGCAATGTTTTTCAAGGTTTCATACACCACTTCCAATTTTCATAACCACTTCTACACAGGTGGAGCAACTAACCAAGGAAGCAACTGCTAACAAAGTCAATCTTTGGCAAAAGGGAAGCACCTTGAATCACATTTGTGGCACGAATGCAGTCCCATTTTCTTCCCAGCCAACCATAGGCATAAGCCACGGGCATGCCAATATCTCACGGAACACAGGTCAATCATATAACCAAACCACCGTCAGTCCGAATCAACCGTCAAGTCAATGACGAAAGAATTGTGTAACGTTCTTTCCGTCTCCTTGACTGGACTGTCTTCAATTATGATGACGCTGTGGTCATCATAGTCTGTCACCGACGCCCAGCTGCCGTTGGGCAAAAGGTTCACAGTGCTGCACTGGTCGTCAGCCTTGCGGAGGGCGTCCAGCGTGAACAGGTCGATGCGGATGTCCTGGAGAAGGACCTGGTCGCTGCAGACAGGGCAGCGCCAGGATGGATGCAGCGTGCCTTCATTGAGGGCAAGGTAAGCGCAGGCATCGAAGCACTGTGCGTGCTGGCAGTGGGTACCACGGCAAGGGACCCGAATCTTCCTCTTGGTTAGTGGGCAGACCAGGGACACCTGCTCAACCAGAGGTGTTGCAAGCAGCAGAGTTTTAGCCTATGCGTATACACATACCTTTTTAAAGAAAGCAAATGGTTGCATTGTGTACAATGGTGTAACTATTCAGGATAAACATTGTATTGCTGAAGATTTTAGATTATAGGGTTTTACATGTCAAAACCATGACCTGATAATGAGGCATGCTGTAGCTGGGGCTACGGAATAGTTTGGACCACCTGGGGTTCTTTAAGATGCGCCTAAATTTAAGTACACGGTTTTTTCTTTTTTTCACTTTGTCCCGATCAAAATGCGATCATCGTGACCAGGATTCGATCTCGCGACCTCGTGCTTAAGCAGACTGATACCATAGTCATTAAGCAACCACGATGGGTGCTGAAGGTCCTAATTATTGTCGTCAGTGCTTTTTTTTTTCTAACCGAACTGAAAACCCATTGTGTCGCAGCCACAGCAGCGACCATGAAGTTACAACCCTTATATCAGAACCTGGTGTTGTTTCAATACTACTCAATCTGAGTGATGGTCCCAGATATAGCTTTTGAGAGGAGCAAAAGCAAGGAAATGGGAGGGGGGAGGAGAAACAAGTTTTTTTGGCAAAGAAAAAACAAAAAGATGCAGTAAAGATACCTGACAGCGTCTTTTTTTAGTTTTTTGTTTTTCAGGGAGTGGAGGGGGGCAGAATTAAAATTATGCTTAGGCAAAAACAGACTCAATAGTGGGCCAAGGCAGATTTTCGCTTTTTCCTAGGGGAGGGTTGAGTGCAAGTGGGGAGGGGAGGTAAAGGAAGAGCAAAAATTATTTCTTCTGAAGAAAGAAAGACAATAGCACTTTGTTTACAATTTGATGCATTTCTATAAACATCAGTTTATGAACCCATAGTGAACAACTTATTACCATGGTGGCATAGATCATTCGCATTCCTCAATTGTGCTTTCTTTTGCATTGCGCCCATACTATGTTGTTTCTCGACTTAAAACACTGTGGCGAAGCCTTGTGCCAGAACTTCGGTAGCATAATGCAATGCAAATCTTCCTCACTATCTGTGAGCTGTTGATTGACTTGGCATCCATCCGTCTTTGCAAAATATGTCTTTGAAAGGAACTTTGAAAGATCACGGCTTTGTGGTCAGTCAACACACTCTGTAATCCTCATCATGTGGCACTTATCATTAAATGATCACACACGAAAATCGAAGATGACGACAAATCCAAGCAGAGCTGCTTTTCGTATCGAAAGACGTCTTTGTCAGAATCACAGCATCAGGCGTGGCCATTGTGTTCGCCTTTGCAGTTCACAGAAGCATAAAGGCTAGCAGCTCCGAGAGATATAAATGCTTTCTATCGCCTAACTGCTGTTGCTGGCCTGCATTTATGCTGCTCATAATAGTGGCAAGATGTTTTGTAAAGGCACGACCACACTGGAGGAAGAATATGCGACCTCAGATAGACGGTAAAATCCTAGGAGATGCCCCATCCCCAAAAGATAACCCACCCCTGACTAAGGTCCTGGCTTTAAAAAAAATGAAAGTGAAAGTAAGCCCACAGTGAAAGTAAGCCCACCTCATATTTTTCCTAAATTTTACGGATTTTACAGTAAGTTAAAGTATGCACGAATTGGAATGAAGCGTTTAGCCACATACATACTCTGCATCACTTTAGCATATACTTTACTACGAAATTGCAAATTATTTATTTATTTAAAGACACCTTACAGGCCCCTAGAGGCATCTTGTAAGGGGAGAGAGTACAATGAAAGAGTATAACACAAAATAATTAGAATACACGTGTGAATACGTATACAAAAAATACAGGGTAAGGAATGCGCTAATATACAGTAATATAGTATTACACTATGTATAAGGAACAAAACGAACGCTTTTGAACCCGACAGCTCATTCAACAATAAAATTTCACACAGTAAAATATAATCAATAGAATTACAGAGCGAGTGGGGTATAATAGAACTTGAAAACAGCGTATGCTTCAGCATTCAGCATATACTCCCCCAACTTGCTTAATGAGGCTACACAGTATTCAAATTTTGCAGCTCGGACGAAAAATTCAGACTGAAGTTTCTTTTTCAGCTTGAGCATGTTAAACTGGCTTTAAACCTTGATGATTACATTTCACCTCTCATATCGAAGACAACAAAGCATCATCACACTGAGTCCCTTACCCCATTCAAAACTAGGACAAATGTCTTTGAAGTAAAGGTATGCATTGTAAATGAGTGAAATGTTCTCCCGCTGGCCTCGTCACTGAGCACTGAAGCGATCAAACACCTGGTTGTTTAGGGCATTGTAATACTTTCCTTCTACTTTGGTGTTGTATTGTTTGTTTTAGTTGTATAGTGCGAATATTACAACTCTTTTTTTTTTCTAGGCTTGCTATTGCAGAACCCTGATATTGTTTCTGCTGCAGTATGTGATATAGTTTGTATTGTGATTTACATTTTTTTGTGTACTTTCTCTCACTTGTTAAATGCAACTACGTATTACTACTCCTGCTAGGGCTCACTCTAGGGCCTGCAATATTCTGTAAATAAATGAAATCAAATAAATAAATATTGCATTTTACAGAGTACCAAAACAACAGAGACATGGAGGGCAGCAGCAGCTATGGCAGTGACATCTTGTGGTATTTTGTTAAAGCACAAAGCATCAGAAACATTATAGTGCTTCCTGCTGTTTCAAGTTATAAGAGGCAGTAGTGTCATACCTGCCAACCTGTGAACATGAAAAATTGCAAAATCCCGCGGACGTGACATTGATAGGGCAGGAGGCAATAGCACACATATTTTTAACATTTGCCCTGAGCAAAAGCCTTTAGCAGGAAGCGAGCATGAAGTGCCAAAGTTGGTTGTGTTCGGAGATTTTGTTCGCGGATCTATTGTTCAAATTAGCAGAAAGATTATCTTACATGAGGAAACTTGATTAGTTTTTTTTTAAATGCTCTTAACCTTTTTTATCTCTACACACATGTTGAAAATTTGGGATTCTCTTGTTGAACCAATTCACGCAAAAACTTAATTTTTCTTGCATTTTTAAGAGTGGAACAGATTGCCTAAGGAAATTGTATCTTTTATGTCCAATTAGTTATTTGCGTCACAACTATTAAGTTTTTTTGCTGCTTGTCACAACTGTTTAGATGTCGCCTGCTCTGCTTGTGTTTAACAAATCATGCCTTCTCCCCAACTGTGATGGCACTCTATGGCTTTGTAGGTAGAGATAAATAAATAAATAAATATATATATATACATATGCTGAAATCCATGCACTGCTGATGGCATGTACCAGTTTAGTACCACCTGTGTGCATTGTTAACAATTGCATTGCCATGTTTCAGAGCAGTGATCAGACCAGACACATCAGTGACACTAGAAACAGGAACACTGCTTCCGACAAGTGTCATTGCTATTATGTACTGTATCAGCATAAATTAAAAAGTGAACAACCTCGAGACTACTACAATGTTTAGTTCCATTCTCGAGTTCATTTGCATTTTTAACAGTGGCTTTATTCACAGCCTCCAAAATGTGTAGCCTTGAAACTACTATTCCATACTTAGAAATGAGCAACAGGGTGATTACAGGTCGCACGTCCATATAATTACGCATAACATGCAATCTGATCAGATTTTTCCTGTTGCCGTTTAAATTTATTCTAGTGGCACATATTGGTCATGCACCAGTGTTAAAGAGACGTTTTCTGTTGCACATATTTTTGAAGGGTGCCTCTGTAAATCTGTAAACCATTTACTTGGGCAGATATGTGTGCAAGGCAAAGGAACATTTCCAAATGCAGCAGTTGGCATCCACTTGAAAATTGGAACAGAGCTAGAAAAAGGTAACTCGCACGGTTTCCTCAGGGATAAGGAACATTCGTCGGGGAAGCTGCTCTGTATGGAGCGACCATTGCAATATAGCTGCGGTTCCAATTTCGATAACTGCGCCAAGGTGAGTCGTAAACCTGAATGGGTTTTGTTTCTAGCCCGATGACACTTTCAGGAGCATGCCAAATGTCCCTCACATAAAATACATGTGAAAACGAGCTAGCCGTTTAGCCACATGGATAAATAATGCTGTAGTGATGACACAACACTCGTGCTACCCACTGCACATGTTGGCAAGATAAAGGACGCACCTGGAAGTTCTCCACGATGGTCTCGTCTGCTTCGGCAAAATGAGCTTTCACAAGTGCTTCCGTGTTCTCCCGCCTGATGGTGTAAGGCGAACCTTCGTCGAACGAGGACAGCAGCTCGTCCTCGGTGACCTTCGCAGCTTCCACAACGCGCACCCCCACCTTCGTCGGGATGGCCTCGTCCCATATCGCAAAGCAGTTCTTCACAGTGTGGCTGAGAAGCGGCGAGATGTTCACCATTGTGAATGGCATGTTGTAGTATGCATGACCGTTTAGGAGCAGGCTGGCTGTGCGACCGCCCAGAGACGAGTGTTCCACAACTGGTGCGAAGCAGATAAGCAGCAGTGACGCAGAACCCGCACTTTGGCTTTGTGCAGGGTATGACCCACAGTTAAAGTAAAGGCCCTTGTCTTCGGGTGATGGGATTGCCACAAGCGGCACTTGCCGTAGGGGGCGGTAGAACGGTTGGCGCGGTAGCATCACGCTGGAGCCAGATCTGGTGAAATGCCGTGATTGGTGCAGACTGCATGCAGAGAGGTCAGAGGAGAAAGTAGGCTGTAGAGGGTATTCTAGACACTTACAATTTGCTCAGAAAAGGTAATTAAGGTACTGCGTACTGTGCAAAAAAACTAACCAAGCACTGTCATTTGGAGAAGTACTTGAGTAGAATACTAGCTACTGTTACTTTCAAATTACTTGCAAGCCACCCCATTCCTAAGGAATAATCAAATCCAACACTACTCAAATGGCCTCAAAAAGAGCTTTCTTTTTTCGTTCTTTCGAAATTTGAGTAGCACAGATTGCTCCTGCAGTTTATAACAAGCTGTCATAGAATATTGGCATAGATGACAGTTAAGCTTCTACAGATGCACAATATCAAGGCTAGAGGTTAAAACTGCGTGGTACTGTAAAAGATTTTAAAAAGCATTTTAAACTAGAAACTTAAATTACCATACATGTCAACCTGAGAACATCAAAATTCGTTGAAATACGACAGACATGGCGAAGAAGGGGAGAACAGCAGGCAATAAAAAAAAGATTACCCTAAGCACACACCTTTTATGGCATACACAGACACTTACATTTAATGCAACACAGAAGTGCAGGAGCAAACTTCGAAAAGCAGATATTTAAGAGCAACACACAGTTTTTAG
The DNA here is from genome assembly GCF_023375885.2 of Dermacentor andersoni. Classification (NCBI taxonomy): domain Eukaryota; kingdom Metazoa; phylum Arthropoda; class Arachnida; order Ixodida; family Ixodidae; genus Dermacentor; species Dermacentor andersoni. Next base: position 90,472,615 of record NC_092824.1, on the reverse strand, counting down.
ATTGCAGTGACTTTTTCAGTGACACTGCTGTTGTCGATTGCACCTGCTCTACTAACTTGTTTAAATAAGCTTTCTCAAAGCAAGTACCACTTTAACAACCTTTTAATGCCTTCCGATGGAAGCTATGGAGACAAATGAGCAAAATGTTTTCGGGAACAGAAATTATTTGCCTTAAAACTCAACACGACATTCATATAATCATAGATCGGACTGAAATTCATAAACTTCACGGAAAATTTGGAAGAGTTGGCAGGTAGTGGTTACACTGCGAAATAAGACTGTCTCTGTTTCATTGCCCATTCTTTTCCCTTACCACTCTTGCTGACCAATACCGAGTCACCATTGAGATGGAAAGTAGTGTGTCTGGCAGGCCTTTGCTCATGTTAGGAAATTCTTTCTCTGCGCCTTATTACATTATTACAAGGCAATAGGCAGTGGTAGAGTTGTACATGCTTCCTACTATTTTATTTGGAAGCAAAGGTTTGGGAACATCAAGCATCCTCGTATGTGACCAATTTGTGAAGTTGTGACACATCTCCAGAAGCACTACAACCAGGAAAGCATCCACTTACTCATGGCACATCAGCGATCCCAAACTTATCAGAAAATTGTCTGAAACAAGTTATTCAATCGTAATCCAAGTCAATCAGACAATGCTCTAGGGCTTTGCGGTCTGCTGGCTGCATCTAGCTGCACAATGGGCGCATTTTCTGGCATCTTTATTTTTATGTGATCTACAGTTGCGAGCCATTGGTGTTGTAGACCAATGGCGACAAGAAAAATATTTTCTTCACAGCCTTCTCATGCCAGATGAAATCATGTGGTACAACCAACCAATGCAAGTATTGAAGCAGAAGTGAACACATTTGGGATGGTCGGTTCACGATGCGGTCAGAAACAGTGTGAAAGAAAAGGATGCATTCAGCAGCTGAAGAAATGGCGTGACCAGCCCTACTAGTGTGCCCTGGTGCAAAATTAATTTGGCATTGTTTGTTCTCAGAAGTACATGATAACTAAAATGACTGCAAAATGGAATGCTTTATCACAGCGCTAGCAATATTATGCTAACTTAAGTCGCACATTACGTTGGCCATGATCACAGCGCCGCGTTACAGATGCCTTATCAGCTGCAAAAAGTGAATGAAATAGCCACTCTGTGATAATGCCACCCAACAAGGTTTTTTGGGTACATTGCAGGGCCTCTTTAAGGGGGAACGTGGGTTCTAGAGACCAAAATAAAAAAGCACAAACATTTTTTTGAAAGTTTTATTTATGAATTCTTACAGCCACCCTTGCACATCTATACTTCATTTTATACTGCCAAGATCGCTATTTTAGCCACAATATAATTTTACATTAGGTATATACGAGCCAAATTTTAACAGAAGCTGATGCGGAAACAGCACCTTTTTTTTAAACATGTTTTTTGGTCACTTTAGGTTTTTTGAAGAGCTACCTCATGATCCAGAACAGCTAGAGTTACAATCCTTTTTTTTTAAGGGGCCCTGAAATGCCTTTTTAACATAGTAAAGAAACATTGCCAATCTGTTAGCAAGGCCATTTGTGAAAATGCGAGGCAAATATTATTGCACTGCATGCAGCAGGGAATTTACAAACTTGTGTTCAAAGCAGTGAACAGGCGCTTGCCCTCGCATCTGCAATGTCGTCACTGAAAGCTGATAGCAAGCAGTTGGCTGACCAAAGCTGCTGCCCAATTTTGTGATCGCGAGGACATTCTCAGTTAATAGACAATTGCTCATTTTTAGTTAAATAAATGAGAAATATATGTCTGCCTGCATCTCAAAAAGGCAGAAAAAAGTTATTTCATATTTGCACGGGGTGTAGCTGGCCCAGTGCTGGGTGTAGCATGGCCTCCAAGATGGCAGCAGCATGCTATGTAGCGCAGTCTAGCGTGGCTGCCACGGGTGCCATTAACGAGCCTTTTGGCATGGCAAGTCCACTTATAGTTGAAGGATTCGAAAAATTTTGCACCATAATATACGTGGGACAATGTACTTTAATAGTAAGGCTATTCTATGATTAGTTGAGAAAAGTGTTTCGGGGGCCACTTTAACATGAAGCTCAATCACTATACCGGGTAGTGCTGGAAGCTAATTTTCACTCTCCTGCCCATATAATTTTAACATGCGATTCTTCCTCGCAAAAGTCGTGGTATAAACACTGAACTTTAATCGACAGAATGATTATGGTTTCATTTAAAAACTGCTTCCAGCACTGCACTTATTGCATATTCAGTATCTACCCCTCCAAATATATTAGTTTTCTGCCGAGTAGTTATTTCCCCACTGTGTTCATGAACAGTAGAGTGGTAGCTTTATGTACCTCCTGAACTAACTGACATACCAGAAAAATTATTGCATATCTGAAATGTATTGATGTCTGTTCCTATAAATGTTCATATTCTTATCGCTTTCTTTCCCTCACCCCCTTTCTGTCCCTTGCCTTTTCTGGGTAAGTGCTTTATATGAGGGGAGATCAAAAAAGTTCTGCAATTTGGCTGTGACCAAACATCTGACAGTGATCTACCTCTACCTTTTGTTTAGGTCATCTCTGCAGCCTAGCAAGTTCTGAATAACAAGCCTTCCAGTTCGTTACTTGATCTGCATCAGACAGACGAGCATGGCGTCCTCCCACGATTTCAAGCTCAAGTACCGGAGTGTTATCAAATTTTTGTGTGAAGAAGGAAGTTTCACCAAAGAAATCCAAAGTAGGATGGTGAATGTGTATGCCACTGAATGTCCTTCATATGCTACAGTGACTCGGTGGTTCAATGAGCTTAAACGTGGCCGCGTGCGTGGAAGACGACCAAAGGTCAGGGCGGCAAACCACTTCATCCGATTTGGACCATTCAGCCTCAGCACAGAGCCTTATCATGAATAATCGCCGAATCAAGGTTTTCAAAGATGCTGGAGAATTGAACATTTCTTATGGCAGTGCTTTCACTATCATCCACAATGTTTTGGGTGTGTCAGAGGTCTCAGCATGACGGGTGAAACGGAACCTCTCAGTGCAAGATCGACACCACCACGTGCTTTCATCAAGGGAACTTTTGCACCTCTATTCAAGCGACCCAGAAGATTTTTCTCTCCAACCTTGTGACTGGGGATGAGATGTGGCTGTATCAGTGGGACCCAGAAACAAAACGGCAGTCTATGCAGTGAAGGCATTCAGGGTCCCCAGTTTCTATTATCACTTGGCCCACCTACGTGAAGCGCCAAGATGCATGGCCAAAACTGCAAGAATCACCGCTGCAGTTGGCTTGCTTCCTTAGACCACTGCCGGTGCGCAACCAGTTGAAACTCGACGTTTCCTTTGGGTCGAGTACTATGAAAGGCACACTGGCTGTTCTGGGTAGTTCCAGGCCAAACCTGTCTGGCCAGGACATCATAGGAGTGCTTAACCTTCTGGGAGAGCCAGTGCCCAGCTCAACAGATGAAGACGAGATTTCAACCAGTAACGAAGCTGGCAGTGCCATTGAAGGCCTGTTAGAAACGTTTTCAGACTTGTTTCAACCAGAGCTAGGGCTCATGAGGGCGCTGCCTGCCCATTTGCCTTCGCGTGATGATGCTGTTCCCCGCTTCTGCAAGGCACAGGAGGCGCCACATGCATTGCACTCTAAGGTCGAGGCCAAAACTGATCGGTTAGCTGAGAGTGGAATTTTTGCCCCAGTTCGGGGTGCGGCTGAACCGGGATAAGTCTAGATTTTGTCATAATCAGGCTGTGTTTTTGGGTTACAAAATTAGCGATAAATGTCTTCATGCCAAAACAGAAAATCTGGATGCTATTCTGGAAGTGGACACACTTGGGGGAGTGCCTGAGTTAAGGTCAGTTTTTGGTCTTGTCACTTATTACCAAAAGTTTCTACCCAAGGCAGCCACGATTGTTGCACCTTCGTATGAACTTTTCCACTCAAGGATGGAGTGGAAGTGGGGCATTGCCCAGCAGCAGGCCTTCGAAGAGGTCAAAGCATTGGTAAGAAAAGCAGAGTTCCTTGTCTATTACGACCCAGACAAACCTTTGGGACTGGAATGTGACTCTTCAGAAGTCAACATTGGCGCTGTTCTGTCTCGGGACACAGCTAAGGGGACAAGGCAACCCATCGGCTTCGACTCCTACATACTCACAGCTGCAGAGCAGTACTATTCTCAGCTTGAAAAGGAAGCCCTGGCATTAGCGTTCAGAGGGGCAAAATTCCGGGCATATGTGTTGCGTCAGACATTCGCACTCCTGAGTGATCACAGGTCCTCAATCAGCCTCTTCAATCCCGACAAGCCTATTCCAGCCATGGCCGCTGCCTGGATACAATGGTGGGCCCTCTACCTGCCTGAGCACCTACTCGTACATCACCAAGTTCAAGAGTGGCAAGTTGAACAAAGGAATTCTAAGAAATACATCCTGGGAATGCCAAATGAACACTATTGCTATAACCAGATGTGTAACCAAGGTTGGTTGCTCCACACAAGGTTAACCCTTGCCACCTGGAAAGATGGAAATGAGAAGTGAATAGAAAACAGGAAAGATAGAAAGTGATAGAGGAAAAGAAAAGTAGCAGAGAAAGACAGAAAACGTAACTGCCGATTTTATCCGAGTGGGTCAGTCCGGGGTTGCCGTCTACGTGAAGTGGAGGCCAAATAAGTGTCTTGCCTCTGTTGAGGAGCTATAGAATTCTAAACACCTGGCATCAAAACCCCCAGGTTCCCCCTTTCCCTGCACACAGCTAAGCTGCACACGGCGACATGTGGGAGGGTCCAGCTCCCATGTGCTTGGGTCCGTGGTGTTGCAACCCACCAAACGCCTGCTCATGCAAATGCCCCGGCGGGGAACATTTTCTTATCTCTGCGACATTTGGCGATCACAGTAAGCTGTGCCACTGGTGTGCAATTTGTTCATTGATGTGCCTAAAATGCAAAATTGCTGAATGTATTATTCAGAATGATTGTATAGAAAAAAAAATCTTATTCCATGATCTGCGTGCTGCATGGTGCAGAATAATATCTGACTCATGTTTTCACGGAAACATTGTCTACAGATTGCAAAAAATGTCTCATGTTCAAAAAGTATATCTTTAAAGAAATATGCCTCACAGAGGAGAAATAGAGTGAAACATGATTTCAACTGATCGTTTCTCAATGCACACTAGAGCACATCATATACGCATTTGTTTTGGTGTGAAACAGCACTTGACTTGTGCATAAACTACATGAAGAGTATACAACTAAGGTCAAACAATACCAAAAAAGTTAAGCAGGTTGACTTATGAACACTGTCTCAGACAATCTATTTTTTTTATTTCAGACGTACTGCCAATCCCAACAGGGATTTTAGCAGGGAAGGGCATGCATATAATATGCATATTACACAAGTGTAAAATGGTTGAACGTGTCACAAATAAGAGTTTCAAGTGATTACAAAAGGGTTGTGTTGCACGTACAATCATTTAACAAGCACATATGGTATAACATGTATAATGCATGAAGCTTTCAGTACGGGCCATAATTAAAAAGAGAATGCATGTAATGAATGAACAGGTCGTACAGGATTTAATCAACTTCTTTATACAAAGGAAACAGTAAGGTTAGAACTTTATAAAATAGTTTACATTCGGGAAACACGTAGGTAGTTTTCAAGTAGATAGGAAATTATCTTAGTTACTGCAAGTACTAGCTATATATGTAGGCAGGCTATTCTATTCCCTTATGGCCTGGGAAAAAAGGAAAACTTAAAGCAGTTTGTTTTGAACTGGTATTCCTAAAGAAATTGGGGGTGTTAGGATGTGAGGGTCTAGTTTCTGGGTTAGATAGGTATTTGGTGCTGTCAATACGAAGTGCATTATTAAAAAGTTGAAACATCATTCCCTGGCGTGTGAGTTTGGCAACGGAGGGTTGGTATTCCAGCTTTTTTAATTAGTTCAGAGGGGGAGTCAGAGTGTGGCATTTGTTAAAAATAAACCTTACTGCTTTTCTTTGCACACTCCCTAGTTTATTATTTAGTTACTTGTGGATGGGAACCAAACGACACTAGCATACTCAAGTACTGGTCTAACAAATGTGTTATAAGCAAGAAGCTTTTTTGGGTGAGGTGCTGAGTGAAGACGCCTTTTCAGGAAGAATAGCCGTTGTATTGCAGATGACATTGCATGATTTACGTGTGCCTCACGCCTCAAGTCACCTGATATGATTAGTCCAAGATACGTGTGTTCTTTAACTGGGGTTAGTTGGGTGTCGCCGTGTGTGTAAGAAAGCTCTGATATAATGTTTTTTCTGGTTACTCTAAGTAAAGCTGATTTACCTATATTTAATGTCATTTGCCATTCCATGCACCTTTGCCATACTGATTTTAGATTGTTTTCAAGGGTTAGGTGGTCGATGACACAGTTAATTTCTTTATATACTATCAATCGTTGGCAAAAAGCTGAATGATAGTCTTAATAGACGGGGGCAGATCATTATAAAAATAAGAAATAAAATTGGAGCCGAGACACTACCCTGAGGCACACCTGATGTAACTTGGGTTACTTAAGATTTTTGGTAATTCATTTCAACACACTGTGTACAGTTTGTTAGGTAAGCACTGATCCAGTCACCAATTGGTCCTTTACCAAATATTGATTCAATTTTTATAGTTAGCTTTTTACGGGACACCCGATCAAATTCTTTGGAGAAGTCAAGTAGAATTAGATCTATCTGTTTTTGGTTGTCAATGGCTTGTTACACTTCGTGTATTAATTCAGTTAATTGAGTTACTGTAGGAAGACCTTCGCAGAAACCTTGCTAGAATGGCGACAGAAAGTGTTTTTCTTCGATGTAGGTAGTAACGTGTTTAAAGATGATGTGCTCAAGCAACTTGCATATTGTACTAGTTAGTGAAATAGGGCAGAAATTAAAAGTGTCAGTTTTGTTACCTCCTTTGTGAATTGGGATTACCTTAGCCATTTTCCATTCGCTTTGGAGAGAAAATGTTGTTAATGATTTGTTAAATATTAAAAATAAATATCTGGCCATCCATTCAGCATACCGCAATCACAACACCGGGGATTCCAACACTATCGTGGCTCCGAATGTAGCTCCAAGCCTCGGCTTGGTTCAAAAGCAGTGATCTCCAGACCGCCTTGACCATACCAATGCTGGGCAAGGTTATGGGGAAGACATACCAAGGGAAACTCCAGAACCTCCTATCACAGCACTCGGCATTCCTGTTTTGCGTCGAAGCACCAGGGTGTGACGACCCGTTTTGCACTACTCGCCCTAACCACCTTAATTTCGGCCCTATATAAAGGGGGGAGGGATGCGAGATTAGTTGCCGTTCTGGCACCAAGGGGGAGTCACACTTTCGAGTGAATAAATGCAGCACACATGACCCAGCTTGGTCAGTGTGAAACCCGCCCTACTATGTGCATTCGTATCAGTCTGTCAGCCGGCATGTCCCGTAACTGTGCTGTTATCAGTTTATTATGGGAGGCAAAATTTTTTTGCATGTGAGCAGGTGTAAAAGACATCAAGTTAGCTCCTACATTCACTTGCCAGGTGCACCACTAGATAGATACAATCCATGTTTGAAAGGCTCAATTACACTGAGCATGCTGGTAACATTTCGATCAACAAGCAAAATGCTTTTTAAACTGAGCTGCATTATGTCTACATACCAAGACATCCCATGACAGGATGCATGGAATTTGTGGCAGCCTCTGTTTTGAAACATGGGCCGGTATATTGTAGCACTGCTTCTTCCTAATGCTAGTGTCCACCAGTATGTTTAGCATTCGCTAGCAGACAAGAGATGCTGGCGGAGCATCGAACGTGGTCACTCATGAACGCGAAAAGCATCGAAAGGCATTAGCATCGTAAAAGGCACAGTTACAAAACACTGGCCATGGAAATGCTCGACAGAAATGTCCGAAGCGCATGCATTAACTTGATCTGTAGTTATCCCTGCAACTCTGCAACCAATTCAGATGCTGAATAGTGAGCTTGTGCCATGCCTAAAAGCTCAAGAAAAAATGCTTTCTAGTACCTGGAAGCAATTTGAGGTGTTACTCCTGTTCCACCTACTGCAGAACTGCAATACTGCAGACTTCCTGCACACATGGTTTGACTATGAAGTCGTTTACTGCTGAAAGTAACAACTTCGCAAAGGTAATTTTCAGAAGCCCCAAATATTGCACTAAGATTTGAAATGGAGGGAAGCAGATTCCCCCATTTCGCTTATCAAGAAATTCATAAAGTGCTTATAGTCAACGCCTTGTACAGGTTCTTTTTCTTTCCCCCGTATATAAAGTCTTGCGTGCAGTAGCTGTAAATACACGATTCACAGGCACTTTCGATCGCGGATTCAGATAGAAATTCTCGACCGCGAATGGCTCCTCCCGGAAGCTTGCACAAAGGAGCCAATCGTGACCGAGACATTCGATCCCGATCGGGCTCGATTGCGATCGAAAGTTCGCCGTGTCAAACCCGTATAAGACTGTAAACTCATGTTTGGTAGGCACATCGCGTGCACGGTGGCTATGCATAGAATGCGTGACTTGGATGTTGCTTTATTCTTCCAGGCATCGCTCGTCCGGTAACTAAACATTTCACCGCATTGCTAATAAACTCGAAACTATGCCAGCATATCAGCGTGTCAAATTGCGAAACTTTCAGCAGGTAGACCATGTTAAAACAGTTCAGGTGTTGGTTGACAAGTTAGGACGTTGCAATTGTTAGGAAAACAACGCAACGCAATGGGCTGGACCTGCAGACAAGCATCGCGAAGGCTGTGCGTGAACTTGTTAGCCGTTTCTTTACCAGCACGCAACGACACAAAAGAAATTTTTTCAGTACTGACAAAAAACAACACAAAAATTAGCGTAGTCAACGGTGCATTCATCCAAATTACAAAAGCAATGAAACAGGTTTTCTAGATGTTCTCTTACGAAGTTGTATCGTAGACAGTACAACAACCAGCTTTTAAAAAGGTTTTGAAAATGACAGCATGATGCGAAGGATACTTGCGGTCCACTAACTTGAAGTGGTAAGCTGTTAACGTTTTCCTTTGCAGTTGTGGCACATTGCAAACAAAGAAACCGTCAAATATTTCCCCATCGAAAACTCTCGGAAACCGTCAGTGGAAGCCACAGGTTACCAACTGAGCTGCTAAAACCACAACTACCACCACCGCTCGCGCCTCCGCTAGAACAGGCTACAGTCGACGCGCTATCGTTTGCTAAGCTTAGCGACCTTAACAAAATCCAATCTCGAAGGCCATGCCTTAGTTCGCTGCAAAAAACCACAAGACGTCACGATTGCCATGTTTTGATTAAGTATGAATTAGGTCGTGGTTTTGATACGTTTTTTGCTTTTAGGCAAGTGCGCAGCCAAGCCCTCTGCAGCCGTCTGTCAAGTCAGTATATAGCCGATGATCGCCGTGCAGTTTGTTGTGATGCGTGTTGGTGACGCGTGACTCTCTCAACAGCAACCAACCGCGCACGTGTAGCAGAAGTCATCGAAACTTTACAATGTCGGCGCTGTTAAGAAACTTGCGGCTTGTGTGGTGGCCGCCGGCGAGAATCGCTGCGCAGAGGACTCTGTGTTCCATACCTTCGAAGCTCCTTGGCGAATACGACATGACCATGACCGTTGAAGCGCACGACTTGAGAGCCCTGTACCTGGATGCCCAGGCGACGACACCGCTCGACCCGCGCGTTTTGGACGCTATGTTGCCGTTCTTTATCAATAACTACGGCAACCCACACTCGCGGACACACGCGTACGGTTGGGAGAGTGAAGCGGCCGTCGAAAAGGCGAGGAGCCAAGTCGCCGCTCTCATCGGCGCGCAGCCCAAAGAGATCATATTTACCAGCGGGGCCACTGAATCCAACAACATCAGTATAAAAGGCGTCAGTCGGTTCTACGCCGAGAAGAAGAAGCACATCGTCACGACGCAGACGGAACACAAGTGCGTCCTCGACTCTTGCCGCGCCATGGAGGCCGAGGGTTTCGACGTCACCTACCTGCCGGTTAACCGCAACGGCCTCATAGACGTTCGGCAGCTCGAAGACGCCATCCGACCGGACACGGCACTCGTTTCAGTAATGATGGTGAACAACGAAATTGGTGTGACGCAGCCGATCGCCGACATCGGCGCCGTCTGCCGCAAGCACAAGGTCTTCTTTCACACGGACGCTGCGCAGGCCGTGGGCAAGATTCGCGTCGACGTTAACGACATGATGGTTGACCTCATGTCCATCAGCGGCCACAAGATATACGGCCCTAAAGGCGTCGGCGCCCTCTACCTGCGCCGCAGGCCTCGCGTGCGCGTAGAGGCACTGCAGAGCGGCGGCGGCCAGGAACGCGGCATCCGCAGCGGCACCGTGCCGACACCGCTTGCCGTCGGGCTGGGAGCCGCGTGCGAGGTCGCACTCCGCGAGATGGAGTACGACCATCGGCACGTGAGCCGGCTCTCAGACCTGCTGATCGCGCTCCTCACGAGCGAACTGACGCACGTCGTGCGCAACGGGGACCCGCAGCGCTCGTACCCGGGCTGCGTGAACCTCTCGTTCGCCTGCGTCGAAGGCGAGAGCCTGCTCATGGCCATGAAGGACGTGGCGCTGTCGTCCGGCTCGGCCTGCACGTCGGCGTCGTTGGAACCGTCGTACGTGCTGCGAGCCATCGGCGCGGACGAGGACCTGGCCCACTCGTCGATACGCTTTGGCCTGGGCCGCTTCACGTCCGAGGAAGAGGTGGTCTACACTGCGCGGAAGTGCGTGCAGGAGGTCAAGAAGCTACGCGAGATGAGCCCGCTCTGGGAGATGGTCCAGGAAGGCGTCGACCTCAAGTCGATCCAGTGGACACAGCATTGAGGCTGCTATGATTGTTTAAAGCAAGGTCAGAGCTTTGGAAGTAGCAAAATTGAGTGGACACGGTTGGAGGATTACAAGTGACATCACTGACTGGTGTCACTTGATGGCTGATGCCTTGTGCCCTTCAATTAGGCCTGTGTCAGTGGTAGTATGCACGCACTCTGTGATGTGGTCCCGAACTTCATTTTGCTGCACAAATTGTCTTTATTTAAGGAGCCATGGTGACTTTGTTCAAGGTCTCCGTTAAGCAGTGTTTGCTGTTGCATAGGCCTGTAATGCTGCATTTCAGTATCATGAATTACATGCGCTCTGACCTGACTGTGAGAGACGTACATGCAGAGCAGGTAGTAATGTAGGAACTGCGTGCTGCCCTAGGGAATAAAATGTGTAGTGCTCTTCCCATGTCAAACGTTGTTTCACGATTTGAAGCCACTCATGTTGTCAACCTTACCAGAGAACTATACGTTGACCATTGCGTTCGGAACCACTGAAGTATTCAAAGTAGCAGAATATCATCCCATAAATATATCAGCAAAGAGAAAAAACCTTTCTAAAATCATTTTGTCGTTGTGATTTAATGCATAGAAAGTGCACTTCGGTGAAGGACTATCTACATAGAAATGTAAAGCTTTTGTCACCAGGGCAAGGAGCGATGACTCTACCCGTAAGTGCTTGTCTCAAACCACTTAATGTTCTAAAAAGGAGAACTTCGTATGGTCTTTGAATGTAAGCTGCATCTCGTAATGTACATATTTCGCAGTGCTGTAGCTTACGCATGATATGCTGTGATGCTAGTCCTGTGTGTGCATTTGAGTATATTTTGGCAGGATAGAAAGAGCTGTGAGTGAATTCGCTTTTTTATGTGAAGATGTAGCTGAATGTTTATTTCTGATTACACATTCATTATGTGTTAAGCAAATTATTACACGGCGTGTATGTGTTGGTAATTGTATGAGTTGAGTGCAGCATTTGTGCACTGCAGTAGAAGGTATGGAACGGCTTTGAGGTCTGCACACGTGCAAGTTGTAATGCGAATAATAAAGAGTCCAGATGCCTTCGGGTCCGAAGATTGGAGTTATCTTGTCTGGAAACGATTCAGTATAATTTGGCACGGCTTGATTACAGTATTTTCTTCTTTGTTTGAAGGCAACCGCGAATGAAAGGACACCGACAAGCATTTTTAAACAATGGTGCTCTTCGAGATAGCGTCCGTACAAACACTTCAAAAGGCCGGTCAGGGAAATTTAGCGCTCCGACACGTCTCGTTCGGGCGACAGCGTTCTTGCGTGTAGCGCACACGTCAGACGAGGAAAACCTTGAGGTTGGTGGGGGACACCTCTCAAAAAAAAAAAAAAAAAGTGTCTCTCTCGAAACAAAGGATTGCTCAAGCGCCACACTGCCGTCTTCCCTTGACTTCGCATCTAGCGGCGGACTATTTCCTCCAGCTTTTGCACATCCCTAGCGCGGAAAAAAAGAAACGCATATCTACTTTGCGTAGGCCGCGCACCTCAGTTTCGCGTGGACGGGAAAACATGCGTGGCCACGGGGCACAGCTTCGCGATTCGTCCGCCAGTTGGTAATAAGACCAGGGAGAGAGAAAGACGGTCAAACCTTGCACTGGGCGAGGCATCGAGGAAAGAGCCGCGGGGCAGAACGACACACCTCTCTGTACGGCATCGTGACGGCGACACGCGCACATTGGTCGCGTCAAAGAACGGGGTGCGGAAACAGGAACCGAACCCGAGCTGGGACCCCCTGCCGACATGACATCGACATCAACGCAGTACGAGAGACTGAAGATGGCAGCCGTCGACCAAGGCTTCTTTCTGATACAAGAAGTTATCGGGCGCTTCAAGCGAGTCGAGAGCATCCTAGCTATCGTCGGCCTCTTCTACGTTGGGAAGACTGCCACTGCCGTGAGCTCGCGTCTGCTCGAGGGCATCCGAGTGTACGTGCTGTCGCAGTTCCGCTGGCACGACTTCACGCGTTACGGCCAGTGGGCAGGTATGTCGTCAGTGCGCGCCCGTCGGCAGAGTTCGCGAACTTGACCGACAGAGTTCATGCGGCTATTTGCTACCGCGTGCGAAAAGCGTCGAGGAACCGGCTTGCACGCCGCTTTTTCCTTCCTTCGCGCTCGCCCTCTTCGCGCACGGAGACGGGTCCGCATTTCGCTTGGCGTCTAGCTGCAGCTGAATTTACATTTTGCCTGGAGTCGCCAAGCGTGACGCCTTCACGGTGTTTGATGAAAATATGCGTGAAGTAACTGAAGAAGCTAATTGATAAGCCTAACCATTTAGCTACGGTAATTTAGCTACGCCAGTTACTAGCTACCACTAGTAACTGGCGGCGCTTTAATTTACATAACTCGGTGCTTGAAATGTGCTATTACGACGTGCACACGTTGCTGCATATAATCGCGGTAGACTGCCACTTGAGAAGTATGGACAATTATTTCACGTGACTTTGCATGTTACAAACTGTTGCATTTCTTTCAGTTTGGTTCATGCTGCCCTAACATCTGCAAGCGGGTGGGCGTGATGTCCCTTTTAGGAGACAATTCCTAGCCTGGTTTTCTTTCTTTGTGATGTTTATATATGTTTTCACCTCGACTTGCAGTTGTCACTGGTGGCACAGATGGCATTGGAAAGCAGTATGCACGACAGCTGGCGAAAAGGGGCCTGAACATTATTTTGATCAGCAGAAACATGGAGAAGCTTCGAGCCACAGCTCAGGAACTTGGCAAGTGACTTGACTCTCAGCGAAAACTGCCAACGAGACGATTCTCAGGGATTTTAATTCCTCATATTTCCAGAATTTGATTTCCGCGTGCGAACACAAATCATTGAAGCCGACCTCAGTGAAGGGCGGCACATCTACCCGGGAATAGCGAAGCAGTTAGAAGGCAAGGAAATTGGCATACTAAGTGAGTGAACCACGCGTCACGCAAGTGATTATGCAATGTTACCAATTGCCGCATCTTGGTGACAACTATTCTTTTCTATGCAGTAAACAATGCTGGAGTAATGTACGACTCTCCCAGCCTCTTCCTCAATGTTCCAGAGAAGGTATGCACCTTGAGGATTTTTCCGTAGGCCATTCAGCAGCAGTTAACATTTTTTTTAAGAAACGCTTAATAAATTTTCATGCTCTTGCTACACATGGAGAAGAAAAAAAAGGTTTCACGAGTTTCATTTAGGCAGTTTAGGCATTTAGATGCAGCCACATCATCATATACAACGCAAGTGCTGGTGTTAGCTCGCATGTAGTTGCCAGAGCTGAAATGCAGTAAAAGCTTACATCATTTATATTAGTACTCCATCTATACTAATTGATGCAGTGCAGGGAAAGCTATGCGTTGTCAGCCAGCCGTAGGAAAAAAAGACAACAAATTAGAAGGGCTTATTCATTGTACGCCAGTTGTACAGTGATGGCTGAACAGAAGGATCACGAGTGAATTCATGATGCACAGTTGGTGAGGCCCTCCTCCTTTCGCAAAGGAGCAGTTGATTGGTGTTCCTGATTGGCTGGCACAACCCGAAGCTCTTGATTCACTGTACAGAAGGTAGGCCATTTGTGGCATTATCAGTATAGATAATGTGGTTCAAATTGCGACGGTAACAAACGCTGTCAGCTGTCTAACATTCAATGTCTAACATTCAAACGCAAGGAAAAATTGTCATCCACCTATTTGTAACAGAATGCTTATTTGCAGTTGCAGCAATATCCGTTGGCATTCTACTAGCTATCTTCCCAGAAGGCCTTCCTTACTTAACTAAAGAGGATGAAGGCAAAAGCCTGCGTGTTCACGAGACATTCATGGCATTTTCATTTGAATGCATTGTTACTTTCTCTCGCCAAAGGTTGTCGGTTTGAGTGCCTTGATTAGCTAAATCTTTACTTTCGCCTTAACACCAAAGGTAGTGACTCTCAACTTTCACAATGTCAATTGGAATCCAACTTGCAGATATGGCCGCTTCACCCCTATCTACAAGTGGATTCTACTCCCACCAAAGGTTGTGGATTCGAGTGCCTTAACTGTGCCTTAATTATCGCTACAGGCCATGCTGATGCTTCTTCTTCGCCTCCGATTCATGCTTTTATAAGCAAATTGATGGCCTAATTCGCCCTAATTAATACCAAAGGTCGTAGGTTTGACTCCTTATGAATTTTGATGCCATAATGCCGGACATCGTGTTGTATAGCACAGAGGGATCGACCGTAAAAACGACAAGACAGAGCGCAATGGCCTCATAGACTGTCTTAAAATAACATAGTGCTGAAAAAAATAACCTCTTAGTCTTTATGGCAATCCTTATACGAATTAAAGTTCATGCTATAATGCCTTGTACAGGCACAAAGAGCCTACTTACAAAAAGTTCGCAACACATTTTGTTAGCTCAAGTTTGCCCATGCAAAGCATCCATCATCATCATCAGCCTGGTTATGCCCACTGCAGGGCAAAGGCCTCTCCCATACTTCTCCAACTACCCCGGTCATGTACTAATTGTGGCCATGTTGTCCCTGCAAACTTCTTAATCTCATCCGCCCACCTAACTTTCTGCCGCCCTCTGCTACGCTTTCCTTCCCTTGGAATCCATTCCGTAACTCTTAATGAGCATAGGTTATCTTCCCTCCTCATTACATGTCCTGCCCATGCCCATTTCTTTTTCTTGATTTCAACTACGATATCATTAACTCGCGTTTGTTCCCTCACCCAATCTGCTCTTTTCTTGTCCCTTAACGTTATACCAATCATTCTTCTTTCCATAGCTCGTTGCGTCGTCCTCAATTTAAGTAGAACCCTTTTCGTAAGCCTCCAGGTTTCTGCCCCGTACGTGAGTACTGGTAAGACACAGCTGTTATAAACTTTTCTCTTGAGGGATAATGGCAACCTGCTGTTCATGATCTGAGAATGCCTGCCAAACGCACCCCAGCCCATTCTTATTCTTCTGATTATTTCAGTCTCATGATCGGGATCTGCAGTCACTACCTGTCCTAAGTAGATGTATTCTCTTACCACTTCCAGTGCCTCACTACCTATTGTAAACTGTTGTTCCCTTCCGAGACTGTTAAACATTACTTTAGTTTTCTGCAGATTAATTTTTAGACCCACCCTTCGGCTTTCCCTCTCCAGGTCAGTGAGCATGCATTGCAGTTGGTCCCCTGAGTTACTAAGCAAGGCAATATCATCAGCGAATCGCAAGTTACTAAGGTGTTCTCCATTAACTCTTATCCCCAATTCTTCCCAATCCAGGTCTCTGAATACCTCCTGTAAACACGCTGTGAATAGCATCGGAGAGATCGTATCTCCCTGCCTGACGGCTTTCTTTATTGGGATTTTGTTGCTTTCTTTATGGAGGACTACGGTGGCTGTGGAGCCGCTATAGATATCTTTCAGTGTGTTTACATATGGCTCGTCTACACCCTGATTACGCAATGCCTCCATGACTGCTGAGCTTTCGACTGAATCAAACGCTTTCTCGTACTCAATGAAAGCTATATATAAAGGTTGATTATATTCCGCACATTTTTCTATCACCTGATTGATAGTGTGAATATGGTTATTGTTGAGTAGCCTTCGGGTGCATCCATCGGGTGCATGCATTGCAGATGGCCGTGATTAATACTTTATGGGCTAGTGTTGCTTACAGACAACATAGGAAAAAGCGTTTTTTTTTTTTTCCTGCAGAGTTCTGGTATTCTGGCTAGATGTCTTCGGCCAGCATTGAATTACAGGCAGCATCCATCATTTGTTTGTTTGGAGCAGGAACAGGGTATAAGAAAGAAGGTCGGCATGCAAATCGATTTCTCTTGAAAGTGTGTGGTCAGAGGAAACAGGCCAATGCAAGATCTCTGGCTGCAGTGGTGTCGCACATGCAGAGCAAATGAAATGTGCACCTGTGGTTCACCTATGAAAGAGAGCCGTCTAAAAATTACAAGCGAAACCATTGGTGGCCTGGGGTGAAGCCTACCTCCAGTTTTGGGCCTGGTGTTTCCCTCTATTGCTGTAAAATGTTCTGCAAAATATTTGTTCTTTTCATTTATTACACTTATTCTCGATGTTATTTGCACATTTAGGGAAAACAATCTATTTTTTTCTGGGTATTTGCTTGTCCATAAAAGGTTAAGCCCTTATCCTCTTTGGTGCACAATTTTTTTTTAATGTGCCTGTGACTGCCTGGCTTACATGCTTAACTATAAACTCTTGTATTTTTTTGAATGCCTGCCCAATGACACCAGCATATTGGGGTGTTAGGGGAAAGGGGGGAAGGGGAGTTCTACTTATATGGTACCACTTTTTTCATTATTAGTTTATCATAGACAGTTTTAAGGTCACATTATGCAGAGGCAAAGGAGAGGGTACAAAGTGACAGAATCACCTGGCAAGTTTTCCATGCTTTAACAAGACTTTATGTAATGTCAGTGATTATGGCAACACATGCATTGTAAACACACGGACAGGCATTGTAAAGATATGAGGCTGTGGATTAAGTAAATTTTCATTCCACTTGTGACACCCTTCTCTTTAATACCCTCTGTTCTAGAAACTTGTAGAAAGTGTGAACATCAACATGATGGCTGTCATGATGATGACATATATCGTCATGCCACAGATGGTTGAAAGGTAAGCAGAAAGATCTTTTATGAACATAGCAAGGGGTAGCCTTACTCGCCTCCTTGTAAATTACACGATTACGTTGTAGTAGGCATATGCCAAAGATTATGTATCATGCACTTTCTGTTTCAGGAAAAAGGGCCTTATTGTGAACATCTCGTCAATTTCATCATTCTATCCACTTCCTTTGATGGCTGTTTACTCTGCTTCAAAGGTTTGTCGCATAGTTTATATATTTGATCGGGCAGTTTCTAGGCATGTTAAAAAGTCCAGATGGTCATTAAGCAGCATTGCGTCCATGTCACAGGAGCCTAAACTTTGAGTACATTCATACTCTGCCACATGGGTGAATTTAATGGCATACAAACTTTAGGCCAATTGTGGCATGGTTCCAGCAACTCTGTACGACATCAAATTCATGCTGTTCCCGATTTTGGTGTTGAAAAGCGCACACAGACGACTCAAAACTAACAACAAAATCATTTTGACTGTTTGCTGAAACAAACTTGTGTTTATGCATCAGAAATTGAGTTGCAATTGTCAGTTTGCCGCCCTAAAAGGGTCAGCTTGCTTCTAGACAAAATTTTCACTGAACAAACAAAACTTTGACTGAAATGTGCCTAGTACTCTCCAGTGACCATTTTTGCACTTTAGCCAAAAAGCATTTCTTGTTATAAATCACAAATACAGACTAAATTGGTGCACCACCTGCATATATCATGTGTAGATTTGGCACTAAATCATGGTAGTGTAGGCACTAAAGTACATAGATGCAGCACTACCTTCAAGCATTATAAACATAAGGCAACACAAGACCTTGGCCATGTAATACAGGTGTTAAGCTTATCTACTACAGACTGCAACTGTGCCATTGGGTGTCGCATAAACTTGAGTCCGCTGACCAAGAAGATGACTTAACTACCCATTTTTATTGAGCCTTTAAAAAGTACCAATTGCCAAAATGTAAGCGAGTTTATTAAGCTAAACTGCTGCCCCCTCATACTTGCTTACATCCTCTGAAAGGTAGTGACGTGCTGCTAGGTACTGTTTTGCTCTGACCTCGTGTTCTTGTGACTTATGGCAGCACACATCGTCACACTTTTCCTAGGTTTTTGTCGACTGGTTCTCAATGGCACTTGACTACGAGTACCGGGACAAAGGCATCATCGTGCAGAGCCTGATCCCTTCGTACATCTCAACAAAGCTGGTGCGCTTCAGCAACTTTCTGAGCACGCCAAGCATCATTGTTCCAGACGCAGAGACGTTTGTCAGGAGCTCCCTGCAGACCATTGGTGGCAGCAAAAGGACCACAGGCTTCTGGACACATGGTTTACAGGTTTGGTGCCCTTCTTTGTATAGAACTGATAAGCCAGTTCGAAGCTCACAAGTTTATTTAAAGTGGCTGCTATGTGTGGTGCATTTTTTATGGGTTTTCGGCATGGCATCACACAGCATCAGTGCCCATTTTATGCTCTGCAATGATGATAATGCCATTATGTAAATAATCCGCAAGTAGCTTTTTTTTTTTTCTAATTCCGTTTCAGTTAATTCCAAACTGTGGACCTGGCTTGCACCCAAACATTTCTGTGGGCCAGGATTGTCATTATATTTTATCCTGAAATTGGCTCTCACTGGATAATTCCAACATGACTGGTCAACAAGCATTATGTCTGTATACTATGAACCCAATAGCTGCAGCACCCAACTTTGCAATGAGGAAAGACAGCGAATGTGTCGCAAAGATGCTATCTCTCTCCTAAAACACATTTTCGGCCTGCCCTCAGCATTGTCAAGTAATTAGATTCTGGGGCACGTTTGAATCTGGTAAACACTGCCAAATAAAGCAGTGCTGTGATTTACTGCCCCCCCCCCCTTCATATAATTTGATCTATCCCATCAGTCCCATGAAGGTTGAATTACGAGGGTCTAATTAATGGAAATGAATTGTAATATGGGATATTCACTTTTATTGCCAACTGTAGCCTTTCCCCTTTAGCACATGGTACGCTCAGCCACCACATGGCCAAGCTGTACAAGAAAGCCAGTCTTGATGCTACATGGGTAGGATACAGATGCACATATAGGAGTGCGTGTTTGCAAGAAAACGAGAGGTAAACGAATAGTAAAGCATGCATTGGGTGCACAGCAGCCTGAAGGCCCAGTTCACTTCTGCAAAGTGCACCCATGAAGCCTTGTATGTGAACACCACAGTGCAAACATATCTGGCCCCTCCAAACAGCATGTCGCAGTTCTGTTTTATGTAGTAGCATAGTGCGATAGATACCCTTTCTTGTGACACACTTCCGTGCAAGTCGCCACGCGTGTGCATGTGGTACCTTGAGAACACATCACTGTAGTAGATCGCACATTACTGCTATGCTAAAACTCCCTGCCCTAAGCACACAGCTATGGTTCGTACTGTAATTGTAAAATGTCCAGGCAAAATACATTATGTACACTGTTGTCCATTGGGGCAATTTGAGTGCTTTTTCATGTCATGATGGATGCTGCGAATTTCTGAGCCACAAGTTGCATTTAGGTCAATGTGGCCATGCAGTGTACACATATTCTACGAGCCTAGCAGAAATTTGTGTACTTGAGAATGCTGCGAGAGCTGGTGGCATAAGATTTGAAACTTCCAGAAGGGCCTTTCCCACAACATTGTGGGAAGAAAAGTCCAGAAACTCATCATGCACTTTTCAACCAAAAGCAATTTTCATATGTAAACAAATTTAATACTAACCAATGTCTTAGATTCACCTTAGTCCTCCGATTATGGTTATGGATCATGTAAATTTTGGATAAAACAGGTATTTTTAGAGGTTCTGAAAAGTTGGTATCAATGAGATTCCACTGTGGTTTTCTGGATTGTCGAAAAATTACCAATGCCCAGGGACATTGTGAATGATGTAAACCGACGTTACCAGCACGTACATTTTCTTTTTCTTTTTTTTCAGTACTGGACATACGAGCACATGCCGCAGTGGGCGTGGAACTTGACTTCATGGTATATGTTCAAGACCATCGACAACACGCCAAAGCCAAAGTTTGCATGAGCAACTCTTGGCCTCTCTGCTCGCTGGTAGTGGCCGACTGCCTGTCCTCATGCCCTAGCGAGGTTTGCACTCTCATCCCAGTGAACCCTGCCAGTGAGTGACCTTTGCAGCAGACTGTGAAAGACCATTTTAACATCCTCTGGACAACAGTGGTCAACCATACAGCTATTTGGTTGGTGCTGGGGATGGGCTCTCGCCTATGGACAAGGAACTGTTTAAGAAATCATACCACTCTTCTCTTTGGCAACTTGCCTCGCCAACATTTTGGCAAGGCCTGCTTGACAACTTGCATTTGACTGCCAGTGACAAGCCTTGAGCCATTTGCCAGTGCTTATTACCAAGAGATTATTATCAACATTGATTATTGGCAACATAACCTGGCAATGACAACATGGTGAGTTGTCTTGGTGCCAGCAGCAAGCTTTGGAGAATGCTAGGATAAAGAGTGTCTTAACGTTTGGCTTTTGTAGTGAACTGCCATTATTTTGGTGACTTGCCACTTTTTGAGCTAGGCATATTTGACAATTCATGTCTATCTGCCTGCAGCAAGCCTTGCAGAATGCACAATCCTGAATTTCTCTTATGCAATCAACTGCCAGTGGCATGCATAAGCCTTCAGACTGTTGCTGTGATGATCCTTTCGAGCCAAAGTGCGAAGAAGCCATGTTTATCCCTCAAGCATGAGTGTGAAGAGATTATTGGCCCCCCTTTGTACGATCATGGACTACCACGCACAGAAATAAACGTTACAATTTTGAAATTTAAAAGAACAGTGTCTTGGTCAAGTCTGCAGCTTAAGTTACAGCACCCAGGTGTAAGATTTTAATCTTTCGCAGTAAGCGGTGCATACTTTTGGGACACACTAAACAATTTGAAAGTGATGGCAAGTACTAGTGCATAATTCTTTTTGCATGTAACCATTATATGCTACAACACAAAAGTACTAAGTTTTAATGATTAAAGAAACCATCATGCTCCAATGAAAAAGCCTAAGCACCGCCACTTAAACGTGCTCTCCAATATGGTGCACACATCTTTCGGATGAGACAAACATACCTTTCTATGTCTGCTTCGTCCACGAAGTGTGTTAAATTTATAGGTCAAGTGTAGAATGAAAGTGCTGGTTTTGTGGTGCTCCTTTCATACATGTATACGTGCTGCTTTACTTTGTTTGGGAAAAGCTGCAAAGTGTTCAGACCTCAAATCACTTGGCATCTTCATTTTACGGCAGGTTCTACTCCTTTAATAGAAGTAGTAGATCGTAGGAGGCATAATTCGTGTATTTTTTTGAAATGCAGATAATTAAAACAAACATTACTGCTTTTTCAAGTCTGAGTTCGCACGAGTCCTTTGGTGTTTCTAAAGTTGACAAGGACTGGAGGCCCAAGTTTGCACATGAGCTACAAGGACAGCAAGACAGTACGGTGGAGGTAAATGACACACATCAACAGCCAGATTGCTCATTTTCATCAATACTGGTCCTTTGCCACTATTCCATTCATTCAGGCTTAAGCCATGCAGTGTCATTAAAGGAGCAGTGCATTCTGGTAACAAAATAGGATCTGAACCAAAGGTGCATTCGTTGTATCTGGATGTCTATTAGTACAGAAACTGGTTAGAATAAATCGGCGATCTGTTAGGTGAGCTGTGCTCAACATCAGTTTCAGGTGCTGCACAGAATTTCACTGCACAAGTAATAGTGAGCCATGGAAGTCATTGTAGCTGCACAAACACTACTGCGCCAAGCCAAGCCATTAGCCATGGCTTCCGAGTTCACTGCACAAGTGCACCATGGAGGCACAATGACTGGTTGACAATTCCGTTCTGCTTGTGAATAACGTTAGCATGCAAAGTGTGTACTTCTACATAATTGCTGAATGATTAAGTTTATCAACAGCCCACAGACTAGTTCGACGGCATTTTTCTAATCGCTACGAGACAAGATCGCAAACTTATGGTTTCACTGTAGGAGTGAAACATCCAATGAAATGAAGTGTGAGCAACCATACTGGCATTGCGTTTTCAGTATTTAATTATTTGATATAGTGTACCTTTGTTTTATGCAGTGACATTTGATTACACGACACTGCCATATTTAGCAAAAACAATACCACATGCAGCAATGTTGAAAGATTGGTCGAAGAAAACAATGCAGAAAAAAAGAAAACTAGACATGAAGGCAAGTCATGGCTTGAGTGAGTGTAGTTACAATGTGCGTATAATGAGCTAGTGTTACCACAATGACACGTTTCGGGTCGCAGTTAATCCAATATCAATAAAACGTATACATTGGGCTACATTAAGAGTACCACCCATCACAATGATGGTGTCCCAAATAACCAAGCACTGGGCCAAAGAAACGGTACCTGAAGAAGTTTACATCTGCTCATAATGGCCTGAATAATTCTTTTTCACTTGTATAGACCTCTACCCACACATCATTCTTGCTCTTCAACAGACATTGGTGTTACGTGACTACAAAGAGTGTACACATTATGTATGTTATGTGGGCCCCCCCCAATGATTGTTGCTCAAGTCAGCATTAATACCAGCAATATTCAGCACCATACAAAACAAAGAAGGTTAACTGTAAGCATACATACAGTACTGTACACTCAAAGGAAGCACCAAATTATTTTGATGAGATATACCTATATGGGTAACAAGTTATTGCTGAGGCACTCATGTCAAAATTGAGCCATGATCAACACTGGGATATTGATTTAGTGTTCCCTTTAAGAGTGGACCATACTGTAAGCACGTTATAAAAATGCCCATCTCAAAGTCATGTTATGACACACACACATGCACAATTGGTAAAATTTTCAAACTATGGAATGTTAAAGAGACTGACAACTGGCCAGAATGTGCTCCGAGATATTGATCGAAATGAAATTATTGCGATTTATAGTGATACAACCCAGCACGCTGTCTGCGATCCAAGAAGGAATTACAATTTTAAACTGACAAAGAAAGTCTCAAAAACCAGTAAGCGACTAGGCCTGGCGTGAAATCTTAGTGCTTCGCATGTAGTCTATGAGATTAGTGTACATAAGTTGGCTGTTATTTAGTACAACATAATTATTCCTTAAAATTGCAGTTGCTACGTTATTAGATAGTAGCGCTTTATTCTATGCTTCGGAAATCAAATGCGCACACATCGCTACAGCAAGATGCTGAACTGCGTATCCCAAGTAAAAGCATCGTTTCGTTTTGACTGGTTAAATACCAAAGTAGTTCGACAGGAAACCACGAAAACACGAAGCTATTATCACAGAAATACTTTAACGCTTTAGAAAACATGAATCCCAGGAGGAACATCGACTTGATAAACAAAATAATGCTTTTCACAGTAATGGCCATACTTGTCGTCTGCCTCCCACTAATGCCGGCATATAATCGCTATCGTGCTCACCTGTCACCGTTTTCAGCATGCTTCCTGTGAACGACTACATCCTCAATGCAGATCAAACAACTCAGATAAAAAAATTTTCCATAACATTTTCTGCATTACCACTTCATGATTAGACGCTCTGACCGGTAAGCTTTCCATTGCATTAAAAAGAATAGGTACCACGAAAATTGGTTGCCAGTCCCTTCAATGCTAAAGAGGGGCTGTAGTACTTCATTGTTCTGCAATGATGATGCTGAATTACAATACGAACAAGAGCGGTCATAAAATACTAAACGAAACCTACACCTGTGCAAAAGTCTTCACTGCAATATTTAGGAAGATGAACACACGGTATCAAAAGCTAACCTGAAGAGTTAAATATTTCTTGAGCCTGGGCATGGGAGCAGAGAATTCAAATTGCTGCCTGTGCTAACGTATGCACGCTGAAGTAGTGTTGTACTGTTTGACTGGTTGCACACTAAAACTGTGCTTCAGCTTGTCTTTTTCTTGGAACACACTTCCCATAAATTGTTTACATTGACTGCACTGTTCCAAATTTGTAATTACAGTTAAACCACGATATAACGAACTTCAATATAACAAAATTCTCAATATAACGAAGTAGTTAACTTTTCACGACCTCTTGTCTGTAGAACACCCGTGTATTTAGAACCTCAATTTAAGGAAGTGTGTATGCGATTTCAATATAAATAAATTTCGCTTCTGCCGCAAAGGAATGCCGAGACAATAAATGCAAACTTCCATGGACGCAGATGGTCAAATGGTTGAATTACAAGTGGCTGCTTGCAACAGAATGGATAGCTGGGCTAGTTGGTTTACTTGCATCTTGAAACTGTATAAGTGCACAAAGGCGACAATGAAGAGAGTGGACAGGACGAGGCACTTAATCACAACTGCAAACCAGCAATTTGCTTTGTTATATCGAAAATTCGTTGTATTGAAATTCGACCTTTTATGCAAATAAGTACAGTCGCCGATCAGTTTTTCTAACACAAAAAGGAGCCACAGAATTTTCCGGATTATCGAGCAATCGAAAAAAAGCAAATCTGAATGAGAAAACAATTCATTCTCATGAATTTGAGAGTCGGCGACGAATGAAACAGTTTCATGCCACGTCGACGATATATTCACATCGGAGGTGCGAATTAAGCGACGCCAGCACTTCGCCCCTGCAACTGACAGCATGGCCCGCACTGGGGCGACGCTATCATGAAAACCGCCGGCAGCGGGGAGCGAATGCTTCATCTGCCTCTCGCTCCAACAGGTCACCAAAATTCGAGATTACGCAACCTCCAATACTAAATGCGCTGGATGACAGCCTACGTGATGCCACACAATTTTGGCATGCCCACTCTTTGCACACGGGGTAGATTATCTCTGAAACAGGGTGCGCTGCTGCGTATGTGCTCAGCCACGCGTAAAGTTATGTGCAGCCACAGCTGAGATGCGCGCCAGAAATCGCAACGTGGGCCAACTTAACCTCATCCCTTGCACGCGCTTGATCGCGTTATCGTGAGCTCGGTCCCCTCCCCTTCTTTCCCTTTACTTGCGTGGGAAGGCGGCACTCCTGAAGTCACTACCCTCGCACCTATAGCACAAAGTGCGCGGGGCGCAATAGGATCTTATCGTACTTGGTCTTTATAGATAACATGATGCGGCTCCACTTCGGCGGTCGCTCTTCTCTTGTCGCGCCGCGCGCAACTTGAGAGGTGTGTTAGCTAGCAGCCGGTTGTAACTCAATCAACTGACCATCTGCGTTCGTGGAAGTTTCCATTTGTTGTCTCGGCATTCCTTTGCGGCGGAAGCGAAATATCGTTATGTTGAAATTGCACAAACACTTCGTTATATTGCGATTATAAATACATGGTGTTCTATGACGAAAGGTTATCAAAAGTTAAATACTTTGTTATATCAAGAATTTCGTTATATCGAGGTTTAACTGTATTTCATTATGCTAAACGTAGCAGCATCACACCACAATGTCAAAAGTCACTACACAATACAGCACAACCTCATTGCTACATTTCTACAAAGCAAAATTTTCCTAATTGCATAGCTGCAAAGGACAGCAGTGACACTGCTCCATTATACTAGATTATACAATTTAGACCCATTGGCCAGGATCCAGGATACATTTTTCTGAACGAAGTCTATTCCTAGATTATTTTTCAGAGTGACATGTTATTGTTGCATTATGTGGTTAATACACAAGATGACAGGCAAAGAGAATACAACTGGGCAAAATTAAGCACAAGTCACCAACTGGTGTGTTTCAAGTGGAAGAGAGAACATTTGCGTTTATGTATGACTAGATGGTAGTTTGCACTGCTTCATCCAGTTGTGTTATAGCATGTGCGTTTTGCGCGTGTCACCACATAGTGCAATAATGACATGAATGCACACTGATTAGCTCATTTGATACTTCTGCCAATGGCAATGAGGTTTTACTGTAGTCGTCAGAACAGCATGATTTCACCCTAATTGGCAAGCATTCAAGGATGTGATTACCGCTAAACGATGAACACAAGGACATGGAAACGTGAATGACGCAAATAATTGTAATTTTCATCGCCATCATTCACGTTTCCATGAGTGTGTCCATGTTTTTAGCTCTTTAACATGTCTTTCAACTTAGCTGTGCAGTTATAACATAACAATCACAGTGCTGCTGGTGGTCCTCGGGTCAGTAGTTCAAAAGGCACATTGCATCGTGGACTGGAAGCGCAATCGCACCTGCCAAGGCTATGCCTGTGCTGTCTGCCAGTGACGCAATGCGCAGAGAAAATTCTCTATTTTGAGGCGCCACCTAGGAAAAGGAGAAATAAACACTGGCGAATCAGACAATAGCCTAGAGGTGGTAGCAGTGGGTAATCAAGCAGCACCCTTAGGCGCTCCAAAGCGAGCATTCTCATAGAGGTACGAATGAGAAAAATGATTTCACCTGTATTAGTAAATTACGCTTCTACAATACCATAAACAACACTCTTACCAAAAGAAGATACTTGGTAAGTTAAGAAAGGTGCGAAAAGAAAAGACGGGTGGCACCGCCACATTTAAGTACCCGCACCAGCTTGCCATGACGTCATGGATTCTGATAGCACCTGCTAAGGCCTGGTTAATTCCTCACTGGTAATAATGGACTGCACTGTGTTCTAAAGGAGCCAAGGATTGAACATGGCAAGTTTTGTAAACTTCTGCTAAGCTAACATGGCCCAAACATGAAAGAATAACTTGAAATTCACAATGTCGCACTGATATGCCGGTATTCAATTTTCCGCAAGAAATTCAAAAAATGGAACTTTGACTTTTTCTTTTCGAATAATCAACATATTATTACGAAATTAATGACAACACAGTGTTCAAAGAATATTATATCAATATAAACTGAGGTAGTGTTTCATTTTAGTGTCCCTTTAGATGGAAGTAAGGAACTCTCATCGAGATATATATGTACATACATAAATATGGAGAAATCACGTTGCCTGTTGTTCACTGAATCAAATTTTATGAGGTTCGTAGCATTTAAAAAAAGGACCTTTAATTTACCAGCCACTTCGAGCAAATTTTTTTTATTTATGCTTTCAACATACTGTATTTAGAAAACCACTGTAAATCATTTAAGAAAGAAACGAAGTGTAAAGTTTACAACTCCACGAAGGGAACTATTGGAATCCCTAAGAACTGGAACAGTTAGGACGTCTGAAGCAAACAAATGAAGGTACTATTATACACCACAGTCAAATATGTAAATATTTTAGTAGGACTTTTACAATGTTCAAGCAAACAATATAATTAACTCTTTCTCCTCAACTGTAAACTACTGCATCACAATTTGCCTGCTATGTACATTCTAATAGCTACAGTTTACGGGATTGTGATAGCTGTTTTTGGCGCAGATTACTAGAGTTGCAAGCATACTGTTTCAATTCTTTTGGTACTAACGCAATAGCGTTAAAGAACCCCTCACCAGGTCTGGCCATTTTTAGCTCACAAGTGCAGAGCATACAATGCGCACCAACAATCGTGTTTGCAGAGAATTACATAGCTACGCGCCACAGAACGGGCTGAAATTTTAATCCGAACCTCGTTTTCCCTTTCCCTCGCCGCGACCACGCTCCAAGCCGGACGATGACGTATTCGCTTCCCTGCACCTACGTAATCAGGTCCGCAGTGTGACATTGCTCGTGGTGACGAATTGAAGGTTAGAGAAATAATAAAACACACAAATGGAATGTCTGCGTGTTTTTTGTTTTACTTCGCACTGAAACAAGAGATGTACTTGTCATGCAGTCACGGTCATGCAGTACGGTCATGCAGTCACGTGCGCAGGTACTGAGACTATGCCATTTTCTACCGTGTTCCAGCACCTGATCATGCTCTGCGATCCGCTTGTTCTGCCTCAGTATTCGTGTAGCACTGAATACCGCTATTCATGTGTCCTTGTGCACAAGCAGAATCGTGTGCTGTGCGAAACCAGACAATCACAACTCCGGCGCAGCACCAAAAAACAAAAGAGAAAAAACAAAATGAAGGCAGGGCCCGTGACGTATGCATCATGCGATCCTCGATGTCTGGTATAGGAGAATGCAGGGAAGGAATTTCGCTTGCGGAGGCTAGACGGGGCGAGTGGAGAGAGTGTCTCACTATGCAGTGTAGCTTACCTCCTGAAAGCATGGGTTCGTGGCACTGAAATATTTCTATCTCAGCTATTAATGAGCCGATTTGAAAAATTTTTGCGGCAAAACGCTCCCTGGAGGACACGTAACAACTTTCAGTGTATAACCAAAATTTGCTATGGGGCCTGGTGAGGGACCCTTTAAGAGCACCGTGTCGCAGAAACGGCGTTGGTGTCCGTTGTCGGACGTCATTTCGGCAAAAAAGATTTTCGAACCATCCATACCCAGGCCCTCCATAGGGCACAAGGAAGTTACTGAACTACCTGAATTTGTGAAGCTAAAATGCGTATAAAAATCGCAAAGTACGACTCACACACAACCTACGGACATGATAGCGTCGGACTGTAATTTGAATAAACAAGAAAACATAATTATGTCATGTTTTTCAGCATTTCTACCATTCATAGACCGGCCACGGCATCCGCCATTTGCGCGCATCGGCGTGCGAATATCTCGGAAGCTGCAGAGCAGCGAGCCCACTTCCTTGAAACACTTTCAAATGGCGCTCACATCCACCGCATCGCAGCCGACACGAGAGGCAATGTTTCTACCAGAAAGCCCCCCTTTGTGCATAGCATTCGCCACGAGAATTTCCTGGTAAACATTATGGTTACATATGCTACAGTTGCTGGGATGCATGAGAAGTGGTCAGGGATCTTTGAATGCTATTGCATTGCACTGTTAAAGGCGAAGCTTAAGCGTCCTCTAAATGTCTTGGACATATTTTTGGCATTTCTTCATAAATATCCGAGGCTTTAACTCAAAATTATTTAAACAGTCAGTAGAATTCAACTTCTGGTTTTACACGCAACAAATTTAATTGGAATTATTTCAGCAGCTGACAAATGACAACTTTCCTGCATTTTAGATGTTTTTGAACAGGGAAATCAGAGTTGGCTAAGAGATTAAAACTTCATAAGAAATGTCACCTTTCTCCTTAATCGCTGTCCTATCTCACTCGAATTCAGCTTATGCGTGCCAATTCTTTTATCTCGTCATCCATCTGATTGTCTTGCACTCAAGTGCTTTCTCATTCCATTGGTACCCACTGTGACACTCCCAAGCCAGTGGATGTCTATTTTGAGCGTTACGTGACTTGCTGAACTCTGTTTCTTACCTTTAATCCCAACTAAAATATCGTCTCTCTGTGTTCTGGCTTTTTCACTGTATTAAAAATCTCTCTCCCATTCATGCCCTCATCTTTCGATCTCCTTGTGTTCACCCTATCATTCTCCATTCCATTGATTGTTGCACAGTTCTTCCCTTCATTTGAAGTTTCGCAGACATCCTCCACATAAAGCGTTTGAAGTAATGCCTATTGCAATTCGCAGTGCGACACCGAGTTCCATAGCGACAGTTTTCTGCGGCATGCAATCTCTCTACATACAGCTGCTCAAGGAGTGGTGAATGTTTGCTGAGCAAAGGTCTATGAACTCACGTCCTTCGATATGCGGTAGAAAGTGTTGACGTATGCAGCACCACCAAGAAGACCTTCGTATAGGACAACGACAACTACTATCCAGAAGCTTGGCAGGAAGAGGAGATAGGCCTCCGAAAAGATGAAGGCCACATTGGCGAACTATGAGATTAGAGGAGATAATAACCACCACGTAAGTTCACATTAACATGCGCACCGGAACAGTACACCTTGACATGTATAGCCTATTGCAAAACAAGTTAAAGCCTACTGTCAGTTACTGGAAACGACCAGTTGGCTTTTATGTTCTGCCTTACAGTACCTGATTACAGCCACTATCTTACTTGATTGGAATAGTAAAATTTAATTGCTTCATGCGTGTCTCTTTACAAATCATGCTTGTTTCTTTACTTACTACTAACCAAATATATTTACCACATGCATAGCTCTATTGCTCGAAGCTTTTGTTCGCAAAGAGCATTTATATATTTATCAGAAATTGCCTGCTACCCTAATAAAGAATCATGTCAAGGCAAGTGATCCAATACAGTATGCATCAAAAATTTAGAGACCATGGGATTTTAGAAAAAGGTGAATAATATTTCCAAAGCCTGGGCACACAACCTGATAGTACTTTGATTTTTTTGCCTGTACTAGCATAAGTGAACAACAATGTTGCACGGTTTTACTGGTTGCGTCGACAAACTGCTTGAAATTCAACAATTTCTCAGATTTCATGGTCCATAAGTTTGTGACACTGACTACACAGTTTTTAGCAAGAAGATAATAGCACATTTGTGGCTAAAATAGACGTGTGTACGTGTGTGACAAATGAAAATCCTATGTAGTATATTTGGCTTATATTTAGCATAAGAAACCCATCAGTAACCAAACAAATTAAAGAAAGTTTGCACACAAGACATGCCCTTCGTCTGGCAATGACAGTGCTTTGCAGTTTGCCTCCCATTCAGAAGCTGCGAGAACAAAGTACAAGGCTTTTAAAGAAAATATTGATATGGCACTGAGCTCCACTAGCTTTCCATATGTGTGGGCACAACAAAAGATGAGGAGGCAGCAGATGGCGTGTCTTATGCATATTGCTAAAATATGTGCAAATTTGGAACTGAAGTGTTACTTGCTCAAGAAAGCACAAATAAATCAGAGATAAACGTTGCAGCCAAAGCTGTGGTACAATGTTAAATGGTATAGTCATAAGTAACCTAGTCTGGTAGCCCTATCATACACTCATTACTGCAATGGCAAACATGTTTGAACATGTACACATGCTCTAGAACAGCATACCCGGTAGACAACTGGAAGCAATGCTCCTATAGATAGGTTATGATAAAGACACCACAACCTTACGCACGCTTGTTGGTACTGGCTAATGCTAGTCACTAGCACTAATTAGATGCTACTTACTAACCTGCAATATCGGGAGCAGCCACAACTTTCGTATTTGTATAATATTTACGGAAGATCGCGAAATGAGCACACCAACTTGGTAAATAACTTGTAGCCTGAAACAAACATACACCACATGGAAACAGTATATGTGTCAAGCACAAAGCACTGAACTGATTGGTTTCACAGCTCCCAAGCAATGAAAATGCAGCTACGTACTCACCATCTGTATTGCTCCTTGTGTGTAAGCTTTGTGTTTCTAAACACTATTAGCTCAAGCTGTAACAGAAAAAATGGATGTAATAAATAAAAACACTGCGCTCCTATCTATCATGCTCAAAAGGCTCAAAGAAAAGAGTATCCACACATACCAGCCCTTGGTTTATGAAGTATTCCGCAAAGTAGACAAACCCAAGTGGAATCATGAATCTGAGCAGTGGCTGGAATCAAAGCAGCGCGAAGTTTTGAGGTTCACTATGAGACACCAAAAGGCATGTGTAACACATTTGGTCCTTCATGTCTTTGTTTGTTGGGTTCTTATGATATGATTAATAAAAATTGGTCCCTCGGTTAACCCCCTTTCTTCTCGTTAATTACATAACGTGGGTGTCGAATCCGGCAACATTGACGCCTTCAGGCAGCATGAGTGGGTTTATTGACCAGTTGCTTCGAAATGATGCAAAATATGGTTGCAGATTATTTGAGCACCATTTTTGTCCTACCCAAAGCAGGTGACACACATTAGGTGGCAGGCTCCACAGACACAGCACAGTGGCTTAACCTCAGTGTAATGCGATGCATATACATTTGTGAAATATCAGGGAGAGCCATACTTATATGCGGCACAAAGTCGACAAACTATCTTTATTTAGCATTGCTGGCATTCACATTTCTGAGAATAGCTGTGTTGTCAGTTTTTCTCTATGTCAGATTTTCTTTTTTTTTTTTGCAGTACATTACGATTTCTACAGGAATCAGTGATGACCAGAAAATTTTAAAAGAAGACAACAGGTTCCTATTATGTTGCCAACACGCTCTATTCTACACCAGAAAGACATAAAAAATATAGCACTAGTCAAAAACATCTTTGAGGGATACACTCAAGACACTTCTATGCTTGGCAACAACAGAGAATGAGGAAGCAGCCCCTATTTTTTTACAGTAAATCTGCCCATGGCAAGGATCCTGGGATTCTTTCTGGGCATAATGTTGACAGAAAACTATCATCATCAATGGCTCATAGGCCCCAAATGCAATGGCAAAGTGAAGAGTGCATACATTCTTTGGAATCACTCATACAACATATAGAACAGCATACATTTCAATAAAGAACAAGCTCAAGCAAGCATCCAAACCACACAATTGATGATAAGGTGCTCCTGCACCTACATGCAATGTGAAGCACGTAGCGCTCCCCGCATATGCTTCCCTGTAAAGATTACTGTTGCGCAGCAATGGCAACTTGACTGTAGCATACGAAGCAGGAAGTGACTTAACCACACTTTCGTACGTAAAAGAAGAACCGGCCTAGCAAATGATTTGCGTTGTGACAGGAAGGCCACGTACAGTGAGGACTCCTGAAGTGCACACGAGGCACGGTGAATTTCTCTTCTTTCTGGTCCACTCTTTGTAGGTGCACAAAGTAGCGATGCAATCCAAGTCGCAGGCTGTTGAAAAGTTTTAGGCTAATAAATAGGAAAATGCATGTGAATGTCCTCCCGTGAATAATTTCAGCCTAAGTCGCAATGGGTAATCATTCTAATTGTTGTTTACAGCTTCGCTGTCCAACCACCTTCACAGTGTGGATTAGAGACCATTTTTTTTTTCATGCTTCTTTATGGCTTTCGGATTACTTCTTCTTGGGTGAACTGGTGTTTACTTAACATGATGCTTTTTCCTTTTGCTTCTCTCTATTTTCTTCCTCTTGAGTTTTTGGCTAAACAGCATTATCAATTTCTGTTTCTTAGGCCTCCCCCTACACTACACAAAAGAGACAAAAGTAGGGAAGTTAAAAAAAAAAATATTTGTATGGCTACCCTGTACACGCAGTGGGGGGGAGAGGGAATGAAATGGTGAAAAAGGAAAAAAGAAGTTTTCCTGAATACATGTGCACTCAAGGAGAATGTCACATGGTCAAAGACAATCACATACTTCGTAAAAATCTGTCAGCACTTCATACCCTCGTACATTAATCACTGGTTTCAGCTTGACTGACCTTGATGAGCTTGAGCTTTTGAATAAAAGTCAGTGTAGTGTTCCCATCTTCAGAGCAGCCACTGCAGCTCAGGAGGAGCGGCTCCTCATCGCGCACAGCCGCATCGACAGGCTGCCGTGTACGAATCTTTGGGTGGACCAGAATTCCCCAGAAGCTGCACGACAAGAAACCAGGTCACCGACCTGCCACACTCTTGCTGACAAGGTGCTAGCTACTAGCAAAAATTTTGCACGTCAAATGGTGTCTTTGAACTGATTAACGAGCGCCAGGTTGTGTGTCCACCACTTGGTGAGCTAGGTGTGTGCATCATTGAGAGCAGGAAATAATAAAGAACTTAGAAAGAAGAAGCAGAATATTTCGAGAAACACTTCAATGCTACTGAGATAGAGAAAAAGAAAAAGAAATGTGCTAGAGGTGTGCTTTATTGTTTAACTTAGTATATTGGCTATTGGGCAATGCAGTGTGTGCATATGTCAGTGCTTTATGTAGTCATAAATAAATATACTAGGCAGTCAGTGTACATTCTGTGGTGCACACCTGCCATTTGAATTTATAAAAGTGGATAGCTTTATGCATAGCACATGCAAGTGCAGCCACATGAAAGGCATGCAGCCCTTTTAATGTTTTTTTCTTTTTTGTAAACAACATAACCACGCGCAGCCTTATTGCTACATGACGCCAGCAAATTTTGCGGTGTCAAAGCATCACAATAATTTCTATAATGAGAGGTATAGCATTTCGATACCAACTATAGTATCAAATTAAAATATTTTATAAGTGTCTTGGAACATTCATACTGGCTAAGCGTCATCCATTTATGTGAGGGAAGCGTGTAGTAAAGTTCGAAAACCTTGAAAATAATTTGTTCTCTGCATTTTTTTGCTGCTGCTAGTAGTCTATAAACAATATGTGGCGGTGGTCGCACTTGCCTTATTGCAAGCAGCACTGGCACACACAGCATAACAAGGAGGGTTGTCTCGGGTTTCAGGACCGACGCCATGGCCGCGTAGGAAAAGGCACCAAGTACACCAGCACCGCCTGGCCCACGTAAGAGCACAGGGTTACAATACAATATATGGGAGGCCCAACAACTTTCTATGCACAAACAGCAACAGCACATAGGTACATCAGTATTTAATGCACCTACACCCTATTCTTTTGTAAAGTGTTTAAGAACAAGATATCCTGCCGCAGGTGAGTGGAGAAAATTGCCCAGGCCCAATCACTGCCTCATTCGAATTGTTTTCCCACCTTGTAGCTAACCCTCAAAATAGGAAGACATTACATCTGGTCGTAATATCTATTGCGAAGACTACAATACAAGGTTCACAGGCACCGTTCAGGAACAAGTACAACATAACACATTCCTGAATGGTGCGCCATTGCAAACAATGGAAACATGAATGTTAGTGTCAAGTAGATATTAATATTTTATTGTCAGTAATCCAGGTTCCACAGGTGTGCTAGCTTGCACTACTACCCATCAAGTCAGCAAGGACAGAGTGGACTACGAATTAAGCATGCAAGCCAAAATCATTCTGACATTACATGTAGTAGTGAAGCAGCAAAGAAAATAGAGATGATTCCAGTTAGACCCAATTTGTTCGAGTTAAATTTGTCCAACATAGTGAACACTTCCAATGCATTAATGTTTCTATTCTTGAGAATAATAATATTGTTACAGTAAACTAGTTTAACACTGGTTTACTGTAACCATATCATTGCTCATGCACTCATTAAGCATGGCTACTTATTAGCACTTTGTCAGTTTAAAGCAGTGCTTCCCATACATAGGGTCACTGCCATTAAGAATAACACATTTAGGAAAGGCCGTGGTGTTGCGAAGGTATCCTACCTGCCGAATATGTCATGAACTGTGCCTCACTAACTTTGACTAACACTGAAAGCTTCACGTTAAGTGCATTGAATCCACATGAATCCTGCAATCTGAGATTATTGTGGCATCCAGGCTTTGGTCTGTGTTTGCAAAACTTATGTTGTGAACAAACTCCCTTAGCTCCTATGGGAAGGGTCTTCTCACTATCCGCAATGCCTTTTTCTTTCTGTAACGGCTTCAGACCCAACACAAGCATACGATATCAAGTAAAACTTCAAATGTCAATTGTTCGAGCTATTGTATTCATTTTCTAAAACTGAAAAACCTGGTATTGGTGGGAAAATTGAGGGATTCCAATAAACTAGCAGTATGCTTCACAATATTCGTTCACTGAAGTGGTGAAAAACGAAGCTT
The DNA here is from genome assembly GCF_023375885.2 of Dermacentor andersoni. NCBI lineage: Eukaryota > Metazoa > Arthropoda > Arachnida > Ixodida > Ixodidae > Dermacentor > Dermacentor andersoni. The sequence goes on along the minus strand of NC_092824.1, from coordinate 90,436,707 downwards.
ACGAAGCAATGGTTTAATGGGAAGAGTAAAGAAGTGTCCGACGATTACGATACTCCCTAATGCGAATTTTGAGCGCAGCTTGATACATGTTTCCATTTCGCAAAATATTGAGGCAAAGAATTTGATACCGAAATCACCGAACCGACTGGCAGTGGCCCAGTGCCATCATTTCCTTCATAGAGGGATGGGCAGTATGGGAACATGATGAGCGGCATCGGAGCCAGCTATGGAAGAAGACAACGGACGCATAGCATGAGTACATTCGCACGGTCACGCTGAGGGATGCCAATGCTCGACCCAGGAACAGGTACCTAAGAGCTATGCTCAAAAATATGATCTAGAATGATGCAATGTAGTTAATGCAGCTGTACATCAAGAAGTGAGCATACCTGTGCCTGACGACCACGTCGATATCACATCCCTGCAGGAGAGAAGACTACATGTGAGCAAAGAGACCTTGTTGCCATTCTTTATAGTCTGGCACATAGTGATTATAATGGCAAATGGTAGGCATATAACGTATGGACATAGGTAGAAAGGCAATATGAATTAGGTAGCAAATGCAGACAAATGATGTTTTATGGTTTATTAAGGGTGAGGGAGAAGTGGAGTTAGGCATGCCATGTAGCAAGTGGAACAGGTGAAACTGGTGGTCCACTAGAGTAACAAAATGGTTGCCAAGGGAAGGGAAATGCATGTCAAGGGAAGGGAAATGCATGTCAAGGGCTACTGATGATTACAAGGAGAGAAGAGTTATGGGAATTTGCAGGCACAGTATGAGTTCAGTGAACGTGCAGGGCTGGGGCAACTGAAGGTCACCGGACAATGCAGAGGTACACAGATAGATGATGACTAATTGATCAAGAGCGGTCAGACAAAGGATGCAACAGGCTGGAGCCGTTTCGACAAGAGGACTCGACTTCATCATTTGTTGGTCTGACAGGCAGGTCCCCTTGTCAAAATGCTGGCTCGAACATAAGACATCCCTTGTTCGACCACTGTTGACCACTCCGTACTGTGGTGTACGCGGTGACGATGACAATGATGAAAGTGGTGGCAGTGGTGATGTAGATATCAGTCATCCCAATGCCATGTTGCGATAAAGAGTTAAACTTACGCATCAAAGTGAGAAGAGTAGGCGAGGAAAGTAATTTCACCCAGGCCACTTCCCAGGGCTGCGCAGACAACACCTGCGGTGGGTTCAGCAGTATACATCTCAACTTCAGTGATAAGACAACAAACAGAAGAAGCAGGGACAAAAATCAGCTCAAAGGCCCACATGGCAGCTTCTATTCTTCCTTAGAAAGCAGCTTAGTGCAAACAATATAACAGCAGCATGCAAAAGAGAACTTAAGTAGTAACAAATGTGTGCACCATAATCATTATAGATGAAATATGTATATAAATACGGCAGCAACATGTACTTTACAGAAATTTAGATGCCACAAGAAAGAAAGCACTCACTTACAGAGAGATACCTTTGTAAAAAAAGAAAGATCAGCATTGGTATTGATAAAGTAATGCTACATGTATTTATAACTGCAAGCACTACATATTTGCAACAGTTAAACTCAAAATAGAAGCGTGCTTGTAAAGAAAAGAAATTTATGTTTAATAGTTTGATTCATTACAGATACCTTGTATAACAATAAGCTGAATGAATACACAAACACAAACACAAGTAGCAGTGCCATACAATGCAATGCATCACACACACACACATAGCGCTTAGTAAGAATATTTGTAGTGAAAAGTATTTTTAATACTGTTGCGAAAAGATAAGCCATGCAGGACATTCAGGATTTGCTTACCAAGGAAGGACATCCATTTGGCTATGGTAAAAGAAGTTATTAAAAAACTTGAACAGGAGAGCAGGACAACTGTGGCAACTTGAATGCTGGCATTAGAAAAAATGCAGAGCAGTGCAGTCAAGGCTTATATTTGTCCCATCATGGTGCCCAGTTATACAGTTAGGTACAATCAAGACCGGGTCAAAAGTTAATTATGTTTTAGAGCCTATGCAAGTTCTTTGTTCTTAGCGCAGTTGGCACAAGGCTGCCGTCAACTTAAGTATGCAGGGCACGACTTAATAAGGGTGAGTAAGCCTCAGGCATTGTTTCATGCCTCAAACAAGCCCTTAAGCAGGAACTAAAATTTATATGGTTTGCACAATCACAATGGTTGAGGCATTTCTGCAATCACAGCTTGGCTCACTGTAGTCCAGTTTGAGTAAATACTAAATATATACAAAGGAATCAAGTCAGGACAGCCTCGCCAAATGAGATGGTTATTTCAGCGCACCTGGTCAATGTAGATACTCCTGCTTAGTTTAGGAAAGCATAAATTGTGTTTTATATGCTGTAAGGTCCACAATATGTCTTCCCAATTCCGAAGATTTTTCCAATATTAGTACAGTTATTCAAGATGCCTCGAAGACCATCTGCCAAGGGTATAAAATGGGAGTGGCCAGGCTCCATTCAATATTGCAAGAACAGAAATGGAAGTCTAAGGCAAAGCAGTACAACAACAAATAATTAATAATAGTAGTAGTAGCAGTAATAAGCTATCACATACAAGGTAATAACACTACATGGCAGGCGCAAAATAAAACAAAAGCATAACACAGGATAAAACTTTACTACAAAAAGTTCAAACGGTCATGTGAACTGCACGGACACTGTACATAAGCTCTTGAAATATGCTCATTGTAATCAGTGCTGAATATAACCCATTCACATGATGCGATACTTGTTATACAATCTTCCAAATATGATAGTTTTCCCTGCAATCTTTTATTCAATATGTATCACTGAGATTGTGCTGCACTTGCAAAGTCAGGTAGCACACCCAATCTCTTATTCTTTATTTAAATGTGTGTGTACAACTACATACCTACGATTTAGCACATTCCTTCTGCACCACACTGTGTAGCCTGCTGCAAAGAATACTTTCTTATAAGTTCATAATTTCAATCCTGCAAGCTGCACATCTCTTTGACAATGCCCTGTGGAGCTTATTTACCCCAGGAATGCACAATCTTTCCACAAGGCTATTCAAGCTGAACACAATTTTTTCACAAGACAAACGCCGACACAAAAGGCAAGCCATTTGTGCAATTCATCACCATAAATACTGTAAAAGGAGTACATTATGAACTTACGTACTAGTTCTTCAACATGACCATACCTTGTATTTATGCTGATGAAAGGAGCAGTGAGCTTGATAAATAGAGCAGGCAGGATATCCGCAAGTAGGATTGCCTTGAAAAGTGAAATATTGCAGAAGTCACAGTTTACCCTTTGACTACAAGAACACTGTTCTACACTTCACTCAGTACTCAATCTGCATAGAAACCTGAAGGTAAGGCTGGAACAAGAGCTGCCATCAAACAACAGAAATAACAGAGACACATATAATTTTATTGCCACGTTTACTGCATAAGAAATTGATCCGACAGTATAGTAAACTGCATGGGCGACTAACAAACTGTAGCTGTGTTTGATTGAATAAATTAATCCTAAATATTATTGCTGCATACACCATACCAGAATATAATGAACAGTAAGCTCGTGTGAACGTGATTCAATAATATTTGCTTTTGCATAAAGCCAGTTTTCACATCCAACAGCTGGAAGAGTTTTCATGGTGGAAAAACAGAGCGCTGGAAAAACATGGACAAGAAAAGAACATAAGGACGAGCGCTCACCACCAACAAAAGGTTTTATTGTGTGTGCACTTGAGTTGGTGGTTCAAGGACACTTCCTTTATTAGAAAAGGCTATGAAATGGGACAGTTTATGGAACAGTTTTCTAAATGCCAAAGTACAAGAGGTATGTCACTAGAATTTACAATGCAGGGAGTCATTATCATCATCACCAGCAGCAGCTTATTTATGTCCACTGCAGGACAAAGGCCTCGCCCAGCGTTACTGCAATTACCCCAACACTGCACCAGTTGACCACATCTTATGCCTGAACATTTTCTAATTTCATCCCACCACCTAGTTCTCTGCTCTCCTCAATTGCAATTCCCCTCTCTTGGCGCCAATTCTGGAACGCCAATAGAGAACTGCTTACCACCAGCCATCCGATGTTAACGTAAATTAAGGAAAATGGATACAGTACACTGAGCAATTGACTGGCACAAATGTTGGAGTATGTCTGGGACAGCTAATTGACATGCATGACCTTCTTGTCACACCCAGTAACATGCAATCCATAAATATATGATATAGAATAGTACACATAAAGGTCACCACGAACACAGCATTTCTTATAAAACCATCCAGCAACCATGGGAAACACGGGTAGTGCATGATTCTTCTACTTTAGCATGGATTCATTGACGAAGCACATTACAACTACTTCTACTGTTCCTTGCAGTTCAGCTGTATTGCATGCTAGCTGCATAACATTTCTTTAAAATAGTTATTAAATGTTTTACATTCACATGCAGTTCAATGTGTTGCGTACTTTGTAATCTAAAATATACTGTGATATACTTAAGAATGCATGTTGCTAAATGTAGGTTATGCTTTCCAAGCAACACTAAGCATGCATAATGATTAGCAGTGACCTGACAAGATTTTGTCAGGGGGCTTGTCTTCATCAGTTCACTTGTCCAACCAAGGGCTCCAGGAACGTCTTTTGTTCAACAACGGTTGATCATTTTCAAGTCTCTGCATTCCCATGTGCCCCTGTTCTACTAGAATAAGCATGAGTATCTTTTAGATTCTAAGAGCTTATTTTTGCATGCAATGTTATTAACACCATAAAATGATGGAAACTAGAGCCTAAATAAGACCAACCTTTGCATCGCATGGTAATACAGTGCAGTCCACTTATAACGATATCGAGAAAGACGAAAAATATGATCGTTATAACCGATGATCGCTATATCTGGACTGCAGTTATCAAAAAAAAAAAAAAATAAACGCGTTTGCGCTTTTTACCTTTGCAGCTCTGAACTCGAATTCGCTACTTGCTCTAACGAATAGATGATGTAGACAGTAGGCCGTGAAAAACAAACTTTATTTCTAGCGCCAATGACCGTGTCAAGGATTAGGCGCGCCGAAATAGTCCGAAATCTGCACTTGCTTTTGCGGCAGCTTCAGCTTCACAACCGCGGTGTGCATGGATTCCAGCTGCTGCGCGAACACTGGCGGCAATCCTTTAGCATGCATAAAATCAATTAAGGAGTCGATCGACGATAGTGCACTTTGCGTGGACATCGTGGTCGGGGTCAAGGAGCCACTGTCGATCTCGTTGTCACTGTCGCTGATGCCGTCGCCACCGTCGCACAACTTCGCGTCTGTCCAGACAGCACATCTTCGGCGATCGCCTCGTCGGTGACCTCATCGCAGAACGAGGCAGCACTGTCTGCAGTCAACAACTCCTCCTTCGACACACCACCTGTGTCACCAGTAGGAACGAGCTCCCAGAGCTCGGTTATGTCAGCGACTTCCACCGGGTCGGTCTCAGCAGGTTGGGGAATTTCGTCCTTACGCACAAAGCCCGCCTTCTTGAAGCAATTGGTGATGAACCACTGGTAAAGCGCCTCTTCAACATCGGCGTTCAAAGGGTCTCTAACCCCTTTTCCGCTGATCGGAATGGCCGCTGATAGCTCCTGCCTTCACAATCGCGGTGCTCCCGGTTTTCAAGATGGTTGATATCGTTAACTGGACGAGCTCATACTTCTTCACGAGGGCGCTCACCTTGAAGCCGCATCGAGAGTCCTGCAATATATCCATCTTCGTGTCAAGCGACACCGCTTTGCGCTTTGTCGGCGCCATCTTCGAACTGAGTTGAACCGTTCGTTGCACGCTGCTTCGGTGTCGTCAGCCTGCTATCGCGAGAGAGACGCGGGACGGGCGCCACCGCGCCGCTTTGCTTGTCGCTTCTTTTTTTCTTTCTCTCTCTTTCGGAGCGACTGTGGCCGACGCGCATGAAGCAGCTAGCGCCATCTTGTGGCGCGCGGCGCCAACGTTGGCTGCGCCTACTCGTGCGCGGGCGGGGCGAGACGCGCTGCGCGGTAATGGCGGCAGATACGAACTTACGGAGGTAAACATCGCCTCGTCTCGACATCGTTCGTTTCAGGGAACTAAGCAACGCAAACGTTACGATTATTTGGCACGGAAAACGCCGTCCAGACTGCAAAATTTTGATCGTTATATCCGATATGCGGTGAATAACCTATCGTTATAAATGGTTTTTTTCCCCATAGACCTAATGCATAAAATGACACTGTCATGTCGACCCATCGTTGTAACCGATATATCGTTATATGTGGTATCGTTATAAGTGGACTGCACTGTATAATAAAGAAATAAGCCTTAAAAATGTTAATTTAAGAATCTACAAGCTTGTTTGAAGTCAAAAGAAAGAAAGTATGCGCGGCTGGATGAATGTCAACACTACTGTGACGATGAAAGAAGAAGGCAATTCCTTATATATACACATTAATTACTGTCATGTTGTAGTGACGGTGAAGAGCACAGGAGTAAAAACTGTGAATCATGAAAGTGACTCTTTATTGGGCAAGCTTGTGCCCAGAAAAAACAAGCAACGGTCAAGCACAGTCTGTGATCACAGAAAATCTGATCTGCGAATCAAGCATGTCGGCTTTTATACGACTTGTCAAAGGTTACAGGATAATCCCTGGTGCCCACCTGCCTTCCAGAAGGTACTACACAGTTAGTGTTGTGCATACAATCTGATTACACAAGTTCGGCGAGAACATACAGAACACACAGAATCAACTATAACATCTGAGTAAGTTCCAAATCATGCAGACGCGTCTTGTGCTGAGCAAGAACTAAGTTTTTAGCGGGTGAAATGCAGTCCTCGAGAAAAGGATAAATAGGTACACATGTCATTATACTCCAGGCAGTGGATTAGTGCATCCAGACGACAATGTCAGATCTGTCCCTAGTATACTAGTGTAGAACTACAAAACTGCATGCATTCGTAATGCGAGCCTTGTATCATCACATGTTGGTAACAATAAAAGAGTCTTACTCCTGTGGATGTTGGATTGCATCTTGTAGTGTTGGGTGGATGCGGATCTACCGTGACCTGTGTGAGCAAAACAGGTAATTAGAGAATGAACTGGGCCACCCTGTACAGCCATACGGTTCTTACATTATGAGGGCCGACTTCTTTATTGAGGATGTCGAACGCGGCGCTGAGCATAACAACATAAGCATAATTGTTACAGAGTCCCAACAACCTGAAACAAAGGTATTATGGCACACATAAACAATGTGTAAGAAGTCGCACATTTATGTCTGTGCAATAAGTTACGTCTGCGTGTAATGTTTGCTGCTCTAAGGACCTGTAGGTTCAAGCATTGCTTAAAAACAATTAACCAAGAAATTTGCCTAGCTTTTAGCTTATACGTTTCCTTATTGGGAGTACTTTCAATTGCCAACAAAATTATTTTGGGCAATAAGTCGGCTGGCCTTCTTGTAAACATCTGAACTCGTGTTTACAAGAATCTCGCTGTGCAACCTTCCACCAATTTTCTTTGGAGGTCAGACCCATTAGACAGCAATAAATGCACTCCATTAGTGGTGAAAAATAAATCCATATGTTCATGTCACTAAGTGATTTACTTCCATATTGCATTACTTTCTTTAAGTGCTCAGGAGTTGCCAACACAACAACCACTGACAGAGTGAGTGCAAAAAAAAGTTGCTTTGCCAAAGCACAACAGACCATTTTCTTCTAATTGTGAAGCTAGCTTTTCTGCACCATGATGTTCCAAGCTAATGGGAGCATAGAAAATGCTTTAATTGGCATGTGTTTGAACTACTGGCAAATTTCATGAAATGGAATAGTATGCATGGTAGTAGGGCTCCCAACACAACATTATATGGGACAGTTAATTTTAGCATGCATAGTTTCATATTGCACGTGCACTTAAACAGCAATGATCAATGCCACCATCAACTGAGCAAATGTTCAAAGTGGTGAAGTACACTTGCAAATAAAGAAAGTTTTGGCTGATTTCTTAGACTCTTAGATTGATTTATGTGTTTTAATGTACCAAAGTAACATATGGGGGCAATGAGAAATGTGATAGTGAAGGACTCTGGCTTAATTTTGACCACCTAGCATTTTCTAATGTGCCCTCACTGGGACGTGGCCACAGTGGCAGGAAACAGCCTGTAAAGCTCAACAGAATAAAATTTGGAAAAGGGCCTACTGAGGAGTAAATAATATGAGAAAAAAAATGGTTGAACATCAAAAAAGGACAAACTGGGACAAAAGGCTGTCTCGGGGCTTACTATAGAAGCATAGGTTATTTGGAACATATCTTTCAGTACATGCACGTTTGCGAACACACCTGAGGAGGCAGCTATGGTGTCACAAATGCACTTCTGATATGTGGCCTTTTTAACTTTGAAAAGGCATTGCGCATAATATATTTGACAAAAAGTCATAACAGTCTATAATATAGCTTTATGTGAAAAAATCCAGATCACAATCTTAAATGTACAGAGCACAACCTTTGCTCAGGTATTCACTTCAATAAAACCTTTGCAAGAAGCTTTCACTAAATACCACGTCTATAAGCAATCCTGCTAGACAGGCAGCGTACACACTAAGCTACAGTAAAGTAAGCTTACAACTATGCAATTACGCAAAACACCACCTCTCACAACATTACCTCTGTTAAGCTTATTATGGAAAGGAAAAAAGGCATTACCAAAAGCCAACAAGGTTGCGTGTGCGTCTCAGCTTATTTCCATGATCTGTGGTATGAAATGAAAGGATTATCATTACCTCAATGGTCATTTACAGCAAAGGTCACTACAATGTAAATGACAGTAGCAAATACCTTTTTGTTGTTGAAAAAATCACACTAGCCACACTTTAGAGCATAATTTTTAAATAGTGTAAAACATAGTTAACATGTTGCAATGGCAGTTTTTACTAAAAAATGTCACTTACATCCCAGAGCAAATGAAACACAGCACTTTATTCCTTAAATATAAGATCATCTCATCTTACCATGACAGAAGAACATGAGCAAGGAATTGTCCTTTTTACAGCCATGTCACATTCACCATGAGAATTCATTGTCCATGCTATCCGCAATATTTGTTAATATTACCATGTGTCATAGCGCTCTCTGGCCATAACTGGCCCTTGCCACCGTAAAACACTACACATCATCAATGCAAGTACATTTGTTGCATTTAGTTCAAACACCAAATTTTGCAGTTTGAGGCTATGCCACAGGAGTCTTCTAAATGTGCAACATTATGAACCAACCTGATTGAACCAAAGACAAGGGCAGCCATGTAAACATAATTTTAATTTTGTTATTTTTCTAATTTGCTCTACACTGTCCAATTTTATTTTTCACATGGACATTACAATACTATATTAGGTAAACCCTTCTGTGCCACTTTATTATCTTGAAACATGACCAGAAATGCCCGAAATATTTACTGCAAGATCCTTTACAAATAACAATGTAGACAATGTTACACGCCATTTGCGCATTTTGAAGAAGGTGCTTAGCAGGAAGACGAAGAGAACGATTGAAAGAGCTCGTTCGTAGTTTGTGGTTATTCTGCCGTCTTGGTTGTGACTTCTGTGTATATTTCTTGTAAATATAATTTTCCCTAATCGTTATCTATGCCACATTTTTGATGGAAGTGCAGGGTAACAATGCATTACGACAGAGCTCCACAGCGGCTGTCGCTTGGATTTTTCCATGATGGCACAAGAGGTGGCCTCTTCCCCAGCAGCGACAACGTCAATGGTTGTCCTTACGCAGCAAAGAGATCCAGGCATGATTTCCCAAACCAATGACGTCGATACTGACTGGTTGGCCCTATACGAGCGTGTAAGTAAAAAGAACCAATGAGATGATACGGTCATGCTGGCGAATGTTATATTTTACAAGGAACAGCAAAGGTGAGGCTCGGAAATCATGAAGCTGAAATTGGAAGTTGGGATTCTTGCAAGCAAAAGATGCATGATCTGTTTGGAAAAGCCACTGGTTGTACGGCCGTAGCGAAGAAGGTGAAACATCCACAGAGTTCTATCTTTCTTATATACAGGATGTGCTGGCCTTTTGTCGCAGGGCAGATGAGATGACGGAGTCAGACAAAGTGGGACGTTTAAAAAATAACAGATGATCCATTCAATCTGCTCACTTGCAAGGACTGCAATACGGTCGACTCCACCATACGGGAGTGCAAGTGCTTTAAGAATGACAAAAGGCAATGCATTGCTCAGCAGCTCATACGACTAACACAACAGCAACATCGTCGTGCGAAGACGTACCTGCACCACAGGTATCACTCACTCAGGAGCGTGTTACCAAGATTGTCTGACACGAAATTGAGGCCATGTCTCCTGCTTCCATGTGCTCCCATGCCGTTGAGTCTATGTCCCCAATGATACTACTTGTCCAAGCCATCATTAATCAGGAGCTGTCCAGTGTTGGCTTGGACTCTGTGTGTGCCATCACTTCTTTATGCCCAAATGACCATCTCCAATTCTCCTATGCTTAAGGCCCGAGGCCCCCGCTACGTCTTCGCAATCCAGCCGAATGGAGGACTGCCGATGACCAGCCTATTTGCTTTAGCTGCCATAGTACAGGTCACATTGTAGACTATTGCAACAGCCATTCGTCTTGGCCTCCTCATGCATCCTATGCTCATAACCATTGCCCTGAGAGCAATCCTGACCATTTCGAACCTCACTTTGCACAATCGCATGCCACTAGCAACGACGCTCCCACCATGTCATATCGACACTCACCATCTCCGCTTGGAAACTGGTCTCATTTGCCGCTCTTTTGTCGCCCGTCACCTCACTCGCCTGATTTCCGCAGCCCGTCATCACTGATTCGACATCTGCCTTCGGAAAACTAGATGATGCAGCACCCGGAGGTGACGCTACATTAACGAACTGTCCGCAAAATTCTCTGACCATATTGCCGACTGGACGTAACCTAATAGACGTTAAAGTGGGCGGTGTACATGTCGCTGCACTCTTTGACACGGGTGCACAGATATCTGTGATGTGTTCAGAGCTTCGTCATCACTTGAAGGTGCTCACACCACCCATTTTGTCTATCATCCATGTTGCCAATGGTGGAACGCTTCCTGTCCTTGGGGTATGCTCAATACTCATCAGTGTCGCCGACCGCTCCACGACTGTACTAGTTGCTGTGCTCAAGCAGTGCTCCCATGAGCTCATCCTCGGCATGGACTTTCTATCACCCCACTCCACCCTGTTTGATTGTGGAAGTGGTGCGCTCCAGCTCGACTTGCCTCTTCACTTTGACGCTCCACCCCATCAACCGGCGTTTGTGCTCTGTCGATCACGTTCGACTGCCACCTCAAGCTGTCATTCATACTGAAGATGCCAGGCCCATCCGACGATGTCCCTATTGCATGTCCTATGAGGAGCACAAGTGATTAAGCGTGAGGTCGACGAGGTGCTCACCAAAAATGTCACTGAACCTTCCTGTAGTCCCTGGGCATCACTTGTCGTCCTAGTAAAGAAGAAGGATGGCAGCTGGCGCGTCTGCATTGACTACCAGCACTTGAACAAAGTCACATTTAAGAATGTTTACCCACTGCCCCGGATTGATGAAGACCTCGATTGTCTTCACGGGTCTACCTACTTCTCATCCATCAACTTCCACTCAGGATATTGGCAGATTTCTGCCGACGACCTGAACTGCAAAAAGACCGCATTTGTTACATCTGATGGTCTTTTTCAATTTAAAGTTATGCCTTTTGGCTTATGTAATGCCGTCATTACGTTTGAAAAAATTATTCACTCTCTGCTTCGTGTCTACAAATGGTTGACATGCTTCTGTTATCTATATGATGTGATCGTTTTTTCACCAGCATTTGAGAGCCACCTGACTATCGGCAGTGCTTGCCATTTTCCGATGTGCTCTTCGAAGAGCTGCACTCTTCGAAGTGCAGCTCTGGCCGTCACGAAATTACTGCCCTAGGCCACCGTGCGAATTCTTGCTGCGTCCAACCTGATCCCGACAAAATTTGTGTCGTGAAACAGTTCCCTGCGCTGCGTTCGGCCAAAGATGTCCGGAAGGTTGTTGGCTCGTGTTCTTACTACCAACGTTTTGTCAAGAACTTCACCGACATTGCTCGTCTGCTAACACAACTCCTGAAGAAGGAAAGCACATTTTAATGGGGTCCTCAACAAGCCGATGCATTCCAAACACTCAGCAGATTGCTAACTACTCCTCCCATCTTGATGCTTTTTCACCCCACATGGTCTACACAGGTACGAACGGACGCCAGCAGACACAGCATTGGCGCTATCCTAGCACAGCAGCAACAAGGCCAAGACCGCGTCATTGCCTATGCCAGTCGTCTCCTCTCCCCCCAGAGCGCAAGCTCTCCATCACTGAATGCGAATGCCTTGCTCTAGTTAGGGCAGTCGCAAATTTTGATTGTATTTTTTTAGCCGCACCTTTTCAGTCATCACGGACCACCATGCGCTGTGCTGGTTCTCGTCCCTCAAAGACCCGACTGGACGCCTTGGTCGCCGTACACTAAAGCTTCAAGAATACAGCTTTGATGTTTTTTTACAAGTCCGGCATCATGCACCAGGACACCGACTGCCTATCACGTCGTTCTCGTGGACCTTCCCGATTCCATTGCCTATGATTCCGACCCGCGCATTCTCGCCATCTCAGACTTGAGCAATATACGCAATCAACAGCTTGGCGATGTAAACTTGCGGTCCATCATCAATCGTCTGTGTTCTAATCCTTCCTACCTGTCCCTCCTCCTGTTCTCTACCATCGCAATATTAACTCCGACAGTCCCAAGCTTCTGCTCGTAGTACCTATGACCCTCCGTTCTACACTTCTCCACCAGCTCCACAATGTGCCAACAGCTGGTCACCTCGAAATATCCTGTACACATGACCACGATCGGCGTCACTTCTTTTGGCCAAGCCTTTACCGTTCTGTGTGCCGTTACATATCTGGTTGCAAGTCCTGCCAATGTCGCAAGCATTCGTCCTTGTGGCCTGCCAGCCCACTTCAGCCTATAGGGATTCCAAGTAGTCCGTTCTACCGCATCGGCCTTGATCTTGTTGGGCCATTTCCGACTTCTCTTTCGGGGAACAAGTGAATCGCCATAGCTACTGACTACGTGACACGACACGCCATCACACAGGCACTGCCGACCAGTTGCGCCACAGACGTTGCTGACTTCCTGCTTCACGACATCATCCTCCACCACGGCACTCCATGGCAGCCGCGGACAGATCACGGTCGGTCTTTTCTTTCACACATTGTAAAATATTCTTTGCCCACGCTCCACACCCCACAAGCTAACCACCGCCTACAACCCACAGACTCATGGACTCACAGAACGCCTCAACCGCATGCTCACACCGCAAGCTCATCACAATGCTATCCATGTACATTTCTGCAGACCACCGTGACTGGTACAAAAGTTTGCCTTATGTGACATTTGCGTACAACTCGACCCGCCACGACATTGCCGGCTTTTCCCCCTTTTATCTCATTTGGCTGCCACCCCACGTTGCCCTTTGAGACACTACTTCCATCAGCTTCGCACGCTGCTACAGATTATGCTCACAACGCTATTACTCGTGCTCATACGGCTCGTAACATTGCACAGGGTCTCTCTGCCTCGCGGCTGACTCAAAAGGCTCATTACGATAGCCACCACAGAACTGTTGGCTTCAAGCCAGATTCCTTGGTCCTTCTTTGAAACCCTTGCCACCACGTCGGCCTGTTCTCGAAACTTTCTTATGGCTACTCTAGGCCCTAGAAGGTTTTACGCCAGCTCACTGAGGTGACATATGAGATAGCCCGTTGGATGGTCACCCGTGATCTTCAGTGCACCCCCAACGATGTCGTGCACGTGTCCCGTCTCAAGCCATGCGTTTCAGCCTACAGCCCTTCCCTTGTCTAAGCGCCGAGATGGTGCTCCGGCCGCCGGGAGCTATGCTACATGCCACTCCCGCATTCCAAAGAAGGTGCTCAGCAGGACGAAGATGAGAATCGAAAGAGCTCGTTCGCCGTTTCTGGTTATTCTGCCATCTTGGCTGTGCCTTCTCTGTATATACTTGGTAAATTTTGCCTAATCTTCATCCACGCCACGATATTTCAGGTGTTTATTAGCAATATTTCTACTTATCCATTACAAAAGAGAACCTCAAGAGCACTACACAAAAAAATGAAGGAAAATGAAGAATGCAAGAGAATAAAAAGTACTGTCAATAAGCCAAGCTCGTCATAGATTGTTCTTGCCAGAAATATGTCGATGACCCCAGCTCATTAGGGCATAGTAGGGGTTAACAGTTTAAATATAGCCATCACCTCCAGTACTAATTGTCAAAGGCATAAATTTATTTTCTTTCTTTGAGCGGATGAGGTAACTCTGCAGAACTCTTTTTACAGTCATCATGTAAGCAGAAGAAAAAAATAAAGATTTTATTATGCAAGATGCAACAAGCCATAACATCTGTATTTTCTTGAAGTACTACATAAATCAGACAACACAATTGCAATTTCTTTATTAAGTTATGTACACTTCCTTAAGCACCACAGTAGCAAGTGTCAAATGGACCAGCTCCCCATAATCTACTTGATATTTTATCATTCTGCAACAATATTTTTTTTAGATTTCTGTTTCCCCAAAGGCACAAATCTTTATGAGATGTTAATTGTACGCAGCATGCCACAGGTCACGCGATTCAACAAAGCTGCAACCTGGCTGCTCAAATGCCAGACATGATTGACAGCAATTAAGCCGATATAAGCTTAATTCCATTGCAAGGCCTCCTAAATAAGATTAATGGTTCTCTCGGCAGTGTACCCAGTATAGTAGTGCCTTTAAGTAATTGTGAGCACAGTGTTGGACACATAATGTTGTAAGAATGTTGTCATGGTGATGCTGACTTGAACAGGTCCGACATTCTCAGCTTGGATTTGTGAACAGCTAAATTGCAACAGAATATGAAAAGGAAAATTGCCATTCACCCAAAACCAGCATGAAGCAACAAAGAAAACCAATATAGGTTGTAGGAAATAGAGCTTGGTTCAAAATATGCACTTATTCAAAACATGTACAAAGGTTCACATATACATTGTGGACATTGTGGACTGTAACTGCCAAACATGCCGACTGAGCAAACAGCATGCATTGATGATCATGATACCTTATTTATTGGCATGAACCCACCATGGGGGATAGGCTATGAACTGGGACTGAAGGTGCCAATGTTTTCATCGTCATCTTTGCTGTCACTGGTCTGCGAAAAGACAGGTGCCCGCTACAAGGTTTCTCAGAAAGAAAGCATTCACAGATGAAGAAAAGTTAATCCTGTTCCAAGGATTTAACACAGAACCAAATGTCTTTTTTTTTTTTTTGTGCGTTTGCTAAGTCATCTGAGCTAACCGGGAGGCAAGCAGATCACCAAGCAAGGCCAGATTAGTTAAAAACTAAAAAGCACAGGGACAGATAATATGTAGGTCCTTTGAAGCTATATGCTAATCTCAAATGCATGACAGACAGTTTTTCCTTTCACAAAACTTGCCTCAACTTGCGCATTTCTGTTGAACACATTTGAATCATTCTTAGTCCTTGTGCTTCGATTTGGACCTTGCTCTGTTATCTACCAACCTCCTAGTTGGCTGAGGAGACAGAGTGACCATCCCAGAAAGTTGTTGGCCCTGGGTCAGGTGCTTGGACCGCATAGAATTTTTCTTCAACTGCAAAACTTCCTTTAGAAAACGCCCATATGGTTTTCCTTTGTAGCTCTATGCTACTAGCAGACTTGAAGCACAAAGGAAAAAAACAGGGGCAATAGCACAGACCCAGAGAAGCACTAGTCCATCTTTTCGTCCCTGTTTGTTCCTTAGTGCTTCAACTCTACTAGCTACAGAAAACCAGCCAGTCCACTCTCAAGCCTTGCCTAATTTTATGCTACTATTGAGTGGATGACAATTTTCCCTTTGCGTTCTCCACTTTGCGCATCCTGCGGAATAGACCTGCCATATTGAACCAAGACGTCTTTGATGTGTTTCTCGATCTATGTATATAATATACACTAACCTGCAAGCCTGAACGATTCATCTTACAGCCCATGCAACATAGAAAATTAATGTGAACACCAGTTGGATATGGCTGCTTTCCATGTTTCCTTGCATGAAATAGCTGTATATCGTTCACAGAGGAGGCAGCGAAATTACTCTAATATCTGACCAGAGGCACCAGCCCCTACCCATTTGTATCTTTCACTAAACAGTTTCACTCAAACTATGTTGCCACCTCAGGCATTTCAGTTTGAAAGCAGATGAAGAGTTATTTCACAGATGGCATATTTTGCACAAGCAGTGTCAAATTTACCTCAACCTTGACCTGACAAGAGAGGCACATGAAATCTCATGCCATTGAAGTGTATTGCCTAGGTAGGCTGTTGGATCAGCCACTGGAAGCCTGCCACGCTTTAACTTGACAGCTCAAAGCTTGCATTGCGACTCAGTATGTGTGCTGGCCTTTCCTGCTTCAATGCTTCCATCATGTCTGTCTGATATGCTGGCGGCACTAATTGCAAGACGGCTGTTGCTACGACACTAAACTACAAATTCGACTACATTCACAATGTGCTTCTGTGCAGCAAAAGAAAAAATAAAGTCGCAGAATAGGCACACGAGTTCTTGCTCAACCAACTGGCAGAATTGCAAAAAGCTTCATTGTCACCTCCTGCCTGCTACATTTTAGTAAACGTAACAAAGAAAGAAAAAGTGGGAATGACACATGTGTTGCAAAAATGTGAAATTCTATTGAAGCTCATCTAAAAACAGCTCAACTATCTAAAAACAGCTCAACATAATATGGCAAAGGGCACAGTTGTGTGTGCGATTAGTCCACTGTACATCTCTAATATGCAGGCTCTTTGCTCAACAGGTGTAGAAATTTTGTTTTTGATGTTCCAGACACCCTATACCATATGGTATGGGGATGTGTACGAAAGCATGGCACAGTAGACATCCAAATACTAACTGAGGAGCGGTGGGAGGCCAAGCTAACAGACCTGGACCCTAAGAAAGAGCGCAGCCTGATTGAACGGGCACAGGAGATGGCCAAGGCCCGCGGATGCCCGGAATAAGGAGGCCGTCCACCTAGGGCACACACTGCATTTACGCAGAATAAAAGTTTATTCTCTCTATCTCTCTTTCCACAGCCTTTAAAGGATCTAGATTTCCTGGACCCATATTCACATAAAAGTTCTTATGCTAGAACTGTCAATAAGAGGAGATGCAAGCCATTCGTGATGTGGGACATATTAATGAATACGACCAGCCAATGATAATTAGTAGTTTGGAGTGGGCAGCTTGTGTAAAGCATATGCTTAAAGGAGGCAGTTTCCCAAAATATTGGTCTCCAAAGTCAATGTAGTTGCTATGAATGGCCAGTGCTCTGCACATCTATGCTACACTTCTGCCACATTCTATGGTCTTCACAATACACTTCAATTATGCTGTCAAGCCTTGTTACAAACTTTAGATAAACCTTCGTTGCATCTGATATTCGTTATGAGTATGTATTAGTTACATATATATCACAGTTCGATTGTATATGCGCTGTACATGTGGAAACATTCATAATACAACAAAGTACAATCAATAGTTGTCACTTCAAAAATTATGCACCAAAAGTAAGCACAATGCACACACGTTTTTAATGAAGTGGATCATTTGCATGTGTTACTCATATAAGTGATCAGTAAGTAACTACGAGAGCGTAACGGCAGCACAGAAACAGCAACACAACTGGCACCATGCCATGTGCTTGCACCATCACATAGTTGTCTTATCGTTTACATGCATTTGAAAAGCATGGTTATACGTTAATTATAACCTGACTGGAGAGGCACATGGCTGTCCCAATGAAAGTCAGCCCCTTTGAAAAAGGTTGACATTTGTACCACCTTGCTTAGTGGTTACAGTTTCAAGGCGAACTTAACCGGTTTTACATTTAGGTGGCCAGGCAGAACTTGGTTATGCTAGACAGCTACCTTTATTTTTGTTTTTTCGTTTGTTTCCTTCAAGCTTAATTCTGTGCCCCCGATACACCTTAATTGCTTAATTCTTACGCGGACAAGGTCGCTCTTGTAATTCAATATATGCCAGCGTGACATCTGCATTGTTGCATATATCGATCGTGTCTCTAGCAAAAAAGAAAAGAAAGTTTAATTCATGTGTTATCTGTCTAAGTGCCATGCGCACACGCCGATCAAATGGCCATGAATTATTACCTCACCGCGGCGACGCCGCAATCTGCACGCGCTCAGCACACAAGGCACGCACAAATAAAACGACATTATTGTTGGCACATCCGCGTGTTTCCTCCCGTTTCCGTTCATACTCATGGATCGAGCACAGGGCGCCTCTGGCAGATGTGCTCTCGCAGCCCGGCACGCAGAAAACGACTGCGTACAGTAGAGGCGGAAAAGATCGCTACGCCGGACGCGAGACGATACAGACAAGTCCAAAATTGTTTTCCGGAAGACGCGGTGGTATCCGGAATGCTGAGTCGCAACGCACCAAGTTTCCAACGCCTCGTGAGTAGTTCTAGATCTTTTTTTTTTTTCCCTTCAAGTTTCGCTTGCAGAGCTTTTGTTCAACCCCATCTTGTCTCACAACCTCACTGCGCACACTTTTTTTACTGCTTTGCATGTTCCTTTTAAGTGACCGACGAAGTTACAGCCTCGACTTTGAATGACAACGTACGAGGCGCAACTTGCGCGATCGAACTTGCGCGAATACGCGTCTGCAATTTTTTTTTATGAGTCATGTGGCACAGCGCACTGTAAACTCCCAAAAGCGCGTTCGTCACACATTCAGATGCTACGTTGAACAACGCTCGATCACTAGAGCACAAAACAAAATGAAAAACTTGTTGAACCTCTCGGCAAAGGCAGAACATCTCCGTATTCAAGTTCGGACGACGGGTTCGAGGGCATTTCGCTGCTTTCGTCGATGGCAGAACAGCTGTGAGGGCACTAGACCATCATAACCGTGGAGCTACCCTGCACGGATAGTTCACTGCGCTGTGCAATTGGCTGGGCTGCATTTTCCCGTATTATCAGTACTTCCGCGCAGCATTCAACATTACGCAATAACACACAAACAACCCGACGAACTCGAGAAGCGATTGCGCTACAGTGGGATACAGCTTAAAAAGACAGCAGTTGGCAACCAAGGCATACGGACCGCGCGGGATTGTATTAATCCGCCAGCCTTTTCAAAATGGCGTCATACTTAATACCTCCCGAGCGTCTGCTGTTCCTGAAATCTTTTCATCGGCGGAAGCGATGAGGTGTGGAACAGAAATGGACGAAGTGTATGGAGTCTGAGAATTTCACTCTTCAAAAGTCCGCGGTACAGTTCATTTCACTGATGAGCCCGATTTACTCGTGAAACTCCACTGCTAACTGAAGTGAAATTTGACAATAAGTTGCAGCGGAGCAAGAGTTTTATTTCAGTTCAATAAAGAATTAGGCTTTCACCGTTCCGCTATAATATACGAGTGAGAACATATAACATTACGCGCTTATAATTCTATTTTTCTGGTTACCGCCTTATTTGGGTAACAGGGAAAGTTTGACATACGAACTATTTTCAGCCTCGCGGAGGAACCATTAAGAAAAATCATGACTGTTGTAAAATTCTACGAGGATTAGAGACGAAATGATAGAGGAGAGAACTTGGCTTCAACTTTTTTTTTTTTCTAAGCAAGGGGAAAATGCAGCCATGTTGGTGTGCCATCTCCCTTTGCGCCTCCAATCGGCTCGCCGGAGCAGATAGCGCGAGATTTGAACTTGCATCACAGAACATCTATCTTGTGTTGCCACGAGCCGGTGGAACTATGCGCTATAGACGCGCGTCAAAACAAAGCTAGAAACTTCTGTAATAGTTTTAGTGAAGCAGACACGCTCGTGTGTTTTTCTGTGGCACGTTGAAGAAGACGACGAAGACTCGCGCCGTGATTACTTGAGCGTCTCTGTTGCTGGCTGACAATCGCGCTCACAAACCCAAAACACAGCTTTCAAACTTCACACCACACTCCAAAGTCAGCCTTTCAAGCGAACAGAATGTGCTGCGAGAAAGATGTGGGCCGGAAAAACTCACTTTTCTGACGCCTAGAGCAGCAGCGAGTGCTTCAGGAGCACGGTTGCTATGGCAACGTTGACGTTTGGGGTACCAGTCGAAGTGCTCCTTCGCAAAAAAACAAAAAACAAAAAAAAAAACAGCACGTGACTTCCGCCACACTTTTTTCTAACACGTCGTGCTGGCCGGAGCCTCTCATACGGAAAATAGCGCTTCTTCCTCTTCATAATCACACACACACACACACACACACACACACACACACACACACACACACACACACACACACACACACACACACACACACACACACTCTCTCTCTTTCCTACGCTTTTCTTCCTCCAGAACTATAAACAACAAGGAAGATTTGCATGGATTGACGGATATCTGCGGTAAAGAGGGAGATAGAACATACAGAACTTTCAAGCAGGAAATTGCCAAAGAAAACATCTGCGATAATTCTAGAGGAAGCTCTTTTTTGTTTGAAGCCAGGACGGGAGTATTGCGGTATAACCGAGTCAAATACACGTTATGCGCTGCACATGGAGAGGACGAGGAAACGGCTGGACACCTGGTACTTTTCTGTAAAGGGCTTTGTCCTACCCTTCAAAGCAACGGGGTCTATTTTTTTCAAAGCATTGGGGTTTAGGGACAGTGGAGGCAAGATGGACTTTAAGCGGGTAGAAATAACCAAACGGAGGTTATCTGATTGATGCCTAAAATCAAGGCAAGAGTGAAATTTCACGCTCCACTAAGTATAACATATATCTCTAGTCACGGCTAGGTGGCGTGGGCCGCCGCGCGATTTAAAGGGCTGTCTAATCCATCCATTCACCCATGTATGGATGTCTGACTCCTGCAATCGCTCCCGGCACTTGCGGCATGGCCTTCGAGATGCATTTTTGTTATTCCGAGGCCGTCGTTGGTTCTGAACATCCGCTTGCGCGTGAGCTCCTGCTGTAGCCAATGCCAAGTATGTTTGGATGAACAATCTCCGGCTGGCTCTTCAGCGAGCCGCAGTACGATTAGCCAATGGACTTGTGGCGGCACCCCGCGGTGCCCGCGGTATCTACGCCATTTAGTCGACCGCAGCTTGATGTCAGCTACCTGCCAATAGCAGCCGTCTAAGGGAATGACGAAATAAAGCGTCCAGAGGAGACTCAGGACAGGGCCTTCTGTTGAAAAGAGTGTCTGAGAGAAAGGGTACTTCGCGATCCGCTTGCGAGCTCCACGTAAAACTTGGCTGGGATGTTCACAGCAGCGTATGCTACCCGCGGACTGTGTTATTTCACCAAGACCGAATGGTGGTTCAGGGCCCCTTCAACAAAACGGGCTTTTTTTGCCACTGCCACAGCGCAAATCTTTTGCAATCTTTTGCTTATCGATAAAGCGTTATACTTCATTGTAAACAAATGAAAGACGTCATTTAAAGGCCTCTGAGCACTTCCCATGACCACACACACAAAAAAAAAGATGGCCCAAATATGCAAAACTGCATGGACCGAAAGTAATTTTGAAACCGGAAAGACGTCAAGGCCGCCATGTATCAGACACCACTTTTGGACGCGCAACTGAAAAGAGGTTTTATGGTATAACATAGGCGCAAAAGGTGAAGCGCGAGATGAGCTCGCGAGGACGTGAAGAACGCGTCGCACCTATCAAGATCTGTTTTTCTAAGTAAAATGAAATTTTATTTCTCCACAGGCGCGCCATAGCTTGGCTAAGAAAGGTGAACAGTAAAATGCGGCTGTGCGTGCTGGCCTTATCGCTAGCGCTTCCGACACATCGACACGATTCGAAAACCTGTGGGCGCTGCGTCTCGGACGCAGGCTGCCAACAGCGCCGAAGCCCCACTGAAGCCCTCCACTCCTGCGCCTCGCGTAACTCTACAGGCGTTGCTGGTTATGTACAGTCAACCGCAAAAGTTTACGGGACGCAGGATCTCCCACGAAGCTGAATTCTCGCGAAGCGTGATCACACGGCCTCGAATGAAATGTTCCAGCATGTAGTAGCCTTCGCCACCCACACAGCGATTCATTCAATACGAAGTGACACGCCTTAACATTGCAGAAATTCGAATTTGAAGGGGAAACCGCATCCCGTAAACTTTTGCTGTTGACGGTACCGCGAGCATTGTAGTACCTTGGAGATGTTGCTTTTATGTGCAGAGTAGGCAAGCATTACGCATGCGAGCACAAAGCTATCCGAACAGACGCCGTGCGATAACACTCCTGCGTATTCTGCGTGGATTATCGATAAAATATCTTCTCGTCCAGCTGTTCAAGGTGAAGTGGACATCGATAAGGGCTTTCCTCGTGTTACCTTTGCTTTCACTCGTACGAATAGGCAGACAGCAGTCACTCAATGTGCGTCAGGCGCACGATCCCCCCCCCCCCCCCCCCTCCTCGCTCTAAAGCGTGCCGGAAGGATAAACCCAGCTCCAGCAGCGAGCCGACAGCGCAGGCGGTCAGTTCTTTTTGCGTCGCACGTCTGCAGGCTGGCTTCAGAAGAACCTCAGGTGCGTTCGCATCAAGCGAGGCTAATGCACGCGAAGCTAACGGGGTTGAATTAGGTCACTTCACTAAAGATAAATAACAACGTAAGCGCATTTACTCAGAATGTGCTCAGTCACAATGAAATTAGTAACTCTTATCACAAAAGACGTAATTGTCCTTTGCCGATAACGGCTTATTGGCATTTACTTTGCTCACGATAGGTGCAACTCCGGCAAATTGAGTACGTGTGCGGCCCTTGCTTCATTAAAGTAGACAAGAAAGCTAAGTGAGTGTGTGGAAGTTTC
Source organism: Dermacentor andersoni (assembly GCF_023375885.2). Taxonomy (NCBI): domain Eukaryota; kingdom Metazoa; phylum Arthropoda; class Arachnida; order Ixodida; family Ixodidae; genus Dermacentor; species Dermacentor andersoni. The sequence continues at coordinate 90,413,747 of NC_092824.1, read as the reverse complement.
GGTGAAAGCGATGATTTGCAACAAGCGGAACTCTGCATTGGGAGCGTGCTACGAGCGGGCGAAAGACTTAATTCGAACAATCCCATATATATATATATATATATATATATATATATATATATATATATATATATATATATATATATATATATATATATATATATATATATATATATATATAGAGAGAGAGAGAGAGAGAGAGAGAGAGAGAGAGAGAGAGAGAGAGCTCGAACGCGTTAAACGACGTTTTGTTAAGAGAATAACTGGAACGCCAGAGCATTCCTTCGCAAAGTTCGGAAATATCTCGAAACTGGTGTCATCCTGAGAATTCATTCCAAGTGGATCGGCCTTGCAAACTCCAGGACTAGGACTTGTAAATTGGAATACGGGTCATAAGGTAACCATTTAAGAACTCAATTACAGAATTTTCGCTAATTAGTCAATTATGCGTTCACTTTTTTGTGCAGGCAGGGTCCGCTGCTTTGAGTAGACCACCTCATGAACTAGAATTGTATTACCTGCCACAGGCAACCTTCAAGATTTTTGAAATTGTTCGCTGAAACACCCTGTATACATGCATATATGAACAGTATTTTGTGTACACGTGTGATTACGATCCCATCGTCGATATTCGCATGATACTTTCTCGAACCACAGTCAGTGATTTTTAAGCTCGAGCCGAACCCTACCTTTTCTACGTTATTTCGGTCAGCCTATTGAATATTTTAATTCCTTTCCCTTTTCTTCCGATTCAAGCAGAGCGAAGAACCAATCGGAACGGCCCGAACGCCGACTCTCGAAATGAGCACTGAAGTCACTGCGGGAACTCCGGCTCAAACGCCCGACGACTGCGGCCCCGAGACGCCCGACCGTTATCAACCCGCATTCCTTGTGGAATGCAGCACCGGGGACACAACTGGACAAGAGAGTAGCAAGTCCGTCGATGACGTCGACGTCGTTAGCAAGAGCGCACCCGGTTGGCGTCGTGCCGTCGGCGCTCTACTGGTCGTCAGGCTCGAGATATACCTGGCGCTCTACGTGGTAGCGCGAAAGATGAGCACCACAGTCGTCCAGGACTTGCTCCTCCAGAAGTCCTGCCTCAACACGCTCGCCCTCAACTCCAGCGTCTGCTCCCATCTGGACGACTTCGAGGACGTCAAGGACGAGGCCGAACAGTACGCCAGCACGACGAGCATGATGCGCGCCGTCGTGCTCCTGGCACCTTCGGCGGTCATGGCCATATTCGTCGGGCCATGGTGTGACAAGTACGGCTACCGGACTCCGCTGGTGACCGCCATGGTGGGTTTCATGGCCAGCACGCTGCTGGACATCTTCACCGTGTACCACATGGCGATGCCGCTCTACGCGAACATCCTGTCCATGATTCCGGACGGACTGTGCGGAGGGCCCATCAGCATCTTCACGGCCGTCTGCAGCGCGGCAACTTTGTCGACGAGGGAGAACCGCAGGCGCATGAGGTTCTTCGCGCTCAGCATAGCAATGTCGCTGGGCGGTCCCCTGGGCAGCTACGTCGGCGGCCAGGTGTACGGCCACTTCGGCTGGATGCCCGTGCTGTACACGTCTTTCGCGCTTGAGTCGTTCGCGCTCGTATGGACCTTCGTTGCCATCAAGAACCTCGCGAAACCGGAGCACGTGAAGGACGGGCTGTCGCTAAGGCTGAAGAATTTCTTCCAGCTGCAGAACCTGACCGAGAGCTTTAGAAACGCGATGAAGGCCAGGCCCAACAAGGGAAGGCTGCAGCTGTGGTGTCTCTTCGGGGTCACCGCCTGCGCCATATTTGACATGTCGTGTGAGTATACGTATGAAACCTTCAATCAATCGTGAAGTTCAATCGACGATCATAGGTGGGTCTGCAAGAGCTGAAGCAATGATGCGACGAGACGCGCTGCTTTGGGGCACTAGCTGCAGGGTAACGGAAGGCGTCAAGAATGCATTGTCTGTATTAAAAACCATTTAGAGCACGAACTCATTCTTTTAAAACCTAATTTGCATGTATTTTGAGGAAAATAACTCAATACTGGTGGGGAAAACTAGGGTCACACTTTCCTTTTCGAGTTTCGCTCACCACGACGCCGGTGACGTCATGCAGTGCAACATCGCTGATTGCGCACTACTTGCATACGTCAAGGCCGTTTTGAACATAGTTTCCTAGACTCTATGGTTCTGAGTATTCCCTTACCTTGGCAGGCGATTGAATCTGGTTCTGAAACACGCTGTCCAAATACAGCCTGCACTTCCTAAACTAGTTAAAGAGGAACTACACCGCTATTCGTGCCAACCGCGAAGCAAAACGGTATTTGCACGTTCCCCTTCGTTTCACGCAGCGCAGGCTTCATGCGAAACGACCCGACTGCATTTCCTGCGCCTTGACCGGGGGATAGCGTTAGGCTTGTGCAATTGTTCCGTACGCAAGCATTGGAATGACTTCTTGAAATGCAGGGCGCATGAAACATTCTTTTTTCCAAAAGCTTGCCCCGAGCACATGCCTTTTCAGGGACACATACGCCCTTTATTAAATGTGATTTACGTTTAGACACAGCAACACCAGCAGCGAAAAGCTTGGCACAGCAAATGCTAACAAGCAACACACCGTCTTTAGATCACAGTGACTTTTTCCGGGTTAGTCTGGTGTTACCGAATGCACCTGTTCCAGGAACGTGTCTGTATAAACTTGCGCAAAACAACTACATCTCTCTCTCGCATTCTTTCACCACAGAAGGCTTCCAACGGCAGGTTTGCGCACCGACGAGCGAAACTGTTTCGCGAGCAGAATTCATTTGCCGTAAAACGACGCAACGTTGATAACATTTAAAAAAAAAAAGAGCCCAAGTTCGTAACCTTTAGGGAAACTTTGGGAGCACTGCTTTTAGGGAACTCCCGCAGGGCCGGAAGTGCGAAGAGTACTGCGTGCACCGCACGTGCTCTTTCGCAGCCTCGGGAATCGCGTACTTTTACGTGCGCAAAATGTACTCCTGGACGGTGGCCTACTACTCGACGGTGCAGTCCGTGTCCACCGTGGTGGGCGTGGTCCTGAACGTGCCCATCGTCTTCCTCTTCGTGAAGGTCCTCAAGATCAGCGACCCCGCCATGGCGCTCGTCGGCTGCTGCTTCGCGGCTGCGCAGATGGTCATACTGGGGCTCGCCTACGAAGAATGGATGTACTACCTGCGTAAGTGTACTAATTCGTTCTACAGTCTACGAAGTTGTGAAAGGAAGGGCTTTCGGCAGCCGAGCGAAAGAGAAAAGACAGTATTGAATACACGGCGAGCTGACAAGCTGACGAAGACTCAAAACTAAGAGCGACGCCCTTCTCAAACGAAGAACACAGGAAATTTGACAACGCGCGGAGCCTTGTATACCGCATTTCTGTCCCCAGACTTCAACAAACACAGAGGATTCGAGAATATGAAGATTAATTTTGCTGAATAATTCCTCACAGCAGTGACAGGCACCAAAATTTGCCCTATTATCGCCAATACGATTACTAATTACAAAATTTCACTAATCACCTTTTAAATATTGTCTTCACTGTCCACGTTTTAGTTCGAGACTTGGCGCTGGAAACTGTAGGTCAATTCACTACATATCTCGACTATATTATTTCTCGAAACTGACGCCAGACACAATGTTTCTTGTAAAACGTTAGGTTTCCGAGTACTGGCTGACAAGCATAAAACAGCACTGTTTTCCAGCTCATACGTGACGCACCTTCAACATATGCACAACACGAATAACCATCCGGAAAACGCCAAGCCAGCTGCGTGTTCTATCCGGCATGAGCAAATGCGCGGAGCGATATGTCACCTTAGAGGAAAAAAAAAAAAAAAACTGCAGTCACATCAGACGCAAAGCAGCTGTTTTCCGGTCACATATACAGCCCCTACAGGCGTGATTCACACGGAGGCTTTGACCTCGAAAGGTTTTAAAAAGCGGAGAAAAAAAATTGCCATGCCTTTGTAAAGCGAAGCTCTCTACACGATCCTTCCCAGATTTTGCTGACCTCGAAAAGCTCCGCATCTGCTAGCCGCCTGGTTAGCTCAGATGGTATAGAGCGGCTGCCCCAGAAATGCGGTGGTCCCGGGTTCGCGTCCCGGATAAGGACGTATTTTTCTTCAACTGCGAGGCTTTTCTTTGGAGGAACCCGTATGGGTTTCTTTTGCAGCACTTAGCTACGTATGGGAGGATGTCTCATTTTCCCTTTTTTAATTACTTTTCACCTTGCGGGTTTCTGCAGAACTATTACGTCAAACTATAGCGTGCTTTAGTTCAGCGGTGCAAGTAGAAAATGCTGTTGTCTCATTACACGCGGCGATTTCAGTTTGTTCGCTTGCAATAAATTTAGAAGCGATTGCAAAAAAGCGCTCGTTCCCGCTTCAGAGCGTACGACCTGCGCACAGCACCGTTAGATTACTTTCCGACGCTGTGCACACAGCTGAATTCCATTACAACTGGTTCAGTTCGTTTCCAAGGCATTTACACTATAATACAACTGACTTTGCCAAAGTAAAACCCTAGCCATGGATTCTGTAAACCTGTTGGAAGAAACTCTACTTCGTCGGATTGGTTGTTATTCACTTCTCACGTTTCACCGGGTTTGGGAATTTCTACTGGCGGTAGGTGTCTGCTGTGTCCCTAAGCACGGGATCGACCTACCTCGAACACTGCGTGCTGCGAACACGAACAAGTGCCAGTCATCGGATGCGGTAGGCTTTGTCACAGGTATCAGCTAACTATATAAAGAAGGTGCACCCCGACCCACAAACGGAACTATCATTTGTTTATTTATCCAGACACACTGACCAGGTAACTTTAGTTTATAGCCGCGTCCTATCAGTGCAGTTTGTTCGTATTTGGCTTCTGAAAGCACGGCAGTCGTTAGTGTGATGCTATCTGTGGTATAATGCAACACGAACCGCAGTGCGGAGTTGCCTACGAAGGTCGAGAACAGTCAAGTATAGTACTTGTAGCAGTGGAGTAACGTCGCAGAGAAGTGCTTGCACATTTCGGAGAGGCTCGCTACGCACAAACACTTTTTTTTTAAACTCCGGCCGCTCGCTTAAAAAGAAAACTTTGTTAAAAAAGAAATCTGATGCGGATCGCTATAGGTAGGCCGGACGTTTGCATGCACAGCGCAACTATTTCCGCGATTTCATCGCTGAAATCCTTGAGACCGATCAATGCAAGGTGAAGGGCAGCAAGGACCCTTTCGGCTTCTACGGAAGACCTCGATTCGACGCCCCAAAGGGAAACCTGAGCACATCACCAAGCGAAAGAGGCGCCGTGAACCTGGATGTCGCAGCCATCTTTGTTTATTTGGACAGTGTTGCCAGCACAAGTGACGGATTCTGGAGTTTCCAATAGTAAACTGTACCGAGGTTGCATGGTGGATTGGGCCGATCCAGGAGACGGTGTAATCGGCGGTGGGGTGTCCCGCATCTTGCCGATTTCCCGGACAGGCAAGCGCAGTCGCTGCTTTAAAACGGGTTGCAGAGCAGTTTTGCAGCATTTCTTTAACCGCTTCACTAAAGGTTCGTTTGACACAGATTGCAAGATGTGCATTGATATAATTTATTTTTCAGAATAACAGGAAATAAACAAAAATAACGCTTCTCGCTTACCCTGACATACATTTTTTTCGCCGCGTCTCTCTTCTAGGAGGCGCGCGCATAAGTCGTGGTTTATAAACGCCTATGTACCTGTGAACCACAGGTGGGCTCATTCACTCGGAGAGTTTTAGCTTGACGCTCGACCGTGTGTTAGCATTACTGCATAATTGTGATAACTAATAACAGATGCATGATACGCGCCGGTGGCACTTTGCGAGGAACTGTTCAATTCTGCGTATGTAACCTTAGCCTCCAAGACAGGGCGGCGGGCGGTGTGCGCAGCGCGACCTCGGCGGCCATGATGGTGCAACCTTGACTAATTGCGTAATGTGCGAATGAATTACCGTATGGCGTATACGTATAAAGGCAGCACGAACCATATGAAACCCACTTCGCACTTGAGGAGAGCCTGCCATTGGGCAATTTATTAAAACATCTTTAAAGCTGTACTGGCTTGACATTTAATGGTGTTGGACTTCTCTGTCTTTATTGCGTGAAATGAAGGTCACGCACCTTGATACCGCTGAAAAGAAATATGACTGGGAAGCCTCAGAGCGCCCTAAATAATTGGCTATAATAGCTTCTCTACAAACCGCTCTCGGTTTAGTTTGTGTACGTCTACTTATACTGGAGAACTATATACGGTACTGCCTCAGCAAGAGCAAAGCCACGGTTATATTATATATATATATATATATATATATATATATATATATATATATATATATATATATATATATATATATATATATATATATATATATATATATATATATATATATATATATATGTATATGCGTAGACAAAGCGGGTGGCAAGAAGCGAAAGCAACCGAGGCCATTGAAGTGCTTGAGGATAGCTATAGGGGCTTGTTGTTACGGCATATCTTACTTCGTTGCATCGCAAGCTGAACAAGGACAACGGGAAGGTACATCTGACACACACAGAGCTGTGTATGTCAGATGTGCCTTTCTGTTGTCGTTGTTCAGCTTGCGCTACAACAAAATAAGACCCCCCTCCCCCCCCTTAAGTGCAGCATTATCACCTCCCGCTCTCAACAAAGATTGGCTCGTGTATTGGCCGCGCGCAGCATGGTCAGAGACCAGTCCTTTTGTTTTTGGACGCGAAGGTCGTTACCGAGGACAGTACATGCGGATGCCACTCGTCGCGTCGAAGGTTCAGAGCCGATGCCAGCGAACAGCTTCCCGCGGTGAGCACGCTCAGAAACGAAGCTCGTTTGTACTACTATGCAAGGCTCCGAACGGGGATCAGTAAGCTCATGTTTAAAGTAACATTCATGCACACTATTGACGCGGAATTCACAGACCTCGGCGACTTCCTCACGAACCCTGCTTTAATTACGTGCGAGTTCTAGTTTTAGCTTGTCCGTACACGTAATTGGCGTACACGGAATGCCGTGTTACCAGATGGATAGATGCTATGAGCGTCCCCTTTGAAACGGGGTGGTGGGTAGCGCCACCAAGCTCTTGTTCTTATTTTGCCTAATGTCCTACCTATCTTTCTAGCGCACACACACACACACACACACACACACACACACACACACACACACACACACACACACACACACACACACACACACACACACACACACACACACACACACACACACATACACACACACGCGCGCGCGCGCGCGCACGCACACAATTACCAGCATCAAGCTCTCTGAATCACTACAATGACTTTTTGTACGCCTCCGTTGTTTGTGGTCTCCCTATTTTTCTGCCACCAAATCTCAATTTGCGTCTTACTAATCTCTATTGCGGACGTGTTTATTATTGCGACAGCAATACCATGGACACTCCAGGCGCATTTCTGCCGTCGGCGTCGCCGGGACGTTCCGTATAAGTCCAAGGGCGATAAAACCATTGCCGCGTGCCTTATGAGTTTGTATACGTGCGGGTGAAAGCTTCCGAAGGTGAGTGGGCGATCGCGTCTCAATCTCGCGCACGCTACGGAGGAAAGCGAGGAGGAAGCGCGCCGTCTTCCGTCGCGCGTTCTACTCGCCCGTGCAGCCGCGTGCGCCCGCCCGGGCCGCCGTATCTTGAAAGTCATCTGCAACGGGGACAAAGCCTGTCGTGCACTGTGTATTCGCGGCTTAGTTGGCGCTGATGAGATAAGCAGCACGAAGGTCAATTCGCTCGCTGCTGCTGCCGCGCTTTCTCGCTCCAGCGTTTTGACAGCGAGTTTCCGCGGTCATCGAGTGAGATGTGTTCATGTTTGCTTCTGCGCGCGTCACACTATGCTTGTTGATTTAGTTCGTACGCTTATATTTACTAAAACTGTATACGGCCGATAAAACTACTATCTTTACTTCGTTTAGCTGTCCACTAATTTGATATCGCTATCGATGCTTCGCCTTTCGGGCGAAACTGCGCCTCCTTACTTTCCCCCCTGATATATCTCTGACCCCAAGCACTTCAAGGAGGCCAGAGGCTAAACCGACAGGTGGGTGGATATATATACCGAGGCATAAACGTGAACGCCATCTCGTGTAGCTGAATTGTGTAGCTGAAAATCTCGTGTAGCTGAAAAAAAATGATTTTTTGTTTCAATTTTATTGTGGCCAAATGACGTGAAGTATACGAAAGGTATTCTTATCTACGAATGGCGACTATTTAACTCGAGTGAGTCACTCGAATAGGACAATATTCAATTTGTTATTCGCACACCTCCATACGATACAATGTTGAGGCTGCACGCTTGTATAGCCCCTGGAGGTCACCAAATAAATAAAGAAACGCGTTTTTATGCGCAGAATGCCTCGTGGGACTTCCCACTTTCCTCGGCCAGGTGGGCGTGAGGACCCATCTCTCCAAGCTCGTGGCGCCTGACGAAGTCGGTAAGTGACAAGCTCATTTACTTGGCGCGTATACTGTCGAAAATTTGATCGAGGATTCGTTCTCGTTTTAAGGAAGGCCGGTATACAGCGCAAAAACTCGGCAACAACACGCGGAGAGACACGGCGAACTTAAACATATTTCAGAATTTGTTGGGAGAGAAGTATAAACGCAGTTCCATAGAACATTTTATTCGTAGATTGTGCCTACCGTTCTATTGTCAAATTATAACAGTTATGAAATAATATTTTACATATACTAATGGCGTTTTTCACTGGTCGATTCGGAGCAGGATTTTTTGCTCCGCGGCAACGAATCCGAATTTCACTGGTCGATCTGGAGCGGGTTCGCGCGTTCCACTGGTCGTTTCGGATCAACTCGCTCCGCGCCGGATCGCTCTCACTTGCTCCGCCGCCGAGACGCGGATTCGGGCGGAAATAGAACGCGTCACATGGCGTCACTTCCGTCTTCAAGCGAAATCGGTACCCGGTCGGTACGCACAACATTGTGTTGGGCATAGTTTGCGGAACCGGTTTGTGTCACGTGCACGCAGACTTCCTGTGTGATCTCCCGCGGAGCGTTCGTGCGCTCCACTGGCAGACTCGGATTGGTGAAAGCCGAGTGCTCGCTCGAGGATTCAGGCGGCTGCTCCAGATCGACCAGTGAAAAACGCCATAAGTTGATTTATTGTTGCGTTTCAGTGGTCCTTATACCAGAGCACTTTGACTCAGCTTATACCAAGCGCCGTCTTCCCGTGAGCTACTTTTTCAGACAGGCATCCGGTATAGCGGCTCAAGATTATGGCGTCTGCATTGTGTACCGAAGCAGCGTATCTGGTTTGCTGCCAGATAACAGAAACAGCCAGCAACAGAAAGGCCACTTCGATACAAGCCCGAGAAGCGGGAAAGCTGGCGCAAATGTAGCCCAAGCGTCCAACTCTGGACATTGTCAAATTCTGTAATGGCGGCATTTTGAACCAATCAGCCTCGCCCAGCGGGCTTCCCTGATTGGTTCGAAATGCCGCTATCACCAAATTTGACAATATGGCGGAATTTGACAATGTCCAGAATAGCACCACAAGAACAATGAAACATTTCACCCAAGGAATATGAAACGCATTTTAGAGTGCAGCTCTTGAGCACCCGCTCCTGCGTTGAGCGTCGCCCTCCCTCGTATCCGAGCTAAATGAATGAAAGAGCGAACGCGGAGCGCAGCGGGAGATGAAAGATGGCGATAGCGGAGTGCGAGGAGGAAAGCGGAGGGTGCAGCGGAAGCATGAGGCGGAAAGTGGAGGTGGGTATAGCGAAAGCGTGAGAAGCGTGGTGCCGCGCAAGACGGGCTCTGCAGGGGCGATGGCTACGAAATGGCGCCAGAGTAGCGCGCGCGTCTTCTGCAGGGGCAAAAAGCGCTGCATGAACGGAGGTCTGTCTGCGGCGGTTGCTGTGAATCGCACCCACGCGTCACCCATGCGCCGCCTCTCGCGATCTCCCGATTAGCGAGGTAGTCGCGCCGCACTTCACTCCGTTTGCAAAGTGCCGCACGAGACAGACTGTCCGCGCCAGCCAATATATCGTGAAATGAAAGCACGCATAGAGCTTCGCTCGAATTTCGCATTAGGGAGTACTGTAATCGTTGAATTTTGGGGGACATATTCGACGCGGTGTTCGCTCGTATACTGCTTTCCCACCGCACGATGCTCACGCTATGATTGGGTCAAATATCGATATGTGGCGCACTACTACGCACCACAATGATCCGGTCACAAAAGACCACAACATGACCAGCACGCTGACAGTGCGCGAGCTCGGCTAAAAAATATAATTTGTGGACACAAGGCACCAGCGTCTGTTTTTCATCACCCACAAATCGACATCGTTTTACATAGCCACGAGGAACGCAGTCCATCTACAAGTATCATTTAGTGACCCTTCAAAAGCTTCCCACGCTTTCAAGAAAATTAACAGAGGAAAAAAACAATGAAAGTCGCTTTTCTCCGCTCTTGGTGCTATGTTTTTCGAACGCTCACAAGTCAGTATTAGTATGAAGTAGAACCGGATAAATATGGCAAAAAAAAAAGAAACAGAAAGGCAAGAGGCAAAGCTACTCTTAATTTACGGCAAGCTCCACAAGTGCCCTGTGCTTGTTTTGCAGGCAAGGTGTTCTCGCTAATGGCCTCGTTCGAATCCGTGGTACCAATCATCGGCGAGGTGCTGCTCACCACTATATTCAACCAGTCCATCGGATTTTTGCCGGGAATGCCTTATCTGGTGGCCGCCGGAATCAGTTGCATCGCCGTCGGCCTCACTGCGTAAGCCCTCCACAGGCCACTCCCACAATTTTTTTTCTTCCTTCCTATGTCAGGAACGCGCGTGTTTCTTGATTTCTCTGCACCAGCTGGCAGACAATTAAGATGGTTAAGTTTGCTTGAAAATGCAGAACTCCACACACACACAAAAAAAGTAAAGAAAACTGTTCTGCAACTTAACCTGGACAGATCAGCCTAAAGGGCTGCTTCTTGTGACATTTATTTATTTATTTATTTACATATACTGTAGCCTAATATAGGGCTATATCAGGAGTGGGAGCATTCTACATTGCTCATTAAAAACACGTACAGAAAAAAGATTAATGATCAAAAAGAAACACTTTACATCTTAGCGAAGTGCTTACCAGTGGTAGCTACAAAATCTTTTAGTGATAGTGAATTAATGTTACCTGGGAGAGAAATCCAAAGCTCAATTGTACGTGGAAAAAAGCTGTACTTGAATGTGTTAGTATGAGCATAAATAGGTGTTATGTTCAAGGCGTGGGAGCTATGGATACAACTTGCGTTAGTAAATGTGATATAGTTACAATCACAAAGACCAGAGGTGGAGTTATTAATTGCATACATATAGAAGTTTTCAGGCTTAGGGTGACATTTGAACAGGGTTTTGTCAAGTTCTGCAATGGTGGCATTTTGAGCCAATAAGAGAAGCCGTAGCAGCCCTCTGGGCCAATCAGAGCTGACAAGATGGTGGAATTTGACACTGTACAGAATAGCACCCTAGGGAAGCGCAGTTAGTAGAAGTGCCGGTAGCAGCAACTTCTGAGAATGTCTTAAACTACCATGAGTTCTAAGCAGATGGCATCAGAATAATGTTTCAAAGATGGCTCGAGGCCTATTTAGGGAAGTGGTCATGCAGATTGCTGAACCAACTTCTTAGCCCTTTCTGTGAACTGCATCTGCTGTAGCTATTAAAGCAAAAATTTTAGCTTATGTGAGATGTGGGTTTAGCAGATCTAATAACAAATTGTCAGTAAATTTTAGAACAATGAATAATGCACTAATTCTGTCTACTTTACAGGTTATAAATATGCAACCGACAGAATTGCAATACAGTTGAGCGCCTGTATAATGAAGGAATAATTTTGTCCCAGTTCTATATTGAGTTGTGCGGTGTGCGACCTCTACAATGAAGTGACCTGTATAAAGAATGATTTCGGAGGTCCCAAGCACTTCATTATAAAGGTGCTCAACGGTATCTGCTTTTGTAGAGTTATACAGCAGTAAATTGATGCATCACATTTAAAAAATTCTGAAATCTGTGAATATCTGGAAGAAAATTAGGGATCTATAAAAGTCCGTTTGAACGGCCACTAAAATCCACCTTGCTTTTTTGCTCTAAATTCAAATAAATGGTGTACACTGATTAGCAATGCTTGACATACATGCACCTCTCTTACTTGAAGGTACGTCACCAAAGTTCACCGGTACAGCATAAAGTACCAGGACATGTCCAATTCAGAGATATCCTCTGGGCCGATCAACGACTGAAGCATCAGCCAACCTGCGCACTGACGGACAACTCCAGACAAATGCACACAGGCGCTTGGCAGCAACTAGCATTAAGTGTGCACGCTCTTGCAGTGTTCCTTGGTTGCCTTCTTTTGGCAAACCAAAAGGACTTGAGCGATGGCCTCCACATGAACTACCACATCAGCAGGCGCATTACTGACACTGACCCTTGAGGCTCGCATATACTGCTGCCCTGTGGAGATAGCTATCCAATTCTTTTACAAGGGCCTTTGCACTTACAAGCCATGATTTCAAACCTATTGTGAAGGCTGCCCAAGGGCTATGGGCTGGGCTAGTGTCCTTTACCTCCTTCAGTAGGCAATACAGCTTTTAGAAGCTTCTTTCATTAATTTACAGAAACTCTCCTTCTATCTATAGATAGAAAGATAGAATTTATTGACAGGAAGATAGAGAGGTCGACCTGAGCTAGTGCGCTCTAGTCTGCTCCTCTGCACTAAGGAAGAGGGAAGGGGAGTGAAAGTACAGGGATGGATGATGATAAGAGAAGTGGCGAGTGCTTATGTATATTAGACAGTGGCCCCACTAGAGTCGCTCATCTAGCTTGGTGTCCTGCACAAACTTAAACAGCACTTTAGTTGCCCACATTGAAGTTGCAGTATCAGGAGATGGGCCGAGGATAGCATCCTCCGACAGTGGTTTCCTGCCAGCATAGGCAAGGGAACTTTCGAACGTCCTTTGCTCCAGCTTATATGCTGGGTAATCGCACAATACGTGTTCCAGCGTTTCAGGCCTCTGGCAGTGTTCACAATCAGGGCTGTTCGACTGGCCGATGAGCCGTCACATCCCCGTGAGTAGCGACGGACGAAAGCAATGCCCAGTTGAATCCTGTGTAGCAATAACATTTTGCTCTGCGTAACCTTGGGGGGCAAACAGAATTTACCGTCCGGGTTGATCATATTGTTGTGTGTGGAAAGACACAGACAGAAGAGGCTATTTACAGGCTATTTACACTGGAGCCAGGCAGCCAGGCTGACACTTGCTCGCGCCAAGCGCACCGACCAACTTCATCGTTGTTCTCGCGGCGGCTCTTCTCTTGAGCGCCGCTCGATGATATTGTAATAATATGTAGGCATCTGTGTATGTTGTCATCGTGGCCTCTGCATGCCATTGTAGGGTCCTGCATGAGTGCCTTGATCATACAGTTGGTGTCAGGTCGTGAGTACGCAATCCGTACTTAATCAGAGGAAGAGAATACTGATCTTGCCTCAATGTCAGCGAGTTCATTGCCAGTCACACCACAATGACTAGGCACCCATCGAAAAATGATGACATGGCCACCTAACTCGGCACTGTGATGAAGTTCAGCAATTTCCAGCACGAGCACATAATATGGTCCTTTCTTTTAGAACAATTTTAGCGCCTGTAGCGCTGATTTGGCATCTCAGAACACTGTCCATTTATGAGGTGTCTGCGTTCTCATAAAATGGACAGCCTCCCGTATTGCCCTAAGTTCAGCAGCCGTAGATGTTTATTTGCATAGTCGTAATGCATAGTCCATATAGACAATGTCTTCGAACTTCCTGTAATTTAAAGTGTCTATAGACAGCATACTACTGTGCAATATGCTTGTTGCTTTACCTTATTTTGATGTGATAGTGTAGATATATTGTCTATAGGTACTGTATATACAAATGAAGAAATCTAATGGGGACAAAAACTAGTCAGTAAAAATGCTTATGCAGACAGTATAAGTCTAATGGGCACCCACAGTGCATTTGCTTAAGGTGCGCATGAATCATTTAACTAGAGCCTAAACACACCAGGAACCCACCAGAGAGGCCCAAATAGGCCCCTTGTTCAGTCAGGACTAACAAAGGTTCCTTGCTCCTTCTCCTACAGCAAGGTTTGGGCAATACCCTCCTTAGCAGACTTTGAACAGATTAAAAAGACAAGATTATCTGCACATAACACTTTTGCACATGTATCACCGCTAGTCTCTATCAGCACAAATAACTAGGAAAGAATAGAGAACTGTAGCACTGATTATCAACTGAGGTTTAATGTTCGCCCTACTGAAGGCACCCACATAAATACAAACATTATTTCTGCAGAAGCGAACAGTTAACTCCAGTTGGCTGTCAGCACTTTGCCCAGCATATTCTCTCCCCTATCATCTCATCTTCTGCACTGCAAGCACACAGATATGAACTGCTGACTCACCCATCACTATGTCAATATTATTCTTTTATGTTTTCAACTGCAAACTTGCTGTTATGCTGACAGGGACAAGTAGACAATACTATGCAATATTCATACAGGTCAGAGCAGTTGGCCCATAACCACCTTTTGACAGATTCCAGTTTACATTAGCACTTTTGTGCACTTTTTTGATAGTGTACAGCAATTGTGGCCAGTGAATTTATCGATGAACAATCAAATTCAATGTGTTTGATTCTGATTGTGAACATATACACCACCATGTTTTTAGTAGACAATGATTTTACTTCACTGTTAACATTAACGCCCATTAATTGCAAGCACCACTGCAACAATTTATTAAAATTCAGTCAAGTAAACTGTGAAATCGCCTTATTGTTAAAATACTTGCATTACCAGGCTTTCACCAAGCAGTATGTTTGTTTTAACCAAAGCACTTGCTGACTCCACCTTTTTTTTTTACCCTCTAGATTCTGAAATATTTTACCACTTGATATGTGCATATCGAAATTGCACTAACTGAAAAAAAAAGAGGGAAATTTCATGCTCAGATTGTACTTACTATTTATTTCACTCTCTTTTTATGTTTTGTGCAAACCAGACAATAAATATTTATGAATACTGTTTACATTGCACATTTGCAATTACTACCCTCTCACTTACACATGCTCCCTAAATTTATATGTGGCAATATTTTTGCACTTTTACATATGTTTGCTCGATTACTGTCAAGCCTTTTTTTTTTGCATTTTTGCTCTCCGTGCCATTTCCGCATAGCTTGTTTTCATCCATACAATGTGTAAATGATGTATCATTGTACTTTTGAATTCCAGACCTCTTCTTGCAGATGAATACTGTGTAAACACCTAAAATGGTAATAAAAGTGAATCCATTTAGGGAGGACCAAACTAGGATGTCGCCCTCCTCCTTAGGTGCTCCGTAATGCTCCAGAGCACATAACACCAGTGGCAAGGATAGGCTCCAGAGGTGTAGCAAATAGCTAGAGGGTGAAAATGGCCATAGTTATTGCTGTTGTCTTTATGAGAACACTGTGCTAAAGGAAAAGAGAGAAGCTGATCATGAAGAAGATAAAACCACCAGCTGAAATAAAGTTGTAGCTAGAGGAGTGACAGGCTTGCAGGACTGACAGCTAGACAAGCGGACATCAGTGGATTACACCCTGACCCAGAAATCTGTTTTTCAAGGAGGCCCATGTATGACGTGTAACTGTATTTTACATTCAAAATGAGCCACATATGGTTTTGCTATTAAGAGAAGGTTCTACCTCTAGCCCTGTCTATTCATATAGCACACATAACACAGAGAGCTGAACTGAATGATTCGTAAACCGATTCGACTGAAATTAGTTGCATTAAAGAAAGTTCGAAAATAGTTACTGTTGGAACAGATATTTATGTTTTCTGTTATTTAGAAGAACTGTTGGCGAATGGAAGGTTAAAGAAAAACAAAAAATCTGCATTAGGCATCACGTTCAAACCAATGAAGCTCTGGCAAAAAGAAACCTTAATTTTAGAAAACTGCACACAATCGCAGAATTTAAAGTGTACTAAACTGATATAGTATACAATGCTCGGCAATATGCTCATAATTGGCTAAGAGGATGTTTTGAAAACTTGTGCACAGAGTAATGATTTCATATAACCAGTTAGCTCGTAGAATAGCATTGCTGACTTTTGACACTCTAATAGAGTTGTAAAGATATGGCTTCAATTTTTATGAAACTTGATTTTTGGGCAAATTCCACAATAGTTTTGAAGTATATCAGTATCAACTTGGTAATAGTCGGCAGTACTAAGCATCTTCTTTTAGACTAAACAAGCTTTATTCAAATCAGTTTGACATGGTTGAATGTAAAAGCTGCACACAACACTGCAGTACGTATGGGTTTAAAATTTCAAGCAACTGAACAATGCGCACACCAAACAACCACTATTAAAGACAGTGCGACAGGTCTTTCATGAAGGCTTTAGTTTCAACAGATAGCTAACTGGAACAGCTCATTGCTGAGATAAAACTATCACTGTGAGCTAGTATGATTTTATTGATTATGAAAAATACTATGGTCAAGGCAACAATAAACTTTTTTCATAAATATGCACTTGGTGGACACTTTAGGTCTTGTGAATGTATTCTAATCTGTATACAACAGTTAACTAAACAAGAGAGCACCATAAACTAGATGGCATCTCTTTACACTTCCTTGAGCAGTGTGCGTCCTGCTATGAGTCACCACAGCTTGTTACATAGCTAACTGTTTATGCAACACAGAAGCAAAAGCTGCCACTATAGTGTTGGTGAATTGTGATAGTTCTGGTGTAACAGTGTGCCCAAGATGCATAAAATAAACATTGAATGGCAACAAAGTCGCACAAGGAGCCCCTGTGTTTTTGGCACAAGCAAGGCCTGTACTTTCACTCGCAAGCGTAAGCAATGCTTTAGTTTAACATAGGCTTACTCAGCATTTTGTGAGGAATGGATTTAGCAGCACAGTAGCAAAATGAAGTAGCCTTGTCTTTATTTAAAGCACCAGAAGAAGGACAGAAATAGTGTTCGGTCAAACCACGTTTTAAACAATACAATCCAATGCCAGAAATAGTCAACTGTGCTGATAAATTTGTCACCTATGTCTCTCTTACCTTCTATACTTCATTCTATATTATTTTGCTGTTTTAACTTCCCAGTTAGTCACAATCAGCTTGTATTTCTGGCCATTTGAGCTCGGATTACACATGCAAGAATATATAATGAAGGGCTAAACACCAAACACCGGAGCAGCAGAGGGGTACACTGCTCATCAAAGACATGGAGTGAACAAGAGATGTGAAACAGCTTGTGTATGTTACTTTGTTCAATCTAAGCAGCACAGTTTTCTCTGCTTATAAACGACTCTCAGAATGTTTTCCACAGTGTTACCTATTGCAAATATTTCCTGAATTCATTAACATATTAGTAGGCTGCTTTCATTAGTTTCAATCTACAGTGAAGTCAACCATATTGCCATTGATAAATTCTACAATGTATTGAATTTTGTTTGAGGGGTAACGAAATCATCTTGGAAAGTGGCACAAAGTTAAGTAATTAAGAGAAGTTTTCAGATACAGAACTTCAGTCGTGAAGTGCACTTAACGCGCATTTCAGCAATGTAAAGCAGGCCACAATAGTTCCCTGGTCTCCAGAGTGATACCTGTTCGCTCCGTGGTCACTGCCTCAGCCACTCAATTCAGCACACTTGATCAGCTCCTGTAAGTACGCAAGTGTTTTGTATAAGTACATATCCATTCTTGATGATGAACTGCATCCATTGTTAGGCCACATACTCCGCTACATCTTTCCATTTCCGCTCAATGGCGAAAACTGGCCACTGAGTGCAAGCACTTACAACGTTACAGGCCTCAGGAGCCCTCCTCTTCACCCCCTTTCTGAAGGAAGGGAACTGCGCTAAAAAAGACACGGACGAGTAATGACATGGACGGGCGTCCGTGTCTTTTTTAGCGCAGTTCCCTTCCTTAAGTATGTACGACCGACTCGCCCAACAACGTTCTCCCCCTTTCTGAATCCACCAGTAAGACTCGCACTCATTAGAGTGTCTTGAGTGAGAGGAAGTGCTGGTGAATAGGAGTGCACCTCAGTAAGTGTGTGCATGCAGGTGAAGGAAAGTGCATACATATACGAAATATAAGCAAATGTAAGCTCACTGCCATCTAATTTTAACCAAGATATGGGAATTTGTGCATGTTTGCTTGACATAAATGTGCATTTAATTTTTCAGCAAGGTAACCAACAGAATTAAACAGCAGCTTTGTACTACGATGATTTCTGTACTGTATTCAATGAAAAGTTTGCAGGGAAGTGTAGTGGCTTTTCTGCATGATTTATTTTTAGATTACTACTGTTGTGTTGCACTGTCAATTTAACATTACTATCTATGCATAAGTGTACAGCAGTGTCCTTCTATTTACACATTTATGCGAGCCAGTACAAAATTATCCATCCTTTGGTTTCTTGTAAGATGAAGTTGTTGAGCCACAGCTCTGTAGGTTTGCACATGCTGCACGAGTTAAATTGCAGCCATAGTGAGGACAATAGCTTCCCCATGAGTATCAGCCACAAAATCAGTAGCTGGACAAAAGTTTGCACGAAAAATCGAAGTCCCTATCGCTTCTCATTTTTCATTTATTTTCATTTATTTTACCCTCAAGGTACATACATATATATATATATATATATATATATATTTATATATATATATATATATAGTACATTATAGAAGAGAGGGGCTAAGAGAATACAAAGTAAACATCGGTAAAAGTAACTCAAACAAAATAAATAACAGCAGTAATAATTCCAAATTTTGAGTTGACATCCGTTGATAACAAACAGAGGTACAAAAGACACAAATACAAATGTGATGTACACAATGGTAAAGAGGTTCGAAAAACATAATATGTACAGTGGATTTACAAAACGCATTGTTAACTTTTTGATCATGATGCTGATGCAAACGCTGCAATAGAGAAAGGTACATTCACATAGGCAAGACAAATGGTAAGTATATTACAAAAGTTCGTCTTCAAGTGCGTTTCTAAACATAAGTGGATTAATTATACCTGTTAATGAAGGGGATAAGCTGTTCCAGTCTTTGCTAGTCATTGGTAAGATTTAATTTGCGCCCATGATAGTATTGAAATGAGATATACTAACTTTCTGATTATGATCTCGGCGAGAAGAATCTGTTCGCTTCTACACGCGAACCGATTCTGTAAGGCTCTGCATGTTTACAGATGGACAAAGCTCATCATTTCATTGAAATGCTTAGTGTTGAGAACGCAGTGTATTAGCCGCTTAGGAAACTTATCTAAAATAAATTTCAAAGCGAGAGTGCGCACAGCTTTTTTTATCACCCCATGTATCTACGCAATTTTCTTGTTCCTTGAGAATCCTGAGTGGATACCCGCTTAAAGCGCCCGACTGTGCGACGTCCTCTGCTTAGCGGGCAGAACTGCTGGCAAAAGTGTTACCCGACGCCGATACAAAGTTTATGGAGTCACAAGAGCGCGCTGGAGGGGGGGAGGGGGGGGCTGCTCCGCAGACATCGAGCATCACATGAGTTTGCGGCGGACTTTGGGCAAAAACAATGGTCGTGGTGCCAGGGCGGTGCCTGGTGCTCTCGCGGTATAGTACTCGTGTAGCAAGCAGACGGTGGCTTGTTTTCGGCGAGGCTCCACGACTTTTTTTCCCAGGCGCCTTTCACGATTACAAGCGGTTAGTTTGTTCCTTTCCGGATGAGTGTGAGTTTAGCATGTTCGAAAATAGGCAGGAATGGAACAAGATTTTGCAACGCTTAGACAAAGTAACTTTTATCACATGTGTATTTCTCGTGTGTGCGATTTAATATGCGGTGCAGTATTTCGCTACAATGAGGCGGCTACCCTAGCGGGCTGGACAAGTGCCTGGGTGATCTCCCGGAATAAGGCATGAATTAGCAAAACTGGAGGGAGAGCTTTGCGGACATTATATCGGTACACCGAATAGAATATAGTCGCCTCGATTAAAAGAGCCGGGAAAAGTGTCGCTTTTTTCGCTGAAAGATGCGGCGAGCATCGTCGTTTAAAGAAATAAATAACCTATATTGCTGAAACAATTGCCACTTTACAGCGGAGTCACGCGTAGTAGAACGTTATGAGGGCACGAAATTAGGGAGTACGCACATCCAATTTGCCACTTACAAGCCTTGTAACACACGAGAAAAAATCAAGCTCCACGAGCTTCCACGGGCTGGCGAACGAATACAGCGCACACATACAAGTTGCACGGGGGCGTATACGAAGTACCGAGAGCGCCAGAACGCTGAGCGAGAACTGCGGCCTGAGTGCGCCGACTTCCATTTGCAAAGTACTACTATTTCAACATGCCTTCACGCAGCACGTCGAGATTTCGACGTCGTGTAAGTTTTCTCATGTTTCGTTAGTAGTCACCGAAGTAGGTTTGTTTCACTTCAATTTCGGCAAACACATTTGCCTCCCCAAATGAAATATATTTCATGTTCAACTGTTGCTTAGTGAAGAAAAACGAAGGTCTAGTGTCACGCGAGCGACGGTACGACGCTTGGAAGCATTTGCACTGTCATGAGAAAGTGAGAACCATAAGTTTATGCAAGCGTCGGTGCTGCGCTGGGCAATAGTTTCTAGCGTTAAATCATTGTGAAAGGAGTACTGACACAAAAAAAATCCACGTGGTTTTTTCTGCTGTAATAACTAGTTAATGACCCAGTAATCACGGCACGAAACCTCATTTACTTCAGAGCGCGACAGGTAATTATTTGCAGTCTTTTTTGTAGCAACCAGTCGAAGTTTCGGTTCCAGAAAGCAACGAGACGGGAGACGCGGGAATGTAAACAAAGTGGTCACGTGTTCGCATAAAGCCATGACGTATGCTCTGACGCGCAGCCAGCGTGCGCGACCAACTTGCTGCATACTGTCGCGCGACTGCCGCATCGGTCGGACGATCGCAGCCAATGACAGCGCCGGTAGCGTGGCCACGTGGTAGACCTGGCGGGGCGGGGCCGGTGAGCGGCGCCTCGTCGCTCTGATCATGTCTGTCCTTTTTTTTCTCTCCCTGGTCGAAATGCGGGCCTCTTTCGCCGCTGACGGCGGCACATAAATCGGCTGAAATTTGTTTCTGACACGAAATAACTTCTAGAATAAAGTGACCTCGAAAGAGTGCGAGTTATAAAACGTTGTGAGAAATAGTAAATCGTAGGCGTGATTTCTACTCGGACGCGGTAAGCGCAGACGCGCCAGCGATCGTCTGTATACGAAGCGGCTCGCCTGACTGGCGCGTTTACTCATCGCTACTGACGGCACCGGGAAAACTAACCGTATTTTCACTTAAGAGAAACATCAATATTCAGGCATTGATTGTGGTGACGAATTTAGGCGCTTTATTACGAGCTGCGGGCGCACGCAAGGACCCTCGGCCCCGGATAGACGGCCGGCGAGCTAGGCCTACATCGTCTCCCAGCGATCGCAAGCTCGCCTGGCATGCTCGTTCGCTTCTGTCGGCGCCAATGAAATCAAATGTGCTGCAATTTAAGTGTGACATAACTGTGTACACGTTGTACCGACTAACATAGGCGCTTCGTTATACGAGCTGCAAGCGATCGTGTCACAAGCGCAACCGGTGTCTGATTCGATGGCCCAGCGAGCTATGCCTGCCGGCTCCTGGCCATCGGCGGCTGTTAACGGATTCGATGGGGCTCTTGCATTGCCCAGGGGGCGCTGCGAAAATGGTGCTAAAAAGCGCCATTTGCCCTGAACTAGGTAGTACCAAGAAGAGTTGACTGTTGGGCTAGTTGGTCGCCCATATTTGAAGTAGTAGCTTAGCGCGAATAAAACCACGGACACAAGGAAGACAGACAAGGACAAGCGCTACTCACAACTGTTTAAAGGAAGGAAGGATAGTGCATATATATATATATCCTCTTGTCACGCATGCGCCTACCAAGCAGAACAGTAGCCGGTACATGCACATCAAAGGCGGTTGCGCAAGAAGTTAAATTCGGCATCCAGTAATGTGATAGAAGGCTCACTCGCACATCTATCTCTATTCTTGATAAAGAAGGCTTCAAGAGCGAGCCTGGAAGAGGCGTTGCCGCTCCTGCCAAGAATAGTTGTCGCAACCACAAGCGGTAACATGAGCCACCAAATGTGCGTCCTTATCCTCTTTTTTCTTTAGTTTTTGCGCATGTTCCCTTAAACGGTCGTTAACACAACCCTCAGTTTGACCAATGTAGAGCTGCCCACAAGGGTGCAAGGGAATTGCATAAACAACCCCTCTGGAGCACTCAACAAAGGGCCCGTAAACTCAACCACATCCCGTAAACTTTTGCTGTTGACTGTACATCGAGCATTGCAGTACCCTGTAGATGTTGCTTTTTTATGCAGAGTAAGTAAGCATTACATGCGAGCACAAAGCTATCGGAACAGACGCCGTGCGATAACACACCTGCGTATTCTGCGTGAATTACCGATAAAATATTTTCTCATCCAGCTGTTCAAAGTGAAGTGGACATCGATAAGGGTTTTCCTCGTGTTACCTTGGCTTTCACTAGTACGAATAGGCAGCTCAATGAGCGTCAGGCGCACAATTATTTTGCCCCTTCGCTCTAAACCGTGCCGGCAGGATAAACCCAGCTCCAGTAGCGAGCCGACAGCGCAGGCGGTGAGTACTTTTGCGTCGCACGTCTGCAGGCTGGCTTCAGAAGACCCTCAGGTGCGTTCGCGTCAAGCGAGGCTAATGCACGAGAAGCTAAGGGGGCTGAATTGGGTCACTTCACTAAATATAAATAAATAACAATGTAAGCGCATTTACTCAGAATGTGCTCAGTCACAATGAAATAAGCAACTCCTAACGCAAAAGACGTAACCGTCCTTTGCTGACAACGGCTTATTGGCATATACTTTGCTTACGATAGGCACAACTCCAGCAAATTGAGTACGTGTGCGGTCCTTTCTTGATTAAAGTGGACAAAACACTAAATGAGCATCTCGGAGTTTAATTCGGTGAAAGCGATTATTCGTTA
Source organism: Dermacentor andersoni (assembly GCF_023375885.2). NCBI lineage: Eukaryota > Metazoa > Arthropoda > Arachnida > Ixodida > Ixodidae > Dermacentor > Dermacentor andersoni. The sequence goes on along the minus strand of NC_092824.1, from coordinate 90,390,638 downwards.
CAAGCGGAACCCTGCATTGGAACGTGCTGCGAGTTTGCGAAAGACTTATTAATTCAAACAATCCCATAATGACTTGACATTAGATATTTCGACACATATATATATATATATATATATATATATATATATATATATATATATATATGTGTGTGTGTGTGTGTGCGTGTGTTTTGTATAGTGCTTGAACGCGTAAAACGACGTTTAGTTAGGAAAGTAACTAGAACGCCAGTGCATTGCTCCGCAAAGTTCGAGAATATTTCGAAACCGGTGTCACCCTGAGAATTCGTTCCAAATGGATCCACCTTGCGAAATCCGCGTCTAGAACTTGCAAATTGGAATACGGGCCATAAGGTATCCGTTTAGAAACTTCATTAGTAAATAAATGTTAATTGGTTGATTCTGCTTTCAATTTTTTGTGCAGGTAGTGTCCGCCGCTTTGAGTAGGCCACTTCATGAACTAGAATTGTACCATCTGCCACAGGCAACCTTGATGACTTTTGAAAGTGTTCGCTGAAACACCCTGTATACATTTATATAGGAACAGTCTTTTGTGTAGACGTATGTATACGATCGCATCGTCGATATTCGCGTGATACTTTCTCGAACCACAGTCAGTGATATTAAGCTCGAGCTGCTGTCGAACCCTACCTTTCTTACGTTATTTCGCTCAGCCTGTTGCATATTATAACTCCTTTCCCTTTTCTTCCGCTTCAAGCAGAGCGAAGAACCCTATCGGAAAGGCCCGAACACCGACTCTCGAAATGAGCGCCGAAGTTAATGCGGGAACTCCGGCTCAAACGCCCGACGACTGCAGCCCCGAGATACCCGACCTTTGTCAACCCGCATTTCTCGTGGAATGCAGCACCGGGGACACAACTGGACAGGAGAGTAGCAAGTCCGTCGATGACGTCGACGTCGTCAGCAACAGCGCACCCGGTTGGCGTCGTGCCTTCGGCGCTTTACTGGTCGTCAGGCTCGAGATATACCTGGCGCTCTACGTAGTGGCTCGAAAGATGAGCACCACAGTAGTCCAGGACTTGCTCCTCCGGAAGTCCTGCCTCAACACGCTCTCCCTCAACTCCAGCGTCTGCTCCCATCTGGACGACTTCGAGGACGTCAAGGACAAGGCCGAACAGTACGCCAGCACGACGAGCATGATCCGTTCCGTCGTGCACCTGGCACCCTCGGCTGTCATGGCCATCTTCGTCGGGCCCTGGTGCGACAAGTACGGCTACCGGACACCGCTGGTGACCGCCACGGTGGGTTTCATGGCCACCACGCTGCTGGACATTTTCACCGTGTACCAGATGGCGATGCCGCTCTACGCGAACATCCTGTCCATGGTTCCGGACGGATTGTGCGGAGGTCGCATCAGCATCTTCACGGCCGTCTGCAGCGCGGCAACTTTGTCGACGAGGGAGAACCGCAGGCGCATGAGGTTCTTCGCGCTCAGCATAGTAATGTCGCTGGGCGGTCCCCTGGGCAGCTACGTCGGCGGCCAGGTGTACGGCCACTTCGGCTGGATGCCCGTGCTGTACACGTCTTTCGCGCTTGAGTCGTTCGCGCTCGTATGGACCTTCGTCGCCATCAAGAACCTCGCGAAACCAGAGCACGCGAAGGACGGGCTGTCGCTAAGGTTGAAGAATTTCTTCCAGCTGCAGAACCTGACCGAGAGCTTCAGAAATGCGATGACAGCCAGGCCCAACAGGGGACGGCTGCAGCTGTGGTGTCTCTTCGGGGTCACCTCCTGCGTCTTATTTGACATGTCGTGTGAGTATACGTATGAAGCCTTCGATCAATTGTGAAGTTCGAACGTCGATCGCAGGTGGGTCTGTAAGAGTTGAAGCAATGCGGCGACGAGACGCGCTGCTTTGAGGCACTAGCTGCAGGGGAAGGGAAAAACACCATTATAAACAAGACGTCAAGAACGCGTTGTCTGTATTACAAACCATTTAGAGTACGAAATCATTCTTTCGAAACCTAATTTGAACTTATTTTGGGGAAAATAACACTGCATGGTGGAGAAAACGAGGGTCATACTTTCCGTTTTGAGTTTGGCTCACCACGACGCCAGTGACGTCATGCAGTGCAACATCGCTGATTGGGCTGTACTTACATATGTCAATGCCATTTTGAGCATACTTTCCCAAAGAGTATGGTTTTGAGTATTCTCTTACCTTGGCATGCGATTGAATCTAGTCCTGAAACAAACTGTCAAAATATAGCCTGCACTTCCTAAACTAGTACTTACATACTAGTATTGGGCTGTACTTACATGTGTCAAGGCCATTTCGAGCATACTTTCCTAAAGACTATGGTTTTGAGTATTTTCTTACCTTGGCAGGCGATTGAATCTAGTCCTGAAACACGCTGTCAAAATATAGCCTGCACTTCCTAAACTAGTTAAAGAGGATCAACACTTTGCTATTCGCGTCAACAGCGAAGCAAAACGGTATTGCGGGTTCCCATTCGCTTCACGTCGCGCAGGCTTCATGCGAAACGACCCGACTGCATTTCCTGCACCTTGACCGGGGGGTAGCGTTAGGTTTGTGCAATGATTCCGTACTCAAATATTGGAATGAGTTCTTGAAGTGCAGGGCACATGATACTTTTTTTTTTCTTTTTCACAAAGCTTGCCCCGAGCACATGCCTTTTCAGGGACACATACGCCCTTTATTAAATGTGATTGACCTTTAGACGCAGCAACGCCAGCAGCGAAAAAGCTTGGCGCAGCAAATACTAACAAGCAACACACCGTTTTTAGATCACAGTGACCTTTTCCGGGTTAATCTGGTGTTACCGAATGCACCTGTTCCAGGAACTTGTCTGTATAAACTTGCTCAAAACAAGTACATCTCTCTCTCGCATTCTTTCACCACAGAAGGCTTCCAACGGCAGGTTTGCGCACCGACGAGCGAAACTGTTTCGCGAGCAGATTTCATTTGCCGTAAAACGACGCAACGTTGATAACATTGTAAAAAAAAAAAGAGCCAAAATTCGTAACCTTTAGGGAAACTTCGGGAGCACTCCTTTTAGGGAGCTGCCCCAGGACCGGATGTGCGAAGAGTACTGCGTGCACCGCACGTCCTCTTTCACAGCCTCGGGAATCGCGTACTTCTACGTGCGCAAGATGTACTCCTGGACGGTGGCCTACTACTCGACGGTGCAGTCCGTGTCCACCGTGGTGAGCGTGGTCCTGAACGTGCCCATCGTCTTCCTCTTCGTGAAGGTCCTCAAGATCAGCGACCCCGCCATGGCGCTCGTCGGCTGCTGCTTCGCGGCTGCGCAGATGGCCATACTGGGACTCGCCTACGAAGAATGGCTGTACTACCTGCGTAAGTGTACTAATTCGTTCTACAGTCTACGAAGTTGTGAAAGGAAGGGCTTTCGGCAGCCGAGCGAAAGAGAAAAGACAGTAGTGAATAGATGGCGAGCGGACAAGCCGATGAAGACTCAAAACTAAGAGCGACGCCCTTCTCAACGAAGAACGCGGGAAATTTGACTACGCGCGGTGCCTTGTATACCGTATTTCTGCGACGACTGTCCCCAGAACGCAGATAATTTGAGAATATATAGATTATTTTTGCAGAATAATTCCTCACAGCAGTGACAGACATCAAAATTTGCCCTATAATTTACTAAATACAATATTTCACTAATTATCTTTTAAATATTGTCTTTAAGGTACACGTTTTAGTTCGAGACTTAGCGGTGGAAACTGTGCCTAGCGCCTGTTTCGTGAAATACAAAGCGCGCCGCGAAATGCATTGACGTTCCAGTTAACAGTTATCCGCACTGCATTGTTGTTTTGAAAGAGCGGAAACGTAAAATAGGTGGAACAGCGCAAGACAATTGACTACATATCTCGACTATAAAATTTCTCGACACTGAGGATAGGCACAATGTTTCTTGTAAAACGTTAGGCTTCGAGTACTGGCTGACAAGCATAAAACAGCACTGTTCTCCAGCTCATACGTGACGCACCTTTAACATATGTGCAACACGAATAACCATCCGGAAAACGCCAAGCCAGCTGCGTGTTCTATCCGGCATGAGCAAATGCGCGGAGCAACATGTCACCATAGAAAAAAAAAAAAAAAAAAAAAAAACTGTAGTCACATCAGACGCAAGGCAGCTGTTTTCCAGTCACATATACAGCACCTACAGGCGTGATTCATACAGAGGCTTAGACCGTTTCACCGCATGACAATGCCATGGGGCCGTCGAGCTCTCGGCCGCATGGAGGGGAGGGGGGGGGGGGGGGGGCGTGTGCTTTTGTCTGACGAATTCCCGAAATGCCCGTTACGACGGTCAGCACTTGATTGTCGCAGGAGTCCCGCCTATCGAAAATGCCAGCGGAACCCGTGGAAGCTTTCCTTACGTAAACTTATTTTTGCCGCGGTATACGACGTATATATGTCTGTAATTCGAAAACGCTCGCGCACCGTGCGTTGGTTTAGGCGTTAAATAATAACCACAGGGAGTGACGATTCGTCCAGAGCTCCTCCCAAATGAGGCTTTCTCGTGACCCGCTGGGCAGTTTCCGGACGTTATAGGCCTCGCGACAAGCGAGTACAGCGCCGAGTACGAGGACGCGCAGAAAGAGAGACGCTCGCGGTGCATGACTTCAGCGATGTTTATTGGGGGAACGGTCTTTGCATGACCGGTAAACCTTGTTTGGAAGTCAGAGTCGCGCGTGATGTTTCTTTCTGCGTCCCTGTCTTTGGCGCAGTGCTCGCTTCGCCATGAAAGACCACACAAGCTTCTAGTCCCGGACCAGGACGAATTTTTCCTCAACCGAGAAGCTTCTCTTTCGAGGAACCCGTATGGGTTTCCTTTGTAGCACTTGGCTGCATTTGGGTGGATGTCTCATTCTCCCTTTATAGTAACTTCTCTCCACCTTGCGGGTTTCCGCAGAACTATTACGTCAAACTCTTGCCTTTGCTTCTGAGTTGTTGATAAATTCGACTTCGCCTGCCATCTGCTAGCCGCCTGGTTAGCTCGGATGGTAGAGCGGCTGCTTCAAAAAGGCGGTGGTCCCGGTTCGAGTCCCGGATCAGGACGAATTCTTCTTCAACTGCGAGCCTTTTCTTTGGAAGAAGCCGTATGGGTTTCCTTTGCAGCACTTAGCTACGTATGGGTGGATGTCTCATTCTTCCTTCATTAATTGCTTCTCTCCACCTTGCGGGTTTCCGCAGAATTATTACGTCAAAATATAGCGTGCTTTAGTTCAGCGGTGCAAGAAGAAAATGCTGTTGTCTCATTCAACGCGGCGAGTTCAGTTTATTCGCTTGCAATAAATTTAGAAGCAATTGCAAAAAAGCGCTCGTTCCAGCTTCAGAGCGTACGACCTGCGCACAGCACCGTTAGTTTGCTTTCCGACGCTGTGCACACAGCTAAATTCCATTACAACTGGTTCAGTTCGTTTCCAAGGCATTTACACTATAACACAACTGACTTTGCCAAAAAAAAACCCTCGCCATTGATTCTGTAAGCCTATTGGAAGAAACTCAACTTCGTCCGATTGGTTGTTATTCACTTCTCACGTTTCGCCGGGCTTTGAGAATTTCCACGGGCGGGAGGTGGCTGCTGTGTTCCTAAGCAAGAGATCGACCTACCTCGAACACTGCATGCTGCGAGCACGAATAAGTGCCAGTCATCGGACGCGGAAGGCTTTGTCAAACGTATCAGCTAACTATAAAAAGAAGGTGCACACCGAACCACAAACGGAACAATCATTTGCTTTTTATCCCAAGGCACATCTGACCAGTTAACTTTAGCTTATAGCCGCGTAATATCAGTGCAGAATATCCGTATTTAGCTTCTGAAAGCACGGCAGTCGTTAGTGCCCATATGTTGTGTGATGTTATCTGTGATATACTGCAACACGAGCCGAAGTGCGGAGTTGCCTATGAGTCCGCATTTCTGCCGTCGGCGTCGCCGGGAGCTTCCGTATAAAGTAGAAGGGCGATAAAACCATCGCCGCGTGGCATATGCTGTATAGATGCGCGTGGAAGCTTCCGAAGGTGAGTGGGCCATCGTGGCTCAATCTTGCGCACGCTAGGGAGGAAAGTGGAGAGGAAGCGCGCCGTCTTCCGTCGCGCGCGAGGTTACGGGGGAGGGTAAGGAGGGGAGCGCGTTCTACTCGCCTGTGCAGTCGCGTGCGCCCGCCCAGGCCGTTGTATCTTGAAGGTCATCTGCGACGGGGACAGAGCCTGTTGTGCACTGTGCTTTCGCGGCTTAGTTGGCGCTGATGAGAGACGCAGCACGAAGGTCAATTCGCTCGCTGCTGCTGCCGCGCTTTCTCACTCCAGCGTTTTGACAGTGAGTTTCCGCGGTCATCGAGTGAGATGTGTTCATGTTTGCTTGTGCGGGCGTGACGCTATGCTTGTTAATTCAGTTCGTGCGCTTACGTTTACAACTTTATACGGCCCATAAATCTACTGTTCTTACTTCGTATAGCTGTCCGCTAATTTGCTATCGCTATCGATGCTTCGCCTTTCGGGCGAAACTGCGCCTTCTTACTCCGCCACCCCCCTCCTATATAACTCGGACCCCAAGCCTTTAAAGAAGGCCAAAGGAGACTAAACCGACAGATGTAGATATATATACCGAGGCATCAACGTGAACGCCATCTCGTGTAGCTGAGTTTAACCCAAGTAGACGTAGTTTTGCAGTAATCGAACACGCGCTATTTATCTGCTAATGTAAAGCGTCATGCAGGTACAATCGACATGCAGTCCCTTTTGCTTTATATATTGCTTCGACGGAAACATTCATGTGTAACACGAAAACGTTTAACGTGTTGGACCAAGCGTCACAACATGTGGCTATTGCCAGTGTCCACGTTTACAGCAATACGGTATTTCCGTAAAGAGCGGGCAAGCTGAAACAACTCTATGCGTTTTTTTTTCGTGTAATTAGCACGAGAGTGATGTGGATTCCGCTAAGATGAATGCTAAAAACGCTATCATTATGCACGCGGTCTTCTATTTCTTTTAACAGGGATTTACTACTATGGGAAACACTGATTAATCAGTCTGTATGCGTAATTTGTTCAGTAGGCTATGTAAGAGCGCCGTGTGACAAAACCACCGGAAAATCAGAGCCGAGTGTCTTGTACAACGTCTACGCAGCTGCTTCTACATTCAAGTATGACTACACCCTCCAAACAATACTGTTTGTGCTTTGCACTCTAATGTTTGCACCCTTTGGGGCTTATCTCCGAGAACAATAATCGTCACCTGCTTTGCTTGCACCTCCTTTTTTGTAAACTCTGCGCTGGCTACTTTCCTGTCATGGCTATGTGACCCTGATAATGCGCATGCCGTTCGTGACGTGGAAGTACCGGGCGCGTAACGTTAAATAAAGACAAGCGAGACAGATGACGATTCTTGTGCGACAAGGTAAGCCCCAAAGCGTGTGGCGCGCACTGCTCCCCCCCCCCCCCCCTCCCGCTTGCGGGGTGCCAAAAGCGCAAGTGACCCAATCTGAAGGTTCGTACCGTAAAACGTGTTACTCTACAGAGTGCAATGACGTACAAGACGCTGTTGACACAACTTGACTTGTGTTTATTCAAGGGCGTAACCCTGAAGAAAAAAAAAATCTCCCGTACTACACTCTTCAGGAATCAAAGGCGTACGAAGACCATACTAGAGTTTTAGAATAGGGGCACCAAAGAAATAGCGTCGAAGCCACTGCGCATGCGTGAGACGCAAACTGCGTTTGGGTTTTGCGTTGGGAACGCTATTTCACCGATTTAGCGGGAGCCCAAATAGTGGCCCCAAAAGCATTGCGTCAGCAAAAATGGCGGCACCCATCGAAGCGACGGCTCTAAGCTAGCACCAAACTTGGTTCGATTCGTGGTAACGCGTGAAGTTCGCAAGCTAGGAGTAGTGACTGCGTTTATTGCTTTCTCTCAACTAGCGTGTGTTAGGAAGACTGATTCATTAGACGCCGCTGATTCCGAATTCGATTGTAGATTTTATGGCTCGTAGGCCTAACGCAGCTAAGCTTGGCTGGTGCAGGCACGTAAAGTTGGTTTGCTCAAAACTAAGCGCAACTGCTGCGTACAGAATAACCTCTAAATTGTAATTAAACGCGAATACACGCAAGTCAAAATTACTATTCCTATCATAAAACGGTATATTTTATTAAATTATTTCTAATAGCTTTTCTTTGACGCCGTAGTGGCGCTGTCAGCGCAAGACGCTATCCGCAAACGCAAAGCCCTATTCTAAAACTCTTCACTCCTGCGTGCCCCAACGCTTACACCCGCAAAGCTCTCTGGGGCCCCAAACTATTGGGGCCCCTATTCTAAAACTCTACTGTGCATTTTAAACGTCTTTTAGCGTAGCGCAACTAGTACATGGACAAAAAGGAAGAACTTAGCTACGCCTACACCGAAATACCATCACGATCTAGCCCCCCCCCCCCCCCCCCCCCCCCCGACAAGCCAAATAACACGCATACATAGGAACATTTTATCTTGGCAATGCAGCAACGGTTATTATGGAACTACAGAATTATTTCTGTGAACCTAAAGACGATCATGAACCATACATATTGCTCACAAAGCTTGCGCAACCGTCTGCGGTAGCCCAGTGTATATATGGCGTTGCGCATGCTGAACCAGAGGTCGCGGGTTCGCATCCCGGCCTTGGCGGCCACGTTTCCATGTGGCCAAAATGCGGAAACGCTCGGGTCCCACGGATTGGGTGCACGTGAATCAAACCCGAGGTTGCCAAAATTAATCCGGGGTCGCGCACTACTGCCTTCCTCATAACATAATCAGATCGTAAGTTACAGCACGTGGAACCGACTTTTTTTTTTTACTATACTACGTTACATCAAATCAATTCTACGACAGCCCGCAAGATGGAGGAAAATTTGTCATATTCACGAACCCTCTGCTTCGAGATGTCAATTCGGCCAAGCGCTGCTATTTGCTAGCCTCCTGGCTAGCCGAGATGGTAGAGATGGCCTCGGAAATGCGCTGGTCGATCCCCGCTTCGATTCCAGCACAAGGACGATTTTTTTCTTTCTGAGAAATCCGTAAGGGTTTGCTTTGTAGCTTCGTGCTACATTCGAATGGATGGCAATCTTTAATTTCATTAATCTACTACGTTATGTTCATTATGACCAGGATAGTGCGCACTTAATAAAAAAAAAGCTTTTTTTTTCAGTTTGTTTGCGCCCAAATGATAACGTGAAGTATACGAAATGTATTCGCATCTACGAATGGCGACTATTTAATTCGAGTGAGTGATTCGAATAGGACAATACTCGATTTGTTACTCGCAAGTCTCAAATATTCGCACACCTCCATACGATACAATGTTGAGGCTGCACGCTTGTACAGCCCCTGAAGGTCACCAAATAAAGAAACGCGTTTTTATGCGCAGAATGCCTCGTGGGACTTCCCACTTTCCTCGGCCAGGTGGGCGTGAGGACCCATCTCTCCAAGCTGGTGGCGCCTGACGAAGTCGGTAAGTGACAAGCTCAATTACCTGGCGCGTATACATACTGTCGAAAATTTAAGCGAAATTTAAACTTAAATATATTTCAGAATTTGTTGGGAGGGAAGTGTAAACGCAGTTTCATAGAAAATTTTATTCGTAGATTATGCCAACCTTTCTAGCCTCAAATGATATGAGTTTTGAAATAATACTTTACATATACTAAGCTGATTTACTGTTGCGTTTCAGTGGCCCTTATACCAGACTACTTTGACTCGGCTTATACCAAGCGCCGTCTTCCCGTGAGCTACTTTTTCGGACAGGTATCCGGTATAGCGGCTCAAGATTATGGCGTCTGTATTGTGTACCGAAGTAGCGTATCTGGTTTGCTGCCAGATAGCAAGAGAAAGGCCACTTCGAAACAAGCCCGAGAGGCGGGAAAGCTGGCGCAAATGTAACCCAGGTGTACAACTCTGGACATTGTCAAATTCTGTAATGGCGGCATTTTGAACCAATCAGCCTCGCCCAGCTGGCTTCTCCGATTGGTTCAAAATGCCGCCATCACCAAATTTGACAATATGGCGGAATTTGACAATGTCCAGAACAGCACCACAAGAACAACGAAACATTTCACCCAAGGAATATGAAACGCATTTTAGAGTGCAGCTCATAGGCACCCGTTCCCGCGTTGAGCATCGTCGTCCCTCGGCGTACCTCATAACCGAGCACAACGAATGAAAGAGAGAACACGGAGCCCAGTGGGAGATGAAAGATGGCGATAGCGAAGAGAGTGCGAGGAGGAAAGCGGAGGAGTTCCAGCGGAACAATGCGGCGGAAGGTATAGCGAAAGCGTGAGAAGCGTAGCGCCGCGCAAGACGTGCTCAGAAGCGACGATGGCTACGAAATGGCGCCATAGTAGCGTGCGTCGTCTGTATGGGAACAAAGCGCTGCATGAACGGAGGTCTGTCTGCGACGGTTGCTGTGAATCGCCCCGCGCGTCACCCACACGCCGCCTCTCGCGATCTCCCGATTAGCGAGGCAGTCGCGTCGCACTTCACTCCGTTTGCAAAGTGCCGCACGAGACAAGACTGTCGCGCCAGCCGATATATCGTGAAATGAAATCGCGCATAGAGCTTTGCTCGAATTTCGCATTAGGGAATTAATATCGTAATCGTTGGTGAATTTTTGGGGACATATTGGGCGCGGTGTTCGCTCGTATATTGCTTTCGCGCCGCACGACGCTCACGCTATGATTGGGTCAAATATCGATCTGTAGCGCACTACTACGTGCCACAATGGTCCGGTCACAAAAGACGGTCACAACATGACCAGCACGCTGACGGTGCGCGAGCTCGGCTAAAAAATATAATTTGTGGACACCAGGCACCAGCGTCTTCTTTTTTTCACCCACAAATCGACACCGCTTTACATAGCCATGAGGAACGCAGTCCATTTACAAGTATCATTCAGTGGCACTTCAACAGCTTCCCACGCCTTCAAGAAAATTAACAGAGAAAAAATACAATGAAAGTCGCTTTTCACCGCTCTTGGTGCTATTTTTCGAACTCACAGGTCAGTATTAGTATGAAAGAGGGCCGGATAACTACGGCAAAAAAACTGAAACAGAAAGGCAAGAGGCAAAGCTACTCTGAATTTACGGCAGGCTCCACAAGTGCCCTGTGCTTGTGTTGCAGGGAAGGTGTTTTCGCTAATGACCTCGTTCGAAATCGTGGTGCCAATCATCGGCGAGGTGCTGTTCACCACTATATTCAACCAGTCCATCGGATTTTTCCCGGGAATGCCTTATCTGGTGGCCGCCGGAATCAGCTGCATCGCCGTCGGCCTCACTGCGTAAGCCCCCGACAGGCCGCTCCCACAATTTTTTTCCTTCCTATGTCAGGAACGCAGGTGGTTCTTGATTTCTCTGCACCAGCTGGCACGCAATTAAGATGGTTAAGTTTGGTCGAAAATCCAGAACTCCACACAAAAAAAAAGTAACGAAAACTGTTTTGCAACTTAACCTAGACCGATCAGCCTAAAGGGCTGCTTCTTGTGACATTTTTTAAATTTATTTGTTTACATATGCTGCAGCCCAATATAGGGCTATAGGAAGAGTGGGAGCATTATACATTACTATACATTACACATTAAAAACACAAACATGCACAAAAAATGAATGATCAAAAAGAAACACTTTACATCTTAACGAAATGCTTACCAGTGGTAGCTAGAAAATCCTTTAGTGAGTGAATGAATGTTACCAGGGAGAGAAATCCAAAGCTCAATTGTATGTGGAAAAAAACTGTACTTGAATGTGTTAGTACGAGCATAATAGGTGTTATGCTCAAGGTGTGGGAGCTACGGGTACATGTGACATATGTACCCGTATGTACTTGCGTTAGTAAATGTGACATATTTACAATGAGAAAGACCAGAGGTGCAGTTAATAGCATATAATAGCATGGCTTAGGGTTACATTAGAACAGGGTTTTGTCAAATTCTGTAATGATGGCATTTTGAGCCAATAAGAAAAGCCGTAGCAGCCCTCTGGACCAATCAGAGCTGACAAGATGGTGGAATTTGACTGTACAGAATAGCAACCCAGACAAGCGCAGTTAGTACAAGTGTCGGTAGCAGCAACTTGTGAGACTGGTTTAAACTAGAATGAATTCTAAACAGATGGCATCAGAATAATGTTTCAAAAATGGCTCGAGGCCTATTTAGGGAAGTGGCCATGCAGATCACTGAACGAACTTCTTAGCCCTTTCTGTGAACTGCATCTGTTTAGCTACTAAAGCAGAAACCTTAGCTTATGTGAGATAAGCAGATCTAATAACAAATTGCAAGTAAATTTTAGAGCAATGTATAATGCATTCATTCTGTCTATTTTAAAGGTTATAAATATGCAACCGACAGAATTGCAATACAGTTGAGCGCCTGTATAATGAAGGAATAATTTTGTCCCAGTTCTATTTTGAGTTGTGCGGTGCGCGACATCTACAATGAAGTGACCTGTATAAAGAATGATTTCGGAGGTCCCAAGTACTTCGTTATAAAGGTGCTCAACTGTATTTGCTTTTGTAGAGTTATACAGCAGTAAACGTGATGCACCACATTTAAAAAATTCTTAAATCTGTGAATATCTGGAAAAAAATAGGGATCTATAAAAGTCCGTTTGAACGGCCACTAATATCCACCTTTCCTTTTTGTTCTAAATTAAAATAAATGGAGTACACTGATTAGCAATGCTTGACATACATGCACCTCTCTTACTTTAAGGTACGTCACCAAAGTTCACCGGTACAGCATAAACTACCAGGACATGTCCAAGTCAGAGATATCCCCTGGGCCGATCAACGACTGAAGCATCAGCCAACCTGCGCACTGACAGACAACTCCAGACAGATGCACACAGGCGCTTGGCAGCAACTAGCATTAAGTGTGCAAGTGCTTGCAGTGTTCCTTCGTTGCCTTCTTTTGGCAAACCAAAAGGACTTGAGCGATGGCCTCTACATGAACTACCACATCAGCAGGCGCATTACTGCCACTGACCCTTGAGGCTCGCATATACTGCTGCCCCGTGGAGACAGCTATCTAATTCTTTTACAAGGGCCTTTGCACTTACAAGTCATGACTTCAAGCTTACTGTGAAGGCTGCCCAAGGGCTATGGGTTGGGCTAGTGTCCTTTACCTCCCTCAGTAGGCATTAAAGCTTTTAGAAGCTCCTTTCATTAATTTACAGAAACTTTCTCTCTCTATGTATATATAGAGAGAATTTATTGACAGGAAGATAGAGAGGTCGACCTGAGCTAGTGCGCTCTAGTCTGCTCCTCGGCAATAGGGAAGAGGGAAGGGGAGTGAAAGTACAGGGATGGATGATGACAAGAGAAGTGGCGAGTGCTTATGTATATTAGACAGTGGTCCCACTAGAGTCGCTGATCTAGCTTGGTGTCCTGCAAAAACTTCAACAGCGCTTTAGTCGCCGACATTGAAGTTGCAGTATCAGGCCATGGGCCAAGGCTTGCGTCCTCCGACAGTGGTTGCCTGCCAACGTAGGCTAGGGAACTTTCGAACGTCCTTCGCTCCAGCTTATATGCTGGACAATCGCACAATACGTGTTCCAGCGTTTCAGGCCTCTGGCAGTGTTCACAATCAGGGCTGTTCGACTGGCCGATGAGCTATCACATCCTCGTGAGTAGTGACGGACGAAAGCAATACCCAGCCGAATCCTGTGTAGCAATAACATTTTGCTCTGCGTAATGTTGGGGGGCAAACAGAATTTACCGTCTGGGTTGATCATATTGTTGTGTGTGGAAAGATACAGACAGAAGAGGCTATTTACAGGCTGTTTACACTGGAGCCAGGCAGCCACACCGACACTCGCTCGCGCCAAGCGCACCGACCAACTTCATCGTCGTTCTCGCGGCGACTCGTCTCTTGAGCATCGCTCGATGATATCGTAATAATACCGCCCCGGCGGCAAAAGCACCGTCATGGTGCTGTTAAATATCCAAGGCGCGTGGAGAGTTGTAGGGCTTCAGTCGGGCGACGTGGACAATGTCACTGGTTGTCACAGCGGAGGATGTAGTGGGCGTGGCTAGGACGATTTCATAGGTGACATCGGTCACTCTGCGGAGCACGCGATATGGGCCTGTGTAACAAGAAAGCAGTTTTTCACAAAGGCCAACTTTACACGAAGGTGACCAAAGCAACACAAGTCTGCCGGGCACAAAATGGGCATCACAGTGATGGACGTCGTAGCGTTGCTTCTGCTTGTATTGACACACTTGTAGACAAGCGCGCGCAAGTTGGCGAGCGTGGTCAGCATGGGCGATTGCATCACGGGCATAATCGCTAGTTGAAGTTGTGGCGGACGGAAGCAGTGTCCAGTGGTAGCGTTGGTTCGCGGCCATACAAGAGGTAAAACGGGCAAAAGCCAGCAGTTTCAAGACGGGAAGAGTTGTATGCAAAGGTAATGTAAGGTAGAGCCAGGTCCCAGTCACGGTGGTTGTCGGAAACATATTTGGAAAGCATGTCTGTAAGGGTGCGGTTCAAGCGCTCAGTGAGGCCGTTCGTTTGGGGGTGGTAGGAGGTGGTAAATTTATGCCGTATTGAGCAGGCACGCATGATGTCGTCTATGACTTTGGCCAAAAACGTACGGACACGGCTTGTTAGCAACTGACGCGGAGCACCATGCTTCAAAATGACATCATGTAGGAGGAAGTCCGCAACATCAGTTGCGCAACTGGTCGGAAGAGCACGGGTTACGGCGTAGCGGGTCGCGTAGCCCGCCGCGACTGCAACCCACTTGTTTCCTGTTGTAGATTCCGGAAATGGGCCGAGAAGGTCTAAGCTGAAGCTGTTGCAGAGGTGGGCTTGTCACCAGGAGGCATGGTGACAAGCTCGGTGTGTCGACCACTTCGGAGTTCCGTAGTGAGGACGGAGATCGCTGACCTCCACCAGAATGTTGCGTGTGGAAACACACAGAGAGAAAAGGCTATTTACAGGCTATTTACACTGGAGCCAGGCAGCCAGGCCTACACTTGCTCGCGCCAAGCGCACCGACCAACTTCACTGTTGTTCTCGCGGCGGCTCGTCTCTTGAGCATGGCTCCATGATATTGTAATAATATGTAGGCATCTATGGATGTTGTCATCGTGGCCTCTGCATGCCGTTGTAGGGTCCTGCATGAGTGCCTTGATCATGATCATACAGTTGATGTCAGGTCGTGAGTAGGCAATCCGTACTTAATCAGAGGAAGAGAATACTGATCTTGCCTCTCTGTCAGAGTTCATTGCCAGTCACATCACAATGACTAGGCACCCATGGAAAGTGATGACATGGCCACCTAACTCGGCACTGTGATGAAGTTCAGCAATTTCCAGCACGAGCACATAATATGGTCCTCTCTTTTAGAACCATTTTAGCACCTGCAGCGCTGATTTGGCATCGCAGAACACTGTCCATTTATGAGGTGTCTGCGTTGTCACAAAACGGACAGCTTCCCGTATTGCCCCAAGTTCAGCAGCCGTAGATGTTGATTTGTGTTCTAATTGAAATCGCTGAGTAATTGCAAGTTGTGGGATAACAAATGCTGCCGTTGTGACAGATGGTGTGACCGAGCCATTGGTCCGACCAATGGTGTGACCGAGCACTTGTACAGTCCCACTATATAATGTAAATATATGGGACAGGGTAAGCTGTTTCAAGCCAATGGAAGAAACGTGGGATTTTTTTGTAATTCCTGGTATTTGAAGCCTCGCTAGTGGTCTCAGTAATGTCCATGGAGGTGTCTCGGGGATGTTGGCGGCCTGGAACCTGGCAGGTGTAATGCTTGTATGACACACGTAATGCATAGTCCATATAGACAATGTCTTTGAACTTCCTTTATATTCATAGTACTGTGCAATCTGCTTGTTGCTTTACCTTATTTTGATGTGATAGCGTCGAGATATTGTCTATAGGTACTGTTTATAGGTACTGTATATACAAATGAAGAAATCTAAAGGGGACGAAAACTAGTCAGTAAAAATGCTTATGCAGACAGTATAAGTGTAATGGGCGCCCGCAGTGCATTTACTTAAGGTGCACATGAATCATTTAACTAGATCCTAAGCACACCAGGAACCCACCAGAGAGGCCCAGAATAGGCCCCTTGTTCAGTCAGGACTAACAAAGGTTCCTTGCTCCTCCTCCTCCTGCAGCAAGGTTTGGGCAATACCATCCTTTGCAGACTTTGCACAGATTAAAGAGATAACATTAGCTGCACATGACACTTCTGCATATGCATCATTACTAGTCTCTATCAGCACAAATAACTAGGGAAACATAGAGAACTGTAGCACTGATTATCAACTGAGGTTTATAGTTCGCCCTTCTGAAGGCACCCACATAAATACAAACAAATAATGTTATTTCTGCAGAAGCGAACAGTTAAGTCCAGTTGGCAGCCAGCACGTTGCCCAGCCTATTCTCTCCCCTATCATCTTATCTTCTGCACTGCAAGCACACAGATATGAACTGCTGGCTCACCCATCACTATGTCAATATTATTGTTTTGAAATGCAAACTTGCTGTTATGTTGACAGGGACAAATTGACGATACTATGCAATATTCATACAGGTCGGAGCAGTTGACCCATAACCACCCTTTGACAGATTCCAGTTTGCATTAGCACTTCTGTGCACTTTTTGTGATAGTGTACAGCAACTGCGGCCAGTGAATTTATCAATGAACAATCAAATCCAATGTGCTTGATTCTGATTGTGAACATATACACCACCATGTTTTCAGTAGACAATAATTTTATTGCACTGTTGCAATTAACGCCCATTGATTGCAAGCACCACTACACCAATTTATTAAAATTCAATCAACTGTGAAATCACCTTATTGTCAAAATACTTGCACTACCAGGCTTTCACCAAGCAGTATGTTTGTTTTAACCAAAGCACTTGCTGACTCTACCTTTTTTTTTACACCCCCTGCATTCTGGAATATTTTACCACTTGATATGTACATATCAAAACTGCACTAACTAAAAAAAAAGGGAAATTTCATGCTCAGATTGTACTTACTATTTATTTCACTCTCTTTTTATGTTTTGTGCAAATGGACAATAAATATTTATGAATACTGTTTACATTGCACATTTGTAATTACTACCCTCTCACACATGCTCGCTAAAGTCATACGCGGCAATATTTTTGCACTTTTACATATGTTTGCTCGATTACTGTCAAACCTTCTTCTTTTTGTATTTTTGCTCTCTGTGCCATTTCCGCATACCATGTTTTCATCCATACAATGTGTACATGATGTATCATTGTACTTTTGAATTCCAGGCCTCTTCATGCAGATGAATACTGTGTAAATACCTAAAATGATAATAAAAGTTAATCAGTTTAGGGAGGACCAAACTAGGATGTGGCCCTTCTAGGTGCTCCGTAATGCTCCAGAGCACATAACACCAGTGCCAAGGATAGGCTCCAGAGGTGCAGGAAATAGCTGGAGAGTGGGAATGGCCATAGTCATTGTTGTCGTCTTTATGAGAACACTGTGCTAGAGAAAAAAGAGAAGCTGATCATGAAGAGGATAAAACCACCAGCTGAAATAAAGTCGTAGCTAGAGGCGAGACAGGCTTGCAGGACTGACAGCTAGACAAGGGGCATCAGTGGATTACACCCTAACCCAGAAATCTATTTTTCAAGGAGGCCCATACATGACGTGTAACTGTATTTCACCTTCAAAACAAGCCGCATATGGCTTTGCTATTAAGAGAAGGCTCTACCGCCAGCCCTGTCTATTCAACTAGCATACACATAACACAGAGAGCTGAACTGAATGATTGGTAAACCAATTCGACTGAAGTTAGCTGCACTAAAGAAAGCTCGAAAATAGTTACTGTTGGAACAGATCTTTATGTGTTATGTTACTTAGAAAAACTGTTGGCAAATGGAAGGTTAAAGAAATACAACAAAAAATCTGCATTATGCATCACATTCAAATCAATGAAGGTCTGGAAAAAAAACTTCACATTTTAGTAACTGCACATAATAGCAGAATGTAACGTGTACTAAACTGATCTAGTATACAATGCTCGGCAATATACTCATAATTGGCTAAGAGGATGTTTTGAAAACGTGTGCACAGAAAGTAATGATTTCATATAACCAGTTAGCTCATAGACTTTTGACTTTTGACACTCTAATAGACAAGCTTTAAAGAACTGCAATAGCTGTTCTTGGTGCAGTGTTAGAGTTGTAAAGATATGGCTTCAATTTTTATAAAACTTGATTTTGGGGCAAATGCCACAATAGTTTTGAAGTAAATCAATATCAACTCAGTAATAGTTGGCAGAATTTAGCATCTTCTTTTAGACTAAACAAGCTTTATTGAAATCAGTTTGACATGGTTGAACGTAAAAGCTGCACACAACACTGCAGTGCATATGGGCTTAAAATTTCAAGGAACTGGAATATGCACACAACAAACAACCACCATTAAAGACAGTGTGACAGGTTTTTCACGAAGGCTTTGGTTTGAACAGATAGCTAACTGTGGAACAGCTCATTGCTGAGATAAAACTATCACTGTGAGCTAGTATGAACTTACTTATTATGAAAAATACTGTGGTCAAGGCAAGAATAACATTTTTTAATAAATATGCACTTGGTGGACACTTTAGGTCTTGTGAATGTATTCTAATCTGTATACAACAGTTAACTAAACAAGAGAGCACCATAAACTAGATGGCATCTCTTTACACTTCCTTCAGCAGTGTGTGTTCTGGTATGAGTCACCACAGCTTGTTATATAGCTAACTGTTTATGCAACACAGAAGCAAAAGCTGCCACTACAGTGTTGGTGAATTGTGATAGTTCTGGTGAAACAGTGTTCTCAAGATGCATAAAATAAAACTTCAACTGCAACAAAGTCACACAAGGAGCCCGCGTTTTCTGGCACAAGCAAGGTCTGTACTTCCACTCGCAAGCATAAGCAATGCTTTAGTTTGACATAGGCTTACTCAGCATTTTGTGAGGAATGGATTTAGCAGCAGAGTAGCAAAATGAAGTAGCCTTGTCTTTATTTAAAGCGCCAGAAGGAGGACAGAAATAGTTTGGTGAAACCACATTTTAAACAACACATTCCAATGCCAGACAAGGTCAACCGTGCTGATAAATTTGTCACCTATGTCTGTCTTACTTTCTGTACTTCATTCTACATTCTTTTGCTGTTTTAACTTTCAAGCGAGTCACAATCAGCTTGCATTTCTGGCCATTTGAGCTCATTCACAAGGATTACACATGCAAGAATCTATAATGAAGGGCTAAACACCAAACACAGGAGGAGCAGAGAGCACTGTTAATCAAAGGCATAGAGTGAACAAGTGATGTGACACAGTTTGTGTGTTACTCTGTTCAATATAAGCAGCACAGTTTTCTCTGCTTTTAAACGACTCTCAAAATGTTTTACACAGTATTACCCATTGCAAATATTTCCTGAATTCATTAACATATTAGTTGGCTGCTTTCATTAGTTTTGATTTACAGTGAAGTCAACCATATTGCCATTGATAAATTCTATAATGTATTGAATCTTGTTTGAGGGGTAACGAAATCATCTTGGAAGGTGCCACAAAGTTAAGGAATTAAGAGACGTTTTCAGATACAGAACTTCAGTCGTGAAGTGCACTTAACGCGCATTTCAGCAATGTAAAGCTGGCCACAATAGTTCCCTGGTCTCCAGAGTGATACCTGTTCGCTCCGTGGTCACTGCCTCACCCACTCAATTCAGCACACTTGAACAGCTCCTGTAAGTATGCAAGTGTTTTGTATAAGTACATATCCATTCTTGATGATGAACTGCATCCATTGTTGTACCACATACTCCACTACATCTTTCCATTACCGCTCAATGGCGAAAACTGGCCACTGAGTGCAAGCACTTACAACGTTACAGGCCTGGGCACTCCTCCGCCGCACCCCCTTTCTGAATCCACCAGTGACACTCACACTCATTCGAGTGTCTTGAGTGAGAGAGAGTGCTGGTGAATAGAATAGGAGTGGAGGAGGAGCGCTGCTCCGCAGACATCGAGCATCACATGAGTTAGCGGCGGACTTTGGGCAAAAACAATGGTCGTGGTTCCAGGGCGGTGCCTGGCGCTCTCGCGGTATAGTACTCGCGTTGCTAGCAGACGACGGCTGGTTTTCGGCGAGGCTCCACGACTTTTTTTCCCAGGCGCCTTTCACGATTACAAGCGGTAAGTTGGTTCCTTTCCGGATGAGTGCGAGTTTGAGCATGTTCAAAAATAAGCAGGAATGGAACAAGATTTTGCTACGCTGAGACAAAGTAACTTTTATCGCACGTGTATTTCTCGTGTGTGCGATTTAATATGCGGTGCAGCATTTCGCTACAATGAGGCCGCTACCTTAGCGGGTTGAACAAGTGCCTGAGTGATCTCTCGGAATAAGGCATGAATTAGCAAAACTGGAGGAAGAGCTTTGCGGACACTACATCGGCACACCGAATAGAAGATGGCCGCTTCGATTAAAAGAGCCGGGAAAAGTTTCGTTATCTTCTCTGAAAGATGCGGCAAGCATCGTCATTAAAAGAAATAAATAAAACTACATTGCTAAAACAACTGCCACTTTACAGCGGAGTCACGCGTAGTGGAAACGTTATGAGAGCGCGAAATTAGGGAGTACGCACATGCACTTTGCCACTTACAAGCCTTGTAACACACAAGAAAAAAACACGCTCCACGAGCTTTCACGGGCTGGCGAACGAATACAGCGCACACATACAAGTTGCACGGGGGCGTATACGAAGTACAGCGAGCGCGAGAACGCCGAGCGAGAACCGCGGCCCGAGTGCGCCGACTTCCATTTTGCTAAGTACAACTATTTCAACATGCCTTCACGCAGCACGTCGAGATTTCAACGTCGTGTAAGTTTTCTCACGCTTCGTTAGTAGTCACCGAAGTAGGTTTGTTTCACTTCAATTTCTGCGAACACATTCGCCTCCCCAAAGGAAATATATTTCATGTTCAACTGCTGCTTAGTGAAGAAAAACGAAGGTCTATTAGCGTCGCGCGAGCGACGGCTCGATGCCTGGAAGCATTTGCACTGTCACGAGAAAGTGAGAACCATAATTTTAGTAAGCGTCAGTGCTACGCTGGGCAAAAGTTTCTAGCGTTCAATCATGTTAAAGCGTGAAAAGGGAGAAATACATACCTGTGAACTGTAGCAATGTATACCAGCAGCAACGTAAACAAGGCCAAATGCGCGCGCTTTTTGGAGAGTAAACGTTAGCCGGCGGTTTTGAGTCAACTGCAGCGTATACACAAATTATTTTATTATTTTTATATCTCACACAACCTTCTACAAAATTTATAACGTGAAGAATAAATGAGGCAAAAAGAAGAAAATGATGTCTTATGCAACATTTTATAAGTCTATCCTTAAGATTTAATCTCAAAGGCCATACTTTTCCCGTACTGTAAGCAAGGAGGATATATAAAAATTGCTGGAGTGGAGAGAGCGCGCTCCGACTGAAGCCTCCGTCCGCCATCTTACCAGAGGCAGAAAGCGCGCTCGGCGCCGGCGGCACCGGCTCTCGCTGCTGTTTTCGTGAGTTGGTATGCAGTGCAATTTGATGTGAGGGGCATGTAAACACCATCGATTTGATTATGGTTGCCTTTTGCGTTGCCTACGGATGTGCGAACAGGCTGAAGAAGGGTTGTGGCCTCACGTTTCACCTGTAAGTACACGAGAACACGTTCATTGAGCCACTACGCTCGCGTTGCCGATGGATGTCAACTGATAAGTTGTGTGTGTGTGCGCAACGACTAATAGTCCTGGAATTGCCGACAGGTTGGCATGCGAAAGGTGGCATGCGAAAGATGCAGATCGTCTTTGCTGTGTGCATTTCGCGCCGGAGTGCTTCGACCGCACCGGACAGACAACACGACTGCGTGCGGGTAGTGTTCCTTCTGTGTTCCCTGCGTTTCCGGAGCATCTACAGAAGCCCGTGAGTATGTTAGAACGTCGCGCGATGTATTTGTGGCGGTCTCGTTTTCGTTGAGAAGAAGTGACCGTGATAAGCCGGATAAAAATCAACACTGTGTGCCCTGCCAGCTGCAAAAGCGAGAAATGCGACTGAGTTTCTCGAGCTCATTAGACCGCGGATGTCGTTTTCAACTAATGTCATTAAATTTACCATTGTCACAGCTAATGAAAGGCATTACCTTTGAATGACATTCTATGAAAATTACACCAAATTTGCCGTCTGGCAGGGTCGCCTCAGCTAAGCTGTAACCATGACATTGGATAGAGACCGCTTTTGCGCCTAGATTTTGCACAGCTTCAATTTTTTTTTTCATTTTCATAGGATAAAAAGTACGAAAACTGCTACTCATAACCGTAGGCTGCAGATGCGGCTCCAGTCTGCAAATCTGTTCAGTAAGCGCGCGTCGGTGGTGACGTAAAGAGATCTAATTAATATGCAAGCTCAGATGCTAAACAAAATAAACAGGCTAATGATTTGAAAAGATGCTTAAGCAAAATTTGAAAATAACATACATCCACCTTTATGAAGCAGTAAGTTTTGGTAGCAAGCGAGGCATAGCTTTACAACTGCTCTTATTTTTCTCTGACTTGAGACTCATCAGATGTACAAATGGCCCCTATTTCAGGTGAAAAGGAAGCGTCCAGGCCCGCAAGCATGAAGACTGGTTCCAGAAACTGGAGGACCACATCCTTGATCTTGATCCACTTGATAACCATATTTATATTTTGTGCAAAAAAATCGCTGAAGAATATATAAAAGTGAGAATACACCACATGACGAAAGAACGAAACTGTGAACTGATCAAAAACAAAGTGAGACCACTTTTGTCGAGGGTGATTATTTTCAATCACCAGTAGGATGTTTGTCATGGTGTTCTTGACTGTATGTGAGACTTTCTCCTTAATATCTGCTCATTTGAACTTCCCTCTGCGTATCAGTTGGCTGCTGGTTGATGGTAAATAAACGACTACAACTAGAACCACACATTTGCATTCCTTTCTAAATGGGAGCAGCTGCATCAGCAAAGCGAAAAAGCGCGAGCGCAGCTGCATTACGCTTTTCTCCTTAATATTTGTACAGTTACACTGCCTTTTACATGCCAGTTTTCTGCTAGCTGATGGAAAATAAATGGATATAACTAGAACCACTCGTTTTTGTTGCTCTGTAAATGCGAGCAACGTCATCCGCAGCGCGGAAAAGCACGAGCGCGGCAGTGCTAAGCTTTTCTGCTTAATATTTGAACTGGCAAACTGCCTTGTACATGCCAGTTTCCCTCTGGTTGAAGAAAAATAGACGTTTAATACTAGAACCGCTCGTTAGCGTTGCTTTGTAAACGCGAAAAAGCGCGGCTGCGCTATGCTTTTCTCCTTAATATTTCCGCAGTTAAATAGCCTTCTTCACGCCAGTTGGCTGCTACAGTTGATGGGAGATAACCGTTTACAACCAGAAGCACTTGTTTTCATTGGTTTCTGAATGCTAGCGCCTTCATGAGCAGCGCGAAAAAGTAGAAGCGCGGACAGGCGCGGTTGCCTTTTGCCTCTGGTAAGATGGCCGCCGGCCGTTCGGCGCGGCTTCACCCTTGCCCATAGGCGCGTATAGGCGGCTTCCACTCCAGCAAGTTTTATATATCCTCCTTGACTGTAAGCGACTAAACCATACGTGGACATAACCAACCATTGACGTCATAATTATGAAGCGACAGTAGAGGTATGGTGCTGAACATGTAGTGAAGTCTTGGATTTTCCTCCATGAATGAGTGAAGTAGAGTTAGAAGGCGACTAAAATTGTAGGAATAAAATTGTAAAAATTCGATGGCGACGCTGAAGCAAAATTGGCCTAAAAACTATGCCACTGTAACTATGCTATTGCTGATTGATCGCGGCCAATGTGGCAAAAAAAGATTTTGGAAGCCGGAAACACTTTAGAGATGTCACACTTTCGACATCACCTATTCAAATGTAAAATAAATTAATTTTGACTAGTTATTATAAGCGGTATTATAATAAACTGCTGTTTTTTAAAAATTGCCCAGAACCGGCGGTCACAAATAGTCATCGAGCAACGCTGAAAAGTTGTAAACATGGCAGTTTCCTACGCGTATTTTTTAATACTGTGACGTTCTACTGTGAACAATTCGAATCAAGAAGACACTGTTTATGTAAGAAGTCGGAGTACCTTTGCAACTGACGAACGAGTGTTGCAAATTTCAAGCTCACTGAAACAAAAAAAGTGGGCTCTCACGTCCACACGCAGCTGTCGTTTTCTCAAGAGCGCCAGCTGCCTTCAACACCATCGAGAACCGAAATGCCTTCCTCTCGCCTGTTCATAAATTCCAAGGATATTCCGCGGATAGCCTGCGCCTCGCTGACAGTGTCGCTGTCTCCAAACTCGAGCTATCGTGAAAGCTCCGCGGTAGATTGGTTCACCCTCTTTGTGACACGGTGACTTATCGGGGCGTTGTTTACGATAAGATCATACGAGCAGCTGGGATCAGCTGACTCGGTACTTATATCGCCTGGATGACCGTCGGCGCAGCGCTCAAGCAAAACTTTCTCTGCAGGTATGCTCGCCTCTCGGCAATTTCTTTTTTGTTCCCATATGTTTCTATCAGACGACGCTTGCTTGCTTCAAATCGAGCGACTGATTTCTGTTAGCATGGCACGAACTACGTCTGACGCCTCGTAAACAGCAAGAATATTGGAATCTTGTTCCAAGGGATGCGCTTTCTCCATTCTGCAGAGGCCAGGCGAGAAGAAAAATAGATGAATGAAGATTAAAGAACCTCACGAAGTAGTAGCCTGTCGATTATCTTTCTATCTTCAGAGCAAATTTAGTTTGTTTCTCGATCCTTCATGCGTTGGTGCGCTAAATTTTAAATAATCGCATCTGTCAAAATCTACCGTAAGGTACGCACCGCATGTTCTGGCACCTGTGTGTAGCGAACAAGCGGCAAATGTTCCGCAGGAATGTCAGCATAGAATTTTAACTCCCGCCGTCATACGCGTCCGGAAAGAGTTAATCTTTAGCGTTAATCTTAAGACATAAATTTCAGTTGTGCGCTACCATGCAAACTCGATAAAAAAGAAAGAAAAAATAAACATAGAAAATGCGTATATTTTCGTTTTCACACTGGAAGCTTATATGTATTCGCCACTGATCTCGACTATAATTTTTTCGGACCGTATATTTAGCGTTGCAGTGGTCAAACACAAGTCGTCCCACAAGCTGCCGACGAGCGGGCCTTTGCGGTAGGTGTAGATTCGGTAGCGGTGTGGTCATCACGCAAGCGCCATTGCAACGTTGCAGTCATTTTCGTTCTCCGTTGCCGCGCTGGGGATGTTTGCCAACTTCTGCGTTTCCGCATAATCATCTGCCCATTACTGAACGGCATGCACTACCTAATGTTTACTCGCGTACGTGTATGCATGCGTAAGGTCTTGGCAGAGACCAAAGCAATAGTGGCTAAGAATAGATAAATAGATGCCATGAATCCGTGTTCAGTCTGATCAGGGATTAGTAATCGCGTCATTGAGTGTAGGGCTTTGCAATAAGCATTTATTCGCAATTGTCTTGCGTGTTTGTCTGGCGACTTAAGCTTCCGCTGTGTCACTACACAATAAATTGCACGGTGGAAAATCTTTTTTTCTTTTCGTTTTTGTTCGTTACAAAACAAATCAACAATATATGAGATGTGAAATGCCCTGCTGTTGTGGCGCTAGCAAAGCGGGGTAGCAGACGACGCAGGGAGGTGTGATGGCACGTGGGTACGGCATCGCCTTGGTGATTGGCACGCCGCTTTGAATCTTGGATCTTGGAGGCCACGGTGAGTCGCTAAATCGTTCGATGGACGACCGCCTCATGGCGCTACACAAACAGAGAAAGAGTTGGATATGTGGTTTAATTAGATGATATCGTGTTCTGGCAATTTGTAAAGTTGAAAACAACAGCAACGACAAAACAAACAAAAAAGAAACATGAAGTTTGCAGTCAGCATGCGAAATAAGTGAGGCTTTGGTAATAATATTGTTCATGTAGCAAGTAATCCTGTTGCTAATAAGATCGTCATTACTACAATCACTGTCCACATTATGATCATTATTGATGTGATAAAGAGGTCATGTGAAAATAGGGATATATTTATTATAAGCTATACGAGAAGAAGGCCAACTCCACCCGCTGTGGTTGCTTAGTAGCGATGATGTTCGGCTGCTTAGCACGAGGTCGCGGGATCGAATCCCGGCCACGTTGGCCCCATTTCGATGGGGGCGAAAACACCCGTGTACTTAAATTTAGGTACAGGTTAGAGCATCCCATGTGGTCCTAATTATTCTGGAGTCCCTCAGTAAGGCATGCCTCAAAATCAGATCATGGTTTTGGCACGTAAAGCTCCATAATTTAATTTAAGAAGACGAACTGAGGGGCCAAATCATTGGGGGAAGTTATTTGGATTTTTAATTAAAGCGTAGAACTGATAACCTAAAGGGATATGAAAGTCGGTGAGAATACAACAATCCACCGGTGGGAGCCAAACCTGCTACTCAACGTTGTGTGTGTGTGTGTGTGTGTGTGTGTGTGTGTGTGTGTGTGTGTGTGTGTGTGTGTGTGTGTGTGTCCGTGTGCGTGTGCGTGTGTGTGTGCGTGCGTGTGTGCGTGTGTGTGTGTGTGTGTATGTGGGTAGGGGGGGAGTATATACGGAATGTTCCGAAGGAATTGTCACCTGAGCCACAAATACAATCTGTATGCGGTAACTTGTATAAGGTGTACATTTTTACATTATATAGTTACTAACTGGATCTCGCTATAACCACATTGGCTCGCATATTTGTGATCAATTTTCGTTAGACCTGAAAGTAGCCTTGACGATATTAAAATTGACAGTGACAATTCACACGTTAGGAAGTACACATAATGTTTTCGAGTTGTCTTTTCTCTCTCTCTCTTATACACGCACACACGCACGCACACATCCACACACACGCAGCTTTTGCGTCGTTGTAACGTCGTTTACGTTGCAGATTGCAACGTAAACGACGTCCCCCGCGGAGACGATGAAACGCCCGCACAAGTGTCCACATGTTCCTAGCAGATATTCGGGTGGCGAACGCTTTTCCCATGGCGCGCGGCGTGATCTGCCCCCGAAGGCTGCACAGAACTGTGTATTCTACCAAAGGAAGCCTGTAAAGTAACACTATGCCGAAGACGAGAATCCAAGGAGAAGCACGCTCGAGAACGGTGCGTTGCGAGTTGTTTGGGTTTTGCAAGTTGAGCCGCCGACTCATGGTCGTAGCAGGACAGCCATTCGGTCGGCAATGTGCGGCCTTCGGACCCGGCACGTAGGCTTCCAACGGTCGTGAGTCCACTCGTTCTGCAGTGCGCCGAGTATACTGTCTATATACGCCAGCTCGGTCGACGTCTGAAAATAGGGCGGTCGCAAACAGTCGAAGGCCCCGTTGCCCGTACGTTGCGCTGGGGTTGACAACCTGTATACAGAAAGACACCGTTACTCTTCTAAAACAGGGTGCTTGCACTCCGACTGTCCCAACCATCTAGATATTATTTAAAAAAAAGAAAATTAGTATGACAGGAAAAAAGAACCTTTTGCCAAAATATTAGCGGTGGCAAAAAATTATGCCTTTGAGGATCACATCAATTTTCTCAAACGGCGCCATACACGTGGAAGAAAAAAAAAAATTACCAAACGTCGAGCCTTCCCTTTATTGTCACTTGATTTACATTATTACAGTCGGTAAGCACGGCTCTTTTAATCAAAAACAACTTAAGCACTATTTTATTATTTGTCTTTCTGTACTTTCGTCCTAAGTATATAACTATCATATAGCGTTTTTCGGAGGCTATATACAAAAAAAAATGATTATCCGTCGGCCGCCGTGGTGGCTTAGCAGGCGATGGCGTCGCGCTGCTGAGCACGAGGTCGCGGGAGCGAATCCAGGCCACGGCGGCCGCATTTCGATGGGAGCGAAATACGAAAACACCCGCGCACTTAGATTTAGGTGCACGTTAAAGAACCCCAGGTGGTCGAAATTTCTGGAGTCCTCCACTACGGCATGCCTCGTAATCATAAAGTGGTTTTGGCACGAAAAAAAAAAAAAAAGCAGGCGATGGCTTTGCGCTGCTAATTAGCACGAGGTCGCGGGATCGAATCCCGGCCGCGGTGGCCGCATTTCGATGAAGGCGAAATGCAAAAACGCCCGTATGCCGTGCATTGAGTGCACCTCAAAGATCTCCTGGTGGTCAAAATTAATCCGTAGGCCCCCCACTACGACGTGCCTCATAATCGCATCGTGGTTTTGGTACGTAAAATCCGGGAATTTAATTTTATTAAAAAAAAATGACTGGATCCAAAAGCCGAACAATGCTTTCGCACGAATGTCGGCAAATAATATTTTCTATCATACGAATGTCCACAGAGCATATTATCTACCAAAATTTTACTTGTGTTTCAATTTATGGAAATAGGCCCGGAAAACCTCGCTATAATCGCTAAAGAACGGAGCATTTTGGCCTCTTTACGCGTCAGTAAAACAGTGTAACGGTCCTTATAAATATCTAGCAAATAGCGACCATCATAGAGAAGGACACTAACTAATTCCATAGAAAGTCTTAAAAAGGTAATTTTTGTTTTAAGGAAGAAAAACGTTTAAAAAAATTTCGACTGACATCGCAAAATATTGTAAGTTCGGCTTTACTGCATGAATTTGTGGCTTAATATACAGTTTGAACTGGCGCATATGTTGCTGAAATGTTAGACCTGGATTTTCAGCAGGGGTGCTCGAAAATCCAGCTCTAACACCGCCCCTCCTTAAAATCGTTTCCTGCCGAACAAAGATTATATATAGCCGCCGATTTGCTGTGTCCCAAGCAAGGGCTAAAAGACGCGGTTATAGAAAAATAATGGGGTCTGGCTTTGAGCTCCCGTTTCCAGCAAAAATTTTGACACACAGTGTGTTTCTGAGAATGTGATCGAAATTCCTTAACAATAGGCAAAATGCGACAAGAAAGCAATGTCCTCGGCACTTCTTTCTCTTTCCACAGAGGCATACATTTTAACGTCGCCCGAGCTAGTAATTAAGCAATAATGCGAATTCGTGACACCGCATTGATGTACCGGTGCTAGAGCTTTGACGTGAAAAAAGGAAACGATGAAACTATCTCCTTTATTTTATTTTCTAAAGATGCACCTCTTACCGCGAAATTAGCAAACGTCGATTTTTTTTTTCAAAGAATACTTTGTCAGTCTATACTGATGTAGTTTATCTTTAGGGAAGGTATCGTTGAGGAACCGCGCCGCGGCTGACCATAATCATTCCGGGGCCCTTGTTTACACCTACTGCAGTCTCCGTGGCGTTCTGCCTGTGGGCACGATGTCGAGGGTTCAATTGCAGGGCGCACTGCGGCGGCATTCCGATGGGGGTCAAAAAATACTGTCGTGTCCTCGGAAAACGAAACGCATTAAAGTGTCCTCGCCCAGTTCGTCGATATTAGTCCTAAGCCACTAACTACATCGTATCTAATACCGCACCTATTGGTCGCAAAACCGCGTCAGCGCCCTAGAAGGTGTGACAAAAAAAAAGTGTGATGTAAAAGTGAGGAAAGAAAACTGAGGATACAATCGATGCTACTTAATCAAACAGTGCGCGAATGTATAAACATCAACCGGCGCGCTTACCTAAAACAACCGACACGTATGTAGGGTCTCTCTGCGAAATACCAATACCAGAAAAATATTAGTTTCGTTGCCCTGAGATTTAAGGCGAAGGCCTTAAAGGCCTCATCAGGAGAAGGCTTTAAAGACCTCATCAGGCGAAGAACTTAAAGGCCTCCTCAGGCGAAGGCTTTGAAAACCCCATCAGGCGAAGGCCTTAAAGGCCTCATAAGACGGTGGCCTTGAAAACGTGTCGTGCGGTACAGAAAGTCACGTGAGCTCGCCTCGTGCAGAGACGCGCTCGTGCCACTGCTCGCCCAGTCGTCGACGTCTTCATCCACAGGGTTAATTAAGATAGAGTTAATTCAGGACTCGAACCCACGACCTTCACTCTAAGAAAAGTTTACACCCTTTGGAGTGCCCCTTCTGCCACGCAACAATAATCGTCATCTGCCTTGATGCGTTTGCTTTCTTTAACGATGCGAGCCCGGTACTTTCCAGTAACGAACGGCATGCGCGTTATCAGCGCATGATATCATTCCCGACAGGAAATTAGCGGGCGCGGTGTTTTCAAGAAAGGAAACGCATCAAGGCAGATGACGATTATTGTTGTGTGGCAGAAGGGGCACTCCAAAGGGTGTAAACTTTTCTTAGAGTGTTCGGTGGGAGTAGAACCCTCGAGCTTGTGGGAGTCGAACCCACGACCCTTGGTGTTAAGGCGAAGTTAATAAATTAAGGCACAGTTAATTAATGTAGCGTGAATGAAGGCACCCGAACCCAAGACCTTTGGTGGGAGCAAAAGAGTAAGTAGTAGTAACGACGCATTTGAATGAGAATGTCAAGTAATTTAATGAGGGTGTCTTGAACGTGCAGGCTTTCGCCTTCACCCTCTTTGGCGTATGCTAAAGTGACTGTCAATTAAATAAAAGAATCCGTTCACCGTTTCTAATTAAAATCATGCTGCCCGAAGTCTCGGTATCTACTTCCAGTGACAGGTTCGACACAGTGCTAAAGAACGACCTACGTACCTGCCAGAAACTCAGTCATAACTGGAGTGTACTATATAATTTGGGCTTTTAAGGATTGTGCGAGCACAGGAATGTTTCAATTCTGAATTTGTATATTTTTTTGTACGGTTTATTGTTTGGTTGTTTGCTTATATGTCACATTTTCGTTATACAATGTCATCTGACATCTGCCCCCACCAATTACCTGTGGGTAAATAATAGATGTAATTGATGATGAAAAAGGGGGGGGGGAGAGTAGTTCTTGCTGTGCGCCTTTTGACGTTGCCTGGGAGTCTCGTCTTGTTAAAAGCAACGCTGAATTACTTTTTCTTTTAACGTTCGTTTAGACAGCGTATATATTCAAAAGGCAGATGTTACAGCGCTTGTATATATATAAAGTGTGTGTGTGCCAAAAAACAGCTCACCTCTCTACACTATGCACCTGAGCGTGCTCTCACGAGATAAATGAGGGCTATATCAGTGTGCTATATCTAATGTTATTGTTAATGTTACTGTCTCTTTCTCTTGGCAAGCAGAACCATAAGTACCGTTAGTTTCCCTCGAGTGCCTCATCGCAGGGACTTCGTCGTTTCCATTGTGCCGCCGGTGCAAGTGAGTGTGACGTCACGATAGCGCAACTGTGAATCACGATTCTGGCGCGCGCGCGCGCGCGCGCGTTTGTGTGTGTGTGTGTGTGTGTGTGTGTGTGTGTGTGTGTGTGTGTGTGTGTGTGTGTGTGTGTGTGTGTGTGTGTGTGTGTGTGTGCGGGGGGAGCGTAGGTAGATGTGTATTGCTCAATACGTGCTACATGTTCTTTTTTTTTTTTAAAGCAATGATGACAGAAACCCGGGAGTACACGCCAAGTGCCTAAAACCGCGGGACCCTTTCATGCTTGGAAAAATAAATAAAAATAAAACACTTTGATGTACCACGTATTGAGCAACAGAAAGCTGGATCAGGAGATTTTCATGTTGCTCTACAATTTTCCCCTTGACACCTTTCATCTAACTATAATAGTTGAGTAGTTGGTTAATTAATTAAGACTAATTGCGTAATTAGGCGGAATGCGAAAGAATAATCCGACTATCCCCAAGCGATTGCAAACGACATTACCGTGGTTCTGTCCAGCTACGCGACATTGGCATGTTTTTAATGTTTCGCTCAAGTTACGTGGGACGACCGGTATAACGGCTGGACAATGCTTTCGAGCACATGATAAATCATGTTGTGCGACGATTGTAATTAGCTGACGTTCTTGAAATTACCCCAGCACATCACCCATAACCTATTTCCTCCAAATGCATAAGTATCCATGGCAAATTTAATTCTTTAAGGCTGTCGAGCGGGCTGTTTACGCGGTTCGTAAAACACGCTTCTGATGAACTGCAGTGCTTGTATAATTTCCTGTATTCAACTTACACAGTTTGAACTTTCTTCGTGCATCACCCGCAATATGACCGCCCATCTCCATCCAAGCTTAATCTCGGTGCCATCTTTAGGTCTCCCATAACATTGGGCAAACGAAGCATGTATAACGTTCAACTCATAGAAAAAAAAAACCAGTACATAATAATTATTTCCAAAGCCCCTAACTAACACATAATTTCGACTTCGCACACCGCCGAGAAGGTTTCTTCCCTTTCTCTACCAATCTTAAGTTAGCGCCACCTTTTTTCTTTTTTTCACCCTGCAGGAGACCGGGAAAACTTTCTTACGCGTTTCATATAACGCCCCCTGAAAAGGCATAAAACAGATATGTTTAGCAATTTTCATTTGGCCCTTAATTTGACTGAGTCTTTGCCCGCACATAACATTTAATGTGCTCCTTATGTTCTTTCAAATTTAAACTAGCTGCAACATTTAGTTCTCCCTGTCACAGGGAAAACGTGCATATAACGTTTTCGAGCGGCAAAAGAACCTTACACTGTGAAATAATTTACACCCTTAAAAGTGAATAAGGGTGTAATTCGGTCTATAAGTACAACACTTACACCCAGTGGGTGTAAGGGTATGAGTTACAAAAACATTTACGCCATTATTCGCTTTTAAAGGCGTAAGATATTTTACAGTGTATCTTGCGTGAGATTCAATAAAGTCAGCAACTGTGAAACTACGGAAGAGAAAGTGACAGATCGAAGCCAAGGTCAACAGAGAGCCGCAAATAATGTGAAACATACGTGTGCTCCCAATCTTCGAAATATCTACACTCTGTTTGTTCCGGAAGGGTATTGGGTGTGGGTTAAAAAAAAAAAAAACTATTCAACGTGCGATAAGTTTCTTCCCACGATCTAAGCATACTCGTCGAGTGGCTTAGTTGCGTTAACGTATAGACGTCTTTATAGTAATCGGAGGGACGTGTTCCGTCTCATGCTGAAGCTTGTTATAGCGAGCTGTCGAGAGAGAGAGAGAGAGAATCAACTTTTATATTGAGCCCTTAGTAAAGGTTGGTGCGCGCTGGCACCAGACGGGGTGGAACCTTCTTCTCAGGTCCCATATGCGTCCAGTAGTTCCTGGCCCCTAGCCGCCAGCGCGAGCTGGGTCGGTAGGTCGGGGCTGGACAACAATGTCTGCCATCGCTCGGGGCGGGGGGGGGGGGGGGGAGGTTGGGGCTGGGGAGGGGGAGGGAAGCTGTCGACCGGTGACGTTCGTCACTACGAGTACGGTGTAGCGTTTGCCGCGGCGTACGAGCTGCTCAGTACATGGGTGCGCCCTGTACTTGATGGAGTAAAAGCATCCAATCTACCGCTTTGTCCAGCGTGTTTCACCCCCTGCTGGCCTTCAGGCGCGTGGTACCTTTGGCGGCGAACACTTACCTCAGAGATCGTCGACTAGAATTCGTTAACTGAAGCGTCTCTTGAGGCCACGGTCAGATGCGTCCAAGCAAACGCGTAAAGGGTGGGAAGAGAGGTAGGGAGAGAGAGAGGGAGTATATGTAGTTGCGAAAGGTGCAGCGAGGGCCATGCGATTCAGCTTGCCGAGCTTGCCGACAACAGCCACGCGCTTCTCCGTTGCAGCGCCCACCTACGTATCGGCGCTTTCGCGCTAACGGCCGCGGACGCTGCAATCAGCGAGGACGCGCGGACCGCTGTCGATATCTTCGCCAGCTCCATCTGTAGTTCGACGTCCCCCCCCCCCCCCCCCCTTCCCCTCATTTCCGAGGCTTTTGGCTGCGTGTGTACCGATTAGTTTCTCCGGCACACGTTGTTTGCTACTTGCGTCTGTCGTGTTTATTGCCCTGCGACGGCGCCCGAAGAGCAGGGAGAATACTGCGGAGTGCGCTCACGCGCGGCGCGAAGGTTTGTCTTTCGGGCGGTCGTAAAACGGGGCGGAAAGAAATTCTGATTTCGGTGCGGCGGGCCCGGGCCTATCTGAGGCTGCCAGTTTCCGCGGCGTCACAGGAAGTGGCCTTTGAACGTTCCGAAGTATAGCCGCCGACGGGCTATGCAGAGAGGAGACTCAGAGTGGGACGCGCCTGCACTGAACAAGGACGCGGTGAGTTCATCGCTCGATTCCCTCGCCGAGTTAGGGTGAGCTCGCGGTGCGCGTTATGCTCGTATTTTATTCATGTTTCGATGTACTTCACTGAGACAGCTCGGGAAGTGTACTTCAAGCGCACTTCGTAGCATCCGCGACAGGTATCAGCGTCGCGTTTATTAATAATCGTGTCCCCTCGTGTCGGCCACGAGAGAAAGCTTGTGTCGGCGACGCCGTCGTGTCCGCCGTCGCACCCTTGTCGCTGTCGCACAACCTTGGCCAAGTTTAATACAATTCAGCGCAGCAGTCGCTGTTCAATGTGGCGCTTTGAGCTTTGTGTCCCTAAGCACGTGCGCAGAGCAAGACAGACAGAGACTGACAGGCTTCTATTCATAAACTTTTAAGAGATAGAAATGAGGAGAGAATCGTTTATTAGAGAGACATTCAAGATATACAGGTTCGTTGACATTTACGGGAAGTACTTTAGTGTTCAAGGATTCATAACAGCTTAACTTGAAGTGGAAGCATGCAGACTTGGCTGACTTGGCTTTCATCAGTAAGCGTCTACGCCGTGCATCATTTCCATACAATGTAACTAACCTTGAAGGTATACCGTGTTGAATAATAATTAGGTATTTTCCCTAAACGTGGGCTATCCTGCACTAACTGAATTGGTGATAAATCTGATTTGGATTGAGACGGACAGGCAGGCAGGCAGACAGATAGGCGCAGCCAATAGACTCAACATAACTGCTGTTAGTAGGGGCATCGAAATTCTTTTCATGAATATGAATTGGAGTATATCAACATGAATATGAATTCGTAGAATCTATAATTATATAAACTTCTTGTATACCGCTTTGCTTTCTTGTAAACTTGTTCTTTCGTCTGCTGTAAGGACTGTTGGCAGAAAGTCGATATACACTAGTCGATCAAAAAAGGTAACGCCGTAAGTCTGTAGACTATCTATATGCATCATGCAAAGTCTTCTACAAACGTTCTGTATGGACGAAACTTTTGTAAGCATCTCACGGGAGCGCCAGATGACTTATTGAGATGACTATATTAGGAAATTCTAGTACTTGGGGTCGAGTGTAACTTTTGTAAGCATCTCACGGGAGCGCCAGATGACTTATTGAGATGACTACATTAGGAAATTCTAGTACTTGGGGTCGAGTGTAACTTTTGTAAGCATCTCACGGGAGCGCCAGATGACTTATTGAGATGACTATATTAGGAAATTCTAGTACTTGGGGTCGAGTGTAACTTTTGTAAGCATCTCACGGGAGCGCCAGATGACTTATTGAGATGACTATATTAGGAAATTC
Organism: Dermacentor andersoni; assembly: GCF_023375885.2. Classification (NCBI taxonomy): domain Eukaryota; kingdom Metazoa; phylum Arthropoda; class Arachnida; order Ixodida; family Ixodidae; genus Dermacentor; species Dermacentor andersoni. Next base: position 90,355,137 of record NC_092824.1, on the reverse strand, counting down.
TAGTACTTGGGGTCGAGTGTAACTTTTGTAAGCATCTCACGGGAGCGCCAGATGACTTATTGAGATGACTATATTAGGAAATTCTAGTACTTGGGGTCGAGTGTAACTTTTGTAAGCAGCTCACGGGAGCGCCAGATGACTTATTGAGATGACTATATTAGGAAATTCTAGTACTTGGGGTCGAGTGTAACTTTTGTAAGCATCTCACGGGAGCGCCAGATGACTTATTGAGATGACTATATTAGGAAATTCTAGTACTTGGGGTCGAGTGTAACTTTTGTAAGCATCTCACGGGAGCGCCAGATGACTTATTGAGATGACTATATTAGGAAATTCTAGTACTTGGGGTCGAGTGTAACTTTTGTAAGCATCTCACGGGAGCGCCAGATGACTTATTGAGATGACTATATTAGGAAATTCTAGTACTTGGGGTCGAGTGTAACTTTTGTAAGCATCTCACGGGAGCGCCAGATGACTTATTGAGATGACTATATTAGGAAATTCTAGTACTTGGGGTCGAGTGTAACTTTTGTAAGCATCTCACGGGAGCGCCAGATGACTTATTGAGATGACTATATTAGGAAATTCTAGTACTTGGGGTCGAGTGTAACTTTTGTAAGCATCTCACGGGAGCGCCAGATGACTTATTGAGATGACTATATTAGGAAATTCTAGTACTTGGGGTCGAGTGTACTTCAACCTGAAGCGCACTTTCATGTAGCAGTCAAGTGACGGTGACACGCTCGCAGAGTGCCTTCTATAGTGGCACTCAAGACAGATTCGTGAGTCGGCTGTTTTCAGTCGCTCAGAAGACAAATGTCAAGTTCTTGAGCACCTCAGCGTTATCTTTTACGCGTCCTGCCGGCGCAAGCAACACACTCCCGTGTTATCACTGTCGGCAATCGCTTGTCACGTTTTTGACAAGCGTGACAAGTACCTAAATAAGGTATATGTTGTTGCAGGGCCATGAAAAGCGTCACAAACTTGTCCCACTAAAATTCAGTACATGCAAAACTAATTCACCACGGCCGGCTTGCTTTTTTGCTAACAGCTTCACAACCCCAGGCGCGGCGAGTATGCCTCAAAGGTATCCCAAAGAGTTACGAATTACAGTAATTGTTGGGGTCAGAGAATGCGTCACGAACTTCTCCCAGTAAGATTCAGTACACCCGAAACGAACTGCGGCACACAGCCGAGCTGCTTTTCGCTAACTGCGCTACTGCGCCGAGCGCGGCCACTGTGCTTGAAAAGTACCCCATAAAGTTGCGAAATTATTTACAATAGTGTCTGGGGTCAGAGAAAGCGGCAAAACTTGTCCCGGCAAGATTCAGTGCACGCGAAACTACGTCACACGGCCGAGTTGCATTTCCCGCAACCAGGTGCGGCGAGCGTGCCCAAAAGCTAGCGAAATAAGTTATAATATAATGCTTGGACTCATAGAAAGCGTCGCAAACATCTCCCAGTACGAGTAGTTAAATTAACTAGGCCTGGACGGCGGAGCTGTTTTTCGATAATTGCGTCACTATATAGGTTCAGTATATATATATATATATATATATATATATATATATATATATATATATATATATATATATATATATATATATATATATATATATTAGAGAATTAGTCTTAATTAATTAATTAGTTCTCAAACATTATAATCTGAAGAAAAGCGTCAATTAGAAAATTGTAGAGCGACATGAAACACTCCCGATACAGCTTTCTGTTCCCCAATACGTTCTACATAAAAGAAGCCCGCGAATACACGCAATAGTACCTCGAGCGGGCAGTCGCACTGCAATCTTGCGTGCATTGGCGGGCTTCATTCACGCTCGGAAAAACACTTTTATGTAGCACGTATTGAGCAACAGAAAGCTGTATCGGGAGTTTTTCATGTTGCTCTACAATTCTCTCATTGGCACTTTTCATCTAACTATAATACTTGACAAGTTGGTTAATTAATTAAGACTCCTGATCTAACTAGGTGGAATGAAAAAAAAGATAATGTGAGTATCTCCAAACGACGGTAAATGACCTTACCTTTATTCTGTCCAGCTGCCTGGCATTTGCATATTTTTAAGGTCTGGCTAAGTTAGCTGGGACACCCTGTATAAGATTCCATATGAAATTACGCATCGTATATGTAACAAGATTATGCAAGAATGCGAAGTGCTTACAAAAGAGCATATTTAAAGTTAGCTGGGGCACCCTGTATAGCTGCGTGAGTATTGCTGCAAATATCCGGATATATATTGTGACGCATGCTGAAACTTCTCGGTAGGGTATTCCGCCAGGTTTAAGCGCTTTGTAAGTTCGCTTTGTTCCGTGCCTGCGTGTATGTCGGTGCGGCTCTGCCCGAAAACTTCGTGAGGCGAGCCGGTTGCCTCACCGGGCTTAGCCGTGGTCTCGCGACATCTCCATGTCCGCGGGAACTTACGAATATTGCGTTCTTCCACCACCATAGAGTTTCTCACTATAACACCTAGAGGAAATCTGGCGCCACCGTCTATGGGAGTTTCCATAGAGTTTCTCACTATAACACCTAGAGGGTAATCTGGCGCTACCGTCTATGGGAGTTTCTTAAGGGGGCACCGTGCCGTCATGGGAATGACGGTATATGTGTCTGCGAGGCTCGCGTTGGCTGGTGTTGTAAGAGGCTTCGTCTAAAACATGGATATGGCTACGCAAATAACGCGTTCTCAAAGTAAAATCTTCATAAAATGTTTCCATTCACGCATATTACATCTTTACTCACCCACGATGCATGACCAAGCGAAGAAAAGCAAGAACAGACGACCAACTGTTTCAAAGCGTGCGCGAAACTTGTCGTCTGTCCTCCAACTTTAGCGGCCCGCTGATACTTTTTACGTATCATATAATTGTACATGCAACAACAAGTTCTCATATTTAAACAAAACATGTTTTTGTGTAATAATAAAGCTAAAACAGCTTTTTACGTGCTGTTTCAGTAGAAAATGAATCATTGTGACAGACGGAACGGTGCTTGCCAGGCGCGTCTTCAAGGTGTCCTGGCTCTCCGAGAACGACGCCAATTCCGAAGTCACAATATACCGGCATTCCCCATGCACGCGCACCAGCGCCAGATTTCTCTCTAGGAAATACAGTGAGAAACTCTATGCCCACCGCACTGTCGGGCGTTTTCGCCGCGGTCTTGAGTGCCCCGCACTTGCACCTGACCTGCGACGCTAACCACGGAGTCGCCGAAACGGAGGTCGTTCCTTTTGTTTTCGTATTTGCGTGGGTGTGCACGCTTTCTGTGCCGCGGGCGAGGCGATAAGATGCGATGGACGCCGTGTTGACTCACGGATTAGTGGCAGGCGCTCCCGTGAGCTATGGGCCGCTGGCGCCTTCCCCGCTGGGGCGCCTGGCTAAGTGCACGTTGAACCGTATTCAACGAAGACGGCTGTTCGGAGGCTGTCAATCAAACCCGGCTGTTGTCAAGCCAGTCATCTTAACTTGGCGCCTGCGGGCTGTAGGTGGTTTCGCGTGCACAGACGTTTGCCACGTGCTGCCACGTGGTGGAAATATATACTGCAACGGGCAGCATGCGCACTGGTGCTGCGCAGCGACCGTTTTCTCCCTCCTTGCCTCGTGTCAACGGGAACCTAGCTGCCGCTACTTCCCGCCCCCTTCACTCTCCGACTTATGTCTCCCTTCTCCTGTGTGCTTTTTTTTTCTTTTTCTGACCTCCTTGCTCTACATACATGGGACTCCGCCTTCTTCTTGCCCTGCACACTTGCCAAAGGCAACTGTAAATCTGCCAAAGCGCCGAGAGAAAGTCAATCACTGTCACAACTGTCCCTCTCGGTTTGATGTATCTGAGAATGTATCTGAGGTCTGGTGTCTTCACTAGCAGGGCCGAACTGCCATTTTTTTGTAAACCCTGATGAAGATCGCTCCACCGATCGAAACTGTTGAAATTAAATACTTGTTCTGTTTACCTTGTAGCACCGCTCAACTCCTTTACGTTTGAAAGGTAGCCTGAAGAATTCCTCTTTACCTATATATATATATATATATATATATATATATATATATATATATATATATATATATATATATATATATATATATATGGCATTTTCGGTCTTCTCATCTAAAGTGTGATCAGTGTAAGGTGGCGCTGCATTCTTAGAAGAAGCGTCATTGCAGTTACGGCGGGCGGCATCCATGGTACACATAAATTTCGGGAATTTCGGGAAATATCATCCGGCATGTCCGATATTCGTTATAAGTACATAATCGTTACATACTAATATCGTGGAGAAACATCTTAGATTTGGTTCGTTATATCCGATAAAGCGTTATATCAGCGTTAACTGTATCCGATGTTTCGCAGTATTAACGCGTGTTCGCGTATGTTTCGTTTTGTTCGCACAATTCTTGTGATGGAAATCACTTTCATGTCACCCTGCACGCTCTTCGGTCCCTGTGAGATCACATTTGCGAGATGGGCTTGATGGAACGGCTGCGAATGGCACCCACATCTTATATTGCGGTTTGATGGACCTTCTACCCTCCTTATGCTATTAACTCGTTTATACTATTAATAAGCCCATTTCATCGTAAATAACTACGGTAGAACAGCCAGCGTTACGCAAATTGAAGGAGCTCCGGAACAAGAACTGCTGAACGCATAGGAAGTGATCTCTCGCATATCCTCGTACACAATATGTTTGACCCTACTACTATATGATCTCTCTCTATCCAGCCATCACCATTTATATTGGCTTGTAATGTTATATGTCGTATATATAGGGGGCCTCCCATAACAAAGTTATCGTGTCGTTCATTTTTCATAAAGAACAAGTTCCGATTAGAACAACCGGCCTTTTTCCTGCACCAGTGTATCGGACCATGGCCTCCTCAAAAACGTAGTAACGAAGTTATTAATGTCTTAGTTCTTGCGCAATACCAGGTTGCTGTTTGGATGTTTTATGTTTATAATGAGTTTTCCTCCATTATTCTTTGATGCCTTGTGCCCTACGTTGCCCTATGTTTATTGCTCATGTATATATTTATTGCATTAATTGCCCTCTCCTTCGAAAAATGCACACGTATGTACATCCTGATGGTAAGTAAATTTACGAACGTATAAATACAAATTATTTACAAATTCAATGCAAATGCAAATTTGTCCGTCGGTCGGTCGGTCGGCCGCAAGCTCGTTCGTTCGTTCGTTCGTTCGTTCGTTCGTTCGTTCGTTCGTTCGTTCGTTCGTTCGTTCGTTCGTTCGTTCGTTCGTTTGTTTGTTTGTTTGTTTGTTTGTTTGTTTGTTTTCGTACGTTCACCCTCTATCGCCCTACATGCAGGTCGAAGGCCGTGAGAGAGTCGTCTTCACCCCAACGCTAGAAATGAGCCAGCACGCGAGCGGCGGCGGAGCCAGGTATGCGCCCTACGACGATCGTGGGGCCGACGACTACCCGCGCTCCGCGGGCGACAGCCTGCAGTCCGGATCCCTCATGGAGGCGAGCACGGACTCGGGCATCCTGGCGACCGCGCGGGTCGAAGACGTCGGCGTCGTCCGGCCCACCGTATGGCGCCGGGTACTGGACGCCGTGCTGCTGGTCAGGCTGGAGATCTTTCTCGCGTTGTTCATCGTCTCGAGGTTCATGACCATGACTCCCATCCAGGTACGCACGCAATTCACTAACTGCGCAAGAGCGTGTAGGAGGAGGGGCGCAGGATGAGAGAGGTGCAGGATCGGCGCTCAATCTGTCGTTTCGTACTCTCCCTCCCAAGCCTTTATTTTCCTGTTTGTTTTCTTTTTTGCGCAATAGTGTATTCATTAGATCCCAACCAACTCGCCCCGCATCAAGTTCTACTCAACTACATTTCTAGTACGGTGGGCCCCTTTTCTACCATGTCTACGTCAAGCTACATCGACCATTTGCGTCATCGGCGCTCAATCTGTCGTTTTGTACTCTCCCTCCCAAGTCCTTATTTTCCTTCTTTTTTTTGGCGCAACAATGTATTCATAAGTAACGAGGCGTCGCGTGCTCACAAGATTGCGTCGCCCCTAGCGCGAACGTACTTGACTAGTGCAGCGTCGAGTAATTGGAAAGAACGAAAGAATAATGCTATCACGTTTCTTTTTCTCGTTTGTAGATCGCACTTGGCATCGCATTTGAATTCTCTGAGCTGTGTGCGCGCTTTGAGAGTTGCGTTCCCATGCCTATAATTACAGCCGCCATCAGACTGAACACGAACAAAGAAAACACATTTCAAACGTTGTACCTTGGACGAACAACGTTTGTAAGGGGCAAACGTTAAGTGTTTTGGAAAGTATGCGCATTAAGCAAGGAAATTCAAAGCAACTCATCCTGAAGTCACTAGCTCACCCCGCATGTAGAATCAAAAGGACCCTTAAAGAGTGTTCGGGCTAAGTATGACGGCGGCTGTACATGTGTGCTCATTTGATGTTATTTTTGTCGCGTTTTGGTTTGCATATATTTCTGTACTCACTACCCTATGTGTATGTCCGTTTCAGGATAAAATAAATAAATAAATAAATAGAAAAAGAAAATTACTGGGCACAGTGATCAGAAAACGAGGAAACTTTTTCGGTACTTTTCCTTTTTCATCGATTTTGTAACTTCAACCATCTTCTAGCAGATGAAAGGTAAATGAATGAACGAACTGAATAAATAAATTTGTTTCAAACTTGCCAGTTGAGCGAGCTGGTTCAACATAATGGGATGTTTGATGCGTTTAACCAACGCGGACAGTTGTGTGTCCACGTCCTCTTTAGTCCTTTGTCTACATTTACTAACCACTTGATTCGTCTCACTGAACTTCGATGAATCAGTAAATGAAACTTGACGTATAGTATATGCACTCTGCTGTCACCTGCCGACTTTCCCAAGTTGCGCAGGTAATAGGCCACGTGGAAGGCAGCCGCCGCATCCTCGATCCATGACTTTCGGGGATAACTTGGGACTTTTGAGCGACGTAACGATCTATGCATTCCCTCGCTGGAGCGATATGCATCCTGTCAATCAACCGGACTACTGTGCGACGGGGAAAAATAACTTCGATAAAGAAGTTGTGTCATGTATTCACCAACTCATGCAAGCTTGAACGATCAGTGCGCACTGAAAAGTGGTACCAAGTGCCCGGCAGCGCAGTACAAGTGATGGCCATGGTGCGTTACGGTTTGTACCAGTTGCTGCGATGAGAGTTTTTCCGGCGGCGAAGCGTTCAGGCGATCTCGTTGGAGGATTGCGAAGGTACGTTGGTTTCGGATCAGAGTATCAGCTCCAGTTGGTTCGTAACTGCGACATACACATACCATGCTGGCTGATGTTAACGGAGTGGGGCATCGGATGTAATTGTGGAGGTGGAGATACTTACGCAGTTTGATACATATTGCGTACTATCGGTACGGTTTGATTCTGCCGAGCATGGGGAGATTTTCATAGTAGTGTGACATCTTCGAACAACGCCAGCGTACTTTTATCGTGAGCCTAGAAAGCCACACGAGGGGACTTAAATTTCTCTCTTTATCTTAATTTTTCCGTCCCCTTTCCCCAAATGCAGGGCAGCTAACCTGGCTCAGTCCTGTTTAGCCCAGCTCCCTGCCTTTCATCTGTGCTTTCTCACTCTTTCCGCAGTATACCTGAAAAAAAAAAAAAAAATCTGAATTCTGGGTTATTACTTGCCACAACCATGATCTGATTATTAGGTGCCCCGCAGTGGGAGACTCCTGGATTAATGTTGACCACCTGGGGTTCTTCAAGGTGCCCTTAAATGGTAGAACACGAGCGTTCTTGCGTTTCGGCCTCATCGCAACGCTGCCGCCGTGGTCGGCAATTCAACCCGGGACCTCGTGCTTAGGCGGCACAACTCCATAGCCACTAAGCCACCGCGGTGGCCAGCGTATATATGAAGGCAAGAGACTTGAGTGACAGACTACATAGGCACGTCTAGCGCTCGTGATTGTTTTGAATGGCATTGTCTTGTCTAACATTTTTCGATCCTTTCAAGTCATGTAGGGTGGTAAACTGGACCGGGACGTTTTCGACAGCAGCCGCTCTTCGGCGTTGTTCATTTGCGTGTGGTCCTGCTGTAGAGCCGCTTCCCCGTATCATGTTCGCTCAACTGGCCCAACTTCGCGCTCTTGTAGAAATTCTTTTTTTTTTCTGTTCTGAACACCGCTCTGACCAAGTTCGCTCGTGCATGTTCCCGGACGTGCACGTTTCAGGACCTGCTCCTCCAGAAGGCCTGCCTCAACCGGATGCACTACAACGAGAGCATCTGCTCGCACCTGGACGACCACGAGCACATCAAGAACGAGGCCGAGAAGGCCGCGAGCATGACCAGCATGATGCGCACCGTCGTCTCGCTCGCGCCGGGCGCCATCATCGCCATCTTCGTCGGACCCTGGTGCGACAAGTACGGCTACCGGACGCCGCTGCTCAGTGCCATGACGGGCTTCCTGCTGAGCACGGCGCTGACCATGATGACCGTGTACTACATGTGGATGCCTCTCTACGTGAACATCCTGTCGTCCATCCCGGACGGTTTGAGCGGCGGCTTCATCGTCGTCTTCACGGCCATCTACAGTGAGGCCACCCTGACCACCGGATCGGAAAGCAGGAGGGCGCGCTTCTTCGCTCTAAACTTCACCATGTCGCTGTGCTCCCCGCTGGCGGGTTTCAGCGGAGGCCAGCTGTACGGTCACTTTGGCTGGAGGATGGTGCTGTACGTGTCCTTCGTCATCGCCAGCTTGTCCATCGTGTGGGTTTTGGTGGCCATCAAGGACCTGGTAAAGCCCGAGCACGCCATGGACGGGCCCTGGGTGAAGTTCCGCAACCTTTTCGATGTGACCAACCTGGCCGAAGGTTTCAGGACATCGATGAAGCCCCGGCCGAACAAGGGAAGGGCTCAGCTCTGGTGCCTCTTTGGCGCCGTCTGCTGCGTCGTGTTCGACTTGGCGTGTAAGTGAGCGAGCAGTTTAATATATATATATATATATATATATATATATATATATATATATATATATATATATATACACACACACAATGCCCAGCTTCTTTCCTGCCGTGCGGCTATCCTATCAGTTTAATTATGTCAGCGCACACTAATTACCTACCATCGTTTGGCAGACTGGAGTTTCCCAGGAGACGTGCCGAGGATGGTCAGCGAGTTCATGGCCCGTGCGATCGCTTAACATGGCCCCGAAATCCCCATATGGACGCCATATATACTTTCTTTACGACAGTAGTATAAGCTCACAAGCTATTGGCGACCAGTTTGCGCGAAACGTGGTCCCGTATTCCCCTTATGACTCCCTATACTTCCTTTACGACAGTAGTATAACTCGCAACCTTTGGACCCGAAGCTATACTGTAACCTGCGCGTTATACATGTTGCACCTTCGCAGCTTTGGGCACCATGTACTACTACGTGCGCAAGATGTACTCCTGGACGGTGGCGACCTACGCGACGGTGTCCGCAATATCCTCGGTGAGCAACGTGGCCATGAGCGTGCCCATCATCTTCCTCTTCGTGAAGGTGCTCAAGATCAGCGACCCCGCCATGGCACTCGTCGGCGTCTCCTTTGCCGTCGTGCAGATGACCATTCTGGGGCTCGCCTTCAAGGAGTGGCTCTACTACCTGCGTACGTATACACGCACACACGCACGCACACACGCGCGCGCGCCTACTTGGCAGCGATGTGCGTGCCCAAGGAGGCTCTTCCTTGTACGCCGCAGTGCATGCAGTGGTCTGAATGGACAGTGGCTATACGCACTGCCGACGCCTTTCCGCCGAACGCGTCTCGCGCGCCATCTCGCCGCTGGAAGCCCGCCTCGTCGTATCAGCGTTGTGAGACGCCTGGTAGCTGCCAGGGTGCTGTTTCTTCTGCACAGCGCCCTGGCAACTACTATACCGGGCGTCGCGCAACACTGGCATATCGCAGCAGCAGTTACTTCGCGTGCCGCGTCGTGCCACCGTGTCGCCACGCGTATCGCTAGAACCCCGGCCAATAATTTCGAAAGCACTGCTATACACATTGTTATCGCTGTCAACGATTCGCTCTTCGAGCGAAACTGCCAATTTTACAGCGAAAGCTGTGTATGACTAACCTTCCGTAGTTTCTTCGGTGTCTGGCAACGGAAACTGACCTAGCGATTCCTGACGAACCCATATGGGTGCAGTGCGGCGGCGTAGATGTCAAAATTCGGAACAGATTAAAACGCTCGCCGTGAACAATAGCGTGACGTCAGGGTTGTCGCGTTATATAAGCAGGAGAGGTATCGGCGCTAAAAACAGCTGCGTTATCGATGTGGCGGACACGTGTAGTTCGTACACCCGAAGAACAACATGCGTACGAGGAGCGCCGGAGGGAACAGCAACGAGAATGTAAACGGCGCCGGCGCGGAACGACCACCGACGAAGAAGGTTCCAGCGATGCTGGACGAAAACTACAATCGCGAGCCCGGGCACCTCCGAACGAGCAATGACGCCAGGCTCGTAACGCAAAAAATGACAACTACGCTCTGTGAAGATGTAATGGCAGCGAAAAGCACTTTGCTTTTCGTTTCAGAGCTTTGACTGTCGTCAGCTTTTGCTGCCATTACATCTTCTCAGAATGGAATGGTTGCCATTTTTCTTCTTTTTTCCGGCTCGGCGATATTGAACGTCAGCCCGGGCTCTTAGACGTGAAGCTTCTTTGTCACTCCACCCCCATCGGAACGTGTGCCGCCGCGGAGCTCCCGCAGAACAGTATATTGCCATGGATAAAAACAGTTTCCACCTCTAGGGGCTTATCTTTGTCCCACAACAATGACCCTCATCTGCCTTGCTTGCGTTTCCTCTCTTGGAAACACTGCGGTCGCTCCTTTCCTGTCAGGAATGCTAGCTATTTGAAGCCGATAACGCGCATGCCGTTCGTAATCTGTAAGTGCCATGTGCGCCATAGAATTATGATAGCGAAAGCATTATATGTCCCATGACGCAGAAACGCCGGCGTTCACCGCAACGAGTGGTAACAAAGATCATCACCATCGGCGACGTCATCACCGTTTTGTATGACATCATTAATAATACAGAATTGAAGTTCGAACAAGTTAGAGTAAGGTGACGTAAGTTGGAGCAGAGTGAATTAAGGTGAAGTGAATAAAGGTATCTGTGTCTTACCAGCTGTGTCCTACCGGCCGTGTCTTACCAGTAGTCACGTACGGGGCAGAAACCTAGAGGCTTACGAAAATGGTTCTACTCAAATTGAGGACGACGCAACGAGCTATGAAAAGAAGAATGATGGGTGTAACGTTAAGGGATAAGAAAAGAGCAGATTGGGTGAGGGAACAAACGCGGGTAAATGACATCATAGTTGAAATCAAGAAAAATAAATGGCCATGGGCAGGACATATAATTAGGAGGGAAGATAACCGATGGTCATTAAGGATTGCGGACTGGATTCCAAGGGAAGGGAAGCGTAGCAGGGGACGGCAGAAAGTTAGGTGGGCGGATGAGATTAAGAAGTTTGCAGGGACACAATTGGTACATGACCGGGGTAGTTGGAGAAGTATTGGAAAGGCCTTTGCCCTACAGTGGGCGTAACCAGGATGATGATGATGATGATGAATGAAGGTGAATTAAGGTGGGTTAAGGTAAATTAAGGTTGGCACACATTTGAGCGAAATGGATTAAGGTTGGTACGAATTAGGGCAAGGTGGATTAAGGTGGACTGAGGTTGGTACAAATTAGAGCAAGGTGGATTAAGGACATGTGACAATCTATGACGTCACGTATCACGGACGTAGCCAGTTGGAAAAGTCACTATGCTTTCGCATTCAAATCACGTAAGGATACTTGAGTGACTAAGTTTCTTTTTTTTTTTTTTGTAGGGAACTCAGTGGTGTGCGCAGTATTAAAGAAAGAAAACGCAAGTACGACAGTTGGCATAGTAGTTATTGCTGTGGGACAAAGATACGCCCCAAAGGGCGTAAACTGTTTTCAGAGTGTATACACGTGAGCTGCGAAAATATATTGCCACGCGTTCGCTATATATATATATATATATATATATATATATATATATATATATATATATATATATATATATATATATACATACGGAAGATTACTGCCGCTCGTGAAGCGCATGGCCGACGACATATTTCGCGGGCCCACGAAATCGCGTAACAGTGACGCATATTTCGCCGAATATCTCGCCGGGATGTTTGCGACAAGAGGGCAGTGAATTGTGTCGCCGACTGCCCAGCGCTTCTCTACTGCTGCTGACTCAATTCACGTCGAGTAATCTTTCCTTCCGCCGCCCACTTTATATCTGGAGTGGTCAACTCTCTGTCCGTAAAGTTCCTCGAGAGTGAAAGTTATTTTTCGGGGATCACGAAATGAATGGCGCTAGCGCCTTATCCGTCGTGTCTCTCCGCGACCGCGCTTCTTATCGAAGTTGCCGTACGTGTTTGTTCCACCGCGTGACAATGGCATGGGGCCGTCGAGCTCTTGGCCCCATGTAGGGGGAGGGGGGCGTGTCCTTTTGTCTGACGAATTCGCGAAGTGCCCGTTATGGCAGTCAGCACGTGACTGTCGCAGGAGTCCCGCGTATCGGAAATGCCGGCGGAGCCCGTGGAAGCTTTCCTTACGTAAATTTATCGTTCGCCGCGGTATACGACGACGTGTATTTATGTGTAATTCGAAAACGCTCGCGCAGCGCGCGCTGGTTTAGGCGTTGAATAATAAACACAGGTGGTGACGATTCATCCAGAGGTCCTCCCAACTGTGGTTTTCTCGTGACCCGCTGTGCCCGTTTCTGGACGTTATATAGGCCTCGCGACAAGCGAGTATACAGAGCCGAGTACGGGGACGCGCAGAAAGAAAGACGTCCGCGGTGCACGCCTTCAAGGATGCTTATTGGGGGGACGGTCTTTGCATGACCGATAAACCTTGTTTGGAAGTCAGAGTCGCGCGTGATGCGTTTCTTTCTGTGTCCATGTCTTTGGCGCTGTGCTTGCCTTTGCCATGAAAGACCAGTTCGCACAAGCTTCTACCCTAGTGAAACTCTAGAATTTTTTGTTATTTGTCTCTTTGTTTCATGTGCGAGAGGCTTTTGCCTATATAGTTGGTTAGAGCTCGACGTTGCAACAACAGTATCAAAGACCGAACAAAGCAAAAGCGGATGACGCAGGCGCTTACTATCGGGATAACGTTTATTCGAAGGGAACGAAGTATATATTACGGAAAGCCGCTGGTACGATAATATGATTAGTGCCACAGAATGCCTGGCATAACGCTTCTTCAAAAGCTGCAAGATTCAAAAGTGCAGGGCTTATATTCCCTAATGCGCATCCCTGATCGAATCTTATAGCAGTAGCGAACATAGTCGCTCCACACTTGGAGGTATAATGGAATTATCTCCCCGACTACGTCGTCACATGCCGCGATAGAAATTGTTTTCGTGATAAACTAAAATGCTACTTTGTGTAAAATAAACGTATTCTCACTCTCGCAGTGGGATCATTGTATGCTCTAATCACTATTATTGCGCTGAATGATCGATGATCCTGTAAATCTCCGCGTTCTGAAAGCTAACCAGCGTTTGTATGTGGCTTTGTTAGCTTTACTCGCACTAGCGTTTTCTTACCATTGTTGTTAATAACTCGACCGCTTTCTTTTTCTTTCTTTGTTCATGTTTTTCTCGTTTGCATTGTGCTCTCATAAAAAAGTTATATGTTTTCAAGCCTGCCTTTAAGTAATGGAAACTGCGGTTCCAGTGGTCATCAACCCCGTTTCGAATCGCTGTCTTGTATGCTGCCGTTTTCTCAACCCGTTTAATCGTTGTTTCACGCGGAGGGATTATTACATATTTGCGTCGAACATTGCGCGCGCTGATCAGTTTGAGCGCGCGGTCTCCGTCTCTGCGCAGACTGTGTGTTCGGCATCCCTACTTTCCTGGGCCAGGTCGGTGTGCGGACCCACATGTCCAAACTGGTGGGACAGGACGAAGTGGGTGAGTACGCCGTGTCGGGTCAGCTGTGCAGTAGATGTGCACACTTCAGCTTCATCAAGCCCACACTCAAAAAAGAACAGTGGACGTGTCACCACAGGGAACGTTTGATGGAAGTAGTCTTAGGTCGAATTCGCGTTAGGCCACACAAGCACACACTTAACTCATAATTTTTAAAATTTTGTTATTCAGAGATGAAGAAAAATTGGTGTACAATCTATTTCAGCAACCTCTTACTAGAGGCGTATCCAGGGTCAGCTCCAAGGGACGAAGGCGGGGGGGGGGGGGGGGGGGGGGGCAGAGGAATACCTTAGGGGTGGGTGTCGTGCTGCACGCTATATATATATATATATATATATATATATATATATATATATATATATATATATATATATATATATATATAGCATATAAAATGCAGACTACGTGCATGGAAACACGGTCACGGTCTTTACTGTCCAATGTTTTCGAAACGTTGAGTTGTAAAGAACGTGTTTCCACTGATGTCACCAACCGATCCAGCCTGCTCTTGCTTTTTTTCTCGTCACGCACACAACAAACACACACACGTGTATATATATATATATATATATATATGCACGCGACTTTCTGTCCGAGCCATGGTCGGGTTGTCCCCGTGCAGGCAAGGTGTTCGCCTTCCTGGCCTCATTCGACGCGGTGGTGCCCGTCCTGGGCGAGTTGTTCATCACGTCGCTGTTCAACTGGTCTCTCGACTTCCTGCCGGGGCTGCCTTACCTGGTGGCTGCCGGAATCACCTGCATCTCAGCCGGACTCATCGCGTACGTATTCTCGGAATTCTTTCGAGAATTCCAGGGACGCATGCATGCAATCTGCAGTAGTAGTCCGTATATATACACACACCTCGTCTATACATGTCTCCAAGAAAAAAAATTCGCACCCTTCGGGGCATATCTTGTCCCCAAACAGTAATAGCCTCCTATCCTGCGTGCATTTGTTTAAATTCAAGGCCCGTTCACATTAGCGAAAAAAAAAAAAAAATACCGCGCGGAATGCCGCAGGCGGCACAACGCGCCAGAATTGCCATGGCAACACTTGCGAGCGTCTTTGCCGCCGCGTGAATGAATGAATGAATGAATGAATGAATGAATGAATGAATGAATGAAACCACGTTTATTCCACATTAAAATGCGCCGAAGACGCTGCGGTGGAAAGGAGAGGGGTGTTATTGCAAAAGGGGAAGGGTAAGGCCCGCTCCGTTTTATTGACGAGCGTCGTGGAGGCAGCTGGAGCCTGAACGAGTCTGCCGCTCCTATATGGTCTCCCCGATCGGCGGCGAGCGGCCTGCTGCAAAATTCAGTGCCCTTGCACTCTGGCCCACGTATGGGCAGTGCTTGAAGCCTGCTTCACCTGTTCCGCGGATCGGCACGGCATTGCACTATCGTCGGCATCGGCTCACGTATGAAAAATGATTGGTCTGTGTCCACGGAGATCCGACAGAATCTAGCCACAAACAGCTTCGCTGTAAAAAAAGTAGCTCGAAGACCCTTTCGCTTCGCGACAGAAAAAAAAGTTGCCGCTCCTTTTGACGCGAGAGTAGCGAGCGCAGAGTTTTCAAGAAGAGGCAAGCAAAACAATTATTGTTTGGGGACAATGTATGTCCCAAACGGTGTAATTTTTTTATTTGTTATTTATTTACTATTATTTTTTGTGTAGGGACTACCATATTTGACGGCAGTGCGTCGCTATACGTCATATTTATCTGCCGATGGTCGGGCTGTCCTCACACCCCATTTCCCACGTCTTGCGCTTACAAAAAAAGTCTATCGACGTGGGGCCAGTTCCATTTCATACATGGCAAGGGCTATTGGAGACTCCGGCTTTGTCCTGCATCAAATGGACGGACAACAACGACGATGACGATGATGATAATGATGACATTGTTCTAATGCTAGCTGTATCGATGGTTAAAAAGACGGCTAAGCGGAAAGCGTCCATGTCGGCTCTCGTTCCAATTCTGACGAATCCGGCAAGAGCTTCGTAAAGACGGCTATCAACTCAGAAACGATGCAGGCAACCTCGCTGTCCGAACAAGATGGCGGCAGAGCAAGATGCTCAGAAGCTCGACGGGAAGATCGCCCGCACACATGGAAACGTTGCGCTTTTTGATGCTCATAATGCAAGCTACGTAGTGTTTTCCATAGGTTTGCATATGGAAAGTGTTAAAATACAGCGATAACATATGCTTGTATTTTTTTATCTCTTTCTCAAACGCGAGCAAAGCCGTCCTCTTAGCAGTCAAAGTAGACTGTCGTCGATGCTGGGCAGAATTGGAACCCACCCGATTATTATTATTATTATTATTATTATTATTATTATTATTGTTATTATTATTATTATTATTATTATTAATATAGAGACATTCGTGCCTTGCAGTGGAGCGGCAGCCAGGAGTGCTGCTAAGGTATATGTATGTATATACATATTCTTTTTTTTTTTTCAGCTACGTTGCGAGGGTGCATCGGGAAGGCGTCAAGTACGAAGACATGTCCAAACAGGAAGGGGTGCCGGTACCCATCAACGACTGAAGAGCTGGGCCGGCGCGACCGACTTATCGATCACGCCGAAAGCTGATATTGTAGCTGCGGCCACATGAAACGCATTTCTGACATATTTTTGGGAGTGTCGTCTTACAGCGTCCGCGCGTCCATTTTTTTTTTTACACCTCATGAGAACGGCGACGTTTTCCTCGGCCGAAGTGCGTATCGCGAGGTACTTTCTGTCGCTGGTGTGAACGCGTGGGGACAGTGTTAGGCCTAAATTACCGCGTATAGTCGTGGCCAAGCGCAAAGGGGACGACGACATAACTCCGAAAATATGTCGGAAACGCGTTACTTGTGGCTTCATCTTTATAGTTTATAGTAATAGAGCATTTTAGCATAGCGTTATTGTTATACCGTTCTTGTTGCCGCAATCCCCTGCCGCCGATTGCGCATGTGCGGGCATACCATGCATGCGAGGTGGAAAGCGGGGCGATAGTTACGCTATGCTAAAACGCTCTAATGACGCAGACGTCTCCTGCAGCGTTTGCGTGGATTCGCCAGTAACGTATCGAATCGCTGCGTCTGTTTGGATATGCGAGTTGGCTTCAGCGAATCCATGTAAACGCCTAACACGTACGTCGCATCGAAGGGGTTGGGGTTGTGGGGCTGGGGAGGGCAGGGTTAGTGAAAGGGTGCGTGCGATACTACTGGTGTAAGGGTGATTCGGACGCATTATACGACGCGCCGTCACCGTCGCGCGACACGCCACAAACTCGGAACGTCGCCGCGTCGTGTTGAACTGAGGAGTCGGCAAATGCGACGCATTAATGGTCGTGTGAGCACGGCTTCGCTTACGCGCTTGGCACACACCCAAGGGCGTCAATGCGCATGCGCGTGGCTGCCTCCCTCCGAGGTCTGTGCGCAGACGCCATAGCTACTCTATACGCCAGTCGCTCGAGGAGCGATTAAGCCCGCTTCCGACTCGTGCGCGATCGAGACGCTCATCGGTATAGTTTCGACTCTGAGCCACTGGACAGAAGCATATCAAGTAGAAGCACGACGCGCACATTAGCACCTGTATAGTAACGAATGTATGCGTAAAGTGTGGCCCACTGTTTCAGTGAACAAACAGTTATGATATGGGCGAGAGTTTCTGTCTATATGTCAAGGCTGAAAGCGACCGGCTTTGCAGCGGACGACTTGAGGTATACGTGGCGATGGTCCCTTCCTACGAGCCTGCTCGGCGCATTGGCAGCGCTTCCACCAGGGCCCGCAGTTGGGGAGCACCCGAAAACTTTGATCGGTGCTCTTGAGTGTTCTGATTAACAGTGGGCCACACGGTGTGTGTGTGTGTGTGTGTGTGTGTGTGTGTGTGTGTGTGTTTTATTACCTATACCTCTACGTGTCTGCTGGCTACGGTCCCGATGCGCTTGCATATGTCCCGTGCATGATATCCGGTGCAATCGTCAGTGCTTCTCCCACATCTCGACTGGTGTGACGCATAGCACCATTGTCGAACTACGCACAGTTACGATTAAGTACCGCCGTTTGTCTTTAATTTGACTTACAACGCGCGAAAGCTGTTTATGCATAGGCTTACTGTAAAACAAAATGGAATTGACGGCCAAATCGGTGTCGCTGGTGGCGCCGTCTTTCTTCTTTTCTTTTTTTGTGCAGCTGTGTGGGCCCTAATTGGCCGCTTTTCATACAATCTTTGCTAATGTGATCCAATGTTCCTAAGCTAGTCCAAAGCAGTGCAATGTGTTGTAGCTTATCCAAAGTTTCTAGAGCGGCGCCAGAGAAACGCACCTAAGGGAGGTTCAGCAATCGTGTCTAAAGGTAACCTGCACTCAGTCATTCTTTGCGACATCCCTTTAGCACTTCTATGCCATACCGCTGTTTACCGCGGGGCACCCCCAGGATTCATGGCAGCTGGGCGGAGAGATGTTTCACGGAAAAAGCCATGTGGCAAACAAGTGCGATGCCTCTCGAGCACAGAAGCGCAGACATTGTTACGCGCGGAGTATTAAAAAAAGACGATTGTGTTCATTTCTGCGCTGCACACGCTTGCGGAAGAGCCACATGCGTTACGGCAAAGCGTTTCCCAAGAGCTGCACTCTTTATAAAGGCCCACGATCTGTGCGTAGATCTCCGGTAGTCGTGTTCTTTCTGTCGCGCCAGATTAAAAAATAAAAAAATATCCGTCCATTTTTTACATACACGTGTGGGGTGGTATTTTCCATCGATCACATTGAAGAATACTTTGACCTCTGCGTGACGTAAGGCCCGCCGCGACTCGTCTCTGTAGCGACGGTAAACTATAGAACCGCACTAGACTCGGAAACTATAGACAGTAGACTTGAGTACTATACTAGATGGGAAAGGGACGCTGATTGAAGGCTTGCCTTTTGCTTTCGTCACGTCCGCTTCCGCAGGCTTAGTCAATCAATGTACACCCGCGATAGTAATCGATCGATAAGGTAACAGCAGCGCTCTGCCTGCCTGCCCATGATTTTCACATTTGCAACCAGTTGTAGGCAAAGTTGTGTGTAGCATTTGTGCTTGGAAGAAGCTGTGGAAGATTGTGTGAAATGATGTGGTGGAAGAGGCACACGCTTCAGTGTGTATGCACTCGTTGTACAGTTTTCGTCAAAAATACGAAGATACGAAGTAAAAAATACGAAGATAGTTCTGCGCGCAGAACACTTGGAAAGCCAGGAACTGCGCTTGAATTGCGCTTAAACTACACTTAAATTTTCGAGTTAGCTTCCCATGAGGTGGCAGATTTTGAGAGCATCCGCTTCGCAGCTAGTTACAAAGATCCGTCAATAAAACAAGTTCAATATGCGTTCGAGAGTAAGCGGTACACTAAATCAGGCAGCTCTTGGTAGTTCTCTCTGCGTGACAACGGCCGAATTGCGCTAAGATGCTGCGGAGTTCTTGACATAACATCAACGTCACGCACTGACGTGTAACTAAAAAAAAAAACCGGTTTGGTCTTAATTTTTTTCCCCCGATAATACACCTCATTCAGGTGCCTGGATGATTTTAAATTTCAGTTTTCAAGCACGCAAGTCTTTTCCAGCTTGGACCCTCCTGCGACCTGGAATAGTGTTCCACTATATCGCCCCTTTAAGTTGGCAAAATGAGAAGCAGGGTGGTGCTCTATGCCCGCAGCTTTTCATAGTCCCGCGACCTGCGCGATTTGGCCCGGGGATAGATCCGGTAGAGAGCGGGAAGTGGCCCGTGTATATTTGACGAAAACTGTCAGCCCCATGTGCAGAAAAGCTTCTTTAACGTACTTGCTGTATTACGTGCCATGCTGCTAACGTACACTTAATTTTTTATGGACACACGAAGAGCGTCTTTCAGTGGATGGTGCTTTCCGAAGGTCGTTGCTTGCATTTCACGATAGCCATATGACGGGGTGGGCTCTATCCATGTTTAGTTTTCGGACGTTGTGCGTTTTACTTTTGCTCGTCGGTGATTTACGCGGGCACAGACCTCTCACGTGTGCACTTCTGTAGAAAAATCTATGTTGCTTTTTATGCAGGCGATTAGAACATCGCAGCAGTTTTGTTTTTGCGCCTTTGCGTTCCAAGCGCGTTTAACGATGAATGGACGCAGCCCACGTGATGCTATAGTACAGACCGTGAAGGCGCGGTTTGGTCACACGAGCAGTTTGTTACTTTAACCAGCAAGAACTATGCTGGGCTTTATCGGTTAGTTCGTTTTTTGTCGACCGAGCTTTGAAAATACCTCATCGTCAGTACTACTGGTGTCATATTTATTTTGCGTTACTTCGAGTAGGAAGTAAGCTTTGATCAAACACAAGTTTTATTTTATCACCCGTTCGAGGAGAACGGGCTCGTCGGTTCGGAAAGCGGGCCGATTTCACAATGCAACTTGAACAGGACCTTGTGATTTCACAGATGTACACCCGTGATCAAAGGTATGCTGACCACAACGTCGCGTGAAAAACAGCATTTCTTTGTACCTGACGCTCGCACGGCCCAACACTGTCTATTGCAGTTGAGTTCGGACTGCGCTTCCCGATTCTAGGTTGGGGTTCGGCGGCAGAAGCCTCGGTCCGTATACCTTTGATCAAGGGTGTATCGCTAAGCAATCTACTCGTTGTGTTGAGATTATTCGCTCTCAACTTCTAACCACAAAATACGTAACCCTTAGGGAGCAACCATGCGTGCGATTCGGTTTTCAAGTGTTTCGCTGTCTAAACTGCTACCTATATCATTGGAACCACTCAATAAAGAAAGGTGAACACATTCGACACCGGTGTTGTGATGTTTGAAACGTGTTGCACAGTTCGGATGTTTCTAGCCTGTTCTTCAAGACGGGCTCCATACAGCCTTGCCAAGGGCGATGCCACCTTAGCCGAATTTTACGTATGTTTGTTACAGCATATTGGGGAGATTTAAGCGTGGCTGTGACCTACCAGCGGCAGACCTACGTATGACGAAATTCTGCGAGATGTATCCGGAAGGCACCGGTCCCAGTCGCTATATACGTGTGGTACAGTGATAAGCCACAGCATGTTGTTGTCGAGGTGGCCAACAGTGGCCAAACAATGGATGTACCTTGAGCCATCGTTTTTTGACAAGAGGAACTTGTCGCGGTCGGGGCTTGACCGAGGAAAAAGTCTCTCTCGTTGTTGGAACGTTGGCTCAAGCGACATCCATTGTTTGGCCACTGTTCGTCATCTCGTTTGCATCTTCCAGTGCACATCAATCTTGGTTAAAAACGTTCTTGTTTTGCGTGACTCCCGCCGCCGAAAAGGAGAGGCGATAGAAAAACCATTTCCCCCCTATTCTTATGCGGCTCTCGACACGTTCATATATATATATATATATATATATATATATATATATATATATATATATATATATATATATATATATATATATATATATATATATATATATATATATACTCTTACAAAAAGAGAATTTTGACGGCGCGTATTCAACTGCTGGCAATCGGCCAAGAAGACGCGTGACCGCACGTCGATTATGATGATGGTTTTCATACTATGGCACATGCCCTACTATGGTACATGGCCAAGAAGTGGGTGGTACATATCGTTCCAACGACAACTAGCTCCCTGTGATAATCGCCGAGTCTTGATGATGATTACGCTTTATATACTGTGCTACATATCCAGTACGGGTTAGTTTGCAAACAACGTTCTCGGTGCATTTAAGATAAATAAGAAGAAATGAAGAAATAGAAGCCTATATAAGATTTGTCACATTGTGTATAGCATGGGTACTCAAAAGGCTAAGCGCGCTTGACAAGTTTTCCTCGCGCCAAAGACGCAGGAACGGGCAAAATTTATGGCGTTTCGTTAACCGATTCACGAAAGCTTAATTCGCTTCACATCGATCGCTTCACATGTGTGTTGGATCCGCATAATTTTTTAAAGCTTAACTGACGACGTCGTGGCGTATGAGTTCAAACCCACATCAGTGTCTTGTTGTAGGGAGGTCGTAGAAAAACAAGAAAAAAAAAACAACAACTTGCAGAGCCTCATTGACTGCATGGACGCGTTACAAAAGTATACGCGTGTCTGAAAGCTACCGTACATAACGCCTATTGAAATAGCGCGTGGTTTTGCTGCAGCGTAATAGACACGTGCTTTCCCAAGTTTCGAAACTACTGTTGACACTTTTTTTTTTCATTTAGCGAAGGCCAGAGTATTCCTGAAATGAGACCTCCCACCTGGAGTAGAACCGGGGCTTACCCCGGGATACTGTTTCGTAAATAAACGTTTATTCCTCCTCCTTTCCTTAACAGTACCCTGTAATAAACAGGAAGGACATCTATCGTCGCGCATGCTGCTTGTGGTTTCGAGGTAGGTGCTTCAAGATTGTTTTGCCTTTTGATAGGCGTGGTCGACGATTTCTGCGTTAAATTAGGCTAAACGCTGACCTAAATGACTGGGGAGCAGCCACTGAAACTCTGGCTGTTGACGGCTTCTGAATTTAAACGGCTGGAAAATAATATTAGGGCTCATACGTTCAGAGAGAGAGTAAAACATGTTTATTAATAATATTTGAATGGCGAGAGCAGTGTGGGAGGAACCCTCAGTCCAGGGTCCCTAAGATGATTCCGGCGATGTTTCGAGCCCGTTGTATCACAGCTCGGAGGACCTCGGGAGGTCCGTCGCGGAGGTCATCGTCCCACAGCTCTTTGTTGCGTAGAGGGTAAAGGAGAGTTGGCAAGGGAGGAAAGAGGTTTGCAGTGCACTCAATCGTGACGTGGAAGATTGTGGGCCAGCTGCCACAGCCAGGGCAACGATCTGCATAACAGTGTGGGTAGAATTTATTGAGAGAGACAAGATTTGGAAAAGTTGCGGTTTGTAGCTGGCGTAATGTCACTGCTTCCTCACGCGAGAAGGACGGCGGTGGTGCGGCGTGGGTGCGACGACTGCGTGTATAATGACGGAGTATGTCTTTGTAACGGAGCAAGGGATCCCCCCACTCTGATCTAGTCGCCTCACCACGCCGACTCGCCCGGAGGGAAATTTCTCGGGCAACCGCATGTGCGCGTTCGTTGCCCGGCAGCGAGGTATGACCAGGGGTCCAGAGTAAGTGGATGCGGGGAGGTGTGGTTGGTGTATTTTGCGGGATCTGTTTGAGAATTTGGTGCGCCGCTCTCGGGATGCCATGTCCTGATAGGAACGCCCGGCATGCCTGTTGCGAGTCCGTCAATATATACACTTCCTCAGGAACACGGATGGCGTACCGAATTGCAAGAGCAACACCGAGAATTTCTCCGTAAGCGGCATTTATTCCGCGCATTGCAGCAGAGTCTCTCAGGGATTCGGTGCCATCCAAAACTACCGAGGTATAGCCCTCTTGAGTGCGTGATGTGTCCGTGTATAAAGTATGTGTTTCCGGGATGTTTGCAAGTATGCGGCCAATGTATCGTACACGGGCTTTGCGCCGCCCTTTGCCATGCTCGGGGTGCATATTCATACGTTTAAGGCTTGCTTTGCGGCCGCCACGGGTAGCAACTGTGCTATAGGGAAGTGCAGATTTGTCTAGTGCTATGAAGTTCGCAAAGGGACCGCTACTGCCACTGTTGCTAGATTTTAAAAAAAGTATTGCTGGACCTCTGAGGCTACCTCTAAATTTGACGGCGAGTCGGCTGCCAAAACAATACCACGCGTCACATACACAACCGGAATACTATAGATCACATCTGCAAATGGATGGATGGATGGATGCAAAACTTTAATAAGGTCCTGAGGTACGCGACTCAGCGCGCTGCGGGCCGCTCCCACGTTGGGACAGTCAGGCCTTGCCCGACCGTTCACTTTCATTCACTGAAATCATATTCACTTTCATTGTCATTTAAAGAAACTGCTGTCCGGAAAACAACGAAGAATTTAAGCTATCCGCAGCCTTCAATTACACCCGAATGTTCTTTTTAGTTTGTTTTTCGTGCCTGTGGAAAATAACCTGTGCAGAATTTGTGCAATAATTTTAATAGGAAGGCGCTCAAATTATCTACTCGCAACATTAACATATGCCTTAATCGCCGCATGGAACTCTCTTCGAGTTCCATGCTTCGCAGATAGAAAATGTCGGTTGGAAAGTAACCGGTCTGGTTGGCTACCCTACGCAAGATAGAGGAGAGTACAGAAAAATAATTGTCCGACGATTACGATACTTACTAATGCGAAACTTGAGCGCAGCTTTGTACGTGTTTTTATTTCGCATTATTTTGAGGCAGAGAATTTGAGACTAAAATCACTGCACCGACTGGCAGTGGGTCAGTGTCGTGAGCGCCTTCGCAGAGGCATGGGCAGTATGGGAACGCTGGCATGATGGACGACGAACGCGCAAACAGTGGCACGATCCCATTCGTGCGGTTACGCCGACGCCTACGCTCAACTCGGGAACGGGAGCTGCGCTCTAAAAGGAAGGATGGGAGGGAGGAGGGGCTTAACAATCGACACGGTCAGAAGTGCTAAGCCCAGCTACCAGATAGCTAGTTAGCATATTATACTCGCATCCGTTTTGCTGTACTCCTCGGTAAAGCATCTGGGTATAAAATGTTAATATAGCCAAACACTGGCTGCGATCGGTGCTATACGCGACAAGAGACAGCCTCCCTCGCGTCATTGTTTCCTTCACCGCTTCCACTCTCACCGGCAAGCTTTTATTTAAAAATAGCTGAGACTCTAGCTTTTCGTGCACACTTCTAGCCTCGCTGGCCTTCAATCGTTGGCATGCTTTCGATTTAAAAGAAGAGCAAACGACAATGAGACACCTGTGAAGGAACACTTCATTTGACTGCGGCGGCAGGTTGGTGACTCGGTGAGACCCGACCCTTTGTTCTCTGCGCGGGTCACCTTGGCTTGACCGGCCTACTTGCAGCGGTTGTGGTTTTTGCACGACCACAGCTTCCTGAACTTGGCCGAGTACTGGTACGGGATGTTGACGCGCTGCTTACTGGTCACCGTCGACGTGGGCTGCAGCGAGACGCCGTAGCTCCTGCATTTGCTCATGGCTGTGTACAGGTAGAAGAAGCGCTCGCGGTCGTAGCCAACCAGAGGGTTCACGCCGGAGGTGGACATGAGGACGAGCAGCAGCCTTTCACTCCAGAAGACCGAGATCTCGTCGGCGTAGGACAAGTGTAGCGCGCTGTCGCGTATGCCAGGCGTCAGGTACGGACCGTAGCGGGTCGCAGCGCATGCCTCGTAGCCGGTGTAGCTGGCCCGTGTCGTGTTGTCCCAGTAGTTGCTTAGCTCGAAGATGGGGGCCAAGGCGTACGCGAGCTTCCAGGTGGCCGCCACAGCGTGCAGGTAGACGGCGTCGCGGGTCCCGGGCAGTGTCGTGTTGAACAGCGCCATGGGGACGTACACAGTGTTCTCGGCGAACGAGTAGATGGGCATGGTGTCGAAAACCGAGCCCAGCCACTCCGGCTCAGTCAGGTACTTGTCCAGAGGTCGCGGTGACAACGCGGCAAGCATGCGTCGGCGCCACACATGCGAGTACATGTGGAAGACGTCGGCGTTCCGGTTGGGCAGGAGTCGCCGGTTGTAGGCCTCCAGCAGGGTGTCGTTGAGCATCCAGTGAGGCAGGAACGTCTTGAACTCCATCAGCATCAATATGCGCAAAAGCTTCTTCTTGTCCTCTGCAGAGAACTTCCAGGGAACGATGGCTCGGGTGAGCACAGTTCGCTTGATCATGCCGACGAAGCTGTCGATGTTCTGCCAGTACGAGGCTGGCTTGGTAGCGTAGAGGTCGTAGAGGTAGAAGAGTGGCAGTGCTTCTTCTGAGAGCCGGAGGCAGACCTCGGCCTTGAGCCAGACCATCTTGTCGATGCCGGTCAGCTGGTACATGCGGGCCCTCACGATGTTGTTGGGTATCTCGAAGATGAAAGGAGACAGGTGAACCAGCAGCCGGAAGCCGAGGTAGTTTAGCAGGTGCTCGGGTCCGAGGTAACGGAAGACGAAGTCTAGCGCCCTGGCCATGAGCGGGTTTCTGAGGAGAACCGTGGCGTTTTCCGAGACGTTGACCCTGTCCGGCATCAGCCTTCTGATGTACAGTTCCAGGACGCCCAGTTCGCCGAGCGTGGTCGTCACGTGCGAGAAGGTGCAGAAACGGCGCTCCGAAGCCCTCCTGGTGGCGTGGGCGAGGATGAGGGATACCAGCTGGATCTGCTCCTGGACCTTGTAGACGTCCCGAGATGTGTGCGCGAAGTAGAAGAACGACTCGGCGATGAGCTGCCTGTGCAGAACCAGGGCCCTGGCCTTCATCTCGAACCCGGAGAGGTCATCCTTCCGCAGCAGCAGAATTGGGTCTTCCACCTCAAACGTCCGGTCTTTGTGGCTGCCGAAGACTCGCACGCTCACGAGAGCCGCGAGACCCAGGTTGAGCGCCAGCCTAGAAGCGGTGACCAGCACGTTGGTGAAGGTTACGTCGTGGTGGAGCGGTTGGGTGTACGGCCAGCCACCCAGGCCGAACTCGGCGAGCTGCTTACGAGCCACGCCCAGGCTGCGTCGCTCTCGCGAGTCCGTCTTCATGCACTGCTCGAAGAGCACGTCGTTGGCCAGGTCGAACTCGAACGTGGAGCCGTTGGCCGCCGTTGGCTTCTCGGCCATCTCGGCCAGCGCTCGAGTCAGGAGCGTGTTGAGCACCCAGTCCACCTTCTCTTCGTCGTGCGCGCTGTAGCCGCCGTGCGACCGCGTCCAGACTCCGCAGGCGAACTCGTGGAAGTCGTCGCACGGCTTGACCGTGTGGTTGATCCAGCGCTGGACGGCCGCCGTCTCCTGGACGCAGTACTCGTACTGGTCGCACGGGAGCTCGGGCATGTGCGGCGCGGCGTCCAGCGGGTCCCCGCTTCGCGCCGCGAGCCTCAGGCACACGACGAGCACGACCAGGGCGATGCCGGCCGAGAGGAAGGACAGGGCGAAGCAGACGAGCTTGCCCCCGCCGCGTGGCGCCTGCGAGGTGCGGAAGTGCGACGAGCCGGCGCCCTCGAGCGAGCCGTAGCGCCAGAGAGACAGGCGTCGCTCCCGCAGCTTGCGGTCTATAGAGGCCGTCGGGTTCCACTGCAGGCTGCGCTTGAAGGACAGGCGGCCGGTGAAGATGGAGTTGCCGGCCGCCGAGCGGATCGCGGCGTCGCCGCCGTGATCCACCGAGAAGCGCGACCAGCCGCCGTAGGCCGCCGACACCGACGAGGTGGTGGACGACGAGGCCGGGCTGTGGCGGTGGCGGCCCCGGAGCGAAGCTTCCGAAGCAGCCGTGTCCAGGTTCTCGTAGGTGATCTCGGAGAAGAGCTGCTGCTTGGGAATCGGCTCCGGCGTGTCGCCGCGCTCCAAGCCATGGCTGCTGGACATTGGGCCCGCCGTTTTTGTCGCCTGAGGGGGCCCGCGGCGCACACCGCCTGTAAGGCGCGCGTGAAAGACACGTTAGCTTCTCCGACTTCAGCGCAACCCCATGTGACGAGTGGCCATAACACTCTGTCGCTCACGCCGTTATTCCCTCGCACAATGCGGACACCTGAGTTGGACCTAGTCATTGAAAAGGAGCCGTTCCGGCGACCGGTCTCCCAAGGTTGTATTCGTTGTAGGATTCCAAGGGTTGACTAAAACAAGAGCGTAAAATTTCGTGAATCATGGAGCCCTTTGTTAGAAGAGTATGCTTGCGTTGACCTTCAGTTGCACCAGATGTAATCCGATCAGCCTATTTTTGAGATGTTTTTTCGTTGTTCCTTTACTCTAGGTGCTGTTCTACATCGACACTGCCATCGAAGGAATCAAACGCGATCTTATAACACGACGCTCTTAAGTGACAGCAACATGTACGACATTTCTAACATATATCTGGAGCGGTAACATCGCGTATATTTGAAACCGCCAGGTGTCTAAGCTGTTATCAGGGCCGGACGCAACTGGGTTGCATTTCATCGTAGGTTAGAGTTACACAGAACACCACTCACACTGAGTGAAGACATAGGAAATGTAGATCCAACGCAGATGTTAAGAGTCTCTGTGAAGAGAAGCTTTCGTGAAGCGCTAAATTAAATGCTATAAAACGATATGCGATGCGTACAATTGTCTTTATTCTCGCCACCCCTCCTTTCCTGCGAGGCTCCTGAAAAACAGGCATTCCACGAGGTGCTGGACCTCTTTGGGGAATCGTTTGGTTCTTGGTGGCACCTACTGACGCCGTCGTCACGATCGGCCTCGCCATCCGCTCTCCCGCAACTCGCCAAACTCTGCGCGCGCTCAGTGGCTAGAAATCACGTGGTGCTTATCACGTGGTGAGGGACTGTTTCCCGTGACCCTTTTCTTTATATCCTTTACGACTGGGCTTCGAAATCTTCACGCGAAGCTCCCTTGCAGCCGTTTGCCTTCCTCCATGACCACTCCGCACTGATTACACTGCAGCATAGGAACCGCGCGACGGGCCACGGCGGAAAGGCAGGTCAGCAATTCGGTCTATGCGTTTGTCGATTTAGCCGCAACATACGTTCAACTGCGGGAAATCAAGGCTTAAGCGCTTGCAACAAACGGCAGCGCGTGACAACGAGCGTTTTAAGGCTTAGCGTCAAAGCGAGGTTCCCAGTTTCCCGGGGAAGCGCGCGGAACGGACAGAGGGAGCGCGACGTAGGGGCGAAGAGAATTTCCCGGCTGCGCCGAGGGCTCACGTTGCGGTCCTGGATCGGGAGCTCTGGAGCCGTGCCGGGGAGCGAGCGCGCTGGGCTCACTCGTCCGCTTCTTCTGCTTCTTCTGCCTCGCGCCTCGAGTCTCGCCTGCCTCGTCCTTCTTCTTCGTCTGCGCACGCCGTGATGACTGCACGCGCTTGCTACGTCAGCCAATCAGAAACCGTGGCCCTCCGTGCAGTCTTTGGCAAGCAGCAACACGCAACGTCATTGTAGACGTTTTTGGTACGTCATTTTCAATTTCAGGCGTGGGCAAAGGAGAATCTCGGAAGAGGCCCTCCAAATTATGCTCAAAAACCCTCCTAGGAGGGACATAACATTTGTTTGGGTTCCGGCCCATGAAGAAGTCCCAAGTAACGAAGCCGCTCACGAGCTCGCCCGATCACTCTGCCACCGGGCAACTCTAGAGCAGCCAGTTCCAGGGATCAAAGATAACACCATCACGTACAGGGAAATCGTAGATCATTACAAAGCCGAAAGCAGAATATTTACGCCTCCGCATCGGTCTCTCTCTCTCTAGAGGACGCTCGCATTTGGCGGCGCCTCCAGGGAAACAATTATACATCACCATATTGGATCTACTTAACTCAGACGAGGAAATATATAATGACGCCCTCTCCAAAATTTGTAAGGGAGAAAGGTACGCTAGACCATGTAATATGGGAGTGTGCTGGCTCCCTAGGGGCCAAGAAAAGAAATTTACAGTAGTGAAGCCTGGAAGGATTTGCTCCAGAGCGAGGTCAGTGAAGACGACCAGCGTCGAGCAATCCGCTTGGCCGTTGAGGCCGTGAAGACACCGTCCTCAACGCGCGGGGACGTGGCCATTTTGCGCATTGCAGTAATGACGCTGTCATTGTGGCCAAAACGTGCGTACCCCGGAGTATCTGTTTTCCTTACAAACTGTTTAGTAAAGGCAGAAAGAGATTGGTACACGCTGTTCCTATGTACTGGCGTGAAAGATGTGGGAAGTAAACTGCCGCCTCAGTCTCACCATGGGCGCGCTTCAAACACAATGACGTGTACTACTCGTAGGGTGCAGAATTATATATGGGCTCCTTCAAGCCAGCAGAGAAGGCGAACTATAATAGACGGCATGACATGGCTTCCAAGGTAACTCGTAACCGTTCTCGCGCAAGTGTCACGCGACCACTGTACAGGCTTTTGGCGCTATTGCTTCCGCTGTCCCTTAATGCAAAAGCTGGCGGCATGGGTCTGCTGGCGGCATGGGTCTGCATGGGTCGGTGTGGGGCGGCATGGGTCTGCATGGGTCTATCATTTTAGATCTTCACCTGACGCAAGGAGGCAGACTTTCTTTAGAAGCTTCGGACGACTTAACAAGACTGATGCGTTCTGCTCCGTCACCTGCGGTAGATTCGCGTAATCCGCTGCAGACCTGCCCAGATTCTCACCACGTACACACACACGAAAAAAGAAAGGACAGAAGATGCTGCGAAATGCTGAGCTCTACGGATGGACAAAGCTGACAAGCGCGATTTTGGCTCAAGCGCAAGTACTATAAGTAACTCATTCAGTGCGAGCAGGAAGTGGACCTGCAGTTTCTGCATAAATCCTCCGTTCTGTGCGCAGTGTCTGTGCGAACTAGAAACAATGCGATAAATGCGAACAGCCAACGAAAGTAGGAACAGCAAGTGGCATGTGTGTAGGGTAGCAAACTGCACGCCGTTATGACCAGATGGTGAAAGCTCAAATCCTTAAAAAAAAGTTTATAGCAAAATGCAGGAAGGACAACCTGAAGTCGGACAAATCTAGAAAGTAACTAGATACCCTGGTTGAAGTTGGCAAGAATGACAGGTGTGCAATGCTTCGACGAGGGTAGACAGTAGAGTCGAAGTAAATAAAACATAGTGATATTTTATTAGGTCGGACCTGTGAGCCCAGCCTATTCACAACTTGGAGTCCATTAGCAGAAGGTGTAAGGTGCTTTGCCTAGAGTGCTCCTGTTTTTCTTTTTTTCTTCTTTCCATATTTTTTTGACGTGCATTCAGATATGAACAAACAACTCAGTGGGAAGTTGGCCACCACTACGGCGCCGCCGAAAACAGCCTCGTTCTGGCTCGCGTTGGGCTTTAGCCGCACGAACGTCCACATGGCCATTTCCGAATGCCTATGTGACACAAGGAAGACACCGTGCAAGTTTCCTGAATCAGTAATTGGATCCTTCACAAAGCTGTCGATCGTATTTGAAATCGCTGTAATACCAACAGCGTCACAGCCGCGGACACACAAGGCCTTGTTATACAGTACTTTATTTTATTCATTACTGCCTTTTTGATATCTTTCCTTACATTGTTTTGTTCATTTATCATCTCACTATAGGTCCGTGGCCGATCCTCCAAAGTGGGTTTGTTCCAGTGAACGAGGAACCGTCACATCGTCATCAACATCCTCGTTCGGGCTCGCGCCGCTGCACGAGCAGAAGAAGCTCGCGAAGAAGGTTCAACCGCCGAAGCCACGCTCACGTAACATCGGGTAGTCCGGGTACCAGTCGTGCATCGAGGAGGCGTCGTCGGGTGCCCCAGATACGACTTCGCCTCCTCCTCTCTTCCCGTGGCATGTCGGGTCCCCGGAACGTCCTGCGAACCGTCCTCAGGGTAGCGTGCCAACCTTTCCGCTGGCTGCTGCGCCAACTGGCTGCCGCCGCCGGTTCCGAGGAGAACGAGGAGCAGGGCGCGAACGCCGCCGTCTCGTCGTCCTGCTGGTCTCTGTTGGGCGCCTGGCTCGGGGGTCGCAAGATGGAGGTGCTGCTGTTCGCGTACACCGCTGCGGCCACCATGCCGGCCGCGGCCATCACGGCCATCTTCCGGGAGCAGTCCTGCCGAAGCCTGTCGTTCGCCAAGGGCGTGTGCGAGAACCTCGCCAAGCACGAATATGAGCGGTGAGCGACGACTTGCACGTCAGCGCGTGCTGGCGGGCCATGAGTGGATAACTTTGATTGGGTGATGGTCTAGACGAGAAAACGTGTCCGCCACCATCATGAGTGCGCCCGCTAAATCGCTTATTGCTTGAGTGCGCCCGCTAAATCGCTTTATGCATATTGCTGCTATCGGAACGCGGCCACCGCGGTCGGAAACTGAGCCTCCGATCCTCTCTACTCGGAGTGTGTGTGTGTGTGTGTGTGTGTGCGTGTGTGTGTGTGTGTGTGTGTGTCTGTGTCTGTGTGTGTGTGTGTGTGTGCGTGTGTGCGTGCGTGCGTGCGTGCGTGCGTGTGTGTGTGTGTGTGTGTGTGTTTGTGTGTGTGTGTGTGTGTGTGTGCGTGTGTGTGTGTGCGTGCGTGCGTGTGTGTATGTGTATACGTGTTTTTGTGGCTGCGTGCGTCCCGTTCTTGATGCCCGCTTGACGCTGCCTGCCTCGCAAACGGTGCATGATATTCTCACATCATCGTTTGCCAGCACCGTGAAACCTGTATCGCGCGCTCGCAGCTACAAGGCGTACGTGGTCTCAAGCCGCTACCTGCTCCTGTCGGAAGGCGTGCTCACGATCACCTCCGCCGTGGTCGCCATCCTGGCGGGCCCGGTGTGCGACAAGTACGGACACCGGACGCTCGTGGGCTTCGCCATCGCCGGTGCCGCGGGCACCACTCTCTTGCGCGTCTTCATCGCCTTGGGAAGCGGCGACATGCTGGCTTACGTGTTTGCGGTCCTGCCCATGGTGAGAGCCGTTGCGCCGCTTGTCTTTCGAGAGCCAAAGTTTTACTCTGCGAACCCTCCGGGGATTTTCCGGACCGTGGGCTGCTGCTGGGTGCTGCTGCTGTCTTACCGAATAGCATTATGGTTACAAAAAAAAAGTGCTTACGTGCGTCGTGGTAGGATCAAGCCTCGGTGACCCGGCACAGCAGCCCAGTACTCTAATCATTAGGCCACAATTGCACGTATGCTACCATAGTGTCAACGTCACAATTGTCTCTTTGAGATGATCGGGTTGTGTAGCACTGGAGCACGAGAACACATGCGCGCGCACCCGAGTAGATGCGAAGGGGGCTGCGTTTCGGACAGCTTGTAACGTGGAAGGTGCGGTATTACCTTGCACTGACATTGCAGTAACACAGAAACCTAACGCAGATTTATATTATGGTTTATTATACTATGCATTCAAAACAAAGCTTCGCTGCATGTAGATTCCAACAAGGCGAAATTTATCTGCGCAATCTTGAGATGATCCGATAGCATTAAAAAAAAGCCCCATAAAGTACAAGCCACGTGTTCTTTTGTGTGTGAGCGCGCCGAAGGGAAGGGCTTCAGATTGATCATCGACCATGCCGTGCTTAATTCGTCGAATCATCCTCTTCTTCCTAGTTGAATTATGCTGAAAGATGTTGCACCCTGCAAGGTGCGATTCTGTCCGACAACGATAATCGTCATTATTGGCCTTTCTTTATTATTGTAGCGCACTATTCCCCTGCACATCACTAGAGCGAAAGTTTCAGGCGTGCAGGATACCTGAGAGGAATACGTATCCGGGCCTAAGAGATTGTAAATACCTACAAAATTGACAATCATCGTCGTGAACACAGGGTTACGTTCTAAAGGGTGTAACATCTTAAGAGTTACGCTCAAGGTTGATTCACGCGACGGAACTAACGGCCGCTTCAGTTCTCGGACCGATGGTCTGCGGCACTGAATCGCAATGTGAGCGAGCTGTTCTGAGGCGCATTTAGCACGTCGGGATTCGGCGCTGGCGAGGTCCTCCGCGATTCGTCGGCGTTCTTGATCGGTCCATCGTGTGAATCTAGCTGGAGGCATCACTGGGCCTGACCAATCGCTTGGAGGAAACTCATTTCATCGAACATCCCGTTCGTCTAACAATCTCTGCGCAGGGCCTGACAGGTGGTCACGTGCTCATGCTGGCTTGCTGCTACTACGTGGTGACGAAGCGCACCGAAGCTAGGCTCTTTCGAACCATCAGGTAAGCTCCCGCAGTTTCTTAAGCGAGGTACAGAAACATTGTCATTGCAAACTGTTAAGCCGCTGTTAGAGCTTA
Source organism: Dermacentor andersoni (assembly GCF_023375885.2). Classification (NCBI taxonomy): domain Eukaryota; kingdom Metazoa; phylum Arthropoda; class Arachnida; order Ixodida; family Ixodidae; genus Dermacentor; species Dermacentor andersoni. The sequence continues at coordinate 90,321,417 of NC_092824.1, read as the reverse complement.
AAGCATGGACGTTTTTAAGTCCATCCTACGTCGTGGATTCCCCGCTATGGAACTATACTTGCTCCCCGAAACTGCGGAGGAGGAAGGCGAGGGTTCACCTCCATCTTTTCTCGAGATTTGACGCAATGCAGAGGCGACAGCTGGCCGGCCAGACGGGGTGCTTAAGTCACTCGCGCAGTGACTTTGTTATTTCTCTACAAAGGCTCTAGTTAAGAATCTTATGCAATCCATTCATAACGGTATAATATTCTATGCAACATACCGATTGTGGTTATCACCGGCTTTATTACAGATGTACTTGAACGCTATCCACCTTTGCGTTGGCACCACGCGAAATATGAACCGCATAAAACGACGCTCTTCCTATCACGTATATTATATATGCGACCAATATTGGTCTGAATGGAGTTCCTTTCTGGCAAAAGTGCGCATACAGTGAAATAGGAAGTAGTGAAATTTCGCGAAGCAAACGAAGAGACTGCCGTGAGCGTTAGATGTCACCCACCGTCCTGGACACTGCGAGACTACCTCAGGCCTTAGAATATTGTGCGGGATTCCAGTGAGCCTTTTCGGGTCAGCGATTTGTCCTAATTTGACGTCGTGAGACTCATGCTCGAATTTTTCCTCACGGCGATTTTGCGTGTACACGCATAGCAAGCGACTTGCGCGCAGAAAAAATGAGCAAACCTTTTCAAGCTTTGATGATTATTTCCGCACTCTTTGTCAGAAATATGACAACTTCGTAGAGCGAGAACAGCGAATATGTGCGGACCATGTCATGACAGTAGAGTTCGTACCAGTTTATTGTTTCATGGCCGGTGCAAGGGTGGTGTGGTTTTATACAGAAAGAACTCGCAGAGTATTTAAACTGCAGCGGGGACCTGTTACCATTTGCGTGAGATGCGTGAATACCTAGACATCAACTGTGATTAGACGGCCAGGAAAACGACACAAGTGAGACGATACAGCAGCAATGCGAAGCTGCACAAACGACCAGTGCAGAAGGATACACAAGAAGGCGTGAGAAAATACGTGGAAACAAGATTAGCACCATGGAAATTATCTTTATCAAATTCTAATACGCGGCCTTAATGCTCATGTAATGTCAAAGCGGTAAGTTTAACTTGTGCATCAAATTCTACACCTTCTACAATCCCATTTAAACAAAAAATCGTGTATTGGCCTATTTGAAGTGACAAATAGCCGAGGCAGGTATCGCGTTGAGAACCTGCTGCCATAAGTTAAACCGGAAATGAGGCGAAATGCAGAGTTCGATCGATCGATCGATCGATCAATCGACCAATCAATCAATCAATCAATCAATCAATCAATCAATCAATCAATCAATCAATCAATCAATCAATCAATCAATCAATCAATCAATCAACCAGTTAATTAATTAATTAATTAATTAATTAATTAATTAATTAATGATTTATCTTCGTTCCAATAGGAGGAGGCAGGACTAAACGCCGTGAGAATGGCTTTACAAAGGAGTTTGCCCCCTTCAGCGTTGTCAATCGAAATCAGCGTTGGGTTTAACACGACATTTGATCTTCATATATATACTCCAGTTTCTGTGTGCAACAATAAGCTGAGTTGTTCGAAAAAAAGATAACGACAGTCTGCGTGATCGATGCCCCTCCCCCCCTTTTCCTTCCCTCCGCAGCTTTTCTTACCGTCAAAGTGTGATAGATAGATCTATTCTAATAAACAATCTGGGGGCTTGGTGTTCACTGGATATTGTAACAGACAATGTGCAGATTTTGAAGATAAGTTTGAGCTTGTACCGCAGCGAACGAGAGCGGGATTTAACGACCTAAACTTGGCGAACGCGCGCGCGCAGCTAGCGCTATTTTCTCCTCAAGTCACTGACAAGGTGGACACCGGACATGTCGTGGCGTCCTAGCATTCACAACTCTGCACTGACATATCGCTGAGATCGTTAGTTGTCGCGTACGTATCGGTCGACTGTTCCGAGGACACGTCCACTCTCGGGGCGTCGCTCCATGCATCGCAGGTTTTACCTCCTCGAGGTGTCCGCTCTCTTGGGCCACGCCGTGGGCTGGCTCATGGGCTGGCTCCTGCACTCGGTGCTCGGCCACCATGTGTCGCTGTGGACGGCGCTGGGGGTGCAGTGCTTCCTGCTGGCGACGATGTGGGCGAGCCCCTTCCACAGGTGCGCAGTCTGCTTGGTTACTTCGCTTACGTGGTTTTCAAGGAGCTCTAGGAAGAAACGCGAAGACGCATCTGGTGAGATCAAAACTCCGCTTGCACTTGACTGGCGGAAAGGGATTAAGCAGACAGTCTTACAGTGGCGGACACAGGTGCTAGCGCAGACGCATGCCGGGATACCAGAGGATTCAGATGCGGGGTGCCGCGTCGCTGGCGACACCTCGCGGAATGCGTTAGCCCTAGCGGTAGTGTTGTGCTAAGGTACTTCAATGTTACGTGAAGCACAGACATGGCGAACCAGTCTACGTTTCCCAGAGGGCAATACGTTGTTTTTTTTAAAGGTAACATCAGAGAACCCTTGCGTAAAGGAGGAACCAGAAAACCCTTTTACCCGCCGTGGTGGCGTAGTGGCTATGGCATGGCGCTACTACCAAGCCCGTGTACACGAGATCGAATCCCGGCCGCCGCGGCCGCATCTCAATGCGGGTGAAATACAAAAAACGCGCATCGTACCGTGCATTGGGCGCACGTTTGGAGAAACTCAGGTGGTCAAAAATTAACCCGGAGTCCCTCACTACGACGTGCCTCATAATCAAATCGTGGTTTGGGCACTTAATACCCCAGAATTTAATTTTGCAGGACCCTCTCGTGAAATGTATCATAGAACACTGTTGCTCTCCGGTACTTCTTTTGCTGTTGTTGATTTTAGTAATTCTATCGCTGACAGCGTGCGTATGTTCCGTGCCGTGGTGACCACAGTTTCTAGGCACGGCGTACGGATGGACACGATGACGATGATCTTTACTGACGTTCCCTTCGAAACGGGGCGCCGACAAATAGTCACATAGTCTGCTTTGAGCTAATCAGTATTCTGCAAAGTGAAAGCGACAACGAGGACAGAAAAACACGTTCGCCGTGACGTCAGACGGACGTCATCGCACGTGCCGGAGCTGCTTCAGCACGTCTGGAGAATGGCTGTCACTGAATAAATGGGCGCAGTGTTCCCGTTCCTCTGTGAGCGTTCGTGGCCGTCCGGCCTCACGCCGTACCTGCCCAGTAGAAGTCATAACACGGTATCGTATAATGTCATGGCAATCTGGCCTTTTGCCTGTCGGACATAGGGAACTGGGTGTGTCTTCGCTAGCCAGGCCTCTGTGAGAATCTCAGCGACGCGCTGTCCCATGTGTCGTCGCCTCCTTCGCAGGGACTCCTCGGTGAGCACTGCGGCGGGCCAGCCGAACCAGCTGTGGCTCCTGGTCAGCGCGGACAACGCGCGCGAGGCGGCTAAGATGTTCGGCGGCCACCGGCACATCCGGGGCACGCTCAAGCTGCTGTTCGCGCTGCAGGCGCTCATCGCCACCATCAATTACGGTCGGTGCACATCATCATCATCATCAGCATCATCATCATCATCATCATCCTGGCTACGCCCACTGCAGGGCAAAGGCCTCTCCCATACTTCTCGAACTACCCTGGTCGTGTGCTAATTGTGGCCATGTTGTCCCTGCAAACTTCTTAATCTCGTCCGTCCACCTAACTTTCTGCCGCCCCCTGCTACGCTTCCATTCTCTTTCGGTGCATATATAGTACACTCTTAAAATAAAAGATAGATGTCTCAGCAGTTACTACCTAGTGTCGCGCCAATTCCCACACTTAATATAACGGCAGTTCGCAACGACAGAATTAGTAACGTACTTGAAACTTGTTTAAGTGCACTGTTTGGCTATTTTATTGTGCAATGTAGTCCATCTTTGCCGATAAAAGAAATTGGCTAGGCCAGAGCAGATACTGTCGAAATCCGTGACGTCACGGCGAGATGGTGCGTGCGGGAACTTGACGGTGGCGTCGCCACCCGTCTTGCCCGCGCTCATCGAGGCACCCTGCGCTGCAGAAGCGAGATGATTTTGTTTTCTCGAGAGTTGTTTCCCATTGCGATGCACGCGGTCACAGCACAAATGTAAAATGTGCATTGCCGCCGTCAACGCACGTTTTACTTTCGTTCATGCTTCTTTTCTGACCTATTAACAAGCTTCTTCTCACCGTAAGAGTTTTCTTTTTTCTGTATTGTAGAAATGTTAGTTTACTAATGCAGCTGAAGTTATATTTTTTTTCTCTTTGGATGTCTCTTTGAAAACACTCCACTCGTGCGCATTGCCTATTCTCGGTGCAGGCCCCGACGAGATCCTATATCCGTACACCCGTCTGGTGTACCGCTGGTCGTACTCGCACTTCGCGCTCGTCTCGGCCGTCGGCGGCCTGCTGGTTGGCGTGATCGGCGTGTTCGCCGTCGGCTGCATGCGCTTCGGCGGCGTCAACGACGTCACGTTCATGAACATCGGAGCCATCTTCGGAGGCGTCCGTGACCTCATCATCGGCGTGGCGCAGCTGCCCGCCGTGTTCTACATCAGTGAGCCAGCCACGCACACCCGTCTATGTATACTGTACCTATGCGTCATGCGTAACGATGCAGAATGTTTTCACCTTTCTCGATGCCTGAAGCCAACGGGCTGCCTGAAACTTAGAAATTGACAGACTTGAGTTAAGGCTAAGCACAGCGCAACGAATGACCAGAAAGCAAACGACTATGAAAAGACGTTGATGTAGAGCATGATGGTGGCATGGGTTGTTACAGAGCAAACCGGTGTAGCTGACTTTCTAGTCGAGGTCAGGAAAATAAGGTTGAGTTAGGCAGGCAGTGTAGTACCTAAAGCAGGTGACAGTTCGGCTATTATTGCAACAGAAACTATACGGGCACAGGAGCTGCCGCGACCGTCGTGCGTTCCCGCCATCGACGGCGCATGCGCGGCTCGCGCGCGTAGTGTTACGTTTTCTCCAGAGACGCGGAGCGCGTTTGGCTGCAAAACCGACGAAGCGAAGTGGACGCACTGTCAACGCTCATTGGTTCCGGTGGTGGATTAAGGCCTTGGTTCTTCCTTCTGCGGCTAGCATAAGCGTTGTGCGCATGCGCACGCAGGAAACACATTTGTTGAATCCATCGTAGCTCAAATAAAACGTACACAAAGAAGACAAGAAGAGAGACCACGGGCGCTCGTGGTATCCCGCTTTGTCTTCTTCGTGTCTATCTTATTTGCGTTACGATTGCTTCAACTTGCCCAAAATAAAGTTTTGACTAGAAGTAACTAGAAGCACACTAGCGTTTCTGCTGAGATGTTGTCTGTGTTATGCACTGAAACGGACAGTAAAGGTCAAGATAGCATTATTTAATTTTATACTGAACACTGACAAACGCCAACGGTTTCCCATCGGTCTCATCTCGCGCACCATCGAGTTGCGACGCCTGGAAAACTCCACTGGTGGCGCTCCTCATAACGCCAACATTGTGAGACGCCTGGTGGCTGCCGGGGTGTTGTTCCTTCTGCGCAGCAGCAGCTACCTCGCGATGTACGTCGTGCCAACGTGTCGCGCCCGCGCTAGTTAGGACGCCGACCGAGCAGGCTCAGAGCAGCTTTGCTCGACCTGTTTACCTTTGCTATCTCTGTCAACGCTTCGTCCTTCAGGCTAAACTGCCTTATCTTTAGAGTACTAGCCTAAATACCAAGGAAATGAAAACGCAGTCGACGACAAGCAGAGGTTTATTTGTTGTGGTGAGATGAGGTTAGAAATTTTCTGAGCATATAGATGCAATCGATAGACGTAAGACCGGGGTAATGAACGGGGATCGCTGGGAGATGCCTTCATCCTGCAGTAGACACTACGCAGGCTGATGATGAAGACGATGAACGTGAAGTGTATATATAGGCTTGGGAAGCGGTTGTGGATATGTTGTAGGATTAAAATTTTCAAATTGGTTCCTTAGTACCCGTGCGGCACAAACCGTGACGACGCTGGCTCGGCTCTATCGCAGGCTACATCTTGGCAGTACCCCAAGGAGTCGCACCGGTGGGCCTCAAGTCGTACTTCTCCAAGCTGGTTCCTGCAGACGAATGCGGTAAGAGGCGACCGATACGAATCGATCCAGTGGACGCCCCGATAATGTTAGCCTGCCTATTTTTGACGCGTTTTGTTGCGGAGTTATGAAGTTGTAAATACATTCTTTTCAAAATTCGATTTTTTTTCTTCAACATTTTCTAGAGGCATTCAGGGCCGTTGTTTAACTAAATACCTGGTTCTATTGATCTTTAGTATGTAATTTGTTTTTTAAGCGGTAGTAGTTCCAATAACATCAAGTCGGTGGTTTCATAATGGTAGCGTTTGATTACGGATCAGCTTGCAAACTGTAGCTTCAGCGCTAATGCAGGCGGAACTTGAGGCGCCAACTTGCTTCGGACTTTATTGTTTATATGAAACTTTAGTAACCCAAGATAGCCGAGCAGGATTGCATGTTTTACTTAAGAATAAAAAAAGAGTAAAATAATTTATTTCTTTTATGTGGGCGACATCCTCCGAATATCTCAGGACACGTCTGCGCCTATGTCACTTAGTACTTTTACCATTATCCATCTTTTTCACCCGCAGCTGCGACTACCTCGCTAAGCAGTGGATCCTCTCAAGCTTACCCCCTGGTCTTTTCGTTATGGTCGGATATATCCGCTCTCCACAATAATTCCCGGTCTCTCAACATCTACTTCTAAGTGACTTACCCTAGCTAGCCGCCGGCCCTTGATTACCGACAGTATTAGGTGGAGTCCATCGAATCAACCCTGAGTAAATCCAACTCAAACCGCCAGGCACTGAACTGGGAGTTCTGACACTACATGCCCTCCCCCCCCCCCTTTTTTTTTTGCGCCAGCTATGTTTTCTTATCATTGCTTTTTTAACTCGTAATAACCTTTCAGGATTCTTCAATCTTCTTTCTTTTTTAAATGTATCCGACTCATTATGGACGTCGGCGCTCTCTCCGCGCGCCCAGGCAAGTTCATGGCCCTAGTGACCGCCTGCGAGTCAGTGTTCACCGTGCTCAGCAGAGTGGTGCTTTCGTTCACCTTCGACATCGCATCGACCATCTTCACGGGCCTGCCCTTTATCGTCTGCGCCGCATTGGCCATACCCGTCATCACAATCTCAGGGTGAGCATGCGCAGCGCGTCATTTTCACTTCACAAGCAGCGTCCACCCACACACGCTCCTTGACGGCGCATCAATATATCCAGCGCGTTCAGAGCGCATGCGCGTCGGTTTTTCTGACGCCGTGATGAGCGGTAGTCATCCCTGCTTTCCCGCTGTACTGAGGTTTAAATTTGCGACATTGAAAGGAATGCCGAGAATTATGCCGTTGTTGGTTTGTTTTTCAGTGAGCTTTAGGGGGAACTTGGGAGTGAGACTCCCCAACCCCGCTCCTAACGTGGAATATTTCTTTAATCTCACCTTCGTGCCTTTTGGTCGCATGCGCTAAGCAGGTTTTCATGATGCAAACTAACAGAACAAGCACAACCTGCTTCTTACCTCGATTGCACTTGTGCCCTCTAAGGAGTAATACCGGCTTGCTTTGCGGTAGCTATGGCGTAGTGAAATTCGTCGTGAAAATGATCTATTGGAGGCTGCCTTTTAACTAGTTTGTTTGCCCGCCAGCGGGGCAACAGTTAGTAAACTCCAAATTTTTGTACCGTACAGATGGACCGGTTGCTAAAACACGCAGGGAGCTCGGGGTAGCATCGCACATATGATTGAACACAGTGCGCCTTACTGCGATTACCAACAACGGCTGCGCCGGAAGTCGCATTCTCCTACGATTTCTTTGTGGGGGACGCTTTCACCTATGCCGAACGTAACTTACTACACGGCACCTAACTGGAGCGACGGACGTGCTGTTTGTAAGCTCGAAAGACCGGAAAACGTGACGAAATTCCCACAGGAAGCCTGCAATTCCTTTTCTCACGTCGACTTTTGCTGGCTTAGCCAATCAAAATGCGCAGTAAGTGATGTCCTCGAAAGCAGTCGACAGGAAATACGGCCCACAGGCACACTTACGGCCAAAGAGCCTGTCTCCCCTTCGGGCAAATTCACTTAGTACTCATAACTCCTTCACCGCGAAGCGCGCAGATGATGCAACAACGTAACTTTCGCGATCTGCAAGAACAGGTGTGGTTGTTTCGCAATGAGAATGTTACGGTCATCGAATAATATGAATATCTTGGAAATGAGAAACTTACGTGGATGTCCAAGTGTTGCTTGCGGTTTGCCTTCTAACGAAATCACTGCTCGAACACACTCTGTGGGGGAACATTCCGAGCAAATGCGCTGAAAAGATGGCTTTGGCAAAAACACTCCTGTACTACAACAAAGCATTTTTGCAGGCAAATTGTAAATTGACGTGGACGAGACGTTCGGTGTTTCATTCAACCAGCTTGCACAAAATAACCTGAAGCAAATCGTTTTATCGCTCTGAGCTTGTACAATGATTAGAAACCCGGTAGTGCCTGAGGGAATCTGAGGAAACTATGAAAGCGAAAGAAGTCAGAGTGTATGCATGGTACAGCACTGCAAAAGGTGGCTTCATCTCGAGCGCATTTGCCTAACAGAAAAGCATCCTTCGCAAAGATGAAGACGCGCGCGGTGCGATGGTGGTGTTGACACCGTGTCATTGAACCTGTTTATAACTAGTGCAGTCAGGAAACAAGAAAAAGGTGCATTTTAATGCTGTTAGCTCGTCCTATAACAAATAAGTCTGGCAGCGCCGAAGTGCATCTTTGAGAAAATGAGGACGCGTAGTGGTGCGCTACTCAATTTAAGTAAATTGTAAAGACGTACTTAAATAGAACAGGCCTCTAAATATAGAACGAGGCCTCTATGAAAGTGCAGCAGAAAGTACCTTACTTCTCATCTCACAGCAGTAATCCCCATAAATGCGCCATAGATAACAGCACCTGGGGCTCTTTGACTTTCTCATAAGTCTAAGTACACTGGAGTTTCTGCGTCGCCTCCTTGTCGATATGTGACCGCATGTGACTCAAACAGCGTAACGAATATGTTTTAGAGCCAAATTATATGTCAAAACTAATATATGACGCGCATAAGATACGAGTACATCAATGTATGACAAAAATAAAAAAAGAATTGGTTCTTCCCAAAGTAATCTATGAATGGAATCGCTTACCTGAAAGAGTTGTTAATGAACGAACTAACTAGTCCTTTGTCGCGTCGCTTCGGCTCCCTGCGTGGGTGCTCATACTTTTCATGCCTCTGGTGTTTGATATGCGATTTACCCTATGTGTAGCGACGCCTTCTTTTGCTGGTACTTTTGAAAGTTCTGTGCATCGACACTTTATGTTCTCATTATACATATACTGTTGTTTCTGTTCGAGATGCACGACGACGACAGTATGAGCAATATTTCTGAGTTGATTGTTTTTGTTTGTATCCCCCGCTGTAATGCCTCAAAGCGTTGTGAGTAAAAGTGTAAACAAAAAAATAATAAAAAAAGTGTCAATGCGATGAGTAACAGTTGACGTCCGACCCAGGGAAGCTTGCCCTACATCTAAGGAAGAAAGAAATTTTTAGATGCACGAAAGCTGAGACCGCTGGACCGGTGTAGGGTCATCGACAATAGAATAAGCGAACACATCACTGGGCGATAGATCGAACGTAGGAACAGCACTGAGTGCACTGGAACTAGTACAGTAATGGACATCGGGCATGTCCGTAACTTGCACATCTTCAATCGCTTCTACATTTTCAAGACATTCCTATCGGAGCAGCATCACAGGGCATGGGAACGGGTTACAAACGAAAGTGGTGCTGGAGCCCTGTGTAATGTCCATTGTCGTAAAAGGTAGCAGTGGACCTTTCCGAATGAGAAAGTGATCAGATGGAGACAGTAGTGCAACAGCGTATGAAAGTCCGCCGCAGTACATGAGCACGACCGTTTACGCATTCGGAGGAAAGTGGGAGCCTACTTGGACAAGTAGTTTCCTCGAAAGTGAAGAAACGTCTGTGAGCGGCAAATATAACAGCGGTGAGAGTTCTGTTTCGGCCCGTGCGCAATGGATAACGGCATTGTGGCGCGAGAGAAAATCCCAGCAGAGGATAACGTCATGAGAGCACGAAGAAATGATCGTGAATTATATGGCGTATAGAACGTTGGCAATGACAACACGAGCGGTGAAAGCCGCTAAGGAGTGAATAACCTGAGCACTAACTGTACGGAGGGACAGCCCAGGAAATGGCGTCGTGACTTTCCAAAGTATACGGCAAAGCTTAGCGTCCATAACACATACGGCTCCTGTGTCCACCAGTGCGGATGCACGAACACCGTCAACAAACACTTCGATTACGTTCGAGGGTCTGCGTTGAGGAGTTCAACATTTTGACGATGTCGCAGCCCTTGCCTCATGGGCTGTGACAATTATACAAAGCACCTTCCAAGTGGCTTGACTTTACTTCACGGGAATCTGTAGTGCATTGTAGCAAAATTGTGTAGCTTTGTTACGTATATCGGCAGTTCATATCATACCTAAATCGTGTCTGAAGCCGATAAAAAGAATCAATCTACTCGCCGGCCGAAAGTTGGCCCCGGTACCATTAACGCTCTTTCTCTCCCAGGTTCCTCAATCCAACGCCGGAATCGAGCAGCTCGAGTAGTGCCAGTGTGCCTGCCCCGGCTGGCGAGCGAGGTGCGGACGACGGCGGTGCCGCCGGAGCAGCCGAGGTACCGGGTTCGGCTGCCGAACCGGCAGCGGCTGGCGGCGTCATCCCCGAGCCTTTGCGGAAGCTCGGGGGCGTCTTGGCTGTCCCAGCGGTGGTGCAGGCCGCTCAGGCACAGGCCGTACGCGTCCTGCCGGCTGCTCACAAGGTGGCTGCCGCCGTCCTCCATCCGGGGCAGCAGCAGCAGCGCCCCCTTCCGAAGGCGGTGCCCGCTGCTCGGTCGTGATGGGTCTGTCTGCCTCCGCCCCCGCCCCGGAACAAGTGAGGGACACGGACGCGACTAGGTGTTCCTCGTAAAGATTTTCTCATGTAATTTCGACTGTATTCAACACGTTTTTCTTTTTTCAGTATTAGACAGAATTTTTGCAAGCTTGCTTGTAACCGGTAGCGTAATTAATTTTGTGCCCTTGAACTGGATTACTCGAAGCGGCGGACATTACTTACACGAAATGTCAAAATACATAATTGGCTAATAAACAGAAATCACAAGTTAACTTCTAAAGTTACGATCTTACGGCACATATTGCAATTTGGCAATTGTATCCGGTGACTTTGGAAAATATATCCACTTGGAGCGAATGCTAAGGATGACACCGATTGTACAGTATGTGCGGCGGAATAATGAATGTAAGAAGTTAATGATTGAATTTGTGTTAATTAATCCATTTGCATTTCGATTTCTTGTGCAAGTATTGTCCGTTGATTTGATTAATCCAGCTCAATGGCTAAAGGTACGCCAAAGGCCTCGTGCAATTTTTAAATATTCTGTATAACCTTAAAGAAAGAAAAACCGTCACGCTAGGATGACTTTGACGTATCAAAATTTAGTTTTAAGCTCTAGAAACTGAACGTATTACCTATAGTAGCATTTTTGGCATACTTGAACGATTTTTCAGTTATGTATAGTTTAGCGATCCAATTACTGATTTTCCTTTAAGTGAAACTGTCTTTCAGCATTACAGGGCTAAGGCAGCCTTTAGAACAGTATGCAGACATCTTGTACATTCGTAGCACGCCCTCTCTCTAGAGGGTGCTTGATACTAGTGCTGTATGTAAGGCACATGCCTCTGGGTCCTTGATCTAAAGGGCCCCGTTGTGGCGGCTGTGCCATTAGCAATGACACACTTTATTGTATTATCCACTTATAGAATATTCTCCATGATCATAGCCCACATTACTTGTCATTCTCATTATTTCAGTGTCTACTTATTTTACGCCATTTACAGCGAATATTTTAGACACCTATACAGCGATAGTACACTTACCGTTTGCAATTTACCACTTCATAGCCTGCTTAATACCATATTTCTTGGCACTCTTTGGCCATCCCTGGCCAATAAAATCTATGTCAACATCATCATCATCTTGTAGATTGGCTTGGCTTTCTATAGACTTCTTTTTTTTTTTTTTTCGTGCATAACTTACTGACCTTTCCGAAGAGAGCTTCCTTGTCGTTGCCATAATACCCTCTGGAAACACGCATGAGCATCCTTTAAAAAATCAGTGCAGAAGCTGCTACACGCGTCTTTGTACTTCGGAGAAACAGTTCAGGAAGGAGGTTTTCTCTCCTCACGATGGCAGCTTGCCATCCTTTGTCACATTCTTGTTATAGAGAGGAGAGGACACCTCCTTATATCTTCTCGATGACAACTTGGCATCGAGAGGATATACTATCACAAGAGAGGTGTACTGTTACAGCAGGAGGCCTACAGAAGGTCTGTAGGGCTCTTGTTGTAATAGTATATATATACTGACCAGAGGCCGAACAAGGGGAACCTCAGCTTGGAACCAGGGTTTCGACAAGGGCACTTGTATTAGTCTAGAGTTGACTTCGTCACTGTTAGGATGCCTGTAGGTTATGTATGGAGTTTATCAAGCGATTTATAGAGTCTCAAAGGAACTCATGGGCATTATGAGACGCATAAATTCGGTACTCCAGATTAATTTCCACAACTTGGGGTTCTTTGAATCTTGCGCAAGAAATAACGGTATACGAGCGTATTTTCCTTTCCCTTTTTTTTTTGTATTTCGCCCACGTCTAAATTCGGCCATTTTATCCTGGTATCCAACTCGCAACATCGTGATTAGTGGCAGAGCGTCATTTGCTACCGACCACAATCCGGCAGGTAGAATAAAACTACGAATAGCTGCTTCTGTGCTCAGTAGTCAATGTCTTTGATGAAACAATAAGATGAGACGGAACGAAAACAAATTTTGAGGCGGAACGTTAAAACGGACGAAGACAGCGGTGTGCATTGGAGAGCGAGCGAAGGTCGGCCGGTATTCTATGGCTGAGATTAAGGAAATAGGAGTTGAGCAGGCCACGTAATGCGTCGGGCAGAATGGGTGCCGACGGAAGGGAAGCCCACTCGAGAAAGGCATAGAACTGGGTGACGTGACGGAATTAGGAAATTTGCAAGCATAAAAGACGGCGGCCGCTGGCGCAAGACAGTAGTACTTGGAGATCGCAGGGAAGAGGCCTTTGTCCTGGAGAGGACATAAAATAGGCTGCTGCTGATGATGATGACTCGGTGTCTGCTCTCGGAATGTTCATTCCTTCGCGTGCGTCGCTCAGTGCGTGACACAGACCCGCAGTTGGCTCCCAGGGTTCTCATTGACGGGACAGCCCTCCTTCCCACCAGTTCTCCCTCTTTCCCCAACGGCGCTTCAAGCAGCGGCGGCGTGCGCCGATCGATGCCCGCCGGCGCGCCTGGCAGCGGCAGATAAGAGGTGCTCCGGGGAGAAGCATGCCTCCGCGCACCCTGTCGCATCCCATCGAATACCCGTGCTCGTTCACTGCGGAATCTCGAAATGCCGGGCGAATGGCCTTAACCGGCTTGAATTCCGTCTTTGGTGTTTTTTCCTGTTCTTTTCTCTTTTTTTTTTTTTAAGCCGCACTAAACACTCTCGTTTAGTTCGGCGATCGAGCAAAACAGTTCCATTTTTGTTCTCGTTTTATGGCTATATTGACATGCTGTTAGCGCTACGAGTCGCTTCAGCTTTTGGTCGATGGAAGGTTCCCTCCTAGTTGTATTTCCTGGTTGGTTTTGAGTGTTGGAATTTCAGTCGTAACTGGCGTTTCAACGAGCGCATTCATTCTATGTCTAACGCGTCTGTAAACCTTGCTGTTTGTAGGCTGGCGTTGCTGCGTAGGCTGTCCTTCGGCCTTGGGTTGGACCGTATGCCACAACATCAAGCAAGAACAAGTCAGAATAAGTGTAGAAGCATCCTATATCGCCGTTCAGCATTCCCTAGCATTGATTCGAAGTACGCGCTCTGGAAAAAAAAAAAAACATAATGCTATGGAGCTGTCTTAAGTAATCGCGCATAAGGAGTATCAACTTCGACAAAAAATTTCGCCGTGCTGAAGCCCCGATTAACGGGCGTATTTTAGGTGTCACGGGTGCGTACGGCGTGAAGTTCCCGCGGGGAAATATACACTGCACGTTTTCGTTATTGCTTGGATGCTATGGCTCCGACGAAATATCTTCTTCGTGGATTCCGTGATCCGAAAGCTTTTGTGCACATTGGCACCAGCCTTATACTTTTCACGTTATCCTATAGTAGTGTGGACATATTCAATTAGGGCTCCCACGGGCGCAACCCCAGTACAGGACGAACTGTTAAGAGTACGCATCAGCGTGCAGGTGTATACTTACCTGGGAGCAACATTCAAGCTTCTCAGTCGCGCGAGCTGGAGTTTGACAGTCGTAATCAGATCGTGGTTCTGGCACGTAAAACCCACTAATTCAAATTTTACTTTAACAATATTTTGCAAGACCAAGTTGTACAGCGGAGTCACATGATAGTGCGTCTCACTATTCACTACGCCTGTGTGCGCAGTCGTATTTCAAGTTCGGCTTGTTTGCGAAGACAGATAAGGCACAAAGAGTCGAAGCCCCTGAGCCAACCCGTGGCAGCGCCAGCCTCCGCGCAGTAAATTACTAGGCTACTCAGGCCCATCAGATTCACCGCTTTCCTCGCCTTCCTGCGATCACGCGCCATAAAATAAGCTCGATGCGACTCGCGGTACCGCGCTTGCGTGCGACTCGTTTCTTTGCTCGTATCATCGCCGCAGGTGCAAGCGCTGGGCGCGTCACCTAGCGGCGGACGTCGTGACCAGTCCGGTCGTGTGCGCTTGCATATCTCGACCCCAACGAGGCTAAAGCGAAAGGGAGGGAATACACCGATACAGCTACGGCGACCAGGGAGAGCACAGAAAGAAACAAATTCTTTCGGCGACGCTCGCTCGGCTGGTGGTAGCGTCGTTGTCGGGTGCGAAGGAGCCGAACTAATCCGCCGGCGCCACACGCACTGAACTGCGGCGCCGCTTATTGCCGAGTCGTCTCCTGCCGTGGGAAAACGCCCGCCGCCCCCTCTTGCGGGCCGCGCGCGCGCCCGCACGAGCGGAAATGGGAACTCGAGCGCGCAGACTGACTGCCGCCTGTTCCTTTCGTCGCGCTCTGTACGGGTGCAACCGCTGCGCGTTCGCGCGTTGAGGGAAGGCCGGTCGCTCCTTTCCAATTTCGCGGCCATTAGCCACCGGCCTGACCTTCCCTCTGTCAACATGATAATTCAAAGCCAATCGACAGTGCCACGTCGCAGCCCCCGATTTTGCAGAGCGCCGCGCGTGTAGAGAAGATGGCGACGGCGATAGTGTTGCAGTTCGCGCGTCGAGAAAAAAAGACCTGCCGTCCCACCCTATCCCGCGCCGAGGAGGAGCGGGCACGGATTGTTTTTCAAAAGGATCGCCGAGGATTAAAAACGGGAGAGGCAGCAGCGTGTCTCTTTTTACAGCTCCTCTCCGCACGTATTCAATAGAGCGCGTGATTCTCTCAGGTTCTTTATTTTTTTAGTCGTGGCACCGTGGCTCGGGCGTGCCGCTGAATTGTGAGTTTCGGTTAACGCAGTGGCCTGTCTCTGCTTCGGCATAGATCTCAGTCCGCGACGATGCGCATGCAATGCACGATAGCACGGCTAGTGGACCTGCTATGGTTGTTTGAATGGAACGGCCAGCGTCTTTGCTGCATGATTTGCGCTTCCGCAAAAAATAACCGTGGAGGCGGGTTCCTCAGACGCCTCACCCTTGACATGACACTTCGATGAGCTAGCAGAGCTCGCTATGTGATATCTAAACGCTGCCCCTGGAAGGTACAATTTTCTTGTTTCGATACGGTTCTGTCCTTTTTATCCATCGCGACAAAGAACCACCTACGAAAGAGAAAAAAGAATATAATTGTAGTAGGCTCATTGTGTCATGCTTTTCCTGTAGGCTTGAATACAACGTAGTAGATGCTCTTTGATATTCATACGACACAACATATTGTGTCATTGTCACAATTTCGCTGTACCTTCTCTTCATCTGGCCTCTATGTTCCCGTTAACCTGAGGCTTTGGATTGGCTTGGAGATCAATTGTACAAATATATTTGTGTGTGTACGGCTTCACGGCACTGCTTAAAGCATTGCTGCAAAGCCATACCGAGCATGAACGGGAGTCGCCATTGAGAGCGGTATAATCACTGATCATACAAAACAAAATAATTTCTGGAGCCAGCCTTTCTTTCCGCCTTATTCGTGCGAGTTTGTTTATGCAATAATCTGAGCACCTTGGAGGCTATTGTTCGCGCCGGCCTTGTGCGTGATCCTTTCTGTGTGCCTTTTCAGTATTTGATCCTGAGAGCTACTTGCATTGGAAGGTTACATACGCGAAAATACGATGCTGTGTTCTAGAACTTGAGATAATAGTGAGCTATTCGGTGTTGACCGCTTCCGATCAGGATGCTGTAGTCCGAACGGTCACACTCTGGCAGACATGTCCTTACAGTACCAGTTGCCAGGCACCACCAGCTCGCTAGTACCGGGATTTCGGCATGTGCGCCTGCGTCCAAGTCTTAATTAACCAAACACAACCACGCAACATGCAGTCTACATCACGAATTGCCCTTTTCGCGTTCACATGGTTATTTCACGTGCAAGCGATTAATAAACAGACGCGGAGTTTTGAGGCTGCAGTGCAACTTTAGCTGAGAATTTTAAAGATTCACCAAGATACAGCATGAAGACCACGTAAATTACGGCGGTGGTCGTTCGTTTTGCTTACTCGCCGCTCTTGACGCTCGCGTTTCATTACGGCGTGTAGTAAGCAACGCCCGTCGCCTGCATTTTTACCAGCTTCGACATAGCCCAGCTGGAGTCCAAACTTGAAGCCACTCCACCGCCTTCGGACAGAGCTGACCACGTATAGTGACCGCGTGGGGAAACAATTATCTCCTCGGACCGCGATCTCGTTTTTCGTGAAACACGAGAGGGCATTGCGCGCCGCGCGGTCAACTTTGATGCGCGCGCTGTATGGTAGACAGCATCGGGCACGGCTTTGTCTCTAACCTACGCCGCCCCCGCTCTCTGCTGCCTTCCTTATCGGCGTCCGGTTTGACGGCGCCTGGTTCCGTTTCGACAGCCCGCCGCGTCGACGCCCCGTTTCACTTCCGCCAGCTTTCGTACCCTCCCCCTCTCACCCTTCCCTCCCCCCCACTCCCAACCTCTCTCATCCACACTTACACAGCTCGAAACACCAACGCCGCGTAGCTATGGCGAAGAGATGGGTGTCTGTGGGTCTTTCTCACCGTTGACTTCTTGAAACGCTTTGTACGATTCACGTTCAACGCTAGTATCTACAGACGTACACTGTAGAAAAAAAAATAGATAGCAGTGACTAGCTTGTTTTTGTGCAAACGCTTTTTTAGTTGGCAATTGTGACTGCATTGTGTTCGTGCGTGTATTCGCTCTATAGAGATCACCGTATGCACGAGGTCTTGCGTTCCAAGGCGGCTATCACGGGATGGAGTACAGGACGCCGTTATCAGTGAACCGCTTGCTTGTGCACAGGAATGATCTCTTCGAGAATACTATTTCAACTTGATTATACTCCAGCGTTTCGGTTCCAAACTGTATCGATCAAGCACAGGATGAATACCGTTAACCCTCTGTTTGCCAGTGAAAGTGCTGGGAGGCACATTCCTTAGTTGAACTCCGCGTGTGTTCAAGCACACATGCGCGTTTTCCAAATGGAAAGCTGTCAGTTCGCATTTATTTTTCAGCCAACATCTCCCACCCCCTCCTCATCCCGTCCCATGCACCACACACACAAAGCTTTGTTAGATTAAAAAAAATTAAATAAAAAAGAGCGACGGCGATCCTTATTGAAAATGTTGGCTGTTTTAGACGATTTCACGCACGCTCGCTCCTCTATATGCGAATGCTGGGCGTTGCTGAAACTTCCCGAACCCTTCACAGGATTCGTCACCGAAATTGATGCCGACTACAAAACACATGACGCACGCGAATAGCCTGTTTCATGACGCGAAGGCGAGGAACGTACGGAGAGGAGTATCAGCTACATTGCAGTCTCGAGGTGGTAGAGGGGTAACGTGAGCACCAACAGCCGAGGTTTGATGCAACACTCACGTTCCTGCGCTTATACACTTCGGCCCACTCGTAGAGGAAACACCTAAATAGTAATACAGCCATTACCGCTTCTGACATGA
This sequence comes from Dermacentor andersoni, assembly GCF_023375885.2. Classification (NCBI taxonomy): domain Eukaryota; kingdom Metazoa; phylum Arthropoda; class Arachnida; order Ixodida; family Ixodidae; genus Dermacentor; species Dermacentor andersoni. The sequence continues at coordinate 90,303,096 of NC_092824.1, read as the reverse complement.
CCGGGCAAGCAGATATATACGCATATAAAGTTGAGCTGTTTGCTTCGAGATAATCTCAGCGGTAATCAATGGCAGAATATTAGGCGGTGTTACTTTCGAGAGTGGGCCACATTGTACACTTGAACGCTATACCACGTTAATGTGGTTATAAATATAAAGAATAACGATGCACGTTGTCTCCAAATTTATTTATTTTTATTTCTCAAGAACGAACAAGATCTGCTCCTATAAGGAGCCGCTCTGGCAGCAGCTGAGGACACATGTGAATCGTATATGTGTGCCCGTACGCGCTTAAGCTTAGGACCTAAGCCCAAATTGACACGTTAATATAACTCTGTACACTTGTTCTTCCTGTTACCGAGGGCCCATCTCTTCGGTTCTGAGGTGTGTGTATGAGAAATTGAAAACAAATGGAGTGTTTTACCGCGACCTGCGACTTAAATCGTTGTAGGCGTTAGCATTGCGTGCCTTAAGTGTCCCGATGCGAAATTTGTTTGAGCGGAATTTTCGAAACCGAGAGCTTCTAGGCTTGAGCATCGGCCGATGCACCTACGTTCATTTATCATTTTTATGTTTTCCCATAACGAAGCTTACTGTAACCTTATTGAAAATTATGGCAGTGGGCTTCTCCCCACATTGCTTCGTACGGCGGGAAAGCCAGCTTTGACAAGGGCGTTTAGCCATAGGCACTGCACACACGCACGGCTTCTTTTTTCTTTCTTTTTTTTTAGGATGCGTCGCAAGTAATGCTCGTAAAAACGCTGTATACGAAGGAAGTCGCTGCACCGTAGAGATCTCGTTTGAGTAGAGGAAGCTCAGTATGGTTAAAGTGCGTCGCAGTGATGATGGTACCTATAGTACCGCTGTGGGTGACCCACTGAACTATTACTTAACGTATACTTATACGTGTTTATCTGCATTCTCCGTGCAATTCACAGGAACGTGAAGGAATAATGAAGGAGGGGGGGGGGGGTTCCGTGAAGAACTTACATGTGCTATACTGCCTCGAAGCTATCCGTAACTAAAAACAATGCATGAAACGCTTTACTGCACTGACGTCATCGCATCAAAGCGTTGATGCCGACTGGGAACCCGGCCCCCTTCCACGATAGCAATACGGGCGCCTTACGGGCCTGTCGTTTCAGCACACGCAGTGAGCCCAATAATGGCACCACAAGCAGTACTGCGTCATTCTTTCGAATCTGCTATGCTCTAGGTCATATTCCTCCGGCGCGTGCATACGTTTCAGAACGAGCTTGTGATTGGCGGCGCTTGTTACAGGCCGGCCACTTTACTAAAGAGATATATGACGGTAGGCAACTTTTCACGAGCTCATTTTGCCACACATTTGCTCATATGCTTTCCACAAGGAAATTGTCTGTAAGTTAGGACGGTATTTCCAATGTCACTATCGCATTTCGAGGTTTGTACAGTAAACCTTCGTTATAACGAAATCGCTTTATTCGAAAATATTTCATTTTCTCGCGTTCCTATGACTCTCATTTAGCTCATTCACTTTGAACCAGATACCTTTAATAACGAAGTCAATTTTTATGTCCATATTACTCCGTTATAAGGAGTGTTTACTCTATGCAAAAGTATTTCATATGTGCATGACACGTCGCTGAGGGTGCGCACACCCTGTAAGGATTGGGGTCGGGCATGAAATAGGTGGTAGCTAGCCCATGCCGTCGTCCGACTGATCCACGCTAAGGTCGTCGTTGAAGGGGGGGACTTGTTCTCAACGAGAACGAGGAATATGGGATTTATTTACGATATCTACATGAAGGGTGGAGAAAGTTACAGTTCATCGGTCTAGCATGACTGAAAGAGAATGCACAATACGCAGCCGTCAACGGCTGCTTAAAACACTCTGCCCTCCCTAGATCCCTAGGTGAGAGAAAACTGCCGTTCTACCTTCGTCCAATGGGAGAGTCATCGTAGTCGACCCACCTTTAAGGGGGAGGGTTCACACACTAACGTCCGCACTTTGGTTTCACTGAACACACCGAGGTGAGAGAGTTCTTGTAGACAGGGGTCTTGACCCGAGCAGTCGCCTCTTGATCCCAAAGCTGACCCAGCAGTCAGTGGCCGCCGCGTATGTCCTTTGACTGTGACGACTTCTGGGGCCCGTGGGAAAGCACCACAAAACATTCTTTTCCAGGAGTTCTCTTCCTCCAAGCAAACCGTGAAGGCGGCAGTGAATCAACTGACAATACTCGGCCCGCCGAAAGTGGCGAGACATGCCGGCGCCGCCGGGCTGTTGACGAGGCCCATTGTTGTCTTTACAAAGCGAGTTGTCGCAGCGGGCTGAGAAGAGTTCAGAGGTCGCTTCTTCGTAGATCGCCAGCCCCCGCAGGCCGATCTTAACAACCCCTAGCAAGTCGCGATGCAACCAAGCGTACACGCATTTCGTTCCCTCTCCCGCGGGAGAGCGCTATTCACGGCTCGGCCATGCTGCTCAGACTGGACGCCGGCGAGCTGGGAGGCGTGGGTCCATTGGCCGTCTCATCCGGCGGCTCCTGCTTCACGTGCACCGAGCACAACAGGAGCAGGTTGGCGTCTCGGCCGTGCGCGCCGTTGCCCACGACGACTCCAACGGCGGTGGCAGGGCAGCGAAGCTGCTGGTCTCGGCGTCGCTGGTAGTCCAGTATCGAGCTGAGCAGCCAGATGTAGCGGATAGCCAGGCGCAGGATCTCGTTCTTGCTGAGCTTCTTGTCCGGCGGGTGGGTGAGCACCAGGCGGCGCAGGTCGGCGAACGCGCCGTTCACGTTCTGCTGTCGCCACCGCTCGCGGCTGCACGGAACGAAGCGAACGAATGCCTCCACGGGGGAGGCGTGGCGCTGCAGGCGGGTTACACCCATGCGCGCAAACGAGAACGCACAACGCAAGTGCGACCCATGCGAAGTTAGTCTAAATGGTATTTCTTTACATTTTGAGTAAAAGTTGACTGATTCTTTATGAAGGGAATAGTGACGTGTGCCGATTTTGTTTGCTATCAGGTCTCTGTAATAATAGTAATAATAACATTATACCGCATCGATCACAATAACATTTCATTGTGAAATGTAGCGAAAATAAAGGGAAAGCGGGAGATGGAAATTCAGGACTATGAGCAAAACGAGAACAAGGTGAAAGCGGGAGCCAACGTTTCGACAAGTGGACTTGTCTTTTTCAAGGCGAGATATGCTTTCCTCGGCACAATATATATGTCCAGGAAACCATATGTGGCTTTGAAGAAGACACTGGTCGAAATGTTGGCCCCCGCTCGCACCTCGTTCTCGTTTTGCTCGTCATCGTGAAACGTGTACGTTATAGCAGAGCAGCTTGTGCTGAAAGCCGACTGACAAGTCTGACAAAACCGTAGATAGCCAGCGTACGTTTGACAACATTGCAGTCGCCAGAAACAGACACATTACACAGATGAAAAAAAAAAACAATATGCCATATATACGTTAAAAGCTTCACATTATGCATGATATGTATACAAGGACAAAGACTGATACAATATGCTTGATGAATACTTACCAGGAAAAGAAATTATACACAACCTCTTTGCAGTCATACCACTTACGTGGACTGAATATCTTCCGACAACCGTAATAAATCGTTATAATGAGCCTTTCTTCGCTGAAGGTGCCGCACAGTTTACTTATCACAGAAAATGATACGCTCGCGGTAAATATGCGATTAATGTTTAATGTATGTGTTTTTGAATGGCAAACACACAGTAATGGCCGGAAAACGATTTCGCTTCTTTCTCAGCAGTACTATTTTTCTTACTGAGCTGTTTTTACTCATGAAATAAATCACCCAGTCTCTTGTTACTGGTCAGTACGACATAAATCGCGCGAAATGTCATCACCGCGCTGTTGGAAAAGTGTTTGCTTCCCACCTGCGTTCGTATATACCCATCGTTGCCCATCCGCGAGATGGCCTCACTACACAACGCTGAAACTGTCGCAAAAGCCTAGTCTGCACCAGCGCGAAGTGTTAACAGGAGACATGATATAGGAGAAACACGAAACTACGCTTGCTGATGCTATTGCTTTCAGAATACGTATCCAAATTCCGTTTCATTTCTGTCTCCATTTAGGTTCCTTTCTCTTTTTTATTTCTCGCAAAAGAGGGTGCGTGCATGTGCTGCTAATATATAAGTACGTTATCCTCTAAAATGTATGCACACACTTAAAACGACCGAAGAAAGGCAATTTCCTGCTACATCGACAGAAATTTTGACAAGGAATGGATGGGATGCGCATGATACTTGGCGAGGGTGCTGCTTTAGGAAGGACGTCCTGGATAGTCACTCCCCATGCAGGTCACTTTTTCGAAGTCCTCAATAAGGCTGCCTTACGTGTTTGCACTGCGAGCTTCTTCGTTCCGGCGCCTGCGCCATCTTAGGTGCGCAAACGCGACGTGTTCCTCGTTGCTGAAGCCACTGAGGCGCGCACACTTCGTGATTGTATACGATTCGCGAGCGGGCTGATTTCGTGCAAGGCGGAAGGACGGAGCACATGCGCAGTTAAGTTCGAGGAGTCCCACTTTCATTTTGAGCTATGTGACGTCATATTAATACTCCGCGTACCCTCGACCCGTACAAAAACAAGGCGCGCTTTTTCGTAAGTTGCGAAGGCGAACGAAACACACGAACATCGAAGTGAGGAAACATATCATAATTATCAAAGTGTCAATGAGGCATCTGTAGGCACAGCCAAGGGACTGCGATATTTTCGACAACATACTAATTGCGTACTAATTTTTTCCGACTGATAAATAAACCCGGCGAAATATGGCGAATACCACGTGACTGCGCTTCACCCGCATCATAAAGCAGAGCCCTCGAACAGGCTCTGAGTTAGCCAGAACGAAATGACGGAGACAAAGAAAAAAATCACCGCCCAACTAGCACTCCGTACAGATCGTTAACCGACGAAGCTAAAACGTGCGGCCCCGGTGTTTATCGCTGGGTTAATCCCGACGGTTCGATAAACGGCGGCTTGGTAGGATGCCGGATCCTCGGTACGCCGTTGGTGTTTGCGCACGGCTGCACGAGCCTCTTCTTGTGCCGGGGCTGCAACATCGGCACGGCGTAGACGAGCTCGTTCCCGGTTCTGCTCGCGGCGTTGCTAATCGAAAGCTGTCTGCTCCTCAGGAGTACCTATGACGCGTGGCCCACCCATTTCGGAGCCGGCGAGAAACTGCTGCCCGCGCGCTCGGCTACAACGGAGAGCAACGACGTCACTACTGGCGCAGCTACTCTCAACACCACCTAGATAGTAAAAGGCCTTTTCACTCCAATCCATTGCATCATGCTACCTGGCCCGAGTGCCATAGAATCTTATGGGGATACTCCCGAGTAGGCAACAGTGATTATGACGTCACTGCTTTCGTCACGCCAGCTTTGTCAATGGAAATTTCAGGCCATGACGTCATGGATCGGTGGGAACAGGCCTTGTGCTATCTAGGTGGTGTTGGTTAATCGCGCGCCTCTCTCTTTCCTTTATTCGCGTATGCGCATGGGGTCGCGCCGGAGGAATTTTCGGCGTACAGGCGACTGAGAGACGGACAGACGAATCGGCTAACCATATACAGCTTCGTTGTAATAATGTAGAATAACTTATACCATGTGCTTATAATTGCTGAACTGAAGCCAGCCAGTGCTTAAGTTATGTCCTTTTCGTATATAAAACACAAGACTAACACCACGGCCGATGGAAATACTCGTACCGAAAATCTGTCACAAATGTGAAAGTCACTGGTGTTCCACGCTCATTTCATTCGCCGTTCGCAATAAAATTTTTTGTGCGAAAGCTTTCTGACTCAAATCCAGAGCACTTCTGCTCAAGATTGAGGTGTGATACACCGTAACCGGCGCTATGTTATATGGACTTCGGCATTTCTGCTAACTGGACAGCACAATTCCACAATCAGTGGAAGTAAGCAATGATAACTTACATTATTAGAGAATTAAAACTGAGGGTTTAAATGAGAGATAAGTCCGTAACAGTAATGAGATTATGCCCACTGTCGTTTAAATGCAATGAAGTTCATTGGAGTAGGTTTAGTGGTCGTGTCGCTTCGCCTCCACCAAAGACTGCAGACTATCTACATAATTTTTTTTTTTTTTGCAAAATCATATTCATGCTTTGGAAACCGGCCGCGTCGCAACTGCAGATAGCGCTCTCGTGTAACCGCGGCTATATGAGGTGATGTTACACCCTTTGCAACTTCACGCATAACGTCTTAATCGCGTAACAAAATAGAAAACTAAAGATACAACTGTGCGGACTAACTTACACTGTTCTCGTCACACAGGGTTTGTCCTCATGGCCGCGGGACACCGGAACTACCCGGGATCACCCGACTCTGAATTCCGACCCGGCGTAGTCGCAGCGGCGGCGCTGCGCAACACATCCCAATCGATGTCGAGCGACGGATCCGGCGAGGTCTCCCCACGACGCCGATTGGCTCCTGAGCGACCAATGGCAGTGCTCGTTAATTAGCCAACGTATAGGACACGGCTTTGTGGAGAGGGGGAAGCGACCAATGCGAATCGACCTCGGCGCTCGTCCGTTGACTGATCGATAGAAACGTTAGCGGCGGAAACCACACGTCGCGCTGTTATGTGGAGCGTGAGCCAACTGCCGGTTAAAGGGACGGCGGGCGGGCGAGTAAAATGATTGAAGTGTCACGTTTACGGGGGCCCGTTCATTTTTTGTCTTGCTAATTTTGGTCTATTGTGTATGTGTGTGGTGGTGACGCATCTGCATTCTTTACGACTTTTCTGTGCTGTCGTGTACACATGAATGACAGCGCTGCATTTTACTATACTCGTGTCGGTCGTCGCGAAGCGTTGATGTGCAACTCGTTTTTCAAACGATTTTAAGACGATGATGGTAGAGTTGCTTGATGTACTTAATGCGAAAAATGAAGCTAAGGGAAACCGAAAAGTGCTTTCGTGTATGTCAGACAGGGGTGTGTTGACCTCCGCGGCGTTCATTGTTACTCAAAATACCTCTGCAGATTTCGCGCGAATATTTCTATAATGGCTTTCTGAAAGGTGCCGAGTACGTTATGATGTGACAAAATATTTTCATCTTGGAGTATGCCTGTGCTTTGACTAGCGTTAACGGAAGAGAAGCTTGTTGGAAATTAAGCTATATATGCCTGCGCAACAAGCGATGGAATGAAAAATGCTATGCGCATAACATTAAGAGCTAGGAAGACAGTGGTGTGGATAAGGTAACAAACGGGGTTATCGCGGAAATTCTAAGCAACGGAGTTTGGCAGGCCACGTATAATGCCTCGGGCGGATCACCGATGGTTGCCGAATGATTGCCAAAGGAAGAGAAACGAAGTGGAGGACGGAAGATTGCTATAGGCGGTGCGAGGAAACATTAGGCATGTTAAAGTTTCAGTTGGCACAAGACACGAGTACAACTGATCGATGGGAGAAGCCTTCGTCCTGCAGTGGACATAAAACAGGCTCATGATAATGATGAATGAGGGAAACAAGTAACAAAACGCAACTTCTGTTCTTCAATATGATTAGGCCTTGAAGCGTTTTCTTTGGAACTATAGCAATGATTGTAACTTCGTTGTCTAAATTGCTGATAACGTCAGTCGGACCTGTACGCTTTCGTAAGGAGAAGTTAGAAACTATAAATAAACACTTTAATGGTAAGTAAAAATAAGCTGGAAGTGGACCCCTAAATTCCCGCGAGCGTTTCCAAATGCAATATTTAGCTAATGTTACGTGTCACCGAGGTCACCCAAGCCTGTGGAGGCTTTCATAAAATGCTAAGAGTTTACGAATTCAGTATGAGCCGCAATAATTTTCTGTTCATGGCTCTCATTAGCATGTACACAAGCTTTCGCTCTACTAGCAATGGATTTTTTGTTGAAATTCGATGCTTCGCGGCGCCACTTCCGAGAAACACTTTGAAATGGTGGCGAAATGTACTGGCAAAAACAAGATTCTGTAGAAAAGATGTAACTGTGTCAGTTGTTACGACCTATATCAGCACTTGTTTTTTCACTGTGTGATGAACAGGGATTAAGCAGTAGTGGGGCGTTATCATCGATATAAGGCGCGAGGGCAGAGAACGAGCTGTCGGCGCCGAGACCCTGGTATAGCAAATGGGTAGCAAATGTATAGCAAATGCGACAGGTAGGCCAAAGCCTACTAGTCGCATGGAGCTTAGGTATTGCTTTCGAATAGTGTTTATCGCTTCCTAAACGCAAAAAACAAACAAATCAGTGAGGGTACAGGCTACTCAAACGCGAAATCATATTTGGCTGCTCACGTTTCAATTTCCCACAATAGCACACTACCCGGCCGGGTCGCACATCTTGCTGCGAAAGGCCACTCCGCGCCGTGTTAAGGAACGGCGAAGAATCTCCTTCAGAAACACCAGCATGGTTGGCTACTGAAGACGAAATTCCCAGTACACCGAAGCATCACTTACGAGTTGTGAATGCGAAAGCATTAATCTCCAATTGAACGCCCATGAGCGGTCCTTCGAGTCATGTTTTGCTGCGTTCTTAGGCTGCCTTACTTCGTCTGCCGTGTACTGGTGTGGACGGCCACGTTTCGCTACCACCGAGTTTGCGGCCGCCGAACATGTGGATGCTTCAGACTGCATAGCGGTACGTGCTGTCCGAGCCGCAGCTGCCTGCGGTGCCAACGCCGCACGCCACCGAGGTCCTGCGCGACTAGAGACCGAATCAGCAGCAGCGGCCACCAGGGCCGGCAGGCGCGCGCAATAGCTAAGCCCAATGGGGGTGAGAGGGAAATATACAGCGCGACGGCGACGTGGCGTCGCGGCGATGCCCTCTACCCTCGCCTGGCGCGCTGTGGCGGCAGCAGGTGTTCCGTTTCGCCCCAAAAGTTAAGATGTTAATCACCGAGAGAGGAAGGCACATGCGCGATAGGGGCTGCTCTAAGTAGGTCTTTCTTTCGGAATTGTATTTTGTAAATTAACGGAACAAGCACAACCAGCTTCTTACTTTGGTTGCACTTGTGCCCTCTAAGGACTAATACCTGCTCGCTTTGCGGTAGCGCAGGCGTAGTGAAATTCGTCTTAAAATTGGTCTATTGGAGGCTGCCTTTTTGACTCGTTTGTTTGCCCACGCGCTGCGTGACAGTTAATAAACTCCTATGTTTTGCACCGAACAGTAGGACCAATTGTAAAGGTACGGAAAGAGCTTAGGGTAGCGTCGCGTACAATATGTTTGAACACGGTGTACCTTACTGCGTTTGCCAACAACGGTTTAGCAAGAGGTATTCTCGTTCGATTGCTTTGCGGGGGAACGCTTTGACATTTGCGTGACGTAGCGTCTTGCACGGTACCTCACTAAAACGGGCGTGCTGTTTATGCGCTCGAAAGAGCGGGAGACGTGACAAACCTCCCACATGAAGCGTCTCATTCCTTTTCTCACGTCGACTTTTGCTGTCCTAGCCAATCAGCAAGCGCTGTGTGTGACGTTCCCGAAAGCAGTCGCCAGGAAGTACAGCACCCAGGCACGCCTGCGGCCAAAGAGCCCGTATCCCCTTCGGGCAAATCCACTTAGTGCTCATAACTCCTTCGCGGCGAAGAGTGCAGATGATGCAGTAACGTAGTGTTTGTGATCTGCAAGAGCAGGTGTGGTTGTTTCGCAATGAAAATGTTAGAGCCACCGAATAATATGAATATCTTGGAAATGAGAAACTTACGTGGATGTGCGTTTCTGGCAGTTTGGCTTCTAACGAGATCACTGCTCGAACACACTCTGTGGGCAAACGTTCCGAGCAGATACGCTGAAAAAACGGCTTCGGCAAAAACACGCCTGTACAACAACAAAGCATCTTTTGCAGGCGGATTGTAAATTGACGTGGGCAAGACGTAGGGTATTTCATTGAACCAGCTTGTACAGAATAACGCAAAGCAAATCGTTTTATCGCTTTCAGCTGGTCCAATGATTAGAAACCCCGGTAGCGCCTGAGGAAACCTGAGAAAACTGTGAAAGCGAAAGAAGTCCGAGTGGTATGCATGGTACAGAACTGCAAAAGGTGGCTCCGTCTGGAGCGCATATGCTTAACAGAAAAGCACCCTTTGCAGATAGGATGCAGACGCGCGCGCGGAGTGATGGCTGTGTTGATACCGTCCGGTTTTGTGTTGATAAGTCTATTTTTTTAAAAACAAATCTTTATTTGTTCATTACATTTTGTGTATGCCCAAACAAACATTCAGCAGCATGTTGCAAAAAATTATTTTCCTACGGTCATTAGTTTGGGAGTTACAGTGAGTTTTCCAACCCATACCCTCGTATTGCGAAATCGAAAATCAGTACTATATTTTTTATGTAAAATTATCTAAAATATCTTTTTTTGTTATATATTGTTGCCTAGCAGTACACGAACAAAAGAAGAGACTAGTGCATCTCATGAGGTCTCCAGCTATGAAGCTGATGCATGTTAGGCATCTGTGTAGTATCTGACATCCTTCACATGGTTTGAAGATTTGTATACGTTATTCTCAAAACAAGATTTTCTTCACCTCATGTTACGCAAACTTTGATAACTTTTAATAATTAAAATTTTTATATTAAATCTTGCACACTCATTCCTCGCATAAAGATGTGTGCGAGGACCTAGAACAAAAGAAACTGATGCAATATTTTTGCAGCTACGGCTTATTTTGCCAATAAATTTAGCCCACATTAGCAATTTCTTTTTCATTTTGCTTAGTTTTTCCAACATTACTTTCTTAATATTTATCACATTGAAATTATCCGCTACCGGCTATATCCGCCACCGGCTGACAAGCAAGGTGCGGATGACGATGGTGCCGCCGAGGTACCGGGTTCGGCTGCCGAACCGGTAGCGGCTGACGGCGTCAACCCCGAGTCTTTGCGGAAGCTCGGGGGCGCCTTGGCGGTCCCAGCGGTGGTGCAGGCCGCTCAGACACAGGCGGTACGCGTCCTGCCGGCCGCGGCTCACCAGGCGGCTGCCGTCGTCTTTCATCCGGGACAGCAGCAGCAGCGCCCCCTTCCGAAGGCGGTGCCCGCAGCTCGGTCGTGTTGGGTCTGTCTGCCTCCGCACCCTCTCCGGAACAAGTGAGGGATACGGACGCGACTAGGTGTTCCCCGTAGAGATTTTCCCATGTAATGTCGAGCGTATTGAATACAGTATCTTTATTATTCAGACATAACTTTAGAAAATCTTGCTTATAACCGGCAGCGTAATTGTACCCTTCAACTGTAATACTCGAAGCGGTGGACATTACTCACACGAGAAATCGAAATGCACAATTGTCGAATAAAAAATCACAAATTAACTTTTAAATTTATCACTTTACGGCACATATTACAATTTGGGAATTGTATACGGTGAGTTTTCGAGGCATATCCATTTGGAGTGAACACTAAATATGACGCCTCAGCCTGGAGCCAGCATTTCGACACGGGCACTTGTATTAGTCTTGACTTCTTCACTGTTCAGATACCTATAGGTTATGTATGGACTTGACTAAGCGATATACAGTCTCGAAAGAAACTCACGGGCAAACACAGAAACGTTATGCTCTGGATTAATTTCCACAACTGCAAAGCACGGCATACAAACGTTTGTTTGTTTGTTTGTTTGCCTTTAGCCTAGGTCTTAATTCTGCCATTGTATCCCGCAATAGATCTCGTGCTTAGCGGCAGGGCACAATGTGGCAGGTAGCGCAAAAGTACGAACAGCTGCTGCTGCTGTGTTTGATACTCAACGTCTTTCATGAAACAATAAGATGAGATGAAACGAACAAATTGGGAGGCATAAAGCTAAGAGGAACAATGACAGCGGTGTGGATTTTGAGCAAGCGAGGGTCGGCCGGTATTCTATTGTTGACATCAAGAGGACGAAGTGGGAGTTGAGCGGACCACGCAATGCGTAGGGCCGAGTGGGTGCCGACGGAAGGGAAGCGCAGTCGAGAAAGGCAAAGAACTCGGTGACGTGACGGAATTGGGAAATTTGCAAGCGTAAAAGATGGCGTCAGCTGGCGCAAGACAGTAGTAATTGGGAGATCGCAGGGAAGAGGCCTTTGTCCTGTACAGGACGTAAAATAGGCTGCTGCTGATGATGATGACTCGGTGTCTGCTCGGAATGTTCACTCCTTCGCTTGCGTCGCTCAGTGTGTGGCACAGACCCGCAGTTGGCTTCCGGGGTTCTCCCTCTTTCCCCAATGGCGCTTCAAGCAGCGGCAGCGCGCGCCGGTCGATACCCGCCGGCGCGTCTGGTAGCGGCAGATAAGAGGTGCTCCGGGGAGAAGCATGCCTCTGCGCACCCCGACGAATACCCGTGCTTGTTCAGTGCGGAATTGCGAAAGGCTGGGCGAACGGCCTTAACCGGCTTGAATTCCGTCTTTCTTTCTTTTTCCCTGTTCGTTCGTTTGTTTGTTAGTTTTGGGGATGAACTGGGGCACGTAATAAAGCGGCTGTTGAAATCCGTAAGCCATTGTCTCTCCATTCCATATAAGACGTTGACCGTGTGCTGTGATTAGTGAGCTAGCTATGCAATCACCATGTCTATAAACACGGAGATGCATCCTGTACTTGCAACATACATACTGTATATACTTGCATTCCAAGTACGGACGGTCATTACCCAATCCATAATCGTGCGTCGACAATGCCGGCCACGGGTTGGACCGTATGTTGTCTCAAAACGAAGGAGGAACAGGTCAGAATAAGCGAGAGCGCATCCAATATAGCCGTTTAGCATTTGCTTGCATTCATTCGAACAACATTCCCTGAAAAAAAAAAAAACACTGAATTCTGTGGAATAGTCTGAAGTATAAGGACAGACGTCTGAAGTAATCACGCATAAGCGGTACGTCCTACCCCGAAAAATTTCGCTGCGATGAAGCCCCGAAGAAGTGGGTTGTCTTAGATGTCACGGATGCATGCAGTGTGATGTTACCACGGGTAAATATACAATGCACATTTTCGTTATGGAGCGAATGCGATGGCTCCGACGAAGTATTATTTTTTTCCTGGATTCCGTGTCAAGAACACTTTTGTGGACATTGGCACAAGCCTCATACATTTCAGGTTATGCTATAGTAGTGTGGATATCTTGAATTAGGGCTCTCACGGGCACAGCCCCATTACAGGACGAACTGTTAAGAGTACGCATCAGTGTGCAGGTGTATACTTACCTGGGAGCAGATTGGGCTCAACATTCAAGCTGCTGAACCGCGCGAGCTGTCGATTGACCGTCGTATACGCGACGTCACTGCAGTGTGATATCCTCTGAGTCTCAGAACTGTAAATCTGCGAATTTGGTCCGGTCTTTAAGGATTGGAAGCATTTGGCTGCAGGAGTCACAATAAAAAATTCCTTACGGGAACACCGTAAGTTCTTTAATCATAGCGGCGGGTTGTAGCGCAGCCAAGGCTGTGTATCATCCCGTACTGTATTTTACAGTAATACTTTGTGCTACAGTTGCTCCCGTTTGCCGGGCAGAATCATCATTATTATCGTTATTATCATCATCATCCCAACGAATACACCTGAGTAAGGGCCCCACGCATGTTAGACGAAAAAAATAAGAAAGAAAGACAGAAAGAAAAAGTCGCCGCAGCCTTTCTCCTCGGATTCCGAGCGTGTGGGTTCTTCGGTCATTGTCGTGCTCACGAGTGTCCACTGTGCCGTGGATGGCACGGGGCACAACAGTGTCTGCGAGTGTGCTGCCGAACCGAGGCTGGAAAGCAGCGACAGCAGTGGTACACTAGTGAGGACTATATAAACGGGCATTCGACGTGTAATGAGCATGCGTGAGCCAATAAATACATTATTAAAGCAATATCCTTTGCCCTTTTGGTGCCCAAGGATCACGAGGATTACGCACTGCCGGAAACATTGGACAACGGAGGCCCACCCCGTGTAAGAGTGCACCACACACACACACACACACACACACACACACACACACACACACACACACACACACACACACACACACACACACACACACACACACACACACACACACACACACACACACACACACACACACACACACACACACACACACACACACACACACACACACACACACACACACACACACACACACACACACACACACACACACACACACACACACACACACACACACACACACACACACACACACACACACACACACACACACACACACACACACACACACACACACACACACACACACACACACACACACACACACACACACACACACACACACACACACACACACACACACACACACACACACACACACACACACACACACACACACACACACACACACACACACACACACACACACACACACACACACACACACACACACACACACACACACACACACACACACACACACACACACACACACACACACACACACACACACACACACACACACACACACACACACACACACACACACACACACACACACACACACACACACACACACACACACACACACACACACACACACACACACACACACACACACACACACACACACACACACACACACACACACACACACACACACACACACACACACACACACACACACACACACACACACACACACACACACACACACACACACACACACACACACACACACACACACACACACACACACACACACACACACACACACACACACACACACACACACACACACACACACACACACACACACACACACACACACACACACACACACACACACACACACACACACACACACACACACACACACACACACACACACACACACACACACACACACACACACACACACACACACACACACACACACACACACACACACACACACACACACACACACACACACACACACACACACACACACACACACACACACACACACACACACACACACACACACACACACACACACACACACACACACACACACACACACACACACACACACACACACACACACACACACACACACACACACACACACACACACACACACACACACACACACACACACACACACACACACACACACACACACACACACACACACACACACACACACACACACACACACACACACACACACACACACACACACACACACACACACACACACACACACACACACACACACACACACACACACACACACACACACACACACACACACACACACACACACACACACACACACACACACACACACACACACACACACACACAGGCAATTGGAGATCGCTGGGACGTCCTGCAGCGGACGTCAAAACGGCTGTAGTAGTGATGGTTATCTGTTAAAATGACGGTATCTTAACAATATTCAGCAAGGCTAAGTTCTACAGCGGAGTCGCGTGATACCGCATCTCCCTGTTCCCTACACCTGCGTGGATAGTCGTATTTCAAGTTCAGCTTGTTTGCGAAGACAGAGAACGGACAAAGCGTTGGAGCCCCAGAGCCAACCCGTGGCAGCGCACGCCTCCGCGCAGTAAATTACTATGGGCTATGTAGCCGCATCAGATTCACCGCTTTCCCATCGTCCCTGCGATCACGCGCCATAAAATAACCTCGATGCGAATCGCGGTACCGCGCTTGCGTGCGACTCGTTTCTTTGCTCATATCATCAGCGCAGGTGCAAGCGCTCGGGGCGTCACCTAGCGGCGGACGTTGTGACCAGTCCGGCCGTGTGCGCGCGCATATCACGGCGCCAGCTAGGCAGAGGGAAAGGGAGGGAACGCACCGATACAGCTATGACGACCAGGGAGAGCGCAGTAAGAAACAAATTCTGTAGGCGACGGTTGCTCGGCTGGTGGTAGCGTCGTTGTCGGGTGCGAAGAAGCCGAACTAATCCGCCGGCGCCACGCACACTGAACTGCGGCGCCGCTTATTGCAGAGTCGTCTCCTGCCGTGGGAAAACGCCCGCCGCCCCCTCTTGCGGGCCGCGCGCGCGCCCGCACGAGCGGAAATGGGAACTCGAGCGCACAGACTGACTGCCGCCTATTCCTTTCGGCACGCTCTGTACGGGTGCAACCGCTGCGCGTTCACGCGTTGAGGGAAAGCCGGTCGCTCCTTTCCAATTTCGCGGCCATTAGCCACCGGCCTGACCTTCCCTCTGTCAACACGATAATTCAAAGCCAATCGACAGTGCCACGTCGCAGCCCCCGATGCTGCAGCGCGCCGCGCGTGTTGAGAAGATGGGCGACGGCGATAGTGTTGCAGTTCGCGCGTCGAGAAAAAAAGACCTGCCGTCCCACCCTATCCCGCGCAGAGGAGGAGCGGGCACGGATTGTTTTTCAAAAGGATCGCCGAGGATTAAAAACGGGAGAGGCAGCAGCGTGTCTCTTTTTACAGCTCCTCTCTGCACGTATTCGATAGAGCGCGTGATTATGTTTCTTACTTTCTTCATTTTTTTTAATCGTCGCTCCGTTGCTCGCGCGTGCCACTGAATTGTGAGCTTCGGTTAACGCAGTGGCCTGCCTTTGCTTCAGCATAGATCTCAGTCCGCGACGATGCGTTTGCAAAGCACGGTGACGAGGCTTGAGAACCAGCTAGGGTTGTTTGAATGCAAAGGCCAACTTCCTTGTTGGATTATCGGCGCCTCCGCACACAAAGAAAAGACTGCCAACTCCCATAAGCGCGGAGCTTACATTTATTATCAGACGTATGCGCACTACACCCATCGAGCTTGTAGGGTCGTTCAGTGAAAGCTGTTGAAACCGGTTCTTCCGAAGCTTCAGCCTTGGCGTGACGCTTTGATGAGCAGGGCTCGCTATGTGATGTCTCAACACTATCCTTGGAATGTACAATTTTCATGTTTCGATACTACTCTGTCCTTGTTATCCGTGGCGACAAAGAGCCAGCTACTAAAGAATTAAAGCGACTAGAAATCTAGTAGGTCACTGTGTCATTTTTTCTCTATATGCTTGAATACAACGTAGTACATGTTCTGCATTATTCAGCTGGCACAACATATTGTGTCATTGTCACAATAGCGCTGTAGCTTCTCTTCCTGTAGTCTGTATGTTCCAATTAAACTGACGCTTTGAATTGGGGTGGGGATAGATAGTACAAATATATTCGTGTTTGTACGGCTTCACGGCAATGCGTCAAGCATTGCTGCAAAGCCATACCAAGCATGAACGGGAATCGCCATTGAGAGGGGTATAATGACTGATCATACAAAACAACATCCTTTCTGGAGCATTTCTCTCCGCCTTATTCGTGCGAGTTCCTTTGTGCAATAATTTGGGAAAGGTGTGAGGCTATTGTTCGCGCCAGGCTTGTGCGTGATCCTTTCTGTGTGCCTTTTCAGTGTTTGATCTTAAGAGTTACTTGCATGTTAGGATTATAAACTCGAAAATACGACGCTACGTCCTAGACGCTTGAGAAAATCGTTAGCTGGATGATGTTGACCGCTGCTGGTCAGGAGACATTATTGTTGTCGGAACTGTCACACTCTGGCAGAAATGTCCTTCAGTATCAGTTCCCAGGCACCTCCAGCACACTGGCACCGAGATTTCGACATGCTGTGCGCCTGCGTGCAAGTCCTAATTAACCAAACACATCCACGCAACATGCAGTCTACATCACGGATTTCCTTTGTCGCGTTCACACGGTTATTCCCCAAACAAGCGGTTACTGGACGGCCGCGGAGTTTTGAGGCTGCAGTGCAACTTTAGCGGATAATTCTAAAGATTCACCAAGATACAGCGTGAAGACCACGTAAATTACGGCGATGGTCTTTCCTTTTGCTTTCTCGCCGCTCTTGATGCTCGCGTTTCACTACGGTGCATCGTAAGCAACGCTCGTCTCCTGCATTTCGACCAGCTTCGACACAGCCCAAGCGGGGTCCAAACTTGAAGCCACTCCGCCGCCTTCGGACAGAGCTGTCCACATCTAGTGACCGTGCGAGGAAACAATTATCTCCTCCGACCGCGATCTCCTTCTTCGTGAAACACGAGAGGGCATTTCGCACGGAACCGCACTGAGCTGTTCGCGCCGCGCGGTCAACTGTGATGCGTGCGCTGTATCGTGGACAGCTTCGGGCACGGCTTTGTCTCTGCCCTACGCCGCCCCCGTTCTCTGCTGGCTTCCTTATCTGCGTCCGGTTTGACGGCTCGTGGTTCCGTTTCGACAGCCCGCAGCGTCGGTGCCCCGTTTCACTTCCGCCAGCTTTCGTTGCCCCTCCCCCCCCCTTTCCCCCAACCTCCCTCAACCACACTTTCACAGCTTGAAACACCAACGCCGCGTAGCTATGGCGAAGAGAAAAGTTTCACTATGTGTCGTTTTACACCGTTAGCTTGGCTGACTTCTTAAAACGCGCTGTACAGTTTACGTTCAACGCTAGTGTCTTCAGACGTACTCTATAGAAAGAAAAAGAAAAAAAAAATAGTAAAAATAGAGGGATAGCAATGACTAGTATGTGTTTTTTGTGCAAACGCTTTTTAGTTGGAAATTGCGACTGTACTTTGTTCGTGCGTGTATTTTTTCTATAGAGATCCCCGTATACACGAAGTCTTGCGTTCCAAGGCGGCTATCATGGGATGGAGTACAGGACGCCGTTATGAGTGAACCGCTTGCTTGTGCATATACGAATGGTCGCCTTGAGAATAATTATTTCGTTTGATTATACTCCATCGCTTTGGTTCCAAACTCATTTCGATCAAGCACAGGAGGAATAGCGGTAACCCTCTGGCTGCAAGTTAAATTACGAACAGGCACATTCCTTAATTGAAATCGGCGTGCATTCAAGCTCACCCACACGTTTTCTAAATCGAAAGCTGTCAGTCTGAGTTTTTTTTTTCAGCGAACATCTCCCACCCTCTCCTCCTCCCGTCCCCTGCACCACACAAACAAAGCTTTGTTACATTAAAAAAACTTAATAAATAAAACGAGCGTGTTTGTACGTCATGTTTATTCGCTCGCAATTCCATCTTAATTAAGCGACGGTGATCCTTATTTGCACAGGTTGGCTGTTTTAGACGATTTCACGCACACGTGCTCGCGCCTCTATACGCGAATGCTGGGCATTGCCGAGAGGGCATTGCCGAGACTTCCCGAATCCTTCGCACAATTCGTCACCGAAAGCGGTGCTGACTACAAAACAGATTACGCACGCGAATTGCCTGTTTAATAACGCGATGGTGAAGAACGTAAGGAGAGGAATATCGGCTACATTGCAATCTCCACGTGGTAGATGGGTAAAGTGAGCACAACAGCACTGGTTTCATGCAACACTCAGGTTCCTGCGCCTATACACTACGGTCCACTCGTAAAGGAAACACCTAACTAGTAATAGAGACGTTACCACTACTGAAATGGCCGGCGAAGCAGACATATACGCATATAAAGATGAGCTGCATTCCTCGATCTCAACTCGCCGGTAATCTATGACAGATAACTGGCGATGTTGTTATCGGGAGTGAGCCACACTGTCGACTTGAACGCTAAACCAGGTTAATGGGGTTATAACTATAAAGATGACGATGCACGAGGTCTCCAAGTTTGTTTTTATTTCATAAAAACGAACAAGATCTGCTCCTATAAGGAGCCGCTCTGGCAGCACCTGAGGACACATGCGAATCGCATATGTGTGCCCGTAATCGCATGTGTGTGCGCTTCAGGTTAGGGCCTAAGAACAAATTGACGCGCTTTTATAAAGACTCCGTACACTCGTTCTTACTGTTATCCACGCCCCATCTCTTCTCTTCGGTTCTGAGCTGTATATATGAGAAGGTGAAAACAAATGGAGTGTTTACTGCGACCTGCGACGTAAATCGTTACACGCGATAGCCTTACCTGCCTTTACCTGCACTGTCCTGCCGCGTCGTGTACTGCACTGCATTTGTGACACGATTACTCCGCTACTGTGCGCTGAAGTCGCCTGGGCATGTGGTGGGCTGGCGCACGTTGCACGATGCGCCGCCATTTATTCGATTCTGTTAGCTAATGTAGGCTACGAGCTATGCCGATGCGCAATTTGTTTGAGAGGCATTCTCGAAAGCGAGATATTCCAGGTTTGACCTCCGACTGATGCACTTACGTTCTTTTATCATTTTTATGTTTTCCCATAGCACCTTATTAGCACTATAGCAACCTTATTGAAAGTTATTAAAGTGGGCTTCTCCCCACGTGGCGTCGTACGGCGGAAAAGCCAGCTTTGACAAGGGCGTTTAGCGACAGGTGCACGTACGCACGGACTTTTCCTTTCTTTTTTTTTTTTTTTTAGGATGCGTCGCAAGTAATGTTCGTAAAAACGCCCTATACGAAGAAATTCGCTGCACTGTTGACATCTAGTTTGAGTAGAGGAAACTGAGTATGGTTAAAGTGCGTCGCAGTGATGATGGTACCTATAGTACCCGCTGTAGGTGACCAAACCAAAATATTCCTTGACGTATACTACTACGTGTTTATCTGCATCATCCGTGCATTTCATGGGAATGTGAAGAAATAATGAAGAATGGTGGTTCCACGGAGAACTTACACGTGCGGCATGGCCTCTAAGCTGTCCATAACTAAAAACAATACATGAAACGCTCTATTGCACTGACGTCATCGCATCAAAGCGTTGATGCCGACCGGGAACCCGGCCCCCTTCCGCGATAGCAATACGGGCACCTTACGGGCCTGTCGTTTCAGCACACGCAGTGAGCCCAATAATGGCACCACAAGCAGTACTGCGTCATTCTTTCGAATCTGCTATGCTCTAGGTCATATTCTTCCGGCGCGTACATACGTTTCAGAACGAGCTTGTGATTGGCGGCGCTTGTTACAAGCCGGCCACTTTGCTAAAGAGACATATTACGGTAGGTAACTTTTCACGAGCTCATTTTGCCGCACATTTGCTCGTATGCATACCACAAGGATATTGTCTGTAAGTTAGGACGGTATTTACAATGTCACTATCGCACTATCGAGGTTTGTACAGTAAATCCTCGTTATAACGATTTCGCTTTATTCGAAATATTGCTTTACTCGAAAGTTTTTCATTTTCTCGCGTTACTTTGACTCTGCCCTGGCCCATTCGCTTTTAACGTGATACTGCTAATAACGAAGTCAATTTTTCCGTCCATATTACTCCGTTATAACGAGAGTTTACTGTATGCAAAAGTATTTCATACGCGCATGACACGTCGCTAAACGTGTGCACACCCCTAGCAAGTCGCGATGCAACGAACTGTACACGCATATCGTTGCCTCTCCCGCGGGAGAGCGCTATTCACGGCTCGGCCATGCTGCTCAGACTGGACGCCGGCGAGCTGGGAGGCGTCGGTCCGTTGGTCATCTCGTCCGGCGGCTCCTGCTTCACGCGCACCGAGCACAACAGGAGCAGGTTGGCGTCTCGGCCGTGCACGCCGTTGCCCACGACGCCTCCGACGGCGGTGGCAGGGCAGCGCAGCTGCTGGTCTCGGCGTCGCTGGTAGTCCAGTATCGAGCTCAGCAGCCGGATGTAGCGGATGGCCAGGCGCAGGATCTCGTTCTTGCTGAGTTTCTTGTCCGGCGGGTGGGTCGGCACCAGACGGCGCAGGTCGGCGAATGCGCCGTTCACGTTCTGCTGTCGCCATCGCTCGCGGCTGCACGGAACGAAGCGAACGAATGCCGCCACGGGGGAGGCGTGGCGCTGCAGGCGGGTTACACGCATACGCACGCACGCGAACGCACAACGCAAGTGCGACCCATGCAAAGTTAGTCTGAATAGTATTAAGGCGAAGCTTTCCATTTCTCACTGGTTCGTCCACGAGTGCGGAAAACGCATTGCAGGAAAGCCAACTTACACATCTGCGTAGAAAAGTACAGTTCTACGCAGATGCAGTACGCGAATAGCAGTACCGCGCCAGCGTCGACTGGCTGGCCGGTCAGTGCCTGATAACGGCGCGAAGCGACGAGCTGAGCAAGAGTAACGCATGCGCACAAAGTTCACTGGAAGCGGAAGTTGCGTCTGCTAGGCATGACACCACCACTGTCGCGATTAACTGGCCCTCCCTGCTTATCGGAGATAGCAAGTGCGCGTGAACACGGGCTGGTCTTAGGATCTCGAAAAAAAAAAATTTAAGCCCCTTTCTTAAAGAAAGATGGTTCAACGCCGCGCTATACCCAGACGAACTGTACATATATGCATTGCATTATACGCGCGTCACGCAGTGCTTTCCCAGCCGTCACCATGTGTAGGCCGCGGGTGCAGCACGATCGTGCCCGTAAGGCCGATCCCGTGAATCGGCAGCGGCATGCAGGGTTCGTTGCGTGGTGGTTGGCTTTGTACTTTGACTTTGATTCAGTTAGCATTGGGGCAAATCTTCGCTTTCAACCATCTTTCTTTAAGAAAGGGGCTTTGATTATTTTTTCATTATATTTCGACTAAAAGGCGACCAATTCTTTATGAAGGGTATAGTGACGTATGCTTATTTCGTTTGTTATCGGATCTCTGTAATAATAGTAATAATAGTAACAGTATACCGCATCGATGACGATAAAATGCCACCGCGAAACGTGTACATTATAACTGAACACTTCGTGGTGAAAGCTGACTGACAAGCCTGACAAAACCGTAGACAGCCCGCGTACGTTTGACAGCACTGAAGTCGCCCTAAACAGACACACTACACAGATTTAAAAGAAACAATATGCCATAAATGCGTTAAACGCATAAAATTCTGCGTTACGTGTATACAAGGAGAAAGATTGACGCAACGTGCTTGATGAATACTTACCAGGCAAAAAATAAAAGTATACACAACTTCTTTGCAATCGTGCCGCTCACATGCACTGAATAGATTCCAACAACACTAATGAATCGTTATGAGCCTTTCTTCGCTGAAGGTGGCGCACCGGTTTACTTATCACGGAGATTGGCACACTCGCGGTGAATGTTTAATGTATGCGTTTTTTAATCGCAAAACCGCAGTAATGGCCGGAAAACGATTTCGCTTCTTTCTCAACGATGCTGTCTTTCCTATTGCGCCGTTTGTCCTTGTGAAAGCGCGCTCGGCTCGTGAAAGAAATGATTCTGTCTCTTGCTACCGGTCAGCACCACATGAATCGCGCGAAATGTCGTCACGGCGCTGTTGCAAAAGTGTTTGTGTACAACCTTCGTTTCTATATACTCGTACGTCGCCCATCCGCGAGTGACCCCTCCACCCTCCACTCAAAGCCGACACTGTCGCATTGACTGTAGTCTGTATTTCCTGTATTCCTACACAAGCGTGAAGTGGTAAAAGGAGACACAATAGTAGAAACAAGAAGCTACGCTTGCTAATGTTATATCTTTCAGTATACGTATCCAAATTCCGTTTCATTTCTCTGCCCATTTAGATTCCTTTCTCTTCTTTATTTATCGCACAAGAGTGTGCGTGCGTGTGCTGCCAACATAAAGTACGTTATCTCCTAAATTTCACGCACACGCTTAAAACGACCGAAGGAAGGCAATCTTCTGCTACTTTGAAAGAAAATTTGAGAAGGACTAGACAGGACACGCAAGATGCTTGACGAGGAGGCTGCTTTGGAAAGGAGAGTGGATAGTTTCTCGCCAAGTCACTTTTTCGAAGTCCTCAATAAGGCTGCCTTGCGTGTTTGCGCTGCGAGCTTTCTTCTTCGTTCCGGCACCTGCGCCATCTTAGGTGCGAAAACGCAACGTGTTCCTCGTTGCCCCCTCCTCCCTTCCCCCTTCAAGCCACTGTGGCGCGCACTCTTCGTGGTTGTATACGATTCGCGAGCGGGCCAATTTCGTGTAAGGTGGAGGGACGGAGCGCACGCCATGCGCCGTTCAGTTTGAGAAGTCCCAGTTCCATTCTGAGCTATGTGACGTCATGTTAACACTCCGTTTTCCCTCGACCCGTACAAAAGCAAGGCACACTTTTTCGTAAGTCGCGAAGGCAACACTCCTTCTAACTAACATCAAAGTCAGGAATCGTACACGTATATATTGTATAGTATGAAAAAAGGGGTACATACTCGTGTGCATACCTGTTGGTGAACATGCGCCGGGTGGCCTTGCGGGGTCTTCGGTGAGACGACGAGGACCCCGACGTCGAGGAGGAGACGCGACCGTAACCCGAACATGCGGGCGGCGAGCAGGGCTCGTCGCAGCTGCTGTCGTCGCTTAGTCCATTGCGGTCGTCCGAGTCGGTAGTGTCCGTCGAGTCGCGCAGAGACGAGGCGTCCATGCTTTCTCGCACTGTCCATCAATAAAATGTGAACTGAACGATCAATCAATACAGTAAAACCTCGTTGAAATGGGAGACAAATTTTATTATATCCAATGCCTCGTTATATCCATTATTGCATGTACTTCAATATGAATTTGTGGGCGTTTCAAGAGGAAATTCATTGAATTCGTTATATCCACTGTTTCGTTATGTCCCGTTTCGTTATAACGAGATTTGTATGTTATGGTAATTTCTGTGTATTCGCATGTCATGTATCATCCACTCAGCGAATTCGCCTAGTTAATAAGTCGATTAAGTTTGCCTTATATACCGGTCTATACACGTGTATCTATCAGTCAATCGTTATCAGCTATCAGCTTAAATCAGTCTACACATGTGTATCATGTTCATTCAGTGAGCCCGTCTGATATCAGTCACATGCATTTGCCAACGTTATCGGCCTGAATTCGGCTGATGTGCTTCTGTCATGCACAAGTCAATCGACGTGCACAAGCCTAAACCAGACTACACATTTGCATAATCCGGGCTTCCTCCCCATCCCCATTTAACCATTACCTTTCCCCCCACCTGTGCCAACTCGATACATTCCTTTCCAGTCGCAGTAAATGACTTCACGACCGCAGGAATCAATAGCGTCTGCTCATTTCTCTCTATGCTATCACAGCCGATCAACTAATGAGACCGGCGATTAGCTGTAATAAGCTTTTTAATCGAACTCTTTTATTCCTCCATTCTTTGTACACACTGGTTTCGCTCAAGTGCACCAACCGACCGCGCCTGCATATTGCCACGGTCGTCTGCAGAGGTTCCAGCTGCGCCTACGGCACACTTATCGCTCCAGGATGCGGGTATACGTCCATCGCGCATACATGCGGAAGGTCGTCGCCTTATGAAGCGATAGCGCGACATCCGCGCTTCGTCAAAACGTCCTTGCGGAATACTCCTCCCCCCTTTTCTCTCTCTCTTCCTGGCAGACATTGTTTGTGGAACGCGACGTCATATGTTCACGTGGAGACGAGAAACGGCAAAAGATCTTTACGCCACGCGCGCCCTTCAACTGCGTGCGCGGCGACCGAGCTATCACGGAGGGTCGCCTTCCCTGCACGAACGATAGCAATGCTGTTAAGCGTGCTTTCGGGGGCTTACGCATTAAATCACCTGTCTTGGATAAACTTGACGTTACCGACGGCAAACATCGGTAAATGCGTGACAACCACTGTTATGATTAGTATCTGAGGCTCAAAAGCGAACCTTTGGTCAATTGTTTTAGAGCACATTCCGGCGAGCTGACCCAATGGATTGGCGCTGCGCTGCTTGAACACGAGGTTGCGGGTTCGGTCTCCGGCAACAGGGACAGTATTTAAGTGTCCGGCAGTACAAAAACACCTGTTTACTTGATCGCTTTACTTAGTTCGTCACAGTACAACGTGACAGAAGGCGAAGGGAAAAGTAGTTCTATGACGGCTTAAAGATTTTTTTTTTTCATTTATGAACAATTATAACAGCAGCTGAAAGACAACACAACGTCTCACAGTGTTGGATTGTCGTAAGCTTCACATTATCTTGAACAACGACGGAGTCATAGAAACAAAGCAGAAAAACCTAGTTTATAAAAAAAAAGCAGCTAAATCTTTACATTTAATTAAGACACTGCTAGTTTATTGAACAAAAAGAGCCACTAAATCTCTTGCACCTGAGTGAGACGCATCTATTCCTTTGCTACTGTGATCATTGAGCACTCGTGGAAGTATGCTTTGAAGCATTTAAAGCTATAATAATTACGAAAATAAGGAGCATTCCACATTTTTGATCCTCTTGCAAAATATGTATTTTTATTTGTTATCTTGATGAAGAGAGAATTTGATTGTTTGCGCGATGCAGCTAGGACAGTACACTCATAAAATTCTGTACTGATAGAGATCGCTCAAATCGATCACCTTATAATTTTCAAATAGTGATTTGGTAGGTGCCAAAACTCGTTCGTTATTTGTCTACCAGTCTCAACATCTGTGCTTTCGATGAGTTTGTCAAATTTGTTTCTGTAGTCATTTCTCAAATCAAATAGCAGCAGCTATAAGAACTAGAAAACGTTTCTACGTTAATAGCTTCACCGACTTTGGTATGAGGTGGCAATTATCACTGTTCAAAACTCTAATTACACTCAAACGTCGTTAAAACTAAACGGGATATGACGAACTGATGTATATAATGAGGTAAGTGAAATTCCCCTCGAAATCCCCGTACAGATTCACAGTGCAATACATGCAGCAGTGGGTAGAACGAAGTAATTGAAATAACGAACTAATTCTGACTGCCCCTTCAACTTCATTATAATGAGGTCTTACTTATACAGCTTAACAGTGGTAGGACAGAGAGTGTCCCTGGAGGCACCGTATCCACATCGGGACATTTTAATTCGCTAATTCACTAGCGCGTTGATATGTCCCCTTGTCGAAACGTTTTTGTCATTCTTTGTTGGCCACTGTTAATCACTTCAAGACTTATTTCACCGTTGTGAACTTCTGTCTTGCCTTAATTGTATGGCTTAATTAGTTTCATTAGAATAATGTTCACGTGGCCATTCCATTGCAGAGAATCGGATGAACACCGACTACACTGACTTTATTACCTCTATATTTGAGCCTTTAATTACGACGTCGCTTTGAAAAGAAACTTGTAGGCCCTTGGAGCGCAAAACTACGGCTTTCGTTTTAGCAGAGTTTTTTCTTTAACTTTTTCTTTAGTCGTCAGATTGTCTCTGTCAGATACCATTAACTTTATTAAAACGAATACCTATGTTTAGGCGAAAAATATATGTACCATCATCTGCATACATAATAAACTTAATTTCGCAAGAGATAATATTCGTATTTAAATTAGACGAATAATAAAGGGCCAAGAATACGTCCTTGTGGTACACCGGATTTTTAAAAATTTCTTTTTAGAAACTACATCGTTCATA
This sequence comes from Dermacentor andersoni, assembly GCF_023375885.2. Classification (NCBI taxonomy): domain Eukaryota; kingdom Metazoa; phylum Arthropoda; class Arachnida; order Ixodida; family Ixodidae; genus Dermacentor; species Dermacentor andersoni. The sequence continues at coordinate 90,275,940 of NC_092824.1, read as the reverse complement.
GAAACAAACTGGCATCTGGGTGACAGCTTCAAGTAACCTAAGTAGGAGTGAGCGAAAACCGAAGCGATTTAGTTTCCGAAATAAAATGATGTGAATATAATCGGAACGTGAGTGAAATCGACAAAAATTGCTTTTTCTTCGGAGTGTTGTAATATATACTCGTTTATCCAGTACGGCGAGCTCTGTAGACCTATTGTTTTGGAAATATGACATATTCGCTACAAGAACAGGATAAACGACTAAAAATCAAATTTAAACCTGAAAATACAGGTACTTTTCGATAATTTAGTCTTAACGAGTGCACGTTAAAGAGGCTCCCACGTGGTCAAAATTACTTCCGAGACGTTGTTTCTTTTGAAGATTGAACCTTATAAATCATGTAAAATATTTTAAACCACGTGTTTTAACTGCTGAATTGAAGTCAGCCAGTACTTATGTCCTTTTCGTATATAAATCACAAGACTAGCACCAGGGCCGATCGACACACTCGTACCCAAAATCTGTCACAAATGGGAAATTCACTGGTGTTCCTCACTATTTCCATCCACGGTGCGCAACAAAATCTTTTGTGCGAAAGCTTTTTGCACGCAAATCCAGAGCATTTTTGCTCAAAATTGAGGTGGGATACACGGAAACCGTGTATGGAATATGGACTCGAGCATTTCTGCTAAGTGGACAGCAAAAAAAAAAAAAAAAAAAAAAAGAACCGCTTCAAATTTACAATCATTGGAAGTAAGCAATTACAGCTTACATTATTATATAAATAAAATTGCGGGTCTAAATCAGGAATAAGCCCCATTTACGAATATGCCCATTTTCGTTTAAATGCAACGAAGTTCATTGAAGTAGGTTTAGCGGTTGTGTCGTTTCGCTTCTACCAAAGACTGCAGATTATCTACATTCATCTTTTTTTACAAAATTATATTCATGCTTTAGAAGCCGGCCGCGCAGCAATTGCGGATGGCGCTCCGGAGTAACGTAGCCTATAGGAGGGAATTTGATACCCTTTGCAACTTCAAGCATAACGCCTTAATGGCGTAACAAAAATAGAAAACTAAAAATACAACTGTGAGGAAGAACTTACATTGTTCTCGTCACACGGCGTTTGTCCTCATGGCCGCGAGACACCGGAACTACCCGGGTTCACCCGACTCTGAATTCCGACCCGGTGTAGTCGCAGCGGCGGCGCTGCGCAACACATCCCAATCGATGTCGAGCGACGGATCCGGTGACACCTCCCCACGGCGCCGATTGGCTGCTGAGCGACCAATGGCAGCGCTCGTTAATTAGCCAACATATGGGAGACGGACTTGCGGAGAGGGCGAAGCGACCAATGAATGCGAACCGACCTCGGCGCTCGTCTGCTGACTGATCGATAGAAACGTTAGCGGCGGAAACTTATGTGGAGTTAGCGGCGCTGTTATGTGGAGCGCGCGCCAATATCCGGTTAAAAAGAACGCCGATGTGTGTGCGTGCGTATGTGTGTGCGCGCGCGCGTGTGTGTGTGTGTGTGTGTGTGTGTGTGTGTGTGTGTGTGTGCGTGTGTGTGTGTGTGTGTGTGTGTGTGTGTGTGGTCGCGAAGCGTCGATGTGCAACCCCTTTCCAAACGACTTTCAGGTGATGATGGCAGTGTTGTTCGATGTATACTTAATGCGAAAAATGAAGACGACGGAAACCAAAAAGCGCTCTTGTAGAGCTCAGACCTGGCGTCCCTTGACCTGCGCAGAGTTCATTGTTACTCAATATACATAAGTATATTTCGCGCGAATATTCCTTTAGTAGCTTACTGAAGGTCACTAATGTACATTATGCTGTGACAAAACATTTTCGCCTTGGAGTGTATGCCTGCAATTTGACTATCGATAATAACGAAAAAAGCTTGTGAGGAAGCTGAAGGGGTGGTGCGAGGAAATTCCAGCACAGTGTAGTGTCAGTTGGCGCCAGGCATGTGTGAGACATGATCGATGGGAGAAGCCTTCGTCCTGCAGTAGACATGAAACAGGCTCGCGATAATGGTGAATAAGGGAAACAAGTAACAAAACGGTACTTTCTTTATTTTCAATATCATTAGGCCCTGAAACATTTTCTTTGAAACTCAGCAATCATCGTAACTTATCTGTTTCGGTTGATGATGATGTGAGGAGGGTCTGCGCACTTCCATTCAAATAGAGTCGAGCCTCGTTATAACGAAACAGGTTGTGACAAAATAATGGATATAAGGAAGTAAGTGGAATTCTGCATGAAATCCGCAGGGAGATCCATGGCGAGGATGCAATAACGGATACAACATGACTCTAACTCCCCCCGCTTCAACGCCGTTATAAAGAGGTTTTGTTGTACTCAAGTACACTGCAAGCTAAGCTATTCGAATTACAGAGGATATGTGCAAATGTTTATTGTACATAAATATAAATAAAAACACTCAGTGCCCTTCCACTCTGTGAATAAGGATGACCAGCGCAGCTATGTATGTGGGCCGTCCCTTAAAGGCGAACTGCACTTCCACCGCGGGTCGGCCCGGCGTTGCACTATCATCGGGATCGGCCCACGTATAGGGAGTGCTTAACGCCTGTTTCACCTCTGCTGCGGGTCGGCCCGGCGTTGCAGTATCTTCGGGATCGGCCCACGTATGGGCAATGCTTAACGCCTGTTTCGCCTCCGCCGCGGGTTGTCCTGGCGTTGCACCATCTTCGGGATCGGCCCACGTATGGGGAGTACTTGCCAAGGTAGGCAAGAAGCAGGCTGGAGACAAGGCAGTGGGGGAATATGGCATAGGCACTAGGAATAGCAGGGGAGAGTTATTAGTAGAGTTTGCGGAACAGAATAATATGCGGATAACGAATACCTTCTTCCGCAAGCGAGATAGCCGAAAGTGGACGTGGAGGAGCCCGAACGGCGAGACTAGAAATGAAATAGACTTCATGCTCTGCGCTAACCCTGGCATCATACAAGATGTGGACGTGCTCAGCAAGGTGCGCTGCAGTGACCATAGGATGGTGAGAACTCGAATTAGCTTAGACCTGAGGAGGGAACGGAGTTAACTGGTACATAAGAAGCCGATCAATGAGTTAGCGGTAAGAGGGAAAATACAGGAATTCCAGATCAAGCTACAGAACAGGTATTCGGCTTTAACTCAGGAAGAGGACCTTAGTGTTGAAGTAATGAACGACAATCTTGTGGGCATCACTAAGGAGTGTGAAATAGAAGTCGGTGGTAACTCGGTTAGGCAAGATACCAGTAAACTATCGCAGGAGACGAAAGATCTGATCAAGAAACGCCAATGTATGAAAGCCTCTAACCCTACAGCTAGAATAGAACTGGTAGAACTTTCGAAGTTAATCAACAAGCGTAAGAAAGCTGACATAAGGAAGTACAATATGGATAGAATTGAACATGCTCTCAGAAACGGAGGAAGCCTAAAAGCAGTGAAGAAGAAACTAGGAATTGGCAAGAATCAGATGTATGCGTGAAGAGACAAAGCCGGCAATATCATTACTAATATGGATGAGATAGTTCAAGTGGCTGAGGAGTTCTATAGAGATTTATACAGTACCAGTGGCACCCACGACGATAATGGAAGAGAGAATAGTCTAGAGGAATTCGAAATCCCACAGGTAACACCGGAAGAAGTAAAGAAAGCCTTGGGAGCTATGCAGAGGGGGAAGGCAGCTAGGGAGGATCAGTTAACAGCAGATTTGTTGAAGGTTGGTGGACAGATTGTTCTTGAGAAACTGGCGACCCTGTATACGCAATGCCTCATGACTTCGAGCGTACCGGAATGTTGGAAAAACGCTAGCATAATCCTAATCCATAAGAAAGGGGACGCCAAAGACTTGAAAAATTATATACCGATCAGTTTACTGTCCGTTGCCTACAAAGTATTTACTAAGGTAATTGCAAATAGAATCACGAACACCTTGGACTTCCGTCAACCAAAGGACCAGGCAGGATTCCGTAAAGGCTACTCAACAATGGACCATATTCACACTGTCAATCAGGTGATAGAAAAATGTGCGGAATATAACCAACCTTTATATATAGCTTTCGTTGATTACGAGAAAGCGTTTGATTCAGTCGAAACCTCAGCAGTCATGGAGGCATTGCGGAATCAGGGTGTAGACGAGCCGTATGTAAAAATACTGAAAGATATCTATAGCGGCTCCACAGCCACCGTAGTCCTCCATAAAGAAAGTAACAAAATCCCAATAAAGAAAGGCGTCAGGCAGGGAGATACGATTTCTCCGATGCTATTCACAGCGTGTTTACAGGAGGTATTAAGAGACCTGGATTGGGAGGAATTGGGGATAAGAGTTACTGAAGAATACCTTAGTAACTTGCGATTCGCTGATGATATTGCCTTGCTTAGTAACTCAGGGGACCAACTGCAATGCATGCTCACTGACCTGGAGAGGCAAAGCCGAAGGGTGGGTCTAAAAATTAATCTGCAGAAAACTAAAGTAATGTTTACCAGTCTCGAAAGGGAACAGCAGTTTACAATAGGTAGTGAGGCACTGGAAGTGGTAACGGAATATATATACTTAGGACAGGTAGTGACTGCGGATCCGGATCATGAGACTGAAATAATCAGAAGAATAAGAATGGGCTGGGGTGCATCTGGCAGGCATTCTCAGATCATGAACAGCAGGTTGCCATTATCCCTCAAGAGAAAAGTTTATAGCAGCTGTGTCTTACCAGTACTCACGTACGGGGCAGAAACCTGGAGGCTTACGAAAAGGGTTCTACTTAAATTGAGGACGACGCAACGAGCTATGGAAAGAAAAATGATAGGTGTAACGTTAAGGGATAAGAAAAGAGCAGATTGGGTGAGGGAACAAACGCGAGTTAATGATATCTTAGTTGAAATCAGGAAAAAGAAATGGGCATGGGCAGGACACGTAATGAGGAGGGAAGATAACCGATGGTCATTAAGAGTTACGGAATGGATTCCAAGGGAAGGAAAGCGTAGCAGAGGGCGGCAGAAAGTTAGATGGGCGGATGAGATTAAGTTTGCAGGGACAACATGGCCACAATTAGTACATGACCGGGGTAGTTCGAGAATTATGGGAGAGGCCTTTGCCCTGCAGTGGGCATAACCAGGCTGATGATGATGATGATGATGATGCCTGTTTCACCTCTGCCGCGGGTTGGCCCGGCGTTGCACTATCTTCGGGATCGGCCCACGTATGGGGAGTGCTTAACGCCTGCTTTACCGCTGCCGCCGGTCAGCCCAGCATTGCACAACTTCGGGTTCGGCCCACGTATGGGCAGTGCTTAACGCTTGTTTCGCCTCCGCCGCGGGTTGTCCTGGCATTGCACCATCTTCGGGATCGGCCCACGTATGGGGAGTACTTAACGCCTGTTTCACCTCTTCCGCGGGTTATCGCGGCATTGCACAATCTTCGGCTTCGGCCCACGTATGGGGAGTGTTAAGGCCTGCTTTACCTCTGCCACGGGTTGGCCCGGCATTGCACTATCTTCGGGATTGGTCCACGTATGGGGAGTGCTTAACGCCTGCTTTACCGCTGCCGCCGGTCAGCCCAGCATTGCACAACTTCGGGTTCGGCCCACGTATGGGCAGTGCTTAACGCTTGTTTCACCTCCGCCGCGGGTTGTCCTGACATTGCACCATCTTCGGGATCGGCCCACGTATGGGGAGTACTTAACGCCTGTTTCACCTCTTCCGCGGGTTATCGCGGCATTGCACAATCTTCGGCTTCGGCCCACGTATGGGGAGTGTTAAGGCCTGCTTTACCTCTGCCGCGGGTTGGCCCGGCATTGCACTATCTTCGGGATTGGCCCACGTATGGGGAGTGCTTAACGCCTGCTTTACCGCTGCCGCCGGTCAGCCCAGCATTGCACAACTTCGGGTTCGGCCCACGTATGGGCAGTGCTTAACGCTTGTTTCGCCTCCGCCGCGGGTTGTCCTGGCATTGCACCATCTTCGGGATCGGCCCACGTATGGGGAGTACTTAACGCCTGTTTCACCTCTTCCGCGGGTTATCGCGGCATTGCACAATATTCGGCTTCGGCCCACGTATGGGGAGTGTTAAGGCCTGCTTTACCTCTGCCGCAGGTTGGCCCGGCATTGCACTATCTTCGGGATTGGTCCACGTGTGGCGAGTGCTTATAACGTCTGTTTCACTTCCGCCGCTGGTTAGCCCGGTATTACCTTATTTTCGGGATCGGCCCACGTATGGGGAGTTTTGTGTCTATAGACACGGACATGAGCCTGGGGGAACTAGCCCTTCACAGCTTCACTGTAATAAACGTCAGCTGGGAGCGAGCCGCAAGATGTCCGCGAGAGTTTCCAAATGCAGTACTTAGCTAATGTTGGCTGGAGTTGTCACCGAGATCACTCGACCCTGCAGAAGTTTACATAATGACTGTTCGAAACATTGAAAAGGCGTCAGCAGGCTGCTGTGATGCGTACCCCCTTTACCAAGGGTGCACTAATTTGGGTAGTTATAAGCCTTAAAGGGACCCTGAAACGATTTTCATGATTTTCTACAAACGTACGGAGTCGTTAGAGTAGGTCCTTCTGATCATTAATTGACACATCTAAGTGCTCCGTATAAATCGTGCAATTTATTATAAGGTTTTAAAAATGCACATCGCTGCCGATTGCAGCACACTGCTCGGCGGAATTTTAAGCCGCCCCTACCCATATGACCGAAATCACCCATATGACGTCAGTGGGGCGAGCTATCCGATTGGCTGACCAGGGCGCGTGATCGATAATTTTTCCAACTTTATGGTAAACAAATGATCTTCGTAATAGTTGGAATGTTAGTTAATTTGCTTTTATGAAAAGAAAGTAACATAAAGAGAATGCACAAGAACAATTTTTCAGTACACTTAAGCACTTCCGGCACACAGCAAGTGTCGTCTGCTTGTGTTACAACGTACTCCATTTTGACGAGAGCTCCGCGGTCAGAGTCGGTCTCAGTCTTTTCGCGAGCACTATGATTCGACTTTGTTGCCTTGTGGACTGCGAACCTAGCGACTGGCAATATGTCAAGCTGCGACATCGTGTCCCTCTGCAAGGCAGCATACGAGCGAACTGGCTGCTGCGCATCGGACTGCCGCTATCCGATCGGCGCCAGGATTTGCGCGTTTGTGGCCGTCAGTTTACAGCGGAAGATTACTAACGCAATAGCGTTTCGCGAGTCCGGTATTAGGGCAAACGCAAGCGCAAGGGGACAGAGTCTGGCCGCTTGACTGTGCCGTAACGGGATTTTTAAAGGGGCATTGCAGCATGTTTTAAACACGGCATATGAAAAAGGCTCGCAATCTGTAGATAATGCTGCCATGAACCAAAATATTGTTCCGCTTTACGCAGCAGGCAGTCCACAATCTTGCATTAAGATTGTGGACTCTATTACATCCTGCCTGACACCATAGACCAGTGCACGACATGCGTCAGCCATTGGCCAATCGTTCGTGTCTATGAGCTATATTACCATAATGAAAACTAGCACACGTAAGCAAGTATACGCACCTTTAATCTTCTAGCAAATAGGGAAGTGGTGGTGGTTACCTGTCCTGTCATCGCTCTCCGCCACCTTTGTCAGAAGCCAAACCTGAAGGGTTACCATCCATAAGCGCATCCTGCTATTCATATTCCATTATTCAGGATGTCCTTTTCAAAAAAATTGTGCATTCATAGAAGGCTATCGCACTCCATGCGCTCTCACAAGTGTGTTATTGGCTTATCCGCGCCAGTAGCGTGTACGCAAATAAACGAGAGAGCATCGCAGCAAGGATATTTATTAGTGCAAGAAAGTGAACAAAACAGAACCACCACTCCGACTAAGGTGCCTAAACATACATATGGCCGCTGCCACCCATCGAGTTGCAGCAGCGTATATAGATCAGCGTGGCTGCCACCAGTGCTCTAGCTCTCCGCTGACGACGGCGTCCTCGAACCAGGGCTGCAGAAGGAGCTCCTCGAGGAACCATAGCTGCCAGTCGCGGCCCCTGGCCGACACGAATGCGTACTGGCGGCCGCCAGACAAGGTCGAGCTGCAGCGGATCCGCACCGCTTGCGCTCCGGACAAGCACTGCAGTGTCTGCTGCAGGCGAACAGCACCGCTGCCCACGTTCAATAGCCGCAAGAATGCGGCACTTCGCACCTGTGTGTCAGAGGATAAAGAGGAGCAACATTAACAAGTTTAGCCTTCAGTTCCGTAGAGAGAAATTTTTTGCGGCAGGGACATACACTTGACTGGGGACGGGAAAGGTCTTAGTGGGGGGGTGGAGGCTAAATAGCCTAAATAGCAATGTGTAGTAATTTCGCAAGCACAGCGCATATGTGCAGTCATGTCTGTCTGTGCACGTGACACCATGCTTGTCCAGTTAGCAAGTGGATGTTCACTGCAATTTTTATTACTATTAAATCTACGATCATTACTTCATGTAATTGCATATACTTTGCTACTGTCTAATATTTTGCTATCACTATCAATGGTTCGCCTTTCGGGTGGAACTGCGACTTTGTTCTATATCAGCAATTGTCCATCCGTACACTGCTACATATATGTGGGTGCGGTTTCTCCTTTAAGTCCTTGACTGTGAATCCAATGCAATACCGATGGCATCAGATTGTGTCAGAATAATTATGATGCCTATTTGTATTGCTTTTCAGACCTCAAATGCATACATGTATGTTGAACAGTCACAAATGTCACTGAAATGTTCAACTACTATCTTACAAACTACTGACCACTTAGCATGCCATAATACAATATGAAGGACCAGCTCTGACAGCTATGTAGTATATTTCAAAAGTGTGTTTCAAACGTAACCTGAACATTCTTTCACAAAAAACATTGAGTGAATGCGGAATATATCACAATGCAGGGAAACAGGGCAAGTGCTAACATGTATCTGAGTCTTGTGATCATCTGTTCACGCTTGAACTTCAGTAAAGCATGCACCAAACAGCGTAACAGCAAACTCTTACCTGCACCCTAATTGGCCCGTACTCCTCCAACACTTGGACAGCTTTGTGACAGTCATGACCCGATGACAGATTCAAGTGACACGGAGACCCACAAACTAATAGTTGGCTGTAGCACCGCAGAGCAGCCACTGTGACCATGTGTGCTTGCGAATGTAGCTGCTGACAGTGGCGGCAAAATGAGCTGATTACTGGTGCGCTTGCAAGGTACCTCAGGAATGCCAACACATAGGCAGCAGCAGTTATGGGTGGCCAACCAAACAAATTTGCATGACTTTCTAGATCTTTGTGCCGGTGCCCAGGTGACAATGGTGGCACTGCCATGCAGAAACTGGCAAAACTCTTGAACAGTGAACACAGGCATTTGTGACAGATCCCAGGGCCATTCGACCCTGACATTTTTAGCAGGTCCTCTTTGGCAGCCCATGTAAGCACTACCTCAAGTGCAGCAGTGGCCGGACGTGTGCCGGGCATGCATTTTGTCAGCATTTCATTCATTTCTCGCAGCAGAATACCAGCCATCTGATAGCTTAGCCCTTTTGAGGAGTTTGCATTTAAGAGCATCAGCAAAACATCTGAGATACACCAGGGAAAGCCTAGGCAGTTAGCTTCCTCATTGTTGCCTGTGTTCCTTGTTACCATGTACCACGCAGAAGCCATCTGCAGCAGAACCACTGTCATTTCTGCACCAGAGAGAGCACTATCCGGGACAACAGACTCAACATCACGGAAGAAACGTTGTCGCACCTTCTCTACCAGCACTTGGAACTGCTTCTGCACGTGAGTCTCAATGTTATATTTGCGATTCCTGCTCTTGTGGCATGGTGAAAGGCTGCTCAGCAAACCTGTGACAACTTCAGCTTCACTAGCAATGCCATACCTGTTAAGAATTTGATTCATGAGCTCTGTGTAGAGAGCCTTAGCCTGTCTGGCAACTTGTTTATGCTTCCACCACTCGGGGTACTCAAACATGTTGTGATGTGTTCTGCGCTGTGTACAGCTGCAGAAGCCTGAAATTACAAGTCCCCTGTTGAGTCGGTAAAGCTGTCCAAGGACTCTTGATGATCTATAAGTATCCTTACTGCCCATCTTCTCCATGAATTCAGGGTATCTGTACACATGCTCAGATTTGTCCATACGTGCTGGGATACCGGTTTTGGCAAAATCCAGGCTGGTCGCAATTTTGTCGGCGAGAGCTAGGCACCGTTGAGAGAAGATCCCATCTGGTAGCTGGTCAGCCCAGGCAAGGTGGGCATTGGACATGATGCCAATGTTGTCGTTTTTGATGTAGTTGCATGTGAACGATATCATTTCTTCATCCTGGAGATTGGCAGTATAGAAAAGGAGCAGCAATGAAGTAGATCTGAATACGGTTTGTCAAAGAAAAATACAAGCATCAACAAGACAGACAATAAACTGGCACAAGCCAGTGCAAAGCGTGCATTAACTATTTTGTTACCAGGCCTATAAAAGTCTATCAATATTATCGACAGTCCTCCTACACGTTGTTATACATTTCTGGTGGAATTCTTCTACTAGCAACATCATGCACTCTCTGAAATCATGGCTGAAGTTTAGCTATTTGTCAGATCTTACCATTATGGCAGATTGGGGAGTCTGGATAAATAAAACTTCGACTGGAGGTATCGTTGAGATTAGCCTCTGGTGCTCCTAGCACTTCTTCAATAAAAAGACTGAAAATTTGCGCTTCAGTCAACTTGGCAAAATAATTTTTAAATGACAGCAGTGGCAAAGACACAAAGGTTTCTCTCTGGTTGTCATTTTTCTGATCAGATGTACATGCTGTTTTAACAATGTCTTAAACAACAGTAGATGCTCATGAGTGCATGTTATTTTGATAATTGTATCCAAATAATTTCAAGTACAACATTATTTTACCTCCCATGGGCTGCTTTTATTCATCAGCACTTCAACAACCTAGGCGCATATTATTATCACCACCGTCCGCTAGGGTTTTAACCCCTTTAAGAGCACACAGTCGATTACAGGCCGACCTTCAACTAAAGCCTGACTAGCTGCCCAAGCCCTTGTATTCTGAACACCACCTGTTCAAGTGCCCTCATTCATTACTGTACAGTATCGTGCAACAATCCACAAGTAGCAACTGAATTTCACCACTGTGCTATCATTTGCTAGCTTGTGTAAGTTTGAGAACTATCCTACTAAAGGGTTCTAAACTCAGCCAGTTGGTTTACATTCGACATGGCAAACAATGCAGATGATGAGACAAGTTCACAAGCATGATGGATAAACTGACTATCAACTGAATCTTATTCAGGGTTGTGCAGCCTATAATGTAGCTAGCACAAAAGCGCAACACTACATTTAAGTTGCTTTGCTGGCTGACACGAAAATGCAGTGAAAGCAAAAAAATCAGAGCAAGCTCACATGCGACAAAGAGGTGATGATTTAATCATTGTAAAACTTATAAGAGACCAACAACACAGTAAATGTAAGGACTGTAACAGGAATGAACAAACTCAACAAAAGGATTTGTAAACGTGCAACAACAATCCAAGAAACAATTGTGAAAGCACTATGTGCAGTAAAAACATGCCAAAAAGGTGCACTTTGTCAAAACTAGGAATCAAGGTACTTAATCTCTTCAACGAAAACAGCAACAGGTGGTGTGCTGACATATGCTGCTCCCTTCTAATGTCTGATGTGTGCTTAACAAATTTAGCTAGTACATACTTCATCATGCACACTTAATCAAACACTGGCAAACCACCACACATGTTGCAATGGCTAGCCAGATTACTACTTGTTGTTCCTTTAAATAAATTGAGATACTTGCATAGTCTGTCATTAATGTGCCTTCCAGTTTGTCCAGCATAAGATTTCTTGCAGGTTAATTAAGGGAACGTCATTATCTATATTTCTATTACACTCTGTGCAATCATTTTTGTGATTTTTATCGCAGCAAGAACTGCTTGCCTTTTCCTATATTAATGTGATGGCACAGTGAGGCCACGCAGTTGAATGCAGAAAGCGTAACTTGTATGCTTATTGCTTCTGCAGCCTTCTTAAGCCCATGTGACAGACCATGAATATAAGCAATGACGCCAGTGTGCAAAGAAAACTCCTTTTTTTTTCTGTTTCACCCATTTCAAAGAGAAAAGCACCACTTCTTCATCGTCGTCATTCTCATCACCTGGGTAACAAACAGTGAAACCGCCTGTTACAGAGAGAGTAGCCACAAATCATCATCACCATTGGGCACCCTCTAACAGTCAAATGCCTTTATAACAAAGTGCTTGTGCTTAGTGCCTTCAAAATAATTCGTTAAACAGATCACTTCATTGCAAAGGTCACGCACCACGTCACTCACAACAGAACAGGGGCAGAATTATTCCTTCCTTATACAGGTCATTTCGTTGTGGAGACATTCATTGTATAGACATTCCACTGTATATAGAGATAAGGCTACCCATGATAGCAAATGCCACCAATCTTGCTGATGAGGCATGAATGGGTCGTGGGTGATTGCTATCTTCTGATAAACTTACAAGGTGCTTGAAAATGGCCAACAAGTTGTATGATACTGCACTAAGCAAAAGCAAAGCCTTTTCAATTTTATCTTATTAGGGGGAGGGGGGTGGGGGTTAAGCATATGGGTGAGTCATGATGGAATGACATAGGTCGCCCTGGCCACAGGAATGTGACCAGCATATCAGCGCAGCCATTCTGCCAGCCTCTCTACTAGCGCGTTGGGGCCAGCTCAGTAGAGGATCATGCGGGAGCTCAGTTGTTCGTATCATCCGCCAAGACGTGAAAGGCAATTCACAATGTTCGAAACTTAGCATATTATAAGCTAATGGACTTGGACCGAGACTTCTTAAAAATTTGTACAATGCACGATCATATCATCGAGATTCTACTGTATGTCATTTAACAGGCACGCAGGGCTTCTTTTGGTTTGCAGGCCCTTCAAACTCTTTATTCGGTTTGGAACTAATGTTTCGCCAGCTCTGCTGAAGTGATACATCTTGGCTTCCTCAGCAGATTCCAGTTGGCACACCGACTGCCAAACATTACTTCATGCCACATTTTAGGACAAGCATGAGGTTGCAGAAGAAAAGCAGAAGGTTGATGCCTGCAAGGATAAGGTGACGAACATGTACTCTAGACTGTTCTTGAACCTAGCAGCTAGAGCTACAGCTTCTGGCAGATAGCACAGCAATGAAATGCAGTCTAGCGCCCAGTGACTGGTACAGTTGCCATTGATGAGTCTAGAGCACTTCATGGCGCACAATAATTCATCCTCTTCCGAAAGTTGCAAAACCACAGTGCAGGAGTTGAAATTGCTGCATACTCATGTGCAGGGAGTTTGTAGAACATTTGTTCCTCAGAGCTCTAGAGGCATAAAAAGGACAGCCTTTTGCTTTCTACTGAACTACACAGCCTCAGCATGACATGAGAGCTCCGCTATGGGCCCTAGAGCCCAGACCTGTTATTCATGCATCAGCTTCGAAACTTTCACCAAACACTTCGTCTCATAAATGCAATGAAAACAAGGCACACTGGCAGCTTGGCTTACTTGGCTGGTATTACCACTGGAGTGTAGTTACCTTGTTTCTGATACTATTTCTAGTAATTCGATGTTTTCTCTAATCTGACCTAAGGTAACTTTGCTAATTAAAGTGAATCTAAAGCAGATAAAGAAATACCATTATTGTTTGACTATTACCAAATGTTTCAGTATTATATTACCAGTTTAAGAACTTCAGCATTGCCATTTGTTGGGCGTGTTGGTAAACTGACTTGGAAAGCATATTTAGCACCAGTGAACAAGGGCAGAAGGGAGACGACACCTCAATGCGCTTGTTGAAGTTAGCGCATTGTGGTGTCGTCTTCCTTCCGTCCTTGTTCGCTGGCACTAAATATGCTTTCCAAGTCAGTATAAGAAGCCACATCACATTGTAATCATAACAATATACTTAATGTACAGCACTAATTTATGCTTTCTTCTTTACATCATGCTACAAAATGTGATGAACTCAGTGGTATTGGCATTTGACCTTTCAGACTCTGAATCTTTACATTTTGAAATTCAAATTTGATAAGGCCTTTGGGGGCTAGAAGATAATTATCAAGTAATGTAAACTGCCAATAACAAATGCAAAGGCATTTGATTAGCTGCCATGTTTGTTCTGGCACTGTCAGCTTCAAGATTATTGCGGTTTTGGCTGGGCAAATGCTGAAACAGGCACTATTTTGATCCATCTGCAAGTTGAAAGCAACAAAGCAGCAGCAAAGTGAACGTACCAGGTCTTGCGGTGTGTCAGCTTTAAATGCATGGTCGCTGAAAACCATGGGCTCGACATTGTCACGTGGAAAGAGCAGATCCTTCTCTACTATGACTACATACTCATCACCATCCAGGTCTGAACCTGCAAACAATATTGTTGGAAAACATATAGAAGCTGTAAGCTAGGAAAAAGAAAAAAAAAAGGTACCTACATATTTCAATGAGCCTCTTTATTGATTACTTCTACATGTATCCTTACATTTAACCAAAGTTCTTTTGAAATCTTCTGCTAGTTGAAAGAATATTTCAGAAAGGTACATTGATGTTTACCTTGAAGTAACATGAAGCTTAAAGAGAAGCACTTCGAGTGCCCTCATAGTTTCATGCTACTTTACTGTTGAATAAATGTGCATCGTGGTCCCGCAGATAGAACTCAGCACTACCTGTGTTTCCAGTGCAATTGCTCTACTAAATGACATCCACCTCAAGTGCAACCTGACCTAATCTGGAAACAAGCAGAGCCAGGAAAAGTTAACCAGCAAGTGACCTTGGCACTCATCGACTCCACCTTAACAACAACTTGACAACTCCAACATCACACCTTTTCAAGCACAATTAGTAGAATACACAGCTATGGACTTGTAAGAGATCTATGAAGTAAAAGTATAGGCTAGGTGATTACATGCTCCAGAAGATACAGAAACTACAAAATTGCCATTACGCACAAGTGGGCAGGGTATTCCAAAGCACCATAATGTACAAACATGTTCAACATCTCTATAGATCAAGGAGGGGGTCTAAAATGTTGGCATAAGCTTTTATGCGATGTTTTAGTGTAGTTAAGTGACAGTAGCAACCATGACTATTTCAGTTTCAATGGCGATCTGCTCTTTTCCTTTTTTATTGTATATGTGGTAGTTTTCATGCTTGTAAGTCAAATAATGTCACATGCTCTTGATAGCACATAGGAATGGATGTGAAATGTGAGGAGCTTCAAAAGCGAAGCTGTTAATTCGGGCAAGCTTGTACCCAGCAAAACATAGTGTCACGTAGTAGTGAGTACACATGTCAACAGCAAGCAAATCAGCAGCAGTGAAAGTGACTAGTATCACGATCGACAGTTGTCAAATGGAATGGTGCACCTGACAGCTTTTATTGCTTGTTGCCAGTGTCATGTATGCAGTATGCAGTAAATGGTGATGCAACCATTATCACCACCACCACCACCACCACTATTATTATTATTATTATTATTATTATTATTATTATTATTATTATTATTACACTAGCCCATGTTCACATCAAGTATTTGAGACCAACTGGTAGACATGGTGATAACTCTGTAACTAGTACATGCATTGGATGTAATTTGATGAGCCATGCTTGTCTTCCTGAGTCTACGGTCCATCACAGTAGCTCAATGAGCAGCATCGCATCCATAATAAAGATACAGTATTTGCACTCAAATAATGCAACCACGAACATAACTTGACAACGCAGACTGCATGGTGATCCACCGCACAACTTCAGAGACTGTTTGCTTGACATGCCTGCGCAGTAGTGCCATATGTCTTGCTCAAGGTTGCGATTAATATGCCATGACCACATTTACGCAGCACTAAAAGCCTTCTAAATCAGGAGAAGAAAGACGGTGTGAAATGAACAGTGGCACCTCCCAGATCGCTAATCTTACATGAGGCAACTGCAGTTTGAAGAATTATAAAAAATAAAAATTTTAACATTGCATTATTGCTATGTCACATACCTAAATATAACACGAGGTGCATTCTGAGGCCAGAAATTCAAAAAATAAATAAAGAGGAATGCTTCAATTTGTGCAAATGCATCATGGCTCCCATCTGCAGGAAGTTTTCTTTTTGCCCCCTTCATTGCTCTTTTCATAATTATTCCTACAGTTCCATTTAGAAAAATATAGTTGATTTACTCTATATGTATGCACCATGCTTTCCATGGGTTCATTGTCTCTTGGCTTCATGAGGTTGAAACTTACGAAAATCGAGTCCATTGGATTTCCCCATTCTTCTTGCTCATAGTTACAGCAATAGTCATGTACGAGTAGTCTGACATTGAGAGTGTACACACAAAGGGAAACAAGACAAAACTGTTGCCAGTCCAAGAAACAAAAGGTGCAAAGGAAAACAAAACACGTGGCAGTAATAGTGTCGACGACGGCAAGCCAAGCAGTACGCATAAATTTCTCATTTCGAAGTGAACAGGACCCACCGGCCATTTCGTTGGGATGTGGTCGGTGTCCTTTGGCCGGAAATACGATGCAGTCCTGGATGTGGTGCAGTGCAGGCACATCCACAGCCTCAAACTTGCGCACATCACCCGGGTGAAGGCAGGGGCACTTGGTCACCAACACAGTGCCTGTCCATTAAAAAAAAAAAAGGCCACAGTTCGCCATCTTGCATTCCAACATTGCAACTGCAGCTCCTTTAACACTTAAAGCAAGAGACACATGGTGTGACGTGGTGTCCAAAACAACATGTGATGCATCTGAAAGATGGCTACTCTGATTGTAGGAGCTTGTTGGAAACTTGTTGGATGCTGGTGCTTGTATGACTGATCGTATCCCAACTGTGTGCCTTCAGTTAAATATATTCTTTTATGCTGAACAAAACTCTTTTAGCATGTTGTTTGTATATGTAACAACTAATTATTATACCATCATAAAAATTAAAAAAAATACAAGAATGAAGTGGAAAGGGGTAAACAAAACAAAATGTAGCACGCCTGCAATGAGGTTTGGTTTTACAAGATGCCAGCACATAAAATCTACTTCCATCAATTGGCTCATTTGACACATTTTTGAGTTTAACTGTGTTGAACAATACCAAGAAGCACCCACACAAATGTTAAACACTCCTCCGAATTCAAACATGACCTTGTGTGCTTTACTTGAACCTTTTCATTCTGTCCTTACGTTTGTTCCCACCGATACCTTAACTATTGCTGATCAACAAGCTCAACCTGCTACTTTGTCACAGCTGTTGCTACATGTAAAGATGCTAGTACTGGTTGAAAACACAGGATATGTTTCCCTTTTAATTGATAATGATAAAAGAAAAGGAGGATACCTGTAACAACTCTGGTGACAGGCTTGAGCCTTGAAGCTTTGTCACTGCTCTTTAAACTTGTGAACTGGACGAAAACTTGGCCATATTCCAGAGTGCCCGTTTCGTCCAGGACGCCCAGCATATTGCGTCCACTGTCCTCAGGTACTGCTATCTGGCCCTTGCTCTTGAGATTAGCTGCAAAATCACAGCTTGCATAAAGAGCAGGTTTATTTGACGCCACCTTTTGTTCATTTGTACTGCCATGTGCATTGCAGCAAACCCCCAAATAAAAGAAAAAGGAAGAAAGGGTTTACTTTCTCACAAATACATGCATGGTTTTAATATATACAGTATACTCCATTCGTAACTCCTCTGTTACCACATCTGCTCTGTGGTAAATTATCAATATGTAGCAGCATGCACATATGGTCTAGTTAATACTGTGCACCCAACACTGATGATATCAACTAGAACAACAGCAAACCAGAAGAGGGGCGGCCACGTGATAATGCTGATGGTTAATTTAATGTTAATGCGATTTGCGTTCTTTGGGAATTTTACCCACTTTGTGGTACGTTTGTATCTAACCTCTTTCACACCTTAGCTTGGGCCACTGGGTATGTTCCAATGGGAATCTGCCACTAGGTCTGAGCCAGAATAGACAACTTGGACCACTGAGTGTGCGCAACTAGGTGTGTGCTACTGGTTATGTGCCTACTCTTCATCAATAACCAGGATGAGTATATGCCACATTCTTTTTAAAAAACCTCAAAATTTATCTGGTGCTGAGCGAAGTGGAACCCACGTCACAAGGATTCCTCAAGCACAGCAGCCCGACACTTTCAAACTGTACTATGATCGTATGCGGGTAGGAGGCGAACACATCTCAGTGTTCGCAAGCACCGGCATGCCACGCATCTCGGAGGCCACGCGCGGACTTCGTGGTGGCGGCGCTAGATGGCGCAGCGTGTCTAGAGAGAAGCACGAGAGGGGAGCCTGACTTCAGTACACACCTTGCACATTAAGTGTTTTGGATGTGGCAATATATGTGTTGCTATATTGCTTCAATGCTAATCACGTCAACATCGACATTCACTGTGAGATGGGTTCTGCTGCAATCTTTTAATTCTGATAGCCCTCGAAAGTACATACACCTCATATCACATATGGTCACTTCAGTGTTATAATAAACATTCCATTAGTGCTTAGAATGGCCCTCTAACAGCAGCTTGCAAAGTATGCACCTTAGAACCACTGGGAAATGCTGGTGGCAATTTTTTTCCCGTGCACACCTACATACACTGTGTGCATTATGCTCAGTTCTCTGAGTGCTCCTTTTCCATAATGCAATGATAATAATCACTTCATCACGCTGCCTTCCACTGCACTGTGTGCAAAGATTTCAATTTGATCCCTATAAAATAGGCATTGTGCAGACATTTCAGCATGAGAATTTGTTGCAGAACTACTCACTTATAGTTTTTCACAATTATCATGCATATCTTGTTCGTGCACCATGCAATGAATTTAATTTATGCAAGAAAAGCAAAAGCAAGCAGTTGTTCTATGGTCCGACAGGGAGAGCCATCTGAGCTTGCAAAATTCTAGGAATACTGTAAGGCTAACACATTTCTTGCATCTAGTTGGCGTGACATTGCTGGTACACATAGAAAGTAAAGAGACAGGACAGAGTGCAACACGGCAGTTCGTCCTGTCTTGTTGCTTACCTGTCCCCACCTGCTTGCACTGTACATGCTTACACTGCAAGGCACGAGATATATTCTCCAAGAGCAGAGTAAGAAGGTGCATGTAAGCTACACATGGGGCAGTCCATCTACTAGGGTGGATCAACTATAAACAAGACCTTTCTAGTAGAGTGTGTTCTATCAATTGGCACTCGCTGCTGCTTGAGGGTGTGTTAGGTAGATGAGCTAGGAGTCACGTGAGTAGACGGCTGGTTTCGTTAAAATTCCTTCAGTAGTGCGTCATACAATGTCGCAGACGAAGGTATGCCCATCGATTGCATAATGTGTTATCATAATGTTTCTTGCTTGTGAAGGCGTACAACTGACCAAACATTACACAAATTGACAGCACAGACCGCTTGTGTTGCCTGGCACAAGGTATTCATGGAAGGCCACGAAGGGGTTGAAAACAAGGACCATGAGCATCGCCCACTCACAAGCAAGACTTGGCTGCCATTTGGCAAAGTGCTTGCAAATCTTTTTTGCGACCAGTTTAGCATTTTGTACGTTGATGTCTAGCACGATTTTTGCAGCATCAACGCTGCATGTAAGATTTAGAGTGAGGTTAAAATCACTTAATCCCACAAAAAGCGTCACAAGCCAATACATTAATGTAATTCTTCTCCATGTTAGCAGCTGTCACAGGTGCAAAATTAAGGAAAACAGGTTGGACACTGCTGCAGCACCCTCCATGTAGCCCTGACTTGTTGCCTTCTGAATCTGAATCTCTTTGCTGGTCCACCCAAAGAAGCTCCAGGAGGCCAATGATTCAATGACGAGGATGCAACGGAGAAATATGTGCGCAACTGGCTGCTGACACAACCCACTTCTTTTTAAGATGACTGTATCAAAAAGCTATCGATCTGCTGGGAAAATGCATTTCTAAATGTGGATGTTATGTAGAAAAATAATGTATACTTGACTTATTTCTAACTACAAATACAAAATTAGAAAATGAAAATCTCGTTTATATTTGATCCATATATACTGCAAAAGTCTTGGCATGACCATGACAGTATCTTTCATCACTACTTGCACCACTGATGCTGGAACTTGAGACTGATACTCACTGCCTACACCAGCATGGAGGTCACTATGTGTGTTTCCTTTTGTTGAAGTAGAGGTAGCAGTAACAAACATAAATACAAAACAGACAAGAGTGAGTGCTACTAAATGTTTCTGCATACTACTTGAGAAATTGCAGTTCTTGTGGTGATTTTGTATTCGTTTTGGGAGAACCTGCATGCAGCAGTCAGATGGAGAAGTGCATGGCTTTTCTTTAGAGCTGTCATTATCACATCAGCCTATTTATGTTTGTTGCAGAACGATGACCTGAGCCAATAATCTCCATTTACTGCTGTGTTTTTGTAAGCCAATTTGATTCTGAGTGTGAAAAGAATCTTACAATGCCTCCTCCTAATTCTCTGCCCTCTCTGAGTTCATTTCTCAACCTTTAACAATATTTCTGTTATTTGAACATACTATCGATTATCGGCTTTATGTGTTAAATGACCTGCCCAATGTGTCACCTTGATCTCAACTACAATGTCAGCTACCGATTTTTCATCTGTAATTCACAGTGAGAATGTTACAGCTCATCCCACGGCTCACTATGTGGTTCATAGTTTTTTTTTCTTTAAATACTTTCATATAGCATTTTTTTTTATTTTCCAACTTTCTATCCCATAGATAAGTACAGGTGGAATACATTGATTATATGTATATATGTATATATATATGTTACAGAGAGAGATAAAAGTAAAGGAAAGACAGGGATGTTAACCAGAGGATATCTCCAGTTGGCTTCCCTATACTGGGGAAGGGAAAGAGAAGTATAAAAATAAAATAGCACAGAAAAGAAAGAAACAGAAGGAAAGAACAAACAGTGTAGAACATGTCTATGTGGCAGCTGTCACACAGTCTGCAAAGGCGTTACATAGTCGTAAACAATGTCTATGTCTCACTGAGACATAAAAAGCTGCACAGTGCAGTCACAACTTGTCACACAATCTGGTGTCTCCCAGGAGACGCAGCAGTGCCTTCACAGCAGCTCACGCTGATGTTCGTGTGGGCCAGTGTCCAAACATTTTGGTTGCTGTCAGTAGGTGCCTGTCCAGCTCATCCAGCTTGGATGACAGCACTGCTCTTTGCTCGCTGAAGTGAGGGCACTTGCAAAGAAGGTTTGTGTTTCATCCGATCTCTCACGACATGACTCTGGCCCATCTATGGCTTGTGGTAACTTTTGAAATGCGTACTCCTTTATCATTGGAATTGCCAATAACACTGATAATATAGTTCTCCAGGATATTGATAGGCTGCCTTCCATTACTTTAAAATGCCTGACGCATGTGCTCTGACCCATCCTTTCGTCATGAGATTTCGTTCTTGCGATCCTACATGGCTACATGGCCTAGACAAGAAGTGCTCGTTCGCAGCTTCAACTAATTACAAACTCTGGCCTTCTTTCCAGGCTGCTGAAAGTCGGTGACATCGAAATAGAGATAAGAAGCCACTTACTTATCGCGCTATTGTAAACGGCCAGAAGCAGCGAGCGAATGAAAGGTTCCCTGGTCAAGACTAGGCCTTGTCTGCAAAACTTGACAAGTGGCAGGTAGGAGGGACGGACGTGGTTGCTAAGCACCTGCACGGCGTCATCGTCACTGACAAAGGCATCGCACAGACGAAGCACCATCCTCTGCTGCAGGTGCAGGAACACGCGAGCCGGAACTCCAAGCTGCTCCAGGATGGTGATCAAGGGCCGACTGAGGTACACTGGACCTGCCAGAAACGAGCTTGCTACAGAAGCCGGACAATCCTGTGCACAAGTTTGATGATCGATGCGAAAAGCAGCAAGGGTGGTTCAAAAGAGAAACAGACCTAACCTAACCTAGAGAAACAAACCTAACCTAACCTAACTGCACAGCGTGTGTTTTGAAAACTGCTACGTACACCAGCTCTATTTTTTTTATGAAAGAATTTTTCAGGATCCTCTGTGGCAGGTAGTGCAATTATAATCTTTGAGCTGAATTACTCGAAGAGTTAAACATCACTTGCATGAGAGATCAAAATACATACTTGGCTAATCAACAAATTTTCACTAATGAACTTTCTACGTCATTGCTTTGTGCACGTATTTCAATTTACAAATTGAACTTAGTGATTTCACAAGGCACATCCACTTGGAATGAATGTCGAAACTAGCACCAGTTTTGAGATAAGTGCCGTCAACCTTGCAGCAAAAATACAATGTTGTTCCACAAACTTTTCTAACAAAATGCCCTTTTGTGCCACAAATGTAAAAGATGACTGGTGCACAAATGCAATTCTTTATACACTTCACGAACCCATATTTTGAAGCTGGTGTCATTCTAGGAATTCGTTCCAGTGGATATGACTTGTGAAGTGAACTCATTGGCTATACTTGTAATCTGTATATTGCAGTATGTGCCATAAAGTAATTAGTTCGAAAGTTAATTTTAGCGAAATCTAGAAAAGCGAAAGCATTTCAATTTCTTGCGCAAATAGTGTTCACCTTTTAGGGTAATCCTGCTCAAGGAGTGAAACTGTGCTACATTACATGGGCAATTAAAGATAATTATGTTAACCACAACAACATCCTATGTATTGTCTATGCTAATTATGTTTTCAAGAAACAACCTCATAATTTCAGCTCCAATTCGATGAAACGGTGCTGGCACAGAAACGCACGTGGTGCAGACACCTGCACAATTTCAAGGCTGTCTGATGTCGAGCAGTGGAACTTCTTCATGCTTTCACGCAGCAAAAGCTGGTCCCCACACAGTTCTGGATTCAAGCAGAGCACACCTTTGTAGCCGGCATAGCGGATCTGAATGGCTGATGGGAGCTCTTCCAGGCCCAGCTGTTCGCATGCCTGCATAATCCCCAGTAGGCTGTGCTAATAGTATAAGCTGGGTGAGCAAAAGAGCAGGCAAGGTGGCTCAAAAAGCTTTTTCTACAATTTTACGGACAACTTCATGTCATATCTACATGTGAAGGGACACAATAGGGAACCTAATGCAAAGTGAGTTTGGCCTGCTAAAAGATTTTTTTCGAGACTCGATTTGCCTTTACAGTCCAACCTCAATATAGTGAAAATGGATATAATTAAACATTGGATATGACAAAGTAAATCTCAAATGCTTATATTGCCAACATCACCATGTTAACAAATGTACACTTATATTTAACATAGAACATAATGAAGGTCTTCTTGCCAGATGCACATTTGTTACAACAAGGTTTAACAGTATTCGGCAGGAAAACTTTGGTGCTAACAGGAAAGATATTGTGCTAGAACCACAGTGTCAGTATGATAGCAAGACATCGCAGATTTTAAAGCATATTTGCTAGTTTGGGCTATTTCTGTTCAAGAAAGGTGCTCAAAAATAACTCAAGTTGTACCTTTAATTCTATTAAAATGCAATGTAATTCTTGTTTATCAATAAACTAGTCCCAAGCTGACTCTATCCAAATACAGACAAACATAACTATAATGACATCGGACTCGAGATGAAAATACCTTGGTTGCATCAAATTTTCGTTATAAGCATATGTACATCACCTGCCAATATCGATACATATCAAAGTCGAATTACTTCAATATATACAATAATTCGTTATTTTTGTGTTTGTTAAATCAAGTTTATATTTTTATATTGTCTACCTTCATTAACCAATCAATGAATATAACAAAGTAAGTCTAATATTTTTCTTACCAATATCAGCAAATATGTGCTCATAATTAATAGTATTGGATATAACAAAAGAATCCTTGTGCCAGATGCAACTTTGTTACAACCAGCTTCAATTGCTATTAACTAATCGCTTTTGGAAGTAAATAATGGTTTAACAGATCTGGCTGAATCATGTGATACAGACGCTATAAGTGCAGGCATTGTAAACAAAAGAAGCACTAATGGTGGTTTGGTTGTAGTAAGGTAGCAATTGTTTATGCCTAGTTCATTATTAATATTTTTTTTGATTTGCTTAGCTTTTTAGGGCAAAAAATATCACGCTGTTCGGGAAAATATAACTTTGCCCTTTATCGCTAACCAGATCTCTCTCCAGAATATGCGTAACGCTGAGCATATAAGTGCATCAACAGTGAAAGGGAAAAACCCTTGACAAACGTTAAACGTTTGGCCAAAGACAATACGTGTTGTGCCCAGAAACAGACCTTTGCCATAAGTGATCTTGAGATCATGCCAATGCCGTCGGAGAAAATGTAAGGGTTCCCCGACTGTGGATGCTTGCCGCCCACGATGTCTGGCACGTCCTGCTTTGCCCCGCTGTCCAGAGGGACACGGACCGTCTCCTCTGTGGACGAGAAGCATTGGCCCATGCGAGCCATCTTGTAGCCCACGTTTGGGATCTGGTGCACGTCGCCTATCCAAGCTCTGATGTCTTGAGCCGACGTGCCGTTTCCATCCTTGGTGTAAGAGAAGGAACAGCTACGGTGAGGCAATCATGCTGAATGTGAAAGAGCACCGATGCTTACTTTTGAAGTTGTAAAACTATTTTATATGTGACTCGCATGTGAAAAGACAACACTTGGTAAGCGTGAAGGTCGGGCAGCACAATATACACCAAAATAGTCGATGAAAAATAATTTGATGAGGGAAGGTCATAGTAGAAGAAGGCATAGACTCGTTAATTAAAAATAAATCACACATGTATGTTCTCGTCTTTGCACTCGTACAGGTGCTTAGATCACAAAACGAAATGAATAGCAACAGTAATTATATACGCACTTTATGTTCTGCTCTTTTATAGATATCAGGGAGAACACCTTTTACACAAGCTATTTCTGGCATGCGCAGTAGATTGCGTGTATGGTCCTAAGGGAAGCAGGGATGACAAATTGTTTTCTTTGGAAAACATACAAGATTGTATTTTATACTGTAGTTAATATCAAAATGGCAAAGACGTGATGTTGCTGGCATTATTGTGCCATCACGAGACAGCAGAATTTGCTGATGCTGTGTGGCAATGAGAGTAGGTATGATGACATCGCTCATGTCAAAAATAACAGCAAACAAAAGATCCGTGTATTGCTTTGCTAACACTCACATGTGGCTGCGGCAGCTGCAGCGATCACAGGAATGAAATGAGTCAGTGCATCATGATATCATGAAGCATCCACCTCGTGGGCCCCAAAACTGTTTCATAGAAACAGGTATTACAGAAATTGTTCAGGATGTTGTGACGCCTGCCAATATGTTTTTCTTGTATTTTTTACATTTCTTTTGTCCTTTATTATCTATTTGACAGATGTTCTTGGTGGACAGTTTTGAAATTTTGATTCAATGGGGACTGGAAAACCATGCGATGTTGTGCTTGGCAATGGTAGCAAAAGGACAGTTGTGCTGGTTGAACACCGAGAGGTGGCAACTTACGAGGCCTCCACCAACTCTTTGAAAAGCTCGAAAAGCTTGTCATTGTCCCCTGCCCCCATTTGCATAGACCTCAGTGAACACCCATATTAAATCAACAAAATAATTACACAGT
Source organism: Dermacentor andersoni (assembly GCF_023375885.2). Taxonomy (NCBI): domain Eukaryota; kingdom Metazoa; phylum Arthropoda; class Arachnida; order Ixodida; family Ixodidae; genus Dermacentor; species Dermacentor andersoni. The sequence goes on along the minus strand of NC_092824.1, from coordinate 90,250,356 downwards.
GCATGTTACAGAGAAAAAAATAAAGATTAAAATGGCACACACATCAGTGCAAAGTATACATCAGGCTTCATATATGTGAAAAATTAATGCATGGCTTGAAACATAAAGCAACATTGAAGTTAGCTGCTATTCGAAGTCAAGTATTTGAAGAAAACTCGTGTGGTCAGGATTATAATTATACTCAAAGATAAAATGGACGCCGACCACAAGCATAAATAATAGGAAGACATATCAGCAACTGCACGGGTGCATATAGGTGCTGAAATGTCTTGTTATTATTTGTTTGGAGCCAGCATCCATTTTACTTTGACTCAGCTGCTATATTTCTAGCTGGTTGTAGTGGCTATTTTTCACACTGCAAATGCAACACAAGTGCACAAGGCAAGGTAGGAAAAAGGGACCTTTCTATTAATTCATTAAATTTAAGAGCCACAAAATGTAAGCTTGAGGCAAGGGTGACTTGTAGTGACATACTATGTGCTCACAGAGACCAATAATACTTGCAATGTGCTCAAGTTCTCCGGAACCCTGTTTTGGAACTCCACATGAACAAGTAAACACTAACTCATCACTTCAGAAACACATTACAAGAGCGCGTATGGCCCTTCTGGTTATGTGACACACCATAATGATATACACACAAGCTTCACAAGTCATTTTGTATAAAACTTTCCTAGGAGCTGTATAATAGTAAAATTTATTCTCTCTCTTTAGGAGAACTAAAAAGGTTTTGAATTGGCTGCTCAACAAATGTACCACCAAGAGACATTGGCCATCAAAAAAGCGTGAAATGTCTGGAAAAGTATTCACTACGATCTACTCATGTGAAGCTGAATTTTTCACTTTGATTCAGATCAGATTGAATCAAGTGCAATAAACAGAGTTAATATTGAACTGAACCTGGGGCCTTAACTATCATTCGTGGAACTTAATGTGACCTTCTTTCTTTTTGATACAGAATGTCCTCTTTCTTATTGATCGGACAGCATTGACCATTTGTGAAACACCACTCAAAGTGCAGCTTTGGAATATTAAATTTTTGGTGTAGCATCAATCCAGCAACAGGCACTTGCTATTTCAGGCAATGTAACAAGCACTCTGTCGTCACTGCCAAAATGCCAAGTGTGGGGTACCTGTCGTAGTTGGTACACATGTCGCAACATGCTTCAGTTGCAGCGCAGTTTTCATATAGTATAAAACAGATGAAACTATGTGGAATAATTTTAGTATGCTGTTGGGGCAACAGTATACTAAAGCATTCCCCATAATTTCACATTTAGATTTATTCAGCCAAAAATGTATTTTTTTATGTGTTTTTGAGAAAGAAACATGGTCAAGTGAATCCCTGAATGACCTGTCAGAGAATCAAGGGGTCCAGTGACAGCTAAAGGTTTGAGAATCAGCGATATGTGCGCTGTATGCTTTTTGTGTAATGTTTCTCGAGACATTCTAATGAGGTGAAAGAAATCCAAGCATCGGGAATGCAAATGGCTCACCTTTGTGTATAGCCATACGCCATGGTCACGAAGCTGGCTGGCAGAGCTTCCAAGGTACTGGTAATGCCGGCCTGCAATGCAGACACCTTTTCGAAGGAGAGATGCCACAGTGGCTTCAAGGATTTCATCCATGCTTTGGCTGAACATGAGTGTGTGCGAGAGGTAATCAAGATTGTCGTCACGAAACGTGACCCGCAGAGCGTACTCAGGATCGAAACTGCGAAGCACCCTGTTCTGGCAATGCGCTTCGGGAGGAAGAAGCAAAAAATTTGATGGGGTAGCAATCATACGCCGTACCCAACAGCAGTTGGCCGGTATCTCTAGTGGCACATAGCTTGTGTGGAACTTCACGAAAAGAGCTGGAAGTGCTGTCTGAAGTGTGAAGACACTGCCATTTTCAATGGAGAGATAAAGAGCGAAAAAGGCCTGCTCAAGAGCTTTCTCATTGGCCCTTGCACACTTCTGCATGAATGTGAGCAACGCATTAAAATCATCTTCTCGCTGCAATATCATCTGCGCTAGCACATCAGCGCTCTTCTGCAGGAGTGCATTCAGTGCATACCGACATGGAAATTGCAAATGGGGTGCCATTGTGGTCATGACCTTGAGCTTTGCACTTTCAATGCAATCTACAATGCTTTCTGTTCTGACAGGGGCATACACAAACTTCACATCTTTCCTGCAACGCTGACCAAGACGGCCAATTGCTCGTCTAACTTTAAGGTCATCGACCATACACAGCTTCACAACGGAACACCCAGCGAGGTCGGCGCTATGCAAGTAAGAAACGCAGGAGCATCCAATGCTCAATGTCCTTTCAAACTTCATTCGGTCGCAGTTGTTACATGGCGTACCACTCTGTGAGAGCAAGATGTCTTCCAGGCTAAGTTGTACTTGCTTATGAATCAGAGGAAAAGTCTTCACATGAAGGAAGACTTCTGTAGTCTCTACTGCTGCATTGACGACCACCCGGTAGATGTCATCGTACTTCATGAGAAGTCTGTTTATGGTTATAAGCTTCCCACATTTGTGCTGAAGTGTGAGGTAGATGTGCAAAAGTTTCTGGTCGTGCTTAAATGTGCAATCCACTGTCAAGCCACCATCCTCTGTATTTCTGGCAATATTATGTACTTCAGCAAAGGTACAAAAGCCAATGTATGCTCCAAATGCAATAGATTCTACTGACACATCTTCTTGTGGAATGAAGTCATTCCAGAAATCACAAGACCGATCAGGCTCCAGCCACTGAAGAATATCAGTAAGTGTAGAATCTGTTAATCCACAGAGGCACCACTGACCGATAACAGTTTCACTTGCTGTTTTGAGTAGTTTCGTGGACATATTCAATTCAAGTTGACATGTTGTATGCTGTATTGTGTCTTCATAGATACCTTCCGCAGCAGATTTTTGCTGCAACTGTGATATGTGCAGTGATGCTAATGGCAAGTCAATATACTGAGTGAAGAAGCTCCGGAGAGCAGGTAAGTACTTCTTGCCATCTACACCTGGTCTGCTGATCCAATAGCAAGTAAAGGAAAGCACTGTTTTCTCTGGATTAGCCATGTCAATGGGTCACACCGAAATGCCAATCCTCAGCAAGAATCTGCACAAGACAAGATGAGGCACTTTAACGCATTGTTTATTTCCTGATATAACACAATACTCTGCTGTATTTTAGAATATGAGCACATGCATCAAAAAGAAAATAAACTAAATTCCGGATGAAGGCGATCATGCACATCGAGTACCAATTATTTACGTAATAACATTCGCAAGAGTGACGAAAGCATGCTAGAGCTCTCGCGCATGCGTAGAAGGTCGTGTTGCCCTGTGGCTTCGGTTTTTCGGAAGATGTCTGCTGCGGGTACTGACTGCACGACGTTATTATACTCCTGCACGCGCAGAGACTTTTGTTCTGAAAATATTTACGTCAAATTCTGAGACCACCTACTGCGTGCTTGAGAACATCTTCCCGGGTAAAAGAGACCGGGGGGGGGGGGGCAGAGAGAATGCGTGCAAGGTACAAATGGGAAACCGGCGGCAGAAATTAAAGCTACGGGAACTTACACAAAATGCGAACGAGTGCCTGCGCGAACACAGCACGGAAGCAGCAAAGCTAACACGGCGACCTAGTGGATTTAGAACTTTAAAATCATGCAGGGTACAGGGTGCCGGTAGTTTTCATCCTTAAAAGAAAAAAACTCTACAAATTGCTCGTAACAGCGGTTACAGCCGCTCGGCGCGGTCAACGGGCACGAACGACAGCATGCATAACACACTAATCGCACGCATAAACGGAGGCAACGGCTTATGCAACGGCTTGCTTTGCATGTTGATGATGATCATTCGGCCGCTTTGACGGCTTTGGCCTTGGCTTGCGCTGTCATACGGTGGCTAGCTGTCACGTGGAACAAGAGCGGCCCAACAAGAGCCATCGCAGCCACCATAGCAGCGGTAGTCGAGGGTGTTTAGTTTCGTTATCTAAGAATTTACTGTTTGCACCTCGCGTTACCCTACAGTTACGAGGTTGTTGGATTTGCCGAAAAGAACTTCGGTGCAGCTGCTGGTTTACATTCGTGCCAAGTGAAAGTTGTAAGCACCAAACTTAGTGGTTATGAGACGCGGATTGCTTTGGGCGTTTGATTTCATGATTTCACTCAAGCGCTCGATGGAGCCAGCTACCTGAAATTTATGCTGAGTGCTTAGCGTAACGACGTGACCGTCTTCGAGCTTTCAAACTACCAAAGGATGAGAAAATCGCAGACATGCCCAGCTGTGCAAGTAACACCCTAACTTTCACGGCCCTGTGGACTCCTGATCCGAAGCATGACATTGGTCTCTACGTAAGGCGTTGCCAGCAGTTCTTTCAGTCATACGCACCTGCATCTCGAGTGGACGTATCTGAACCCACTAAGTTCTACAATGGCACATACGGTGATCCCATTTACCAAACTGTCTGCGTTGTACTGCTGGATTGCAGCATTTCATCTGCCAAGCTTGAGCAACATTACTTTAAGTTCACTAGACAGTGGTGCCTGGATGGACGAGTGGAAGGGCGGCCGCGTCTTCTGCAGTGGCTTGCTCCCGATCGCAAAGACGGTTTCCAGCGAGGTTCTGTGACGTGCGAAAGGAACATTCAACTCTCATTCCTTTCTTTTGGAGCATCTGAAGGTTTGACTTCGTTTGCTCAGTGCACGACCATCTGCCCAGGACCTAGCAGCTGCCTAGGCTATAAAATGGTCTGTGTTTTTAAGCATGACGTGCGAGTTGTTTGGATATTCCTCACGTTACAACATGCACGTCAGTGCAGCAAGCCAGACAGTACCTACAAGCTAGACATTCCGTATGAAAATATACGGCGTGTGATAGTGGACGACCGTGAAGGCAATGCAGCCACCACAGATGTCTACCTGCATCTTTCGACTTTTCCACTCATCTACAAGAAGTCGGAAAGGACGGCACCTCAGAAACAAGATGGAGCTGCTGAAGAAGAAGTAAATACTTCGAACGCGCGCAACCCCGAGTATTTCCCGTACGAGCGAGCTATTGAGATTGGTTGCTTCTGCACCAGCGTGATACCGTCTTCCAAGCTTGGAACCAACTTTGTACTAGTGCTTGGCCTCCGTAACAAGTTTAAGGCACGCCAAATCCTAGGTCGCCTCAGCCGAAGGTGTGACAGTGGCACAATTTTTGCGTACACGTCCGTTGATGTGCATGAAGTTGGCCCTGAGATGGAGAAAATGCGTAAATGGTATGAGTCGGATGTAACTGACCATGTTGGGTACAGCTGTTGCTACGCCCTCTATGCCCTCATGCTGCAGAGCAGTGACCTTGTGGCACAGCTAGTGCTCCTATCTCAGCAGGACTTGCTTGAAAGCTTTTCAAAAACTCTTCTGGAGCTAGCGTCCCAGAATGAAGCCTTGCTTGAACTGGCCTTGTTTGCAGTCAGTGCAGACATAGAGGCCAGACACGTAGTGACTGTTCTGGAAGCGATCAAAAAGGCTTTTCATAAGGCCTCCCAAAGTTTTGTGCCTCAAACGGCACCTCGCGGTTCGTGTCTTGTTCGGCGTATATTCTTGCTTCCATCTCGACTCCATTTGCTACCTCCGTGCGTTCACCAAGAGAATAGAGTGCTGCGCCACTTTGAGCCGGAGTTTGCTTTGAGGGTGACTATTCGAGACGATAACCTCCGGCCACTTTCCCACTCCCTGGCCTTCCATCAACAGAGGGACGAAATCGTGGAGGTCATTGTTGGGCGAGCCCTTCGCAAAGGCATCTACATTGGCCGCCGACATTTCAAACTGCTGGCGTCGTCGTGTAGTCAACTACGGGACCATGGGGTCTGGCTGTATGCAACGGTAAGTTGCTGCTGCTAGCAGATGTTGCATGAACATTCCCCAAACTACTTATTCATGTTTGGTTGCAGTTCAGTGCTAAAACTTCTACGTAAGAGCCTTTTCTCATTGGCATTTCTCATTCACATGCCTATCACTAGGCATGTACTTACTGCTTTTTTTGTTGCTGAAACGAAAAAAAATGTGAAAACCAGACAGTTGCCATGGTGATGACCAGTCATGGGTGGTACTTGCATAAAATGCTTCGGTTTCTCACAGTTGAAGCAATGGTCTAGCTGTACCCATGACATAGTAACTGTGTGATGCAAACGTGCATGTGAACATACTGGTGATGGCATGCATATAAAGTAATTTTTACTTCTGGTCTTATTTACCTGCAAATGCATCTCACATTACCCAATGTGTCTTTTTCTTCTTTCTTTTTTTTTTTTTTTTTTTTTGGATAGAGCAATTCTATTACAGTTTAAGCAGTTGCCAAACCTAAAAGCCTTCTTGTTCACAGGAAGAGCCTGGAACACACAATTATGCACACAGACATGCTCAAATACTTGTATGAATGTGTAAATATTTAAACAACAGTTCTTGATGCTTAAGAAAAATGTTTAACAAGCATTTTCTGATGACTTCGTGCTAACGTTTGGGTTGTCACTAGTTCAAAAATAAAAATGTAAAGCTTTTATTGAAAAACATTCTTGCTCAAGGCAGCCTTATGGGGGTTAACCCTTTGGTTCTGGCATAAAGTATGTGTCTATCCCTCAAAGGGCATTTGCCCGGGCCAAAGTTTCTCTTTAAAAATGCAAGCTGTTCACTCTCCTCCCCCTTTTGCTTTCATGCCTGCGGGATACTTACAGATATAAAATTTCACAGATTGGCAGGTATGTATTGGTTTCATTACCAGCTAGGCATTCCTTTTGTGAGTGGACTCATTGCATATTTTGCCAAATGGCTGAAAGATCTTGTACATAGCACCATCTGTATGGTATGTGTTAGGAAGTGTCTTGCACATACTGCCCATATGTTGAACTCGCATCTGCTCTATTTTATGGGTAGGTCACACGAGGCCTGTGTCCTGAGGCCATTCGCAAATGGATGGGAGACTTCAGCAGCATCGGCAGTATTGCCAAGAAAATGGCTCGCATGGGTCAATGTTTCTCATCAACCGAGGAATCTGTACAAGTTCCCCTCGGCATTGGCGCTGTCACGGAAGCAGACAAAGTCGGAGGGTGCCACCCAGTGTCTAAAAACCCATATGTCTTCTCTGATGGAATAGGCATGATGTCAACATCGCTACTCCAGAAGGTACGACTCACCTGTTCCATACCCTTTTCCAATGGGGCCCTATCTTATGTGCTTCTCATGGAGAAAACTCCAGAGTGTTACGACTAGGCGCACCCAATTTGTAACAAGACTGCCATCAAAATTGGGGCCCACATTCATGAAACTTCTGTTGCGTAATTGTCATTCACGATTGGCCATCTCCATGGCTATCATCTCACTATTAGTTCAGTTGCTCTTGTCTGAGGGTCCATCACTCATACGGCAGCCAATAAGTAAACGTTCACACACAAGAGGATTTTTGTAAATGTGGGCCCTTGGGGGAGCAGGGTTGGTTCAGAACTACCGCAACTCTCTGTCTGTGCCGGGGCTATAGATGGTGTGTTCACTTTGGTGCCGAGCTCATTGAAGAATGCCTCCATCGCAGCATGTGGGCACATAGTCATGTGGTGTTCTCAAAACATTGTGCTCTTTTTATTTTACGCTGAATAATAATTAAAAAAAAGAATGTGTAAGCTTTATGCTAGAAACTCACTGGTCTGGTGTTTCTCTAGGCCCCACAATTGTCAACGGAGAAATTAACATTTAAGCTGACAATAATCAAACTCACAACCTTGTAAATTCATGGCACTTGACAGCATGTGGGGTATTTCTGTGTATAAAATTTATCCACCATGTATAATGGAGCATGTTCTGGCGACATGCTGTGGCAGTTTTGTCACTAGAGAGGGCATTTGTGCAGTCATTGTCACATCAGATTTATGCCATCATCCAAACTAAGCCAGTGCATCTAACTCTAATTTTTTTTCCATGCTGGTTCAACTGGCACTGGAGAAAACCTGCGTAGACACTAGCGCTGCATTGTCTTCTAGGGCAAGTTTTAGATTCCCTGTGACACTGGCATGGCCAGGGGGAGGGGAAGTTGGAGCGTTGAAACACCCCCTTCCCCTTTCCCACGGAACAGAAAGTTTCAGGAGGCCTGCTCAGAAAGAGCAACATGGATGAAAGAGAAAGGTTGAATGTGAAAGGAAGTCGAGGACTAGTCGGGATCTGGAGGGAGGGGATGGGTGTCACGGGGGCTATTTCCTGTCCTGTGCACACACACCGAACACTTTCACCGTTCACCCAGAACAAATAGGCGAAAAGTGCGGCTTACTACACGTCCGCATCAGCTTGTGTCTGATTGTGGAAAAAGTGACTACATTTGTTGGAAGAAAAAGATAATTTTGCAGGCCACACTGGTGATGGCTGACACATTGGCCAGAAAGGCGGGATGGTGCAATGAAGAGGGAACAGAGAAAGCACAGAGTAGGGAGCAAAAAAATTACAGAGGGCCTACTTACAATAATCACAGTATTTACAATGGTGAATATTAGTGCAATTTACTCAGACATTTTGCCTCTTGTGCAGGGCACACATCAGACAGTGGACATGAATAGGCCCAAGCTGACAGGCTGTCGTATCTCGTAGGCTTACAGAAACTTTCGGAGGCCTTAGCTTCGTTCACGGCTCTTGTCGAGGCGTTTTCGAAGTTAACACACAAGTTCAACCGCGTCACTGCTCCCGTTAGGTGCGTATGCCAATGACAGGCACATAGTGATTGCACGAGCGAAGAGAAAGAAAAACTTTATTGTAGGGGAAAATTGACAAGGTTGCGAGAAACTGTGTGAAGCAACCACACATATTTCTTTGTTGAAAGAATGATGACTTTTTCGTTTTCTAGAGAACGACGAGCCCTTGCTTTGTGCCTGTCACTGGTTTTGCACACGAAGTGCACTGCTAATGTGATTTTCCATGGATAATAGTTGCTCAGCCTCCCCTTATTGCTTGCAGAAATATGTGCTGCTTGCAAGCATGTTGTACCTGATCGTAAAGACAATCAGGTCGAAAAGGTCCATTAAATGTGGAATTTTATGCATTAATAATAATGCCAAACCAAACCAAGTGAGAGAAATTGGTTGTTATATTTGAAAGTATGTCGCATTTGGATTCGTTGTAAAGGGCCTAAACTGTACTGCCGCAGCATTGGAACGCAACTTGGATGTCTAGCCTGTACTAGTATACTTGAACAACATAATGGTGTCTGGTTTTACTGGCTACAATCACAAACTGCTCAGAAATTCCATGTTTTGTCAGATCCCGGGTCTGTAAACTTTTGCAGTTCACTGTACTTATTTATTCACACAGAAACTGTTGACCTGCTAGATTTTTGGTAATGTACTGTCGCTTTGTCCTCAGGTTTGCCAGAAGTTGGGCATTGTGGACGAGCCATCGGCCATCCAAATCCGCTATGCAGGCTACAAAGGCATGTTGTGCTTGAACCCATGCCTGGATGGTGACAAGCTTGTGTTGCGGGAAAGCATGCGCAAGTTCCCTTGCTCCACTTCTGAAGTTCTCGAGGTGATCAAAGTCTCAGCCCCCCGTGAGTCATCATTTCTCCCTACTATTGGACTGCTCGTTGACTCATCTCCCTAACGTGGCTTAGCAAGAACAAGTGGACATATTACAAAAATCTGGTGCAAGATATGACATAGAAATGGAGGAAAGAGACAGGATGAGTATTAAGTCTAAGCAGAGGGGTAGATTTAAGGCCAACTGCCACGAAATTTCATTTTGGCTGAATTGGTAACAAATGAGCAGCATATTGACACACATACTGGTAAAGGATTAGGACTTTGAGAGTGACTCCAACCAAATAAGTGAATTTTATTAGCCCGACGTTTCAGAGCCCATTTGGCTCCTTCTTCAGGGGGGTAGTCTTCGGGGGTGGCGGTGTGCAGCTTTGAAAATTTCCTTCGTAAAAAAGAAAGGGAGGCGCAGAAGATCGGGAGGCACTTGACTGGGAACCTTTTCTTGACAGACGGCAAGGGGCAAAAGGGTGGGAGGGCGGCAGCGGTGCTGGTTGGCTGGGATGAGCGATGCTGGGGGCCGCCTGACCCGCGGGAATGCTGTTGAAGTGGGGCGGAGAGCGCACATGTCTTGGTGTTGGTGACCTAACGTGGAAATCTACCTGGCTGGGCGTTCTTTCCTTCTTTTCGTCATGTTGCCAAGGCCATGGATACACCCGGAGGGTAGGTTGCCCTTCACGTGGTTTATATTACCCACCGTATTCTGAACGTGCCACAACTCCAGTGGCAGCCTTTTTCGCAAGTTCGGCTCTATTTGCAGGATTTGGGTTTCTTGAAAAGCAATTTTATGGTCGGCGTCTTCAGAATGTTTGTTGACGGCACTGCGTAAAGTGAACAGTTGAAGGGCTCATAGATTGTTTCATTTTTTTTTTGTTTTCGGGTGGTTTTTCGAATGAAGGCCTTTGTGTAGCCATTCCTTCTAAGTTCGTTGAGAACTGTTCTCCTTTCTTCCTTTTGGTCTGATTCCCATGAGCAATGAGTTTTGGTTCTCTTGAACAAGGAATTTACAACAGGCACCTTGTGGTTTGCCGGCAGATCTTGTCTACAGTCAAGGGGGTTCTGCCGTCTTCTTGAGCAGTACCTGTCAAATACCTACTTTTCACCTTCCGAAGCAGCTACTACAGGAAGGTGAAAGGAACTCCCATGGGGCCTCAATTTCTGTTACCATGGCTAACTTGACTAAAGACAATATTGAGGAAAGAGCTCTGAGTACCTTTCCCTAGAGCCAAAAGTTTTCCTCAATTACTTGGATAATTGCTTCTGCATCGTAAAGGCGGAGCAATTCGAAAACCTGTTGAGGTACCTAAATTCCACAGGCCCGGATACACAGTTCACACATGGGCACAAACAAAATGGATCGCTCCCATTCCTAAATTTACAAGTTAAACGAACAGATGGCATTCTAAAATTTTCAGTTTACCGCAAGCCAGCCCACGGAGTCTGCTACCTTCACTTCGAATCCAACCATCCGGCAAACCACAAGGCGTCTGTTGTAAAGTCTTTATTCAAAAGAACCGAAACTCATCGCTCATTGGAATCAGATCAAAAGAAATAAAGGGGAACAGTTTTCAACTAACTTAAAAGGAATGGCTACACAAAGGACTTCACTCAAAAAATGACCCGACCAAAAAAAAAAAAAAAAAAAAAAAAAAGAAATGAGCTATGGGACCTTGAACCGTTGACTTCCCTCGACCCCGGAAACGAGTGTCCATCCCATATGTACAAGGTGCCAGCGAAGCTCTCAGCTGAATATTGAAAAAAGAAGGCCTCAAAGTAGCGCATAAACTGATAAACACTTTGAATATCTTCCTCCCTAAACCAAAAGAAAAAGCTCAAGCCGTCGTCTGTAAAATAAGCTGTTCCGACCGTCCGGTGACATACATTGGGGAAATCAAAAATCTAAAAGAAAGGATCAGACAACATGAGAATGACATCGGAACATTCAGATGAATACGCAGCACCATCGCCAAACATTCTGAAGACGCCGACCACAAAATTGCTTTCCAAGAAACTGAAATCCTTCTAACAGAGATGAACTCTTGAAAAAGGCTGCTACTGGAGTCATGATTCACAATGCAGCGGGTAATATGAACTGCGTGAAAGGTAACCTACCCTCTGTGTACATCCATGGCCTTGGCGACATGACGAAAAGAAGGAAAGAGAATGCCCAGCCAGGTAGATCCCTATTCTACGTCACCAGTACCAAAACGTATGCGCTACCTCCCCCCCCCCCCCCCCCCACTGTCCCACTCCATTGGCATTCCCGCGGGTCAAGCTGCCCCAGCATCAGTGATCCCAGCCGACCAGCACTGCCGCAGCCCTCCCACCATTTTGGCCCTTGCTGTCTGTGAAGATTTAAACTTGATTTAACAAGATTTAAAAAAGACCATTTAAAAGCTGCACACTGCCACCCCTGAAGAACACCCCTGAAGAAAGAAGGAGCCGAATGGACTTTGAGACGTCAGGCTAATAAAATTCACTTTTGTTCGAGTCACTCTCAAAGTCCAAATAAATTTTCCCAGCCAGACAGGTAATTTTGTCAATGTTTAGCTTCAAGTACATACTGATGAAGTATTATTCTTTCCAAACTCTGTTTTTGGGAATTTGAGAGTAAATAGTTGATTACTAGAAGAGAAACTCAAAGCCATGCTTCCATTTTTTTTAAATTTTGCACCTGTACATTGTTGTGCTGTCATGAATTTCAAAGTATATTTTTCTATGTGAGCAGTTGTGGTGCAGTGATAATTCTTGAAACTTAGAAAATGTTAGTCTTTGGCACGTTTGTATACAATGTAGTCCATCCTTGCCACCAACAAGTTGACAGAGGCCATCAAAACCCATGGCATCACAGTGAGCTGGTGCGGGAACTTCAAGGCAGCATTGCCACTTGCCTTTCATTGTTGTTTCTTTTCTGGCTTATCAGGCCCACTCTTGCTGTGAGAGTGCCCCCCTTTTTTTTTACATTGTAGGAGAGTAGTCTTTTAATACAGGTGAACTTTTTTTTTCTTTAGTGTCACTAAACTTTCTTGTTAACAGACTTAGTGTGCTGCTCAGTAGGATAGAAGTCTGTTGTGATTAGGTAAAAGTACTATATCTCGTGTGGTGTGACCTGGCACTTGAAGAAAGTGCAATCTCACCAAGTTTGATGCTGTGTTAGGAACCAGAAGAAGTTTACTCGGAGACATACCTCCATAGTAAATGCGAACTTTCGTGCATTCAGACGAAGCGAATTGCATCATAAAAAGAAAAAGAAAGAATGTGCCAAAAAAAAAGAAAGAGAAGGAATTTTTGTGTGCCTTTCGTTCAAGCGAGCGTCCTCATTCTCTGGTCTCCGTAGGCGCAGTCACCCTTAACCGACCACTGGTCACCATCTTGGAACAGCTTGGTGTTCCTGGGCATGCCTTCGTGAACCTCCAGCAAAACATGGTGCTTCAGCTTGCCGATGCACTGGTCTGTGAGGACATTGCACTGGACGTTCTCAGCAGCTATGTGGAAGTGCCATTCTTCTTTCGACAGCTTAAGAGCAGGGGATTTCTGCTGACACAGCATCCCTTTGTACGCTTGCTTCTCTGCACCGTCTACAAGAGTGCTATGGGTAAGTTTTCACGAAACAGTTTTTCACTTTATAGCCTGGTTAGCATGGTAGATCTGTGTTTAGTTAAGGCGGTCATATACCAAATGATTTTCCTAACACTGCGCGAACGATTACATAGAGAAGACAGGAAGAGCAACAATATTAGCCCTGTTCACGTGGTTTTAAGGGCATTTTTTTGTATCTCTTCTAGGTGTCATTTCTTTGTGCTGTACTTCTGTATATACCAAGTGTTTAAGCAATGGGCTTAAGCGACTGTAAAATGCAGAGTAATGGAGATTAAGTGATGATTTTTTCTCTGCATGTCATTCATAATTGATAATAGTAAATGTTAGGACAAAACTCGCCAATCGATAAAATAATTAGCTACGTATACTAGTTAGTTTTACTCAACAATTTTAGGGGACACATAATTGAAGCTAGCTGTTTCTAGCACCAGTTTCAAGACATACGCCCTCAACATCTGCTGTAGAATGCATTGCGGTTCTAGTTAACACTCATCAGCACTGCATTTTTACCAGCCCTTTTAACATAAAGCAGGATTGCCTGATGCGACGTCACATCTTGTGCAGATGGTGCAATATATGTAGACATACACACTCCCCCGCACCACTGCAGCGCTAAATGCAACTTGTGCCTCCGTACTTCAAAAAATCTTTTCCATGTAGCTTGCAAAAGCAAATTTTGAAGGTGTCTAAGTGGCTTATTAGTAATTGATGAACATGTGATGATGGCAGACAACATACGATGACAGCTGAGATTGGCAGTCACGTGCGCAGAGAGATAGCTCATGCGGCAAACATATGCATGCATGCATATACATGTGCGAAGCAACCCAGAAAGATGCTATAGTCATGGCAGAGAGATCAGGAGAGGGATCATCCTTGTGCGTAATTGTAAATAACGCAAGGCACTCGTGAAGAAGAACCATTCCAGACATACATGCACGCTATCAGCTGAAACTTTATTGAATGTATGCACATGCTCCTACATACAAGCCATGGTCACATTCTTTTTGCCACATGCAAACACTGCAGGAAAGCCACCAGAAGAAAGAAAATAACCAATTTAAAATAATAATGGTAACCAATATGAAGAACCAATATTAGCATAGTTTCCTAGCTCCAAGGTTTTAAAAGAAAATCTTCTCTTCTAAAAAGCTCTTCTAGAGTGACACAGATAAAGCATTGATAAAAAAGATCTGACGTCCACTGCATGTGGAATGCCTCAGCAACCTCTCTCATGGAGTGATCCCTTTGCTTCATTAAGGCCTTGGTATCATTGAACACAGGAATACAGGTGCACTTGTGATTATGAATGTGACAACGCATTTGGTCTTGTTCCTTGTAATGTTTGTATTGCGTCGTTGTGTATCCAAACCAACTCTCTTAGTTCTCTATATTCTTATGGATCATCCTTGTACTTTCACTTCCAAAGAAACTGCTCGCCATTGCACTTTGAACACAGACAAGTTTTGCTTTGTACACTGATTTTGAGAACACTACCAAAGGTTGAACGGGGAATTTATACCATAAGGAAGAAGACTGAAAATCGGTGAAGGCAATTGGCAGGTGCATTCTTGGCCTGTAACTAACTGACTGTGGAGCAATGACGGTTCCGGAGTTCCACTATTGCACTTTGGAATTTGGGGATTTGAGCACTGTATACTGTCATGTTGTGGTGGCAGGGTAGAACAAGGCAGTGCCTAAACTGTGAGGCAGTAATCTGACTCTTTATTGGGTGAACTTGTGCCTAGAAAAACTAGTCACACTCAAATACAATGACAGTGGCGAGCACAGTTGTCAGACGTTGAAATAAGACGTCAGACGCTGGCAATTTATGCATAAGTCATCAGACGTAATCTGACCGAATAGAGAATCTTTAGGATCATCGACAACATTCTGGAAATTTCGCATACATGGAGGCATGCGTTGCACCGAGCAATAAATTTGCAACAATGGTTGAGACGATGCAAAACAGTCACTGAAAAAAGATAAACGATGTATGTGTCTCAGTGATTGCCAGCATACTTGACATGTGTCAATGCACATGTGTCCATAAGAACGTGTGCAGAGCTGGAGTTCACAATGGGTCACATTACAACTCACGTTACAGATTGTGTGGTCACAATGGGAGCAAATTCTTGTCTTCTAGATTTAGAGGTTACTATCTAAAAGCTAAAAGAAGTGATGCATCTTAAATTTCAGATGGCCTGCGTACCAAGACTCGCATTGCGGTAGCAAGCGGGGCTGGTCGCAACATGCTGGGCGTCATGGACGAGACCGGCCGACTTCAGTACGGCCAGGTTTTTGTTCAGTACACTGAGCTGGGTACTGAGAGCAAGGCAACTCATGTTCTCACAGGTGAGCTGCTCCTTGTTTCAAAGTGGGAAGAGATGAAATGTGTATGCAATGTCGAAGCAATCTGACAGACACTTTCACATCGTGATGTGGAGCTACTACATGCATGTGACATCATGAAAGCAATTAGCAGTAGGTTTTCATTCTTGCCCGATTGCAAGCACTGTCATGGTTATAACTAAATTTGAAATATTAAATAACATTATGTTCAAGTGCAGTATCACTTCTTTATAGATGTGTTGCATTGGATCACCAACTTTACAAACAGTATTTCAGTAAGTGGCAACGTACTACTTAGAGTTGCCAAACTGCCTCCTATTCTTCGCATGTACCAACTGAGCCATGCCAGGCTTACACCTGACAGTGGCAGCAGCATAGATCAGCTGATGTGCTTGAAGACTGGAAGGAGGTCGGTACGCTTGAAGCAAGCACTCTGAAGCTAATGTGCGGTGTAAGTGTTCACACTAGAAAATGTGAACAGGCATTGACGTGAGCTGAAGGCTCACCGTTATTAGTTCGCTTCCATGAGAAGTTCTAGTAGCAAGTGAGTATTTCTAGCCAGTCAAAACCTGGTCAGCGTGCCAGTCGACGGTGATCAGTCTGTCGGTCCCTTCAAAAACCAGGTTGTCACTGACATAGGATGTGCATGTGAAGTACAGTCAAACCTAGTTTTTGCAAACATACTTATGTGCAAGAAATAGTTTTATGTGTTGGGTAGCTTGATGTACCCAAACTCGTCTATAGCGAACTTAAAAATTTATGATGTGTTCATTATACATGGAGTTCTCATGTTCAGTGGCAAAAATAAAGAAGGAAAAAAGATCTCATTTATTAAATACAGAACTATGCTTAGTGGGCACTAATTTCTGCCTGTGCCTTGTACTGTTTTTTTTGCATCACTAAGAATGGTGTTCTTGTTGCGAGGTATTGTGTAAAGCTGCTCTAGTCCGCTTACCTTTACGGCTTTGTTGCGCTGGAAGTGGATGTCTCAAATTCGACACAGCCAATCTTCGTTATGAGGGAGCTGTTTGATATGAGTATTGGCCACAGAGTATCGCATGTTTAATATAGAGAATAATTCACTTTGTCTTGGTTCATTATGTTCGGGTTCAACTGTACGTGAACATTCATTATTATTTTGTCTTCTTGAACCAGGCACTGTGCTGGTGACGAAATGTCCATGCCTCCATCCCGGCGATGTGCGCAAGTTTGAGGCAGTGGATGTGCCAGAGCTGCGTCACATTAGAGATTGCATCGTGTTTCCAGCAAAAGGACAGCGGCCACACCCAAATGAGATGGCTGGTAAGCTTAGCCTTTGTCTTCGTGTGGTTAAAAAAGTCCGAGTAAACCCCTCCATTTTTTCTCGTCTAATAAAGAGAAAAATTTTCATTTTTTGTCAGAGCTGTGCCATGACAAGTTCAACTCGATTCACCTTAATTTGGTGAGAAAGATTTCATACAGCTAGAATAAAACATTTAATGTGTAGAAAGCTGCATTCTCTATACCACACACTTTATAACTTGCAACATCTTTCTACACGATAAAGATGTCTGCACACTTTCTAAGATGAGATTTTTCCCTGTGTGAAACAAAGATGCTGGCTGGAAAAGCAGCCTCGCTTCCATTGTGCGGAAGGGCTTTTCTACCTAATAGGTATAAAGATTTCAGTTAAAGGTGCCATAACATGGTCGCCCAACAGTTCTCAGTTTATATTTGTAACTGAGAGTAGAGAGCCCAATATGGCTGTATATAAAAAAAAAAAAAACGCTGGGCTTTCAGCACACATTTTAACCTGAAATTTCAATTTGAAATTACTACCTCTTAACACCTCCCACCGACAGCAACCGCGATTTTGACAAGACTGTGTGAAGTCGGGAACCGAGGGGCCACCTCTGTGTCGTCTGCTTTGAAACTGTTCGAGACAACATTGGATATCTTTCTCCGCACGCTCTAACACCCAATTACGTAGCAAGGGCGTCACGGCTGAATTTCGCCTGCAATTCCTTCACTTCCACGATAACAAGCTGTACCAGACCTGGTCAAAAGAAGGCATAAAACGACGACACGGCGCTGTGTCGTCGTTTTACCTTCTTTTGTCCTTGTCTTGTGTTGCGCTGTAACAAACCTTACGATGAATCCCAACCAACTGGCCCAACTTGCCGTCTTGATGCTGTACCAGACCACCGAGATGCGCCGATACAGACGTGCAAAAACAAAACGATGCAAGGCGGCCGTGACATATTTCCAGCTCCTGCAATTACTTCCGATGTTTGCAGTACATGGCCTTCAAGATCGGCTTCTGTTACCCGAGGGAGCCATTTCCGGGAGTTCCCATTCGTTTCGTCACCCGTCAGTGTCGTCAGGCTGCTTTATGGTTCATGTGCGACATTAAAAAATTCAGACGCAAATTTTCTACTGCACCCAATGCACTCAAATTTTGCCAGCTTGCTGTGGGACACTTACAGTTTGACATGCAATGCATAATTTAAATTTGAAAATTTGGTGTCGTGGCCCCTTTAAAATATAAAAATATTTAGGACACCTTCTGCAACTGTCCTCATCTGTACATACCTAGCTGACTCCTGCTCAGGAGTGGCGACATCAAGCTTTCCCATTGGCCATATATATATGGGGAGAACTTCAGATAGCTGGTGTAATTAGAGAGCAGTGCCGGAAATGGTTTCCCCAGACCACTCTTAAGCAGCTCTCTATGTGTGCTCTCACATGATTGCTACCTTAACGTACCTTAGGAAAAATACAGATACAAAAGCCCTGAAAACCCAAGCTCAACTCATTTTTTGCCTTACAAGAGGCAAGAAAGGCACAACCTGAGTCACTTTTCTTTACTACCACAAAAACATGCTCAGAATGCAATATGAATGTAATTTAGATTTTATTATTAAAACTACACAGATCATAGGGATCACCATGCAGGGTTCTAAAGATAGGCTCAATTTTTCCCCTTCAAAAATAAAATAATGCAGTTGTAGAGAAGGATTGGAACAATATAGTGTGTTGTCCTTTCCAGTGCTTTCTAGTGGATTGTCATCTTTAGTGCTTTTGCTCGTGAATGCCGCTTGCGCTCGGAGTCTGTGCTCTGCCTAGACTGTCGCTGCTGCGCTGCTCTTATTCCAATCAGATAAACACCTTAACATTTGGTGGAGGGTGATGTTTTTGCAGTACTATATTTATCAGTCCTGTAAGGGCATTATGTAAAATTTTAATGAAAATTGGCAAATGTTGTTTTTAAACGCCCTTGAAATGGGTCAATTTTCTCTACTTTTGCAATTTTGGCATTTTCGGGAATTATATTACAAAATAAGTATGTAGTGTAGCTGTACATCTTTTGCAGTAATTTACAAGAATCTATTTCAAGATTTCTGATAAATTTTTTCAAGTTCATTGTCTCAGATAATATGGCCCCACAAAGCTACTGATTTCGGACTCAGTGAGACGTGCTTGCTCAAAAAGCAGAGTTTGGCAATTAAAAAAAAGATAAATACTGTGGGCGACAAAAGTCTAATAGTAAATTCAAGTGGCAGATTCCGAGTGGCTGATGGACTCTGCGCCGGAGCACTCCACTACGGCGAAGGGCAACAGAATGAAATCTGCACTTGAAGCACAGGCACTCCTACCAGAGCAGTTGGCAGGGGGCGATAGTGCACATCCGCTTCCGAAAGCACCCAGCATTCCTCGGGTTTCTTGGTTGTTTTCCGCTTGAAGTCGTGTGCGTGTTGTGTTTAGACGTTTAGTGTTTCTATTTAGCCTCCTACGATCTGATGGAAGTGCCACCGCATGTAAGTCTGTTTCTCTCGTCCGCCGTGATTGTGTGTCGGAAGCATTGGAGACGCAGCGAATCCTGTGATGTGTTCTGTGGCAACACATCGAGACAGCCTGAAGTGCTTTTGGAACTGCCTTTCATTGACAAAAGGGACGGCTGTTAAAATGCAAACTTCCAAAAAGGAGCCGTTGTTACCTCCTCATCCGAATACTGGCAAAGGACGTCATCGATGAAACCTGCAACTTTCGGCCTCTTGGCTGGTGGCCGAAACATGATGTCGAAAGCTTGCTTGAATACACTAACTTCCAAAGCTTATTCATCGCTTGAGTCACCGCTGGTCGATTAGGAACTTGAGCTAGATGAGTCATTGCATCCGCAAGCAGTAAAAGCACAAGTTGACGGTGCGAAGTACCACTCATTTATTGCGAGAGACCGTGATTCATGTTCACGGGTGCGCGTCAATTTCCATTAATTTTCATCTACTTTGTCAATTTTTGCGGAGTAGAGAGCGCTGCTCTGTGGAGTGTATCTAGCGGTGGAGCTGCTCCCAGTCCGCCAATGAAAGATACGGGAGGCACTCGGAATCTCCCAATGAAATAGACTGGCTCTGCAAGGAGCAGAAAAACTACTACCGGAAGTGCTTTGAATATACCATTGGGATTCACCATAAATTTCCTTTAGCCAGCAGTTCTAATAGGTTAAAATTACCAAAAAGATTGATTGGCAGTGTACACTGATTTAGTTTTAGATAAGTCTTCAAGCTTGTAAAATCTGCAAGTCGCAAAAATGCTGGTCTCCACCTTTAGTGAATTACAATTTTTTTTCTAGAAATCCCCACTGTGTCTCGCAATAGAAAGGTTTATTCCTTTCTACAGAACCATTTGCCCACCTCATATAACATTTTCGCTGGAAACAAATAGTCAGGACCCCCCTAAGTATGTCAACACACCCTACTGAAAGCATTAAGTGTTGCCAGGGGGTCACATGCAATGTTTCCATCTATGCTTGCACTTATTGGCCACCATGGTGTACCTGCTTGTTACTTATTGGAATCCTGACATGAAATTTCGAACTAACATTGTCCTCACCGTTCACTTCACCTGTGTATGTGCTTATATCAACCCTCTGTAATAAAAAGTAAATTTTGACTTTTACAATGGTGTGGCAGGCCAGCTTCTAATGTACGTGCATCATGGTGGCAACATAGTAGCTTTCAATAGTGTTTCCCTCTAGCATGTTGCTGCAGGGCCGTCCATATTTATAGCTAGGGTACTGTGACAAAGAGCCACGTGATACGTCTCGTGCATAACATATCATATTTACTCACATAATATTCGAACCCCTCTCATTGGCCATAAAAAATTATAATTTCTTTACCTCAAGTAATCCTCACACCCTCGTAAAATGCTGCAGTGACTGTCATCTGCTTGTTCTGGCCAGTGATGATGATATGGCTGGGCAGCCGAGCGTCTTGTGTCATTTCAAAATTTTCTTTCAGTGATTTCCGCCCATTCACCACCTATTGCTGGTGTAACAGAAAGACGGCTGCGTGATAACATGTATGACAGCGAAATAACACCTCCAGGTTTTACAGTTGTTAGAACTGATAGACGTCATGAAAGAGGAGGTGGCATTGCATTATTTTTGCAGTCCAACCTTAAGTTTTCGATACTCCCCAGCCCACCTGATATTGAATCCGTTTGGTGTAAGGTCTTTCTCAGAAACATTTGTATAGTATTTATATGGCATTATCAACCGCCCGCTGTCATCAAACATGACATTCATGCATCAGCATATCGTCTTCTTCAAAATTGATCTGTCTTGGTGATTTTAACGCCCCCGATATTTTGTGGCCATCTTTCTTGCTCACCGGCTATGATGTGGAAATAAGCAAAGCGCTGTTAGATCTTTCATTATATTTTGGTTTAAAGCAAATTGTTGAAGCATACACAAGAGGTGCTGCATGTCTAGGTTTAGTTTTTGTTAGTCCCAGCTTTTTAGTTAATGGTTCTGAATGTGAAGTTACAGGGGGTATCCCAGACCATAAGGTTCTTGTATCCATTTCTGTTCCGATTTGTAACAATCCTTTTATTTATTCCACTTTTCCTGATTTTTCACATGCCGATTACACATCTGTTATTGACCTTTTATGTGATTCATTTGATGATTTTGAACATCTCAGCGAATCTAATGATGTGAATTTCTTGGTGGCTTCTTTTGAAAAGATTGTGGCAAGCTGGATCCTGCGCTTTGTCCCTCTGAAAACAAAAAAAAAGGAAAAAATTCTCATCTTTCCTGGATATTGCATAACATGCTTACTGGACCAGCTTACTACCAGATGAAACTAGGTCACTGCCTATAGAGGAATTTTTGTATAAGCTAAATTGATTCATGCTGTGTTTGTTATTACTTGTTTCATCTTTAATTTTGAAACAATCATGATTCCTACAGTGTTGAAGTTTGGTTCTGCAGAAAAAAATGATGTTTTGATGGTATAGCCAGTGTACAAACCGACTCCTGCGATAGCCCAGTTGGGCTGCAGTACGAATGAATGAATGAATGAATGAATGAACAAACAAACAAACAAACATGCACACAGACACAACATATAAGCACTTTCCAAATAATATTCGCAGTTAGGCATATATGGCAGTGGTTTTGCATCTTATAGTTCACTCGGCATTGAGCGCAGGTGATGTTCGGGAAGTGCTGCCATTTCTCAAGAGGCAGAAAGGATTTCATCTCATGCTTCCTTATTACAGGAGGTCAAAGAACTGATGATTCCAATGACAAGCCTTTCCACTTGTAGCTCAAAATAAGTGCTACTACGTGGAGAGCTGGCAAGTTGTTGCTGGATTGAGTACCACTAATAAGCAGGTTGAATTCGAAACCTGACACAGCTGCAATATCTTGGGGGCAAACTATTTTGAAATCGGAAATAGTGACTATTTTATTTTATGATATATTATCAAATTTTGTACACTGTGATTTGTGAATTGTCGGTAAAAAAAATGGAACACTGGTAGGTATCGGGTGTGAATGCATTTAGAACAAAATTTATCGCCCGAAGGGCGTAAAAGAGAGTGAGTCTGTCAGTGTCTTTCTGTTGGGTTTAGCTGTAACAAAAGTGTTGTTTCTTTAAGTTCATGTTACTACAACGTTGCAGTGGCACTGCAATGTTGTGGTACTGCAACATTGTGTGTAGTCGTGTAAGGCCTCTACTTACGAAATCTTGACAGGCTTTGCACCTTGCAGGATGCAGGCCTACAGCTACTCGGCTGCACTGCATATAGTACCATGGCGACCACACGTGACGTCCAATCATTAATGACCTACTAGGAAAACAAAATTTTATTTGGTACATTTCTTACTTTTACTGTGGCCTACTCACCATGGTTATGGCGGCATGCTGCCAAGGATGAGGTAGTAGGTTTGTTTCCTTGCTGTGATGCCTTCATTCCAATGGGGGAATCCAGTTGTCACAGCAGCTGTTGTTGGCTGTTAGTGCAGCAGTTAGTGTGGCTCTAAGTGTTAGCATTTTTAGCGGTCTGTGCAAAACCTCCCAAGCAGCGCACCCCTGAAAGATTTGGACATCATATTAGGGAGTCCATTTGTACCAGTCATAAAGCGGTGGATGTCCAGTGATAGGGTTCGAACCACACACCTCCTGCCGCTGAGCCAGGCACCTTATTCACTGTTGCTTTGAAACAATAAAAACTATTTTTTTGGTCATTATTGTTAAAAGTCATAATAAGGTTCGTCACCGCACAACACAAGACACGGACAAAAGGAAGGTGTAAAATGACGACACGGCACCATGTCATCGTTTTATACCTTCCTTTTGTCTTTGTCCTGTGTTGTGCTGTGACGAACCTTACTATGAATCCTAACCAACTGGCCCAATTTGCCGTCTTGATGTAGTTGTTAAAGTCATGCTGTTTTGGGCCTGTGTTTAGGCAGATGCCCATTAGTGAAACTAATTTTTCCACAGTTTTGAGCTCTGAAGTTGGTGGTGCAAGCTTTACATGAGCAACATGGAACCTCTTCCTTTTTTCTGCCATGCATCACTCATCTTATCATTGCGTGTCTCGGCCTTGCCCATTCAAATAATTAATGTTTTGGTATGGTAAGTCAGCTGCCAAATATTTGTGCTACTTCTGTGTTGCCAGGCTCTGATTTGGATGGTGATGAGTACGTGGTGATATGGGACGAAGACCTCTTCTTTCCTGGAGCCAACCGCAAGCCCATGACTTTCAGGGACCACACGGCAGCAAGTCATTCCAGTGATGACCTGGTATGTTGATGATTTCCGTACTGTGTGCAAAGGGAATAATTGTGCTGATCATATATAGCTATCGCAGTGCAAAGCGCTTTCACGTTTTCATAATTCATGTCTCATACAGCAAGGAAGCTCGGCAAATACCAATGAGGAGTATTTGTGTTGCAGGAAGAAGCTATGATCCAGTTCATCTGCAACTACATCAAGAATGACAACATTGGCGTGATGTCCAATGCGCACCTCGCCTGGGCTGACCAGCTCGAGGACGGCATCTTTTCAGAGTGCTGCCTGAAGATTGCCGACAAGATCTCGGTGTGCCTCGACTTTGCTAAGACCGGAGCGTCCTCTCACCTCGACAAGAAGGAGAAACCGCCATTGTACCCCGACTTCATGGAAAAGGGCTGCCACAAGAACACCTACCAGTCCAAGCGAATCTTGGGCCAGCTGTACCGCCTTCATCGGTCATTGGAAGCTGTAGTCAGCACGGACTTTGAAAACCATTTTGTTGAAAGTGACTGTCAGAGCAAGCTGTTCGAGTTTGAAGGCTGGCAGGACTATCGAGACTGTGCAGAGCGGTCGCTTGCCAAATATACGTCACGAATGCAGAGGATTCTCAGTCAACATGGTATCAGGAGTGAAGGAGAAGTGGTTGCAGGTCTTGTGAACAAGGTTTCCGACTTTAACAAGACCAACCATGAGAAGACAAATGTCGAAACTCTAGTTGCAAAGCAATACCAGCACCTGGTCAAAGAGACACGGCAGCAGTTTTTTGAGAGCGTGGAAGCCGCTTATAAAAGCAAGGGGGCAGCTACAGACGATGAAAAGAAGGTGGTGCTTTTGCAAGTGGCATCTGCATGGTACATGGTGACATATGGTGGCACAGCATCCAATGAACAGCGCTGCTGCAGCTTTCCTTGGGCCCTGGCTGATATTTTGCTAGAGCTCGCCAAGGCTCTCTCGTGCAACACGGAAATTCCCCGGACGCCTCCAAACTTCTTGCTTTCCAAGTTGAATGTCGCCTTTGCAGAAGAATCGGCGCAAACTTCTGCAAGGGATCTAGCCCTCGAAGTCATCACAAAGTGGGCCGTCAAGGACGAACTGGTCAAGAACTCGAAAACAAAGCATTCCTCCATTTGCAAATCCTGCTTGTCCCATATATTCCAGGACTCTGTGAAAACCATAAAGGAAAAGCAAGAATCAAGGATTGGAGACACCAAGGAAGCCGAAGGGGATGTCCTTTGCAACGATGAATCGTTCACTGTCGGTGAGCTGGTGCTCGGATTCCTGAGGCATGTGTGCGGTGCGAAGGTTCAGTTTCCGCCTTGTGACGAGTGCAAGTGGTCTGTTTCGATGACTCGAACGGTCACCATGGCTGCTGTGAGGACGTACAGCCTGCTTGCGATCACCAGAGACCTGTGCCACTTGGGGCTTCCCTGTGAGCCAAAACTCCATGAGCCGGTGCAGATAGTTCAAGAAGGGAACCCTGTTCGCATCCAGGTATGCGTAAGGTAGCGAAAAATTTTATTTGGTGGAACTGCTATGCTAGTGGAAATGAGTGCAAGGTGTTCAGCATTCTGAGAAGCCTCAGGGTTGAAAATCATATAGGGAACCACCTGACTTGAGAAGAAAAGCCTGATTTCATGCAGTAAGACACATAGGAGTTGCTAGCTACTCTTGAAATATGTCAGGCATAAAACGTAAAACAGAGTAGTGCAGAACATTGTATTTACTCTATTCTAATGCGCCCTCGATTGTAACGCGCACCCATCTTCCGTGACACCCGCCCCTCCCCCTCCCAAAAAAAAGATTGCCCTCAATTGTAATGTGCACCCGTTTGCCGTGACCTAAAAGAACAAAATACCTTTCCAGTACCGCGCACCTTATTTTTTCATACAGAAATTCAACTTTCTCTCATTTGGAAAAATAAAGATTTACTCCCAATATACTAAAGTTGCGATAAATAAGAAAAGTCGCAGTTTCGCCCGAAAGGCGAAGCAAATTATTAGACAGCTATACGAAGTAAGGATAGTAGCTTTATCGCCCATATAATCTTGTAAACATTCGTTTACTAACTAAATTAACAAGCCTAGTGTCATGCGCGCACTAGCAAGCATAAACACGTCTCACTCAATGACCACAAGAACTCACTATCAGAATGCTGGAGTGAGGAAGTGCGGTAGCAGAAGAGAGCAAAGTAACCTTCCTGCTGCCTCTCGCTTCAACGCGAACTAAGCCACGAAGCTTAGTTATTAGTCCTCGGTGCACTTACACTACACCGTGCGCCTAGACGCGTAGACTCTGTTCCCATCGCAGATCGCATTCAATATAGGCGCTGCCCAGCTGCGCGCAGCTGTGCAGTTGCGCGCGGCCACGTCGTACGCAGCAGCAGCAGTTTAAGTAGAATGCCTGTCCTGTTTATGCCCCAGTCCCGCACGCAAGTTTTGGGAACTCTGAACACTTGTGATGCGGCTCGATTTCCGTCCCTCTCTGCACACGTAATCGCGTTCCTTTTAATTGTGGCATCATGATTAACTTTGTGTGTCTTCGCAGTCTGCAATTCCATGCTGATAGAGCAAACGCAGAAAACAGGAAGGTGGACGGTGGACTAACCTAAGCAAACATACTAATAGCACATAGAGGAAGCTACACCAGCTAGGCTTGAAGCGTGTATTAGGTGGCCATGTTGAAATGCCAATGGCGATATAGTAATGCAGATTTAGGGTCATACTCGATTCTAATGCGCACACAATTTTTTTACCCATTTTATCGGAAAAAGAAGTGCGCGTTAGATTCGAGTAAATACAGTAGTTGCAAAGATTAAGATAACAGGGCAATACAGATACCATCTTTCCGTGAATGGAAAGCAACTTCCTGTAATTCTTTCTCTGAAGTTTATTTCAAATCGAGGGCCACTTGGTTTACACTTGCATCTCGCACAAGGATAAAACATGTTCTTCTCGAATTTTCTTAAAGGGCCAATTTGCAAGGTATTGTAAGCTCAGTACAAGCTTCCCCCTACACAATCCATCATAGAACAAATGATGAAATTATGTCATATTTAATATTAGTGAATTTCCCCCTCAAAAGTGGGGTCATTCCTTTACGTGAATAACATCTTCATATGTACAGTTAAAACTTGACCTAACGAAACTCAATTTTATGAAGTTCCTGATGTAACGAAGAAATTTTCATTCCCTGGCAAGTGCCCATGAGGTTCAGTGTTGTCTTAAACCCGAATTAACGATACTACCTTGCGTTAAACCCGATTTAACAAAGCTTCCAGAAATAAAGGAGTAGAAAAAGCTGTGATTTCTTTCTAATTTTGACGCAGGTGGGTTTTTCCACGAGCGTCCGCTCTAACGCTATCACGTTAAAACATCTAGGCACCCTAGTCACGGCCCTAGCTTTGTGTTGATGGGGCTGCACACCGCGCCCATGCACAGAGTAACGGACTCAGCAGTTGCTAGCGTTCTTACGTACCAGATGGCGCTAGGGGCGGCGGTATTTGGCCCCTCTTGCGGACTTTTTACGTACGGAGGCGTGGGTTAGCGGAAAATGCAGTGCCGCGGGACCTTTTGAGTGTCGCTGCGTTACAATTTTAGATTTCGAAGGAAATCCCTTACTTGATTTTCCTATCTTCCCAATTTAATGAAATAATTCGTGCATGGTCATCACTTTGTTAAATCGAGTCTCAAAATGTAGTACCGAACATGTTCCGGTTTTCATTACCTGACACCTGCAAGGAAATAGAGCTCGTTGGAATGTTGTTGCTGTGAAGTTCGTCATGTGGGTCAGTCGTTCAGGTTCACTTCATGACTTCTTTTTTCAGGTGAAGCACCCCGAGTTTATGGAACTGCTCCGTCACAGCCCAGAGGAAGTGGAAGAGCTGCTGTGCAACTGGTCGGGTGTTCAGGAAGTCCACATTCGGGGAGACATGAGCCACAACGGCCACTACCTGCTAGTGTCGGCTGTGGGCCGTGACTGGCAGCGCTGGTTCCTCGAGGAACTTGTGTTGCAGCCATGGTTGGGTGAAGCCGTGGTCAAGAAGGAGATAGAGTCGTTCCTCGAGAAGTGACCGCTGGCAGGGACAGTGCAGAGCTGTGATATTCGCTGAGTCGCCTTGCAGGCTAGGGCTAGTCAACGATTATAGTCAATGACCCAGTAAGTCACAGAATGAGGTGATGCTACGACAAGAACAAAGTGGAACAAAAGAATTCTGGCTAATTTATCTCTCTCTATTTTCTGTTTTGTACTCATGATTGCATTACCTTACATAGTACGAGTTAAACGGCGTTACTTATTATTGCGTTGCATCTGAATAAGAACAGCTGAAAGTTGACAGCATGTTCCTTTCTCTTTGTATCCTTTATCGTCCGTGTCATGCCAAATAGAGATGCACCATATTTATGAGGGGAAATTTACACCCTTAAGAAAAGGGAAAAAAATTAGTCTTAGGATTACAACATGACCTTGGGACTTTTAAGGGCAGCCATTGTCGAGGGGCAAAAAAGGAAGGGCAAAAAAAATTTACTTACGAAAAGAACTCTTGTTATAATATTGTAAGTACGGTACTTGCTCCCAGTACAGCACATTTGCTATCGTGGACGGCTTACTAGAGGGAACTCTGGCATTCAGGCCTGTAATAGTCGTTCTGGCATTTTACGCGGGATGCGTCAATAATCTGCAGTACTTTTGGCTCATTTTCGGCCCTATGGAGCAGTTGAGAACCTTTTCAAAACCTGCCATTAGGCATTTTGTGTAGCTTCCAGCTGTATAAGTAATCTAGATATACTGAATTGTTTCAAAAACTGCACTGAAAACATGGGCTCGAGAAAACTTCATGTCCCTGCCTCTTTGGCGCTATGTTCTCTATAGATGCTGTTTGCAGGTTAATCACTGCCATGTTATTCCAACTCACCTTTAACCCTTTCAGGGTCGATTTTTTTCGCCATGTGCGACTGCCCAGGGTCGATTTTTTTATTGCAGATTCCAATTCTTCTGAGGGACCTATTTAAAAAAAATTACCGTAATTTTTCTAGGGTAACTGTAAAGTGAGACAAAAATATTTTGCGTTGGTATTTATGTACTCTTTATTCATGAATAAGAACAATAAAACAGGGAAATAAGCTCATAAGAACTAAAAATTTGATGCATTGTTATAGTTCAAGGCCTAGAATATGCACACACGAGAATATTTCTCAAGTCCCAAATGTTCCTGCTCTTACACTAATATTTACGTCCATAGCGTAATGGAACTGCGTAGGTGAGCGCACTCAAGAAAACTGTCATTGTGTGCCCGTCAAAATAGCAAAACGTGTGACAAACTTCCGCTAATCTTCATCTTATCGCCAACCAGAGGCAATCAGATATCGCGAGTCTCCCCCCAAAAAACTAAAGAAAAGGAAGCGCATGCATGACGGCATCATTCCTATGCTCACCCCTGTGAGCGCTAAATGAGTGAGAATCAGGCGGCTGCCCTTTGAGCGATTAGTAACTAGGTAGCCATCAGTTTCACAATCACAAGAAGCCGAAACCGCCCGCGGAACAAAACCAAAACCGCTGCCCAGCCACGCGTGCGCCGATTCGCGAGCAGTAATATATAGACGCACCGGAGCAAACTAGCTCTAAATCAAACCATGCAGCGAAAAACGAGAGAGGGAGGCGCGAAAAAAATTCCCTGTATTCCCACATAGTGGTGGCACATGATGGAAAAGAAAAAGCTAGGAAATAGGTGCACTTTTTAAACGTATAGATGGCACCGTAAATATACGGCATCGACCATTTCGGACTTGTTGGTGTCGTCGTATATTTACGTGATTGACCCTGAAAGAGTTAAAGTGTTGCACATCAGAGAAAACTTGCACCCTGTTCTAGCCTATTTTTAATTTTTAGTTTCCAATTTATTTTGATGGTCTCATTTGTTTTTGGTTAAAAACCATTGCTTTAATTTGTGTGCAATGAACTGCTAATGGCTTGAAAGATATTTAAAAGCCTTATGTTATCTTTTGTGCAATTTTCTTTCGTGGGCCTTTAGAAATTTGGCGTGTTCTCTGATGATCTGAAACTTTTGTTTTGTGAAGTGCTTTACTTTTGTTGCTTGCTTTCTTTAGAGCACTTTGTTGTTCTCGTATTACCGTTTCACCTCTAGAAATTTACAAATTATAGTGAAACTTCTCTATAAAGATACTCGTGCTTATCTTCTTGTAACCTGCATTTCCTGCAAGTGCCTTGCCAAAAAAATGCCGCGTTTCTTGATGGCCTATTCTCTGATATCTCTGATTTATCTGAATCTCTGATTCTATATCTCTGATTTTGTTGCAATATCTCCGAGATTTCTCATCTTTATACTTGTGTGAGTCATTGTGCCCATTCTGTTATGTTGGCCATTGGTGATGGACGATTTTCTTTATGCATGGTTTGGTTCCTCACGGTTTAAAAGAAACAATATAGTTAGGCTTCTTGGCCATGGGCCTGGTGATCTCTCTGTAAGATGTTGCCATAGGTGTATCTACCGGGGGGAGGTCACTTGCCCCCCTCCCACTTTCAGAAGTGGGGGGGGGGGGACAAAGTAGGCAATTTGCCCCCCTCCCACACGCACACACATTTCAAAACTGGAAATACGGCACCTGGAGTCCTGACCAAGATCTTTGATGTCTACAAAAAGCTGCCAGCTGCACCAGAGCCTAGGCCACAATGGTTCTTCAGGGCACTCATCACCAGTATGTGTATAGCACATAGGGTCTACTCGATTCCTGCTGGTAAATTTCCCAACATGTACACATCGGCAGTAGTCGATGGTCTGTTGGTCTGCCATATTGGGAACCAGGCGTGTACCCAGGATTTTTTTTTCGGGGGAAGGCCAACCCAAGGTATTTTTTCTATGCAGATGACGGGGGGGTGTTACCTTTACTAGTATGTATGTGAATAATGGCCACCATTTGCCATAAAGGCGTGTAAACCCGCCAAAGAGAACTGAAGTAAGGTATATCTCACAGGTACGCCTGTGAGATACAAATCTCCTTGGTACTGCATAACTTGAGGCAAAGCGCAAAAAACACGACGACGACAGAAGGGAACGAAGCGCTCTGTCTTCATTCGCTTCTGTCGTCGTCATGCTTTTTTGCGCTTTGCCTCAAGTTAAACCTATCCTTGGCAAACAAGGAACCACGTCAAATGGACTCATGCAGGAAAAAAGTGCGGGAAGAGCACTGCCAAGAACAAGTAAACAAGTGAAAGTGTAAAGTAAAGATTACTATAGTGTAATACAACCTAAAAAAAACGCATTTGGCAGTCAAGGCACATGGACCGCGCGGGGTTGTGTTACTCTGCCAGCCAATCACAGAAGCAAACAAAATCGTCGTCATGCGGCCTTTTTAAAATGGCGTCGTACTTGATACCTCCGGAGTGTCTGCTGTTCTTGAAGAGTCTTTTCATCGGCGGAAGCAATGAGGTGTGCAACAGACATGGACAAAGTATGTGGAGTCGGAGCATTCCACTCTTCAAACGTCTATGTTCATTTCACTGATGAACCCGTTTTACACATGCAACTTCACTGCCAGCTGAAGTGAAATTTGACAACAAATAGTTGCAGCAAAGCAAGCATTTTATTTCAGTTCAGTAAAGAATTAGGCTTTTGCCATTCCACTATAATAGGTGAGGGAAAACGTATAAGTTAGGCGCTAATAATTTTATTTTTGTGGTTACCGCGTCGTTTGGGTAACAAGAAAAGTTTGAAGTACGAATTATTTGCAGCCTCGTGGAGGAAAAGTGGCTGGCAGTTATGAGGGCGTGGGCGGGGCATCACTGCAGACTTAAGTTGTGTCTGACTATAAAAGCGTTTTTTGAATTAGCTCTGGAAGAATTATAGAGAAATATATATTTGCGAAACAATCACAGGTTCTTTTGGATCCTTATTGTTATTTGGGAAGTTGTGCAACAATGTGTAGCTGCCAGTCCCGTACAACCGTATAGAGCACAGGATGCTGCGGTTCTAGACGTACTGCGCCCACAGCAGATGGTTAGGAATACGCCCACATAAGCATGTCACAGACGTGGCTACGTCAGGTGGCTCGACCAATAACTGTAGAAGCATCATTCAAAACATGGAATATTTTTATAACAACGGTTAAGTTTGTTAATTTTCGCTTTTCCTTCCTGTTTGGCTCTTGCCTTGGCTCTCTCCCTTAATAGATGACTTAATTTTTCTCGACTCCTTGCAACTCTTGTTTTCAGTTGCCAGTTTCGCACGAAAAGTTCTGTACAATTAGGGAAAAACCAGACGAGATAACGGGTGAGTCATGCTGCTTATGGGTTTTAGGGTAATTGCAGGGTTTGATGATGGACACTGTCTTGCATTATTTTATTTACGACCTTATCTAACCCATATCGCCAGGTATATGGTTCCGAGGATTTGCTGGCGTCGCGGTGATCCGTCACCATCACTCGAGGCAATAATGAAGCAAAAGGAAAAATTAAATGCAACTAGTGTTTTCTCCGACTGCAATTTGTTCCACGAGCATACAGACCAGCTGACCACGAACCGAATCCCTTTCCTGGTACCTGGATCGGTCTAAACAAGGTTGACCTAATGAAGCAAGAGCAATGCGCGTGACCGTTGAATAGATGCTGACAACAGAACGCATCTCGAGTTAATCACACGGGCATCGAATCGATGAGAAAACTGCCTTCACACCCCAGGGGATGCTGATAACTACTGTCATCCAAAAGGAGGGAAAAAGGCAGCAAAATGTTGACCGCTGTATAGCCGTCAAGTCTCAACATTGATTTGGTGACACTTTAGGAACGTGTGTGAGGAGCGGTGGCATGGGGTAGGGAAGGGGGGACGGGTATGTCTTTTACTTTCATGGGGGGGCACCCCCCGCCTGCTTACGTGCCTGCTGGGAACCTCAATAGGGCAATTCAGGTTCCAGTACTTTCAAGACTGCTTGTTTTGATTTGGCTGTAAAAGGTTTTCTCGCGGTTAAACAGGAGGCAGCACGAAGCATCCGCTTTTTCCTGCCGGCACTCTTTATCACGCCAACATTGTGACATCGAGTGCCCGTGGTCATCGAGTACGATATGTTTATATCTGCCTGTGCACCCGTGACACCCTCCTTAAGTGAATCTACCAGAGGGACGAGGTGCATGCTCTGCTCCCCCCCCCTCTCCCCATTAGTTACCAGAAGGGCAATGTAGGCTATTTGCCTGCTCATAAAAAGGACTTAGATTTCAGAGCAGCTGAGCTCGTTTGCGCGCATCAGATCAAATCGCTTTCCTTTTTCATGTCTTTGGACTAATCAGTACTTCACAGCGGATTTAAGATAGAGCAGGGGTGAAAATTTAGTAGCTGACCTGCATTAAAGCTTGGGCAATTGTCATCGCCATGTTAATGATACGTAGCCAAACGCGTTCTGCAGAATTTAGCTCTACCACGAGCGTCGAGAACCACAAAAAATTTTGGGCTAATATAGGCTACAAGTGCATTTTCATGTTATAAAAACTAAGTGACTTGTATTCTTTTGAATCGTGCCGTATTTGTAACCTTCCTATCTGATTGTAACTGAAAATTTAAGCTGTCATCATTCGTTACGTAATAAATATTAGATATGAGCAAATATCAACTTTTTCGAATACAAATAGTAAGTATTGAATATCGAATAGACAAACACACATGCACATTTTTTCAGCAGGAATACTTATTTCAGTATATTAAGGTAACACCCTTGTACATACTGAATACACAAGTCAACTATCACGGACAATAAGGATCGTTTTAAGCTCAAGATCACTACAACTGTCGGGAAAGGAACTGCACAAATAGTTGCTTGACACCTTTAGAACCCAGTCGCCAGCAAAATTTCCACGGATGACAGGCTGCTGTATGATTTCCAAAAACGCTAAATAAACAGTTGTCGAGAAAATATGAGAACTTAATGAAAAGGAAAAGAAAGAAAGCAAATGGTATATTTGTGTGCCGTAGAAGTAATACAGGGTCTGTTTCAAGGAAATCTGCTTAACCTGCCTCCCACTCGTGCTTCGTGCCGGCTCGTTCCACCCCCCTTGGCAGGACTCTTCTGTGTAGGGCTTTGGGGTAAAGCAAATGAAAAGCAAACGTGCTGCAGAAGTAAACGGGAAAACTATATACATGTTTACAGCAGTGTGGTTTCCGTTGTTGGTGTGATGTCAGTGCCAACAGTGTAGCAACGGCAGAGTGATCCCAGGTAGCATGTGCCGCAAAGATATCGTTCCGAACCACGAAACTTACATATAGTATGTAGTAGAGCATTGCCTTGCTCAAGCTTGGTTACTTTTGTTAGCGCAGCAGTCTCCCCCTTTCTAGCACTTTTGAGTTCAGCAACGAGTGCTGCATGTCCTTCCTCTAGTTTAGAAATCCTATCTACGACGCCAGCAAAAGCCTCAGACTTGGTCATCGGACCAGGATTGGGCTCAACATCACCACAAAGCAGGCCCATCACCACAAAGCAGTATATGCCAAGTGAATGTTTCTCTGGATGATCCAGTTGTTTTAAAAGCATACAGAAGGAACGGACGGACAAGTTAGCGAAAGAAGAAAAAAAACTTTATTAAAAAAGAATGGTCCGGCAGTTTTGGTTGTGGTGGCCTCAGGTGGCGGCGTCTTCAGCTTGCCAGACGGCCTAGAGCTTGCCCGATGGCCTAGAGCTTGCCCCCCACTCCTAAAATAGTTGGTACAACACTGGATGTTGCTGCTTTACTGCTACATTCTCAAGCTTGTCTTTATGTTGCTTGCATTGACAAATAATGTCAGCCAAGGTCGTATAATGATTTTCTTATAATTTATATAAAACCTGTATACCTTGTTCTTTGTCGTCAATCGCATCTGAGCCTTTTGGCTAAGATCAAGGTATAGCATGGAAGCTTTAACATACGAGAGATGTAGCAGTTTGTTCCACAGTTGTCTGATATATTTACGCATTTCATGTGCATTTGAGCAGAAAACTGGAAGGTTGCCCATAGTTAAAGCTTCCCCTGAAGGAAGTTCTGCAGTCCGATTTGAAGGTTTCAGTATTTTGCCAATGTTATGCATACCTTGCATTGCATCTTGGAGGTTTCTGTAGAACCGATTTGCCAAAACTGGTGCAGGTGCCATATTTTTTCTCCGATTGTGTGTTTATACGATTTTCATCACATCGTGCCTCAAGTGTAGCATAATGTTTCTGTAACAGGCTTTTGCTTGTAATATATAAAATACACAAAATGAAGCTTGCCAGAGTGCATTGCCTCAAGATCTGTGCAGGATGTGGAAATAATTTTCTTTTCCAAAATAAAGCAGTCATTTTTATCATCATTACGACTTTTCCGTGATGTTTTATTTACGTGAAAACGTACCATCTTTTAGCAAACTCCAGAGATGTAGTATGCGTCAAAGCATAGTGAGTGGCACACATTCCTAAATGCCATTCACGGTCATACCAGAGAGTGTTGCAGCTAATCAGCAAAAGCCTTTGTTGCTTCGCATCACGTCAGCATGTCAGACATGACAATTTTATGTGAGTGGAAAAAAAAACATTTATTTTTAATCAATGTTTCTCAGCAACCTGGACTATGACCACCTCGAGGTCATGGCAGGCTGAGTGTGCCAAGTTGCAGAGTGACTTGGGAGCTCTGATAAAAGTTTGAAAAATGAGTTCGAGTTATGGCTGCAGATTCTTCAAACTCGGTCAGAGAGTAACTATTCTTCAGTACCATTTATACCACGATCATTGTCGCTTGATGGTGAATATTTTCACTAAGGTTTTTTAAAGCAAATTCACTGCAACTATAGTAAACTAGGATGGTTGCTTGGGCTAGTTGGTAATTCATGATCAAAAATAACGTACAGCGCGAAGAACAAGGACAGCGACAGACGACATACACAGCGCTGTGTATGTCGTCTGTCGCTGTCCTTGTTCTTCGCGCTGTACGTTATTTTTGCGACTATAGTAACACCGAACCAAAATTTTAATGAGAATGTTAAACTTTCGTGTTGCTGTTCTTGCAACTAAATGCCTACAATTGGCTTTTTAAAAAAAGTAGGCAGGGGAATGCTATCTGATGGTATTCTTGCATACTTGGTTAGATGTGGAAGTCCCAAGGTACTCGAGTTTGAGAATCTCTGTACTAAGTCATATTAAAGAGAAAAGCAGTTCGATTCATCTAAAAATTCATCTACAAAAAAGCAGTTTGATTCATCTACAATACATATGGGCGTAGTTCTGTTACTACCCTTTTATCTCGGAGCAGCTTGCCTTCTATAGGTGATAGAAATCGTGTGTGTCGTCTAAAATTCTTTTTCCAACTAATAAATGGTCACTACAATATCGACACGTCTCACATTATCACCTATACAACAGGTTACGCTACCAGACAGCGACACTCACTAGCTGTAACTCCATTTACAACACATGTCAACTGCTTCAAATATTCATTTTTTCCTAGAACTATAGCAGAATGGAATGAGCTGGCCGATAAAACTGTAGCACAGGACTCATTGTCACTTTTAGAGACCTACCTTTATTTAAAAAAAAATTTTTTTGCACTTGCTGAGATTGTTGGTGATAGCACTGTTTGACTGTATGATTGGGAAAGATAGCTGAAGTAACGTTGAGGAGCTTGTTTTTGCGCCTGTTTTTTGCACTTTTGTGAAGCGCTTGTGTGAAGAATTTTTTTAGTGCAGTTCCCCATTTTTGTATTTCTTTTGTTTTGTAAACTTACTCGTGTACCATGCTGCTAAGATCTTGTTTAAGATCGCAGTATTTATAAATAAATAAATAAAATAAATAAATAAAAGTTCTCGTGCTTACAGTGTGAAATTGCACCTCCGTCTAAGGTGCGCCACTGGGATGAAACACCTGATTCTAGCTCAGCATGACATAAAAACCTAAAGTTAAATTACATTAGGGGCTGTTTTATGCTTACAGGTTAAGCATCCCTGTCTTGTTCTGTGTTTTGCAAAAAAGCCAGCACACTGGTCTGAAGTCATCATGGAATCAAACCTTAGAATGCTTGTTTTAAATGGTTTCAGCAGTATTCGGGGAGCAGCCGTGATTTGTGCCAAATTGTCTCAGCTTGGCTCTGACTGCTTCTATGACTGAAATGAATTTCATTCTTTTATGCTGGGACAAAAACTCGAAGCTACTGTGCAACAACTAGACATTGCTCTTGCCCTCTCTTCTTGCCATGAATGATTACGATTTCTAATGCCATATTTTTGAAATTATGTAGTGAGAAATAGTCACCTAGCCCAGGCGAGCTACTTGCATGTTACCATATCGTAATCTAACAGTTTGCCCATCTCTGCTTTATCTCGTAATGTCTGTAATGTCGATGTGACCATGTCTGTAAGGATCCCACTCCCATCTCATCCTTGCTTTTCCTTCCCCCCCCCCCATCAATACTCTATGTTTCTTTTGCTTGTCTTGACTACTGACGAATTCACGCTCTCATCAGCATAAACCATGGAACTTTTGGAAGGTGGACGTTCTGTACAGTTCTAGCTGAATTAATGTCTTGGCATTCAATTACAATGGATTGATTTGTCCCTGGACATAACACACATACATGTGGTGCCCTCCTAAGGGTAGGCAAGAAAGTGCATAAAACCTCTTCCTTGCCCAGTACCAACGAAGTAGTGCTGGTTCACTGGCATGTGCCTTTCGGTATGTCATCTTGGCAGAGTATGGTAGGCTTCCCTGCAGCGCCCTTCTATGGAAGATCAAGGAAGTGCATAAACCTGCTGACATTAGAAGGTGACAGAAATACTGTTCCCTTCGTGTAAGTGGCACATACCGATCATGGGGGTTTGATCCAGAATCGGACACTCTGCATAGCATGCCTTGAAGTGGTTTGGAAAATAAGATAACTGATATGCTGGGGAAAGACTTGTTATTGAGCAGTCAATTTTCAGATATCTTAGTGTAGTGAATCTAAAGAAAAAAAAAAAAAAAATTATACTGATTTTAGAAAGGCATGTGATGTGACCCAAGAATTCATTAATTCATAGCTTTGGAAACATTTCTTTGGTTGCAAATACCCCTGAATGGCCTGCTGTCAAGTCGCTTCCCTGTCTTCTTTCTTATTCAGATGTGACCACACTTCCTTTGCCATATGATGTGTAACCTTTGTTCACTACCTTCAATATACTTAACATGGGAAGGGAACTTTCTCTTGCAACACTGCTATACAAGATGTGAAGAACCTGCTTTGAATTTGTCTTGGACTTCATCAAGCCCGTCTTCATCACCTCTGTACAACAGGCCTTAACCCAGTACACTCTTCTAACATTGAA
Organism: Dermacentor andersoni; assembly: GCF_023375885.2. NCBI lineage: Eukaryota > Metazoa > Arthropoda > Arachnida > Ixodida > Ixodidae > Dermacentor > Dermacentor andersoni. The sequence continues at coordinate 90,212,505 of NC_092824.1, read as the reverse complement.
CGTTAGAGTCATGGATCCCTCTACCATTCCCTATTAAACTTCCTGCTTGAAACAAATAATTTTGTGTGTGTGTGAGCACATCTTTGTATTATTCCCAAAGGCAAGCTTCCGAGCTAAAAAAAGAAAGTTTGACTTGCAACAAACTAAATTTTTATTCTTGTATGCTGTGCTACGAAGCTACTGTTTGACAGACAAAATCTGAGTGCTCTGAATTTACTCATATGCCAGTTAAAAATAATGGACAAGGATTGAAATGGCATTAGTGTGCATGTGAATTTGTATCAGAACATTTTGGGCGCATTTGTTCTTTCATGGGCTGGTAGCATATGCCACACTATTCCAAAGAAGAAAAAGAAGAGCTGCTTGTTCTCGGCACCAAGGCCAGCTTGTCGTCAGAGGGACTCGTCAAAGTGCATTTGTCTCAACCATGGAGGTTTGAGGCCCCTCTTTCTACATCTCTCTGTTTGTTTGTTTTCTCATGTGTCAGAATTCTGTGTTGGTTTAGGATCAGAGTGGCAGCACTGCTGGTGTAGGATGTAATCAAAATAGGCTAGACCTAACAGCCTCTCTGCTTTCACTGCAGCCTTGTGAGACTTTTTCGTAGTCGTTGAATGCCTCAAATATATGGTCTGTCTTCTTAGTTATGTAATTAGCAGCGATAATTTGACTTGCCAAAGTGCCAAAGCTGGAGGCCTGTTTGCAGTATTCCCACTCATCAGATTATGTCTTGCATTACAACATTTACGACGTGGAGTACTATGACCGAATGCCTCACCTGTGTAGGGCTTGCAGAGGTCTACTTTGAATGTAGTACAGCTCTAGAAGGTGTCACCTCACAGCAGTGGTGTTTACCCTTAGTAGTGCCTCTGAAAGTTTAGAGAGATTTTAAACTGCAGGCATGTGGCTGCCATTGTAATTCTTTGCTACATCTTTCAAGCTTAAGAGAGCTAATATGCATAGCTGCAAAACTGTAACTATATTAAAATATATTAGTATACAATAGAACACCATAAAGCACCTCACACACACAATCTCACAGGATTGATGAGGTTTTCTACAATATTGCGCATAATATTGCACACATTACATAAGGTAGCATAGGATTGAGGGGTAAAGCAGCTGTTTGCCGTGCATAAATTTGCATAAGCACTAGGATGTGCACATATCTCGGAGGTTTCTTTCAGCTAAGGGTGACGGACCATGATATTAGTTATTTTTAAGTGCTGATTACCCAAACCTCTGTCAACTATGCACTGTGCTATTCCATGCAGGAGGAATCGGCCAAGGCGCGTTTTTTCCTCAAAGACGTTGATGGAGCCGAGGAACTGAGATTCGTGTCGACTTCGGAGAAACTGGAGCCCGTCCACTATGTCTCTGTTGCCACCCAAACAAAAGGTTGGTTCTGTGTCGTTTTGATGGGCGGAAAAAAGCAAATGCATGCTATGCATAGTTTTGCAGGTCATACCTTGTGCCCCTTGTGCTTTGGATGAGTTTGGCTCATTGTTATAATTTTACATTGCTGTTTTGGACGATTACAGCTGGTCCATTGCAGCCGTGCTTGCATATTAGTGTCTCAAGTTTGTAGGGCACGTTTCTGTCTGTTTGGTGTGTGGTCATAACTGTCAACACCATACTATGAGGGTAGAATAATTTGGAAGGAAATTTTAATGGTACGTTGAGGCCCATGAGTACATGGCACTGCACATGGGTGAGGTGGGTAAGAAACCTGAGGGGGAAGTGAGGAGGGTTTGCCTCTGCAGTTATAGAGATGGTGAACAGGAATTCTGCTCTTGGATGTGAAGAACAGCATCGCAGTTGCAAGCAGCTCAGCCCTTCCCATCAGTGACGCTTATAACCTACCTAGGCATGTAAGAAAAACACCCATGAAGAGGTTTGTGACTAATATACAGTGAATTGCATTCCTGCTGCTTTAGGATGTTCTTGCTGCTGGCAGGTATTAAAATTCAAAAGAAACCATGACCAATGCTTCATAAAATGAAAGTCTGATGACACTATGCACAGAAAGCTGATTTTAGGCTGCAGTTCATCATGACATTAGTATTTTGTAACTGGCACAAATAAACATACCACTTTATGTTCTAGTGAGAAATGCTTTCTGATGACATGCACAGCCTTTGCCAAAAGAAGCAAAGCCATTTCACAGGTGACTATGGCTATCTCCAATGTGTCTTGTTTGCTTCCTGCAGCATACTCCTGCAGCACAGAGCTTGAAAAGCTCTGTGGAGAAAGAAGAACTCTTATCATCATGCTCTGAAGTTTTACGGTGTCAGAAGTTCCTTGGGTGCAACATGAAATAGCCCAACTAGGACTTGGCTGTGCTCTTGCCCCAAGTGGTTTTGGTTCTTATGGTGAAGGCTGTACATCTGTTCACGCATTGTGGCCTTGGGAGTTTCTGCTAAAGGATCCATATGTCACAATATGTCATGTCACTCACAGTATGTCTGAGATTATTGTTTGGTTTATTATGCACAATTCCTTTTTTCCTTTCCTTGTTGTCTTAAATGCCTCTTTAAATTGCTGCATTTGCCTGTCTGTGCCATTTGTACTGGGTTGTGGTCCTAGTCAAGCCTACGTAGCGGCTTTTTGATCACGGCCCTCAGCATCCTAAATGTTGGAATAAAGTTTGATTTGGTTTGCTGCCTTGTTGTATTTGCAGATCTTGGTGCCGTGAGCTCTCCAACACGTCCTGTTGCACCGTCACCCGATGTTGGCACGGAGGCAGCAATGCTCAACCTGGACGTGAACCCTTTTGTGCGCTACCCACTCATCATCATGAATTGTGTTCTCTGGGTCCTTGGCCTCGTCCTTTTTGTTGGCGGCCTGTATGCCTACATAGGCACGTCATTGCGGGCCAGTGTTCCTGAGTCCTCGGAAGCTGTTCTCAACATCTACAGGTTGGAAACGGGAGCTAAGCCCATACCGCATTTGTTAGCCACGTGCCGACTTTATTATGCCAGTGTAGTTGTTCTTGATCGTTGTGACAGCATCTAGAGAACCGGTGAACACTTTGTGCATACATCCATGATGCTGTGCTTAGGCTTGACTTCTTTTACTTGACCTTCAGAATTTTATAACACATTCTGACATGGGAGCTGAATTTTCACTTCATTGCACACTACACTATCTTATTGCAAGCTATGTTCTTCTTCACAGAAGTAATGTATAATTTGATTACACTGCTGGCTGGGTTGGTTAGAGAAAGGCATTAATTTAGCAAAATTCTTTCTGAATTATGTGTGCACTGTGAACATGAAGGCGATATAATAAACTGCGAAAAAAAAAAAAACAGGTGTTTTCACTGTGAAGTGAGTGTGGGTAAACCTAGACTTATTTTTATTTAAAGGGAGACTAGCAAGAAATGTTTAACCTAAACCAGATAAGTAAATTATGTTTCTGGATTATCAAAAATGTCAGCCTCGTGTTGAGAGATGACTTGGTAAGCCGGAAAAGATGGGAAAGCAAAAGACAGGTGGTGACATGAGCGTGACTTTCCTGCACTAGCTCTACATCACATAATAAATTTTGACATCTATCAGAACTAGTTTTACTCGTAAACAAGAATTACATTGCATAATAAAGGAATCAAGGACTGAACCTAAAATATGTTAAAATTTGTAAAGTCATGTTAACGTACTGGTGCTGGAGTTAGGGCATGAGCTTCAAGACGGGAACCTGCCACAGTAGCTGTGTTCTGTGGCTGAGCGCTTAAGTACTTAGATTTATGTGCACATTAAAGAACCCCAGCTGTTCAAAATTAATCCAGAGCCCTTCTTTATGAGAGCTCTAATAACCCCAGTTCTGTTTGGCACATTAACCCTCCGTCAATCAATCAATCAATCAATCAATCAATCAATCAATCAATCAATCAATCAATCAATCAATCAATCAATCAATCAATCAGCCAAGTTCAACTTTGTCCCCTACTTTCCCTGCAAGCAACTTATTTGCTCTTGCCTGTTAGTAATCATTCTATGTCACATCATGAGAGTTAGTGAAAAAATCTGAGGACACTTAAGAACTTCTTATGAGTTGTGAATGCAAAAGCATTAATGTCCAGTTAAACGCCACTGAGAAGTACTTCGAGATTTGCACGGCAAGTAATGTACCACATTGGTACGTGTACGTGCTTCCTGAGCCAGCAAGCAGTAGCAGCTTGTGGCGCCAATGCCGCATGCCACTGATGTCCTGCGCAACGAGAGACCGAGGAAGCAGCAGTGGCAACCAAGGCTTGTAGGCGCTCGGAGCAGCTAAGCCCAGTGGAGGTGAGAGAGCGAGATATGGACCGTGTGCCAGCTTCCGAAAGCGAAAGCAAGGGTTATGCGGCGTCACACCGATGCCCTCTCCCCTCACACTATACATGGCATGCTAATGCAGCAGCAAGTGTTGCGATTTGCCCATCCCGCTCTGTCGATGTGTGCTCGTGACATGGCGTCGCAGCCAATGGGACTTTAGGTGCTGTTTTGCTGCTACAGATGCTAACTTTTTTGCTCAGTGGGCCATTTGATGCTTTCACATCGATAAGAGAGTCTCCATATTGTGAACATGCGCAGTCAGCTGGTGGTGCATGTGGAGGTGACGGTGATGCTGGTGGGCACGCTGCTGGTGTTGCTTTCCTTCTGCGGCTGCGTCGGGGCACTGCGCGAGAACACCTGCCTGCTGAATGCCTACTCGTCGCTCATCACTGCCCTGCTGCTGCTCAACCTCATCGTGGGCCTGCTGGTGTTCTCGCTGCCCGCGCAGCTGAAGCGCATGCTACGCAACACGTTGAGCACACACCTCGTCATGCACTACCGGGACAGCCCCGACTTGCAGCACCTCATCGACTCCATTCAGGCAGGACGAATGGGCTGTAGCATAGCATTCCGCACGGCAATTAAACAGATGAAAGAGATCTGCTGCAGTATTTGAAATAGCAGAAAGTGGATGGGAATCACATTTTGAATGAGTGCTCAGGCTTTGAACTAGCACTTGCTACTGGAGCCCCTTGGAAACTGTACAGTGATTACTTTCAGTGCAATAATTTAAAGAGCGTTGTGCTCAGCATAGCAGACACAAAATTACAGCCATATCAATTAAAAGTGTGCGGCCTTGCTAATATCCTTTGAAAAAAAAAAGTGAACAAATCTCTTATCCTAGAATCTCTTATCCGCATATTCCAAACAGGGTGTTTTTAGAATCATCCCCTCCCCCCACCCCCCCCCCCACCCCCGCTGTTGCAAGTGTATGGTTTTGGAACTTGTAAAGCCCAGTAGCGTATCAACGGGGTCCTAGTATGTTTTAGACAATTTATACTTCGCTTGCATTTTGTAAGCTAGTTTTGCATGCCATAAACAAGAGTGATGCACATCTAGACATGCAAGTCATAAGTGCATACCAACCAGTGCTTCCAAATCTTTCCTTAATGTTCACCAATTTTAGCTCACACTACAATATTATGGCTGTTGTGTGGAGTTCTATGAAAGCTCCAGTGTTGGAGATGAAACATTAACTTTAATAAAACATTTATGGTTGGTGTTTGTCTTCCTCTTTTAACATATACGAAGAACAAAACGAGAATAACGTAAAAGCAGAAGCCAACATTTCGACAAGTGGACTTGTCTTTTTCAAGGCGACAAGTCCATTTGCCGAAACATTGGCTCCTGCTTGTACCTTGTTCTCGATTTGCTCATCATCTTGAATTTTCATCTCCCGCCTTCCCCGTGTTTTTCATCTTTCATCATACAGTGTGATGATGAAAACCACTGGTCATTTTGGAGCTAGCAAGGAGTAACCTGAATCCTCAAGTATCTACTCTAATCACACTGGACAGATTCACCAAACCCAAACCTTCCAGAATAAAGCCAAATGCCCCGAACTGGATCACGCCAGAAGTTGTGGCATGCAGCTGGCAGAAGGTCCAAAGCGTTCCAGTGTAATCCACATTTAGTTATTAATAACTGTGGGCTTATATTGGTTGTTCTCTCTCACAGGAGGACCTGCAGTGCTGCGGGCTGTCGCAGAGAAGTTTCCGGGACTGGAATGGCAACATGTACTTCAACTGCTCACGAACAAATCCCAGCAGTGAGCGCTGCTCAGTACCTTACTCCTGCTGCAGGCGAAACAGCACTCTAGAGGTGTGCAAGGGCTTTGTTTAGTTCAGTATTTATTGCATCAGTGAGCTGGTAATACTCTTCAAAGGATACAGAAAGCATGCATTAGAGACACTGATAATTCACACTAAAGGAGTAGTACTGACACAAAAGATTTCGATTTGGTTTCTTCCGCTCTAATAAGTAGCTAATGACCCAGTCATCATGGCACGAAACCTCATTTACTTCAGAGTGCGACAAGGAGTTATTTGGAGTCTTGCTCGTAGCAACCAGTCCAAGTTTTGGTTTCAGAGAGCAACAGAATAGACCAGAGAAGGAATGTAAACACAGCTAGGCACGTGATCACAATAACCTCTGACGTATGCTCTGACCTGCATATCAATGCGCACGCTGGGGCGCGAACTTCGTGTTGCTAGTTCGTCTGCTACGCGTGCACCTGTTTTGCGATGACTATCGTCGTCATTGTTTTCGTTGTCCAGCAGCGACGATTTCCTGCAGGCAGGATTTGCCGCCGTGTTAGACGTGGCCAATCACTTTTCATTCGACCCACCAGAAAGCAGTGACTCGGATATTGCGGCCGGCGATAGCTAGGAAGAATGTCAAGACCCTCGCATTGGCCACGTTCATTGGTAAGACACGACAAATCGGCGTTGAACCTTGTGGCCTGCACGGTATTTAACAGTAGTGTGTCCACTTCTGCCAGTGAGAGCTATCGTGGGGTAAACGATGCATCACTATTCCCAACCCTGAATGTGTTCAGCAGAAGTCAACGACTCACCATGTAAGCGGCATTGTGCTGTACTCGCATTTTGTGTGTGGTCAGTGGAGCGCAGTTGAGCTGATAGCGCGAGAAATCTTCGGACATGACAAAAAGTGCCGCTTAATTCTGCAGTTGCAGCGTCATGAAGAGCGTCCCACTACAAGCAGCAACTGAGAAGAAGAGCGCATGCAAGCAGCATGGCAGCCAACGAAAATATTTGACATTGCATTTTCGCGTTTGTTTACAATCCTTCCTTGATATTAATGTCTCGAGGCACTGTGTTTTACAGTTTGCTATGCGTGCATATTTGAAAACTGATTTTAAATATGTTCTAAGCCATATGCTCCGTTGATATCACAGACGATGTGTGCGTACTCACATAAATCAATCCCACGCGTTATCTCCACTTCAAAATTTTGTGTCAGTACTCCTTTAATGTAAAAATTTAATGCTCTAGGTAGCCAAGACATTACCAAAAGCAAATTTTTCAGAAGTGAGGATATTATGAACAGGCCTATTTGCACTACCACTGTTAAAATAGGGTAACTGCTTATGTATGTCAGCATGTCCCACTTTTAACTGGAAAATTGTAGTCATCTACCGCTGATAATGTAAATTTAATTATGTAATTCCATTCAACATAAAAGAAAATGCATAATTTTACAGAATTTCCTATAGAATAGCTCACTAAGAACTATTTGCACCAATCTATTGATGCTGTTTGCAAGAGTGTGATCTGTGAGATCCTCAAATCAGGTGATAGTGCTTGGCAGAGCTGTCTTCTGAGATCAGTGGTGCTTCCTATGTAAGGGGCCCTGTTCATCGCAGATGGCTTGGAAATCTTGAACTGTATAGGCGCCTCAGCCTCAGTTTTCTCAGTAACCAAGTTGCCCCTCCGCACAAACTTAAGTTACCAGGCTTCTAGGAATGTAATCTGACACCATAAATTGGTTGTGTATGTTTGCCTTTACTGTCCTTTTAAGCCAAACTAGAACTATAGCTTAGTACTCCACAGTGTCCATGGTGCCATTGTCACTTAGAGCAGAGATTTTCTAGTGAGCAAATGACAAATTTAGAATGGCATTGGCACCATCCTCTGGGAAAAGATTGAACTGCCTCACAATGATGTCTGTTGTAGTATTTATATTTATAGTGAGTAGTACTCAACCACACATAATAAAAAGATGACTTCATATTATTCGAACATGAAAAATACACAGTTTGGCCATTTTTAAAAAATATTCGGGCATGATAATTTATTAAAAATGCCCTGAACCACTGTTTATAGAAGTCGAGAAATGCATTTAAAGTTAAATTAAACTATTTCAGAAATACTTTACTGCAAAAGTTCTTCAATGTGTTGAGCAGAAGCATGGTTATTGTGATTCAAACATACCGTTCGCAATGCTTCTGCTTGTTGTCCAATTATTTGCACTGGAAAGGCTACGGTGAAGTAGGGTGTGCTCACAACGTTCCGCTTTGTGACCGTCACTGTGGCATGCAGTTCAAATTTGATTTTGGATGTTTACATAGATGCCACTATTTTCGGTTTTGTCACCTGCGATACCCCAGCGCCAAACGTTCTCCTTAGCGAGCCGCAGTGCTCTCAGTCACTGAACTCGTCGCGGCACCCTGCAGCGACCACGGTATCTACGTTACGTGGCAGCCCGCAGGTACATGCAACTGCAGTGTCTTTGTGCGCAACAAGGCTAGAGTGTCTGCTCATGCTCATATGCTCCTGTCTGGCTGTGCTACGTGGTGCGGGCCAGCTTTGTCCTGCACCACCTTGACCGACGAATAGTAGCCACATCCAACTCGTGCATTTCGAAGTGCTACCAATAGCTCATTACGAAGCGAAGTCTTCCAAGGTGTCTAACCTGGAACGACCGGGAGTGAGTACGTGCTGGCAAGCGTGCATGTGGTCTGGCCTTAAGTTTTGCTTGGTTAGAGGCTGATTGAGTGTTAAAAACTAGTCGAAATTGGCAAGACCCGACTTCTATGAGATCGATAAGCAGGGTGGCCTAAGTTTAATTCCTATGCGAGCAGCCACGGCTGAGCGTGAGCAGACTTGTCTACTTCATCCAGAAGTATGCTATTATTATTGAAATTCGAAAGCAGATTTTTGTTTACTTCAGCCCGTTTATTAAATTGTGTCAATAAATTTATGCAATAACAGTGGGAAGAAGCACACTGATTCAAACACTCTTCTTGATTGATGTCAGCTATTGGTCAATAGCAGCCGCATATGGGAATCTGCTATATTACAAAATGGTATGGTACGGCTTTATTATGTCTCATCGGCTTATTAAGGGTAATGGAGTTGAGGAATTGGGAGATGAGGACAGGGCCAGCCACCACAGAATGCTTCCCTGTACGAATAAAGCATCCAGAAAAGGGTCAGAGGCAGGCTTCGGTTGAAAAGAGCGCATTTGAGAGAAAGGTGACTTTGCACTCTGCTTGTGAGACCCATGTGCTGTGCACGACTGCAAGCTTTGGCTGGGATGTTCACAGCAGCATATGCTATGTGCGAACTGGGTTGTTTCCACCAAGCCCAAGGGGTAGGTCAGGGCCCCTTTAAGGCTAATTTCTATTGACAGCCACATACTAGGGAAAGAAAGAAAGTCAAGCAGATCCCATTCATTGCGGGATTCTGTCTAAGCGGAGCTCTGTTGAGCCAGCAAGATGAAACAGCACATAACTATAAGAGATGTGCAACGGACTTTGGCAACGAATGCATCCTGCGATCATCAGCCAAGGTAACAGAGAAATGCAACCAAGCACCACCACCAGCCACAGCATCTAAACCTCCATACACTATAAAGCTCTCGTGCCAGAGCATGGTCATGTGCAAAAGCTACAAGCATGCATGTGATTGAGGCCAGATACTCCCCCAGTCAAAAAAACTAGAGAAAAATGCAAAAGAACTAGTTAAGTTTTTAAAGAAAAGATTCGCTTGAAAGCACATATTTGCTGTATTGAGGATAGTTAGGTAGCATTTGTTGTTTCATTGCACAATTCTACAGAATACAGCCGGTGACCAGCATATTTGTAGGGATAGCACAGATGGATGTACATGTATACAGATGTATACAATGACAGTGGCAGAAGCTGTGGCAAGCAAACTCTGGGAGAGGTTGCAAAAAGAAAGTAATGCTTCAGAAGAAACGGCAGAAATGGTATGTCAGTACACCTTTAACATGCCCACTGTAAGAATGAAGCAGATGTTAGTACAGTTTGATTCACTGTACCCGAACCTTATTGACACTGTTAGTTCTTAAAATTTCCAAGCCTTGTTCTCAACGAGGTGCAATTGGAATTGCAGGTGGTGAACTTGAGCTGTGGTCAGGGCGTGTTGAACAGGACCGACTATGACGCATGGTTCACCATCTACACTGGCAACTGCGTCGATGCAGCACATCGATATATGCGGGAAAACGTCACCATCATAACGGGAACTTGCCTGGTTTTTGTGATCCTGCTCGCCTTTGTGCAAATGGTCACGCAGGCACTGGTCGACGAAATATTTATCATTCGGCGCATTTATGGGAAGGTATATGATCGCCTCTATGACATTCACGCCAGTGCAGAAAACACGGAATGACATCTAATAAACGTATATGATTTTGTGTGTAAAGTTGTCATTTGATTTATGACCAATTCTCTTAAATCGTAATAGCATTTTTTCAGCACAATTCTAGCCCTTGTGTCAACTGCTCTGAGTTGGTCAATGTTTTTCAATGTTGTGGACTGGAAATAATTGTACAGGATATACTTTGAAGTGGAGTCCACCCTCTGTCTCAATTGTACTCAATATGCAGCAAAAATTCCTAGAGAAAAGATTTTCACTATTGAGACTGTGTTGAGTACATCGTTTTGGATTGCATGGGTTTCTCTCTCCTTACATAGAAAAGGCACAACTCATTCCCAAGCGCTTGACTTTGCTGTGTTGATGTGGGAAAGCATGATGCTGCTGCAATGTTGATAAAGAAGGGCTGTCTACAGCTATTCTAAATCTTTGCAATGATTGCAGCTAATGGCAGTAATAGTGATACAACAGAATATCAGTGCTAATTAATGTACCCGCATTAGCACCTGAGTACTGTCTTTCCTAATTTTCTTTTCTCCTGCTTGGCTAGGTTGCTAAGTATTGTTGGCCACCTGATCTAATGGAAATAGCTGTTGCAATATTGTGAATATTTTGGCACTCACTTTGTAGTAATGGTGTGACTCTTGTATCACAGTTAGCAGCGGTATAATTATTCATATTGTTGCAGCATTTGCAATTCCAGTTCATGATTATTGTGCACACATTTACTCATCAAATCATATAGCAAGCATATAATAGTTATATTAAAAAGCTTGTCAGTACTCCTTTGACAATTTCAGTAGGGACTGTCTTTGAATGTTCTAGTGCATAGCATCTCGTTATTGTGCGAGTTTTTCTCAATTTTTTTTTCTCTTTTGCCTTTTATTCCCTTTACCCCTTTCCCCAGCACAGAGTAGCCAGCCGGTACTTACACTGGCTAACCTCCCTGCTTTTCCTCCCCTTTTGTGTGTGTGTCTCTCTCTCTCTCTCTCTCTCTTAGTATTGGGACAGACAAAATAGTGCGTTAAATAGCACGCAGGCTGAAAATTTGGGCAAATTGTAAAAAATTTCCATATTAAAAAGTGCAAAAAAGTTTGTTAGCCAACCTCCACTAGCTCTGACTGATGAATAGTTTAGTTATTTGCAATCAGTAAAATATCCTCGAAGCTGTTGATATGGGGCATACCCAATCACCTTTTGTTTTCACAGGTGCATTGTTCAGGTCTTCCTCCTAATATTTGTTTTATTGCAGTACCGACTATATAGACACTACGGGCATAATTACGCTGTCAGCGTCCCCGTGATGTTCAGTATATATAGAAGTATATATTGAATAAACATAAGATATCTTGGCGGCTGAATTCAAACAAAAGACTAACACAGCAGTCCGACACTCTACCCACTAGGCCATGGCCCCTTATCTCAGAAGGTGGAATAGAACATACTAAAAATTTCCTGTGTGCAAGACGTCAGTGTTTCATAGCTGCGAAGGCATTGTTCCTTCTACCCAACAGAAGTCACCTTGTATGCTGCATCATGCCAATATGTAGCACTTGCGTATAGTTTGAACACTGTTTGAAGAGTTGTCATGGTCGCTGTTGCCCTTTCAACGTGTGGCTTATACCTAGGATGGATTTGCCAGAAAATGGGCGGATTATTCCAAGTTATAACCACAAATAACCATTCAAGACTGCTGTACATATAAACAGGACATTCGGTGTGACTTCATGAGAAATTCCTGGACTACGGAACAAACATCCTTGTGGTTGAATCCCAGAGTAGAGGCCTCAAGCAAAAAGGGTCCCAAGTGCAACGCTAAACCTTGCTATTGCTGTCAATGCTTTGCACTTTCAGTAAAACTGCCACTTTTCTTGTTGCAGAGCAGACCTGTGTAAATTTTTTCCTGGAATAAATTGCGAGTTGGCATATTTGTATTGAGTAAACCTTTGCTCTTTGTCCTTTATTTTGTCTGTCATGCTGTTTAAGTATGATGAACATAATCCGACTTGCCGAACTCTAAGATCCACTACTACAACTGATCACCAGATGCATTTTCAAGTTGCTTTTTGGCTCGCCTAGAAATGTGTAACATTGAAACAGTCATCATCATGGCATTCCCATGCATGCATCTAGTTTGCACAGAACTTTATAGTATTCCTGTGTAATCAAAAGCTATTTGTTTTCCCATAGTGCTTCCCTATGCCTGCCTGCCTGCGTTTGAAAAGATCAGGACCTCCTATACTCATTATGCTTAATTACTTTCCTTCTCTATGATTAAGTGACAAGTCTCTGTTTATATTGATTCAGTCAGGAAATGTTGAACAGGGCTGCCTGTGATGCATGGAATTCATATCATCTATGCAGGCAACTGTGTTGACATAGCACATTGATTTCTGCATTAAAATATTCACATGGTTACAGCTAGGAACATGCTCTCTGTCATCCTGCTCGCCATCGTGCCCAATGGCCATATGCAGCTGGTTGATGAAATATTGATGATTTGGCACCTTTATGAGAAGGTCTATGACCAATTATGACATGTGTGCCAGTACAGCACAGAAGCATGGAATAACATATTATAAGACAATTTACATGTAAATGTACAGTGATCAAATGTTTTCTGACCAAGTACTTTGGCATTTTGCCTGCACAAATCTTTCTCTTCCCTCTGCTTCTTCGAGTTCGTTCAATATGCCTTGCTAGAATTGAGTTACGAGAGAGAGATACACTCTAAAAAAAGTCTACACCCTTTAGGTTGTATTTTGTCCCCAAACAATAATCGTCATCTGTCTTGCCTGCATTTCCTTTCTTTAACGCTGTGAGCCCAGTACTTCATAGTCACGAACGGCTTCCACGTTATCGACTTGACACAGCATTCTCAACAGGAAAGTAGTAAGCGTCAAGTTTTCAAGAGAGGAAACGCAAGCAAAGCAGATGACGATTATTGTTTGGGGACAAGATAAGCCCCAAATGGTGTAAACTTTTTTTACACTAAGAAGAAATTATTGGCAAAAAGCCACCTAGTTAGAGTGCAAGTACTATAGAATACTTTAACCTAATGCTTCATAGTATACCGATATATTAGCATCAACTTTGCTTTGTCCTGTATTTTGCACTTCTATTACAGTATGTAAAAGATTGGCATTACAGTTGTGGGGATGGATAATCACTCTTGTGTGTCTGCTCTTAAAATATTGTTTTCTTGTTGAATTTTGAACACCAGTTATTGACATCTACCATCTACAGCTGTTTTGCATGCAAAAAGAACTTTGTTGGATGATCAGCCGTTCCACAGCTATCTTGATTTTGAAGATTTAACAAGTGTTGATTGTTCTGTTGAGGTTCAGAACGAATTGCGAACCACTAGATGGCGCAAACAAACACGTATTACCTGGGGTTGCTCTACGACATACATATGTATGGTAGCTCTATGATGCTATAGTTCCCTGTAGTCACGTGTGCGGCAGAGCACGTGGTTGTGTTGACTATTTTTTTTAGTAAATTATTTTCTAAGGTTTTCTTTATGGGCGTGCTTTTTACCGGCTGTTTGTCCCGAACTTTCCTCCCTATGCTCACAGGTGCGTGTGTTGCCGCCGGAGCAGACATCTACGTGATGTGGTTGACCGTGCGGTAATAAGCGCGTCCTAGTTTTTGATTTGTGTGAACGTTTGTGTGTCGGATCTCCAGGATGGCTGTTTTGAGCGCGTTTGCGCTGTCAGACCTGTGGATTCCCGCCGCCGTCATGGTTCTGGGAGGTTTAATAGCGGGTATTAGCAGGAAGTTGTCGTTGCTCGCGAACTTGCGTTTCAAGGTGAGTGCCTAGTTTTTCCTGGTTGAAGGAGTTGGTCCCGGCCGCACACGCTTTTCGGAAACGAATGACAAAAATAAAAGGTTATCTCGCGAGAGCCGAACAGTTATAGCCGAAGCATTTACTGGCGATGCATGACAATGGCGCTTATCAATGAAAGCGATAAACAAATGCACTTGCATTGAAGAAACATAAGAACACGCAAACTTGCAGCAGGAGCGCACGGCTCACACCTGTCGTGGCAACTGAAACCTCGGTCGTACCCGAAACTCGAAAAAGCGTGAGCTTGAGTGCGTGGCGTACGACTGGTGTTCCATATTTAATTACGTTGTTGAGAAGAGTTGTAAAACGGGTCGTGTTCGTATTTCATTCACGCTATAAACGGGATAAACGCCAACGGAAGACACAAGAAAATATATTGACGAGATATGAATTAAACGACTGCCGAACTCTTTTACAGACAAAAACCCCACGCTAGCGGGAAGCTTCTACGTCCTTTTTTGTCCTGTCAGTGCGCCATCTTTTCGTTATATATGACCATTTATATACTACCCCAGCCGGGAACTATTTTACGAATGAAGTACCGAACAAATCTAGACATACAGTGTGCTTCCACTTTGGCCGCAGGTCGACAAATCAACTCTTCGGAATGGTGGCGACTTGGTAGCCGACGTGCTCAAGGTAAGTATACGGCCAGGGTCGGTGTGTTTGCGAGGCTGTGAGCTGCGTTTTTATTCAAGATATAACAGATTCTAGGAAGGCTCGGTCGGTAACTCGGAGTTTAATTTTGTTTATCGTCCACGAAAAGTAGATCCAGATATTATTTAAAAAAAAAAAAAAGCCTTTATACCAAAAAGTTACAATAGGTAGCCTAGAAGTGCGAGCTGTACAGACGAACCAGGCATTGACCAGGCAAACGAAGTGATTATGGAAGGTAGCGGAAAAAAAAAAAAAAAAAACTATGTTATGGCGAAATTTGAGTGAGAAAAAGGCAGTGGTAAGTGCTATAAATGTTACTTTAACATTCTTGGAATAAAAATCGCGTAGACTTTGCAGTTATGAGTCAATGACTGCACTAAGTAGCTCAGTGCCGTGCACCCATTTTAATGATTTGTCAATACCAGTTACAACCAAACAAACGTTGACAGAAGCGATGCTCAAGATTGTTCTTTGCTTGAGGACCACTCTGCACTACTTAGTAATTTATGTCACTTTCTCCGACGTGTCTAATCCACAAGTCGGCAACAACTTCATGCTGAATTCCAATAGCAGATCCAGAGCAGTCTGCAAGCTCTGCCACAGGTAAGAGGTACTCTCACCTGCCACTGGTGAAAGTACATCCTTCGGTGAGAGTACCTGCTCCGAATCCGCATATGGAACACTCGTGCTTTAATAAGGAGACTAAACGGGGGCACAGTCAATCACATGTGGAAGTACAGGCATTGCTCATGCAGAAATGACACTTTTCTGTTTTTGCAAAGGACAAAGGTTCCTACTGCACTTCTGTGCTATGTTTGTTGTAGAAGTTAGTTAAAATGGTGCATAAATTCTGAGGATGTTTACGCTTGCTAAAAGTTCTCTCTCTTACCTTTCCATCTAAGTGGCCCATGCTGCCTAGTATCATCTACTCTGTCTTCTTTACAATGTCTGCTACACAGATGACCCAGTCAATGGCTGCTGGAGAAACTTTGTCGAATCTGCCGATTTCAATAGAGCATTCTGGCCTGTTCCGTGGGGGGATCTCAGATTGAATTTTGTTCTTGGCCTGCCATTGGAACAGAGTTGCTTTAAAAAGAGCAGGAACTTTTGATATGGGAGTGCTCCAGATCTTCCATTCGAGTTCAGTATCAGAGACGTAGACCTTGACAACACGATATGCAGGAGGGATCATGACGGGGGTGTTTTTTTGTCTGAGGATGTTGGCTTGAATAGAGGCATACTATGTGTGTACATTTTTAGACACGGCAGGTCGTAGGCATAAGCATTGAAGCAAACTAAAGTGCAGCATTGTAAATCTCGGAAGCCATGGAATTGGCTAATATTTTTCTGCATGCTTTGCTTGCTGTCACTCGTAAATCACAAGCATAGCACATTTAGGCCATTTGAAAGTATTCTTCAATTTTACTTTAAATCACAAAATAAGGGAATTCATAGATTTTAATGTGACCTTCAAGGTGACATGCTTAACTATTCTTTTTCTTTAACTAGAACATAAGGTTATAAGGCAGCTTATTTCTTTCAGGCAATGCAGTGTGATTATGGAATATTGGTAGCGTGCATGTGTCTCAGCTGTGAAACTCTTGGTTCAATCCCAGCTATATTGTGGATAACTTTGTTCTTACCTTAACCACTTTGCTGAAGTGTTTGAGCATGGTGTCACATGATGCTACAGAGA
Organism: Dermacentor andersoni; assembly: GCF_023375885.2. NCBI lineage: Eukaryota > Metazoa > Arthropoda > Arachnida > Ixodida > Ixodidae > Dermacentor > Dermacentor andersoni. Next base: position 90,195,846 of record NC_092824.1, on the reverse strand, counting down.
CAACTGGTTACTTGGCTTGCAACTCCTCAGCACAGTGAAATGACATTGTGTATTTTGAGCAGAATTCTAATTTCTCACTGCAGATACTGAAACTTTCAGCAGAATATCGGTGCCCCTAGCTAGTCTTCTAAAAACTAGGATTAAGGCATCTGTGATGCCTTACTAAAGCTGTGTAAACCAGTTATGTCATAAGGAAAGAGGACCACTTTTATAGTCAAATGAGTGCATTGTTGTAATAGTGATTGGGATAAATGTCGTTGCTTCCTGGCGTGCACCTCATTGATATGCATGTGTGGTGTGTTTTCCCATCAGTCTTGATGACATGTCACATTCATGTAATCTTGGGCCAGTGGTGACTGGATAAAAGATAACAAGAACACAACTTCTAAATGCATAAGCATTTCTATGCCCACCCAATGAGGAAACCTGCCCGTCCATCCATCCATCTCATAAGATGAATCACTGTAAAGAAAATAATGTATAAAACAAGATAAATTCAAAAGAAAAAAACGTTGGGGGCGGTGAGTTTCGAATCTACGATCCCACGCTCAGAAGCCGTGTGTTTACCCACTGGGCTAAACACTCACTCTTGCAGAAGGTGAATATATCTGAACCATATGAATGTGTTGTACCTGTGGTACAAAACTAATGTCAAAGGAGAACAGGTTCTGTGTAGGCTTTGTTAAAGGATTTTGTGATGGTGGAATAAAAGCCATCTCTAGGACCACAGTAGAGTCTCGTCATGGACCATTGTAGACATCAGGAAAATTCAGATTTTTTGAGAATTTAATGCTAAACACACCGCATCTCTGATGTGTTTCAGTCGTTGCGGGATGCGCCTACCGTTGTGACGTTCCTCAGTGACTGAAATGACATCGATCTCTGTGGGCCCATGTGCTTCACGTTGTGCAACACAGGCAAATTAGCAGTCAGTCAGTCATTGAGTTGCTAAGGAGTGATGAGGGGTTTCATGGGTCTCATCACTGTTCATGATGGTTGACGCAGATGGACAAGGTGCTAAACAGCGATAAGGGTTTATATTGGTCGGAGCAATTATGGTACGGTTAACAAGTATTGATAAGGGTCGATAAGGGTTGGATCAAGTCTAAAAAGGTTGATAAGGACCGATAAGAGTTGATGAGGGCCAGATCATGTTTGATAAGGTTGATAAGGACAGGTTCATAAGAATTGGGCTGATTGCGATAAGGTAGATACCGACCAGTAAAGTTTGGTAAGGGTCGAATCTAGTCTGATAAGGTTGATAATGAACACTAAGGGTTGATAAAGGTGTATACTGGTAAGATCAAGTTTTATAACATTGATAATGACACAGGGCTGTGTGGAGATGAGCATGCAGCACAATGCTTATGCATACTTAACTCCCAGAGGAGTTTCTGCATGAATTTTTTCTTGTGGGCAATGCATTGCAGTTGTGGAATACTAGTAGGGCTCTTGTATCACAGCCATCAGGCTCTTGGTTGAAACCAAACTAATCAAGAGGATTCTCCAACTTATTTTATTAATATTGTCAAGACGTTCAAGCAAGGTGTTACGGAGGTAGGCCGATCCGTAGCTCATTCGTAACTCTCTGCTGTGTTAGCAGTAGCTCTTTGCTGTGTTAGCATCTTGCTGTTCAATATCTTGAGTCGATTGATACGGGTGAAAAATACTGCCATACATTTTCCCCTTTGAGTGCACACATTGCTATACTATTTTTGTTACCTTTATTGCTGTTAGTAATGTTAAAGTGTTTCATTCTGGTGAATGTACAGATAAAAAAAAAAAAATGACTTTCTTCTTATAGTACTGTTGCGGAATGTGACCACGCACTGTTGGGATTGGCACGCTCGTCGAGGTCGTCAGACAGCTTTTTGCTCTTAACGTCTCTAAGTGCAAATGGAAATTAAGTTCACTTAAATTGGATAACTGCTTAGCACGATAAAAATGCAGGTCACATGCTTTTTTCACATGAACTGTATAAGCTACTGTTGTAGTGGCGTGTGGCAGTAAACTGTTGAATCGGGGCAGACAGCCAGTTTTTACATTAATTTGTGGATTTTTCAGGCCCACGATGTCAAATTCCTGTTCTGCCTCAGCGGCGGTCATATCTCTCCCATCTTGGTGGCAGCGGAACGCGAAGGCATTCGCGTTGTGGACACCAGACACGAGGTATTGACACGTGTACTTGTTTATCTTTATTGGGCGACCGTGTTTCACCGCCCAACAAGTGTTATCGCAGAGTGCAGGATGCGCCCGCATGTATCCGAAGTTTCTGGAATGTTATTGATGGTTCCATTCGCAGTCTGTCACGGAACCTTGTGTAATCTGATTGCATGTATGCATGATGCGAATAGTATAGAACTTTGTGGACTTACAGGTTCCAGAGATTACTCTGGAACATTAGACGACTGATGTGTGAAGGTCGACGCGCTCGACCTGCAGATCAGATTTTCGACGATCGCTGAGTGTGTTTGCTGCTATCGTTGTTCTTTGAGTGTAGCCTGCTTTTGAGGCCACAAGTTCGCCAAATAGAATGCTAGTTTCGTTAATCACAGTTTTGCTGCCTTCTTCACCATCACTGCTACGTGACATTATTATGTCACTGCCATGATGCTGCTGCAATGTTTTTTTTTTTTGTTGTCAATGTTTCAATGAGGACATTCAAGATCGAGATTCCTAGTTTATATTCTGAAGTATAGACTAGAATTCGCACCTCTTCCAGGGGTAGCACTAATTGGAATGGCTGATAGTCCTGCATGTGAAGCTTGCGGATGCGAGGAGAACATGGACCACTTATTGTGCCACTGTCCTCAATTTCAAGCACAAAGACAATCTTTGTCCAACACATTGAGGAAACTGGATGATCGTCCTCTAAGTGAACAGATGGTTCTAGAGCACCGTCCCCACCAACCATCGGCTCAGAAGGCAGTGAAGGCACTTTTGTTGCTTTCTCGGAACGTCTGGTTTGCAAGAGCGGCTTTGACTCAATGATTGTCTGTGCACGTCTCTATACCCTCTCTCTCTCTCCCTTCTCTCTCTTCCCCCAGCATAGGGTAGCCAACCAGACTCTTGACTGTTTAACATCCCTGCCTTCCTTATCTCTCTCTCTCTCTCTCTCTTCTAGGGGGCAGTTATCCTTTGCCAGAGGCTGCAGAAACTGACAAAAAGAACGAAAGAACAACTTAGATAACACTGAGCCTGTTCTTATTTCATGCTTAATGCCTGTGTTCCCTAGGACAGGTCATTATGGCTGACAACAAAGCCATCATGTCTTTGTCGTCAGCTGCGCTGTGATCAGATTGGCAGCCCAGTGCAGGCTACTCGAACAGCTGGCAGCTGGAGTTGAAATTAGCTGCACTTGCTCCAAGCGGGTGTACGAGCGTTATAGATTCTGGTCAATGATAAATCCAACTGCCTTGCTTGAATGCCGAAATGTTGCCTGTAAGCCACTGCACGGTATATCTGATCGCTGTTTTTGATCTGAACAGGTTAACGCAGTCTTTGCAGCCGACGCAGTGGCAAGGATTTCTGGAAAGATTGGGGTGGCCGCAGTCACTGCTGGACCAGGTACTCATCTTTGATGCTGTCACACTAATGTGGGCCTGATGCGTAAATAAAATTGTAAGTTATAAGTAATTGTACAACGATTGTAAGTTACAACATTCATTATAGGCATCACTGTGTTCCTGTGCCCTTTTTCTTATTTTACTTTTTTCCTCACCACATTTTGATGTTCCTTGCGCAAATGGCCTTGTTTTAGGTTAGCACCAAGTTCCTTGTACGGCATAAAATTTTCTCTGGTTGTGTTATTTCATTGTTTCATCTAGTATCAGCTGGTATGTGTACCCTTTTTAGCAAGTATTTTTCTTGTGTGAAATAACCAGGTAATGTTGATTTTGTGTAACACCCATTTTAATGCTATATGTATCTTCAATGTTTAGGATGTGTCGTTGTAGTGCTCTTACGTTTTTCTTTTCGTGTTTTTCTGCTTGTGTTCTTCATTTTATTTTAGCATGCATTATCTGTTTAAATGCATGTACTGTAAACATCACTGATTTACTGTAACACCCCTATGTCATGCCTGTATGGGCCTTTGGGGTACTTGAATTAAACAAAAATTAAAGAAAAGTGGTTCCTGCTGCATTGAAGGCTCTTGATTATCACTTGCATGAATGGGAGTAATCACGATTTTAGCAAGTTCTTCAACTATCATGGACTTCGTTTTCTTGCCATTTAGTTTTCAACGACGTAAGAGTTTTAAAAAAAAGCATTGCTTACTTGAAGGTGAAATTTTGTTGTTGTTTTACGGACTTTACATGTCGAAAAGAAAGCTGAGTTGTCCGCTGTAGTCAAACAATGCGTGGAAGTTCGTGGTAAATTCATATTTGATTCATTTGGCTGCGTTGAGAATGCGACAGTGAGAATGCTTTTACTGTGGTGTTGGTGGTTTTTCACATGCTCGTGCTGCAAAATCATTTAATGCTGTCCAGTACACGATGACTTTCATTTTTGACCAGGGAGGATGCTGCATTTTAAATAATTATCTTGTTGGTCATAAGTCTTCAAGAAAGGATGTTGCATTTTAAATAATTACCTTGTTGGTCATAAGTCTTCAAGACCAAACATTTGATTTGGGATTTAAGTACCACACTCTTCTTTTCTGCGAGCGTGTGAGTCGTTTGCCAAGCATTGAGTGCCCTGCTGCTGTTGCTTCTTTTGTATAAAAGCTATAGGAATGTGTGTGCTGTGTTGTTCCATTAGATTTTCTTTCTCTTTTGCTAGCTGTTGGCTTTCTTCTGGGTTTCCTAGTCAGTGATTGTTGTCTTTGCAGACAGAATAATTTTAATAATTTTGCAGGCCTGACTAACACAGTGACTGCAGTCAAGAATGCTCAGATGGCCGAGTCCCCCGTGCTATTGCTTGGCGGTGCCGCTGCAACGGCTGTCAAAGTGAGTGTGGAAATTAATTAGCATTTTGAATGTTGCTGTCTGTCGCATGCTGTTCGTGAATTCATGTCTCTGGGCTTGTGTGCTTTGTGAGGAAATAAAAGCAGGAAAAAGAGGGCTCTTGTAATATCTGTTGGACAGCTGCTGGGGCCTTGACCATCTGCATGGGAAATTTTTTTGCGGTGCAGTCCGTGAGTGTGTTTATACAAGAGTGCCTGTGAAAGCGTTTGTGGAAGGCCTGCTGCGGGGGCACGCAGCTGTTTTAACAAAATTTTCATGCCATGCATTAGCAAATGCTGTTTGCAGTCCAGATCCTGCTGCCTTGTGCATGCAACTCACCTTCCGTGTAAAGGCCAACTGCATCAAAGTTCCACTATAAATAAATTAGTGTGCACATACTATTCAGGCAATTGTGGCAAACCTGCAGGGCTGGTAATTGTCACATTTTTAATAGAGTGTCAAAGTAGGAAAAAACGTATTGTGCAAAATGTGGGAAGCTGGTCGCATGGCAGAGGTATATATTAGGGGTGTGTGAATACCGAATGGTAGATTTCGAATTGAATATCGAATTGAATCAAGAGCAACAGTCAAATATCGAATACCAGAAAATGTTTCTAAAAATTTAATGCTTACAAATTTTGGGCAAGAAAATGTAGGGGAGTTTCCTAACATCGCATAACAAGAATGTTGCAAGCTACCAGTTAACTTAGGTACATAGAAATCAAGATATACAGTATGATCTACTCTTATTAAAGGAAACATAAGATTAGTAGGCCAGCACTGATTACAGCTCAGTTCTAGTATATGACGGTCAGGAAAATATCTTTTTTATCAATAAAATGTCTGTTGAATAGAGTCAATTGCAAGGTTTAGATTTTTTTCTTTGAAACTAATGAATTAGTGACATTCTTTTGTACTGAATACCAATGCGGTTCTCAGTTTAATAGTGGACTTATGTGTTGCAGCACTCTTTTATTTATTGCACAAAAAGGTTTTCTTTCCAGTTTTTAAAATACAGAAGGGCTAAACCAACTTTACTGCAGTTGGGTTGACCCCATTGAACACGAGGGTCTCAGCGATGCATGCAACTCGTGGCACTGCACAGGTCCCTACACTGTATATGTCAAACATTTGAATAGTAGATATTCGAATTGCAAATGGAATTTTTCAAACAATCGCTAACCGATTCGATTCAGTGATATTTGAGTATTTGCACACCCCTAATATATATATGTATGGTATAACTGATTGTGGTCTCCTCCGGACTGCCATCAGTTGCACTTTGCTTCTCAAAGAGGCAAGATGTGTATCGAGTGAGTGAGTTCCTGAACAACACTTTATAATGTGGCGAACACACTTTAAGCCACGGATTCGGCACTTTAAAGACCCATGACGTGATGCTAACGCATTTCTACAAAGTGCAATCTATAAAGTCTGAGAATGCACGCTCAAAATTATACTTAAGAAACAGTCAGGAGCCGTCGAGGTGTCTTCCTTGGGGCCCTTGAAGCACAGTCGAAGGGGTCACTTCATTCCGCTGTCCAAAGCGTGGCTGGGTCGGGTCATGCCCCGGAGGCAGGCTGTGGTTCCGTACCCTCCGCACCGTGCTACCGATGTTGTTTTCCTCGTCTTCTAAACTTTCCTGCTGTTTCATGGCCCATTCGGCGGTGACATTCGATACCCCTGTTTGCTTGCTCCCCAAGTGTGGTTAGCTTTTTCTCGCAGACGTGCGCATCTTTCTCTGAAGACCCCAAAACACCTTGGGCTGTTCAGCAGTCCAGTTTGTTTCTTTTCTCTACTTTCGGCTCGAATTGCCACCCATTGCTCCATTCACACATGGAGGTCAGAACAAAGTCAGAACACTCGGTCAGAACAAAGAAAAGTGGCCAGGTAGCATGTGCTGGCCTCTTTTGAGTGATAAAATTGAAAAGCTTGTTATTGGATATCATTACTTCATTTTACATTTTCTGCACTCTTTAAAGTTTATTGAGGCCAATGACCTGCTAAATGGCTTAGTCGACATGTGTCCTAGCCATTCATTTTATTGCGTTACATGAAGGTCTTAGATCTCTAAATCTAAGAAAACTTAGTGACAGCCTCAGAGTGTCGTAAACAATGTAATAGCTTTTCTACAGTGAGTTTTGGTTTTGTTTCCCAGGAGGACACTGTTTTGCGATGTCATGGCTCAGTATATCTGCTAACGTGGGAACAGGCCATTGTGACATTGACACATGCTCTGTCAGCTTGTATGCTGTTACTCGTTCTGAGGGCCAACATACACAGCTGCATAATGGATGACCGAGCAAGCCGGAGCGAGTGTCAAAACATAGTAGGTAATGTCCTGTTCCCACATACTGCATCGGGATGTCATAACACAGTATGCTCCTGCTAACAGAACTGAAACTGGCTGCAGAAAAGCTGTTATATTAAATTATTAACGGCACTCTGAGGCTTGTCACTATCTTATCTTCGGTTTAAGAGTCTAAGATTTCATTTTAACGCAATAAATGAATAGTTCAAAATATTATGTCAGTACCCCTTTAATGTTTCATGTACAGCCTTTGGCAAAAGAAATGTTGCCATTGTGTGCATGACCAAAGCGCACTTTAGGACATCTAGTCAGCCTCATGTTGCGTCCACAGTGCTCAAAAGCTCTGGAGAGAGTGTTGAACTCTTTCCGTCACTCTTCAGAGCTTTTGAGCTTCAAGAATCCCACAGGAATGCCAAGCTACATTCTTGCTCCTAGTGACCTCATTTCTATTGACGAAACCTGTACGTCTGAAGTGAGGACTGACTGGAACTTTCTCAATTTCCTTGGTGCTCAGAGCACCACAAGTGGCCACGATAACCCCTACTGTTCCCTTTTCTTGTTTTTTTATGCGCTAGGGACGAGGGGCTCTGCAAGACATTGATCAGCTGTCATTGTTCAAGTCATTGTGCAAGTTCACGGCCACTGTCACTACGGTCAGGGACATTGTCCCCACTCTGCGGACAGCGCTGCAGAAGGCACAGTCTGACACACCAGGTTCTCTGATTTTCTACTCCTGCAGTGATCTGCGAGTGTGCTTGACAGTGGAGCAGTGTTGTTGTTTTGCTGTATGTAGGCATAGATAAAGAACAGACCACTTTCTGTGCACTCTTCTAAAAGACAGTAGTAAAAGACTTTACAGGGCTTTCATGAATGCACACAGATTAGCCTTCTTGACTGACTGTTAGAGATCTCTCAATATTTGTATGATTTCTTTTTTTTTTGTGCTAATGCAATTCCCTATCCTGTACAGCAAACTTCCATTAGTTAGCACTTGATAGGATGGACGAAATTGATAGAATTTTCTGATGAGTAGAACTTAGAATGGGAAAAAAGGGAAAAAAGATGTCCAAACACATTGTTGCTTCATTTGACAGTATTCATATGATTGAAACATGCTCGCAAATCTAACATGCACCCATTTTTTATAAATTCTTTGCAGAAAACAGTGTGTACCCTATCTAACACATGTGGCCTGTTTTATACAAAAACTGCAGAGTTTAGCTTCACAGAATGGAAATTTATTTATATTCAATGGCCATCATCATCAATCTCGGGCAGCTTTTTATCACTGTCTATGAATCTTAATGTTGCGCCCTACTTGCATTTCATTACGTTTGATATTCCAAATTTCTTTGAACCACTCTGCTACAATTGCAGACAGAATGGTGTCCCACGCCTAGATGCGCCAGTTCCTCCTGCAATGTATGCAAGGCTCCAAAGTGCCGAAAACGTGACACAACAGTTGTGCTAGCTTAGCATGTAAAATAGGTTTTCTTTTAAATGAGTTTGTCTTAATTAATCTCTAAAAGTGTTGCATTATCATTGCAATCCTCTGTGAAAACAGCATGGGGGAAAGAAAAAAACTTGAGAAGGAGCGTCATGTGAAAATCTTGAAGCATTTAAATCAAGTTCACGTGGTTATAATTTGTTGTGAGCTGTTGTTTTCGATCCAAATCTGCCGAAGGCTGCCCGATAATCAGCATTTGCTGCGAGTGATAACATTTGTTCAACTCATTCACTGTTCCCTAGCACCACTGAGCTGGACTTTTGAGCCATTGGGTTTACCGTTAGGGGTCACCATTGTGGTCAGACTTGGCCATGTGTCTGCTGGTCAATTAAGTTGGAATTATTTGACAAATGCCAAAATCTGGATAAAAATAATAGAAGTGCTGGCACAGATAGATGTATAGGCACTGACCAATAACTTTAGTTGTCAAATTAACTGAAAAATAAATTAACCAGGATAAAAGTAACGGTAGTCCACTCTACTAGACTCCTTTGACACATTTTTCTGTGGTCACAAGTTTCCATAGAAGAGTCCGCCCATTATGGTTGCAATGCAGTGCAGGGTCATTCAGAGAAATTTATCCCGTGCAAGCTTTCACACAAGTAATATCAAGTTTTCTGTTGCTGTCTCTTAGATGGGGCTCAAGAAATGGGGTGTTCCTTTGATGTCTACAAACAGCTCCAGTTTTCAAGTCCGAAATCGCTATAAAAATACATCAGATGCAAAGATTTTAAGTAAATTATTTTTAATAATAACCATTGTATCAGCGTTGTGCGTTGAGGATCTTCCACTGGCCTTTTGTAAATGTGTCCTTCAAAGTACAGGCCACATTCTGCAAATCTTCAAATTATTTGCATTTAGTGTGCACTGAAGCAACTTTGGCTTTAAAGAATTGTGCTGTTTGTGACCATCAACTGAAGGCACCTCTTTGTGTGCTGTCTTCTATAAGACTAGCAGAAAATCCACATAGCTGGTGTACAGGTTAGCTTCCTGTACAGGTTAGTACAGGTGTGCGCATAGCTTATGCGCGCAGGTTAGCTTCCTCCAAATGATGGATAGGGGACCTCTGAACGGCACTGTGCTATGTTGAATTTACATTGGGCACCAGGTCATGCTGTCTTGTAGTAGTTTAAAAAAATGGAGCTGTGAAAACTCTGTTTAAATGTTAATTAACAGTGTTGGCTAATTGATCTGAATGTTATGCTGCTGAGCATGACTCTTGTAAAACTTGTTAAATTCCTGGCTTTGGCAGCCATATTGTGTTCGGGGAAGGTTTCAGAACTGCTTGTGGGTGTTAATTTTGATGGAAAAAAAAAAAAGCCGTATAGACGGAGGTAATTTGGAGAGAACTTCACTATGGCCTGTCATGGCGCACATGGCAACTTGGTGACATAACACCTTGTCAATTTGTGTATGCATTCATCGCAGAGGACACTGAATATATATAGTTTTGATCATGTATTCGATTATTTGGTGCTTTCAGATATGTTTTCCCAGGCAGTGTGTTGCGGCTTGCCTTTTTCTTGAAAGTATGAATTAACTTCTACGGTAGGTCCTTTGTGTATACCTGTTACATTGGTTGTTAATTTGAGCACCAAGCAGAAACAAACCAAGTCCCAGAGGAACAAGTGGGACACCATAACTGCCTTGACATGTGAACATGACAGGCATTGCCATCTTTGTCATCTACACATGATTGTCATGTTTTTGTACAAATGTTCACCAGAAAAATTCTGTACTCAGTGTGCCATTTCTTTTCTCTCTTGTGGCTTCTTATCCCGGCATTCTTTTGTCTGCTAATTATATTTGCTTTTGTGTATCTGTTGTGCCACGTCGCAGGCCCTGTGTTTGTGGAGCTCCCAATTGATGTCCTCTACCCATACTCAATTGTGCAGTCTGAGGTTGGCTTCAAAGGAAGACCAGGCAGCCTTGGGCAGAAGCTAGTCAAACTGTATGCCAACTGTCTCGTTATCTTTCACGGCAGTGTAGACAGACTGTGCTCTAAGCATGTGGTCCCCAAATCTTTGCCCATCGCAATCCTCTTGGCACTCTAATGGGTTTATTCAGGCAACTCACTAGTGCATTTATTTTGTTGAAGAAATGGAATGCACAGAAAATCATATTTGCTGGAGCTATAACAAGTGAAAGAAAGTTAGTTTTCAGACTTCCAGAGGTATATTGTAGATACCCAACATGATTAGGGCATGGATGTCAAGTTATGTCGAAGACAGTTGGAAGCCCCGAGCCTCGTTTTAGTAGTCTTACATCTTAGTCCTGTTCCTTGTTCTTAGTTTGATTAGAATTCAAATGGAGCACATGGCCTTATACTATAAACAGCTTGTCACAAATTCCTTACCAGAGCTGTGATAATGTAAGGATCCTGTTCCATTTGTTTTCCTTTTTGCTTTTCATCAGTTCTCCGAGCAGCACTCTGCCTAATTGTTGCCAAAGAAGTAGCAGTTTCGCCCGAAAGGCGAAGCATCGATTGCAAGGACAAATTAGTAGGCAGCTGTACTAAGTAAGGATAGTAGTTATATCGGCCGTATAAACTTGTAAACATTCGCTTGCTAACTGAATGAACGAGCATGGTGTCAGCGTGCACAGGCAAACATGAACTCATCACAGTCGATGACTACGCGCACTTGCTGTCAAAACTTTGGTGTGAGCGAGTGCGGTAGCAGCAGTGGGTGAAGTGACCTCTGTGCTGTCTATTGCTGAACTCAAACAGCAGTGAGAAAACAGCATGCACTAAGCTATCAGCCGTCTGCAAATCGCTTTCAACATACGGCGTGCGTTACCGTCTGCCGCTGTGCAGAGTACGCAGATGCTAGTGGAGTAGAAGCACTGTGCTTCCTCTCCTCTTTCCTCTGCGAGATTGAGCCGTGATCGTCAGTTCCACTTGCGCCGGGTCGGGAAATACAGTATAACCTCGTTCGTACATTTCGGAAAACGCTGCAAGAAAAAACATACTAACGAAGAAAACGTATGATCCAAAGTAACTAAAAAATTTTAGACTCATATATTGTTGACATCTACATAATGCGAAGCGTTGTGCGGATTGTTGCAGCACGAGACACCGACGTGCGTCGAGCTGGTGATGCTCCGGCGGCACGTGATGCATTTTGTTGTTTTCCTATTGCATGGTGCTTTAAGAGGAAGACTGGAAACTGAAACGAATTCGAGCTGGTGGGCGGCGCCGGATGCCGCCGAAGTAAAACGCCATGCCCACATTGTGTTGTCTGCAGCAGGGAACGGCGGCGCGTTTGGATTATCACCTACTAAAGGCGTACAGTATGCTACTGTACGCCTTTACGCCAGTACGCCAGTGGCACTATGCACCACACCCTGTAAAACAGATATGTGAAGATGCTTCTTGTAATAGGTTTGGTAGAAATAGCTGTGATAGCATGATTAACATAGCCGTGAATGCGGTGTGCAACGACCTGGGCGGAGATTTGCTGATGCCGGAATAAGAAACCGTGCGTGCCGTCATTTTTGTGTGAGACGGGCGGCTACATACTGTTCTCACTAGCGCGCGCCTCGCACCTTTTCTTGTTTACATGCAATCTAGCAGCCGGAAAAGGTATACCATGGCAGCCTGCAGCAGAGAGCGGCGGCGTGTTTCGGTTATCGCATATTAAAAGCGTGCGCTACACTTCCGACGGCACCACGTGCTGTGAAACAGATAGGTGACGATGCTTATCGCAATGGGATTGGCGGTGATAGCTGTGAATACCACATGCGACGACCCCGGAAAAGATTTGCATGCCTCGCACATTTTCCTGTTTACATGGGATCTAGCAGCCGGAAAACGTATCATACGATCGCAGTTTGGCGATGTACTGAATGTTGATGCAGAAAAATCGTGTCTTCCGGGAATATATGGCTCTGGAACAGCTTGTTGCTGAGACACAGTCTTGCAACTTTCCAAGGCATCCTACAGCTTCGGCTAGAATTGCAGGATTTGAATCTGCCTCTGCCATCGCATCTTCCTTGTCGCTCTCTTCTTCTTCGGGACAAACACTGGAAACAATTTCCAGATCTGATAGTTTAGCACAATTAACCAGCTCACTGACACAGTGCTGTAGCTGCTGCTGGAGGGGCAATTTGGGGGTGGCAGGCATCGGCTATGCCAGCGTTGCAGAGCAAAAAACTTTGTTGAACTGATTTGGAAAAGGAGCCTGGGTCCACTGATCAAGTTCGTTCAACTGAAATATTCGCTATTCAGAAATTTGTTCAACTGAAAGATTTTAGCATTGAATGCATAGGAAAACTGCCGAGGATTTTCTAGAAGTTTGCTATATTGAAATAGTCGTTAAGCTGACGTTCGTATAACTGAAAGTTTACTGTAATTGCTGTCGCAATAAAATGGCTGGTTGTTAGAGGTGCATGATTAGAAAGGAATAGAATAGAGTGAAAGGAATCCTTGCATTGTACCAATCTGGATGTTTCACTGGCACTTACAATAGATCTTTTTCAATCGTGGGCTCTATACTACCTTCCTGTAATCTCATACTCTCTGTAGGTACATGAATGACAATCAGAAGTCTGCTCTGGGCTGCAGCTTTGTTTTTGTCAACCTGTGCTATCAGTGGTTATCCTCAGCCCCATCTACCTTATTTATGTTGCTTTCCTGTCAAGAACAGTTGTTTTCAAGCTTGCTCACTCTTGTATTAGCCTGTTGAATGTGAAATGGAACACTTAATTGGTACACTATGATTACTGCTGGACGGTGGCTTCAAACTTCACTCATTCATACTTGAGTAGGTCTATTGTTGAAGAATCTGTCACTTATACTTCCTTGAGTTCAGTCCAAAATGTTCAACATTGACAGTTTTGAACACTGCTTGATTGACTATTGAACATCGTTCTCCACTGCCCATCTTCGTGCCCTCTTCCATAATTTCCAGATACCTGGACTACTACATGCACAATGTCTTTGCTGGTGCATTCCTACCGAGAGATGTTTCACCTCTGCCTGTCAGCATTCCCTTGGCCAGACCGTCTGAAGGCAAGTAGCTAGCACAAAGCATGAGGGCATTCTTTGCAGAGCAAATAAAAGTGCGTGGATATCTTGAACATCTTAGAGCTAAGACAGCAAGCAGACTATAAGGGGACATCGCATCTCTGTTATCAGTAGCCAATTGCAGCTCTGTTATCAGAGCCCGATTTCACAGAGCAGGCAAATAAATAAATGTCAAAACTTCAATATCTTTCTGTTTATACAAAACTTGCTAAGTGGAAGTCTTTCAGCCTTTTTTAACATTAACATGTTTGTACCGGAGAACCTTAACTTCACTTATATATATATTCTTGATACCACAGCTTATGTAATGCCATTGTGGGCCTTTAGGTGATATCAATAAGTAATTGAGAACAAATGATGAGGTTGGTTTATACTGCCATGTGTGCATTGTTTTACATTTTGCTGTTGACTCTCTCCACTGGATTGCCACTGTTATCATGTTATCGCTTGGCTCAAGACACTACTTTGTCTGAAATGTCTTGAACGTTGTTACTAATTATACAGTGAGGAAAACATGTATAATCAGAGAGCATGCACAACGTGAATAGCATTATATATTCTCGAATGTACGTGAGCACCGTCAATTACTCTAAAATTTACTCGACTCTTGACATTAGACTTGATGACCCACAACCATGCCTGCTGCCATCGTAATTTGCATTTGTTGCTTGCCTTTTGTGGGTATATGTTTGAGCTATAAAGAATTATATTTATAACTTGCACACTTAGAAGTGTTTCTTGTTCTTTGCTATCACCGCAGCGTGACAATAATGTGTTTGATTATTCTCACGCAGTCCAGCAGTGTGCGGAGATTATCTCGCGTGCCAAGCGACCTGTCTGCATTGTCGGCAGCCAGGCGACATTGCCCCCCTTACCTGTGCAAGAACTGAGGGCAGCCCTGGAGGTGAGCGCCCTGATTTTTGTATGGTGTCTTCATATGTCATGTCATAGCATGTCACTATATATTCACAGTCGTTCTTCATGTCACAGTATGTCGAATACCTGTATTACTGTTAAGCTGTCTGTCTTACCATCTTTTTCTTCTTTAAACGTCAAACTAAATCTTTAAACAATTGCACCTCTCCTGGGTGGATTACTTGAGGAGGTCATTACTTCCATGGCAGGTGATTAAATTCTGTTAATTAATCAGGAGTTTTACTACTCAAATTTATAATTACTAATTTAAGGTTACATATTGCTGTTAAGGGATTGGAGTCGGGTATTAACGAGATTGTGTTCCTTTGGCAGAAATTCCGATACCAGCCTTGATTTTGAAATTTCTGTCAACAAAATGTGCTACAAGCTATGGAGGTGCTCCAGTTAGTTTTGTCCTACTTGGCATGAAAGGAAGTTTCTTCTGAAACTATTGACGGGAGAAGTATGGGAGAGGCCTTTGCCCTGCAGTGGGCATAGCCAGGTTGATGAGGATGATGATGCTCAAGTATTTATGGAAAACCTGGAGAATCTGCGAAAACAGAAAGTGTGATTTGCTAGATGAACTGCTTATTGCTCTTGAAAAGCACTATGGTGCACTACTGTTGCTTTGTGCAGAAACTGGGCATTCCTTGCTTCCTTGGAGGCATGGCCCGTGGCCTGCTGGGTCGGCACAGCGAGCTCCAGATGCGCCACTGTCGCAGGGATGCTTTGGCCCAGGCAGATGTGGTCATCCTGGCAGGTGGGATTTTGTGCAATGCCTCTTTTGTGTTTTGGTAAAATGGTGGTGTTGACTGTGACCTCAAAGAACTGTGCTCTGTGGTTGCCAGATTAGGCTGTGACTTAGCCTTGCATAGGTGCAGTGGAGCCGGTGTTTTGTTATCATGTGACACTACTGTCAACAAATAATAATAGTAATAAATAATAAAGTAGGCGTACGACTTGTAAGAAGCTAAAGTAAGTAGAGGTTACCATTTCACATGCTGTAGCAGAGGTAACATAGATGAATGTAAATCTCTATATTGGTGTGGGTTTACTTGGTTGTAAACTCAAAGTTCCTATTTTTCTTTTTTGTGTTTTGCTAACTTATGGCCAGTTAAATGAAGAGACTTGACACCTAAATGAAAGGTTTGTGTCTATCATTCAGTAGACTTTATCTTATAAGTGCAATAAGCTTACTTTGGATTGCTCCAGTGACTGTCTAGTGAGACAGTTTGTGTTGCATGTGTATTTGAATGAGAAACTAGGAGTTAAGCTGGAACGAAATTTCTGCTTTGGTGCGTTTTTGCGCCAGTCCACAGAGGGACATCACCACACCAACATTTTTCTTGACTTGTTGCAGGTTCAGTGTGTGACTTTCGTCTGTCGTACGGCCGTGTGTTGAGCCGCAAGTCAAAGATCATTGCTGTTAATCGAAACAGGTCTCAACTTTACAAGGTAAGGTGACAAATATGTAAAAGCTTGTGATATTTGTGTTGTTTTGTGTGTGACCTCGTTGAGATTTAATGAGTGGCTTTGATTAACATTAGTTCGCATAATTGTTTGTGACGAGAAAAATAGTACGTAGCAGTCGCCAATGCTCCTAAATTACTGCCAGCTTTCAAACTTTCTCTGGGATTGCTGTAAGAACATGTTTGCTTGTTGCCTGTTTTGCACATCAGGTGAACCTCGCATGCATGTCACCTCTGCAGCCATGTCACTGCTGTCCACTGCTATTTTGAAAGTAATCAAAGACGCATTTTATTCATTCACTCATGTATAGTCTGTGGCTTTTGCAGCAGTGTAAATATACTTCAAAGGAAGCAGAAGCAGATGATTATGATGTCAAAGTTTTCTTTTTTCATTGTTAGCACTGCTATAGTAGACTGTATAGAGAAAGTCGCACAGTTCTATGTATGAGAATATTATTTGCGCCATTATAAAAGGTTCGTCAATGAAAATTACATTTTCGGTGTTAGTGAATTAATTGTCCTGTTCATGATAATATGTGCTGTTCCTGTTGCTTGTACGAACGGCAACATTTTAAACTTTTTACTGTCTTACAATTAGTACATTTCTGCACATTAAGCAGCAACTTTTTAAGTTCTAAGCTTAAATAGACATGCGATCCATGTCCTGCAGTATTCGTTATACTAGAAGAATATATAAACATATCTGTACGCTGAAGTTCTATTGCTCAATGAAAGGCTCTGAGTAGCTCAAAAGTAATTTCTGGCCCTTTTTTTTACTTTTGGGACATAGCCAAAGTGGCACTTTTAGATTTAAAGGTATGATTATTGCTGCTAGTATCCTTAAAATGTGATCGATTTTTTTCTTTCTTCAACCAGAACTCGGATGCATTCTGGAAGCCAACGGTAGCAGTCGAGGCCGATGTTGGATCATTTATGGCTTCATTGGTTAAAGCCCTCCCCGACTTCAAATGCGATCTGGCTTGGATTCAAACACTGCGAGACATGGACAATGCCAAAGAAGAGAAGAACAAGTAAGCTGTGAACCTGAACTTGCCGGTTCGTATGGGTTCTCCCGGGCTTTTTGTTCGTCTTAGACTACTGCTGTTACACTGCTTAAAGGTAGTGCACCAAAGGAAAATACTGAGCCAAGTTAGATCAACAGATTATTCATCTAGAATTGTATAATCGGTTTCTGTGTGCCAATAGTATACGAGTTTGTTACAGAAAAAATTGGCACTGAATGTCTCGCTGCTGCTCCTCAATTTAAATAGCCTGCTCCAAAATGAATGAGTTGATGCAATTCCCACGTGATCTTCCTCTTTATCGCTCTCTGTGAGTCGGCCATTGATGACGTCTCATAAGAGGTACTCACTCAGGTGCCGCTACAATTTTCCATTTTCAAAATTTTCTCACTTGCAGAAGTTATGTCCTGACTGCAAATGGAAAATTCATTTTCAGAGAAGCTTAATCTTTCAATCCAGCATGACTGAATATATTTCTTTAGTGTCCCTTCACTGTTATGAGAAGATGCTCCTCAATAGAACTTTTTATCTATTGTTTGTATGTACTAGAGGTTTCAAAATCCATCCAGCTATTAAGTATTTTATGCCCATTGGAAATATGTCATTAATTTTCATATAGCTATTATACTTCTCGAGTAATGTGATGGACAGTGACAGCCTGTAGTCGTCTTTGTGAGCAGTTGTTTCTGTGCAAATTTTTTGCAAGAAGCGACGGACTGTAGCTTATTCAGCTCTTGGTAGATCACAAAGTGCCGATATCTAGCCAAACAGTGTGTACATTTGCAGGAACTACACACAAAAAAATTTAGGATATTTCAATAAAATTATTTTTTCACAGTTCGCTACTGCCGGGAGATATTACAATTTCAAGTAGATACCAGCATTGTACATATCTTCAAGAGTATGTATGCAAAATTTCGTTGGTATAGGACAATTGAAGTGCACAGGGTTATTTTCATGGGATTGTGAAAAAAAAGTCAGTTGAAATGTCCTCATTTTTTTTTTTCATAGTTCCAGCAGTTGTACATACTGTTTAGATAGATATTGGCACTTTGTGGTCTACAAAGAGCTAAATAAGCTACTGCGCAATGCTTCTAGAAAAAAAAATATATAAAACACAATAAAGTGCCCACGAAATGACATTATTTTGCTGTATTGCAGGACATAACTCAAGAACCATAGCAGCTACACAATAACTAATGACATATTTGAAATCTGTGTGAAAAAGTATCATTGGGTGAATCCCAAATCTCCAGCACAAATAAAAAAAAAAGTTTTTTTGAGGAGCGTCTTCCTTAAGTTCTTATTAGAGTGGAATTTAAGGTCAAGCATTTCTTTGAAAAAATGTAAAGTGAGCACAGTGTTTTAACCAGTTTTGATGAACCATCAGGAAGCTGTCACTTCAGTCATGTAAATCTATAACGTTAGAGTATGGCAGACAGACAGCCCATAAATGAAACATTTTTACAGCATCTCGCTCTCTTTCATTGTCTTTCTACTGCCCCTGCAAGCTTTCTGTACTAACTTTTCTTGAGGCCATCAACCTCTGATGGGTTAGTATTTATACGCACACAGTAACTATGTGGCGAGAAAAGTGCCAAATTATCTCTATTGAGCTGTAGTGCAGGGACTGCTGCCTATATACGTACGAGAAATACTAGGAAGGTTCACTTGCCGAAATTTAATTTACTGCTTTCTTAAAATGGAATCAGCAACAATTATTGAGGAAATAAGGATAGTTCAATACTGTATTTCCATGCATATAGCCTGCCATGCACATAAATCATACATCCAGTTATAACTCTTGCCAGAAAAAGACTGAAACTTATTGCCCATGTGCAATCTGCCTAGATAACAGCATACCAAAGTAATCAAACCTTTAGAAGAGCAACTCAGCACAGTTGATGGCTCAAATCAAAGCCCCAGAGCACACAATACGCTTGCTCAGAATAAAAGTTTATTACCTCTCTCTGTGTTATTCATTGCCGCTTTCAATACTACTTTCTTTTGGAGGGCGCGTGTCTGCATGGCCTTGTCAAGTGCATCCATATGCGACTTTCGCCTTCAGGTTTGGCTTCACGACAGTGAGGCGTAGGTAGCCTCACCTGAAAAGCAAAATTCATGTATACTTGCATCTTCATTTTGCACTTTTAAAGCAAAACTTTTTCTTTTTATCAAATCCTGCTGGACTTTCCCGATCATGGCTGGTGCTCCTGGGTGTTGCTGTCTTGCCGATTAGCTCACACAGAAAATAAATTAATTACATGTTTGATGGCAGGATTGAACCTTGGCCTCCCAGCACAGCAGCCCGATGCTCTATTAGGCCACAGCTGCAGTCATACTTCTCCTGCGCCAACTTCGATTAGCTCTTTTGGATGATTGGCAGGTGGGCCATATCTCGTAGCATGTGTGTGCGAGAACATGTTCGCGCAAAAGCACATGTGCACACCAGTTTCCATTAGACGAATGTGCTCTTGCCCAAGAGGTTTGTGTGTCTGAGGGTTGAAATGATGCAGTTGGTGGTGGCTTGGTGTTGTGCTTCTCCGACACCTTGGCTGACAGTGGCAGGGCGTATTCATCACTTTAGTCTGCTGCGCGTCTCTTATTGAGATGCGCCGTTTCCTCTTGCCAGCTTACCAACGCTTCGCTTTCACAGATTCCCACAATGCATGGGACCTGCATGAGTTTTTAATGTTATGTGCAGGTTATGTGTTCAAAAAAGCAGCAGTGGAGGCAAAACCTTTGTGGTCTCTTGAATGCTTCCCAACTGGAATCTCTTCATGCTGGACTGACAAGCTGTGCTAGCTCTATAACCTTATCACTAGGAGTAATTTTTTTTTTTGTCGTTCAGCAGAAGGTCTGATGGGTTTGGTTCAAAGGCATTCGTGCATTACAATTGCAGGGCCATGGTAGAGGTGCCAGCTGACAAGCACTTGAGCCCATTGAAGGTTCTTAGTGAACTGGAGGCAGCCCTGCCGGATGACACAATCCTGGTTGCTGATGGTGGCGACTTCGTGGGAACAGCATCTTACATCCTCAGGTGGGCAAAGACGTATTAAATGGGTTGTGTCTCAAATGTGCCTGAAGCATTTAAGAAGTGTTGTTAAACATTGCATTGTATTATGTATTGTGTGATGTCTCATAAAAGAGAGTAACTACCTAGTCGAGTTAACCAATACATTTTTTCTGAATCATGAACGCGTTAACACCAGTGCGTACAGTGCACTACGCTTACCTAGAGCACTCAAGCGCCACACCACAAAGCAAACGTAGTAATGCTAAAGCAGCTGCTACCGTAAAAACCGGACTATAGGTCGGACCGGAATATAGGTCGATCCCCCAACTAACGAATTCTAAAAATGAAAAAAAATATTTTTCAGTGGCAAAAGTACCGAAAGACATGACACCCTTACCTATAAACAAATGCGACTCAGCGGGTTGCACAATGGTGACAGTATTTATTTAAATGCTGCTCGCATGTGCACCTGGCCATGTTTTTAGGGATATCGCGCGACCATCGACCCGCGTGCTTGTCAACACCGTATTAACGGCGATGAGCAGCGAAACAAACGAGATACGCGCATGTGTACACATGCCCTTACTTTCGCTATTTCGCCGCTCCGTGCCGTGATGATAAAAGGTGCTGACAAATACGCGGGTCGACGGTCGCGCGATACTGTTAAAAATTCGTCGGGTGTACAGTACACAGAAGGGCACGAAGTCCGCAAGCGCTACTCCGAATCAGAGCAACACGTTTGAACAGAGTCGGATGACGAGTGCTTCTCGCTGTCCAGTCCATAGGCGCGTGCGATCTCTACCGCTTTCAAACGAATGCATTCGACAACAGGCAGCGATCTTACACGCAGCTCTCGGACGGACTCCGCAACCTTGACTTCCAGTTCTGCAGTCCGCTGCGATCCGGCCACGAAACGACGTTTTTTTTTGGTTGCTGCAAGTTGTAATACGTTGCTTTTACCTCCGCCACTACTGAATGCTATTTTCGGATACTCCAAGTTCGCGCTGTGCTGCCAGGTTGCCGTGGGCTTCCGCGTACTCAATCGCCTTTTTCTTGAAGGCGACGGTGAATTGACGTCGGCTTCCGCTCATTTTGAAACAAAATGAAAATGCAGCCTTTAATTAATATAACTTTGCGACAGTGGAAACGCAAAATGCCGGTGCCACAATGTCGCCACGCCATAGAATAAAGAACTAACGCCGCGCTGCTGATGATGGCGATGGCGGCTGTTTACTTCATCCGCCCATTGTTGCAAGACTTCCGTAGTTTTTCCGCCAATGTCCGGTATATAAGTCGAGGGTCGACTTTTCGCAATGGTTTTTTGAAAAAAAGTTCGACCTATATTCCGGTTTTTACGGTAGGTTCAGGTGCACCCAATGGGGGTGGAATGCAAAGTCTTTTACATATTATGCATTGGGTGCATATTACAGAACCCAAAGGGGTCAGAATCAAGCTGGAGCCACTACTAAAATGTGTCTCATAGTCTGACTGTGGTTAGAGATGTAAAGCACCATGGTATAACTTTTTATTTTTAGAATGATGTTCCCAATGCTGCTGTACACATATCTCTCCCAGTATTGGGGTGCAACATTGATGCCTGTATTTGCACTTCTGGGCAGAACTCTGTATTGATGCTGATTTAAGGGTAGTTCCGTCAAAAAATTCAGACTAAGGCCCATATTTTGTATCGTTTCATCTCGTTTTTTCATTCTTCTTTACTTGTCATGGGCACACCAAGTGGCTGATCTCAGTGACAACGGCATGGCAGCATTCGAGCCCAGTCTTAGCTAGTAAGCAATGGCGAAAAGAATGAAAGGTGAAATGAATCGTTAGAAAATGTGATCGTAGGCATACTTTTATTCTTTTACAGGCCGAGTGGGCCGCTGAAGTGGCTAGATCCCGGTGCTTTTGGGACACTTGGTGTTGGTGGGGGCTTTGCCCTGGGTGCGAAGCTTTGCCATCCCGAAGCTTTGGTGGTGATCATATATGGAGATGGCTCTCTTGGTTACTCCATGCTGGAGTTTGACACCTTCGTGAGGCACAAGGTTAGTTGAATTATGCAGCAAGCCTCCATGTACGAGTGGAACAACCTTCCCAAGAATTATCACTATTTATGCATACCTAGGTTAAAGTGCTGAATGTATTTATCATACTTGTCATTGCTAGTTGATTCATGCGTCATTCTTTGGTGAACTGCAATACTAGAGAACTCTTTTCGAGAGAATACATGACAGTTTAAAGAAATGTGACTTGACTATTTCAAGCTGAATTACATCAGAGGCTCCATTTGGCTTTGCTGTGCTGTATTTCATGGCCAAATGGCAAAGTGAAACTCGAAAGCTTCATGGACTTTGAAAATGCCTTTGCATACCATTTTGGTTGTACACAGGCTGTATCTTGTAAGACTTCATTTCTTATGATTTCATTTCTTCCTTACCACCCATCTTGCCAAGTGGCTGATCCCAGTGATAGGGTGAATGTGGCTTTTTTTGAGTCACTGATGGGAGAGAGGTTGGTTGACAGAAAAAGGAAAGCCTGCTGACCGCAACGTAACCTGTTTAGTGCGTGGCTGACACCTGAACGTCAATCATCGGTGTGGGGAAGCACGAGAAAGGACAGAAAGGTGACGGAGATAGGAAAAATGAAAAAGGATCAAAGCTCCGAGTCAGTGAGCAATTCTTGTTTTTCGGGGCAGCGATGAAGTGAAAAGAATAGAAAAAAAATGTCAGGAAATATGAGCCCTGATTAGTATTTGGGGAGCGCCAGCTTGGGAAAAAGATGGAGAATGGAATGACAAAGAAACACCTGTAAAGTTTAAATCTGCGTGTGTTATTGCCCCTTGATATATATATATTTGCATCTTTGTTTTCAGATTCCAGTTGTGGCTGTGGTTGGCAATGATGCATGCTGGATGCAGATTTCGAGGGAGCAGGTCAAAATGTTCAAGAGCAACGTCGCTTGCGGGCTGAGTGTGAGTACTGCAGCTGGGATGGCCCTTACAACTGTGCGCTTTTTAGCAACTTGCTCTTGAAGTAATCTTGGATAACTTGTTACCTGCCAGCATTCCTGTGATTGATTAGATCACCCCCTGATTAACTCTGATGTTGTTTCCTGCAGTACACAGACTACCACAAGTCGGTGGAGGGCCTTGGCGCGAAGGGCATGCTAGCGTCGCTGCCCGACAGGGACCGACTGGCCGAAATCTTCAAGGAGGCACAGAGGCTTAACGCAGAGGGCCACAGTGTGCTCATCAACTGCCTTATCGGAAAAACCTCTTTCAGGGAAGGCAGTATCTCTGTGTGATGTCAAACGCAACTGCCCTCTTTATGTTCCATGGCATCATTGCAGAAGCCTAGGATGCTGCTGCTACCGGTGATCTAGTTTGGTGGAACGTTGCAATCCGGTGGAAGAACGATACAATGTGTAAGCTTGCTTGATTTGCCCACACTTCGCCGTTAGTTTCAGCAGTGCAAAATATGCATGATGACATTAATCTCACTCAGTGAAGGTTATTGTGTGGAACAAGTTCACAGTATCTTGTGCACTTACAGAGGGTGCAGGAAGTGTTAAGCTCTTCTGTTCAAGCACAGAAGTGGCACCAAACTGGTGAGAACGAGTTCGCGTAGTGTAGGGCAAATTGACTAGACCTAACACGGGAGCTTCGCAGGGGCAAATGCTGCATTGGTTCTCATCACAGGCTTGGTCTCACGCCATGCACCATAGCAATGGAGGCGTCAGCCTTTTAGTTAAAAAATATTATTCATAACTTCCATGTTGTCTTATTATAAAGCAGTGTCTTCTCCTTTTATCCCAGAACTAGTATGCTTTCTTTTCTTAAGTGGTATTACAAGGTGAAGGGGTTGTCATGTCTTTCTATAGGAGCAAGGTCTGCTGAACGACATGCATAACATCAGCTCTTGTATGGTTGCAAAATTTTTTTCAGCTTCTCTGCTCCACCTTTGCTTGTTACCTGATATATAAGCTAGGCTGGACCTGTACATTGGTGCGATGGGTTGCACGAAAGCTTGATCGGTGAAGCGACTGACACTGGAGTGTAGTTGCCAACCCTTCAGAATGCCTATCTCACCTGTGTTTGGAGAAACTTCCAACTTTTGCCTGACTACTTGCATTACTTCCAAAGCAGTCGCATTTTCCTTTGTGCAAAGCCAGCTCACACCTGTAAGGTGTGACTGATTCCAACTAGACATATGCTAGCCAGTTTGTGCAAATTTGCTTGTACAGCTGTGAGCAGTATGAAGGGGATCACTTAATTTGTCTTCAGGCCAGATTTACTTCTTACATGTGGACTTACGTGTCACACAAAATATGCACCAAGTAACTTTCCTTTTGAATATTGAGTCTCATGGAACACTCACTTATGTTCAGCATAGACCTTAAACTGCTGTGGCCGCTTTAAAGGAGGTTTGGGCATTCCATTTTGTAGTGCTCTCGGTGCACTTAAATAAATATCAACAAAGTATCAACTGCTACTGAGTGCAAGTACGGAGGGACCAGCTAGTGATGATTAAACGGATCACAGCCAAAGCTATGGGCAGCTTTTCACATTGCAGTCTGTGGTAACATCTAACCTACCTACAATTTTTTTCATTGTGGTTGGCAGTTGATATTTAAACATTTGAATTCAAATAACTTGCCCTGTGGCATTTTGAGGTACTTCAGTGAAAGCTTGGAAGGCCTTCCTCATGGTAGAACTTATGAGCCGACACACGCAACTGATTTCAAGTGTACCTGCCTTATCAGGTTGTTACAAGCCATCTAAAGGGACAGCACACTTGATGGCTTCACAAATGATGGAGATTTGGTGTTCCACACAAGAACCAGTGCAATAGAAATTGCTTAAATTTACAACTATTTTTATATTATAGTATGTGTGGGGGTTCCTATATTCACTCTTGTGTTGTTTGTGTGACTCGTCATGAATGAAAGGGATGGAGTGCTACGATCAAGGACGATTACAGTTAAAGATTGCCAGAATGTTCAAGTATATTTATAATTATAGTACATACTACTACTCCTCAACTCACCATTGCGACAATTTTCATTTTTACATATTTACCATCAGTAAAACTAAAGTAGATAGCAGGACTAGTAAAGTTGACTTGTAACCACATTAATTTTTTACAGAGTTTATGAACTTGAAGCGAAATCACAGAGTAGACAATGCTAAAAGTGATATTGCTTGATAAAAGTAGTAGTCTGAGCATGCTTTCTAAATAATAAAAATTATGACATATTGCACTTAACCCTACTTAATGTCGGTTTTGGTGATATTACAACATTCTGGTTGTATGCTCCTAAATCAGGGAGAATATGGGAAATCAATCTGTGATAATTGGGGAGAGATGCTTACTAGAAAGGTGTATTGGTGTGCTCCTATCACATTTACGGTAGTTTTATAGCACAAACATCAGTGCGTCACCAACAGGGTATTTGAAACTGTATTAGCATATTATGTTGTTTCATAATAGCAACAACAGTGTGTCACCAACAGGGCATATATGGAAAGTGAACCAGAATGTTAAGCTGTGAAGGGTGGTTCCGCAACTGCTTTCGTGGACAACGGTGTAGTCGATATCAAATGTAAATGCAATGCAATGTGTGACAGAGTCCTGAATTTGTTCTGAAATGTAACAGTTACAAAATAAAAGTTACATTGCACATATCTCATTCGAATAGAGAACTTATACAACAAACCTCGTTGATACATCTTTCAAAGGACCGCGAAAAAAAAAACAAAAAAAACATAGCAGTCGAGAAAACGTAACAGTGAGGAAGGCCCCAAAATTGCCACAGAAACACCAGAAACATATTCTGTTTCAATATATTTGTCTCTTCCCACTTCTAATATGCTTGCTGCATAAAAGCTGTTTCACATGCAGCGACTGGGGCGAAAAATATTGTTGCTGCCCTGAGCAATTTTTGCTAGAAGCTTTCACATTTCGCTATTGGGCCCTATTTCCTTTGGAGCGATGGCCAAGGTTGCTCCCTGCGCTGAAGGTATTCACGCTTGTATTGTCACAACAAAACAACATGGAAACTGTTCATATCCTTGATTTTGTTATCTAGTACTTAAAGATAGAGTTACTAGTTTGCTTTGTGATCTTTAATAGCATTGTACCTTTACAATTGCTTAGTCTGGGAATGCGGTGATGTTGCACAAGATACCGTGAAATAGACGTCGGCAGAAAAGCCCCTATTTTGAGGCTTTTCACTTTTGGCCCGCCCGAACATGTGCCGATCCCTGCGACTCTGTGACAGCGCAACCAACTTTGCGGAACCTAGTCGTGGGGAGCTGTGACAGTTGCGGTGGTCTCGGAGCGACGAAAATCGGTGTGTCGCTGACTGAAAATCATGCCACGTGAAACAGCCTTAGTACGGCTATATTTCAGCAGAGCTGACTTTGGGAAGCCAGCAAAACCTACAATTGTGCCGGGACACACTTACAGGGACTGATGATTGCACACTTCCTGCATTTGCCTCTGCACTGCTGAATTTACGCAACTGCTGCATTAGAATGCAACATAACTTTCAGGAATGTGACAAGCATATTCAATAGCAACATAGTACGTACATAGGTGGCAATGTTGCTTTAGGTTGGGACTGCGAAAATGCGACATTGTTGGAAAAATGCTGCAGCGAAGAATGTATCAACGAGGTTATTTGTAATTTTTGTCTCACTTTGCATTACGCTGGTTCCGTGTTAAAGATCAGCTAAGAGTTTGTACAGCTGCGGCAGTGCAGAATGACTGCAATGCAGCTTGCATTGGAGCCGACACTAAGAACAGCCAGTCATGACCATTTTCAAATGCAGCAGCAACTACTGCTGTGTTCGAGCGAGGCTGTGGGCCAGCACACCAGATCCCTAGTGCTTTCAAAGGGTGTGAGAGCTCTTGTGTCCAGATTTGCTGTCTTTTATGTATCGATTCTCAGGTTGGCATACAACTGTTAAAGATTTTTTTTTTTCCACTGTAGAGTGAAGCAAAATATAAACAAACAGTTTTCTGTTCAAGTTGGCCACCTTCTCTGGAGCTTTTCATCCATGCATAGCCTGCATTTGTGACTAATCATGCTTCCTCATTAGTAAATGCACAAAATCTTGCTGTCATTTTAGAAGTGACAGCATTGTTATTCCAGTTTTCAAAGTGATGTCAAGAGGCGGGAATGTTAGTAACTGCACTCGCGAGTGTTTAAATGGGTGACCTCAAACACATCTTTAATGTTGGAGGACCTATATATTATTGCTGGAATGAAGAGGAGCTTCCTAGATTCGTAGTTGTTGGCAATACCAGTGTATACAGTAAACCCTCGTTAGCTCGAACTTTGATTTTTTGAAATATGGGTTAAGTAGAAATGTTTTTCCTGGCTCGCTACCAACTCCATGTATTTTTCACCTCTTATCCCGAAATGCTTTTGTGTTGGACTTCGGATATCTCAAAATCTTGACTGCAAAAATGTCAGAGGAAAAAGTCATTTACCCAAACGTTTCCATACTTTGTGTGCAGTCAGAAAGAGAGGACTGCAAATTTGTAGCGAATTCCTCTAATTTTACACCAACTCTTATCATCCACCGTTCATGGCCGGCTGCGATCTTATTCATTATGCTGGTGGAGTGTCGCTCTGACCCTTGACTAAGTGCGAGAAAGTGCCAGTGTGTGTCGTGTCTTTCTTTCTGTGGATCGTCTTAGGTGTTTGCGCTGTAAAGTTAAGTTCAGAATTATGTACCAACTAGGCCCAAATGAAGTGTTACTGACACGTGACCTCAGCAACATGCATGCTCATGTGCGTGCGGAGCATTGTCAGCTTGCTTATTGGCCATGCTTTGTTGTAACGCAGTGATTTGGGCTTGTTGGCAAGACATCGTGAGGCTTATAGCGCGTTAAAAAGACAAGGACGAAAGTGAGACGTGACACACACAGGCGCTAACGCGTATGATGTACGCGAAAAAGCTGTATATATGTATGGGTCCCTTGCTCGAAATAAACGTTGTTGCAAGTTAGTGCCTGTGTGTGTCACGTCTCACTTTCGTCCTTGTCTTTTTAACGCGCTATAAGCCTCGCCATGCTTTGTGTTTCTATGTTTGTGGATCCATGCACTATGCACATTAAAGAAAACCCAGGTGGTGAAAATTAATCGGGAGCCCTCCCACCACCGCATGCCTCATAATCAGATCGTGGTTTTTGGGAAGTAAAACGCCAGAACTTAATCTTTCATTTTTAATCTGTGTACTACGATGTGGTTTCCGATGGTTTCTTATTGCGTTTTGTCAATGCGACACTCTGCCCGCGTTATCAATGAGATAAGCCAGCTGGGAATGGCGAATGAAAGAGTGCCATATAATTGAGTCAAAGGCATGGCTACAATATCACGGCCCTTGGGCAGTGTTACCGGTTAATTACTTTTTTGTGATACAAGCACTTTTGTGATATTTCATGTGACTGTAAGCTTTGGACATGTTGGTGCCTACGTGCAACAGCGTTTCCTTGACTCTGTGCAAAAATTTCTATTGCACGTACATGCTCGACGTGTCGGGTGCCGAGTCACTATATCATGCAGAAGTGGTCTACCGAAAATACCACTCCTGGTATATTGACTGAGCTTTTATGAGAAATTTAGCAGCTGCTGGCACCTATGCTGAACAGCTATATGTTGTCTATGCACGGCCAGGGGCTTATATTTTCATTAATTTGCTTATCTCAAAATTTTTCCATGTCTTAAAACTTCAAGTTAACGAGGTTTCACTGTAAACTGAAGTAGGTGCAATAGAAATGATGTTGCTTTTGACCTATTGCTTCTTAGGTGTGCTTCCACTACTCGATTTTTCCCATTTGCAACATGAAGAATAGCATGCATACTTTTATTTTTTCGTTTCAGTCTTTTTATGCACCTTATTACGTAGGGTGTCTACCATCAGAGAATTCGTCAGTTCTCTTAGATTCAGGGAAAGAAAAGAGAATTTTCATTTAGAATGCTTTGAGTTAGGGAAATTGGTACCTACAGTAGTTTTGGCAAATATGGCTGTATGGCTGAAGGAAGTGATGGCTTCAAGTGAAAAGTTATGGTGTCTTTTGCGCATTTTGAGGTTAAAATAAAATAAAAAAAAAGCCACAGTGTGCTGTATTTATGTATCGTGTTACTTAGTTCACAGATCTGAATTGCAGGGCTCTGTGGACAAAAACAGCTTGTATCACACAGGTGCACGACGACGCTTGCTTGTCAGGTAGCATCTTTTTTTCTGAATCGGGCTTGTATCCACACTCTATACATGCGCAACAACTTCCCACGGTTGACCTGCAGCCTTCGGTCCAGGTGGTTCTGCTCCTCTTCAAAGCCACTATTGGCAAACATCTTGGTCAATTCGTCTGGAAAGTAGACAAAAGAAAAAAAAACAAACTAGAAAGCTTAATTAAAGCAGGACCGTTGAGCCACAATGACTTCTCTCTCCCATTCCTTTTTTTCTTTAACGCTCTTGGACTTAAGGTGCCTTCAATGCAGTAACTTGCGAGCATACAAAGGAACAGAATAAGTAAAGTTAATTGTTATTATCATTTTCAAGTCAAATGTGCAAGTAATTAGGTATGCAAACATATAACTTGCTGCAGGTGGGAGCGGAACCTACAGCTTCCGCATTGTGCATGTGATTCTCTACCATTTAAGCTACTGCCTCTCGCCCAATTTTTCAGGTATTTGCCCATGTGTGCATGGTTAGCTAGCACTACTCATGGCAGTAGATGTGGAATGCCTTTTTAACTGCAGGCATCACTTGGTACCTTATCTTGGAAGCAGGCAACTGGCCAATAAACTATGCTACCAGGATGTATGGCATCCCTATTCTCTTATTTTCTTCCTGTATCATAACTTCATATTAAATAGCCAGCCAACCAAATTGTAGACTGGATAAAAAAAAAAACGTCCTAATATGGCAGGAACTCTTCCACTGAAACTGCTGGCTTCACTGCCCTCATACTTCATGCAGTGACTGAAATTGATTGCCGGTTCTGAAGAAAAAAGAAAAAGGGCAGATCCAACGCACATGTTGGAATCAAATGTAAAGAAGGGTTTCGTGAAGTGGTTAATTAAATGCTACACAATTAAATGCGATGCATATAATTTTTCTTATTTTCATCCCATGCACTGTGTAAACTCCTGCAATGTTTATGCACTATAGTGTTCACAAGCTATGATGAAATGCAAACAGTCATTCAGGCTGATCGACAGTGTGCAGCATTGACGCAGCGTTTTCACGAGGACAAAGGCGATCTTTGGTGCTCGTCGAGGGAAGAATGGTGAGGAGAGTTGTGTGTACACAGAAGTATGACATGACCCTTTGCATCACCGTGGCGCATACTCATTTTGGGGAATTGGTGCATACTTAGTGGTCCAAGGGTTGGATAGCCCAAACACTATGTAATCAGTTAAAAAAAATCTGAGAAGTTGTTGGATATCATACACTATTTCATTAAGTCTGTGTGATGTACATCATGATTTATTGTTTTATTACGTAGAACAAAGATGTGCTCACTTTCGCTGCTTTGTCAGCCAAACTTATAGCACACCACCCAGTGTGATGTACGTAAGGAAAACAAGTGATCGATGCCATGAGCGTTTAGCGTGAAATAAACAAACATCATGAATTTAAATTCATACTCTGATATTAAATAAACCATAATGTTTGGTAAGGTTGTGTGTTCCAATAAGGTTGCGCGCCGTATAACAAATTGAATATATGGTCTATCATTTGATTCTGTCCTTGAAGAGAACATTAACCTGCAGCAAATGGAAATATTTTTTTCAAGCTTCACATTGTCAACTGTGCCCAATGAAAATGAAACTAGGGCAAAAAATGTAAATTTTATACTGGCCTCGGTGAACACAAAGAACGAGAAGTTATTTTGTAGAGCCTGCTGCATCGCTCAGGCAGCCACCTTTCTCAGCTAAATCGCAATTGCCTTCATTCAAATTGCGCTCGTACAATGGCATTCACAACTACGTAGCTATTGCTTAATTCTACTGTTGAACCTCTTTACGACGAAGCCAAATCCGGCACGAAAATAACTTTGTTGCATGAAAAATTCTTTATAAGCACATGCTAATCATTACATGAAGATAACTATTTCATTTACTTAGTTATATCCATGTTTGCTGCGTGGATTCTGTGCCTATGTGCTTTTGTTGCAACATTATTTGGTATAAAAGCGACGCTATCTGCCATAGCCATTCCAACTAGAGAAAAAGTGCTCTTTTTTTTTTTTCCACTTTCCTACTGCACTTCTGATTTATTCTTGGAGAAGGTATACACAGATTCATCTTGGCTCACGAGATTGGCTTTCAAAACTTCAATCTGATACTACATGAACGCGTATGCTCCTAGAGTCCCGAGTATGCAAACGAACTTCTAATTTGTTCCTAATGCTTCACCTGTGCTTTTGATAAAGTGCACTTCAAGATGTGCAGTGTAATGACACAAACTTCCTAAGGTTGCAAATATCAGGATGTCAATATTGTTTTTAATTAGTGGTGAAAAAGGCTGTATATATAATTAATATAGGAATTCTATATTTGATTGCATTCTGGTACTATTCGGGTTTATTCAGACTCTACAACTATTTGCACACACCAAGCAGTGAAAGGTTTAGGAGTAACCCACTTCAGGTACTGCATGTACTATTGTACACACCTTTAATTGTACTTAACATGTGCTACATGCAACCTCAGACAGTTTTAGTAAAAATATAGATAATATACGCTCCCAGTCCTCAAGAACCTAAATTTGTAAGTGCAACAGGTTTCATTCAAATTGGTTAAGCGATTGATTAATGAGGGTGTTTCTGGATTTTGTGTGTATTTGAACAGGGAACTGAAAGCTGACCCTTCACTGAAACTTTATCTTAGCACTATCTCTCAGTATTTCTTTAAGCAACCCAGAATTCTGATGACACTAATGCGTGCCTCTTTTCGTAGTCTCATATTTGCAAAGTTCAAGTCCTGTGCCAATCGGATCAAACGACCACTGCACGTGGTCCGAGACGTATGCACAGTTACTTCGCTTTGTCGCTGTCACCATTTGCTGAAGAGGTACTTGGGGTTGTCACCTTGAGTGAAGAAGTACACCCTCGTTCCATCTCCACGAGCGTAGAAGTTGTCCTCGATGCACCGTCCATTCTTGAACCTCAGCTGCGCCATGTCGTAGCGGCCGTAATCTCTGAAGATCACCTTTCCTCCCGGCTTCAGATACCGAGCCACTGAGTCTATGACGTGTTGCATCCTAGACATGAAAACAAAATGGAATGACTGAAAACAAACCTTGTAAGAGTGAGTGCTCCATACTGCTCCGAGAGCAGTGTATGAAGCAAGAGTGATGTTTCACCAAAGCATATTCAGAATCAAACAAACAAGTTGATCAAATTCATAGCAGAAAAAAACGAAAAAAAGAAACAACATACAGTTAATTATTCAGAAGGAGGTTTGAGAACACAGGTCTGTCTGTAGGGGGACCTCCTGTGAAAGGTTCTACGCAAGGTACATGTAATTGCCAAAACTGCATTAAAATGGTAGTACACTAGTTTCACTAGAAAAAAACAAAGCAGAAATAGGCAAAAAAAAGTGAATGTGACAAATGTGAATTTTGATAATTTGTCTAGTATGCAAACAGTTCTTCTGAAATGTATTACCATGTGTTTCATGCGATATAGTCGAGTATTCCAAATAGATAAAATGCAAGAAAAATGTGGTACATTGACCACATGACTTGAACTTTGCAAACATGATACTAGGAAGAGCGGCAAATTTAATAGGATTAGTATTTGAAACAAAAGTGCAAAATAAGATGTTTCACTGGTGAAGAGGATAGATGCCATGCTGCTGCATACGTTTGCTACAACCGGCAGTGCATTAAACAGTGCGAGTCTTACTGTGCACGATAATGTGCTAGCCCACTATCGCAACTTTTCAGTTAGGGAGGGATACAACTTTCCGGTACTTGCCTATCAGGGCTGATGGCGCTAAGAACAAAAATGAGCATCACAATGTCCAAGCTCTCCTCCGGGAACGGCACATCCCATTTTTTTGTCACATCGCAGACAAAGGCGTGGCATCTCTTTTCGTCATAGTCCTTGTGTTCCTAAACAGTTTAAAACAGAACACAAAGCAGAGCTAGTAATTGCCGGAGTAGTGAACCATCGTAAATTTAGTGACCACACGAAATTCCAATTTGTTACTAGCAGCATATTTAGCATTCATCAAAATAAACAAAGCCACAGTGTCCGAGTACACAGCTTCAAGAAGTTCGTAAACTAATGTGTATCATTAAAGCAGTGCATTGCACTAGTAGGACATGTGAACGTGCCAGTGCCATTTAAACTGACAGTGATTCATATTTTGGTAACCTCATATGTTGCTAGCTTTTTGCCCAAACAGTGGAGTATATTCTAGTAGTCAAACAAAGCCAGAACTGTTTACAAAAGTGAAAACAGGTTGGAATGAACCACATATGCTAACAATCTAGAATGGTTGTGACACATAAAACTTTTAATTTCAATACAGCAATTTGGTGTAAACGGCTGCTAAAGATGGCTTGGCTCCAAAACAGTGTTGCTGTATATCAGTAGCTTCTACTGTCAGACATGTGTAGTCTGGTTAGTCATGGTTGGCTTGTTTCTGCCTATACATGTTTCATTCTGGCTTAGCTGTATATTGTACAGTACCACTGTAAATAGAAATTTTATAGTACACGGAAAGAGAAAGCTTTAAAAGTTGTGCATATGCTCTTCACTGCTTGCTCTTGCTGTGGCCTGAGCATTCACAAGCATTTATTTTGTAGCAGTTAAGATTTATTGGTTTTTCAATATTGCGTAAAGTAACTGAAGAGTGTTTGCCAATTTCATCAGTGATTTGTTCTTTTAGGTGTCTCTGCAACAGCTTCAAGTTTATTTTAAAAATGTGAATATATACCTTCAGAACAGAAACTGCTGTCGATGAGAAATCGCAGCCATACACGAACAGGCCTGGGTCTCTGCATGTGAATAAAAATACATGAGGAGCTGGTGTAAATTCTTGTGGATTTCAAGATTAGTTGTCTGTAAGATAGCGCCAATCCTGAGAGACCGTGAGTAGTATACGAGCGCACTCATTGGCTATCTTGTGATGCAGATCCGCCAAGAACCAATAACTTGAAAAGAGCACTCTGTCTGCATCCTTTGTATTGTGCTTCTGTTTCAAAGCGTAGCTCTTAGACTCCCATTCCTGTGGCGAGCATCGGCGGCGTAACCGAGCGAAAGATGAGAGCGTACACCGCGCGCAGCAGGGTACGACAAAAGCGGCGAGAGGGGGGGGGGGGGGGGTAGCAAAGAGGAGGGTGCAGCGGAACCATGAGGTGGAAAGTGGAGGAGGAGAACGTGGCGAAAGCGTGAGAAGAAAAGCGTAGTGCCACGCAAGATGTACTTTGCGGCGACGACGGCTACGAGATGGTGCCAGAGATGGTGCGTGTCGTCTGGGAGGGTCTGCCTGCGGCAGCTGCTTTGAACAGTGCCCACGCATCACTCATGTGCTGGCTCTTGCGATCTCCAGATTAGCGAGGCAGTCGCGCCCCACTTAGCTCCGTTTGCATTGTGCCGCATGGGACAGATTGTTCATGCCAGCCAAAACATAGCGAAATGAAAACACGTATGGAGGCGCGTTTAAATTTCACATTAGGGAATATCGTAATCCTCAAATAATTTTTTTGTACTAAGTGGCTAAAATACCGAAAATTAAATGAAACCAAGGCCTGGTAGCAGGACATGGGTAAAATGGGAGGGGTCCTGACCTGGCATGCAGGCCTAAATAGGCTGACTGGGATGTTCATGAAACAATAGGAAGTACTAATGCTTTCCATGCCTTGCTAGCTTATAATTGCTACACTGAAGGAAACTGTACTAGGTGCTGCAGTTCTAAACGTCCATTCATTCAGAAGTTTAAATGCTAATGCTGACTCACCTGTTCACATCTAGTATGGGGAACACTGTATTTCCCACACCGCAGCCAATCTGGAAAGAATGAAAGAGCAGATTGGCTAATTTGTGACCCAGAATTGGTTGCATTTAGACTCCTTGAGCAGCTCTCCAGAAGGCAGTGAAAGCTAGAACATAAGTTGGTCTAAGGAAGGGCTACAAAAGTTCATAAGCCTGGATATTATGTTACAAAATGTGCCGGTGTAGTGTAGCTATTGAAATAGCACAGGGAAATCGTCCTATAAGTGCATCCTTTTGAATGTATTATGCATGTTGCAACTTATAATGATCACATTAACTTGAGAATCGGAACATTCTTTTCTACTGCATAGCAGCGATATTTCTATCCATATTTTTGTTGTCAGTACTTTGAGAGATTTCCTTCATACATGCCAAGACAGAGAATTCATGTCAAAGAGAATTCTGTATAGGGCGAAATATGTGAAGCCTGCACTAAGGCACTGAAAACTACATTTGGAGACTAGGAGATGATGCATATTAGCAGTAGACATGCATGCAAACATCAAACTTGTTTCAAACGCAGGACTTAGTCATTAAAGCCATGGTGTGTTTCCACGATTGATCACTTTTGGTGCATGTTGATTGGCTGAACCAGTGGGCATGAAGCCCGTAACACCACTGTGGTGTTGCTTTAGTTTTACATCATATCACACAAAAGTGAATGTTTCCCTGAAAGTAATCAGTCTTGAATGCAGCCTCAGAGGCGAAGTGATGTCAGTGCAACCATGCTATAGCTCTGATATGGGGCCCCATCTCAATAGACCTGCTCACAACACATACATATGGGTCCTGCTGACACCATAATGTCTGTATTCACTGGTTTCTTACTGTCTATTGGTCTCTACACACATGCACACACACCAGAACTAATGCCTACTGGTGGCATGGCGAAATTGGTCTACTCAATAAATTAAGCATGGCATTATTGGTGGCTAGAGCCAGTGCTTTTGCACTACACGAGTTGATGTGGCTGTGTAAGACTCAATGCAGATATCGGTGACAAACCTCAAGAATCCTTAGTGAAGCTGCCTTGCCTGGATATCCTTCTGTGCCATCATCCTGTGGTACATCCTTTGCAGGAGATTTACCAGGCAGGAGCTCAGGGAATTCCACAAACAGCCAGTGCCTATCCTTGAAAAATCTGTTGCTATGGATGCCATAGAACTTGTCCCAGTATTCTGCTGCTTCAGCTTCATATTGGTCTGTTGAAAAACACATTGCATAAGCTTCCAAACTCTTTCAGGATAAGTAACGGCTCGTACCTCTGACAGCTGGTTCCACTCTGATGACAGAGTTCTCATCCACCTTTTGTTTTGCAGCTTTCAGCTGTTCTTCGGTCCAGCAGACGTCGTCCCTGTGTAAGCATGTTTATATCCATGTAGCACCAGGCACCACACTGGTCTGATTTACAGGATTGAGCGATGGTGGTTAAATATAGGTGTTGATAAAAAGAAAAGAGTCGTGTATACCTGTCTGACAAGTCTTCAGTGATTTTTAGAAATTCTGGGAGTGGTTTCGTTGTATACAAAGCGGGTAAAATCGCCAAACGTTATCGATAACTGTGACGTGTGAAGTTAGATGAGTTCATATTCCGTCGTGGGAGACACCCACTCCATGAGAGCCCAAAGCTCTCGTGGCCTGCAGGACCTGAATAAAGTTGATTTCCTTCCTTCCTTCATATTCTGGTCCTGACGGGGGACACATAACCTAAGAGGTTTACTTGCGGACACTAGGCTCGTGTAAATGAAATATGATTATTGGAACTCTCTTGAATATGTCCGAGACAAAGCACTCCAAAGAGGCCCTTTCTCGCCCCGGACTAAGCTAGAAATTTTCGACACTGGTTTATCGCCCATCATTGTGGAAATACCAAGCTTGAGGAAGCCAAACGCGCATTTTCTTATTTTAAACTACCCGTGGCATTGACACGGAGTTGAACGTAACATACGCAGCAGTAACTATAAGACAGAGAAAGCCCATACGTGTAGACTGAAAATGCACTCCGTTAGTACGAACGTTTGTTACAAACTCACGTTTCTTTAGTAGAGTAGTTTGCTGGGCCAGACGTTTCTTAAGCATGTGCGAAAGAACCTGAGCACACGAAATAGAAGCGAAACAAAACTTGTACTTGCCAAGCATTGTGTTCAAAGACTCGGCTGTCGTCATCAAGGTAACGTTGGCCAAACTGAGGCCTTTTGTCGGTTTCGTCCATCGTGTTAGAAATTGCGGAGCGTGTTAAGTTCGGGTATGACTGGCGTGAACGTCCGACCGGATTCGACGACGTTGGAGTGGTGCCGAGTCAAACAGCGATCACGGCCTGTCACGAAGCTAAAGGCTCCATAGCGAGTCTAGCACTGTTTAACAGAATTCATTTTGCAAGCACAGGCATTTATACGGCCACAAGGCGATAAGTCAAGACCTAAACATGAATTCGGCCACACGCTCAAAACTCACGATACAATACAATGTATGATGACGTTCATGGACGCTGCCATTACTGATGTCGATAGCGACAGAGCTAACGCTTTTGTACTGGGTATGATGGCTAGAGAAGTGGCTGAAATTTAAGTTACCAGAGCCATCGATATGAAATAGTTTATTTTAGGACATATTTACGTTTTGAAAAGCATTACTACGATAAAATTGTCGCAACAAATGCTTTGAACAACCACGATGTGCGGTGACCAACGTACCCGGATGTTCCGCCACCGATTGGGTTAGGTGCCAGTAAGCTAATACGAACAAAGTTTTGATCTTTCCTTCAATATCGATGCCTCTGGCGTTCTAAATTGTATGCCAGACTGCTTTTTTGTTGTAGTTGAGGCGGAGATAGCGCAGTACACCGAAAGCATGGCATCCGAGATTCTGACACACCACCGTCCTTAGATAGCGGAACGCCGTGATACCGGAGGCTTTACAACGTTTCAGCTCATGCAGCGATTTGTCGCGAATATAAACATATTGCTTCCATATCGCTTTCTGACGTGTTTTACAAAGACGAGCAAGTCGCAGCGGAAGTGATGTTTTCAAGTGCACCTTACAAACCTTGCATTGACATTGTAACCATTAGTACTAGTTATATCAATAAGAACACAAAAATCTTGAAGGGTTCTCGAGGAGGTTGCTAACACCATACAATTGGTTTCAACAGCGCGGAAGTGCTCGATGTTTTTTTTTTTTTTTTCAGTGTCAGCGGAAACACCCGATATGGACGTTCTCTGTGTTGGCAGTCTTTGTGTCATGGCCTTTTGGCCATTTGCACGCGTTGTGATACACACACTTTTCATGTCTCAGCTTGTTCTTTTCATTTTACAGGCCCGCGTGTGCAGACGTCGATGTGGGTCAACCTATCGTGCAGCTGTACAGCAGACCCCTTGAAAGCTGGCTTCTCTGCAATAAGGTTAGTTTTGGGGAAAAGCTAAACTATGGGGGGACACCAGGGTGAAGTGATTCGAATGAAATTAGACGACGTGAGGTTGTCAAAAACATACCTAAACTTAGTACAGAAAACACAAGAACGTTATTTGCACCTCGCCCCAAGGTGAATGCGGCCACCGCGCTAAGGATATGTATTTGTGGCTTTGATTGCGCCCGATGTATTTTTGTTGTTGTTGTTTTGTGTGGGGTTGCAATGCTGTTCTCGACTTTCTCTTCTTGTTGAAAGGGATGCCTGTGTGCGCTGTAATGCTTCACACTATGCGGATATTGTTAATTTCTCTGTTACAACAACATCTTTTATGGGCCCGCACCTCCGGTCGTTTTGATGTTCGTCGCAGTCGGTCACTGGAATTCCGATATTCTTTGCGAGAGAGAAAAAAAGAAAAAACCAAGGGAAAAAAATACATCGAACTTCGACCAACAGACTGGCAGTCCAGAATTCTACCTCTCAGCCTCTCTGCCGATTTATGCTGCAGCAGTGGAGAATACTGATCCCGGTGAGCGCGAATGCGCCAGCAAGTGCAATGATTTGCTCACGCCCGCTCGGCATCTGTGTACTGGATAGCTAGAGCTTGCGTGCGCGCCATCTTCTTGTTCTAGCCAGCTGTGGAGGCGGTCCTAAATTAAGTTGCTTTTTCTACATGTAATATGACAGTGAAAAATATAGCGGCGCGTCTGCTTTGTCTTTTCATTAGTCATCTTCTAGCGCTCGGCTTCGTCTCATATGTTTACACGATGGCACTGACGTCATCTTGTTTTCTTCGATGACAGCGTTAGGCCTATTAACGGGGTAGCCGAAATGTACATTTGGGAAAAGTCGGACGAATCCAGCAGTAAAAAATATGCGGATTTCACGCACTGTGGGAATCGAAGTACGCGAAACTTTCTGTGCTGTTTGACGATAATTAGCGGTGATGTTGACGGTGAATGTTTAATTTCTTCAACGTTTAGTCCAACACGAAAGTGGTGAGTTGATGTTAAACGTTAATTTGCGTGCACCACTGCTGTTTGTCTGCGTAGTACAGTACACACAGGGGGACGTGTTTGCTTGAGGCGGTATTGCGCGCCATACTTCAGAACCTCCGAGAGGGTTGAGCATATTCATTGCCTCACATGGCACATCGCATCGTGGCAGAAGTATTCAGCTTTAATTTAATTGTGGGGCGGTACGTACGTGCCAAAACCACAATCGGATTATGAGGCACGCCGTAGGGGCGGACTCCGGATTAATTTTGACACCGTGATGTTGTTTAACGTTTCCCTACATCCAAGTACTCGAGCGTGTTTTTTTTCTTTCGCCCCCGTCGAAATGCGTCTACCGCGATCGTGATCAAACCCGCTTCCTCAAGCACAATGCTAGCCGCAGAACTACCGCGGAGGGCACAGAAGTGTTGATTTGACGTGTGACCGCCTCCGTAGTGTCGCCTATAGACCCTACGGTGCGCTTTAATGCGGCTCTGCTTCTGCACGCCCTGCGTAAATTGCCCGCTTGACAAATTTGTATGGTGTTTATTTTTCAGAAGTAGCAGAAACGTACCGTACGGTACCTTGAACTTACATTTATCCCGTTTGCCCGCAACCTCTGTCGTGTCCATAGTAGTAGCGTTTCATTGCCTTCTCACGTCGCCTTTTCCCTGTCCCCCACCCCCTTGTGTGGGGACTGCAAGCGAAGAGTGGCGAGGCTGTTATTCACTCCTTTCGCGACTGCGACGTTTCTACCAATTCTCTGCCTCCTCTCCACCATTTTGTCTAGGTTATCTCTTGTCTTGCACGTTAGCAGAAAGGTAAGCGCTGCAATTTTTGTAATGCTATTCGGGGTCACGGATAGTTACAGCTGTCAAGAGGCTAATGTGGCAACGCCAAGGGAGCTCCAGAGGGCACTTGCACATTCGACACGGTGCAAAAGTCCAAACGAGTTTCTCGCGTCGCCTTTCCTCTTTTCCGCGCTGCTATCGTGTATGCACACGCTCTAAAACACCCTCCGACGCGCTGTGCCAGGATAAAGAGTTGCTTTAGTAAAGACTGCAAGGGCTAAATCCAGATAGGCTAGAAAAGGGAGAAAAGCCGAGTCTTTCTACTTCACCATCTGAAGTCGGCACTCCACTACGCGTAATGTACCCCTCAACATGTAGAAGAGACTTCCAATTCTGCAGTGCGCCAAACACCTCTTACCACATGGTTTAGGAATGCATAAAGAACCCGCGAACAATGCTCCTCCAAGCACCAACAGAAGACCAGTGGGAGGCCCAGCTGACAAGCCCAAGAAGGCCTGAGCACCAGCAACGGCTGGTGAACAGGGCTGGGCTATGAGCGCAGGGCCACGGCTACCTGGAATAGGGCGGCCGCCCACCTTAGGGCATTAACAGCTTATCCTCCGTAATGAAGTTTGTTCACCCACTTACTCACTTCACTTCACCACCGTGAAGCGCAACTCAGACACGAACTTACTTTACTTCTCGATAGGCGATTGTTCGCTCGCAACTATGAGTGTTCACTCCAACACCGCACGAAACAGTCTAAGGCTTACTGCAGATTATAATTAAATCGCCAGCTAGTTGCTTCGCTGCTTGGCGTTGAGCGTGAAACTGTAACTTATTTTGCGGTATTTCTTTGAATGGTGGGAAAATGCACTAGCAGGCGCGTAAGCGTGCCTACTGGTGCCATTGACCAACCGACCGACCGACCGAGAGCGAATGAGTGAGTGAGTGAGCGAGCGTGAGTTTCCTAATCCGCTTCTTTGGCACACAATTGATGTAAAGAATATGATTGTACTCTAAGAGCGAAATTTGTGCCTGTATATCTTTGCCCCTCGTTTTTATAACACGAACGCTTTAGATGTTAAAGGGCACCGAGTGCCGTTTCTAAAGTTTCAACAAGGGGCGGTTTTAAATTCGGAGAGACGAGGGCTGGCCCCTTCCCTCCCCTCCTCGCGTTCTCCAGACAAAACGAACTTGTCATGTTTTATTCTTCAATTTGTGAAAGCTATTTCCGCACACACCCTCGAAGAAAACCGGGAGGACTTTCTTTCCGGCTTTAAGAACCGGCATGTGCTGCTAGCGACAACACTTTCGCGCCGCGCTGACTTTACTCAGTCGACAAGCTGCATAAATTTTGAGCTGGTATTAAAGAACCCTTTTTCATTAAGGGCGTCCGAATACTTTTTTGTACGCTCGATGGACAGATTATATTAAAGCCGTTTGTATCTGCCTTTCTTTAATTCCCTTGCCGTTCTCTGCATGTTCAATCACCACCTCCCCCGTATTTAGGCAACGCTGAGTGAATTATTTTGTCGCTTTGCACTTTGACAAACGCCACACTGCTGCCCAAGTCCTTGCACCGAAAGACTAGTACTACGCACTGAAAAAAATTATAGAATCACAGATAGTGCGACTTTGAAAGAGAGTTACCAGGGCTTGTTTATGTTATAGCTGGTTCTTAGTATACTCGTTCTGACTAAATTTGAGAGGGGTGGAAATTCGGACTTGTTGGTACGAAATACTGCAAGCGAAGCGAAAACAAAGGGGGGGGGGGCAGACTATACATATACACTATACATATACAATATACATAAACATTATGCGTATACGCTTAACTATACATAATGTAACTATACATTAACATATACATATACGGATTATACATACGTACAACGCATGCACTTTTCTTTTCATTAGCGCATGCGTTGTGCCTTTCGACCGACCTTGTTTTTTCTTTCTTTTTTTGCGCTTCACTTGCAGTTCTTATTAGATAAGTCAAGTTTCCCCCACAATTATTGTTCATTTCGTTCAGGAATCGAATCCGTGACCTGCAAACATTCTTGTCCAAATTGTTCGATGATGTCCTTTTGCCAGCCCAGTAAACTTGTAAGCGTGCTCGGTGGCCTAGTGGCTATGGCGTGATGTCGCTGAGCGCAAGGGTGCGGGTTCGATTCCCCCGTCGCTGTGGCTGCATTTCAATGAGGACAGAATTTTTAAAAAAATGTGCATATTCCATCTGCTATGGGAATCGATGTATATGCGAAGCATTTCGCAGGTGCCTGGATATATATATATATATATATATATATATAGCATCGTATACCTGGGGTTCCGCGAAGCGATATACCAGGTGGACCAACGCGCTCGTGTGAATCGAGTACTTGTGTGTCTGCGGGTCTATAGCGCACGTGTCTGTGACGGCAGAAACACGACGACCACGCCGAAGATGATCGTATAGCGCCAGCGGCATGATTTCTACGTGAGGCTTATAGCGCGTGAGAAAGACAAGGACGAAAGGAAGACGTGACACACACGCGCTATTCTTGCAACAATCTTTATTTTGAGCAAGGGACCCATACATAGCGCCTGTGTGTGTCACGTCTTCGTTTCGTCCTTGTCTTTCTCACGCACTATAAGCCTCATTATGTCCTACCAACAAGCCCAAATCACTGCATTACATGATTTCTACGCCGGCCGTTCAAGGCGAGCTTGCGACGTGACGATCGTTGGATTCTGCTTCGGTAGTGGCACGCGCGCAAGCGAGAAAACGCACACGCCCCCCCCCCCCCCACACACACACGCACGCACGCACGCACGCACGCACGCACGCACGCACAATCAACGTTGAGTAGCAGGTTTGGCTCCCATCGGTGGAAGGTCGTATTCTCACCTACTTTCATATCATTTTAGGTTATCATTTCTGCCCTTCAATTAAAAATACAAATGATTTCCCCCATTGATTTTCTGCTGTCTTCATATGTTTGTGGCGGACAAAAATCTGGCCCCTCAGTGCGTGTCTTTAAATTAAATTATAGGGTTTTACGTGCCAAAGCCATGACCTGATTTTGAGGCACGCCTTACTGGGGGCTCCAGAATTAGGACCACATGGGGTCCTCTAACGTGTACCTAAATCTAAGTACACAAGTGTTTTCGCCCCCCCCCCCCCCCCATCGAAATGCGGCCACCGTGGCGGGATTCGATCCCGCGACCTCGGACTAAGCAGCCGGACACCATAGCCACTGAGCAACCTATATATATATATATATATATATATATATATATATATATATATATATATATATATATATATATATATATAAACGAGAAGAAAGGGGGTTAACCGGGGGGCCCGATTTTTATTAGTCATATCAAAAGAAGCCAACAAACACTGACACCAAGGACAACATAGGGGAA
The DNA here is from genome assembly GCF_023375885.2 of Dermacentor andersoni. NCBI lineage: Eukaryota > Metazoa > Arthropoda > Arachnida > Ixodida > Ixodidae > Dermacentor > Dermacentor andersoni. The sequence continues at coordinate 90,151,999 of NC_092824.1, read as the reverse complement.
ATTACTTGTGCGTAATAAATGAAATAAAGAAACAATAAATGAATGGAAATTAAAGTGGGTGAAAAAACAACTTGCCGCAGGTGGGAACCGAACCCACAACCATTTATTTCTTCATCTTTGTGTACAGTCGGATGAAGGGCACCTACTAACTGCATATTTACAAAAAGAAAACGAAATGGAGCACGCTTAAGGTTTGCCTTTAAGAGTGGAACGCGATAGCATTCAAAGATTCCTGGCTGCTTCTCACGCTCCCCGGCAACTGGAGCGTATGTAACCGTAATGTTTACCGGGAAACGCTGGCTGCGAACGCTATGCACAAATGCGGAATTTCCGGTAGAAACGCGGCCTCTTGCATGGGTAGCGGTGCGACGGAGGCGAGCGTCAGCTGGAGGTATTCCAAGGGATCAGGCAAGCCGCTCCGTGGCCCCCGAGACACCCGCGCGCCGGCGCACGCATATGGCGGACGCCGCGGGTGGTTTGTGAATGGTAGAAACGCTGGAAATGCGTTTTCATTGAGTTTTCGCGTAAAAGAACTAATTTTTCTCCTATAGTTAAATTACAGTCCGAGAGATATCGTGTCTGTAGGTTGTGCGTAAGTCATAGTTTACGATTTTTCCACGTATTTTAGATTGAGAACTTCAATTAGTTCAGTAAATTCCTTGCGTCACATGGAGGGCCTGGGTATTCATCATCATCATCATCCTGGTTACGCCCACTGCAAGGCAAAGGCCTCTCCCATACTTCTCCAACTACCCCGGTCATGTACTAGTTGTGGCCATGTCGCCCCTGCAAACTTCTTAATCTCATCCGCCCACCTAACCTTCTGTCGCCCCCTGCTACGCTTCCCGTCCTTTGTAATCCAGTCTGTAACCCTTAATGACCATCGGTTATCTTTCTTCCTCATTACATGTCCTGCCCATGCCCATTTCTTTTTCTTGATTTCAACTAAGATGTCATTAACTCGAATTTCTTCCCTCACCCAATCTGCTCTTTTTTTATCCCTTAACGTTACACCTATCATTCTTCTTTCCATAGCTCGTTGCGTCATCCTCAACTTAAGTAGAACCCTTTTCTTAAGCCTCCAGGTTCCTTCCCCGTACGTGAGTGCTGGTAAGACACAGCTGTTATACACTTTTCGCTTGAGGGATAATGGCAACCTGCTGTTCATGATCTGAGAATGCCTGCCAAACGCACCCCAGCCCATTCTTATTCTTCTGATTATTTCAGTCTCATGATCCGGATCCGCAGTCACTATCTGCCATAAGTAGATGTATGCCCTTACCACTTCCAGTGCATCGCTACCTATCGTAAGCTGCTGTTCTCTTCCGAGACTGTTAAACATTACTTTAGTTTTCCGCAGATTAATTTTTAGACCAACCCTTCTGCTTTGCCTCTCCAGGTCAGTGAGCATGCATTGCAATTGGTCCCCTGAGTTACTAAGCAAGGCAAAATCATCAGCGAATCGCAAGTTACTAAGGTATTCTCCATTAACTTTTATCCCCAATTCTTCTCAGGACAGGTCTCTGAATACCTCCTGTGAACACGTTGTGAATAGCATTGGAGAGATTGTATCTCCCTGCCTGACGCCTTTCTTTATTAGGATTTGCCCCTTCTCCCTTCCCCCAGTGTAGGGTAGCCAACCAGACTATTGACTGGTTAACATCCCTGCCTTCCTGTATTCTTCTCTCTCTCTCTCTCTCTTGTTGCTTTCTTTATGGAGGACTACGGTGGCTGTGGAGCCGCTATAGATATCTTTCAGTATTTTTGCATACGGCTCGTCTACACCCTGATTCCGTAATGCATCCATGATTGCTGAGGTTTCGACAGAATCAAACGCTTTCTCGTAATCAATGACAGCTATATATAAGGGTTGGTTATATTCCACACATTTCTTTATCACCTGATTGATAGTGTGAATATGGTCTATTGTTGAATAGCCTTTACGGAATCCTGCCTGGTCCTTTGATTGACAGAAGTCTAAGGTGTTCCTGCTTCTATTTGCGATGACCTTAGTAAATAGTTTGTAGGCAACTGACAGTAAGCTGATCGGTCTATAATTTTTCAAGTCTTTGGCGTCCCCTTTCTTATGGATTAGGATTATGTTAGCGTTCTTCCAAGATTACGGTACACTCGAGGTCATGAGGCATTGCGTATACAGGCATTGCCCAGGCAAACCCAGGCATTGCCTGGGTATTGGTGGTTCGAAAATATTTTCGCGGGAACGACGTCCGACGCCGACGCCAAATTTCCTGCGACACGGGCTGCTTAACGCTGTCGCGTTAAAAAGTGTGTAGTGCTAAATATATGATATTTGGTTTATTTTCATCTCTTATCGAATTCCTCTTTGCTTCGTTGTTTACCCTTATATTCCGTGGGCTTGGCCACACGAAGTGTAGAAGGTTGCTGACTGCGCAGTCTCTTTTTACTGTCTTTTCCTTTTTATATGCGATTGATAAATCACGTGCGGTTGTCCTTAACAGTTCTTTTTTAAGAATGTCCACGTTATAAAGACTGATCTTGAATTTCGGCCACGGAAACACAATACACAATAACAGAAAAATTGCCATCCCCCCCACGGTTTCCTGACGCACCGTGCAGAAACAATAAACAGTGCGCAGCCGTATGTATAAACAGCGCCGCTGCAAGGCAGGCATATTAAGGTATACCGGCCTACGACGAATACGGTGGCACGCGTGTGGAATAAAACGGCCGAGTGAAAAAATAATAACGAGATTAAGAAAAAGAGACGCTACTATCAGCGAAGCACTGTTGCTAGGTGCAGTGCATGACCCCATCGACAGTAATGTGCTAGCCACTCCCCCCTGCCCCCCCCCCCTCTTTTTTTCTTCCCGTTCTGTTTTTGTATTCTGGTGATCCTATAATTCGAAGTCCTTTTTGTTTGTTTACCTTTCGCCGCCAGCTCGAAAAAAATGCGGATGAAGAGAGAAGGGGACTACGTCCGAGGATCGGTCAGAGTCACGGATGACGCAACCTTGGGATTCGAGAGAAGAACCCGACGCGTTGGCTGTGTGGCTATATGTCGTTCTGCCGCTCAGCTCGGGATCGCGGTTGGGCACCCTGGAGCTGCGACCGCAATTTGATTGGGGTGTTGAGTTGTGGGGGGGGGGGGGGGGCGGCAGGCAGAAAGACGCAGAAATACGCTTCTATGGTTGGCTCTAGGTGTGCGGTATACGTAGAATCGTGCGTGATAAAAATAAACTCATAGTCGTTTAACCAAGGTGTAAGTTAGTGATGTCGAAAATTGACCATATGTAGAAAGTTAACAATACCAACTTGCTCAGTTCGCTGTGTTGCAGTTCGCAGTTAAGTAGGATTTTATGGAGCGAAAGCAGCTGAGGCTCTGATGCGTCAACCACAATTTACTGAGCGAGATGGATGGATGGATGGATGGATGGATGGATGGATGGATGGATGGATGGATGGATGGATGGATGGATGGATGGATGGATGGATGGATGGATGGATGGATGGATGGATGGATGGATGGATGGACGGATGGACGGACGGACGGACGGACGGACGGACGGACGGACGGACGGACGGACGGACGGATCATGAAACAAGCCCAATTATTGTTTAAATACTCCGGTTCTACGCTGACGGCACCACCTCCACGTATACGTGGAGAAAGTAACCATTTTCTCGTGTCGTTGATGTTATTATTATTATTATTATTATTATTATTATTATTATTATTATTATTATTCGATATGAAAACACATACCCAGTGGAGAAAGAGGGAAATAGGAAGGGAGCTGGCTGGCAACTGCCGCCGAGAACGGCATAACGCTTCTCCTCCTTAGGGAGTAGGGAAAAACAAGTTAAAGATAGGAAGAGGGGAAGTAAAGAGGAAAGAAATAATAAGATGTCAGTTCACAAAGAGTAAAGTGAAGCAACGTCAAAAAATAGAGTGGGCCGGTAGGGACAGAACAGACACGCGGGAACAGGAAAAAAAGAACGCGCATGTGGCACTAAATACAAATGATTTGAGAAACTATGCTCCTTGTCCCAACAATCGCTCTTCCTGGCCTAATCGCAGAGCTGAAAGTGTGGTATCGCGTTGTATGAGTTGGGATGTTTGATGCTGTACCCTGGAGTTCCATGACAACGCACGGTTTTCGGAATGCACTTCACGGTATATGTTTCGTCTTCCGTGACGACACATCCGTATAGCTCAAACCGGCGTCAATTATCAAGTGGCAATTATAACAAAGTTAACAAAGTGGCCACCCTTATCTGCAGAGGAGTTTTGGCAAGCTGAAAAAGAGGCAAACACGAAGGACATGGGGCAGAGCCGCCGTTATTTTCCCGCACCAGTTCTCAATGACGTCACGAACCTTTACAGCGTCTACTCGGGTTTAATAAGTTCTCTATCGGTAATGACAATTCATTTTAAAGGAACCAGATACTCATGATATGATATTTTGAGAACTGGCGAAAACGACCCAGAGTATAAGAATGTAATTAGAAATCCGTGACTTGACACTGACGTACCGGCGCTGGGATTACGACGCAATATTCAAAGGAAGAAAGTTCGGTCTTCGTTTCCTCCGTTAGTAATCAGCACGTTTCCGCCAAAGGAATGAAGACAGGGTTAAAAAATAAACCAGACTTACAAACAGATGTGGCACTGCTCCTTTTTAGTCTCACTCTAACAGGAAGCTGTTCCTTCGGAGCTCTTAACGTGTTGACTGCGACGTGGTTCACGGCAGTTATTTCCGCTTTGCTGTAGTGCGCAAGCGACGTCGTTAGAGTTACTGTAGAGGCTCCCTTTAAGGGAACGTGTTATACTGTATAGTTATACAGTAGTTAGTTATAAGCTATTCCTTCGGAGCTCTTAACGTGTTGACTGCGACGTGGTTCACGGCAGTTATTTCCGCTGTGCTGTAGTGCGCAAGCGAGATCGTTATAGTTACTGCATATGCTCCCTTTAAGGGAACGTCTTATATTGTGTAGTTATACAGTAGTTATAAGCTGTTCCTTCGGAGCTCTTAACGTGTTGACTGCGACGTGGTTCACGGCAGTTATTTCCGCTGTGCTGTAGTGCGCAAGCGACGTCGTTAGAGTTACTGTATAGACTCCCTTTAAGGGAACGTGTTATACTGTGTAGTTATACAGTAGTTAGTTATAAGCTATTCGTTCGGAGCTTATAACGTGTTGACTGCGACATGGTTCACGGCAGTTATTTCCGCTGTGCTGTAGTGCGCAAGCGAGATCGTTATAGTTACTGCATATGCTCCCTTTAAGGGAACGTCTTATACTGTGTAGTTATACAGTAGTTATAAGCTGTTCCTTCGGAGCTCTTAACGTGTTGACTGCGACGTGGTTCACGGCAGTTATTTCCGCTGTGCTGTAGTGCGCAAGCGACGTCGTTGGAGTTACTGTATAGACTCCCTTTAAGGGAACGTGTTATACTGTATAGTTATACAGTAGTTAGTTATAAGCTATTCGTTCGGAGCTTATAACGTGTTGACTGCGACGTGGTTCACGGCAGTTATTTCCGCTGTGCTGTAGTGCGCAAGCGCGATCGTTATAGTTACTGCATATGCTCCCTTTAAGGGAACGTCTTATACTGTGTAGTTATACAGTAGTTATAAGCTGTTCCTTCGGAGCTCTTAACGTGTTGACTGCGACGTGGTTCACGGCAGTTATTTCCGCTGTGCTGTAGCGTGCAAGCGACGTCGTTAAAGTTACTGGCTCCATTTAAGGAAACGTCTTATACTGCATAGTTATACAGTAATTAGCTATAGTTATACTTAAAGGGAGCCTATACGGTGGCTCTACACATCACTGCTAGAACTCAATGCAGAAAAAAAAATTGTTGCTTCTGATGTGACGCGTTGTGGGTCCGTCTCTCTGCAACTTGACAAAGTTTCAAATGAGCACAGCTCTCTGGTGGCTCACCTTTGGGTCACGACGCAGCAGAAGAATTTGAAAAATCAGTCATTACGGTGGGCCATTACGAGCAGGAATTGAGGATGAGGGGGAGGAGGGGGAAGTGGAGAAAGAATAAACGTTTGTTTTTGAAACAGCATCCCGGGGTAAGCCCTGGTTCTACTCTAGGTGGGAGGTCTCCTCATTCCAGGAACCCTCTGGCCTTCGCTGCCTCCTTGGCCCTGGCGACGAGGCGTCGTTCTTGTTCCAGGTCCTCGGAGAGGAGCTTGGGCTCCCACGTTTCGATGAGCTCTTCGCTTTCTTGTCTGGCGACACAGTCTTTCGTTGAAGGTGATGCGTCTTTGTCTAGATGCCACGGACACTCTAGGATCTGGTGCGTCAAGGTTTCCGGTACGCCGCACATTGGGCAGTGGTACACTTGTAGCGTTGGCTATAGAGTCTATGCACGAGTACTCCGTGGGTGTAAGTGTCGCTCTGTAGTCTCCTGAGTGTGATTCTTTCTTCTTTGTTGAGCTTTGGGTGAGGTGGTGGTCGCACCCTGCGTTAACACCCTACGGTACTGTAAGTGTCCATCGATTATCAAGACGCCCAAAGTGGTCATAACTGATATGTTCTGGATGCCTCTCGAATGTGTGGGACCACAAGTTTGTGAACAGGGCTGTTTTCTAAGTTTACCCAAACAACGTAAAGGGTGCGCGTACCCTGTAAACTGCTCTCGTTTTCGACCGCTTCAGACGCTCAAATAGATGCAGTTATATCTCCTTTATAATTACGAATTTTATTCTATTTTTCCGAAGAAATCACTGGAAACCATATGTTACATTTCTGGGTCTGAGTTCACATATCTTTTAGCGCGTAAGTGCTCTTTCCCATTGGTTGGCCGTCTTCCCTAATAACATGTCCGGCATCAAGATTGCCTATAATTTGCTCTTACGATCAATTCTATAGCGCAGCAGAGTTTTTGTGAATGCAGCCCCCAGCTGCTTCCAGCAGGCGAATGAAAAAAAAAAAAAAAACATAGGTTTAGCCATTGCGGAAGAACTTTACAAAAATTTTCTTGTTCGTTTCGCCTTGGAAATTTGGCAGATTGTTGTTCCTTTTGCGTTGTTGCAAGAATGACTTTTTATGTATATTTAACTTAGATAACGTCCGGGTTAATATTGTTTTTTTAATGAAATATCGCAGAACTGTGTTCAACAAATCTGCATTAATTCTGCTTTTTTTTCTTGTTCAATGTGACTGTCTTTGTACACTAAAAGATTTTCCTTCGGTTACTATCTAAGATTGTGCGGAAAGGTGCTTTATGCTTTATTTCTTAATTTTTTTCTTTTTTAGAAGTTGCTGTTGAATGCTCTTGTGTGGTCGCGAAGTGTTTGATAGCTGTAAGGGTTCACTTCACTGCGCGTAATGGTTTCACCCGCATAGAAATTTAACGCTATGTAGAATCTGGTGACGATATCTGTTTCCACAATTTCCAATACCAACCAGAAAAAGTTTTCGTCCCTGTTTGAAAAATATTTGAATGGGAAAATCGGAGAACTCGAGCTAAATTTTTTTCCTTTAACGTGTTAGTTCAGGCAGAAACTTTCGTAATCGATAGGTTAGAAGAAAACTTTTTGCTGGGCGAGTTGATGCATGGCTATGTTTTAGGAAGAAGAACAAACACAGGGAAAGAAACGAGGTAAACGAAAATAGCTCCGAAATTCGAGGTGCATGTAATGCAGCAGCACCATACGCCCGGCCTTGAGCGAAGAGAGGTGTAATTTCACACGCGGGATCGACACATTCGTGTCTTTTTTCTCGTTCTCGCAGAGCGAACAGCGTGAGAAATTATTTGAATAAACGGGGAACAAGAACTGGAAACTAATGTTAAGTGATGAAGCTATAAAGGGGGAGGAGAATATATAGAAAGCGTACATAGAAAGCATTTTACAGGTCCTTATACTAACAGGGGCCGGCCGAGCGCCTGCAACGACAGGTCCGTGTGTATCTCGCTGCATGACTTTATTATGAACGCACCCGTATCGCGGGTCCTGTAATTACCCGTTCCAGGAAGAGGTAGTACAGCCGCTACTAGCTCACGTCTTATAGCAGTGAAACACTGAGTCCCGCCAGAGGGAGCTAATAGCAGCGCCACCTCTTCAACATTATTGTGTACTCTATCTTCTTATCGAGATGGCGCAGCTCCTAACGAGCCTCGTCCAGCGCTAACTTGTACGTGCGAGATAACGAAGACACTGAAAAGGCTTGCTCAGCCGGCTTATAGCTGCTGCAGGAGTGCTCTAAATGAGATTTCTCGGAAAGATCGGGAAAATGGTGAAAAGACTAAATAAAATAAAAGTAAAGCGAGACACAGTAAGAACGGTGTGTCGCGCGTGTTACCTGCTCGCCACGTGGCGGGAATAGCACCACGTGTGTGAGCGCCCAAATTCGACGCTTCAATATGAGGTCGCGCAGGCGCGTTGGATGTCGGCCTCGGGGGATGCCTCATTTGGTCGCCCGTGTAACGACCGTTGTACTACGTGTCGGCTCGAAGGGAAGCTTCGTTTATTTGAGCTTCTTTGCTGTTCTCCTTGTTCTCTAAAGACATAGGGGCAAAGCACCTCTTCCCGATACGAACGGTGAAAAAAATACCCTCCTTTTTAAAGTTTAGAGAGAACGGAGTAGCTGTGCGCACGTGCAAGAGAGAGAGAGAGAGAGAGAGAGAGAGAAAGAGAGCAATAGAGAGAGACTTAAATAATGTGAACGGCTGCACTGTCGACTTGTGTTAGAAGGCATGGTGCTAAAGAGCCCACCGCGGTAAGTCGAGAGGAGGCCGTCGCATTCGCGAAAGAGAAAAGTTGTGGTTGCACCGAAGTGATCGTATTGAATGTTTTCTTTCGTGAATCTTGAAAATTTCGACTGCCGTTTTGTTTTTTTCCGCAGGGCCCGTTTGGTTGTTGCACGATCCTGCATGTTACGCGAAGCCGAATACGAGAATAAATATTTGGGACCGCGTTGCAGAAATGCGTCCCCGCATAACACGACTACGAACATGAGCCTCAGGAATTAAGTTTGTTGTATTGTTCCCGTTTGTATAAGTACCATCTAACAAATAGCTTTCTTTTTTGTACTACAAATATCTAATGTACTTATTGTAGTAATTTTCTGATGTTTAAGGTCGTGTTTTTACGTTCTTTCTTGTTTTTTTTTAATCGCCACCTAATGACTTTCCATTCTTCTTTTCCATAGTGTGTTTCTTATGCTGTATTTTTTATGTTCTTGCCCTTCCCCGGCATAATGTACTGCATCTATCTTAGATAATTAAAGGAGCGCAAATAGGCACACTCGCAACCAAGCCCACACCCACATGCGCGGACACACTCGCATTGCATATAGGGTGCTATAAATAAATAAATAAATAAATAAATAAATAAATAAATAAATAAATAAATAAAACAGTCTGAACTTTCCATTACTACGTCTGTTTTCGCAGAAATTATCGTAAGGTCTCATATATGTTATAAAGCCAAGTGTAATACCTCGAGAAGTTATTTTGAAGCCGTGAAATAGGAAGTTATTCCCATATAATGTGACTGAAAACCGCTTTTTACTTCTCTCAAGGCGAAGAAAGCACTTCAACATCTAATAACGGCATACAATAGTCATTATAGAGCTTAATCTTAATTTATAGGAAATGTATTTACTTGAACTAGTTTTAGCTGGCACTAAATTGTATTTGTGCGTTCCCTCATGTGTTCGTCACATGTCGATCCTTCAACGTTCCCCACGAGACACATTTGTCCGCGCCAGCCAATATATCGCGTAATGAAAACGCGTATAGAGCTGCGCTTGAATTTCGCATTCGGGAGTATCCTAATCGTCGTTGATTTTTTTTTTACTTTCAAGCGATCTCGCCTGAATAAACGTTCACGCACGCGCCACACGCAGACTTCGCGGCCGCGCCGCTAGGTGGCACAGCGTGTCTACCGGGAAGCGCGAAAGCGGAGCCCGGCTGCATACACGCCTCATACATGGCGCACTTCGGCGGTGGCGGTACGGTGTGCCGCTACGTCGATTCAGTGCTAATCGCATTCACGTCGACATTCATCGTGAGATGGTTTCTGCCGGAATTTTCAGTAAGACCCGAAAAGTTGCTTCGTTGCGTCATTCTTAATTCACGCATTTGGTCTCACCTATATGTAAAGCAGCTGCCGCCCCGAGAGTCTGGTCAACGAGAGACAGGTTTTCTGAGCGCGATGACCAGCTTTAATGGATTTAGTGTCGCAGTGCTTACTTACTACCTGGCCGGTTCCGAAGGCAAGGACAACATTGACAAAGCCACGAATAAAAGGGCTATGGCGCGCCGGATGTCGGGACCAGTTGTCTGGACTGTCACTCTGCAGGTCACGTGGCGTGCTAGTAATCTCCGGGCGGCGATAAACAAAGCACGTAGGAACAAACCGGACCGTCTGAAATGTACTCTGTGGACCAAACAGGAAACGTAAGCAGACGTCGTTGCCAGTTATCTGGCGACTGCGTTATACCCTTCCCTCGGTGCCCATTCTGTTATTTTACTAGACCGCTGGTTATCCGCCATACGCGTGACGTGGCATGGCCCAACTCCATTCTTTCCTCTTCATATCAACTAGAATATCAGCTACGCTTGTTTGCTCTCTATTTCGAATCGCTGTCTTCGTGTTTCTTAACGTTGCGCCTGTCATTCCTTGAAGAAAGTTCCTTCCTTGGTGAGTTGCCGCCACTTTTTCGTAAGGGGTATGTCTGCTTCTAGCAGCTACCATATTTCGTGGGCCAATCTCGAACACAATGTAGCCTTAAAATATGACAGAACTGACGGGGATGACGACGTTGCTGATGTTGATGGCGACTATGATGATGATGACAATGATCGTTATGAAAATTGTCAGCAATATTAGATTATGAATGAGATGATTATGATAATATGATAATGAAACATCGGTGGATACACTTAGGACTGCTCACGTTGGGAGAGAGAATTTATTTGAAAGAAGGCAAAGCGGTCGGCCCGAGCTAACGCCATGCTAACGCGCTCTAGCCTGCTACGTGTAGGAATGCGAAAGCATTATACTAGTCACTTTGGTGAAACGGTGTAAAGAGTAAGAAAGAAATGCTCAAATTGACATCGAATTCCTCAGCGTCTTGCACAACCCGGCGTCCTGTCTTCCGTATATGCAAAAACTCACGCAACTCTTTTTATGGTGTGCGGGTCACAGTCTTCGTCTTCCATCACACGCTTGCAATTCTTCAATGCCAAATGGCATCGCTATGATCCGCGTTTCCATTTCTTGGCCAATCTCACATATGTTGGATAGGAGCCACATACGGGACAGGAAACAACAACAACACTCGACGCCAAATCACGAGTGTATGAAGTGATGGGTAGGTACCACCGCCATCATGTCACAAAAGGAACGCCGTGCAAGTGTACAGCGAGCACGACGACATGCGTGGGAATACCTAAGCGAAAATATTTTACGAAAGCGACAACAATGCTTTCGCATTCCCACACGCAAGCAATCTTAAGTGTCTCTGTCGATTTTTTTTTCTTTATACACTCATTTTACACACATTGCGTGGAGCCACCTCCTCCCGATTGGCTGCGCTGTCACGTGTGCAGTGACGCAAAAACTAGGCACACCTTTAGTCAACGAGAACCACGAAGCCGCCTTGGCGTTGGCGAAGCGGGCCTCTCGTACCTCGGAGCCCGGGTTCGATTCCCACCCAGAGGGAATTTAACCAAGTTTTCCTTTGAAAGCCGTAAGTTTACTTTGTTTACAGGAACCTCCCCGAGAAATATGTCACGTCGATCTGAGCATTTTGTGACGTGTTTTTGCACTGTCGGTCGTTTTTGGTACCATCTTTCGGCCATGCCGGCTACGCCGACGGATTTTCGCCTAAGGGGGCATATAATGCTCTCGCATTAAAATTATTTCCATTTTCGTATTGGCACCTTCCCGATTCCGTACACAGTGACGCTGATGTTCGATGGTCTGCCTTTCTTCTAGTAATCCTGGAACTAGGCCGGGCCGAGTAAGTACTAGTTAGGCATATAGTAATAGAACACCGTCCGAGGAGTTCAAGCACAAACCTCAGTGCTATCGCTGTTAATCTGGTAATTCTTTTAATGATATGGCTTCAAGCCTATGACGATGCTATATTTTGGTACATTAGATTAAATGATCATATGAAAGCGCAGAGTATCTTACCCTCACTTCTATATTTCATGATTGTCCACAACAATGAATAGATATTGAGCGGAAAATAAACATCATATGCAGAGCAAATGTGGGAGCTCTCTGAGATCACTTATGTAGGCAGCGTTTGCTTAGTTGGCTCCAGAAGCAATGCGTCTGCGTTTAACGTCTGTTCCGAAGGACGCTAACCTCCCGCACCTGCCATTTGCAAATTTACGATACGACTGGGCTGTAGTACTGCTTGTTTCAAATTGTAATGTCATCCTGCCAATAGGATGCTCCCAACGTCCGTGACGTCACGAAAACACGTTTGAGTAAGGCTGACGTTCCCGGCCGTGTTTTGTACGTCGATATTCTCTGGCCCAGGCAGCGGGCTGAACCCGGCCCGCAGCTGAAAAAACATTACGGCAGAAACTCCCTAGTAAGATTTGTCAGTTAGTGCGTAAGCTTTTATTTCATTCGCTCGTCTTGCACACATACGTATCTGACGTATCCGAACGCGTCTGGTCGTAGGATGGCGACGTTTGATGGCACACGCTGTCGCTCCTGCACGGCTCTCACAATAAATTGTCTTCCTTGGCGGGTTGGGGGTGAGAACTGGGTGTGTGAACTGTGGAACGGGATTCAACCTCCTGTAGACGTCGATGAAACTTTCTCGCTCTAGCTCTCACACTCGCTCTCACAATAAATTGTCTTCCTGGGCGAGTTGGGGTTGAGTATTGGGTGTATGAACTGCGGAAAGGCATTCGACCTCTAAGTGACGACGATTAAACGAAAAGCATATGTCGCCTTGAAGAAGACAAGTCCACTTGTCGAAACGTTGGCTCCTGCATTCACCTTGTTCACGTTTTGCTCATCACGATGAAACGTTGTCACTCCAGCACGGCTCTCACAATAAATTATCTTCCTTGGCGAGTTGGGGGTGAGAACTGGGTGTATGACCTGTGGAACGAGATTCGACCTCTAGTAGACCTCGATGAAACTTTCTCGCTGTAGCTCTCACACTCGCTCTCACACTCGCTCTCACACTCGCTCTCACAATAAATTGTCTTCCTGGGCGAGTTGGGGTTGAGTATTGGGTGTATGAGCTGTAGAATGGGATTCAACCTCTAGTTGGCGTCGATGAAACGTTGTCGCTCCAGCACGGCTCACAATAAATTGTCTTCCTTGGCGAGTTGAGGGTGAGAATTGGGTGTATGAACTGTGGAATGGAGTTCGACCTCTATACTCCGTTTTATACATCAGCTGCAACGCTGTGGAGGCTAGAGATACTTTTTGCACTCGCTGCGTTCGCACCTAGAAACATTTCGGTGTCTTTTGACGTATATTTGTGAAAGTGTTCCTTATATAAGGTCAGTTCTGAATGAAAATAAGAATTTACCCTTAGAAGCAGGCAAACCATGTGCTCATTGGGCTGCTAACACGTTGTTTTATATCAATTTTCTTTTTGTTGTTTTTTATTTGCATCCCAGTCGCAGCCGTTTCCCATGCATGCTCGCACGAGCAAACGCCGCTGGCGCCCAGCGAAGCATAGCCGGAACGCGCGGAGTGATACAATTTGGAGACCGCACTACTTGCGTAGCTTCACAGCGTTGCACCTGATCTATGAAACGGAGTATAGTTGACGCCTGTGAAACGTTGTCGCTGCAGCACGGCTCTCACAATAAATTATACAGCTAAATCACAGAATTCCCACCCCCATCTGGCCCAGGAAGGCAATGTTTTATTGTGATAGCAATTATATAGATCCTTCAAGCACATTTTCGCCGTTGTCATTACTGTCGGTGTCGGTGTCGCCGTGGTGTTCTGCATATATTCAGGTATATGTAATCTATATGCTTATTCGTGCCGTATATGCATATTGCTACAGTATTCAATCACTAAAGTTGCTCATACCAAGTCTTACTTTCCTGACGAAATTATTCCTCAGAGCTTTGAGAATGGCAGGCCACAAACAAACGTCTCGGAACAACATTCTCAGAGCGCGCCTTTTATCTTAAACCTTCTCAGACTATTAAATAATAAAAGTGCGAAGCAATATATCGGCGCTCAAACCGGAAAATGATGTAATTTTACTTTCGCGGCTCATTACGGGCAGCGTAATGGCATCTGTGCAATGCCGTTACATGTACTGCACGGCGTTGTACAGCTTTTAAGGGTGCCAGAAATTTCGGCGCACCCGCGTATGCCGCGCCTAGAGTTACTGTATATGCTACCACTGCTACCTGTGGTAGCATATACAGTAACTCTAGCCGCGCCCGCATTCGTCTGACCCGCGCATAGTTAGAATGCCCTCCGAGAAGGTCAAGCGCAGCGCTAAAGCTCGCCATCGCAGATGGCAGTCGCTGATTGGACCTTCGGGCGAAGCTGCCAATTTTTTCATCGACGTCATCTAGAGGTTCAATAGCCTTTCAACTTCATTTGCTGTGCCATTCCTCCCTGCAGTATCTTTAGTTACTTTAGCTTCTTTGTTATCATTGAAGTTTCAGTGCCTAAGATTAACACTTATAGAATGCAGTGACTATACTTTTCTTAAGAAGGATGACGACAAACTACTGGTCATGTGCTTGGAGTACACGCTCAAAGCCTTTGTCATTCGTCCGGAAATTGTCTTTTCATGATCATTGTCCTCTGTGACTATTTGGCCTAGGTATGCATTATTGAGCAAGCAGTCGGAGGGGACCCAGTTAGTGCAAATTGCTTGTGTACACAGCAATGTATCGCGTGGCCGAGCAAAATACTTTGATGCCGCATTGTTTAGAGTCTTGGGGAAGTACGTACAAAACCTATGTAGAACCTGTCGTCGGTCTTCATAAACCGGCGCTACGAATAGTTACGTTTTCTAAACATACTCATCCAAGTACACCTCTGTTTCAATTGCTTCGTGTTCTGCCGTTCAATGAGGCGTATAAAGTAAGAGTTGCTCAGGTAGTTAATGCAATAATACGTTATAATAATCCGTTACCTACCACACAATTTAATTTTCGGGCACGAAACACGAGGGCAGCTAGTAACAGCTGTATTACCTTACCGCCATATCACAATTTATATGGACAGAGACTCGTGAAGTTCAACGGTGCTCTAATATGGAACGCACTCCCGCTCAATGTAAAGAACAGCCAAAACTGTGTGCAATGCTTAAAACACTTCTTTCATGAATGCCCACAGGGTCTTTCTATATGTATCCCTTGATGTCATGACATAGTCTTTTGTTTATTCTATATTTTCCATGTAAAAATGATTTCATAACAAGTTGTCTCGTGCAATAAGTATGCTGTCATTCTTATGTCTGTTTTGTTATTGGACTCCAAACTAGCCGCCAAGACTATGGGTCCAAACAGTATTGTGTATTGTGTGTATGAAATTAATTATTTAAATAAATAAATAAATAAATAAAAAATTAAAAATAAAAGAAGCACGCTAACGTGCATGCAAACGCACAGGCCGGAGCGAATTGGCACGGGGAATCGGTTAGCCGCCAAAATGCGAGTTTGAACCCTCGCGGTGAAACGAGCTCAACGGTACTTTTGATAGGTCCGAAACACCGGGGAAATAGCGATGTTTCGCATAAAGACCTATGTAGCCCTTTGCAGTCATTTCGGGGCACCAAAACGCCCAGAGGTAATAAACTGGTAAATGCGGAGACGCGCGCGGCGGCCGAGGCAAATAAGAATTCGACCGGCGGTTACGTCTGGTCTGCGAACGGCAACCTGTCGTTTCTCTGCCGAGGAATGAGAGATGGGTTAGTGTTCTCTGTACCATGGAGATTTGAGGCCGGGAGGGCGTGTGCGTTGAGCCCTACACACACATGCACGCACGCACGTAGGCACGCACGCGCACACACGAGATGAAGAAAGATAGAAAGGAATAAGGCTCTCCTGTGCGCTTTTCGCGCGCCGCATACAATGACTCATTCGCGCCCCAATTATTACGCAAACAGGCGTGCATGCACGCCGGGTGGCATCTGCGCGCGGCAATCAAACTGTATCCTCTGGTCGACGGGCCCGAAGCCATGTGATGAACAACACGCTCGGCTGAATCTCCGGCGCGACTTGTACCTTGATGGCAGCGCACGTTGGAAGAACTAATCGGCGTTGTGTACAGTCTGCCTCGTTGGTGAAGGTGGTTTGCAGAAGGGACAATCGCCGACACGTGAAAGCGCCACCCGATGCGTAAGCGGCCCCCGGCATCCGTCCACGTAGCGCCACCATCGGCATTTCACTCACACTGCTTATGATTAGTTCTGTACGGGTCTGCCACATCTCGTATTTGTTTGGTATGTATGTATGTATGTATGTATGTATGTATGTATGTATGTATGTATGTATGTATGTATGTATGTATGTATGTAATAGGTATGTATGTATGTATGTATGTATGTATGTATGTATGTATGTATGTATGTATGTATGTATGTATGTATGTATGTATGTATGTATGTATGTATGTATGTATGTATGTATGTATGTATGTATGTGTTCATGTCTGTACGCGTGTGTGTGTGTTGAGGGCGACGACGGCTAGGTCTTATTCGAAGCAGTCAGTAACCGGAGTCGGTTGCATGTCTCTGAGAAGGAACGAGAGCTCGCTATTTCTGCTCTGCTAATCCTTCTGTGAAGCTTCCATTCGATAGGCCCGGCGGAGGGCGCGTTCAGAGGCATATAACGAACGAGCCCTTCTCGTTCTCTTCCCGACTGATAGGTGCGACCCTTTTAGGAGCTTTCGCTGCAATGCACGTAGATGTTGAGGTGGAGTATGTTGCGAAACGCACTGAGTGCGTAGTAAAATTCTGAAAGCCCCCTGCTAGTTTATCGAAGTGGTAATCAATGACGGCAGGATGATTTTTGTAAAACGATCGCCGCAGGCAAACGACTATTCGCGCCGATGTGAAACTCTGCAGGAACCGCACAGTAGTAGACATGGTGCACGTATTCGTGTATTTAACCCTTTCTGGCTCTTTTTGTTTTAATTTAAGGGAACATTTTGTATTATGGGCTTCTAAACTAGAACAGTAAAAAAAGAACACACAGACAAAAAACCCGCTGGTGCGTTTGGTAGTGAATCGACGGGTTTTCTCGTGAACTGCCAATAGCTCAATGTGCTGTAAGCAGCATGTGGTTCTTTAGACATCTTATTTCGCAATCGTTATGGTATGAAATATGCCCACAAATTATCAGAACACCATTTTTTGAGCCACTCGAGGCAGGCCGTATTCATTAGGCAGCAGGCTAAAAAAATAGAGCACCGAGGCTTAATCTCAGCGTGATGCGACGGATCGACATTCGGGAACTTTCAGGAAGGGCCACATTCATGTGCAGCACGAAGTCGACTAATCGTGTAGTTAGCATCCGTGACACTCAAAGTTCTGAAAATAATCTCTTTTAGCAACGTCGGATATCTTTTGCCGCAGGATTGATTAGACCAGAAAGCGCTAAATGTTTAAAAGTGGCAGGAACTCTAGGTGTACGTACTGGTTAGAACTGTGTGGAAGCTTATAAATAAATAAATAAATAAATAAATAAATAAATAAATAAATAAATAAATAAATAAATAAATAAATAAATAAATAAATAAATAAATAAATAAATAAATAAATAAATAAATTTCTCCGCTCTTGCAGCATACGTCGACTTGGAAGGAACAGTGCGCTCTTCCGTAGGACCCCCACCGTGTACACTGATGAGTTTGATTTCGGACTACATGGTGAATCCGCAAGAAAGATTGAAGTCTTTCGTGACTTGTGTGCTCCGCACATTTTTGTGGTCGACTGCACGTACTAGCGATAGCCCTAGGGTGTGTGTCACGAAACACCAAGGCCCATAAATTCGCGTCGGAGGTACACAGCGGGCAGGGCGAGCGCAGAAGCAGCCGGCACGAAGGGAATTCTCAACATTTCCGACGGCCCTTCAGGTAAACTCCCGCGGACTTTTGTGATCCCGACACGTGCCCCTGGGCATGTGCCCGAATAGAAACCTTCAACTATTGGTTAAAAAAATTACATTAAATTATAGGGTTTTACGTGTCAAAACCACTTTCTGATTATGAGGCACGCCGTAGTGGAGGACTCCGGAAATTTCGACCACCTGGGGTTTTTTAACGTGCACCTAAATCTAAGTAAACGGATGTTTTCGCATTTCGCCCCCCCTCGAAATACGGCCGCCGTGGCCGGGATTCGATCCCGCGACCTCTTGCTCAGCAGCCGAACACCATAGCCACTGAGCAACCATGGCGGGTAACTATTGGTTACGTAACTGGGCGTGTGACACCAGCTATGCGAACACGTGTGACACTAGGCGTGCGGACACTCTTGACCAGTCCCTCCAGAATGAGTACGTTTAACTGGGTATGTGCCCGAATGAACAAAACACAACGAGAGCCAAGAAGGGAAGAAGTCAGCAACAGAAAATTGAAAGAAGTCAGCAGCTACCGAGACTTAAAAAAGGAAGTCGGCATCAAAAACAGCCGAGTGGGGAGAAAGGCGCGAAGTTGAACGGAGTGAAAAACCAGAGCGTGCATCGAGAGGGGAGCGTTGACCTGCTGAGAAGCGCGGATGACGTCGGCAACAGAAAACTGAAGCAGTCGGTCGCACAAATCTGAACGATTCGGCAGTGAGGTGTGACGCTACCCTGGTTCGATGCTAATCGCATTAAAGGCTACATTCATCGTGAAGAGGTTCTGTAGAATTTTTTATAGAGAAATCGTAGAATGTGACGTAGTCTACACCGAGAGAGAGAGAGAGAGAGACGAGGATAAAAGAAGATGGTCAGGGTAAATTGAACCCTGCAGGAAAAAGAGGACGTTAGCCGCTCGCACGCGCAGCAGTACCAATTGGATGAAAAATCGAGCGCCGGGAAGAAATCTGCGAGGAGGATTGCACGACAAAAGAAACTGTCGCAGGGTTCCCACAGAGCGCGCAACTTCGGCCTCAAGTTGGCGCGCGAACTCGATGCACATTTTCGCATTAACGCAGGAGGACGTCGAAAGACGCGCAATCATTCTCGCGCACGAGCGAGCACAAACGCTAGAAAATATGAAGGAGACGAAAGTAGAAGGTTCAGCATTCATAATGCGACGACTCGCTTTCTATTCTCTTCCATCTGTTCTCCTGCGTTCCTGAGCCGAGGAAGCAGGGTACCCGGAAAAGAGGCGTCCCTCGTCGCCCTTCTCCCAGCAGCGAACACAATGCCCCAGGAAGAAAACGAACGCATAATATTCAATCCCTACACAGCACCGTCCGATTTTCCGAGCTGCACTGTCAGATGCGTCAGGCGTACGCTTGCAGAATTCTCCGCCGGCGGTGGTCTTCTCCGCTAACTTGCGCGGCCTGGAGTAAGACGAGCCGATCTCGAGGAAATGAAAAAAAAAGAACGGGAAGCCCGCGCGGTGCCACTGCTGTCGACTTCTCCCGTGTCGCTGTTCCGCTGCCCTTAACGGAGTCGCCGCTGCGGAAATGACGCAAACGGACACCCGTATCCCTAAAGAGGAGATGGAAGAATGAGGCGGCCGAGGGGCCGCGACTAGGGCGAAGCGGACAAATGAGACTAACCCCTTTATTCTTGAATTACGACGGAATGTTCTTTCTTCAGGCGCAAGCTTTGTCGAAGAAATGCCCACCCTGTAGCGTGAATACTTGAGTTACATCAAGTCAGTCGTCATAATTACAAAAAAATGCTGTTTCTCAGAAAGAACTTTTTTTATTTATTTTTATTTCATTCATTTCATACACACAATACACGATAATGTTAGGGCCCATAGCCTTGGCGGCTAGTTTCTTCAAAAATTAAACTATGGGGTTTTTACGTGCCAAAACCGCGATCTGATGGTGCATGAGGCATGCCGCAGTGGGGGACTCTGGAAAATTTTACCACCTGGGGCTCTTTAACGTGCACCTAAATCTAAGTGCACGGTTGTTTTCTCCCCCTTCGAAATGCGGCGGCTGTGGTGGGGATGCGATCCTGCGACCTCGTACTTAGCAGCCCAACACCATAGCCACTGGGCAACCACGGCGGGTAGTTTCTTCAATATGATGCTTACACGTTCGGTGTCTCAGCAGTCTTCAGCGTTTATCTCAGCATTTGTATCGCACCCCTGTTGAAGGTCGCTGTGTGTTTTTATCTTTTCTTCCTTTTTTTCGTTGCTTTCCGGATGCACACCGGCGTCTGATGAATATAAGCTTGGTGTGCGTTTCATTAATTCATCATTTCTCAGTACCACTTCGTGTTGTTCCTTTGTTCAATTCTAGTGTGTTCCTTGCGGTAACTCCCCAAAACCGAAAAGGAGCTCGATGGTTTTCTCGCACCTACAGGAGTCGCACATCGGGCCGTCATCGTACGATACTATCGAAGTTCTGGCGCAAAGCTTCGCCCCTGTATCTTTAAATCTAGAATAATATAGCATGACCCAACACCGAAAGTGCGATTGAGTAATAGACGACTTGCAAAATAGTGCCCGCCCTTTTCCGTACGTAGCCGTGGCCGTACCACTCAGTAGAATAGCTGGTTGGAAAACAACGGCTTTTCTCTGCTGTTACCTGGGCATGCAAGAAGTCTGGCCTACAGACACGAAAACACGATTGTGTGTTGTGTTGTTTTGAGCGCTATTCGTTTTTCCAAGTCATGTAGGAGGTAGGTCATCGACAATTTTAGTTTTTTTAATAACGTCAATTTTAAGAATAGCATAAGGATGATAGCATAATTTGATGTGAAGTGGCTACACGCCTTAGCAGTGATATATATATATATATATATATATATGTATATATATTATGTATAGTGAGAGAAAGAGAGAGAGAGGTAGTTGTCGGCGGAGACCCCGCCCCTCGAAAATAAATATCTGGCTACACCACTGGGGAACAGGACATCACTCAACGAAGTTTGCCTTGCCAACAGTCATGCAGGTGTACTGTCGTGTTTTGTATTGACAAAAAAAATTCTCGCCACAAACCCTCATTCAATTAGGCTTTAACTACGCTGTTACGTTTTTTTTTACATGAAAAGTTCTCGGCAAAGAGCCTCACTTGTGAAAGTTCATTCTCCCAGGAGTTACGTAGCGACACTATTATTGCGTAGCAGTACTACTTTAGGTAGCACTTCAGCCCGTTCCGTGGTGAGGCGGTGGTAGGCACCATTGACCTTTAGCGTGACCTCGCTGCGTGACGTCACACCACGTGACCTAGAGTGACGTCACACCACGTGACCTAGAGTGACGTCACACCAGATGTGTAAAAACGGGGCTCCATCTCACGCCGTCGCGAGGCGAGGCGGTAGCCACCAACGGTGGCCTAACTCCCGCTCCTCTCACCAGGGGCGCTACGGTCGGTGTGACGTCACACCAGCTGTGTAAAAACGGGGCCCCATCTCACGCCGTCGCGAGGCGAGGCGGTAGCCACCAACGGTGGCCTAACTCCCGCTCCTCTCACCAGGGGCGCTACGGTCAGAGTGACGCCACACCAGCTGTATAAAACAGCTCCGCTCCTCTCGCCAAGGCAGTCATACAGCCAGATGTTACGATGGTGCCTACGAACAAGGCGCTATCACGAACAAGGAACAAGCACACTATTGCTTCGCAATCACCAGGCTTAACCAAGCTAAGCCACGGCCGTTTTTCTGTTTTGTCTTCAATGAAAAGTTCTGGGCACAGAACCTCACTAATTGAAGGTTATCATTCCAGCAATCACATAATCGCACTGTTCTGTTTCTTTTTCACATGAGAAGCTGCGGGAACGGAATCTCGCTCATTGAAATTTCTTTTCCCAGCAGGGTTGTAGCTATGCTCTCGTACACTAATTACACTCCGGACAGCTTGACTATCTCGTTACGGTGCCTTAGACATGCTTCTTCTGTTCTCGTCGTATTATTCCCAGTCACGATAACGCCTTAATACAGAGACTACTGTTCGAAAGGGTTTCAGCCTTAATAGAAGTTGAAAGCGTCAGGTCGTGTCCATGTTATCTATTATAACTTCCATCTTCTTGATTGATAAGCGTTCTTACCTGAACGCTCCTAGAGGAGCGCGCCTATGAGCCGGCCAATAAACATAGTGGCTGGCTGATCGACATAGTTAGTCTTAATAGTGAACGATAAACATTTCAGTGAGGAGTAAGAAGGAGAACTTCGTAATTGCTTCAGCTTAATTTCTTTACTTTTATTATGAGATACGTCGAAATGATGAAAACTGGCTGTATGGTGGCAACGGTTCGGCCCTCCCAAAAAAGTGTCACGCACGCGGTACACATGAAGTAGCCGGACGTCGATTTCTTAAAGACAATTTCTCGAGGCAAGCACTACTCACTTTTCACCTTGTAGGTTCCGTAACTCTGTCTGGGTTAATATATCGGAACAATAAACTTCGCCACGGTAGATTCCGTTAATGATTCAGACCAGCCCTTTAATTTTGGTATTTCGATGCAAGATAGATATAGCGGTTTCAGGGTCGACCGCCTTCTCCCATGTCTACCACTGCCCTCTCGTCGAATCACATTGTTTTGCTTGTGTTTGCTTAGTCGCTTTTGGTAAAGTACGCAGTAGTCACATATCCCCTTCCTCAAATAAAAAGAAAATTACTCGGCATTCCGTTCTGTCAGCGTCGTTTTGCGAACTGAAGCGTTGTCAACGGCAGCAACGAAGCTTTTCGGTTGCTCGCGGTGTTTCTTTTTCTCGTCTCTGTTGACAACCGCGTTTTTCGTGGCGACGTTGCCTGAACAGGGTTAGGTGATACGGTATACGGAGGCTGGGGGGGGAGGCCTCAGATAGGAACGCCGCAACGGTTCGGACAACAGGCGCCAACTCCGTGTCGCTAAGAAAGATAACGCGAAGGAAGCACAAAACTTAACCCCGGCGCGCCTATAGAAGACGCGAGACGGCGCTGAATGCGTTTCCCTTGTCGCGTGCTCTCTTGGCGAGTGTGCAAAATGCGCGCGAACCTCCGGCTCGAGCCATTGTCTGGAGCTTCCGCGTTGGAATCGATGCGACTACCGAATGCGCCACCGGCATTATTCTCGTCTCTGGAAGGGCCATTACCGCATCGGTTTAGCGCCGGAGTATGGTTAACCCTTCGAGCTTCTTTCTTCCTTGCCACATCTTTCCGTCCATTTATTCTGCACCACACTATGGGGTTGACAACCAGAACGCGCACACTCCGGTCAATCTTGTGTTTCTCCGCCAGAAAAGCCTTCCTGTAGAAAGAAGGGCCGGATACTACGTGGGACAGAAATACGTCCCGACCAGTGAAGGTTTGGGGGAACGAATATTTTTTTTGTTTTTTAAACGAGAGTTGATGTCGACACTTGGAACAAGTGAAGGTGTCTCGAGCACAGGTTGGTTTTAGCGTGCTCCTTATTGTCTCCTATTACATTATAGTCATTTCTGGGGTGATGTAGAAGTAGCGAGATTAACTGCAAAGCAGAAATCTCATCGTATCTAGCGTTAGGATGTTATATGTGTATTTCAAGTTGTGGTTTCCACAGCCACGGAGTTTCCTACTAAAATCACCAGAGGAAACTCCGCCGCTGCGATCGCTCAGCTATTGTAGTAGTGACTGGCCCGTATGTGGATTTGTCTAATTTTTTTTTTGTACTTGTGGCTTCAAACGTTGTAGTGACGCTATTTATAACGTTTTGTCTTCATAGCTTTCGAGCACTCGTATGGTTTTATACACGCAGCAAGGTAATTAGTATCTGTATACACGCCTAACGATTGTGAATAGCGGCGTTTATAGCGCAGTGTTTTGAGGAAAATGATCAGTTTGCGAAGTCACAAAGCCGTTTGAAGCCAGAAGGGCGAAGTTTAGGGAAGTCCATGCTCTTCCCATTACCTTACTGTCTGGCCGAACCGCCATACTTACGGCTCCCGTAGACAGTAGCGCCACAATTACCTCTGGTAATTTTTCTTGGAAACTCTACGCTCAATGCAGATAAAGCCATCTTCCCGAGATTAAAAAAAAACAACTAAAAAAGAAAACATGTATTTGGTTCTCTGCGTTTTAATGCATGAGCAGCATTGATTCTACGTTTTGCTATCTCGTGTTCATTTGATGAGTTTTTATGATCAACACATGTTGCTAAATGGATTTATTTAGTTTGCAGCCCGTTGCCTATTGTATGATGTTTGTTTTCTTTTGAATATTGTTTCACCTGTAGAAAGAGGTTTTGACACTTTGTCAGGCGGCTGTTTTTGTTTATATCAATCACCCTGACAACTATGTATTTGTAGTTGGAATGAATATTGTTATGTTATGTTATGTTATGTTATGTTATGTTATGTTATGTTATGTATTGTATTGTATTGTATTGTACGGTAACAACTTACGATGAGCACAACTCCATGTTCGACCGCTGCAGTTTTGCTTGCTCTAGTCTTCGAAATACACTGTGAACTAATTTACACCCTTAAAGGTGCATAAGGTTGTGTAAATTCGTAAGGATGTGAGTTATAAGCAGATTTATATCCTTATGCGCCTTTACGGGTGTAAATTAGTTTACAGTGTAAATGAACAGACGCCACAGCTCTCTGAGTGTTTGTGGCGTGCAAAACGCAGCACAAAGTGATAAGCGCCTAAGCTTCCTCTGTTTTCACAAAACTCTCTTATATTCATTGAAGCACAAAAGTAACTGGAACGCCCAGGTATTTCGCCTCGCACTTTGGAAAATAATATCTCGAAGTTGGTGTCATCCTGAAAATTCAATTCAAGTAGATACGTGTTGCAAACTCACAGGCTACAATTCGTAAATTGCAGTATTGGCCGTAAATAAATAAATCAATAAGTTAATCAGCGAATGTTCGTTAATTAGTATATGTCTTACTTTCTCGTGCTAGTAATATCCGCTTTTTCTCAAGGAACAGAGTTATTGCATCTGCCGCAGGCGATTTTTAAGAATTTCGTAACACTTTAGAATGATCACCTCGTATATGTATTAGTGATTTGATTTATTGCTGAGGTGCAGCACATTGTACATATTTTTTATCGTTCACAGCGAACACCGAAGAGACGTGCTTCCACGTTAAACAGTCAGTATCAGCCAACTTCATTTAACTAGCGACAAAACACCCGCCATGGTTGCTCAGTGGCTACGGTGTTGGGCTGCTGAGCGCGTGGTCGCGGGATCAAACCCCGGCCACGGCGGCTGCATTTCGAGCGGGGCGAAATGCGAAAACACCCGTGTACATAGATTTAGGTGCACATTAAAGAACCCCAGGTGGTCGAAACTTCCGAAGTCCTCCACTACGGCGTGCGTCATAATCATAAAGTGCTTTTGGCACGTAGAACCCCATAATTTTTAACTAGCGACAAAACCTTGATGCAAGCCCTCGTTTTTTTTTTTTTTTTTTTTTTGTGTGTGCGTAGTCTTCGGAGAGCAACAGTGATAGACAGAAACGCCGGACCATTGCGAACGTGAAAGGCCCTTTTCCACGGGGCCATATATTTCGCAGACGCTGGATATACGAGCGTTGAGCGTTATCTTGATATCTTTTGCTTTCGGTCTATGCGTAAGTTTGCCGCGCCTTTGCCGCAATGCAGGGTTTCGTATCGACGCATAAGTGCAGATTTTTTTTTCTTCTCCAAAACAAAGACGAAAGAAAAGCAAACCGGCTGTGCGAAAGCGTAATGGCCAGCGAGCGCGCGTTTTAGCTTCGCATTGCCAGTCAGGAGTCTGACCCCAAGTGGCAGTGGTTTGTGCGGTTTTCTTTTTCTGCTCCACACACAGAGCGTGGATCTGAGGGCGAATTGTAGGCCTGACGACACACTTGAAGACGATGGCGGTGGCGAAACGGAAGGAACGGGCGGATGCCGCAAAGCCCGCCTACAGCTCTTGATTGCTGTCGCTGTAAAGTTGAATACATTACATCACCATGTATGCACGTGATATTAATCATAAAAGCGAGGAGATCTCCACCCAACGAAGAAAATCTTTAGGATAAGTCGACATAGCTAATGCGCTGGCGAGCTTTTTAGGCACGTCAATCAATTATGCGCATAATTATCTGTACACGACTTTGAAAAGAAGTTCGAAGTGCGCCTGTCGGAAGAAGAACGTGTAGGCAAAGGTATGTAACCACATTTGAAACCGCATTAAATTTTTTTTCGGTTTTTCTCGTTTCAAACATTTCTCGATATTCAAGATTATTTAGGAAATGCTTCCACGTTGACCCGTTCAGAAGTTGAAGCCCTTGTAGATGTCTTCGAAACCGAAATGGAGAGCATCAGATTCCAGAAAGTCGGCAGTTTCATCAAAAATATTCATACGCATAGGTATTGTTAAATTTTGCTTGAGGATATTTATGACACTTATGGGACTGCATGCTTTGCGTTTATTGGTGTTTTTGAATTAGTTCAAATTTTTACTAGAGGGCTGCAGAGCGTCTGCTGTTCTGGCTTGCTTACATTGCGTATGTTTCATTTTGTGAGTCGTCTGCTTGCCTGTTTGTCTCTGGGAGCTCGTACTAGTCAAGTTAGCATGTTTGAGACAAAACTGTAGTGTTTCTTGAAGCATGGCGAAGTTCTAGGCAAATGGAAGGTTTCCATGCAAGTTTTTCGGGAACCAACGCCACCAAAGGAAGGTGGCGGATCAGTTCAAAACTTGATCTTGAAAGAAAGGGTAAGGCATGCAGACACGGACACAAGAGAAGAGAACCAGGCAACACAAATGGCAGCTATCAGCCGAAGAGCGCATTGTGGCGGAAAAGAAAGTCGACACAAAGCTTATCTGCGCATGTCCTTTTTTCACGATGAATCCCGACCATCTAGCTCAAATTTCTGTAGTTCTAAGCTTACCCTTTTTGCACGATGAATCCCCTAGCAACTAGCTCAACTTTCTGCAGTCCTAACCTTCAAAACGTTTTTCTGAACACTTGATTTTTGACTTTCGCTTGTTACGCGGACCCTCGGAAGTTTCTTTTCCAGTACACATTATTTCGATTAAATTTTGTGTGCTGTTTCTTCGTACGAACACTTGTGCAATGAAGCAGAATGGTTTGAAACTTGCGGTGTAGATTGAAAATATGAGTGGTTATGAGGAGCAAAATTTTGCAATAAACGTCCGATTTTTCTATATTTAGACGTTATACAACTTGCTTCGGCCTAGAGATATAGCAATAACGGTTGGACATTGCACAGCCTTATAATATCGTCACGTCTGCTGTTCTGGTTTGCTTACACAACGTACGTTTCATTTTGCGCATCGTCTGCTTGCTCGTTAATCTTTTTGAGCTCGCACTAGTCAATTTAGCATGTTCGAGACGACATTGTAGTGTTTTTTGACGGATGGCAAAGCTCTATAGGCAAATGGAAATTTTCCGTGCAAGTTCTTCGGGAGCCAACACCACCAAAGGAAGGTGGCGGATCAGTTAGAAACTTCGAAACCTCAAAACTTCAGCCTTGTTATTCTGAAAATCTTATTTTTGACTTTTCTTACGCGAACATCCAAAACATTTTTTTCCCGGTCCACATTGTTTTGATTAAATTTTGTGTGCGGTTTCTTCATACGAACACTTGTGCAATGAAGCAAAATGGTTTGAAGTAAATTTGCGATTTTTGTATTTTTAGACATTATACAACTGGCTTCGGCCTAGAGGTATAGCAATAATATCTGTACATTGCACAGCTCAATAATATGGCTACATCTCTGCCAGACCTTTCTTTCTTTTTTCGCCTTCCAGTTTGTAGTTATTACTGCTGGCCTGATATCCATATTTTGGCTTGTATTTATTATATAAGATATTTCTTTTTGCTATTTACATAAGTCTTTATAGAGAGTCTAATAACCGTGCTTTACAAGGGTAAACTGAAATTGTTAAGAAATCTAGAACTTTCTCTGAAAGGTGGTAACACAGCTTAACGCCAGTCCATTTTTTGATGTCCCTTTTATGCGGTTATACTGAAAAGTATGGCAAAAATTGCAGTGCAAGGGTGTGCCTGATAACCTGAAAGGTTTGTGGCAGTGCGTCATTTTCTTCTTGGTTTGCCCGACAACTATATCTGCCCGACAACTAAAGCGCCTGTGACAGACACAGTAATTTTTGTCCTGAGCTGGATTGCTCAAAGCGTCGGACATTACCAGCACTAGAAATCAAAATGCGCAATCGACTAATTAACGAAATATCATTTATTAGCTGTTTAATTACCTACTTTACTACACATGTTGCAATTTAGTAATGGTAGCCGGTTAGCTCGCAAGGCATATCCACTTGGAACGACTTCACGGGTTTCGAGATATGCGCCGCGAAACTTGCGCTAAGAATGCATTATTGTTCCACTTTTTGATCAAAGCACCGTTTTACGCATTGAAACACAAAAGTAACTGGAAGGCCTATGTATTTCGTCGCGCACTTTGGGAATGAATATCTTAAAATTGCTGTCTTCCTGGATATTCCTTCCAAGTAGATAGGCCTCGCGAACTCACTGGATGATATAACTAAATTTCAATATGTGCCGTGAAGTAATTATTTAAGAAGTGAATTAGTGGGTTATTGTTATTTGTCGATTATCCGTTTCGATTTCTTGTGCGAGTAATGTCCGTCTCTGAGTAACCCAGCTCAAGGACTCAAATTACTTTGTCCGCTGCAGGCGATATTTAAAAAATTTCTGTATGATCTTAAAAGAGAGAGGGAGAGAGAGAACATCCGGTACATAGATAGAGGGAGAAAAGGAATAGCATATATAAATGATACCTTGAGGCTCATTTGGGGTAGCGGGTAAAGAAAAGAGAAATCGAGCTAGGCGTGGCTGACTATGGAAGCTTCGCATGCCAGGTTCCATGTAGTGAGATAAGTGTCCCTATGGCGCCAACTCGTGGCCGGACTCAAGCCTCGGACAACGTCCTCTCTCTGTGCGTCTGCACAGGCAAACGGCAAAGTCAGTAAAAAGGGGCGAGGCAGCAACAGATTCATTTCAGGGCATTGTGCCGTGAGAGCGTACGACGCTGTACGCTGGAGCGCTAACAAGCTTTTGCATTGCGTCCTGCCCTGCCTCCTTGTGTGCATCGTCTTTCTCGCCTGTCTCGCGCGGCGCTTCTAGAAAGGTGATAACGCACTCAATGACTTTCCCAAAAGTTTCTTACACTCTGCTAAAATGCGGTGCTTGGCTGCTACGATTACCGGCAAGGCTGGATCCGCCAGCAACCGCCTACCTTCTCTTGTGCAAATATTTGTGTAGGCTTGTATAAATTATGGCCTCCGGGCAGAGCACGCCCGCCAATCTCGGAGGGCATGTATATGTTATGGAGTTCTCGACAAAAAAACACCAGCAGGAAATATGGCGGATTATTGTTTGTAAGAGTTGTAAGTATACCGGATCAGCCAGCGTGCCAGTGATGGGAAGTAGTTTATGGATTTGCCTAAACTTAGTCCTCTGGCTTCATCATCGTCATCATCACCACCATCATCATCATCAGCCTGGTTACGCCCACTGCAGAGCAAAGGCCTCTCCCATACTTCTCCAACTGCCCCGGTCATGTACTAATTGTGGCCATGTCGACCCTCCAAACTTCCTAATCTCATCTGCCCACCTAACTTTCTGTCGCCCCCTGCTACGCTTCCCTTCCCTCGGAATCCAGTCCGTAACCCTTAATGACCATCGGTTATCTTCCCTCCTCATTACATGTCCTGCCCATGCCCATTTCTTTTTCTTGATTTCAACTAAGATGTCATTAACTCGCGTTTGTTCCCTCACCCAGTCTGCTCTTTTCTTATCCCTTAATGTTACACCTATCATTCTTCTTTCCATAGCTCGTTGCGTCGTCCTCAATTTAAGTAGAACCCTTTTCGTAAGCCTCCAGGTTTCTGCCCCGTACGTGAGTACTGGTAAGACACAGCTGTTATAAACTTTTCTCTTGAGGGATAATGGCAACCTGCTGTTCATGATCTCAGAATGCCTGCCAAACGCACCCCAGCCCATTCTTATTCTTCTGATTATTTCACTCTCATGATCCGGATCAGCAGTCACTACCTGTCCTAAGTAGATGTATTCCCTTACCACTTCCAGTGCCTCGTTACCTATCGTAAACTGCTGTTCCCTTCCGAGACTGTTAAACATTACTTTAGTTTTTTGCAGATTAATTTTTAGTCCCACCCTTCTGCTCTGCCTCTCCAGGTCAGTGAGCATGCATTGCAGTTGGTCCCCTGAGTTACTAAGCAAGGCAATATCATCAGCGAAGCGCAAGTTACTAAGGTATTCTCCATTTACTCTTATCCCCATTTCTTCCCAATCCAGGTCTCTGAATACCTCCTGTAAACATGCTGTGAATAGCATTGGAGAGATCGTATCTCCCTGCCTGACGCCTTTCTTTATGGAGGGCTACGGTGGCTGTGGAGCCGCTATAGATATCTTTCAGTATTTTTACGTACGGCTCGTCTACACCCTGATTCCGCAGTGCCTCCATGACTGCTGAGGTTTCGACTGAATCAAACGCTTTCTCATAATCAATGAAAGCTATATATAATGGTTGGTTATATTCCGCACATTTCTCTATCACCTGATTGATAGTGTGAATATGATCTATTGTTGAGTAGCCTTTACGGAATCCTGCCTGGTCCTTTGGTTGACGGAAGTCTAAGGTGTTCCTGATTCTATTTGCAATTACCTTAGTAATTACTTTGTATGCAACGGACAGTAAGCTGATCGGTCTATAATTTTTCAAGTTTTTGGCGTCCCCTTTCTTATGGATTAGGATTATGTTAGCGTTCTTCCAGGATTCCGGTACGCTCGAGGTCATGAGGCATTGTGTAAACAGGGTGGCCAGTCTTTCTAGAACAATCTGCCCACCGTCCTTCCCTCTGGCTTCAAACGGCTTTAAATGTCTCAATTCACTGCCATTACGCACGTTGGCAGAGACTAAATGTCCTTCTGTGTTTAACGTACTATGTGTCTGTTTTGAACTCTAGAAAGATAAAGCGTAACAAGTAACCTCATGAGAACGTTTGAGTCACAAGCACGAATGCATAATGCAAATTCACGTACTAACCACTATTACCGTGGTAACGAACCGATCGCAGCCGCAAGAGTATCCTGCAGTAATTTTCGCAGGGAACTATATGCTATAGACTACGCACATACTGTTCAGCACATCTAAAGTTGCAACATTGCACTTTACGTCAGTTATCGTGTATATGTCTCGACGAGCCGCTCGTATAGGCCCATAACTCACGTGATCGCGCGAGATTTAAGCTCGACTTTTCAGCGTTTTAGCTAACGCCGCGCATTGATAGCTTCGCGAATAGTGTTCCGACAGACTTTCCTACAAGAGTCGAAACCGTCACCAAGATGTAGTGCTTTCAGGCGTGAGTGAATCATATCTTTTTGTTTGTGAAGTACCGGGACCTCAGGCGTTGCTTTGTGAAGCTCGTCGTTGACTGGGTTTAAGACGCGCCAACTTTTTATCAACCAAGCTGGCACTCACTGTTTATCTGTTTACGTATACATAAGCGATATACTTGTCAGCACGTACTGTTACGCCGTTAAGGCTTCGTCGCTATTGCGTCGTCCTTAGGCCATCTTCTAATCTTTAGCTTCACCCTCGTCGCATGGTGATGATGAAGCAAACTTTATTTTAAAAAGAAGAGGGTGGAGCCGGTGATTTTCTGCTTGTCGCTCTCAGGTGGGTGGCTTCCTTAGTCCAAGATGGCATGGCCCTCGGCTTTCCACCTTGCTCGGTCCACCAGTCGCATGAAAAAAAGAACTTTGTCCATCACCGCCATTACGGATCGAATGGCGGTGATGGCGGTGAGTTCGAAAGGCGGGCGAGCTAGCTACTGCGCTATCGCTCCGTTTTCTCTCATTTTCGTTCGCCCTATTTATATCTCAGGGAAGAAACGATTCTTGCACGTAGTATAAACGTACAAGCGAGAGATAATGGTAGTCGTCTCGACTTCCACGACGAAAAAGGTCACAAAGCCCGTCATATCGCTTAGCTTTTGGAGCTTGGCAGTTTGTGCGGGGTTTCGAGCACCGCCGATACTACGAAAGTGATGGCGTCTGCCACAGGCAGCACGCAACACTGTAGCCAACGAAGGCGACGTTGAGTGCATCGTAGGTGAATAACAGTTTTTCAGAAGAGGGAGGTGGTTCGCTCCGAGACACGGTGGTGATCAGTGCACTGCGCAAACGATTGATGTTGCGGTCTCGTTGCCTCGTTGCTTTCTTGATTTTCCTTTTCTGCTTTGTTTGTGTACTGCGCTGATTGTCATAATGACTGAACTCTTTGGACTCGCCAAAATCACCACCAGGATAGGAGCAGGCTCGGATAGCCTGCTCCTTTCGCAGTAAATGTATTCAAGCCTGAGTTATCACTGATGTCTGCTCACTAAAAAAGAAAACGAATAGAAAGATGTCGAGGAAACGCATTGGTGGTTGCCGAATTGTTAATCATTGTAACGGTATCCCTTTAAAGCTTTTTTGAATAACTTTAGCACATGCCAAATGTCCGTTATATATCGTGGAGTCACCGATTACTGAGATATATAAATTCTGACGTGACCTAGAGCACGAAATATATTCCATATACTTCATAGGGCGCGTTTCACATTTCTGATTCTTGCTGGCTAGGTAACTTCGCCACAATGCACATGTCTTTTATTGTTTTTTTTATTTTAGTACATTCAACTAAAGCTAGATTAGTTACCTCAGCAGCCTCTTATCAAAAACGTATATTTAATTGCTCTTGCCTGTTATTGTATAGCTACAGCGACGTGCTTCGAACAGTTGCATTCATGCTCAGGCATTACAATATGGAGCCTTTCATTCGCTGCTGCCGACTAATCGACCCGGCGGTTTTATTCGTTGATAGAGAGGTAACCTTAATGAAAAATCTCCATTCATTGACTTCACCGCAGTGGTCATTGGTCTCGTTTCATTAGAGTTTCACAATAGGCCGACATATCAGCAACAACGTGTAGGAGCACACTAATCTATGAGAACCCGTAATAACACAGCCCTTCGGCGCGCACCTTAACTTTTACAAAGCAGCGGGCACAAGCATGCATGCACGCAACCCCCTCCCCCCATGCACACAGAGAGAGAGAGAGAGAGAGAATTCTCTTTGCCGTGACTCGACCACGTGGAATGAAAGGATGCCCCGTACCCCCGCCTGTAGAGCGAGTGATGACCGCAGGCAAACACATTCGGACCGGCAAGGCGGGTACGGCGAGGGCATTGAAAATATGTTGGTGGGTGCGGCGGCATCTTCCGAGAGAGCCAGAGGCCTTCGTTTGATCTGGACCGCTCCCTTTGTTCGTTGCGGGCACGCAGCGCTCGCGGCGCGGCCCTTTGCAAACGCAGCGCGTTCCATCGGCAACGCTGCGCCTTGCTGTCCATCTGCGGCGTGGGTGTGTCCTCCTGGGAGAGCAATCGGCCGTCGCTTGCACCGCCGCCTTTTCACTGGTTGCGTGTGCCTTCGCGACTGCTGCGCTTCGCTGCTCAAACGAGCAGCGAATGCTATTATGATATAGTATTCCGCACTGACGATGAGAGCCACATTCGCGTTGTGTCTTACTTGTGTGCCGGACGACTATGAGAATGGCGCTGGTGACACAAGCAGCGTTTACATGAGTGCGACGAGTGGCGCGTCGCATTCATATAAACGCTGTTAATGCGCTAGGATTGCTAATCGCATTAGAGAGCTTTATGCTTCGCCCGCCTTAAGTTCGCCAACTCAATCCGCGCGGCGTGCAAAAGGACGAGAAAGGCGTGCAAGATAACGCTATTAGATTCGTCGGACGGTCCTACCGCTGTCGACCAGATGTAGGAGTCGTCGGACTATCTCGCCGCTGCCACCATTTGAAGGAGATGAAGGTCGTAGACAGGAACTCGGTGAACAGGATTTATTTACATATTAACAGTTTAAGCAGGATGCATTGGCAGACTAGCGCGACTCCCATATGGAGCCCGCAAAACTAACATACAGCAAACAGTTTACGAGCACACAGCTCACTAGTACATTTCTAGTATGACAGAGCACTCAGCTCCCGACAACGAGCACGACACGAGCACTCCCTAGCAGCCGGCAAACGCTGCATATAAGCTCTCCGCTTGACGTCATAGTTCGACGTCATCGTTCGGCGGGGACGGAGCAGAAATGGTCGGGAAGGTTCGTCCAAGCATTGTAAACTTGCCGCCGCCCCGCACTATCGTTTACGCCCACACACACGCAAACACACAGGTGCGAACCCATACACACAAAGGCTCCGGAGTCGACGACCGAGGGCTTCGTAGAACTGTGCTCCGTCTGGTGTGGCGCGGCGGAGTGCCACATTCCTGAACTGACCGCGCGCCACGTGGCTGCCGGTCATCCGCAGTTCTAAGAAGGGCGCCCCGACTGGTGGGCTTGGAACACGTGCAGCGGGCTGAAAGCTGGCACGTTGCCACCCCGTACGGCCATTCTTAACAACGCAAGCATGGCGTGTGGCTTTGGGTACGCAAGGACACTTGGGTCTGAATTTTTCTTTTTTTTTTTTTTATTTGTACGTCTGACGGTTTGCGTGGTGCATGTAAACGTAAGATTATCGCATTCAGGGAGAGAGTAAATGTTAAACTGCGGCCGTCGTGTGTTCTCCTTCGGTCTCCTGCGGAGCTCAAATTGCTGGAAACAGGGGGTAATATTCTCTAAATGTCCACCTAGTGGACGCGTCCATTTCGGCTGCTGCAGAAATGCTGTTTGGCTAGGCTGGGGTACCAGCGAGAAAGAAACAGGCATCGACAAAAAGTTTTTTTTCTCCCGGAATCAGCTCCGACCAAACTGCGACGGCCAAAATGAAAAGTTCACTGACGTGATACTTACAACCTTGCCCCCCCCCCCCCCCCTCCTTCCCCCCAACCCTCAAGTTTCAGCTTGTTTCTGACAAAGAGGTACATGAGCCACACGCAATGCAGACGCCGTCGCATGAGTATTAACTTGATACGCTAAGAAATGCAGTAAGCTGCTGTTCCATTAATGTAAACGTGACTACAGCGGCCGAGCGCACAGCTCCATAACGTGTACAACACGTTACACACTCGTGTTACTATTAGTTTAAATTATGATTTGTGAAGGCAGAGTTTTATAGGGGCGTGGAGGGAAAATTGCTCTCTTGAACGGTGCTTCGGGTGCACGTTAAAAATAAAAGGCAGGTGATGGATATCAATCCGGCGCTCCCCACAGTAGCGTCTTGAATAGTTCGTGAGTCGCTTTGGGATCTAATCTTTTTCTGAATGCTAAACTAGAGAGAAACTTCCAGCTAGAAAAAAATGTCGACCCAGCGCGATCCTGCATGATTTGATCCGACCCGACCTGAATCGACCTTGCCCGCCCGATCCGACTGAGAACACCGAACAATATTTGCCATGCCGGCAAGTCCTCAAAACTGCGAACTGAATTATAAATTATCACTCATAGTAAATTTCTATCTCGAGACCAGACCAGACCAGTGTTCACAAATAATAATAATAAAAAAAAAAACGATGTGCAGATCTAACGCACATTGTTGAATCGATGGGAAACGAAGCTTTTGTGAAACTGCTAAGCAAATGCCATAAGTTTGCCGGTTCCATTTCATTCCTATTTGGCGTAAAAAAAAAAAAAACTGGCGCACACGCTGGCGCTATCGCAAACCCGTGCTACGCGATATCACCCACGCGGTGTTCATCTCCAAGAGCTAGCTGGCGTTGGCACGATAAAAGCATACTTGCGATTGTGGCCTGATGGTTCGAGCATCGAGCTGCGGTGCTGAGGGACCGAGGCTCGATCCCACCATCGGGCACATAATTAAAAAAAAAAATGAAGTATGAACCATCGCAAGAGATCTGAAAGTAGCAGGCCGTGGTCTGGGAAGCTTCGAAAAAAAAAAAAGAACTTCACCTTTGAAGCACCCTCTGTGAGACGTTTCTGTTTACGGAAATGGTCTCGCCTCAGTTTCAGAATATTGGTCGCCTAAATGCCGCTTGTTCTTATATCGCTGGTCGTTGTACTTTCCGCGGAGATTGCGAGCACGAACAATTCTTTAGAAGGGGGAGGGTGCAATTGCTACTGCCCCCCATTTCCCCCCTTCTATGATCACCATGCCATTGTCGCCAACGCTCGTTCGGCTTTCGACATAAGTAGCGAGTGATCTTTCGTAATAACGGACGTGAATGCATGAATAGACAGTGAGACAGACAGACATGGATGGACAGACACGGACAGGCAACGGACAGGGACAGGGACAAACAGGCAGAAGACGAAGATGTACGAACGGATGTACAATACACACACACACAGAGAGAGAGGCACGCGAACAAACAAGCAGAGCACGAAAACGAAGAAGGAAAAAAAAGTAGCGTTCAACTATAGTGGTGCAGCAGATGCGACCAGTGGTCCATACTAACGAGCGCGCGTGCGCGACGCCTGACAAACCTAGTTAGAGGCCGTCATGTATGCGGCAGCCTGAAAGGCGTACAGCCGGTACCGAGAACCGCATATTGCAGCTCAGTGTCGCATCTTTTTTCTGTCGTACCAAATATTTCATTTTCGTCGTCGCTCGCGCCGCGGCATTCGCAGCGACCGTTCACCGACCTTTGTGTGTCCCGACGACGCTACATAATCTCCGCACGGAAGCCGGAAGCTTTCCCCATCTACGGGAAGATGGAGCATGTAAAAAATTCGGCAGACACACTTGAAACTGCTTACGTGTGGGAATGCGAAACCATAGTTGACGCTGTGGTTAATTGTTTTTTCATTCTGCGCGTTCCTTGTCCGCCCAAGTTCTCGGCTGCGTTTCAACTGCGCCTCGGTGAGGCCAAATGAGAACGCGCCAAGCGTCTGAACGCGGTCGCTTGCATGCAAGGCGTTCGAAACTCGAAGGACCGGTCAGCGGCATTCAATCGGACATTAATACTTTTTATTTTGTACACTCTTTTATACACTCATAACGTGGCGCCACCTTCTATCTATTGGCTCCACCTCACGTGGTCAACGACGCGCGCTCTAGGCCACACGTTTAGCCAACCAGACGGCTGCGGTTTGACGTGCGCAGTGACGCACACTGTAGGCACACATTCAGTCAGCCATAACCATGGAGCCACGGTGGCGTCGAGGAGGCGTGCTCGTCTCTCACCGCGGAGGCCCGGGCTCGATTCCCACCCAGACCGGAACTTTCCTAATTTTCTTTTCAAATACAACAATTTACTTTGTTTACGGGAACCTCCCCGAGAAATGCGACCCAATTCGAGTATTTCTTTTATGTGGTATTATTCTTTGCCTTCGGCTATTTTTGGCACCATCCTTCGCTCGCGGCGCCGACTACAACGCTGGCTTTTCGCGTAATGTGACATGTAATGTTATCGCATTAGTAGTGCGGCGAGACGAGGTTTGTTCTAGCACCGGAATCATACGAGGCACCGAGATTAGGCACGCTTCTGCGCCGTTGAATACAGCGGAACGTGTAATGATCCAGTAAAGGACCAAGGCGGCGAGGTGAGCTTTTATCCTAACGGGACATATGATGTGTCTTAATTCATCAGTAATTTGCTATTGTTGTGGTTTACGTCCAGCGACAGTTGTAGGCTATGCGGTGCAGCGCGAAGCGGGACAGAGGACTAAGAAAAAAACGAGGACAAGCGCTTGTTGCCCACTGAACCATCACCCTTCTAAGTTACGATTGTACAACCACTGCCCGTAAACTCTGCGAACAGGAATGTTCTAAAAAAATTAAATTATAGGGTTTTACGTGTCAAAACCACTTTCTGATTATGAGGCACGCCGTAGTGGAGGACTCCGGAAATTTCGACCACCTGGGGTTCTTTAGCGTGTACCTAAATCTAAGCACAC
Organism: Dermacentor andersoni; assembly: GCF_023375885.2. Taxonomy (NCBI): domain Eukaryota; kingdom Metazoa; phylum Arthropoda; class Arachnida; order Ixodida; family Ixodidae; genus Dermacentor; species Dermacentor andersoni. Next base: position 90,114,100 of record NC_092824.1, on the reverse strand, counting down.
GGGTGTTTTCGCATTTCGCCCCCATCGAAATGCAGCCGCCGTGGCCGGGATTCGATCCCGTGGCCTCGTGCTCAGCAGCCCAACGCCATAGCCACTGAGCAACCACGGCGGGTAGGAATGCTCTAGAGGTCGACAAACGATCTCTTAGCGACAGCGTATCACAGTAGTAATATTCGCTGCTGAACAAGAAGTCATGGTTTTGATTGCGGGTTGCGTCGGCCAAGTTATCGTGGAGGAAGACTGCAAAGGTGAAGGTGCATTTAGATATTAGTACGCGACAAAGAAATCCAGGTTGTCAAAACTAGTTCGGAGCCCGTCACTACGACGTCTTTCATAGCCAGATCTTGCTTTATGACGGTAAGATCAATCAATCAATCAATCAATCAATCAATCAATCAATCAATCAATCAATCAATCAATCAATCAATCAATCAATCAATCAATCAATCAATCAATCAATCAATCTGTACTAAAAGATAGGGGCACTCAGTGCAGAGGCTCTCACTAACCCCATAATCTAGAGCACATCACTACAAGGTCTTTCATGACTCAGCTGTTCTTTTGTGCCGTTTAAATCAATCAATCAATCAATCAATTGGCCGATCGATAATCAATTGATCAATCAAGAGATCAGTGTTTTATTGTCGGAAAGCTTTTTACATCAGCTCACTTTTCTTCCTTTGATCATTCAGCCATTTACTGATTCTGTAGAAGCCGGCGGCAAATACTTGCCAACAATGCTGATTTTATCCACATAATTAAATAAGTGAATCTCTTGCGTAACCCAAGTTCTCTTTTTACCTCCACATTTTCTTAGCATTCTCGTCCGCAAGAAAATGCTCATGAAGTAGCATAGCAGTAGTGGTACACTTAATAGTAGCAGGTTGGAGCATACTTGCTCAGGTCGACCTTTCTGCCTTGGTTTAAATAAATTCTATCACTATAGTAGGCGTGTTTACATAAATTACCGGTTAAATAGGGAGGGCATGAGGCAAGTAGGTTGCTGGTAGGAAATTTAGAAACTTTTAGTGGCGTATTTTATTTATTTATTTTTGCTAATGAAGGTTCTTTTTTTGTCGTCTATGTCCCCTGGAGCTATCATTCGAAGTTGGCAACGTTACCAACGCACCTCCTTGATATCGTTATTGCAGCGTATGTCTAGACATACCTGCTTGTGGCGAGATTGCTGGAGTAAAAAAATAGGTGAATAAAAGAACGAGAAACAAGCGACAAGAAAATACACGATGGCGTGATTCGGTTGGTGAATCGCTAACTTGAAGCAAACTGAACAATGACAATAACGGGAGGCCTCGCAGTATAGGTACAGCACAAGTAAACGGAAGACTATACGTAAGAGCGTTGAAAGCGAGCCTTCCGACCCGCTGCTATAGTTTTTTTTTTTTTCCGAATAGCATGCGCCTTTCTACGTGGGTTCTTGCTCAAGAGCTTTTAGCTGGAAAGATCACTCGTCTTTGTCCTGTTCTATTCTTCCTGATTACTTTTCCGCCACAGGCCTGGTATCATCTCTTCTTAATAACAATGGATGGCCACTCAAGGAGAAAACGGTGACATTGGATGACAAACAGGCGTGGCCTTTCTATGGCGTACCGGAGAAACCGCGCCTCTCTGTGCTTCCACTTCTCCTTTTGTCCCCCTGTAAAGGCTGCATCACTGCAAATATAGTATTACTGCGGCGAAGCACCCGTTTCAGGCGTTCACGCACAAATGTACGCACACACGCACGCAGACGCACTGACGAATGCATGCGCGACCGCACAGACACACAGGCAAAGGCACTCACGTACGTGCAGTAACGCACACGTGTACGCGTATAAAAACAGGGAACCCTTAAAAAAAGAAATATCATGCGGGTGGCTTACACTTAAGACGAAGCAGGTTACCCGAGAAATGAGATGTAGCGGGAAAATAAAGAAAAAATGGGCTATGGAAAAGACTTGAAGAGGGAAGTGCAGCTCAAAAGCGCCTGTTTTACGCTGGAAAAAGTGAAAGAAAAAAACTTTAGAGGGGCAACAAAGTCGGGAAAGTTCATAGCACTTCAAAACAGACGTGCACTCCACGGAATTGCACATGGGCTGCGGACCATAGAGTGTCTGCCTGACGATTTAGCGCAGAAAAGGAAAGAAAAAAAAAAGACAGGAAGGAAAGACGAGTGAATGTGGTAGAGCCCTTATGGATCCGTCCTTTAAAGGCGTTGCAATTGTGGCACGGATCACCAGACTTTCTCAGTGGCGGTCGCAACAGAGGTGTCATCAAGAAATCTCTTCACGTGTGGAGGTGCACTGCAGTTGACCAGCCGTTACATTACCGAAACGTCAATCAACAGCACAGAAATACATTGCATTACCGCCCGCCAACTTCTTGCTGTTACCTGGATCTTGCTGTTAACTGGATAACTGTTAACTTTGTTAACAGTTAACTTTGTTAACTGTTAACAAAGTTAACAGATTGCACAATATGAAGGGCAGTACCGAATAAACATTTTATTCGAATGTTTCACAGTGCCATCTACCACCTTGAAGCGATATTCACACCTCGTTCGTTGGTGACCAATTAAAGCTCGGTTTGTAGGCTGTCTCCAAAAAATTATTTAGGCGCGAATGAAGACGCTGGCATGTAGGCTTTTTATTCCTGATAGCAAGTTATACTTTGTTTGCACTGGTTGGGCGAACGCTCTTGTCAGAAATTCCTTGTGTGTCGTATGTGCCTCCAAGATTTCTAACGCCGCATTAAAATTTTTTTTATGTTTAAAGTTTGCACAGATTGATGTACTCTTGTTTGAAGCATTTTTGGTGCTATGTGTGTAATTACGCAAAAATAATTTTTTAAAAAGCTGTGAAGGACGCAACGATGTGCACCAGAATATGGGAGGTGAGAGCCTTCTTTCGTCGAGCGTATGCTGGGTAGCGCCGCAGTAAACCCGTATTCTTCACAAACACACGCAGCTCTGATGGCTTGCTAGCGCGAGTGCGTTAACGTGCGCCTAAAGCTGGGATTAATGAGCAAGAATGCGTATGTCAGCGGCACCATCTGCGGAAAGAAAATGACCCGTACTTGCTACCTCGAGTCGTTTCAGCTGCCGTTTTATGCAGAGCTCTTTTTTCTGAGCTCATTATTTTTTCCTTTTTCGAATTTGTAATTATTTTGTGGTCTATTAGTATTCTGAGCTCATGGGCAGAGTGTGAGTCAAGTGCGGTCGCCTTAAATGTATGTGCGTACAAATACGTTGTTTTGCAGCAGTGTTGTTCTTTCTACTAGATGCGCTGGAGAGGATATGTTCCAAACATCCGCTTCAAATGTTGAGGAAAGTTTATAGAAAGAACAATAAATGTTTATACAATGAAATTTTACCATTATTAGTCATGCCAAGAAAGTTCCTCTACATTTGACAAAGTTAATAGAATGTGGTGTACTTAAGAAAATTATGGGAAATGATCCAGTTACTGTAAATCGTGCTTTGGAGTTCTAAGGTGGGTCGAGCAGTGCGTCGTTTCACAATGATCTCGCTTGTCAATATTGAACTTGGTTGTATTGAAATGTATTTTAGAGGAACATTTCTAAAGAAACGAGTAATAAAGCGTGTGGAGATTGTATGTTCTTTGAGGGGTCCTTGAGAAATTGTCAAATTTGGGTTTGCGCTGCGTAATCAGTTACCAGGGGGAGGGGACGGAAAGGTGAGGCAAAGCATTTTACATTTGAAGAGTACTAGGCACATGACGATGAATCTCCGAGTCCTTTTTCCGCGTGTAATGTGTAATTTCTTTAACTCAGTGTCACATGATCTTTCAGAGGTAACGAAAAAGGGGTTACCGATGTCGGCCGCTTGGAAGAGAAGGGATCCTTCTTAGTGACAAGACCTTGGACACGATAATAAAAACGAGCATTATTTGAATTAGGTACGTGCATTTGAGTTCCGTTACATTACTGAGCTTGAGTTGACTCGACTAAAGCTTTATTATACATCGCACGTGCCACGGAAACATGTTGAAGAGGTTAAAAAAAAGGGGGGGGGGGGGCGTGTCAAACGTGACAATGTTTAAAGCAAGAGCTACATCGTAACTCATAGTGCGTGGTGTGAGCTAGTCTGGGAGGAGACCCGTGCGCCTCTCATGAAAGGTTTTTCCCCGCTCAAGCTCTGGGCGCTAAAAGGCGTTAACGATATAGACGAATGTTTATGCAGCGCCTAGCTGTAGCGAACCTACATACATGTATTTCTGCTATGTAACTGATGCCAAAGCACAGGGAACTACATTCTACTTCGTAATAAGAGGCGCAGGTGAAGCACGTAACGGTTTCCTTTTTTTGTCCTTGTTTCTTATATATATATATATATATGAACAGCTGCGGTACATTCCGAGCAATCCCTGTACATTTACTTTGTAGCTTATTGCTATTTCTGGCAGATGACTCCCTTTTCCTTCACGTCCTATGAATTCTTGTATTCTACTTCCATCGGAACCAAGGCGGAAGGCGAACCCGCGACGTCCCGTTAAACCCCGGAGCGCCATATCCACAGGGATACCAGGGTGAGTGCTTTCATTGTCTCTAATCGCTTCAAGTCGCACAATAGCTTGCGGCAGTGAAGCAGCTCCAGTGAACCAGATCGATATCTTTAGTTTGTTTTCTTTACTTTGCCATCGCCGGAGATAAAATATTTCGCGGAAGCGTCAACACAACGAAGAAAGATTGCGGTAGGAGGCATACTCACGTCGCAGTTCTGCATATTCATATTCTGACCTTTGAAAAGGAAGAGTCGCATTAGCTATGCTAAGCTCATGGAATGCGAGAACCGCATTTGCATTGGAGGCTCGCGCATTGGAAGCGGCGTCGCTTGCCGTTAGGGGAGCGTCAGTGGAGACGGCTGACTGTCGAAGGCGGCTTTGTGTAAGCGTCTCGAACTCTTCACTCACCATGGCGCAAGCCGTGGCCTGAATAGCGACTGATTACGAGCAATTAACGCTGCGTGCGCAATTATGTTTTTTTTTTGTGGCTGGCTTTGTTACTGATAATACTGTCGACTGGGTGAGAGACAGGTCCTGTCTTTAGTTTAAACTAGAATTCCTCGCCTGCCTTCAGGATTGGAAGGCTACTCAGATTAATTGGGAAACGCTAACAGCCGCAAAATTTGGAGATTGGGGTGTAACAAACACGCATCAAAATGATTCGTTAATTTGTTGGTACAGCCTAAATTATTATCGTTCTTTAGTTTCCCTTTAAGTGCTTGCTTTCTTTGCAAGTACAAGCTATCATTTGTTGTATTGTTTCCTTCACAAAATGACAGAATGACCGAATGTTTTTTTTCTTAGATGTATAATGACAAACTTTTCTTATCTCTGCCTCCTCCCCGCCCCACCCTTTTCATTTAGGCAGCTGCCGATTCCATTATTACGATGCGAAGTTTCAGTTCCTCGAGTTGCCAGAAGTAAGTACGGTACCTTTTATGCTTGCCGTTCAGGACGCGCCATGAAAGAGGATGCTGTACATGACACTGAAAGCGTTGGGGGGGGGGGGGGGGGGGTGTTACTTTTTGTCACAACTTAGGAGTGCGGAAACCTGCTCGGTGCGGCGGCTGAGCGCGGGGTACAACGGCCGCACCGAGGAAAGCTGCCACACTGGCCCTTTCTATTGTGCGCTTCTCTTGAAAACTTGGGGTAGCCCGTTCTCCTTTCGTGTTTCGTCGTGTGCTGAACGAACTCTGCGGTCGTAAACTACGCTCAGACGAACCCGATAAAGTCGAGTCGAGTCGGTTTGTTCTGCTGAAAGCCGGTCGTCGGTTTCGTGCAAACCCTAGCGGTTCGGGACGAGCGAATGTTGAAGCGAGCTATGTCAATTCTCTTACAAGGGTTGGTTTTACTACCCCAACTCGCTTGGCAAGACGTATGTAGATGCAGACGGAACCAGCTGGTCGATTGACTCGATCCACTCGCGTCATGCACACATGTACACGAATATTTGGTACCTGTGCGCACGTGGCGGTGGTGTCTAGAATAACCGTGACTGATAGGTCAGGTTTGGGTGACGTGAATAGTCTCCTTATTTTCGAGCCCGAAGCTGCGTTGCACTTAGCGCATTTCGAACTGGCCGGAAGGAAAAGGTGGCGTAATTAAAATGCGTTCGACATTGAAAAGGCGAATAAAAACTGGGTTACGTTTACTTGTTCCCGGAGTCGATTTAAAACTTTGTGTGATATTCAAAGCGCCTTGCATAAGCTATATTGCGAAGGGGACGTAAGCATAAGGAATGTCCCTTCATTCCTAAGCACACGTGTTCTGCAGATATATATATATATATATATATATTTTGTAGAATCTGAAACATTGTTGAGGTGCCCGGTAAAAGGAATTGAATCCTGAGGTATGACGTGCCAAAACGAAGGTTTGATTATGAGGCACGCCGTAGTTGGGGACTCCGGATTAATCTTGACCTCCAGGCGATCTTTAACGCGGAACCCAATGCGCGGAATATGAGCGTTCGTGCATATTGGTACATTTCGCTGTGGGTGGGAATCGAACCCAAGCCTCCGGGATCCGAGATGAGCACGCTTCCCCGACTCCACGGAGGCACCACGGTCAAGCCACGGTTGTTGGTAACTAAAGGTGTGCCTAGTGCGTGCCTCATTGCACACGTCACGCCACAGCCATCTGGCTGACAAAAAGTGTGTGTGTGGCTTCGTTCGTGCGTGACTGCGCACGTGGCAGTCCAGTCATTGAGGTGGAGGTGGCGTTACGTCACGAGTGTATAAAATAAAAGCATTTCACCAAAGGGACTACGCTGCTTTCGCAATCCCCCACGTAAGCAGTTTTAACTCTCTCCACCAAATTTTTATTCGTATGAAGAAGGAGGTTTCCGCACAATGATACTATGCCGGCTACTCCTTTGCTCTTGAATACGATGTAGGTACAATATACTGGTGCGTTATCGCGTACAAGGAAAAAGTAAGTTATTGTGGCTTTATATTACGGCCTCGTGGAAGGCCATTTAGAGCCACCCATTCATATTGCTGTGCATATTCTCTCTTGAAGCAGAATAATTTACTCGTGTTGGTCGGTTAGGCTGCATTAATCAAAGTGAAAAAAAAAGCGAGTCAGAATGGGGGGGAGGGTCTAATTAGCCGCACTCATTTGCCTATTCACATACAAGCTCTGCATGTTTTGATATGACAAAGAACATAAGGATGAACATGCAAGGAGCATTGAGTTCTTATTAACATTATTTTATACATAGTTGCCACTTAGCTCTGGTAACAATGAAAAAAAAATGTTGCTCTTGCGGGCGCGGCAATGAAAGGGTGCGCCAACCCGCCGTGATTGCTTAGTGGCTAGGGTGTTGGGCGGCTAAGCATCAGGTCGCGGGATTGAATCCCGGCCGCGGCGGCCACGTTTCTATGGGGGCGAAAAAAACCTGTATGCTTAGATTTAGGGTCACGTTAAAGAACCCCAGGTGGTCCAAATTTCCGGAGTCCCCCACTAAGGCGCGTCTCATAATCAGATCTTGGTTATGGCCCGTAAAATCCTATAAATTGAATGGTGCGCCGGCCCTTTTCTTCCTGTTCTTCTTCCTGTCGAAGGTGTACAATCAACCAATCAATCAATGCAATAGTCAGATTGTCCGATTCATCGATTCACCGACCGTCCACCTTCCCCAAATGCAAGCACCTCGACGCCAGGCATTTCGTCGTGCGCACGCACTCGACTGCGCTGTTCGATAGATATGTCAGTAACTCGCATACCGGCGGTCGCGAGCGGAAGGGGGGAACGTACTAGGCCCCACTGGCACTATATGCACCTCGCAGGTCGCCGCAGCAACCGGAACCCCCACCCCCCTTTTTTTTTTTTTTGCGTAACCTCCACTTGCTCGCTCTCGGGCCGGGAAATTGCGGTCGCCCGGCTCCATCGCTTGCTGCTGCTGTTCGCGGTGCCACCGTCCACGGCGCCGCAACTCGCGGCCTCCCAGCGCCGTTATCGAGCAGTGCATCATTTCCCCTTTCTAACACTTTGTTTACTCTCGCTTTGTTTCTTTTGCTTTCCGCGCGCTTCCTTCCACTGGGAGGCTCCACGCACGGACGTTCGCCCTCCCCGCCGTCCCTGTCTCTCCCTCTTTCACTTTGCTCTCCCATTCCTCGCGGATCGGTGATTGTCGTCGCTGCGGCAACTTCTGGCGGCCGCGATGGCAGCTCGCGCCAGCGCGCGCGGTGCTGGACTATATCGGCGCGCATCGTCGACGAGGCCAAGCAGAGGCCAAGAGAGGGTCTTCCATTACCCGGATCGCCACGTCACGCAGATTGAAGCTTTCTTTTTCTTCATCTCTCTCTATCTCTCTCTCTCTCTCTCCTTTTTGTTTGCTTGAGTGCAGCGATCCGTTCGGACGCGTCACCGGCCAGCTCTTCCTTTTCTTCTTCCTCTTCTTCCTCTTCGCAACCGGTGAGCCGTCCATCCGTCGATCCGTGAAATCGAGCCACCACTCCGTACCTCCCCGCGCGCGCCCTCTCCCTTCGCGCGTCCGTCTGTCTGTCTGTTCATCGCGTGAAAAGCATGAAAAATGCATGACCTGCCGCCCAGCGCGCGCCGCGCGCGCGGTCCGTCTCATTCTGTTCTCCGCCGCGTACGGCGAAGCCAGCGCCGCCGGACGGCTTTCGTTCAAAGCTGCTGACAAATGTTGCGGCCCTGGCTGACAGAAGAACTCAGCAGCCCGCCCGCCCGTCGCGAGTCCACAAAACGCAGTCTCTCTCTCTCTCTCTCTATTTTTTTTTCTTAGATGAGACACGCTGGCGCTCTTTGGTTGACCGGTATATACCTCTAGCTGTTCCTCCATCGGGGAGCTTAAAAGCGAGTTCTCGTCAACCTAGGCTCCCCCCTATTCTCTTTGTTGGCTTGGAAATTTTTGTTTGCTTTTTTTTTGTTTCCGCGCTGTCCACTGTATGTATGCGGCGTGATGGTTTCACATAGCTATCCTCCACCTCCCTCCTCCTTCCCCTTCTGGCTCGTCCTGGAGGAATTCGCTAGTTCTCGAGAGCGTCCACTTCAGCGTCGCCGCGTCAAGGGAGCAGCGGAATCGGAACGCCGCGGAAAAGTGAAAGCTCGCGTATTTTTGTTTTTGTTTCGTCGTTTCTTTCCACACATTCGTTTCCCGTTCGTGCTCTCCCGTAACGTGTCTGAAATGGATCCATTTATCAGCGGACTTAACGGAATGCGGACACCTCGCCGTTTTCAGTTTAGCGGTTGGTGCTCGTTGCGAAGCCTGCGAGTCCTTTTGTTTGTCGGCGCGTCTGTCAAAGCCTATAGCAGACGGCGTTCGACGCCCTTCCGCTCCTTCCGACGATTTCCGTCTGTTGTCGCGGTGGCGGAGGCGGAAAAGTCGCAGCAAAGCATCTTCGCTAACCTCGTATGCGGCTCGACGACCTTCACGTCCTCGCAGTAGAGCAGCAGACGCTCGTTTGCCCAGAATCGGCACCTTTCTTTTTCTTTTCTGTCGTTTTTGTTTGCCTCCCGGTGAGGTTGCATTGAGAAACATTCTGGGAAGCTGTTTTCAAAGACCGACCGGATGGCGGCGGTCGGCGTATTGTTGACGATCACGAAAGGGTCGGTGGCCGCGGAAAGGCTGAACGAACCCCGTGGTAGGAAATGGCGTTTTCCAGGAACATGCCGGAAAGCCTCTGTCCGGAAAGCGTAAATATTATATGAACGAAGGCGAAGCTGGCGAGTGGGGATTGTAGAAAAGTCTCCGTTGAATGAAACGGCAGTAAAAACCTAACGGTATGAAAAAGAAACTTCTTTTTCTTTCCTGCTCATATTTACCACGATAAAACTGAGATTGGCGCGAAGAATATACGAAATAACGCGCGCGCGTAATTCGGAGGGCTCTTCCGCAGAAGTTATGGATAATGATGTGATATTCAAATTCCGTTGGCAGGAAAATACAGGGCTGCTGTCCGCGCAATTGCGTTTGCCGCTCCAGTCACCGCGCATAACTGTATTTCTAAATATTTCGGAGTTCATCTGAAATGCGGAGTACTTCAGCGAATGCATGAAGTGGTGCTTTGGTGCTTTCCCACATTTGGGAAACCCTTCATAGCAGTGCTCATAGTCGTTTTCACTGCATAGTTCATGAAAATATTCTTGGTAAATACACGGTTTTTGCACAAACATGCGTCTCAAACAGGTCTCAGTCCCTCGTGGTAGACGTCATGTAGTACTCCATACTCTTCGCTCTGTTTCTCGCTGTTTGTTTTTCAGTCACCGAAAAGGGCGCTCTTTCCAATCGTAAATTGAAGGGTTGAGGAAACGTGATGTATGAAAAAGCATAGAAATTTTTTCAAAATTGAGGTTGCCGCTATGTGAAGTGGGGTGCGAATTCGCTAGTGTGATGGGTGTTATTCCGTATTTCGCTATTTCAGTTGTGTTGTTCTTACTTTCGCGATGACACATGTCATGTGTTGATAAGCTTGTCACGAGGTTAGTCGGGAGTAGGGTCATATGTTCGCCTGACAAGAAACGTGTTCTTTTGAAATGTGGCAGTTCTATTGCTAGCAGCTCGAAGCCAAACGCGATGCTCGCGCTGAGAACTATTATTACTGTATTTCTTGAAAAAGGGCCAACTGCAACAATTTTGGCTAAATTGGCAATAAATGAGTGGCATGTACTACTGAAGTAATCGTGGCATAGCGGCAGGGCTGGTAATTGTCTAATTTTCGTGTTTGCAGCCTCTCAATAGCGCCTAAACAGACGATGCGTGCATCTGGTTGCTGGCGGCTCTAAGTTCCAGCACGTTGCCTCCGAGATTTTACAGCGCACCGCGGGCAGCCGCAGGCGGTGCCCCTTATCTCAGAGGTCATGTAGAGGATTCGTGCAATCTGAGTCGTGAGTCACTTACCAGGAGCGCAAACGGCGGCGTTTTTTCCCCCAACCACTTTCGGAATCAAAAACGTCCCATTTCGCGAGCCTTTCATGACGCATCCACACGTTTATCCAAGCGCAATATTTTGTACGGGGATTGTTCTGTATACCATCTGAAATGAGGACTTTCTTTCGTGATCTAAATTTTGGTGAAGTTAATTGGCCTGCGCCAAAACGTAGGCCTAATGAGAATCGGCTTTCCCTTAATGCTAAACTCTATTTAGGAAATAAAAGAACATAGGGAAAACAAGGTTACAAACGAAGACCTATAACCAAAGATTAAAACAATGTACACACTATCACACATGTCACAAACACCCAAAGTGTAGTGTCATTGCGGGCATCATCACCGGAAACTCGTTTTTGTTTCGATGCGGTCGTCACGTCACACTGGGAGAGTCCCCATGTCAAATCTTGCACATAAACTTCGCAAGTGGAATGCATAACGCTGTCATGGCACTCAGAGGCAGTCCATGAGATGGCTCTCGGCTAAGAAGTCGCCAGGGACAATACCCCTGCTTATGAGGACCTCGGAAACGTTGTTGTTCTAGTTTTTGTGTTCTCATCACATGGTGATGGCAACCCTGGCATCGCTTTCTTGTTCTTTGAGCCTCCACGTCCGCCACGAAAGCTGAGCTGAAAACTGACCCGACCGTTTCGACGGAAAATTTAGTGGAAAACGTCAAGGAATTTGACAGGCCACTTGACGCCAGGTTGTGTCAGTGAAGCTGCGCAGGTCCATTTCGAAGTTGGAATCTTCCCGCGAAGTATATGGGAGAAACGTATCGAGTCTCACGCCGAGCGAATCGGCGTACGCGATATGCGAAAATGATCCAGCGGTAAACGTAACGCAAACGACCGAGATGTCGAAGGTATACACGTGACGAAGGCATGAGGGGACAAGGGATCTCTTGTAAAGCAGGACCGCAGTTCCGTTTTATCTCGCGTATCACGTTTTCGCATCATCCCAGGGATGCGCCGACATATACAACCCACGCGATGCGCATTGTTTACAAAAGACTACCGCGTAGAAATTCACGCCGACGCATTCCAATGGAACATATGAAATTCTTAGGCTCTTTCAAGGCAGAGGTGGGTCGTTTCAGACATTGTTCGGAACCGCTCTGTTTCTTAAGGAGGCCTTGTATTCGGTCGTACGCCATTTACGTAAAAAAAGGATACTTTTGAAAACAAAGTATTGTCATAAGCAGTAAACAGTCGTAGTGGATCTGGCACTAGTTTATTATTTCTGTTGTTGCTTTAATAGAGGGAGAGGCTGGTGGCGTGTTTCCGAATTTGGAAAAGAGCTTTAGTTCGGGACACACATCGATTTTCCTAGTCAATTGTTTGTGAAACAGAAAAACTTTCCTCTTTAAATAACTTCTGAAACGACGCAAGTTAATGTTATTGCTTTGATTAAAGGGGTCCGCACCAGGTCACATAGCACATTTTGCTTATGCGCTGGAAGTTGTTACGTGCCCTCTAAGGAGTGTTCTATGGCAGGAATTTTTCAAAATTAGTTTGTTAATAGCTGAGGTAGAAGTATTTGAAGGGCCGCGAACCGATGATTTCAGGAGGCGAGTGTCACGGCCAATATAGACACTCCACTCGTCCCGTCTAATCTCCGCAAGCGAAACTCCTCTCCAGCGTCCTCCCGTACCGGAGCCGGAGGATTGTGCGACATATCCTTCACGGGCCCCGTCTTCTTTCTTATATACGTCATGGACCCCGCCTTCTTTTTTCTTTTCTCTTGCGTTTTTGCTGAGTGGCACACTTCCGGAGAACGTCTCGCGCGCGATGTGTTGCGTTTGTCTCGCTTCGCGCAGCGGACGATTTGGCGCGCTCTACATGCGAGCACCTGATTAGCAGTATATATGTCAGTGCCACAATCACGAGCGTTTCAGGCAGACGCGTGAGGATGAAAAAGCGTGATCGCGGCTCCAAAACAGGGTAGCAAATGACATAGTTTCGTTCTCTGCGAGCGCGACTGCACGACGTGGGAACAAGCCGACGAAACGGAAGTACATTTCTCTTGCTACGGTACGAGGTATAACGAAAACACGGAGACATTGGGCTTGTATGTTTTATATTTCCCAACTTTTTTTTGTCTATTGAAGTAGCAGATTAAACAAGTAATTGATGTTGCATTGAATAATTCTCGGAGTCACCTGTCACTGTCAGTGACGTCACAGCACTGCCATGTACGTAGGCGCACTTGAGCAATTGACGTCGACTATCGATCTGGGAGCGCGGTGCCCGCAAGGAGAAGGGAAAACAGCGTTCGGTTTGAAATTTAAGCTCTTTCTGCGGCGCAGAGGGATTTTATACTTAGCAGACACGATCGTTAGCACGCATGGTATGAACTGTGCTTGTCAGTTCAAAACGGCCAGACCTGGAGAGGTATCCTTTAAGAGAGAGAGAGATAAAGAAAACAAGTAACTAGGGAGGTTTAGCACGCGGTCTTAGTGTTGGCTTCACGGGGGAGAGGGGGCACGAAGAGGTAAAAGAAATAGATATACCACAGAAATTCTACGAATTGTCTACTAATGTGCAAGCATTTTTGGGCTCCGCTGTTGCTTCGTTTTTGCTTACTTGCTTTTCCTAGCTTACGCATGTCTGCCCGTATCCTTTCCGGTACAAGAGAAATGAAATCCGTGTACCGAACGGTGGGGAGATGAGTTGCCAGCAAGATGCATGGCCCCTTTAAAGCCATCGTATCAACTGAGCCGGAACGCTGTCACAACTGGTTTCACCACAGCTGTTTTCTTTTTCTTTTTCCTTTATTGCTATGACCTCTACGCGACGACGGCGACGTCACCATATTTCTAACGCCACTGTCAATTATTATTATTATTATTATTATTATTATTATTATTATTATTATTATTATTATTATTATTATTATTCTCAGCAGACCCACACCAGGCTTCACTGCACACATATCCGTAATGCGGGAAAGTAAGCTTTCAAGGTGTCCTGACGAGAACGGTTTCGGCTCTGGTTAATTATATTTTTGCCCGGTTCGATTGTTCCTTACAGCTTATAAAGCTAGCAATCACCTACATTTACACTAATATAAAACGTGAATGTCTTAACTTCGTAAACTAGGCATTTTTTGTGCAGATACAAGGCATTACACTTTTCGCGTCAGAGAGATTTTTGCTGGGGTACTCGCCAAAAAAAATGCTTTCGCTTTTAAAAAAATTTGAGGACACCTAAGCACATCTTATGAGTGTGAACACGAAAGCATTAATGTGAACTTGAATGCCGCTGAGCGATCCTTAAAGTTATAAACTCCTCGCGGGCAAGCGAGCTTTTTGAGATGACTGCCGCGTTTTGATTTGACCTTACCGAGGCGCAGTTAGAACGCAGGCTAGAGCTTGTGCGCACAAGGAACTTACGGAAAGCACATGCTTCTGAGAGCGAGAGCGAGGATGACGCACTAACCTCTCTTTCACCCGCTCGGCTCCGTCGACGTGCGTTCATGCCGTGGCGTCACAGCTAATGGGAACTCCGTCCAGGCGCGCACGTGACGTGACGTCACAGCCAATGGGAGTTTACCTGCCGTTATGCTGCCACAGAAGAGAGACGCCGGCTTTTTCACTCAATGAGCTATTTCACGCTTTCGCATCAAAACGCATGCTTTCATCAAAACAAATAAAGACTAAATAATGACAAGCCTCATCGTGTAAACTGAAACTGCGGAAGGTGGGCAAATTTTGCAAAAAGATAAAGCACCTAGTTTATGACTGGAAGATCCCAACGAGAACAGTGATTGCTGTGCTATGCTACGTACGCAGAGGACATACGTGACGCGCTGATTAAAAAAAAAATATTCACGAGAAATCATTACGCCCTTCACCTGAGTTTTGCAAACGTCCTCTGCAGAGGTTGATGATGCATTTCAGACAGTGATGTAGATAGTATACCGACTTTGTCTTTTGCTTTAAACGTCGTACTTGATGCATTTGGCGGCATTCATATCTGCCTTTTTTTTTTTTGCCTGTTGGCGAATCTGTAGATTTGATGCTTTATTCTTCTTTAATTTTGTGATGCTCGGTAGAGCTTTCAAAAATAATCTAATTAGTCGAAATAGTCCTCGCTTATATGGGAAACCGTTCCCAAAACGCGTGTCTCGTCATAAGTGGATCTATGAAGAAGAAAAAAAAACTGAGACTTCCGCATACCGCTCTTTTATTGGCTACTCTACCTAGTCGCTATATGCTGCAACGAAAGATTGGCTGGAGGAAACGGCTTCATATGTCCGACGATGCAGGTCACCGGAGGACAAATAACTCCAGAGCCCTCCGTCTGTATATAGAAAAAGCGTTTCTCCTTCTACGCGGCTTACTTTGTTTGTCTCTGCATCTAACTGGTGCTCGCCGTCCGCCTCGTCTCATCTCCGTCGCAACTGTAAACAACGTGGCGGTATGTGCGTTCTCGCACGCCGGAGTATAGACGGGAAGGTTATTAGCAGGAAGTGTTAGGTCTGACTCTCCAGAACATCGGTATTACGATTGCCTAGCCCTAGAAGACCAAGCCGAGACCGATCTACGCCACCACCTCGCGTATTGCGTCGCGAACGCTCTCGATCCTAATAAAAGTGAACGAATGCTTTGTCTTGCTGTTGGCTTCATACTATATTTGAGCGATTTGTCTTTATGTCGGATTGTATGTTTGGTCGCGTAAACTAAAACAAAGACACAATAAATTATGAGATTTCACTTGCAGCATAAGACTCCCGATTATTAACGCGATAGCGTTAAGGGCGCCGTGTCGCATCAAATCCGTTGCCGTCGTCGGACGTCGCATCGCGAAAAGTCATTCCGAACCACAACCACTCAGGCCATCCGCGTGGCGCGGAGGCGTTACTGAACTAATTGAATTCCTTAAAGCAAAATGCGCCAGGAAAAATGGTAAAGTACGACCTGAACGCAAGCTACACACACGATAGCGTCGGACTTTAATTTGAATATATCAGAAAACATAATTCTTCTACGCGGAAACTGAAACACAAACCCCTTTTCCAGCGTTTCCACCATTCATAGAGCGGGGCGCGGACCGCTCGATTCCTCCTTGAAGCTACACCATCGCGCTCGCCTCCGCGCATGCACAAGAATGCTACGGTTTCCGGCAAACGTGACAAGCAGTCAATGATCTTTGAATGCTATCGCGTTCCACCGGGGTTCCTTTAACGTGCCCCTAAATCTAAGTGCTCGAGCGTCTTCGCACTTGGCCCCGATCTTGATGCGGTCGCCGCGGCCGGGATCGAACCCGCGACCTCGAGCGCGGCAGCGCTACGCTGCAGCCTCCAAGCTACCGCGACGGGGTTGCCTCATAAAGTCAACGGAATGTCAAGAGAATAAAAACAAGATCCTTCTTGAGCACGTGCCCTTCCTTCACTCTTGCGAAGCACAGACTTCCAAAAGGCTCGTTTGAAGAAATTCTAGAGACACACCGACAACGAATTACGCGGTGATATTGAGTACGTGCTATGTCCGTACCGCCCCTACACCACTGCGCAATTAGCAGCAAACACTTCACTCGATACGCGAGCACAAATACGGACTAGCAATTTCTCGGGGCCTTGAGACAGGAGTGATAACACAATCCGAGCTACGAATGCCCAACTGTTACACTTACTCCAGTCAGGGCTTATGCAGACTCACTGACCTCTTTCTGGTCCGGGTTACAGTTGTTCGCTTATTCTTTATTTATTTATTTGCTTTTGTCTGATTTTTCGTCTTCGCGTCAGGTCGAATCCAACACTTTATCTGGAGTGGCGAGCCTTGCATATGGTAGGGCTGACATCTAGAGCTTCCATTAAACTTTCTCTGTCTCTCTTCCTGCAGGCATTGTTGCCCCAAAATTGAAGGCCACAAGCGAAGCTGTCTTCACATTAACAATCTGCATGTTGTCGCGAAGTGAAGCAGCCCGATTTTTTTATAGGGAATGTTGTACCGAGGCATGGCGCTCTAGCAGTACTAATAACTGACAGGGAAAGTGCATTTACAGCCGAGCTTTTGGACACAGTATTAAGACTCAGTGGAACAGCTCACCGGCGAACAACGGCGTACCATCCGCGAACGGACGCACTGACAGATCGCCTGAATAAGGCGCTCGCGGATATGCTCTCCATGTACGTGGATGTAGAGCACAAGAACTAGGACGGAATCTTGCCGTATGTCACCTTCGCCTACAACACGGCTTAGCAAGAGACTACACGAATGACACCGTTCCGTTTCGTACGTGGTCGTGAAGTCGCAACTATGCGAGATGCGATGCTGCCACATGAATGCGATGGTGTGATGTGTGGTGCGCGACATAGTGCCGTGATCGGGACAGCCGAGAGCAGACGACGCTGAGTGCACGCGCGCCGAGCTGGAAGGAGCAAAACGACGACGCCGAAGAGCGCCCGGCACGTGAACGCGCGGCGCAGGAAAAACAACAAGAAGAAAAAGCAACCAATTAGAAAAGACCACGGGGCGTCGGGCAGCCAATCAGTAAATGCCAAATCGGCCCTACCACAAGAAAAAGCGTGGTGCGCCGGCAGAACGGGGGCGACACGCAAGAGGACACGCAGGGAGACGCCGGGGAGACGCCAGGAGAGTCCCAGGAAGCAACGGCAGGAGGAGGTCAACCACCGGAGCGGGCGTTGAAGACGGGCCGTCGGGTTCCGGACCCGAGCCCACCAGGACTTCACCCGCCCGGGGCCTCCTGCCAACCTGTTCCTGTGCGTCGCCCGTCTACCTGAGCGTGCCGTCAGCTCCTCAAGGCCGGTGAGCTTTTGCGCCAGTGGGCAGGACGAGAACAGTCGGGCTTCGGGCCCGAGTTCTACGCCAGCTGCCCGGCCAGAACGCCACCCCCGTCTGCCGTGCCGCCTGCTGCCCGAGGCCGGCGTTCGAACTTCAGCGCCGTGGGCGAGAGGGGAGCAGTCGGGCTACGGGCCCGAGCTCTCTGCCCGGCCAGAACGCCGCCGCCGTCCACCCAGCCGCCAGCGTTACCTCGCCTCGCCAGAGCTGGCGCGCTCCCGGCGCCCGGTCGGTCAACCTACGCCACGACCTTTGGTGAGACCGGCGCCTCTCCTTCTGCCAGCTCGTCGCCGCGTTGCCGCGTCGAGACTGCGACGCGTCCCCGCCCTCGGGGCAAGCCCGGACTCGCGCCCTCGCTAAAGCCCTAAGTGTGTTACTTACTGCTATGTTTTCTTGAATGTTTATTTTATGCATGCTTTCTGTTTTGTTCTATTTGCTTTTTGCCTTCTTATTTTTGATTAAAGTCTTTGTGTGTGTGTTCAAACCAACGGCTTTGTCCTCAATTGGGTTCTCGGAGGCTCCGCCTAAGAGAACCATTAAAACATTGAGAACACGAACCTCTCGCCCCCACATTTGGGGTCGTCACAAATTGGCGTCCGCGACAGGACAAAGCCGTTCGTTTGGATCCTTCTTCTAGCGGTTAGGAACTATGGCTAACACAAGAGACTTGTTAGCGCTAGCCGAACGCATGGGCCTAGAAGGTGCGGAGTTGAGGGCATGGTTGAACGAGCAGGAAGCGCGGGCGCGAGAAGAGCGGGCAGCGGAGCGCGAGGCTAAAAGGCAGGAACTTGTATTAGAGGAGAAAAATTTACAGTTACGACTTAAAGTCGCGGAAGCTGAGGGCAATCGTGGCGAGACGAGCCAACGGCAGCTAGAATTGGAGGAGCGAACGCTTCAGTTGCGCCTCCAAATGGCGGCAACGGACGCTGCAAGGACAGCTGACCGAGGGCCAGGAGGGAGTGCCCCATTCAGCGTGAATCCTCACAGTTTGATGCCGGGATTCAACGAAAGCCGGGACGACTTGGATGCCTATTTAAAAAGGTTCGAGAGCGTCGCCACCGGACAAGAATGGCCTAGAGACAAATGGGCCACGGCTCTAAGTTTATGCTTGAGCGGAGAAGCTCTGAAAGTCTTTGGACGTCTGTCTCCGGAAGACTCCCTCGACTACGATAAAGCCAAGTTGGCGTTGCTCCAGCGTTTTCGTTTTACGGCCGAAGGCTACCGGGAGAAGTTCCGACAGAGCAAACCCCAAGATGGCGAAACTGGAAAGCAGTACGCAACTAGGCTACTGAGTTTCTTTGATCGGTGGGTGGAAATGTCCAAAACCGAAAAAGAGTATTTGGCACTTCGCAACCTAGTGGTGACGGAACAGTTTCTGAACAACTGTCATCATCGATTAGGACTCTTCCTGCGCGAGAAGAGCTACCGCCATCTAGATGACATGGCCGAAGCTGCCGATAATTTCCTAGAGGCTCAGAGACAGCCCAATTTGTTAGTATTCCGGCAGAAATCGGAAGGCAGTAACCCTACGGAGAAAACCGGAAGCCCAACTGAGAGAGTTCCAATGCGATGCTTCGTATGTGGAAAACTGGGTCACGGGTCATCAGACTGCCGATCGAAGCAGAGGCAACCGTACTGCGGGTATTGCCGTAAGCCCGGGCATGATGTCAAAGCCTGCACCAAGAAAAATGATCCCCCAAGGACGTCTTGCCTATTGTCGCCAGAAGAGCGTCTGGAAGAGTCAAACGCAGTAGTCGTTGAACAAGACGTAGTCAGCACGGTGAAGACTCCCACGAGGAATGTGGCACGCAAGATGCCAGTGCGAAAGGGCTTCGTCTTCGGACAGACCGCGTCAGTCTTGCGAGATACGGGAAGCAACACGCTGGTTGTGCATCGTTCCCTCGTACCAGACAAGGCTCTGACAGGTACCACCGCTAAGCTGGTCCTGGCGGATGGCAGCAGCATTGAAATTCCCGAGGCCAAGGTTGAAATTAATTCACCTTATTTTTCTGGTACAGCGATTGTAAAGTGTATGACGGCTCCTCTGTACGATGTTATTATCGGAAATGTACCAGGCTCACGAGAACCTCATGATCCAGATAAAACCTGGACAAAAAGACTGAGGAAGCCCATCGAAGATGGTACAGCAAGTCCGAGAAGAACCAAGGGAGAAGACCATCCCCCGGATGCTTTGCGGGTCGGCATCAAGGGCCGAGACCAACAGCCGAAAACATCCACTATCAATATCAGTGCCTTGAAAATAACCAGGCAGGACCTTACCACGGCCCAGAACGAAGATAAGACCTTAAAGTCTTGCAGGAACAAAGTGGGTCAAGTGTTCCAGGGCAAACGATTGGCATCCTACTCATTCGAAGTAGTAAAGGGAGTGCTATATCGTTGTTGCCGGCTGTCCTCAGGCAAAACGATCCAACAAGTGGTAGTGCCCCAAAAATTGCGTGGCCAAGTGCTCACTTGGGCGCACGAAAGCCTGATGGCAGGACACCAAGGAATCAAGAGAACGATCGATCGTGTTCGAGAGTCCTTCTACTGGCCAGGAGTCCAAGAAGCAGTGAGAAGATACGTACGCTCTTGTGACACTTGCCAGCGAACGTATCTTAAGAGCAAGATACGCCAGCTGAAAGTTGGTGACCGTGCCCTTATCCTGCTTCCAACGACGGCCAACAAACGGTCGATGCAATGGAAGGGGCCTTTCTTGGTCACAGGAAAGAAAAGTAACTTTCATTACTGGCTGGACTTGGGACATACCACAAAACTGTTCCATATTAACATGCTGAAGCGCTATGAAGAGCGTGAACCGGGGAGTTCCCCACAGTCAGCATCATGCATCGTGGTGGAGGAGGGCGAGACAGACACCCCTATACCTACCTTCACAACAAATGAGGGCCCAGGTACAGAAGCAATTAAGCTTGGCGATGACCTTCAAGAAGGTCAACGTGCGAAACGTCGTGGGGCGGACTACATGAGTAGGGTACAGGGGAAACTACAACCCTACGCCTCTAGATGTTATTGTTACCCTAGCAAGGTTATGTCATCGTAATGCTACGCTGTTAGGGTTTGATGCTAGTTTCTTTGGTTTTTTTTTCTTCCTTGGTATGCTTTCCTGGAATTGTGTTTTCCTGTAATGTCTTATATCTGTATGCTCAGTGAACTGCGCCACTCTGTGAACTGTGCGTTTAAACCATACAGCGCAATCCCGAGCGCAGATAATGACTATAGTGTTGTGCGCAATATCGTGGACAGACCATGAATGTACTGTTGTGAACTATGTCGCGCACTGAGCGGCAGTTTTTCTTCAGAAAAACTTGTTTAAAAAAGGGGCTTGTGTGATGTGTGGTGCGCGACATAGTGCCGTGATCGGGACAGCCGAGAGCAGACGACGCTGAGTGCACGCGCGCCGAGCTGGAAGGAGCAAAACGACGACGCCGAAGAGCGCCCGGCACGTGAACGCGCGGCGCAGGAAAAACAACAAGAAGAAAAAGCAACCAATTAGAAAAGACCACGGGGCGTCGGGCAGCCAATCAGTAAATGCCAAATCGGCCCTACCACAAGAAAAAGCGTGGTGCGCCGGCAGAACGGGGGCGACACGCAAGAGGACACGCAGGGAGACGCCGGGGAGACGCCAGGAGAGTCCCAGGAAGCAACGGCAGGAGGAGGTCAACCACCGGAGCGGGCGTTGAAGACGGGCCGTCGGGTTCCGGACCCGAGCCCACCAGGACTTCACCCGCCCGGGGCCTCCTGCAAACCTGTTCCTGTGCGTCGCCCGTCTACCTGAGCGTGCCGTCAGCTCCTCAAGGCCGGTGAGCTTTTGCGCCAGTGGGCAGGACGAGAACAGTCGGGCTTCGGGCCCGAGTTCTACGCCAGCTGCCCGGCCAGAACGCCACCCCCGTCTGCCGTGCCGCCTGCTGCCCGAGGCCGGCGTTCGAACTTCAGCGCCGTGGGCGAGAGGGGAGCAGTCGGGCTACGGGCCCGAGCTCTCTGCCCGGCCAGAACGCCGCCGCCGTCCACCCAGCCGCCAGCGTTACCTCGCCTCGCCAGAGCTGGCGCGCTCCCGGCGCCCGGTCGGTCAACCTACGCCACGACCTTTGGTGAGACCGGCGCCTCTCCTTCTGCCAGCTCGTCGCCGCGTTGCCGCGTCGAGACTGCGACGCGTCCCCGCCCTCGGGGCAAGCCCGGACTCGCGCCCTCGCTAAAGCCCTAAGTGTGTTACTTACTGCTATGTTTTCTTGAATGTTTATTTTATGCATGCTTTCTGTTTTGTTCTATTTGCTTTTTGCCTTCTTATTTTTGATTAAAGTCTTTGTGTGTGTGTTCAAACCAACGGCTTTGTCCTCAATTGGGTTCTCGGAGGCTCCGCCTAAGAGAACCATTAAAACATTGAGAACACGAACCTCTCGCCCACGGCGCTGAAGTTCGAACGCCGGCCTCGGGCAGCAGGCGGCACGGCAGACGGGGGTGGCGTTCTGGCCGGGCAGCTGGCGTAGAACTCGGGCCCGAAGCCCGACTGTTCTCGTCCTGCCCACTGGCGCAAAAGCTCACCGGCCTTGAGGAGCTGACGGCACGCTCAGGTAGACGGGCGACGCACAGGAACAGGTTGGCAGGAGGCCCCGGGCGGGTGAAGTCCTGGTGGGCTCGGGTCCGGAACCCGACGGCCCGTCTTCAACGCCCGCTCCGGTGGTTGACCTCCTCCTGCCGTTGCTTCCTGGGACTCTCCTGGCGTCTCCCCGGCGTCTCCCTGCGTGTCCTCTTGCGTGTCGCCCCCGTTCTGCCGGCGCACCACGCTTTTTCTTGTGGTAGGGCCGATTTGGCATGTACTGATTGGCTGCCCGACGCCCCGTGGTCTTTTCTAATTGGTTGCTTTTTCTTCTTGTTGTTTTTCCTGCGCCGCGCGTTCACGTGCCGGGCGCTCTTCGGCGTCGTCGTTTTGCTCCTTCCAGCTCGGCGCGCGTGCACTCAGCGTCGTCTGCTCTCGGCTGTCCCGATCACGGCACTATGTCGCGCACCACACATCACAGATGGCATCGAAACAGATGCTGAAGACTTCGCTCAGCATGCTGAAGAAGCGCGACAACTTGCTTGCATACGTACTCATAGGCAGCAAGATTACGATTCGAGAAGCTATAGTCTTCGTCACTCCTACGAGCCCAGAGCGAGAGTTTGGGTTTGGACTCCCATTCGCCATCGCAGCCTTTCAGAGATACTGTTAAGGCGCTACTTCGGGCCGTATAAAGTTCTTCGGCGGCTCACTGATGCCAACTTTGAGGTTGCTCCCGATAGTCCGCATTGCTCAAGGCGTCGACGGCATCTACCGGAGGTTGTGCACGTGGTCCGAATGAACTCTATTTGCCTGAGTGAATTCACTGCATCGAAAGCGTGTCCCGGTCCTGTTGCCGTAACGATAAAGCATCGGGGCAATGCTTTCTAGGAAGAGAGGCTAATGTCACGACTAAAGCTTAGCAAAAGAACAGAAGAAAACGAATGGAGGGACACGAGCAGCGACCATGCTCCTATTGAAAGAAGACGAAGTTGGCGCGTCAGCTCTTGTGGTCTCTGAATACAGAGCTGGTTTTGTTTCTCACATATTGATCCTGCGTCCTGTTTTTTTTTTTTTTTTTTTTTGACGTCGTGACAATATTTCACCTGAATGCTTCGACGACTTCCAAGAGGTGGTTTAAACAAATTTTTGTGAGAGGTGTCAATGCTCGTGCATTTATCCTCAGTCATTTTCCCTTGCCTTTCTTTGTACGGTTCTTTGGTTTGCTATTCGCCCTTCCAATAGTTAGGGTGGCAAACACGGAACAAATCCGGTTAACGTCTCTGTTCCTCGTTTCCTTCATGCTACCTAAACAAACAAACGCAGAGCGTAGTAAAACAAAATAAAAATTTCAGGAAAAAAAATGAAGGAAGCAAAGACGGTAGCACAGTAAACCGGGTCTGACAAGTGTGTTTTCTCAGTTCGGCGTCGTTGTTGCCTTTGCAGTCGCGACATCGACTCACTCGCCAGACTGTGCGGACTCCCTTGTCTCCGTGTGCTTTTGCGCGCTATTAGTTCCTGGCATTCGCGATTGCCCTGTATGTTTATTTACGTCCAGACCAAGAATCCTTCTTTCAGCGCGCTATTGAATCGGCCTCGCTAGACCGTCTCCTGGTTCAGGTATACTGCGAGATATACTCACTCAATAGACGAGGCAGGCGAGAGTTCATCAACTACAGTAGCGTCACTACGCATGAGCTGATTCAGAAGATGGCCTGTGAAGATCTTATAGACAACTTTGCGTCCGTGCTGGTGTAGGCATACACTTCCCGCGGACTGCTTGTCGACGACTCTGCATCTCCGCTGTTGATAGAGACGGT